>NW_027206512.1:20399849-21759849 GCF_024711535.1 Dipodomys merriami | reverse complement strand
AAAATTCAGAGACAGCACTCAGGCCCTGAGTTCAAGCCCCACAACCGACCAACAAAACACTTACTTAAAACTTCAAAATTCAAGATGTTCCAAGTCCATACAGCAGTCAAAATTCTGAACCCGACTTTTGATTTCCTCTGATTTTCCAGCTGAGACCTGGTTCTAACTAGTCTTTTGCTCATGACTAGGGCCCAAGCAGGTCAAGCAGATACAAGGAGCTGGGCAGGGGCTGGGCCAGCGGACTTCAGGTGAGACAGGAAGCTCATGTCCTCCTCTCTGCTGGAAGTCTGCAATTGCCCTTCCAGAGTATCCTGTACACCCATCATCCCAGGCAAAGATTCCCCCAGTGCAAAGTGTACTGACCACCCAGCCCTGGGCCACCTTCTTCCTTCCTTCTCCCTCTGGATTTCCTGGGAGGAGGGAGTCAGATTCCACCCAGAAACTCTTTCCACTTCTAGGCACAGCGGAACACCATTCTTCTGTGTCACCCAACTGAGGAGCACATTGTCCAGTGGTGTCTTCCTGAAGCCCATTTCCAGATAAGGTTTCTACTCCAGAAACCCCACCTGGCTTTTCCCTTGGGAAGAGGATAGAGATTGAGTTCTTCACAGAATTCTACTTGCCAGTCTGATAGCCACACCTCCTATAAGCAGCAGCATCTCCTAAAATATTTGGTCCCTTTTTATAATCCTCCACTAGCTAGTCAAAGGTTCGGGGGTGGGTCTCTCTGAGACCATTTGCTTGTAAATCTGTGGATGAAGCAGGGAAAGTCAGCGTCCAGTCCAACTGGGGATCTGAAACCTATTTGTTGGGATGTTTTTAGTTCCCCTGGTTGCTAAACTGATGAAGGAGGAAGTGGTAGTCCTCAAAACTACTTCCTCTTGCATTCCTTTCATCACCTAATTCTGGCTAGTCCTTATCAAAATGACCAGCAAAGCCTTAAAAAAATACAAAGCACAAGCATACCCTCCAAAGCAAGTTTTCAGTTAAAATGACTGTTGAACCAAAAACCTTTTTGTTTCTATTTTTCTCTATAGGATTCCACGTGGCTCAAGGTTTTCTGTAGGGTTTCCTTCTGCCGACTTAATAGCTGAGATCATTCTGCCCTCTTGTGGTAGAATTGAAGTTCTGCAAGATGGGAGAATTTGTCCTTGTCCAGTTCACTCCCCAGACAGTACCTGAGCCTGATTTATTCACAAGGGAGGTGAACCTAAGTTACATAGCCTTCCTTAGTGAATTTGCTTAAATCTCTGTGCTGCACGCAACTTTCTATCACATACAGCAAAAATTTTGTCTGAAATTAATGGGAATGTCTCATCTCAGTTTCAAAACCATTAGACTCATTTGCAAGTGATCACTTGCTGGTGGCACCTCAAGACAGTAAAGAGGAAGTCATCTTTGCTTTTTATTATTAAGTACCTTACCTTCCTTTCCCTGAACTGTTTATCCTGAGATTATTATAAATCAATATGAAGTTGTGAGATCATATAGAGATAGAACACCTGCCTATGACATTATCTTTATAAAACTATTACACAGGCAGGCACCAATGGCTCACCCCTCCAATCTTAACTACTCAGGAGACTGAGATATGAGGATGACAGTTTGAAGCCAGCTGAGGCATGACAGTCTGTGAAACTCTTCTCTCCAATTAGCCAGCAAAAAGACAGAAGTGGAGCTGTGGCTCAAGTGGTAGGGCGCCAGCCTTGCACACAAACCACTATCATGCAGTATTAAATCTCTCTACTAACATTGCTATTGTAGAGACACAGACAATTTCCACCATCATGAGAACCTCTGAGTTTGCCCTTTGTCCTGTTGTCTTCTTTTCCTCACCTGTTTCTTACGCCCAAGAAATCACTCAGTTTTTGGAATAGTTCTATAATTTCTCTATTTCACAAATGTTATTGTAGCAAGTGGGCCTGACCTTCTTTTGGCTTGGGCCAAAGCACTTGGGCCAAGAAGGAGTGTGGGTACAAGAGACATGATCACCTACTTCATTGCAGACAAAACACAGACAGAAGAGCGCTAGGAACATGATGTAATCTGTAGACTTTAGTGACCTAGTCTTCCAGCTAGGCCCACCTCCCAAACCTTCAATCATTGCTCAAAATAATGCCAACTTGTTGAGGGTAGAGATCTACATAATTTCAAAGATTATTGGGAATAATTCTCTGTGAGATTGCTACCTATTCTCTCTTAATTGTTCACTCAATTATTTCTATCAGTATGGACTATGAGTATATAATGGTGTATATATATACGTATATATACATACATATATCCTGTTAACCAATTATATATGCATGTATGTATGTATATGCATGTACTCATTTGAGTTGAAATCCAATTATTCTTTTATTCTTTTGTTTAAAGTATTCCATATTTGACCTTTAGGTGTTGGCCTCTCTGTCCATTTGACATATTTCTGTGATGGTAGAATTTTGGACATTTGCTTTGGCCAGTTTCTTAATTTCTAGCAATGACAAGATATTTACATGCCATTACTGTGTATCTTCTGCCTCCCATTCTGGAAATTACATGGCTCTAAAAATCTGGATTCCTGTTTTGAATGAATGGTATTAGAAACCAAGTCCTGATAGAGCTCGACCATCCGTATTCGTGGTTCTTGTTTTTTTTATTGTGAAAATACCGTACAGAGGGGTTACAATTACATGAGCAAGTATACGTGGTTCTTAAGAGGAAAACCAAAGCTCTGGTCTGTAAGCTCCAGAGTCAGGGCTTTCCCCAGTGTGCTGCCTGAGTAGTGATGGGGCCATATTAAGCAGAACCCATGCACCCAGGCTTTATTGAACCCCATCAGACTGCCCTGAGTAGATACCTTTTTGCTAGACCAGGCATCACCTATGACAGCAAGTAGGGTGTCATTACTTCAAAGACCTCTTGGTCAGTCATCAAGTTACACTGTGTACACATTAACCCATGTGTGCCCAGATGTCAATGAATGTTCCTAGGTGCATCCACCTTTCAATATCAATGTAAATGGAAGTTCATAGTGATGTCTCCATCGTGAATCCCTTGCTATACTACATGGTTTCCTCTAGTGTATCCCCCTTGCATGTCTGTAATCTTTTACCCCACTAGGGCAATATCTAGCTCCTAAATGATTCAGGAAGGAATTTACCTTGGATTGCCTTCTGTTTGGTAAAGCAAAAAAAAAAAAAACACAAAATTTCTGCCCCATAGAGTTTATGCTCCAGACGCCAATTAAAGTAAAATGAAAAGCACCTAAGCCTCATCTTTCACATTGCTTGCTTGCTTTCTAGATCACTACTGTATTTGAAAGGTTATTCTTTTTTATATTTATGCATTGCTGGCTTCACAAAAAGTGCTGCTCAGAGCTCCTCATGTGCCACATCACCAGAAGTGGAAACTTGCATTGTTTAAAAATGTGAATTCCTGTTCAAGTTTATTTTGTGAAATGTTCCCTGGACTTCCAGATCTGCATTCCACACATATTTAAATATATTTACCACCAAGCATGGTATTTTAACTCCAGTGCTTTGCCTTTTTTCCATCCCATGTATGTGGCTTTTCCAATACCTTGTTGGAGACATGCATGGTGCCTAGGGCAGAAGCCAAATTACTGGAACCAAAGCAAACAATGACAAGGAAAAGACAGCTTGTGTGTTGGGGTGGGGGGAGATGCTTAGTCTTAACCTAAAATAATCCTTCAGTGATAGAAAAGGATGATCTTGTAAAAAACTTAACAAAAGAATAGAGAAAGCATGGGGGAAGATCTTATGCACCTTTTCTTCTTTGTCCTCCTGTACTTGGCTTATTGCCCTCTGGACGTTGGGGGAAGCTGGTAGGGGTGAGGAATGAGGGAGCAGTAGGAGCCCCCTCCACTGGTTACTCAGGTCAATGCTCTCTATGGAGCTCCACCATCTGTATACGTGGTTCTTAAGAGGAAAACCAAAGCTCTGGTCTGTAAGCTCCAGAGTCAGGGCTTTCCCCAGTGTGCTGCCTGAGTAGTGCTCAGGCAGTATTCAGCAGAACCGATGCACTCAGGCTTTATTGAAGCCCATCAGCCTGCCCTGAGTAGATACCTTTTTGCTAGACCAAGCAACACCAAGACACAAAACAATGGACCAGACTCTTGATAACTGAATAAGCAGTGGAAGTGTGCCACCAGTGTCTGTGGCTGCGGCGTGTGTCACGTGTGTACATATGCACAGTTATACACATTCACGCATTTACAGCTCTCTCCTTCATGTACACATAGAACACACATGTACACCACCTATGTATATCTATGCTTACCTTATTTGAAGTGAGAAGACTTTAAAATGATATTGCAACCCTATGTTATTTTAATGAGAGTGCAGATAGACTTGAAAGATGGAGATTAGTGTTCTCAACACTGCTCTGAGCAGTAGCAAAGTCCTGTAGCAAGCATATCCTTACATGGACAAAACCCCCATATCCTTTTGAATCATGCTTAACTAAATTGTGTATAATTAAAGCCTTGATGGTCTAGTCTTGTGATAGACTATGCAGCAAACCTTTTAAGGAGGAGAAAGGTTCCTGGCAACAAGGAGACCCATGGAATTGGATGCCAAGAATCAGCAGGCAAGGGCAGCCGCCATAGCAGCCAATTAAACTGGATTCTCCCAAAGAAAGAATGCATTTCACAGGAGAGATGCAAACCTTCATAGCCAACCTGCTACTGCATGAGCTAAAAATACCAAGAGAACATCAACAAACCACACACCTCGTCCATCTCTGCTCTCAGAGGAATGCCAGCAAATCCAACCCCTCCAGGAAAACTCCTCATCAGAGAGGAGAGAGACTGCCAGGGAGCCAGGAAGATAGAAAGCAGATCTAGAGGAAGTCTGAAATCCCCTTTCCCTACATTGTTTTGTTCATTTAACATATAGATTTGTAAAATTAACACATTGTAATTGTAGGTATCGGCCAGATACCATATGGGAGTGAAATGTAGGTGTTCAAAGCATAATGTTCAGATCAGAGTAATTGGCATATCTATCATACCAAGAAGATATTTCCTTGTTGTCTAAAAAATGTTTAAATGCCTTTAATTTCATTCATTAATCTTGTAAAGCTTAGAAGATCCAAGTCTTTGGCTAGGCTCTGGAATCTCAGCCTGTAATCCTAGGGAGCTGAGATTTGAGGATTGTGATTCAAAGCCAGCCTGGGCAGGAAAGTCTGTGAGACTCTTATCCCCAATAAACCACCAAAAGGCTGAAAGTGGAGCTGTGGCTCAAGTGGTAGAGTGCTAACCTTGAGCAAAAACTCAGGGGCTATACACCTAGGCCCTGAGTTCAAGACTCAGGACTGGCACACACACACACACACACACACACACACACACACACACACACACACACACACACACACACACACACACACACAAATGAGACTTTGAGTCTCTGTATCATCTCTTCATTAGTAGTGGATAAAACTCTGTGAGTGACATCAGAAGGATTTATCCCTGAAACAAAAGATGGAGGTGGTTAGAGAGCATCACTGAGATGAGAACACTGCACATGGTCGTACTGCACAAATCACTGGTCATCATCATGCAAGTCTGTGAAGTACAGTATACCCTTGCAATATCTATACTGTGCTCCCCTGCTCAAGAAAGGCAGACTTCATGTGCAAACAACTGACGGCAGCATGACTGGAGAGATGCAATCATAGACATTTATTTCCAGTGTAACCAGAGAGCCAAAGGAGTAATTAATTCTACAGAGAATGAGGTCTACCATGGTATATGTGAAAGTCTTGGTCCCTGGAATGCTGATATTATGAGATACAGTTGCTGAAACCTTTAGGTAGAACTTGTAGGAGCTCTTCAGGTATACACAAAGAAAGCTATGGGACCTGACCTCTCCCTGTCTTTTTCGCTTTACTTCCTGCTCCTAAAAGTTATGTTCTACTACATATTCTGGTCATATAGTACTGTCCTTGCCAAAGACCTAAAGAAAACTGGACCACTCAATCTTAGAATTGGACTTCTACAATGAGAAGCCAAAATAAGCCTTTCCTCTTCATAACTGTCTCCAGTACTTTATTATAGTGATGGAAAACTGACAAATATATCACCTTGTATTTAAAAGCTTGCTTTTAAATATTGGTTTGTTTTGCAGGTAACTTCAAGAGCTCTTTATTTCTTGCCAGGTACAGAAGTATTTGATGAATTGTTTTCCTATTTCACACGCAGCTTCTGTTTTGTGATTCTCAGGCTACTGATGTCTCTAATCTAAGAGATGAACAGCATGAATGTTTTTAAGGGGCAGCACATCTAACCACACTCCATGACTTAGAAATACTTTTCTCATTAAACCCAATGTGGACGTTCATCACTTCTCCTGTATTAAAGATATATCCCCAATGTCAGCATGCATTTGATGGTCAAGTATTCTACCACTATGTCAGAGTTGTCTGCTTTAAAATGTAAATGAAGGAATAAGAAATACCTTTAACATGTATGATGCCAATCTGGGGGTCTCCAAGGACTTGGGGACAAAGAGAGCTTACATTTTCCTTTGATATCTTTTGTGTCCATCTCCCTCTGTATCTCCTCATCCATTTTTACTGGCTCTTTCTCTTGCTGTGTCTACCCAGAGGCAATGTTTCCTTGCTTCTTGAATTTCCTTTAGGACAAAAGAAAGCTATATATATTTCAGTCTGGTTCAGGAATCCTCCTATAATCCACAATATTTAGGTAATCAAAGAAACACAGTATCACTATTAATGCTATTTTCCCATGGGAATTCTGCTTAGCTAGGTAGAATGAATGGGAATGTCTTAAGTTCCTGCATGTGGTACTAAATAACAAAATTGCATTCATGTCATGTATGTGCCTGAGTAACTTGAATAGTCTCAGGTTGCCTTCACAGTTCAATAAAAAACTTTCCCTTTGAGCTGGTAGAACAACATGTTGTAAGTACAGAACTTAGAAGGCTAAGGCAGGAAGATTATTAGTTCTAAACAGCCTAAGGTAGAGAGTGAGACCATATCTCCAAATGTGTGCATGTGTGTGTGTACGCGCGCACACACGCACACACACACACACACACACACATACACAAACACATATGAACATTTGATGAGAGACCTGCTAACTGAGCATAAGGCCAGCTAGAACTGTGGCAGGTGAGGGAAGACCAATCTGGGTCCTCAGATTGTCCCAGAGGAGCTGAGATGCCCTCATCTCAGATCATCCTATGCACTGGTGGAGAAGTAGTACACTTTCTGAGAAAGTCTTCTTCATGCAAGCTCCAATGAACTGAGCCCTTCATTGGAGGACTTTTCCCATGAAAAATAGCAATTATTTACTGTCCTTTATTTGAATAATGATTGTTTTCCTCTTTTTAGAAAATGCAAAAGGCAGGACAAAAATGATTACCACATTATTTGGCTATTCTTGCTATTAGAAGACCTGGCCTTTACGTGTAGAAAATGTATACTAAAATATTTTCAGATAATAGGACATGCATTTAGAAACTTCCAAATGATTCAAGAAAAACTTGTGTGTTTCCTCTGGCATTTGCTGTAAGTCTGTGGCAGTTCAAAAAAAAGTGGAAGAAGGCAGAAGGAAGAATCAAATGGTGATCACAGTAGGTATCTGTGTTAGGTACAGAGGGTAAAAGTAGTCACACCAAGCTACTCAAGAACTGAAACTTCAGTAACAGAGCACCCATGCCAAGACCCAAATGAAACAGCTGTCAGCAGGGAGAGATTGCTTTCTGGAAATGAGAGGAAGGTACCAACGGGAATGACCACATGAGCTGCTTCCTGTTCTTGCCTTGACCTCCAAAACAAGATTCAGAGTTCTTGAACATTCCATAATCCCTTCAGTTGCCTGATCTTGTACATTCAAGATTGTACATTCAAGATATAAGCACACCAAGGTGAGGAGAAGTGATTTTGGTGATTAATTAGAGATAAAAGTCTCATGGACTTCCCTGACTGGTCTGATTTCAAACCTGTGATTCTCAGATCTCAGCCTTCTTAGTAGCTAGGATTATAGGTGTGAGCCACCAGTACCTGGCTTACACTCTTGTTTACAGACTCCATTAGAGCAATATTCCTAGATATAATTAAGGAGCATAGAAGAAAGCAAAGGAAATTCTGGGACTACATATAAGCAGAGTTCATTATAATCCAGATGGGAAGCAGGAAACAGGAGCAGTTATTCCAATTTTGAAACCTCCTCCAACCAACTAACCTGATGATCAAGGACTATCCATAGCACAAATTGTTGATTTTATTGATATTTGCTCTGAACATCAGCAAAGTTTTAACACTTGATTAATGCTTCAAAACTGTTTAATTCTAAGGTTTTCATGATGTAAAAAATGGAAAGTTCTTGAATTAGAGCGAGTCATTCATTTTTATGTGTGTGTTATCGGTGCTATAAATGATTTCTCAGTCTACATTTACATTCCAATCTAAGATTGCACTCAGAGAATTCTCAAATGCTTTCTATATTTGGTAGAACAGCATCCATCAGACACTGAAATATGCACCACATTTAATTTTAAAAGAACATACCATGCTTTACATGTAATTCAAGCTTCCTGTTCTCCTCATCTTTTTTTCTACAGGAAAAATTAAAAAGTGCTTGCAAGCTATCTATGGCACAGGCCGGTTGCCCTCAGGTAAAACTCACCTGAGCGCCTGTGAATTCCAGGTAAGATTGAGGGTCATTTGTGGCTCTAGTTCAGAGGTTCAGACACACAAATCATCCTTAAAATAGGAAGGAGTGAGATCCAGGATTCTCATCCACTCCCTCCCCACACAACCTCCTCCATTCTTAAGGCACACATAGCACTTTCTGAGCTATTATTCCAAAACTAGGACTTCTGGTTTCTCAATGTCATACTTCCCTTCCCCTTTTACATTTCTAAGTATAGGCTGAGTGAATGTTGCCCATCTATGGACTATTTCTCCCTCCTAGGTGATGTCATATGGTGAAATGTTGGCCATTGGTGGTCTGAGTTCAATCTATTTGTCAAAGTAAATGGAATGCCCTCTATTTCTGTGTTTCTCATTCCTTGGGCCAGTATTGGCCACAGAAGAGTACATGAAGATCAATTCCTAGAGGACAATATAAGCACAAGACAAAAAACCCAGTTTCTTGAATAACATAAAAACAAAGTCACTTACTTTTGGGCTGTTACTTGAAAGAAAAAATATACTTCTAATTTGGAGATCACTGTGCTTTTGAATTTTGTTAAGACTCTAATTACAGTTATAGTCACTCCAGCCAATTAATTCAACATTTTCACTCATCTCTTCCTTGTACCTGGCACTGAGTTACTCTCAGGGAATAAAACAGATTAAAGGAAAGTACTGATGGAGGCCTTGAGCTCAAAAGGCAGTTTAAAACTCAGGAGTTGTTCGTTTGTTTTTGGTGGTGGTGCTGAGGATTGAACCCAGGGCTTTGTGAATACCAGGTATGTTTTCCCATGGAGCGGACCCAGTTTATAAAATCAGTACAAAAAGATATGCAGAGTAACTGTAAAACCAGAGACGTATAATGTCATTTTAGAGAAGGAAGAGAGCTCATTTTTCTGTCATCCTCTTGACCTGCCAACCAACAGTGTTTCTCATGCGCTCAGTGTAGACTAGCAGTCCCCTCTTCCTTCATTCTGTGAGCAGGCTCCACATGAGCTTTGGATGCTAGCCCGTGACCATATTCATATGTGTGTGTGTGTGTGTGTGTGTGTGTGTGTGTGTGTGTGTGTGTGTGTGTGTGTGTGTGTGTGAAATATCTTTATTTCTCAGGTTCATAAAGTCTCAATGACTTTGAAAATCAATGTGAAATTGAATTTAGTTGTACAAGCCTATAATCCCAGCACTCAAAAGCCTGAGATAGGAGGATTGCAAGTTGTAGGTCAGGCTAGGATATACAGTAAGACTTATCTCAGAAAAACATAAGCAAAACATAAATGATATGTATAATATCCATTGCAGTGCCAGAAGAAAGTAATATTTGTAAGGAAACAAAGGCTCAGGCTCAGAATCTTGGAGAGTATGTGCTGTTAGGGACACATTGCACAGGATTATCAGTGTATCCATCACCTTCGAAAGTAAGGGTTTTTAGTGTGAAACAGTATGACTGTAGAAGGCCAAGCTGCTTTGCCAGTCAGGAAAGGTGATTTGTGCCCAATGACTCTCATGCCAGCCCTTGAAGATAAGCACCTACCAATGACATGCCAAAACAAGAAGACATTCTGATCTTGGTAAGTTAAAGTGAAGACTCAAAAGGAGATGCAAGACAGCTTCCCTCTCCCTAATGACTACCTGAAGGACACTTGTAGTAATCTCTTCCAGTGATCCTAGCCTGGGGATCCTTCATGGACCAAATGAACTCCCACAAATAAGGAAGAGGATCTGCTCAGCCATCAGGCTATAGGATGGCAGTGTTTCCTCAAAGGAAGAGTGATCACTTGCTCTTTACTGTAGCGATGAGAAATGTTGTACAATATCCATCACCAGATAGATGAAGTCACAGCATTGATTACTCACATGTCTTTACAACATGGGGATGAAACCACTGCAGGTCACTCTGAAATTTGCCTCTGGGATATAAATTGATTACAAAGCTGATACAGAAGTTCTAGATCCAGGCCCAAACTCCAGGAGTCCACAGGTCAGATCTGGTCCCTTGCTTGTATACACCAAATAAAGAGCAGTAATAGTGAAGGATAGAGAAAGGAGATTTATTACACTTACATGGATCGGGTAGCCATGAGAAGATGATAACTTCAGCCCATCTTCAGTCATCTTCAGAATACAGCTATAAGTCTAAATAGGCAGAGAACTTGGAGCAGGGGAGAATGGTGTGTATAATTGTTAAACAGACCTCATAAAAGTAGGGCCTTTTCTGCTTGTCCCAGACATATACTAGTTATTACAAGGAAACCGTATAAGGGAAACCATTCTTTCTGATGGAGGCATAGAATTCCATTGTGTATAAATACCACATTTTCTTGATCCATTCACCTACTGAGGGGCATCTGGGTTGGTTCCATATCTTAGCTATGGTAAATAATGCTGCAATAAACATAGTTGTGCTAGTACCTTAGTATGGCCTTGTTTGTGATCATTTGGGTAAATGCCCAAAAGTGGGATTTCTGGGTCATAAGGGAGCTCTATGTGGAGTCTTTGAGGAACCTCCATACTGCTTTCCAAAGTGGTTGAACAAGTTTACACTCCCACCAACAATGCAGTAAGGTTCCCTTCTGTCCACATCCCCTCCAGCATCTGTTGTTATTAGAGTTCTTGATTATAGCCGTTCTAACTGGGGTGAGGTGGTATCTCAATGTTGTTTTGATTTGCATTTCTTTTATTGCTAGGGAGGTTGAGCATTTCTTCATGTGTCTATTGGCCATTCTTATTTCCTCTTCAGGGAGGTTTCTCTGTAAGTCTTTAGCCCACTTATTTATTGGGCAGTTGTTTCTTTGAGGATTAGTTGTTGGGGGATTTATTTTTTGAATTCCAAGTACATTTTAGATATAAGACCCTTGTCTGTTGTATGGCTAGTGAGACTCTTATCTCCAATAATCTACTCAGAAAAATCTACAAGTAGCTCTGTGCCTCAAGTGGTAGAGCACTGGCCTTGAGTATAGAGAGGCTCAGGGATAGTGCCAGGCCCTGAGTTCAAGCCCAATGGCCAACAACAAAACCAAAAAAATAACAATAAAGCACCAGCTTTGTTTAAGCCCCAATACTGGCTTGAGAAGGGGCTGAGGGGAACAGGGACATGTGATGACCCTTGAGTCCTACAAAAGCATGTTTAATAATTCTGCAGAGAGGTAGGCAACAGAAACCAGCCTGAGAGATAAATAGGTACTATGACTGGTTCCTGCCATACAAAGGGATGTCTGAGAGAGGGTTTTTATCCCCAGAGTCCAGTGGGGAAATGAAGGCTGTGGTTAGGCTATTCAGTGGCCTTACACTTCCAGTTGTTAAAAAGTCATATAATGTCAAATTTAAATTCCAAGGCCATACACAGCAAGGCAAGAAGTGGGGCCCAAGTGATGTTATATTGTGCCCAGGTAGTTCTCATACCCACCCCTAAGCTCATTGAATCATCTGGTGAGAAAGTTCCTCTTTTTCAGGTCTTCAAATCCTCAGATTCTGGAAGTAGAGGCATGGCTCAGAGTGGCAGACCACTAGCCTTGAGTGCAAAAGCTCAGGGACAGCATCCTGGCTCTGAGTTCAAGCCCCACAACCAGAAAAAAAAATCCTCAGATTCTGTCAAGGAGGAGGTCTGAGATCTATGCGTATGCACAGCCTCTCCATTACTGGCAAATAAATCTCTCTCACAACAGAAGTCTGAAACCTGATCTGTTGGCAGTTAACACTTTCTTGCCAGAATTTTAAAATGCTGTTTCCTTTACATTGTTACTATGTGCCGTTTACTTCCTATTTATAATTGATGGCACTGTCATCAATTATTATAGTGACATTTACCTTAAAAATTAATATAAGTAATTAGAATCATTAGCAATTAAAGGATATTTTACTATTTAAGTACAGATCATTACCTTTCCTCCTACATAACAGAATAGCACACAGTTAGAAAAAAATATATATGTATCCTTCTGGAGAATAACCCTTTTTTTGCTTAGCTTTGCTATCAATTAGCATTTTCATTATGACTCTGACAAAGTAACAAATAAAACTACAAGGACTTTGTCTATAATTCAAAATGTGGTTTTGCTTTCCTAATTTGTTCTCTGAGAACTCTTCAGGAATGAAGATTCATGATTTCCCTGAAGTGGAAAAGAAAGTAATTGAACTTGAGAGCAGGCCAAAGGTCTTGGATGAGCATTTTCTGATCTTGGGTGGACTTGGCTGGGTGAGCTCAGGCACAAGACTCCCCTTGCCTGGGTAACTGCTCATCTGTAAAGCAAAGAGGTGACGAATAACCTTTCATGATATCTTTTACTTCTAAAAGTCTTACCCTGAATATTAGAAACATGTCAAAATTTGACATTTCCCCTGCCTTGTAATAACGAGTGCTTTTCTGTTTGTACTTACCTTAAAAGTTCTGATAAAAAGCAGCAATTCTAATCCAAATCAGAAAAGCAGTTGGCAAAGGGGCACTATCAATTACATTTACTTGGTGTTGATATTCTAAGGTGTAAACCTGTACCCCAACTTCTTTGCTTCTAAGTTTATCATCAGAGCAGCCTCTTTGTACTTCTTTGAGATTTTCTGGTAGAGAACGTAGTTGCCCAAAGGCAAGTTATTTTCTACTCTCTGTATTGCTTCTCTCAGTCATCAGGGCACCAAATGGCCTATTAAGAACTATACAGTGGGGGCTGGGAAGGTGGCTCAGTGGTAGAGCACTTGCCTTGTATGCATGAGGCCCCGGGTTCGATTCCTCAGCACCCACATGAGCAAAAAGCCGGAAGTGGTGCTGTGGCTCAAGTGGTAGAGTTAGCCTTGAGCTGAAGAGCTGAGGGACAGTGCCCAGGCCCAGAGTTCAGGCCCCACGACTGGACCAAAAAAAAGAACTACATAGTGGTAAAATTGAGCAAGCCAATAGAGACACTATTTAGAATAAAATCTACTTTTTTGTGCAGATTTTAAGACCAATTTCTCAGTCACCCTTTGATTTGTGAGCCCAAGAAATCTTGTTTTAACCCAAAATAAATTCTAAACAACTAAAATCTCTATTATTCTCAGGTACTTCTGTGTGAGTAGAGACTAATCTATAAGTTGGTGTTGCATACATAAAGAAAGGTAAAAATTACTTTCATAACAAACTTTAGGCTTACCTATACTACTATCTTATGTTCACCACTGAGTAGAACTGAGGCAAAACTCATCCACCTGCAGCTTTGTAGGCTGATCATTAATAACCACATTCTCCTTAGTGATCTTTCATTTTTTTCCCCCTCACCTACCTAGGTGAGCATGAAACACAAAAGAGCTGTCATGAACCACTATGGAAGCATCTCCTACTCCTAAAAATCACTATCATCATGCAAAGAGATTCTTACCACCCCTACCTTTCCAAGTCTGGCTGAAATGTTTTCAGTAGTAGACAACGTAGTTCATTCATTAAAAGTCACTATTGATTTGTGCCAATAAGTTTTTGCAGGTTTCAAGTAGCTACAAATTGAATCAGATCCATATAAGCTAGAAAAAAAATTTCAACTACAAGTTTTCATACCATTTTTCACTAGAGAAGGTATTTCCTTCCCAAACTAATTACTAAAGTGAGCCAGATATGGAGAGAGGAGAAAATGCCAAGCTAAGTAAGAGGGGAAAGGAAAGGCCAATCATTTTTCTTAAGACCAGAGAAATCTCAAGCATGTAACAACCTTTTTTATCTTGCTTCTGAGAGAATCCAATTTCACTGAGCTGAGACGTGAAGGAGGACTGGGTTTCTCAGCCAGCAAATTGTGGTTGTCTCTGATGCTGAGAGCTCATAGCTTAAATGAGGGCCTGGAACTAGATTTGCCTTCCATACTTTGCCAAGTAGTGTTTAGACAGTTCTGATTGTGTGTTTAAGGGGAACCCATAGTCCCCTCCCACCAGCTTTGATCTGTCATACACATGAAGCTCACATATGATTTTGTTAGCAACAAGGAAAATTGAAAAATTAGACTGGCTAGTGATTAAAAACCTAATATTTTGTTATATTATGTATGATCTATTATATTCTACATTTAATCATAACTAGTCATATACAAATTCTTTGTATTATCATCTATTATTTTCAGTCCTTGTGGCAATGCTGGAAGAGAGCCTTCTTAAAAGAAGCCTTTTTCTTTCCCTTTTTAAAAAATTTATTTTGTGTTTTGATATTTTTTTCCAGTACCAGAGTTTGAACTGTGGGCTTTTAACTCACTCACAGATGAAACTCTACCACTTGAGTTAGATCTCCAGTTATATCGCTAGTTAAGCTTTTTGCTGGTCAATTGGAGACAGAATCTCACGAATTTTTCTGACAAGGCTGGCTTTATACCACAATCCTCCAGCCTTAGTTTCCTGAGTGGCTAAGATTGCTGGTTGTGCCTGGATCACTATTTGTTTTCTTCAGGCAAGGTTTCACAATTTAGCCCAGGCTGGCCACAAACTTACAAACCTCCTACCTCTGTCCCCAAAGTGTTGAAATTACAGGCATACACCACCAAACACTAGAACTAGTGTTATCTCTTCCTGATTAATGAGATTAACGCTGCCTGATACATATAGTCTATTCCCCTTCTATTTCTTTCTCCAAGTGTTACAAGCTATAGATAACTGAATTGCAAAGAACTCACTTCCATAACCAACACTTCTATTTTTCTCATACAGTTCACATTATTTTTCAACTCCAGACATGTATCTTAATGTTTCTCTGACTTTCTCAAGAAACTTAGATATATCCTCTCAGGACTGGTGCAGAGAGCCAATCCCAAGGGAAAAAAAATTATCTTTACTAAGCATGAATCAATTGACCTAAAATAGACCCTTCATACACCAACTCTCTTACTTATTCACTACTTATTCATTTTTAAAAGATGAATAGTCTATCTTCAATACGCCAGTCCCTGGAGATACAGTGCTAATCTAAGCAAAGTTATTCTACCTGGGATTTTTCATTCTGCACTCCTGGAAAATAGTCCTAGTCTTGATAAACTCATACTGTTGTAAGGAAGCTCAGTTACAAGAAACAGAGAAGCCACCACTTAAAAGGATAAATTCTGAGTCTTTATTGGAGAGCCGGAGGACTGCTGGTGAACCCATGTCTCAAAGGCCAGCAGCCCTATATAAGCACAAAGCTTATATAGGCTAAAACCACACAAGGTGTGTGGAATCAAACCCAACAAAAGTGTTATACATGGGCAAAGCAAACCAGATGAGGACACTTAAACCTAACAGAAAAGCAAACCATCTAGGGAAATAATCAGGGGAAATCAAGGGCCAATTATCTAGGAGAAGCATAAATCCAGTCTCCTTACTTCAATATCAAGAGCCATTTGCTAACTTCCATGAGCAAAACAATCATCTCTAAAGTTCACAAGATTTTCCCCAGGAGGTCCTCTAGTTTCCTTGCAAAGAGTTGAAAATGTGACATTCATAGAGCCATTAATTCTGTGTTTTGGTCACCAACCAACACTGTTATCCAATGTAGAGACCTAAGCAAAATGGAGTTTTGAAGCGATTAGATTGCTTAAATTTTGAGAAACAGATGCGTGAGCCAGACATGTTTCTTAGCACTACCCTTTCTCCCTACATCTTGTTTGTTGTGTTCATTTTACCAAGCACCTTGGCAAATCCCTTAACTGGCCTTGGAATATCTCTTCCTCTCTCTATTGCTTTGTGTATTCTAGATCCTGCATCACAAATACCAGGTAGAAATGATCTCCTCAAGGTGCAAGACAAAAGAAAAATCTAAAGAGGCTAAACTTGGTCAGAGGAAAGGGAAGGCTATGTACCTCCACGAATACCACAGAGATTCAAATAATATTCAAAAAATATATTGTAGAAAGGAGAATTTCAATCAAACTGATTTTTTTTCTTTTTGGATAAATATATATATATTATATTGCATATGTACATATGTGTTTATGACAACATATCAATGTAGGAAAATAGTATATGCCTTCTTTATAAATATATAAAAGATATATTTATAAATATATAATAAGAGATATTCTATTTAAAAGTCACTTTGTTATACCTACATATTCACACCCCCTCTAGTACATGATCATGTTTGAGTGAGATATCATCTCTTTTCCATGCACCAGTCAGTTCTGCAATCCTCAGTATTTCATTTAGAAATGGCCTTGAGTAGATTACAAAATAATAGAAACATGAATGTCCCAACTAACAACAAAGTACCTGCATTCTAAAAGCCAAAGCCAGGTGAGAGAATGGAAAGAAATGAAAAACAAGACAAATTAAGTTACAGTTTTTGTGATATATGTAAGTAATGCTCTAGAAATGACAACTATACAGTCAAGGCACCTTGAAATCCACAAGGGTTATTAATGACCTTAAAACCATTCCTTCATGTTGTAAGTAAAAAAACTGACAAGAGAAGTTGGAATAGTCTCAATCAGTCCAAGTCAAAGATACAGAGACAATACAGGCAAAGCCAAGATTCTATTGCTCTCTGATATATCACAGAAGTGCAACTTCTCAGCTCCAGCCTCCTCTAGATTTAGTGATTCCCTTTAGCACTACAGCATATTCAACCAAGCTCATCTTCCTTCTGCCAGACGAGCAGAAATGCCAGCATTTCTGTGATGGGGCCTTCACCTGACTCATTCTTCCAGGTCTTAAACCTTTGGTATCATGTTGTCTAGATCATGTAGAAGCTGATTTTACCAAGCACCCTCAGACTAAGTTAGCATAAACCAAGAACTAAGTGTTAGTTCCTAATACTTTCCATGGTTAATTTTAAACTAGTTTAAATATAGACCTTCAAGAGGCAACCAATGACATTTTACATCATTTATTTCTGTAGACAAAAGACATAATCCTGAAACTCAAGTGAAATCATAATCAATATTAAAGTATATGTGAGAAAAAGTACTCTAAATGGTCTATTTAACAGTACTCTACTTCATCCAATTATATTTCATTGTGTTCATATCGACAAAACAATCTGTAACTATAAAAGCTATTTTTAGACCTTTAATAAACACTCCCAGTTTCTTTTCTGTCCACTAAGGGGGAAAGAAGCCAGAAGTCGGGATTCCTTCGTTCCTTTTCAACACTAAAGTGTTATGTATGTCTGGTTCTTAATGTTGAGAAGCCACCCCCCACTCCACCTTTATTTAGGAGATGTAGTGGATGGAAAAACACCCAGAGCCAGGTGGAATGTGGAGGTGACTCAAGCTTGCATGAAATGGGCCAAATGGAATGCAAAACAGGCTAAATGGAATAATGAAGCGAAAGCCAAGCATGAGAAATGTGGTCACAAACATGAAATTCAAACCATTTTCCCAGGAAGAGACAACCAATCAGTAAGGCCCACAAGAAGGAGATAGCCAATCAAAAGCAGCCTGACCCAAGATTAAATAACTTGGGGTACTATACTCTAGACTATCTGCCACCTAGTTTTTCCTTCAATTCTTCTGTCTTGTTAAATCTTTTTATTACCAGCCCTCTGCACCAAAATTGCTAACACTTAACACTCCAGACTGGATAGGACGAAACTGGGATATGTATTCAAATATGTGGTTAATTGCTGAAGACTACAGTCTAACTCTGACCTTAATTCTTGTATGTTAGAATTTTGTTCCTGTGGTAAAGTGGTTTGAGGATTTCAAATCTTGAGATCTACATCCATTTTATAATGAACATAGAGGTCCAAATATTACAAGCCACTGAGGAAAATGTGTGTACCACAGCACATACATTCCATCAGGAAAGAATATGACAAATGATCTCCTTCCATTGTTGGGCTCACTGTTTGTAAAGCAAAGCCCTCCAAGAACTCCATAAACATTTCCTGAGGTCCTGGTTCACACAAGGAATCCAGAACATTCCCTTTACCTATTGTATCAACAAGTCAGGGTAGCAGGGCAGAAAGGATGTCTTAGGTTAGACTACAATAACAAAATTCTTAAAGGAAAGGCTTTATTTTCTCATGGTTCTAGATGCTAGTAGACGATTAAGGACAATTTGTAATGGAAAATTTGGTTTCTGATGGTGGATCTTTTCCTGGCTTACAGACAGATGTCACCTTGTTATCTTTCTGCATCCTGTATAAGAAACAGTGTGCCCTCCCCAACCCTCTCTATCTGTTTCTCTTTCCTTTTACTTTCTTCCTTCCTTTTCCCTTCCTTTCTTCCTTTCGTGCTGGTACCAGGACTTGAAATCAGGGTCCCATGTTTTCACTCAACTTTCTTACTCAAACGTGGCTACCACTTAAGCTGAGGCTCTAGTCCAGCATTTTGATGGTTAATTGCAGATGGAGTCTCATAGACTTTTCTGTTCAGGCTGGCTTCCAATTGTGATCCTCCATATTTTAGCCTCCTGAGGAGCTAGGATATCTGTGAGTACAATGCCTGACCGTGTTTCTTTAATGAGAGTAGAGAGGGAGGAAAGGGGAGAGAGAAGGGGCGAGAGAGAAGGAAGGAGAGAGGGAGAGAGAGAAGGAAAAGGAGAGAGAAAAAAGGAGAAAGGGAGAGAGAGGAGGAAGGAGAGAGGGGGAGAGAGAAGGAAAGGGAGACAAAAAAAGGAGAGAGGGAGAGAGAGGAGGAAGAAGAGAGGGAGAGAGAGGAGGAAGGAGAGAGGGAAAGAGAGAAGAAAGGACAGAGGGAGAGAGAGGAGGCAGGAGAGAGAATCGACAAAGAGAGAACAGACAGCAACAACAGTGAGAGGGATTCTACTCTTTTTTTTATTGTGAAAATACTGTACAGAAGGGTTACAATTACATGGGCAAGATAATAAGTACATTTCTTATCAAGCATTGTAGCCTCCTCCTTTGTTTCGCCTTCCCTTACCTTCCCAGCCTCCCCCCGCCCTCCACCCAATCCTCCCCACTTCCTCCCCCCCACCAAAGTTGTTAAGTTCGTTTTTGACATAACGATTTGTACATTTAATTGCTGCAATGGGTCCACTGTATCCCTATTTAAACGATTTGGATTCTACTCTTTTTATTAAAAGTAGCTAAGAATTGAGAAAGCACTCTTATGACTTCGTATGCCCATAATTCATTACATCCCAAATCTTCAAATATAGTCACATTGAAGGTCCAAATTTCAACACATGAGTTTGAGGAAGTGAGGGAACACAAAAAAAGGAGAATCTGTAAGTCTCAAAGTCCCCTTGTGTTTTTTTTTTTGCTTGCTGACATTTGAAAACCAGTCTGAGCTCCAAAAGAATGAATTTCTCTTCAAATAACAAAGTTAAAATTCACATATCCTTTCCTATTTTCAGAGTAAATGAATAAAAGAAATAGAAAGACAACATGGTCCCACACAGGGAGAGAACATGCCAAGTTAAAATGAGATAGAACTTCAAACAAGAACTCTACCATTGGGGCTGGGAAGGTGGCTCAGTGGAAGAGCACTTACTTTGCATGCATGAGGCCTGGGTTCGATTCCTCAGCACCACATAAGCAAAAAAGAAAAAAGCCGGAAGTGGCGCTGTAGCTCAAGTGGTAGAGTGCTAGCCTTGAGCTGAAGAGCTGAGGGACAGCGCCCAGGCCCAGAGTTCAGGCCCCATGATTGGACCCCCCCCCAAAAAAAAAGAGAACTCTACTATGACAGTGAACTAGCAAAGGGACACAGCATTCCAAATGAAAGAGCCTCCACAATATACATAACAGATAGAATTTAGTGTTGGATTATAGCCCAAAATATGAAATCAATATATCCAAGAAGCAATATTGATAAGAACACATTATTAAACATAAGTACAGGAGAGGAGAGACAAATCATTCATGTAGAAACACTTGAAATAATTGATAGTAATAATTTACCCTTAAGAAAGCAGAGCATAGCTCTATATCTTCATATCTTGGCTATATACAGTGACCACCTTTTAAAAATACAGTAAGAAAAAGGTATAAAATTACAGAGAAGAAATGTGACAACTATGACCTCAATCAGATGCCCCACAGGAAGGTCAACACGGATGCCATGTTAATGTCCTTCATATAATAATTATGATACTAGTGAGAGGCTAGCATAATAAGAGAGACTAGGAATAAAGACTTGTTTGAATTTCTTGCTATTATGGTCATATTTTAGTAAATATATAGCTATCCTAAAATAAAGTTTACTCAAAAATAATTTAAAAGAAGAAAGCTTGAAAATTAATGTGAGGGCACTTTATAATTACCTTAATTAACTTTTGCCTAACTCTTTTAAGCTCTTTCAATAGAAATAAAGTAAGATTTCTACCTCAGGAATCACAAAAAGAAAGCTTACAAATAACCATCATGCCTTTTCAACCTAGAGAACAGTAAAGGATAATATATTACTAAAGTAAGGTAAAAGTCTTTCCTTTATATTAGACATCATATTGCAATTTAATGTTGCATTTAAAATTAACAAGGTATAACATTTATTTCCTCAACCATTGTCTCCAATGAGTCACATTGTTTGAGAATCAATTAGAAATAATTCATGTGAAATTTTCATTAGACCAAATTTACTGTGAAATGACTGCCAGTTAATTCTGTATTTCAATTTTCTTGAATTCTTTCCTAATTATTCAGCCTTTTAGTTAGAGCCTCAAAGCACAGCAAGTGCTTTAAAAGCAAATTTTAAGTTATTGTTATATCACCCTAATGGAATAACATACTGTTTTTCCTCTGCCCAGATATGTCATCTCATAAATGCTAGATTGATGAATGCTTGCTACTTACTGCTCCATTCAACACACACTGTCTCTTGGCAATTTTATGAGTGTGATTACAAGTTGCTTTGGTGCCTTAGCTTTCTCCAAAATGCATTATCTCTCAGACTAATTCACACTGGAAGGCTCTATCATTAAAGATACAGATCTTCATCCCTTCTGGAGTTTCATAATTGGTGATCTTTGTTTTTGAAAATTTTGTTATTATCTTCATATATATTTACAAATAGGTTTTAGTTCAACTGGTCTATTGATGCATACAATACATTCCAACAGTCATCTCTTCCATCATTTTCCCCATTCTACCTGTCTCTTCTTCAACCTTTCACCTGAAAGATTCCTAATTCCATTTTTACTTATGTACATTGAGTATTATGACTATTCACCAGCATTGCTCTCTCTATTCATCCATCCTCCTTCCCTTAGCCTCTACCCCTCTCAGACACATTTCAGCTTCTCAGGATTCATTTTGTTAAGCAGTTTGTTAATTGTTTAAAGGGTCTATACAACGGAAATCTAACCCATACTTTAGTCAGTTTGTGTTTGTGTATGTGTGTGTGTGTGTGTGTGTGTGTGTGTGTGTGTGTGTACATGTATGTCATTTCATATCTGTTTATATTTTAGGTCTAACTTCCATAAATGAGAGAAGACATGAAAAACAGGAGCCCTTTCTCTCTGTAAGTCTTACTTTACTCAACATGACTTTTCCAGGTCCATCTATTTCCCTGCAAATGATATCTTCTTCTTCTTGATGGATTAATCAAATTCCATTATATATCTATCACACATTCCTGATCCACCCATCCAGCCCATTTGGGCTGTTTCTATAGCATTGTTATGGTGAATAGTATAATGATGAGCATGGGTGTTCAGGTGCTTTTATTGAACCCTGACTTGTAATCGTTTTGATAAATACCCAAAAGTGATATTTTTGAATCATAGTTATTGGTTATACTAGTCTACCTTCCCACTAACAATGTAATAGAGTTCCTTTTCCTCCTCATTTTTACCAAGTGTTATTGTTCATACTTTTGATGATGGCTGTGAACAATGACCTAAAATCATAAGAAAATTATCTCTGTAACTGAAATCTTTATTATAGCTTGTGATTTTAAATAAAATCTTTACAAATTTGAGATGTCTCAATAAAGGGTGATATAGCTGCACCTTTAATTTTATTTTTGCATTCAGTATTATTTTGTATTATATCAATTTGGGACTCATATATATATATATGAAGAAAGTAGGGATGAGAATATTTTATTTTCCCAACCAGAAATCCTAGGCCTCTATATTTCTTCTAACTTCTACTTAAAACTGAGCAACGACTTATTTACCTTTATCTTCTTGAAAGTACCTAATCATACTCATCCAGAAGGATCTGACACTTCCAACTCTTCTCCTAGAAGTTTTCCCAACCCCAATGCCAAACATATAGAGTACATTCTGTCTTCCAAGTGTCCACAGAAAAATTTGGCTACCACCTACAACTGATATTCATTTTCCAGCTTACTATATCAGCTTCCAGTAAAAGTTGTTATGTCAACATTTACCAGTCTTATCTAAACCTTCCTGTCTAAACTTTACCCCAGCCATCTACTCATAGGTGGTACTCATGAGAATGTTTTCGAGTTCTTATATTAATTTTTGCTGTGTAGCAAATGACCTCAAAACACGATGACATAAAACAACAGCCATTTCATTTAGCTCAGAATTCTGGGAATAGCTTGCATAGCTGAATATCTGGGGTCATATTCATATTCCAGATCCCTAGCTGTCCTGAGTCAGCTAGCCCAGGAGTCTTCCCAGGCTGTGGTTTCTGATCACCAGTCCCAATATACAAGCATTTTCCAGTGCTAAACACATGGCTAAACTCAGATTTAAGGAGTAAATTGACTCCACTTTTTGGTGGGAGGAGCTACAAAACATCACGGCCATTTGATTTTAACCTACCATAATTATCCTTTAAATGGCTGTTAAAGTAACCTCTAAGAAATTCTCTCTTTCTCTCCCCGCTCCTCTTTTCTTTCTATCTCTCACCCAACCCTTATTCTTCAACTTTTCTGCCATGAGACCTAGGTTTTATGTCTTCCTCTCCACAACCCTACAGCAAACTAATTTTGGGTAAATAATTGCATTGTTCCTTATGTACTAAATGAGAAATTTTGCCTCAGTGAGAACTAAAATCTTTTCTACTTTTAAAAACACATTTTACCTAAGCCCACAGCAAGAAAAACAAGAGTGCAATATTAAAATATAATAGTATAATATTAAGATAGGAAGGAAATGGTGGGGAGGGAGGATGGGAAGGGATGGGAAGGGGAAACAAAGGAGGAGGCTACAATGCTTGATAAGAAATGTACTCATTATCTTGTCCATGTAATTGTAACCCCTCTGTACAGTATTTTCACAATTAAAAAAAAAGATAGGAAGGAAATATTCAGTTTCCCTCATTAAGAGAACTCCATGCTTGTTACTATTGCTCAAATACAGTCCTCCTTCCATGGGTTCTAACTTGATAGCATCTCAATTTTACTTTTCAAAACTCACCTTACTGTCCTTACAAAAACAGACAGCGAATATCTTTTGTCCATTTTGCTTTTAATTTTATCAATATTAATCTAAGAACATTTGGGATATGTTAATTTATTAAATACTTGGTGTATACCTACTACAACTAGGTGCTAAGGATGAAACACTAAGTAAAAACAGGAACAGTCCCTGTCTGCCTATAACTCTATTCCGAGGAAAGAGGCAGCAATTATTCAAACAGTGACATAAAGAGAATAAAATAAAATGTGGTAGTTACAACAAAGAAAATATGCTGATTACTACATCTACATATACAATGAAGTCTAGCCTACTGCTGGGATTCTAAGGAAAACTGCTAGAAAGAGCAAGTTATAAACTGAGATACAACATGTGACCAGAGATTATAATTTACAAAAAAGAAAAAGAAAAGAAAAGAAAGAAAAATATTTTCCACTTGCTAATTGTAGAACATTGGACATGTTTCTTGACCACAGAACCTGAGCCTGCTTCCTTCTCTTTGTGATAAGAAATCATACCTATACGATAGAGTTCTTGTGGACTTTCTTTGCAAAGTAGCTACCATAATAGCTGGCATATTAGTAGGCATCTGTCACAGATTTTTTTGTTATTAAAGCTCATTTACAATCTTTATTGGATCCATTCAAATGTATCTGGGGCTCACATTGGAAAAGCAAGCACTGAAAACCCACAATACTTTTTCTTCAGTTGCATTTCATCTTGAGGGACAATGGACTGAAGGCCTGAAATATAACAACATTTTTAAAGATAAGACCCTGAAAAAAACTACGTTGTCATGCATTTTTTAAGGATGGAAACAATCAGGAGATGGGGTTTCTGAATTTGAAGCTGGGATTTGCTCTTATCTAGCTATGTCATCCGAAACAAGATATTCACCTCATAGCTTTCCTTCTTCAAGGTCACAGAAGCAGTGTTACCTGAAAAACACCTTCCCCTGGAATAGACAGAAGAATGACATGAGCTCCTACACTGAAGAGAACAAGTCTTAATATCTAGTACACCTACTAGATGAATATACTAGATGAATATACTGCATGAATATACTTTGTTTTGTGAGTGAAGAACTCTCACTGTATCCAATGAGGTAAAAAAAAAAATTATTGTTTGTAAGCCAGGTGCTGGTGGCTTATGCATGTAATTCCAGTTATTCAGGAGGCTGAGATCTGAGGATTGCAGTATAAAGCCAGCCTGGACAGAAAAGTCCTTGAGACTCTTATCTCCAATTGACTACCAGAAACTGGAAATGGAGATGTGGCTCAAAGTAGTAGAGCATAGTCTTGAGCACAAAAGCTCAAGAACAGTTTCTAGGCTCTGAGTTCAAACCAGCACACGCTAAAAAATATTATTGTGTGGCTTTTCAGGAAATTGAGACAAAAATGTTGTGATGTGCCAAGTTTATTAACTGATGGATTGTATGATCCAAAATCCAAACTTAGAGTTTCCAATTCCAACCTCATTCTGTGTCTAGTATGAATTGCCTTTTTAGACACTCAAAAAGAGCCACTGATTAATGAACATAATATTACCATAGCAAGAAGATCCCTGTATCCTTTTCAAATCAGTGTTAGATAAATTTTCCTGAGATACTACGTCGAGAAATAGATAGGAATTCATGTTGTTCTAAATGTTTTATATCTGATTTTTTTAACATTAGCACTATGTAAATTATGTTTATTACCATAATTAACAAAGATTTGAGCATAAGCTATAAGATGTACAGAGAAAAAAAAAAACCTGGTTCTCAAAACAAAAGAAACAGGGCGTTTAAAAGCAATGTTTCACTTGCCAACCACATTGTCAAGATGCTCTGTGTAATAAGAATTACCAGTGTCTAAATGCTCGTGGGAAGACATCTCTAACAATGATATCCACCTAGAACTGTCTCACTCCAAAACCTGAGCTTGTCCACCACACAGCCCACGAGATTCATCACAATGGTGATGCCACAAATATTTGAAAGAGGGGGAAAAAAAGAGGTCAACAGGAACTGATTGGTGGGAAAAACACTAAAATACAAAACTCACGGTGAGAAATGGCTTTAAAATTTCAGAGATGAGAAAACAATGCCACTTAGAGCAAACAAATCCTTAATATTCAGCCTTAGCTGGGTTTTCTTTTTTGGTTTGGTTTCCATGACAACCTATATTTATTGAGCAATTCCTTGTGTATTTGCTGAAGGCAGGTAAATCGCTTTCTGTCAGCTTTGGTCAGATGGGGTAGGGGTTGGGGTGTCCAGAGACCTCATTTTGAAGATTTTTTTTAAAAAAAAATCTGTTTTTATAGAAATCCTTTAAAAGTGATGATACTCATTTCTTTTTTTCTTTTTTTCTCTTTTCTTTTTCTCTTTTTTTTTTAATTGTGAAAATACCATACAGAGGGGTTACAATTACATGAGCAAGGTAATGAGTACATTTCTTATCAAGCATTGTTGCCTCCTCCTTTGTTTCCCTTTCCCATCCCTTCCCATCCCCTCCCCCCTTCCCCTCAGCCCCCCTCCCTGTACCAAAGTTGTAAAGTTCATTTTTTAATATAACGTCTTGTATATCTCATTGTTGGCAATGGGTTCACCTGTATCCCTATTTCAACAATTTGTTTTTTTCCCTTCCCCTCCCCAAATTATACCAACATCAAATACAGTGAAAACAGGAGTTACACCGTGGGGGAGAGACATACAAAGCAACAAAGAAATCATCTTATTTAAATATGTTAGAAACAATAGTAAGAAAGAAAAACCATTTGAGTCCTTATCTCGGGGTTCATTTCACCTAACATCAACTTATCTGACTGTTATGGTTTCCCTTATTTACAATAACTGGTATATGTCTGAGATGGTACTCATTTCTTAAGTTTTGTGGCAGGCATTGTCTGAAAGAAAGATTAGTATCCATTAAAAGGAAGAATTTAAAGGAAAGGGAAAAAGAGGAGGAAAGAGAGAGAAGATGAAAAGGAATATATTCAGCAATTTCTCCTGACCACCTAGCTTCAGCCTAGCCATGTTCACTGCTTATCTTCATACTCCTCATGCTTTTTATCTGTACTCACTGCTTTCTCCGCTTTCTGCCCAGAAGCAAAGTGCACACAAGTTGAAGAGAAATGCTGGCTGCCTAGCAGGAGATCCATGTGCCAATCTTATCACCATGGCCTAGATGTCAGTTTTGCAGATTTAGAATCTCACCTGACTAGCATTCTCTGCCCCTCTGAGCACTTCCCTGAATGCAGAATGGAATGGCTTTCCCTATGACCAGAAACTGCCCAGAGATGCAGGAACTGGACAACACACTCAGGGGTCTGACAGTCTGTGGCGTGAAACTGCATCTGATGATAATACTTCTGACAGTAATTCTGCCGGTTTTTCAGAGACCCAGGTGGGAAAAAGTTCAGTGCTCTGTAGCAGTAATTCTTTCACTAGCACACCCTTCAAGGGTTTTTCTAGGCCCTCCTCAACATCTTCTCTTCCTCATCTATAACTTAGAATTGGATTTTAAATAATAATTGCTCCCAAATACTCGAATCAAAACTGATGTTTAGGTACATTTAATATTTTGGGTACATTTAATATTTTGGTTAATATAAAAGATTGGGGTATATCTTTCTTGGCATTCATGTATCACAAAATAATATCAATAAGCATTAGGATTAATAATTAAAGCAAAAACAAAGTTGATAGGCTGGGCATGTGGCTCAGTGGGGTAGAGTGCATGCTTAGCATGCATGAAGCCCTGGGTTTGATTCCTCAGGACCACAGAAACAGAAAAGGCCAGAAGCAGCACTGTGGCTCAAGTGGTAGAGTGCTAGTCTTGAGCAAAGAAGCTCAAGGACAGTGCCCAGGCCCTGAGTTCAAGCCCCAGGACTGGCAAGATAAAATAAAATAAAATAAAATAAAATAATTTTATAAAAGGAAGTTGAAAGTTTTGTTGGTACTGAGGGTTGAATTTGGAGCCTCAACTGCAACTCTATGTCATTTTGCTTACATTTACTTCTTTTAACTTTTTCTGGTCAAGGTGATGTACAGAGGGTTATAGCTATATACGTAAGGTAGTGAGTACATTTATTATTGAACTTGTTAATGTCTCCCTCATTTTTCTCCCACTTTCCTTCCCCTGTTCCTCCCCCCCAAAGTTGTACAGTTTATTTCCAGCATATTGTCTTGTGTGTATCATTGTTTCATTGATTTGCCCTTGTCCTTTGTCTCACCATTCTGTTGTTCCCCTTCCCTTCCTCAAATCAGATAATCATATAATACACAGGATAACAAAATCAAATACAGTGATAACAGGTTACAAAATATAGGGAAAAACACAAAAGAAAAAAGAAATCACATAGGACATTAAAAACAAAAACAACAAAGAAAAACCTCTTGTTTCCATATCTTGGAAATCATTTTGATTGGCATTATCTTACATGGTCATATGTATATAGTTATTGAGCTATTCTGCTTATCGGCTGGGATTGTCCCAGATATATATTAATTATTAAATATGAAGGAAACAATGGGATTTATGTTTCTTTGTGTCTGTCTTATTTCACTTAATATGATTTTTTCCAAGTCCTTCTATTTCCTTACAAATGGGGCGATGTTATTCTTTCTGATGGAAGCACAGAATTCCACTGTGTATACATACTATATTTTCTTGATCCATTCATCTACTGAGGGGTTGGAGGGAGTGTAAACTTGTCCAACCACTCTGGAAAGCAGTGTCGTGGATTCTCAAAAGACTAAACATACAGTTTCCCTGTGACCCAGCAATCCCACTTCTGGGCATTTACTCAATTTAAGCCTTTCTTTAGCATACCAATTGCCATTTTGCTGTTTTGGCTCCTTCATGCAAGTATGTGGAAAAATAAGGACTGATTGAACATAAACACTGTGAAACTCAACTTCCCATCTGATAACCCAAAAAGCCTGGAAAAGATTAGGGCAGGTAATATACCCAGAGTGGATACAATGGTCTAAGGGGGGAATTCACAGTCCTGCACTGCCAGACCAGAACAGGGGAGATTTCTTCCCACTTCCTAAAATTTAAAACTTACAATTTAAAACTTACAAATTGTTTATTTCTGGAGATTTTTTTAATTTAAAATATATGTGTACTGAGGCTGACTAAGAGTAACTAAACTCATGAAAAGTGAATGATACTGTACTCATTCATCATTCTCTTAGGAGTTTCAGATGTCTTTGCCCTACTCAAAACTTACTTGCTGGATCTCTCTACAAAGATGTTCCCAGAGTCCTCACATCATTTTTTTTTAACACATAGTTATTATCTCTGCCACCTCACCAAGCCTTCCTCTCCGATTCACTCTTCTTCTTCACATCTGCATTTCAATGAATCGTAACTTCATGGTCATCTATATCATGCTATTATTCTTTTTTTTAATATTCTTGCCTCTCTCCCATCCCCAATTCTGCAGATTACAAAATCATGTTAAATTTCTCCACCATTTCTTGAGTCTATTACAGTCTTTACATTTTTACCTCCTATCATCTCTTCTGCCTTAACAGCTTTCTCATTTAAACAACTCTCTAGTTTGCCTTTCACCATGCCTACAGAATCATCTTCCTAAATTACACATTTTATCATGTCACTTGTCTGCTCAAAATCTTTTTATCTTCTCCATCGAGTAAGGGAATAGATCTTAGTGTGACATATCAGACTCACTAATACCTTGTTCTGCCCTCCTTGACAGCCTCATTTCTAGCACATTCTCCTCATATCCTGTGTCCCACTATTTCACATGAGGATGGTCAGATTTAGAAACTAAAAACAGGAGATACCTAATGAAACAGCCATGTTTGGAGCCTACCTATACTAACATAGTATTAGTTGTTAATGAGACATTCGCATTTAACCAGGTCAGTTATCCAGCAACATTGATCTTTATAGCAGTCTCCAAATGTATCCCACATTTACAAGCTTATCTGGTCTTATCTGTAATGCTTGTTCTCTTTAAATGGAATTCTCTACCCTATTCCCTCACCTATTGATTTCCCATCCATCCCACAGATTTCTTAGCAATAGACAACATCTAGCTCCTCTTCTCTCATGGGAGAGGCCTTGTCTAAAATGCTGTAATAAGGTGAACATATCACTTCGCTCTCCCTGCCCCCAACATGCTATCAGGGATGGAATGTTTTGTGACATGACTCAAAGAGGTGAAAGTGGGGGTGAAGAAAATATTGCCTAGCATACTAATATCCAGGTATTCTTCTTCCAGAAACAGACTTTAAAATTCACACAACAAAAGACTGTGGATTTCTCTTTGGAGCGTGGTAGAGAATGGGGTCCTTCTAGGGACCATGTTTGCTTGATTAGATACTTAGTAAGATAATAACAGAAACTCTCCATATTTCTCCACCTTCGTAGCTGCTGAGTGGATGAGGTCCCAGAAGGATATGATGAGAATGAGCTTTGATTAGGAAAGATCCCAGGGAATGGGCAAGAGAGCGGGCGCCTGAGGAAAAGATGATTTCAAGGAGAATGCCCTAGAGAAGGAGGCAGTGGGGAAGAGCTGGAGAATGAATCTGCCCTTCCAAAGGCCTAGGCTTAAATGATGAGGTTCAAAGTCTTCCATTCCCCTTCTCAACTAGTTAATGAACAGTCACTGTATTCTCTTCAGAGGTGACAGAGGTTATTCCATAGGTGCCCAGTGCACACTTGCTTTAGGGGAAAGTGTGCAAAGAGCATCTGGAACTGGGAGGAAAGTGTTCCCCCTATGTTCTGGATACAAGCCATCACAGTTCTCCTGGGAGTGGGAGTGTTAAAGGGCTACTGAGAGCATCTGCCCAATAGGGAAAGGGTCCACTTGAACCCTGACCTAATCCTCCCTAGGAAACCTCATGACATGCCCCAAAGACACAGAGTGTCAGGAAATCTGCAAAGCACTGTACAGACAACTCTGTGTAAGCGCTTAATACCTCTGCTTTATTTTTACATAGAAGGTGGATTTATTGAGGATGTCATTGGGAAATTAAATTTGCACTCCGGATTTACATCGAACAAACTTAGTACTAGAGAATGCATAAATATGTGTTCCTTCCTTCCCAGGATTAGGCAGCTTTTTTGTATTCCTACACCTTGGGCCATTTGGGCAGAAAGATGATCTGGTTTGCTGTTTGACTACTGAAAAGAGAAAGTTGCTAGAGGAATGAGAGATCACACTGATGAAATCATAAGCAAGACTCTGTGTCTTGCTTCCACTCACTTTTATGGTCAAATAAAGTGAAGAAAATGGACTTTTTGTGTTTAAGAAGTTGAAAAATGTGAGAGCATCCCTGTCAGCTGATTGCCAGGAACCAGGAAAAGGATCAGGGAACAAGGGACCCCTGTGAAGGTCCCAGCCCACAGCTAGTGCTGACTAATGACGCTTAGAAGTAGGAGCATGATGGCCTGGAAGGTCAGAGCGGCTGCCCAGCTGAATTTGATCTTGGGTAGTCGAAGTGCAGAAGAACTGAAGACAAATGCAAAAGAGCATGTCTCCCTGGTCTGGACAGAGAGGATTCTACTTCAGTAGATGGCGAGACATATCTCTGAGGCCCAAAGACCTCCTTTCTGACTGAGCTTGTCTCCAGAATAGTTATAAAATATTCAGACAGGGGAGGAAGGCTTGTTTTATCTCAAACAGAATTTCATTCAGTCACCAACAATCAGTCAACTCCTATCTGCTCTCTGTTGTGTCTCTCCCTCCTATTCTGGTTCCCTTTTATGAAAAGTAATGATCTTAACAAATTCAGGACTGCCTAAACTCCAGATCCTCATGAGTCAAGTACAGGAGCATATTCCACAAGCACAGGTGTACAAAGCTACTGTATTGAGCAGGTTCTCTCAAGTTTTGAGGGCACTCTGCTATGCATAGCCAGGACCAGTTTGTGTGGTTCAGTGCCATGTGAAAATGCTGAGATTCTTGTTCAAACATTAAGAATTTTAAGAGTACAAAGCTCTATCAGGTTACATGCTCATAAAGCCAACTTTAACCACAGACTACTATACACTTAGCACTCACATGTGTGGTGGGGACTAGGATACTAAAAAGACAAGTCAAGAAACTGAGGCTGAGTAAATTTATACAATGTACCCATAGCAAGCAGTCAAGTTCACATTATAATTCAACTGACAGGTTTTCAAATGAAATCTCCAGAATCCAGGTGGATAAGAATGAAGATGCAAAATGCGTTGAGTTCTGCTGTTGATGTTGTTTAGGGAGGGAGGGGGGCAGGAAGCATATCACACAGAGCCTGCTGTTTTGAATCTCCTAGCTTGCATGTTGTCTACACTTCAGGACTGGGGTAGGAAAATGGCCCTGTAGCTCAAGTGGTAGAGCGCTCGCCTTGAGCTGAAGAGCTGAGGGACAGCGCCCAGGCCCAGAGTTCAGGCCCCACAACTGACAAAAAGAAAAGGAGGATGCCAAAAAAGAATCAGATTAAGAATCAAGATTAAATTAAACAATTAAAATGCATACAAAAGCTGTGGTAAACAATATATCAAAATAATAAAGGTGGGCTGGGGTAGGTTATTTTACAACATTGCATTGTTATGTGAAGTTCTCTGTTTCCAGTCCAGCTGCAGTTCCTCTGTGACTACCAAGTCCCCAGCAGCACAGGTTTATGAAGGTTGATACAAGTTAGGACAGAGTAGATGATGCAGAGCTTTATCTGTAGCCATGATATTTTTATTTTCTTTTCTCTTTTATTTTATTGTGAAAATACTGTACAGAGGGGTTACAATTACATGGACAAGATAATGAGTACATTTCTTATCAAGCATTGTAGCCTCCTCCTTTGTTTCCCCCTTCCCATCCCTTCCCATCCTCCCTCCGCCCCCACACCCAACCCTCCCCGCTCCCCCCCCCCACCAAAGTTGTAAAGTTCTTTCGACATAACGACTTGTACATCTCATTGTTGCAATGGGTCCACTTGTATCCCTATTTAAATGATTTGTTTTTAAATTATAGAACTTTTATTAATGTTTTCTACTTGATTTAAACCTAAGAATCTTTCTGTAACAGTATGTAGTGGCACACAGCCTTCTTTTTTGCCTTCAATTTCATTATGGCTTAGAATGGCACTGTTAAGAACTAATTACATTCTTGATGCTCAAGAGCATTATGTAATTACATAATTTACATAATGCCCATCATTTATGGTATACTCGGCATGGCATAAAGTAAGTGACATACACCAACTCTGTCCTGCAAATTCTAAAGAATATTCTGACTCATTAGGTAATAGGTACTCAAGCATCCCATTTGGATAGCATTTTACTCATTATTATTCATCTGAATATAGCATAAAAGTAATGCCTTAGATACCTGATGTAAAGCTATAGCCTTTGCTTGTTTTCGCCATTAGTTTAAAACTCCTGGGAGCCGGGGCTGGTGACTCATGCCTATAATCCTAGCTACTCAGGAGGCTGAGATCTGAGGATCACAGTTCAAAGCCAGCAGGAAATTCCGTGAGACTCTTATCTCCAATAAACCACTAGAAAACCGGCAGTGGTGGTTTGGCTCAAGTAGTAGAGTGCTTGCCTTGAGTTGAAGAGAGCAGGGACAGTGCTCAGGGCCAGAGTTCAAGCCTCACAATCGACAAAAAAAAAAAAAGCCTATGTCCTTCTCCTCATTAACCTAGACATTTAAATGTCTTCTAACTTCCACTTAACTATCACACTCATGGTTCTTCCCAACCGAAGTTGCATGCTACTCTCCTAAGAAGGCTTCCTTAATCCTCTCAATCTCAAGCCTCTATAATCAAAGGTTTTAGGTATTACTTATACATGTAAAATTCTCCTCTTCTCTACTAGAGAATAAAACTCTTGGAACAGTCTAAATATAGTTCATCTTTGTATCTTCAATACTTGGCACTTGCTATGTGTGAAGTGAATAAATAATCACTAGGTGAATAAATGATCTGTGCAGCTTTTTATGATAACTACTCGTGCATGTATTCTTTCCCTTTGGAAAAAAATCAATTCTCCCTATTTACCCCTCCCCTCACACTTAGAAGGTGTGCGTGTGTGTGTGTGTGTGTGTGTGTGTGTGTGTGTGTGTGTGTGTGTGTGTGTTTTCTCAAGGTCAGCTTTCAGTAATTTCTAATCATTAGATTCCAATCTGAAGGAAGTTTATAAAAATGACATATTTGATTTTACACATGAAACTAGTGTCACCTGAGATGATATTGCCAAGCCAATAACATGACTGCTGATTGAGTACCATTTTCTATGCTTTGGAAAGGTTCATAACATCGACACCCCCTCTGAGGTGTTTTTAAAAGTTGCTAATGTTTAATTATCATTAAGGCAAACAGCTACCTAGTCCATACCTAAATGATGAAATAATTCCATTATGGATTTCATCCCAGAGTTTAAATGAATGATTGTTGCACTGAACTCAATAGACTAGAACTACATGGAGCGTATTTTTAATGGTATTAATTTGTATGAAACTCTACTAGTTACTAAATCTTCAGGCACAACCAAACAGGCACAACCAAACGTGTTCTCAGAATTTTACTTCTTCCTATGCTTAGCTACTTTTTAAAGAAGTATTTTGATTCCAGCACATTTTCCTACCCTTCCCTGGGAGCACTCCTCAACTTGTGTGCATAACGTGCTCCCTCATCTCTATGTACCTCCTCCACACCCTGTTCTCATAGTTCAGATATTCTATAGGCTTAAGGAACAATAGGTAAGCCTATTAAAGCTGGTTGAAAGGTTACATTTTAGAAAAGTCTGGTGGCAATTACAGAATTTTGGGTTCTTATTCCTTTCACTTTTTAAACTATTCCCAAGACTGGTCCACTACAAGAACTTTGAAACCATTTATTTAACCAACTGGCAAAATTCATAATGTTTCTTTATCTTTCCATTTGCAAGGTAGATCATTTCGGTAAACTTTTGTTCCAAAGTTGGACATACCAAAGCTAATAGGCAGAAGACAATGGTACATAAGCAGCAAGATTTTCATCAGGGTATGAAAGCATCCTACCCTCTTTACCTAGGAAATGGCATATAACACTGTAAATGTTTACTGTAAACAACAAATTTGAGAGGTTATTCCCTGTTTGGCTCAAGTTATTTTATATTGATGGAGATGCATTGTATTCATAAACTACACTGTTAAATAGCAACTCCTTTCTTTGTACAACTACTTTAAAATAATAAAAAATAAATTAAACAATGGGGGTTCACACCTGTAATCTTACCTATTCAAAAGGTTGAGGTCTGAGTTTAAAGCCAGCCTGCACAGGAAAGTCCATAAGACCCTTATCTCTGATAAACTGCCTTCCAAAAAGCTGAAAGAGGCACTGTGGCTCAAGTGATAGAGCACTAGCCTTGAGTGCAAAAGCTCAGCCTAGGTCTTGAGTTCAAGCCCGAGGACCAGCACAAAAAGAAAGGAAGGAGGGAAGGAGGGAAGGAGGGAAGGAGGGAAGGAAGGAAGGGAGGGAGGAAGGGAGAGAGGGAGGGATGCTGTTTTGTATGCTGTTGAGCATACAAAAACAAAAATATAAAAAAATAATCTCTTTTTCAACATAACTTTTTAATTAATGGGCCTTTGGTTATTTTCAACAGTATTGTAATAGATTTTCCTTAAGTTTTTATTAGGTGCTCTTATGAAAGCAGTAGAGATGAGAGAAAGAATGTAGGGAAATAAATAAAGCATCTTCCTAGGATTAGTCAATGAGGTGGAATTCCTTACTTAAATATGGTTTCAATAGGAATAGAAACATTATTTTCCATAGGACACATACATCCTGAAGCCTCACATCAATGCAGTAATTCAACTTCCAACAAGAATTCCATTTTCACACGAGTGGTTAGGAAACATATTCCTCTTTCTCACTCTCTGCCACTTTTAACATTGATCTTAATAATGATACTTATTAGGACCTGCACCTGGAGAGTACCTAAATTATTCCAGATGCTGGACTAGGCATTATACTGGTTTAATCTCATTTCATCCTTTTTTTTTTTTAATTTTTTTTTTTGATCTAGTAGTGGGGCCCAAACTCTGGGCCTGGGCACTGTCCCTCAGCTCTTCAGCTCAAGGCTAGCGCTCTACCACTTGAGCCACAGCGCCACTTCCGGTTGCTTATGTGGTGCTGAGGAATCGAACCTAGGGCCTCAGGCATGCAAGGCAAGAGCTCTACCACTGAGCCACCTTCCCAGCCCTCATTTCATCCTTTTAACTCACCCTATTTATTATTTATTTTGACTTGGTAGATGGAAACATAGTAAGGCTAAACACTTTGTACACAGCCTCACAGTTAAGAAGAAGCTCTGGGATTGAAGTCCAGGTCTTGTTGGAATAAGGATTTTTTTTTTTTGGTTGGTCGTGGGGCTTGAACTCTGGGCTTGGGTGCTATCCCTGCACTCTTTAGCTCAAGGCGAGGGCTCTACCGCTTGAGCCACAGCGCCACTTCCGGTTTCCTAGTGGTTGAATGGAGATAAGAGTCTCACGGCTGGCTTTGAACTGTGATCCTCAGATCTCAGCCTCCTGAGTAGCTAGGATTACAGGTGTGAGCCACCGGCGCCCTGCTGAATAAAAAATTTTAAACTCATAACCTTTGCACTGTAATAGATCAGAAGCAAGTCTTCTCTCCATCCTCAAGAACACTGGTTTGGCTACCAGTTCAGATATTTTAAAATCCAGTTAAGAGTTGAGAGGTAGATAAGTTGTGGTACACTATCTAGGAGCAGATTCTCTTCAGGCATAAAACAAGTTAAAAAGGAGAGAGAGAGAGAGACAGAGAGAGAGAGAGAGAGAGAGAGAGAGAGAGGAGATGTTTTTGAAGTACTATTTGTGGTTCACTGAGTAGACAAAAAGGTTCTTAAAATATTTTAAAATAATATATTAGAAATAGGTTCAATTAGTGTACACCTGGAAATACTTTTAAAATGGTTTTAAAGAGCAAGTAAGACACAAGGTTTTCTTCTGCTTTTTAATAAATGTCAAACCATGGCACATCATTATCTAGCATGTATCTCAAAGTGTCTGAACATTTTCTTTTTTTTTTTTTTTTTTTTGGGTCCGGTCGTGGGGCCTGAACTCTGGGCCTGGGCGCTGTCCCTCAGCTCTTCAGCTCAAGGCTAGTACTCTACCACTTGAGCTACAGCACCACTTCCGGCTTTTTTCTTATGTGGTGCTGAGGAATCGAACCCAGGGCCTCGAGCATGCAAGGCAAGTGCTCTACTACTGAGCCACCTTCCCAGCCCCTGAACATTTTCTTATTTGGCATACATCTTGCAAAAAAATAATTATACTTACTACAGTAAGCAACATTAAGGAGGAGGTCTGTGCTTGTGAAGAATTTTGCTTATTTGATTCCTTTTAGGTAAGCTGAAGAGAAATGACAAAGGACATTTTTAAGCCTCTGGGAATATCTCTGCTTCACATCTATTTATGTTTGGAATTTTAAACTTCAATGAGAATAACAAAATATGGAAAGAAAACATTCACCTTCAAAGTATAGTTGATCAATATTTTTTTGAGAATATAAGTACTAACCATAGATGTGGAGTAAACATACTGCAGAACCAACCTGTGGAAAGTTCCAAAAAGAATCCCAATTATGTATCACTTTGAATAATTACTGGTTTTAGGATATTATTTTTAAGCATTATCGTCTATATATTTTCTTAATAAAGAATTTCAGACTACTTTAAATACCATTCACCGACAGGTCCAGGGAAGAATGAGAAGCTTCAAGACATGCCAACTAGATGCTATTATAAGATACACAATCCTAGGAGTCAGTAATACATGCAGGGTAGGGTAGAATATTTGCACATTATGTTCTGGAACTAATGCTTGGCTGACAGATGATCACATGGGAACAGCTTCCTTCACAGAGAAAAAAATATTTTGAAGCATAAAAGAGTTTTTTTAAGACCAGATGCTCCCATACGAAACAATATTTACCAACCAAGCAGAGAAAAAAAAAACAGCATAAAAAGACTTTAAGCCCAGCACCAGTGGTTCAGGAGGCTGAGATCTGAGGATCATGGTTCATAGTAAGCCCAGGCAGGAACGTCCATGAGACTTTTATTCCCAACTAATCATAAAACCTCCACAAGTAGAGCTGTAGCTCAAGTAGTAGAGCACTAGCCTTGAGAAAAAAAGCTCAGAGACAAGAATCCAGGCCCTCAGTTCAGGCCCCATGACCAGTCCACCCCTACATACCCATGCACACAAATTTTATTTCAAGGAAATATAGATATACTTTTTGTCCTCTTGACAGTTGCTACTAAAACCTACTAATTACTCAGGGCCAAGGGAAATCTGCAAATCTTACCATATGCTAGGTTCCTCTGTGAGGGTTATCTTGAGTTTCATGTTTCATAATTATTAGTTAGGTTAAACTACTGACAACAATGCCTTTTGGGAGACATAATTTCTTGAATAAATTTGGTTTTAAATTCCATGCTATCAAAATATAGATTTACTAAAAGATAAGCTCTTGAAGTGTCAGGGTTTGTTTTATGTTGTTTTCGTTTTTTGTCAGCCCTGGGGCTTGAACTCAGGGCCTGGGCTCTACCCCTGAGCTCTTTTTGCTCAAGGCTAGCACTCTACCACTTTGAGCCACAGCTCTACTTCCAGCTTGTGGGTGGTTAATTGGAGATTAGATTCTCATAGGAACTTTTCTGCCTGGGCTGGCTATGAACCGTAATCCTCAGATCTCAGCATCCTGAGTAGCTAGGGTTACAGGCATGAGCCACCAGCTCCTGGCTCAGGGTTTGCTTTTTGGTTGTTGCTGTTGTTTTTTTAAACACAACTGTTTTATATAACTTGTATAGTTCTATCACCTAACATACTTGGCACTGAAATAGGTACTTAATAAATGTTTTGTTTGAATGAATGAACACGAACAATGCTCCGAATATATTAAGGCCAGTTATAAGCAGATTATATTAAAATAAAGGTCTTCTTAAGAAAAGTTTGGTCCAAAAGCTATGGGTACTGAGTATATCTTTGACTTTCTTTACAAAAGTTTGTATTCAGGCTGTTTGTTATTTAAATAACATGTTGTTGCTGGGCATTGTGTATGTGTCTCTTGGACTCAAGAGGCTAAGTCAGGAGGATTGTAAGTTTGAGGCTATCTGAGCTACGTAGAAAATCTTGTCAAAACAAAAACAAACGAACAAAACATGTTAATTGGCCCAAATATCCTACTCCAATGTCTGTGTCATTTGCTTCGACCATGGGCAATAGAATGGAGTGGAAAATGTGAAAGATAACTGAAGAGTTCACCCAACAGGCTTTTGCAAGGTAGAGATCCTTATGGGCCAGCCTACATTCAAAAACTTCAAGCCAGAGAAATCAATGGTATAAATTTCCATCTGAGGCTGAAATTCCTAGAAACTACGTGGATGCTAGTGTAAATCCTGGAGTCCAAAGGCTGGAGAGCCTGTAGTTTTGACAATCAAGGCTGCAGGAAAAAAAATTGTGTATCCTGGTTTTTAAAATCCCACCTTACACCAACCAGATAGGACTAAAAGTGGAGTCAGAGATAAAGCCAGAACATTGGACAGGAAGGTCCATAGGTGTCTACCACCCTTTCCAATGCTTTAAGGCAAGCACATAGCCCAGATGAGCTATTTCAAAAGTATAAATGAGCATTTTTTTGTAAAATGTCAATTTACTTTTAAGTAATGGTGTTCAAACTTATTTTATTAGCAATTCATGGTAATAATAGAAAATCCTCAAATACAAACATGTATGCTTTGTTTAAAAATAAATTTATTTTATTCCATGGTAACATTGACAGTTTACATAGACAAGTATTAGTATGTGAAAATAATTATAAAACACTTTTTGAAAAGTTACAAATGTCTGTAAAATTCTTTCTTGATATCAGAGTTGTAAAAGACACCACTAAAGTTTCAAGATCAGTACAAAATTCCCAAGCTTGAATTGGCAGGAGAGATTTTTTTAAATAAGTTTTTTATTGTGAAAATACTGTACAGAGGGATTATAATTACATGAGCAAGGTAATGAGTACATTTCTTATCCAGCATTGTTGCCTCCTCCTTTGTTTTTCCCCTACCATCTTGTCCCTCCCACCTCCTCAACTACACCTCCACCCTCCAATCTCCCTTATCCACATAATGTCTTGTACATCTCATTGTTGCAATGAGTCCACCTGTATCCTTATTTAAACAGTTTGTTTTTTCCCTTCCCCTCCCAAAATTATACCAACATCAAATACAGTGAAAACAGGGGTTATACCGTGGGGGAGGGACATACAAAGCAACAAAAAAAATCACATGGTACCTTATAAATACATTAGAAACAATAGCAAGGAAAAAAAACCACTTGTGTCCCTATCTTAGGGTTCATTTCACTTAATATCATCTTATCTGAGCTTTTCTGCTTATCCCAGACATATACTAGTTACTGCAAATAACTATGGGACCTAGGTTTCTCCAAGTCTTTCCATTTCCTAACAAATGGGGCAATGTCATTCTTTCTGATGGAGGCATAGAATTCCATTGTGTATATATACCACATTTTCTCGATCCATTCATCTACTGAGGGGCATCTGGGTTGGTTCCATATGTTAGCTATGGTAAATAATGCTGCAATAACCATAGTTGTGCTGGTAACTTTAGTATGGTCTTGTTAGTGATCATTTGGGTAAATGCCCAAATGCTTCAATAAGGGAGCTAAAAAAATAGAATGGAAGAAAGATAGCCTCTTCAGTAAATGCTGCTGGCAAAACTGGTTAGTCACCTGTAGAAAACTAAGATCCTTATATATCACCCCGCACCAGAATCAACTCCAGATGGATCAGAGACCTTGGAGTCAAAGCAGACACCCTGAAAACATTACAGGATGGAATAGGAGAAACCTTAGGTATCCTTGGCACAGGCCGAAATTTTCTCAATAGAGACCCAGAAACACAACAAATCAAAGAAAGGTTGGACAAATGGGATTGCATGAAATTGCAGAGCTTCTGCATGGCAAAGGACATAGCTAGCAAGATCAATAGAAAGCCCACGGATTGGGAGAAAATCTTCATTAGTCATACCACGGACAAGGGTCTCATATCTAAAATATACTTGGAATTCAAAAAATTAAATCCCCCAACCACAAATCCTCAAAGAAACAGCTGCCCAATAAATAAGTGGGCTAAAGACTTGAAGAGAAACTTCTCTGAAGAGGAAATAAGAATGGCCAATAAACACATGAAGAAATGCTCAACCTCTCTAGCCATAAAAGGAATGCAAATCAAAACATCATTGAGATTCCGCCTCACCCCAGTTAGAATGGCTATAATCAAGAACTCTAATAACAACAGATGCTGGAGGGGATGTGGACAGAAGGGAACCCTACTGCACTGTTGGTGAGAGTGTAAACTTGTTCAACCACTTTGGAAAGTAGTATGGAGTTTTCTCAAAAGACTCAACATAGAGCTCCCCTATGACCCAGCAGGAGAGATATTATTGGCCAGCCAACTTCAATTCAGAATAGTATTATTTCATGTTTTTAAATAATCTAATGAACATTTTTCCCAAGAACTTTTAGTATCAAGGAAGATACAGAAAGTAGAGAAGACAAAAATGAGTTAAAGGACACTTGAAAATAAGGCATACACAAAATGAATAATTTATTTATAATCTTGTTATACAGAGATCCTTAATAGATGAACATCAAGTCTGAAAAATTTTATTTGGAAAACTGTCAGATTTTTAACTTGGCTCTTAATTGACAGGTAAGCAAAATTTGTACTATTAGACCCTTCCTCCCAACCCAGTTTTACTCGATATTACGTATGCTAGAAGAAGCTACAACAATCTCATTTTCTGTCTGAATTTCCTATTTCAATGTGACTATGGACTCTTCGTTGTAAAGAAGAATTTACAGATATTTTGAAAAAGAAGCTTCTTGGCTGGCAGACACTATGTGCAGTCACTTCGTTTTGTAAGTGAGTCTCGTAATTCAGGTTTAAAAATTCCATATTCTGTGGAATGTTGACTAAATGTAGATTTTCAGGTTAATGCAGTCCTTACTAAACACACTGTATAGCTGATGGAGTAGTTGACAAAATGGTTCAAGTAACAGATAGGATGATCCTGAGTTTGCGGTACCAAAATCAACCTGAGAGAACCAGATCTGCTGCTGTTGCTTTAAGATCAAATGAATGAAGGTAAGGTCATAACCACTGCTTGCCTGAGGTCTACAGTGCTGTCATTGCCTTTCACAGCCTCTTCCAGGGCCATTATTTATATTTTATTGAGCATAAATACTTACTCAGGGTGTGAAGAATGTCAAGCATTTACTTTTCTGTCTTTGTTCATTAACCAAGCACTGGGGCAAAAATCTGTTTGTGCTAGTAGTGTAAGATATTACTCATATCACTGAGACTTCAAGAGGGAACAAAGAAACAATAAAAGTCAACTCCATACAACACACGATATGATCAGCAAACCTGACAGGGTCTCTGTCTTCTGTGTTTCTGCAGAAAAATGTCCTGCACATCTCAGAATCCTAGCAAAACACAGTTCTGTAGAAAACCTCAGATTTTATTACTGAGCTAAGATCCACAAACAGAAGCTAATAAGAATGAGCACCATTTTTTAATTTGGGCAAATCTTGGCCCTACCAATTCCTAACTCTCCAAATCCAGGTTAGAATGCCTAAATTCTTTGGATTCTTTCCTGTGTGGGAAACAGAGATGAAAGGAAATACTATATTTCAAGTTAAGCATATAGTAAGTATGTGAACATGGTAGCTTTATTATTGATTCAGTCCTTAAGCTCTAAATCCCTGCCCACTTTTTAAATTTTATATGTAATCCTGGTGATACAATTTCAGAGAAAATCTGTAGAAATGTCCCTTCTTATGACTGCTACCTACACATGTACTTTTTACTAGACTATAATAAAATTATTATTAAAAATAATAACAAACAACACAAACTAATATTACAAATAAAAATACAAAAGTAAAATACATATTCAAAATTCATTTCTACTAGCTGTTTTCCTGAGGCATGTTCTGTCCATTTTCAAATGAGTAATGCACACTTTGTAACTCCCCGCCAGCCCGGAGGTACCTTAATAGCCTGAAAGAATGAAGGAAAGAAGAGAAATTTTAAAGCTCTGTACTGTGTAATAACCATAATCATAATCATCATAATCATAATCATCATAAATCCAGAAGCAGCATTTCTGTTTTGGTTTATTGTTGTTGTCCTTACAATAAATTAGGAAACTATTATAATCAATTAATGGGCATTTACTACCTACTCCATTAGGGAATTACTAGGACGTTTGGGCAAAGTAGAGAGTTTTGTAGTTTCTTGAGTTGTTTTTATTTCTTTGTTGATTTGGAGCAGGGAGGAGAGTTTTGAGATAGTGTCTTGCTATGAAGCATAGGCTGGCTTTGAACTGATGATCCTCCTGTGTCAGACTTCTGCGTGCTGGTATTACAAGTATATATTACCATGCTCAGCAAGGATAGACTGTACATAGAGAAAGCTATGGAAAGTCACTACTTTTTCATGGTGAATGTGAAGAAGGAAGTGTGTGGTCTGACCACAATGGCCTCCCTTCTGATCTAAAAGGATAAAACTACTTCTTTGAAAAGCAGGAAAGAAATAATCTGTTTCCTTTCCGTGTGAAATATACCTTACCTCTCAACCACCATTCTTGTGAAGCAATATACCAACTCACTTACAGCCAGTTCCAAGTTTTGTGTTCTTACAATCAACTCTATCCAGCCTGATTCTTTTAGGCCATTCTGTGTGCCCTGCTGTAGCCTTTCTGCAGGGATTCCCCCTAGTTCCCATTCTAGGTACTCTATTGACCACTTCTGGCTGGGTTTGGCTAGGAGAAAGCATGGACTGAAGATGTGAAAGTGGAAAAGATTGTTTTTGTTTGTGTTTTTCTCCACTATTTCTTCCCCCCCCCATCCTCATTTCCGTTCTAGAAGTAGCTATTTCCACACTACCCAATGTTGCCTGGTTACAGGTGCTTCTCCAGAGCTCTTCAAATGCTAAGGTAACACTTAATCCAGGCTGCCCAACATAGGAAGAGTAACAGCTCTCTACGCTTGTGTCAAGGAGCCATGACATTCTTCGTATGCGCCCTTAAACCTATCTTCACAGTCCTTTCTTCAAAATCTCTTCATTGGTTCACTCAAGATAATTTCCAGAATCCTACAGACTGCTGACTGAGAAAACATCTAAGGAGTTTAGAATATGGGAACTGTCCAATCAATGTACCTGCTACTACAATGGTATTTATAGCTTGTTATGTCTTCAGTGTAATGTGTCTTCATTAAAATACCTCTTCATTTGTTGGGCACTAGTGGCTCACACCTGTGATCCTAGCAACTCAGGAGGCTGAGATCTGAGGATCACAGTTCAAAGCCATCCCAGGCAGGAAATTAACCACCAAAAGGCCAGAAATGAAGCTGTGCCTGAAGTGACAGAGCATTAGCCTTGAACAAAACCAGTCAAGGACAATGCCTATGTCCTGAGTTCAAGCCCCAGAACCAGCACCAAAAAACACAACAACAACAATCCTTAAAACCAAAACTCTTCAGTATATCCAAACATAGAGAAGAAAAAAGCACCACAAGCATAAAGGCTTCGAATGCCTATCTCTGTACTAACGTGCAGAAGAAAGTATTCTTTTAGGTCTTAGGCTTTATGAAAAAGTCAATTTATTTTAGATGTTTTATATGTACTTTAGATAATTATGCTAAGTTAAAATATAAGCAAATTCCAGGGGGCTGGGAAGGTGGCTCAGTGGTAGAGCGCTTGCCTTGCAAATTCCAAGAAATTATTGTGAGACATAATTAAGCCTCTCCTTGTCCCTTAAGGTCACCCAAACAGTTTCCCATGTACCAAATTCATCACACTTACCATTAGGCAATATGTGTCTCTTGAATGTCTTCATTTGTAGGGGTTAAATGTTTACCCAGTGTTTCCATTTCTTTTTCCTTCTTCCTTTTCCTATGATGCTTCTGAAGAGGACTTAGAAAGAAATTAACATGAGCCTGAACATTCATGAAAATCCAAAAATTATTCAATAAGAGAGCCTGTGATCTCATTTCTGGACCATTAAAAAGTTTGCTTTTTTTGGAATGATTTTTCCTTCTCTTTTAACCCATCTCCTTTTGTAGACTCAAATGTGAGCTCTAATAGTCCACAGGGTTGGAAATAGACAATAGTTCTCTACATAGCAAGCATGTGCCTGCTGATTTTGATTAGAGGTTAGTGAGCTTGAGAAAATTTTCCAAGCAAAATTATTTCACAAACTAGAATCATTAACACTAGAAGAAGTTGGGGAAAGGATGATGATCACCTCTGGATATGTTAATTGAGTTTCTAGGCACATTAATGAAGAAATGGTTAGTTTTTCTAGACTACAGTCCAATTTCCTGAAAGTACAGTTCAAAATTAATGTAATAAAATGAGTCATTTCCCAGCTCTGCCTCAATCCTGGCATTATAAATATTCCTTTCTACCATAAAGTACTTAAACTCACAAACATTTTTCAATTTTATAGCTTGAAGGAATCCTACACATCATCTGGTTTAATACCTTTGTTTTACAGAAAATGCCATTGAAGTCTGAGGACTTTAAGAAATGTGTCCGAAGACTCTAAGTACAAAATGACAGAGCTGGGGCTTGGGGAGGGGAGGGGTGGTGTGGGGGGAGGGGGATCAAAGGCTATATATCTAGTGTTTTTCTCCCACCATTTTTTTTGTATGTGAACCATAGCACAGAAATAGTTTTGAAAGCTGGTAGCTACTCAAGACAAAACAAGAAGACAATACTTGAACAAAATGCCTCTTAACCTGCCATAAAAAAATGGTATGTTTCACAAGGACTAACTTAAGAATTGCCCTCAGCCCCTATTTCAAAAAATAAGTAAGAAACTCTTTAATCCCTAAGTGTGGTATATAATTAAAATATAGGAAAAACAGTGTAATCATGATTTGCATATAAGATAAATTACTTGAATGTAATCAGCCAAAAAAAGTCTTTGTTCCTGTATTTTAATTTTCTTGTGCCATTGCACAATTGTAGAAAAAAGAAATCTTATGTAACTACTAAAACAACACAAAATACATTAGCTTTTAGGACTGAACAATTGACATTTCTAAATAGGTTTAGACAAACTGTGTTCAAAGTTCTAATAATTATTTCCATTAAACATGATTTTTTAAATCATGTATTGTGCTTCAGTATCAATGATGGTAAATCTTCAAAGGTGAATTTCTTTAAATTGAAGCAAAAGAGAAAAGGAAAGGTAGGAACTAGGGGAAAAGAAGAAAATGAAAGCTCGAAGGGCAAGATACAACTTCTCATATGTTCACAAATAAAATAAAAACAAAAGATACAACTTCTCGTGTTTATTTAAAATTAAGTTTAAAAATACTTACTGGCAGCATGTGCAGACACCAATGACCAAAATGATGAAAATAACCATAACTGCTATCAAACAAATCACCAGAATCTGTCCTCTGTCTCCTCTTAGATAAAACAGGTCCACACGCTCACACCTTGCTCCCGTGTAACCTTCATCACAGCTACCAAAACAAAACCAGATAAACGAAACCTCACTTCGGAAAGAGATTAAATTCATTTTCATTACTTGAAATTAATCAAGACCACAGTTCATCTACTTAGAAATGAAAAAAACCTGTCCTTGCTCTGTTGATAATAACTTCACTGTCTATTCTTGGCTGAAAAGTCAGCCATCCCCCAAGCTTATCGTTAACATGTCTAACACCAATAAACAAGGATAATGACAACTTACTGCAATTTGTTTTAAAATTTTAATCTCCAAGTTGGGAAAGGAGGGGATGATCAAATCGCTCCATGGAAAGGAATTCAAAACTCTCTAGGATTTTTTTCCCTTTTACATAGGGCCATAGGAACAGTTTCAGTATGCCAAAGCATTCTTATACATTGATTAAAAATTACATTGCTTCACAGAATCAAGAAGTAGTGTTGTGAAAGCTCCATAACTCAATGATCAAATGTAGAATTTGTGTAATATTATTTCCACAGAGTCTCTCTGTCCCACCTCCTTCAATCTCCTTCCTCTCTCCCCTCCCCTGACTTCCACTCTTCCTCCCCGCCCCCCATTTCTTTCCTCCTTTCCATTCTACTCAGTATCTGACTGTTTCCCCCACCCACCCACGGCTGTCCTTTGGTTCTTGTTCTACTGTTTGGGAGCTTATAAATGAGGTAATGTTCTTCTCCTATGAAGAACACCTTGCCAACAGCATCCCAACAAGTCCTGTCCTAGCCATTTTCTTTTTGGTTTCTGGAAGGCCACATTTCCAGAAGCGTTCATCATTCCTTCCACTTTCCTCTGAAGTGGCCACATCCCTTAGAGAGTCTCCATGGTGTGATTTCAGTGGTAAAACCAAATCTACGCAGCTGTCTAAGTAGGGCCATTATTTCCCTCAGTATCTGAAATCGATAACAAAAGTTTAGGAGATACTTCAGCTCAGCAGATGCCCTAAATCTGCAGTCAGATCTACGAATCTGTTTAAGCTAGGACTTACCTGAGCCACACCAGCATAGTTAACTAACGGCTCAAGGTTTTATAGACTACCCTCATAGAATTCTATGAATTGTGTCAGAAGCTTAAAAGGCACATAAAAATTTGTCTAAGGACATCTGAAGCAATATTACCTGTTGAAGCATCAGTACCTTTGCATTAATAAGTATTTTCCCTAATCTCAGCCACATTCAAACACAAGGAGATGCCACCCAGACAGAATTATGTAAATGTCAAAAAAAGATGAATTTTTCATCCTGGAAACATTTCTATATAACTTCATTTTTCTTGAAGAACTGATTTATTACTAGGCTGTTTTACAGCTTCTATTTGACCAGAAATCCAAGGCAGTTAATTCTCACAAAGCCTGTTTTTCTCAAGTAAGAAGATCCCTTAATACTAATATTGAGACATACATAATGCTTCAGAAAAACAAACAAAAATTAAGCTTAGAACTATCTCAATTGAGGGTGAGCTGCAATCCAAGCAAAGGAGAAACCCATCTAATATCATTTATTGCAACAGGACCCCAGGATAAATGAGAGAAAATTGCTTCCTGCAAGATAGCTAGGCATCGTCATTTCAAGGTCAAAATACAGGAATCGGGTTTAAAAATATCTTGAAACATCAGAAATGTGTTACACATACAATTGAAACTCTGGGGGGAATCATTTTTTAATTACATGCAAGAGGAAGATGTCTTTAATAGTTCTGTCAAGAAAGTAAATATTATGAATATATATAGTCTCTTCCAATTAGCTTATTTTTTCAACAAATTCACTAAATATGGCATTTTAAAACAATTGTTGTATCCATAAAAACACATAGCCATTTGTGGTTGCTTTTTTAAAAAAAAAAAAGTGTTGGTTTTTTTTCATCAAAATTATGTGCTCTGGGTTCAGTGGCTAAGCCATGCTTTAATTACATTTCTCAGAAAGCAATCAATACGTCCTACAAGTTGAAACCCAAATGTAGTCACAGCGGATGGCCAACTCTTGACACGTTTATAATGGCTTTCATATTAGTTCACATTTCTACAAATAATAGCATATCAGCAGTTTGTCATTTTTCAGTGAGTCTATCTTCTCCATGGGAGAAAAAAGGACAATGGGAGCAAAATCCTAGTCTGTTGTTTATTGAACAAACATCTTATAAAACAAAATTGAAACTAATGTTTCAAGATTTAAGGACTCCAGAGGGAATGCTTGAGATCGCTGTTCTGAAATTATCACCAGACACCATTTTAAGAGACATGTAAGTATTGATTCCATCATAACCCTGTCTTACCCTTTGAAGAAGGCAATAATGTTAACTGTGTTTTTCAAGTGAAGGAAGAAAGGTTCTGAGAGTTAAGTAAGTAAGCCTAGGATTCAATCACAAGCAGCTTCACTCCCAAGTTCATCCACTAGCCAGCAAGTAGGTGAATTTTGATGCATAAATGTAAACTGTGTATCTAGAAACAAATTCTCCATGTGCTAAGGAAATAAAAACCAAGAAAATTAATAAGGGATTTGAATTATTTGAAATGTACTTTGGTCTTGTGTGTAAAAGCAAGGGCCCATAAACTGAATTCAAAGAAACTGAGGCATTTATGGTATGTCAAGATTGTGATATCACTGGCTCAAGATGGTTTGGGTTGAATTCATGCCTCACCAAGTCACCTAATGGGTCAGTCCTAGGTTAATAATATCTGCCACTCATCTTGGTGTTACTTGGAACTAGGTACCATCAGAAGTGATTCCTATTATTTTCCCTAAGCTTCAACATTTGAAAGGAAAACTTGACCAATGATTAACACTGCTTGTAATGTATGAAAATAAAATCTCACCTTAGGTCAGTCTGACTTTAAAATCTGCGCCCTCACTCCTGTTCTCCACTACATGCTATTGGTTCTATGTCATTCCTCTATGAAGAAGGTATTTCTGATTCAAATTAAGGTTTTGGTTTTTCAGTCTCACGTGGTAATAGATGGACCATGACAAAAGCACATTTCGTTCATTTTTCAATCATTTCTTCACAGTTATTAGATTTTGGACTCTGTACTCACCACTGGAGTACAAAAGTGAGCAAGCCATGAAAACTGCCCCCCAGGAACTCACAGCCGCAGGAGGGACAGGCAAAGAAATAGTCATGCTCTAGTGTTTATTAAGAACTTTCATTGGAGTGTGGCTAGGATTTGGAAAAGTGACATGCACCTCACACCTGTGTGTTTCTGGAGAGGAAGAAGTGAAGGATGCTTCAGTTGTTCCATAATCCCTTAGTAGACATAAGCTCTTAGGCTCCGAGAGGCATTTGCATAATAAATGATGAAAAGGACTATAAGGTTCTATAGGAATAGTTGGGAATATGATGAAAGTTAGAAGCAGAGCCAGGTGAAAGCCAGGATCAGAGGTGCTAAGGAAGCCAGTGAAATGAGTTTTCACTTCAAAGTAAATGGGACAAGCTGTGTGTTAGTCTGAGGCAGGTAGATTACATGCTGTGGTTTGGATTTTAGCAGGCAGCAGTATTAAGAACAATAAATCTGTGGCTAGAAGCCAGTTAGAAAGATGTGCTGGGTTAAAGGGCATTCATATGTTAAATTCAACATGCCTCCATGTAAACACTTAATTTTTAAAAAATCAGCTTTATCCTACTTCACACAGACACACACACAGACACACGCATACATACACAAACACACACACAATTTCCTTTGCTTTTTTATACTAGTTATTCTTATCCTCTAAGCATTATGCATGCATGTTCTCTTTTTCATGTTTTATTAGCATATAATAAATGTGCAAATCGGGGGGATTATTGTTATTCCCATATAGGTATTTTTTTCTCTTTAAAGAATTTAATTCTACTTACATTTTGACAAGTTCTGAGACCTTCAAGGTTTCCACAAAGCAGTTTAGAAAAACTGTTCTGAAATCCTTAGAGAAAAACAAATGCATACTACAGAAAAAACTGCAGAAGAGCATAAATGCTTTGTGAACTTCAAATCAAATAGTACCTAAAGAATACCTTGCTTCTCTTTATTAGGAAAGATCCCCAAAAAGCACTCTACAGGGGCATTCCTTTAGACAAAAATGAATATTAAAAAGATGCAAAAAAGTATAGTGCACCTGAATAAAATTAAACATAGACTTATCAGCTACTAAGAGCAAGAAAGACAATTTTTCTCTGAGTTCCCTACTGTACTAAACCGGTTTTGTTCATCTAGTTATAAACAGAACTGACTTCCTTGCACTTAACTGATACCTGCAAAAAGTAGCTTTTAATTTGGCAGGAATTCCTTCATATTTATGTTAACCAGGAACCACCTCCCACATGCCAGAAGAAATGTGTTTCCATGTGAACCACCCAGGAGATGATTGAGCTGAAAAGCATTTTAGCACTGGACAGAATCCGTTTTGCTTGCGCAAGGCAACAGAGAACTCTGCCCAGCTTGGAAGTGGAGCTAGGCTGTCACACGCTCCTATTTCGGGAAGAAAATGTGCGTCAGTTTCTCCATAAGTAGCTGCTAAGCTGAGCGGGCCCTAAACAAGTGGCCTAGGGCAGCACCAAGAGCAACTGCATTGGGACAGATGATATGGTTAACTCAGACTTTCCAGCTGTCAAGCTCCAGGCGGGCACAGTGCTGCACCCCTCGGCTCAGTGGCTCAGGGCGCTCCACTTACATGCAGGAGGGCGTCTGCTCTGCCACCACGAAACGACATCTGCCTTTGATGCAATAATGCTTGTATTGCTTGGGACAGCGAGAGAAGTGGCCTTTCCGCCTGGATTGTGTGGTGGTCGCTGGAAAAAGGAGGAAAAGTTCACAGTCCATCAACTGCTTTAACTGCTTATGTGTAAATCAAATCACATGTCTTGTTTTACTGCCAATTTTCCTGTAGACTATATTCCAATATACTTCAATCTCCCATGTCTCTTTCTCTCCATACTAGGGTCAGAGTTAGACTTTTGAGGGTCCTACCACTAGAGAGAGGAAAAAAATGATAGAACTGTCTCACATTACAGTTAGGATTTATGGACAAGCTAGCTCTTAGAAATAAGTGTCGCTTAGTGGGTAAAATATAAGAATATTGGGTCGGGCACTGGTGGCTCATGCCTGTAATCCTAGCTACTCAGGAGATTGAGATCTGAGGATCACGGTTCAAAGCCAGCCTGGGCAGAAAAGTCCCTATAAGACTCTTATCTTTAATGAACCATTCCAAAGCCAGAAGTAGAGCTGTGGCTTAAAGTGGTAGAGTGTTAGCCTTGAGCAAAAAGAACTCTGGAATAGCATCCATGCTCTGAGTTCAAGCCCCATGGCTGACAAAAATAATAGATGAAATAGAAAAATGATGGAGACTTTTTTCCATGAATGTGATCAGAACCATGCTAGAGAAAGCAGTTGATTGTTTGGGGGGCTTGGGTTTTGATTTTGTTTTTGTTGCTATTGGGGTTATTTTTTCCACCTTTTTGCCCTCACATTTTTAATAAGCATCGATTAGTTGTATAGGGTGTTCCATGGACACACAATGTATCATGATAAGACTCATCTCCTAAATCATTCTCCCTCCTCTCAACAGGCCTTGCTGGTCCATGTTCATACATGTACATAAAGTATTTTGTCCATATTCACCTTCTTCTCCCCCTCAGTTCTCCTGCGTCCCGCTGCTAGTACCCACATCCCAGATATTCCTTATGTATTCTTTCTGAAGTGAGAAGATTATATAGCATTTTTGAGTGCAAGATACCAGTCTATTTACTTTTTTATTTTTGTATAAATTATTGTACAAATGTTTTATTGTGATATGTTACAAAAGAGGTTACATACATGCATGTAATATACTTAGATCAAATTCACACTATTATTCTTTCTTTTTTGACTTTTCTGTTTTTCTTTTTTTTTTTTTTTTGTCAGTCGTGGGGCTTTGAACTCTGGGCCTGGGCGCTGTCCCTCAGCTCTTCAGCTCAAGGCGAGCGCTCTACCTCTTGAGCTACAGCACCACTTCCGGTTTTCTGGTGGTTTATTGGAGATAGGAGTCTCACGGTCTCTCTTGCCCAGGCTGGCTTTGAACCGCGATCCTCAGATCTCAGCCTCCTGAGTAGCTAGGATTACAGGCGTGAGCCACCAGCGCCCGGCACTTTTCTGTTTTTCTTAATTGTTAGGATGTACAGAGGGGTTACAGTTACATGAGTAAGGCAATGAGTACATGACTTGTTGTCCCTACTTGCTGTCCCACTATCCCTTCCCTCCCCCACTTCCCACACTCATCCCTCCCTACCCCCTTGCCACCCAAACTTGTAAAGTCCATTTGCAATATACTGTCCTGTGGGCATCGTCGTTGCAGTGGGTCATCCTGTGTCTTGTTTCAGCATTTTGTTATTCTCCTTGTTTTTTCTTAACCCCATCTCCTACTGAAACAATTTTGGTGGATTTGATTGTACTATTGTCGTACATATGTATAACATACTCTACTATATTCACCTCTATTTAGTGCTCATAATAAACCTGTGAGCTGAACACCATTAGAATTTCCAATTTACAGATGAGCAAAGCACAATACATAGAGATTAAGTCACCTTCCAAGATCACACAGCTAGATGTGACAGAGCTGGGGACTTAGACCTCTAGTTTTCCCCTAGAGCCCATGCTCCAGCTTATCACGCTCTGGCACCCTTTCAAGCCAGCTGTTCAGCAGGTGTCTCCCATCTACTATCAGCACCCAGAAGTCAAGCTTTGCCCAGTTGTGAGCTGGGGCCTCTCAGTGCCCGGGGATGCTTCCTCTTCCTCTGAAGGAGAAGGAAAACACTGGAAGGGTTGAGCCCTAGATCTCAATCCTGAACTGAATTCCTTGTCTTACCTTTTCACATTTTTGATTGCCTTCCTTTTCAACTACAGATAGTATTATGTAACAATTTCCCCATCAGTCACAAATAAAAATTGAATAATGACAATTAGCTAAGCAGCTATCTCATTTGTTGATTCACAACTGATAGATATCTACACCAGAGAAAACAATTAATACACAGCTCCAACCAATAGTTGAAACTTCCGCATTCGCAGTATAATCAACAGCTTGTAGGACTCAGACACCTGTGGAGCCAGACAGCCCAGACAATACTCACTTCAGAAGAACATTTTACACTGGGTTTGATATGACACCTAACATCCTAATGACAGTAAATGATCCTTATATTAATAGAAATGATTGCTAAACTTTTACATCTATGAAATGTGGACATAAAATTGCATAGGGAGACCAGAGAGCGGCATTCAAAAAAGAATCATACGTTGCTTTCATAAATTAATAATACACTGCAAATTTCTGTGATGTTAGTATAGTCATCCTTCAGTTTTCAAAGCAAATCACTTCCAGGATCCCTTGCAAATACCAACATCCAAGTGTGCTCAAGTTTCATATAAAGTGGTGTAATGGTTACATATCAAAGTATACATCCTTTCATATGCTTCAAAGAATTTCTAGATTACTCGTAAGACCTAGCACAAGGTGAATACTATGTAACCATTATGTTATCCTGTATTGTTAAAAAGTAATGGTAAGAAATGACTTTATCATCAGTACAAATCCATTTTGTGGAGTAGTTTTGACCCTCAATTTGGATGAATCCATTGATATAAAGCCATATAGAGAGGGCTACTGTGTGAGTTTCAGGGCATGGAAGAATGCTGCTGAGAAACTGGCTGGCCTGGTTTTGGTTGGTGACTTGCTCTCCTCCCAGGCTGACTGCTTGTGCACAAATGCCAGACATTTGCTCCCAGACTGCCAGTAAGTGGGACTCATCAAAAGCTCTGAAATTTCTCCTAGAAATAACTGCACAGTGTATCAAAGTATATTTTGACAAATGATCTGATTAATCAACTTCCAATTGATTGTGTGTTTTCTTACCCTTTAAGAGACACAGACAAGATGTAAGAGATTTGCTAACCTTTTAAGACATCAGAAAGAAGTGACCATATCTGAGGTGGTATGACCATAGACTGAAATGCATCAAATAAATAAAGGGTAAATAAATTAAATAATAATCAAATAGATAAAAGATACTCTACCCAACTATTTTAATTGGTGCAGTAGAACAAATTATACACAATAAAAATTATAAACAATGACAATAATCAGTCAAAACATCCACAGTACACTGGAAAGTGGAAAGAACACTGAGTTAGAAGGAAGGAAATTACCATTTAATTTTTACTTCTGCTCTTCACTAGCTGAGTGAGACTGAACAAGCTTAACTGAGTTCAATGAGCCTCAGTTTCCTCATCTGTAAATTGAAGAGGATAACACCTCCCTAAAAAGGTTGTTTGGAGATACAAATTGAAAATTAAAGTTGGAAGTTCCTAGCAGAATGACTGAGTAAAGGCCTCAGAAAGTGTTCTTGGGGGCTGGGAAGATGGCTCAGTGGTAGAGCACTTGCCTTGCATGGTAGAGTGCTTGCCTTGCATGCATAAGGCCCTGGGTTCGATTCCTCAGCACCACATAAGCAGGAAAAAAAGCCAGAAGTGGTGCTGTGGCTCAAGTGGTAGAGTGCTAGCCTTTAGCTGAAGAGCTGAGGGTCAGCACCCAGGCCCAGAGTTCAGGTCCATGATTGGACCCAAAAAATAAATAAGTAAATAAATAAATAAAAGATTTCAAAAAAAAAGTGTTCTTGGTCTAGAACCATGAAAGTCTGCACATCTGAAAGTGCCTATGTATGCAAAGAAAAAGTCTTTGGAAAATGTACATTTTAGGGGCAATAAGCAAATTCTTTAATGATGGAGAATTCCAGGAGCAAAGCATAATCAGGACTATAAACGCTTAATGCAAAAAGGGGGGGGGCAGATGTAACTGAAATGGGAGAGTAATGAAGGGTAGCTGCTAATGATGGCTGTGCTCAGAGTAAGCAAGCACAAATGTGAGAAGGCTGAAGTAACATAAGAGAACAAAAGAGACCTGAAGATGGTTCTAACCAATGAAATTAAATGATGCAAAATGCTTTGGACTGCAAAATAGCCTGTCAGTGCATTAAATAGAATAGTGCAGACTGGATTGCAGAAAAAATTTGCTAGGCACAAGGAGAAACCAGGGAGATCTGAGGTTGAACATTAGTAAGATTGGGGCCTGGACTAGGGAATGGAAGACAAAGAGATGAATTCAAGAAGCAGCAAGAGTTAATGGCAAATCTAGAATGTTACGGAAAGTCTTTCTTGCTTTGCAATCCTTACTTCACTCTAAATATTATCCATTTGGCTCTGCATCCTAAACATCGCTAATTCCCCTCTAAATTCACCCACACTTTGAACAAATACCACAGAGAGGGTAATTCCCAAAGGCAAATTAACCAGCAGCTGCTGGGTGCAATGATTTGATCAGCTCTGGCCCATCCAAGCAAAGTATATTTATGCCAGCAAAATGGCTGCCAGATCCTGTTTTGATCTCTAAAAGAGATCGTTTTGCCAAAAAAATATGTTCTTAAATATTCCCAGCATTATTTGGACTTAAAAACATTTTCACGCCACCAGGCAGAAAATAGCCAGTGATTTCTCTCCGGAACTTTCAAATGCAAAAGAAAAATAAATCACACATACTGACATCTGAAACAAAACAGCCAGATGGGGTCATTCCTTCTCTTTACTAGACATGAGAAAACTAGAGCATTCTCCCTTGCAAACTGCACATAAAATTCAAGTTGTTTCCCACCCAGCATCTGTTGAAATTATGTTTTCTCAAAACTGAACTAGTGTGAGGCTAAATATTTTCTACACATCCTGAGACCTTATGAGAGAGGACAGAAGATGGCAAAAACTCCCCTTCTATTCCAACTAGATTTATTGAGAGAAAGAAAAGTTAACCACATATTATTCCCAACCACTGTTTTCTCTTGAAAAGTGAAAGACATGGTTTTGAATTTCTAAATTTCAAAGAATTACCAAAATTAAGAGACAATCCACAGAAGGAGAAAAAACATTCCAGAGTTGCACAAGGGAAGGAGGATTAATATTCAAAATATTCAGAGCTCAAAGAACTACACAGTAAAAGAACCAATAATCCAGTTAGGAAATAGGTAAATAATCTGAACAGATTGTTCTCAAAAGTATAAATGGCTAATAAATATAAGAAAAAGGGTCCAATATCGTTAGCCATCAAGGAAATGCAAATCAGTCATCTCACCTCAGTCAGAATGGCAATAATCCAGAAAACAAGCAACAAAATGGAACAAGGATCCAGAAGAGAAAAGAACTCCTCAGACACTGTACAAATGTAAATTACTACAGTCACTATGGACAAAAGTACGGAGTTTCCTCAGGACTCTAAAAGTAGAATGACCATATGATCCTGTTATACCATTCATAGGCACATACAAAAGGAATTTAAATCAAGAGAGATACCTGTACTATTTATAATAGAGTTGTTGGAAATCAGCCTAGTTACCCAACAACCAATTGCTGGAGAAGAAAATGTAGATATAGATATAAATATAGATATAGATACAGTAGTTTATTATTCAGCCATAAAAGAGAATGAAAACATGTCATATGCAAGAAGATGGAAGTAACGAGATTATCATAGTGAGATAAGTCAATCTCTGAAAGAAATTTTTCACTCAATTTCACACTCATGTGTGGAATCTAAATACAATAATAATAATAATAATAATAATAATAATAATAATAATATGCCATTACTACAAAAGAGGGACTCTAAGAAGCAGTTGATGGAGGAGTGAGAAAGAAAAGACTAAGGAGGGGTGAGTAATAGAGAAGTATTATATATACTATTTCTTAACTTCCTCTCTTCCTTAGTTTTATTATATAATATATATTACATATATATAACTATTACAACATAACTATCACAATCAAATACCTTTAGACAGTTAGTGTGTTCATAAATCATGAATGGTATCAAAAATATAATAAACAGTAAAATTCCCACAATCCTGGGGAGTGATAAAAATTAATTGCTTTTTTACCCTCATATTTTATTCTTTCCATTGGGAAAGAATTTCTACAAATTCTACAATTCTACAAATTGAAGGAATTCCCTGGGAATGAGAAAAGCAGGGGAAAAAATCCTAGGAAAATGATATCCACCAGTTGGCCAGGACAAAATACAAACTCCAAGGTGGATGGGTGCTACAGACAATATATTTTTTTTAATTGGGCACTACATCTAAAATTTAAAAAAAATTTTTTTGTTGGTCGTGGGTCTTGTACTGGGCCTAGGCACTGTCCCTGAGCTTTTCAGATCAAGGCAAGTGCTCTACCACTTGGGCCACAACACCACTTCCAGTTTTCTGGTGGTTAATTGGAGAAAAGAGTCTCATGGACTTTCCTTTAGAGGCTGGCTTTGAACTGCAATCTTCAGATCCCAGCCTCCTGAATAGCTAGGATTATAAGCGTGAGCCACTAGCACCCAGCTAAAACATTTTTTAAGATAAAAAAGAAAACTATTAAGGTGATTACATGCTAGTATACATAAAAACTGAGCTAATAATTTGTAGAATTGTATTAGCAGTTCATTGCAGATGGAGACTCACAGACTTTCCTACCTGGATTGGCTTTGGACTGAGATGCTCTGGGTCTCAGCCTCCTGAGTAGCTAGGATTACAGGTATATGCCATCATCACTTGGCTAAGACTACCTTGGTCTTTGTACCTTGGGCAATTAAAAAGTAGTCTGTCACCTTCCTTGTGTCATATGAAGAGTTAGAGGAGATGTAACAGGTTGTCTTGGTTAAGCCAAGGTTAGAAGAACAGAGAAGATCTGAGTTTCAGCACAGTTGTCCAAATCCAATGGATGTGTTGATTGATAATGGCACAATTCCTCTTTGTGTCTATAATTCTAAATCTTAAGAAGAAAAAGACTTTATGATTCCCTTGTGACCAAGACTCTTCAGAATAGTTATCTTCATTCACTATATTTTTTCATAAAATTCTCATTATTCCAATGATGCCTATTAAAAATACATTTAATGATTTTTAAATGACGTCAGTATTAGCAACTCAATTATGAAGATACTCTAAGAGCAATGTGTATTTCAATTTATATTACAATACTTTTGTAGTACTTATTAAAATGACTATAAGCTCATAGTGTACCTCTAGCATGTTCATGGCAGAGTTAACACTGTGAAATAGAATAAAACGGAATACTGCAATTTGAAGAAGTCCCACCATTGTTAGAGGAAGAAAGGAAATTACTACAAATTCATCCCCTCACACATATATCTAACAAGAACAGAAATAACACAATACATGGAAATAAAGAAGTGTGCAGAAAAGAGCCCAAGTAGAGTCGAATTTGGAGAAGTTTGTGCCTAAGGTATGAAGTAGAGTTAAAGACTTTAATATACTGGTTTCATATATCTTCCCAGTAGGGATTTCTTAATTTTAGAACTTTTTAAGTCAAAAGGAAAAGATGAAAGCTTTCCAAATTTTAAGTTATCTTGTTATTTTTCCAACTATCTCCTTGAGACAGGAGAACAGAAATTCATATTGCCCTTAAAGACATATAAAATTTAGAACTTTATTATAATTGAGGCTTCTCATTAATCTTATAGATGATAATAATTTCCTAGAAAAAAGCAAGCTGAACGAATTAAAGATTGCACAATAGACACAAAGCATTCCAAGATCATGGACAGAAAGATTTATTATTGTTAAAATGCCCATACTGGCCCAAGTGATCTATAGATTCAATACAATATCACTCAAAATTCAAATTCTTGAAGAAATGGAAAGACAAGTCTCAAACTAATAAGGTACCACCAAGATGACAACCAAAATACTTGAGCAAGAACAAAACTGGAAGCATCAATACATCTTAATTTAAAAATTTTACATTACAAGGCTCTACTAAAACAATTTGGTAATGCTATGAAGACTCTCACACATCACAGACACATATATGTATGCATATATTGACAGACATTGATAGAGATATACATAGATAGAGAATAAATGAACAGAATAGGAAACTCAGAAATAAATCTTTGAATATATAGTCAATTCATCTTCAGCAAAGGTACTAAGTACAAAATGAAGAAAAAGATAGTCTCCTCAAAAAGTGATGCTTTAACTGTGTACATTAGCATGTGAAAGAAATTGTTTTTCTTTCTTGCTATTGTTTCTAACATATTCATAAGATGATTTCTTTGTTGCTTTGTATGTCCTCCCCTCCCCCCCGGTATAACCCCTGTTTTCACTGTATTTCATGTTGGTATAATTTGTGGAGGGGAAGGGAAAAAACAAATTGCTGAAATAGGGATACAGGTGGACCCATTGCAACAGTGAGATGTACAAGACGTTATGTTGAAAAACAAACTTTACAACTTTGATGAGGGGGGTTTTAGGGGGGAAAATGGGAGGGCAGGGTTGGTAAGGGGAAACAAAGGAGGAGGCAACAATGTTTGATAAGAAATGTACTCATTACCTTGCTCATATACTTGTAGCCCCTCTGTAAGGTACTTTCACAATTAAAAAAACTTATTAATAAAAAAGAATAAAACTAGACATTTCTCACATTATAAACAAAAGTCAACTCAAAACTGGTCAGATGGACACTTAAATGTAAGGTCTGAAACTTTAAAATTGCTGTAAGTAAATAGAAGGGAAAACTTGACATTGGTCTTAGTTACGATTTATGGTGAATGACACCAAAAGCACTGGCAACTAAAGCCAAATTCAACAAGTAGGATGACATCAAAGTAGGTTTCTGCAAGGAAAGACAACAATTAGCAGACTAAAAAGGCAACTTATGAAGGTAAGAAATCATTTTCAAATTACATATACAAGAAAGGATTCATATTGAAAATATATAAGAAACTCTTATAATACAATTTTAAAAATGGGACTAAGGAATTGAACAAATAACTTCCCAAAGAATGACTGATAGGTATACAAAAGATTCTCAATATTATAACTTCTCAGTGAAAGGGAAATCAAAATGACAGAGATCAACTTAAAGAGAATAGTAGAAGGAATGAATATGATTGAAGTATCTTATATGTATGTAGAGAGATGGCCAAGGGAAATTCCTTACTTAGTCCAATAAATGTACATTAATTTTAAAAAACAGGTCACCTAATCCAAATCAGGATTACTGTGAGAGTCAAATGATGGAATGAAAGAAGTGTGTGGAGAAATTGGAACCCCTGTGTACTATTAGCATTAAAATAAGGAGCTTATACTAGTACAACTATGTTTATCGCAGCATTATTTACCATAGCTTTGATATGGAACCAACCCAGTTGCCCCTCTGTAGATGAATGGATCCAGAAAATTCTATGCCTCCATCAGAAAGAACGACATCACCCCATTTGTTAGGAAATGGAAAGACTTGGAAAAAATTATATTAAGTGAAGAAAGTCAGGCCCAAAGAAACATAGGTCCCACAGTTTCCCTTATTTGCAATAACTAATATATGTATAGGACAAACAGAAAAGGTCAAAAGCTATGGACATTTGACTATATGAGATGATGTTAAGCAAAATGAGCCCCAAGACAGAGACACAAGAGGTTTTATCTTTGTTGCTGTTCTTCTTAATGTACTTATAATGTACTATATGATATTTTTCCATTTGTATGTTCCTCCCCCATGGTATAACTTGTTTACATTGTATTTGATTCCGGTGCCCTGCATCTTGTATATACACTTTTCTCATTTGGGGAAGGGAAGGGAAAAACCAAAATGCTTAAATAGGGATACAGGTTGACCCATTGTAACAATGAGATGTACAAGACACTATGTTGAAAACGAACTTTACAACTTTGGCCGCGGGGGTGGGGGGAGGGAGGGGAATAGTTGGAGTTGGGGAGGTAGGGAAGGAAGGGATGGTAGGGGAAAAACAAAGGAGGAGGCAACAGTGCTCAATATGAAATGTACTCATTACCTTACTCATGTCACTGTAACCCCTCTGTACAGTATTTTTACAATAAAAATGTATAAAAATAAGGAGCTTATAGATATTAACACATGTAAATGTATATTCCATATACATTGTAGTATTACTCCTTAGAATCAAAAGGAAAAGTAGATGTAACCCAAGTGTCCATTGACACATGAATGGAAACTAAATTGATAAATAAAATGTAGGCTGCACAAATAATGAAATAATATTCGGATTTGTAACTGAAGAAAACTCTGAAATACATGACAAGTTGAATGAGCTTTAATGGACATTACACCAAGTAGAATAAGTCAGTCACAAAAGGAAAAATATTGTGTGATCTGGTTAGAGGAACTACAAAAAAAAAACAGCAAAATTCACAGAAGCAGAGAGTAGAATGGGCTGCGAGGGGCTTTGAAATGGAGAAACTTGGGAACTGCTATTCAACAGATACAATAGTTTTACAAAATAAATTAATTCAAGAATTTTGTTCTAGCCAGCGCTGAGCACAAGTGGCTCATCCCTGTAAACCTAGCTACTCAGGATGCTGAGATCTGAGGATCATGGTTCAAAACCAACCCCCAGGAAGGAAAATCAGTGAGGATCTTACTTCCATTTAATAGCAGAAAGCTGAAGGTAGAGTTGTGGCTCAAGTAGTAGGGTGCTAGCCTTAAGCAAAAAAGCTAAGGGACAGCTAAATTCAAGCCCCAGAACTGACTCCTACACTACACACACACACACACACACACACACACACACACACACACACACACACACACACACACACACACACACACACACACACACACACACACACACACACACACACAGACATATGAAATGTGTTCTACAATATCATACCTATAGCAAAACTAGATTGACCACCTTAAAAGTTGTTTGAAAGGTAGATTTTTTGAATGTTCACAGTATAACAAAAAAAAATTAGAAAGCATATTTAGGCTGAGCATGGTGATATACACATAACCTCCCAGCTATGAAGACAGTGGAAATAGGAAGATTGCAGTTTGAGGTCAGCCAGTGAGTGGGGAGTTCTCAAAAAATCTATTACAAAAAAAGTAATGCAGAAATAGTGGCAAATGTTTATAATCTCAGCTATACAGGTCATGATGGTGGAGAATCATAGTCTGAAATCAGACCTGGCAAAAGCATGAGACCCTACATGCTACATGCAGAATAAGCTACTACATACAGGGGCTGGAGGCATGGCTCGAGTTGTAGAGTGTTTGTCTAGCAAGTACAGAAGCCCTGAGTTCAAACTCCAATACTGAAAACAAATAAAATAAAAATTAGGATGATGACAAGGAAGATTTTCAAACCCTGTCCATCATCAGGCTAGTTATTCATCAGGTTGTAGAATAATTTCCCAAGGGAAACGTGGAAAATCTCATCATTTAAAACATGTGAAACCAGACTGAAGAAAAACACACAATCATAAAAAGTGGTCTTATTCTCTTGACATGGGTGACAAGGCTGGAACCCCATAAACATGACCTAAGACACCAGCATTCCCAGGCTGTGCACAGCCAGCAGCTCACCCACTGCTGAGAGGAGGAAGGAGGAAGACTGGGCTGGAGCTGATGAATCACATCAGGGAGAGTTGTTCACCATGTTCCTGGCTGGGTGACAGTGTTCCCAGGGGACTAGGAAAGGAGTGAGCATGCTCTTCCCAGCCCACAGACGTTGTAAGGGAATGTAGCCCATACTTCTCCATTACATCATACATTTGACATTGGCCTACATATTTTTGGGGGAGGGTCTTTTTCTAAAATCCAAAACAACCCTGGCAGAAGACTAGATAACCAAATCTAACTAAAACCAACAGTATTTTAGACCAAGAATCTGAAAATGGAGGCCCATTCAGTCCCACAGTAACTTTTTATTGAAACTTCTGCCATAAATGAATAACTTTGAGAACATGAATTCAAGGAAAAAGATGTTAAATCTTCTTTTCTAAAGGTATAAAGAGAACATGAGGGGAAATGGACCAACTTTCTTTGAACACAGACTAACATACCACTCACCAGAGTTTCAGCATACATCTCTGACACTAGTCTAATGATTACTGTGTAGCCACTGGAATTAGAAAGACTTGAATTTGAATCTCAGATTTATTTAGTCATGTGACATTGGACAAGTTATTTAATCTTTTTAAGTTTTGTCTTGAAGTAAAATTTAACGATAGCATCTTCTTCAGAGGACTTGTATGATGAATGAATGATTTATTGCATGTCAAGCACTTGATATAGTACCTTCTACATCAGTAGGCACTCAGAGAACTACCAAGCATTATAAATAGTTACCAAAGATCATGACTTAGGAAGAATAACTTTCTGGGGTTGAATATGACGCTTAAGATTTACCTGCACAGTTTTCCCCAAGATCTCCACAAAAGGGACCATTTGTTCCTGGACTTCTAGTTGAATTTTCATCTGCCACCACACAATGGAGGATGATTAGACCTTCAAGTTCAAAACAGAACCAAAAGTGAAAATTAGAACTTAAAATACGCTCAGCTTAAATATCCACTCAAAGTCCTGACCCACTTAGGAAAATAGCAAGCGATTTGCTTCTATTCCCAAGGATGTAGGATCCAGTTTGTGTTGTGCTTCCTGCTAGAGGACAATATTTCAGTGCTAAGCAGAGAATTTTCAAACCAGCACCCGTTAATAACTATTTCTCTTGAGAAAGGAGACATTAGACAGGTGCAGTTGGTTCCCACCTTTTATCCTATCTACTCCGGAGGCTAAGATCTGAGTATCATGGTTCAAAGCCAGCCCAGACAAGAAAGTCTGTGGGACTCTTAATTTCCAATTAACTATGAAAAATCTGAAAGTGGAGCTGTGGCTCAAGTGGTAGAGAATTGATCTTAAACAAAAATACTCAAGGACTTCTCAGGTCCAAAGTTCAAGCCCCAAGACCAGCACAAGAAGGAAGGAAGGGAGGCAGGGAGGGAGGAAGAAAAAGAGGGAAGGAGGGAGAGAGGGAGCAAAGGAGGGAGGGAGAGAGGAAGAAGGAAGGAAGGAAGGAAGGAAGGAAGGAAGGAAGGAAGGAAGGAAGGAAGGAAGGGAGGGAGGGAGGGAGGGAGGGAGGGAGGGAGGGAAGGAGGGAAGCAGGGAGGAAAACAAGGGAGGGAAGATGGAAGGCAGGTAGGAAGGTAAGGATGGAAGCTGACATTGCTATATCTTGTGATAGAGTCATCACAGAAGCAGAGCAGAAAAGGGACTGGATCTCAGTGCTTCTCAGGGGTTCACTATAAAGTGAACATCCTTCCTGTGAGATATGAAATAGATATTCAAACTGTGGAGATTCTTTGAGAATTTTAGACTTCTCCACTTAAGAATCTCTATCTCAGAGAAATTGTCTTCAAATCTTCTATAGGAGAAAGGACTTTTGTGGTTAGAATAATTCAAAACACAATAAGTGATTCATGTAGATTCTTATGAATCATACATAAATAGTCATTGTGAGATCATTAAGAAAATATGGCACTGATTAGACATAGGATATCATAAAAATCAGTATACTTTTAAAGTATAATAATGACATTTTGGTCTTCAGTAAACAAGTCCATGATGTATCTATCTATCTATCTATCTATCTATCTATCTATCTATCTATCTATCTATCTATCTAGTGTATCTGATAATAGCTTTATATTTATTATTTGTAGTGGTAATAGGTACACAGAGAACTATTATCTACTAACATAATTAATAGATAGAATAATAGAACTAATAAGTTAATTAGTAGTTAATACTAGAACCAGTAATTTATTATAATTTGCAATGCTATGGATCCAACACAAGGACTATGTATGCAGGGTAAGGCACTACTATTGAACTACATCTCCCTACACTACCCCTGCCTACTCCTGCCCTGAGATACGCTTCAAAATAATCCATCATAGGAATGAAGATTCCAAGTGATGAAGAGAAGTCATAAATGAAAGAAGATAGACCACATGTAACTAACTGTTGAAGATAAATGTTGGCTATATCAAGGTAGATTATTCTGTCTTCTCTAGTTAGTGTATATTAAAATGTTAACAGTGAAGAGAGAAAATAGGAGAGGAGAGGAGCTGGGAGAAAAAGAAAACAATTACTTGACAATTGGCTAGTCCTGAGTTCAATGACAGTTTTTGTCAATGGTAAGCTCAGAATGTATTAAGGATGCAGAGCATTAAAAATGGTGCTGGCATATAACCAGTGCTCAATACAAATCATTCGTTATTGTGCAACTGACAGGAATAACAATCTCCCACTGAGTGTATTGAAAATTGTACATCTGGGAAAGAGATTCTAAGCAACATATGTCCTCCAATTCAATTCAGTGCAAGAAGGAGTTGTGAGCATCCAAGACCATACAAGCAAATAGGACATACTTGACTCTCAGGTTGCTCTGAAGCTATGAAGGCAGATAATTAGCCAACCAAAGAACTATGATACAAAGTACCCTTACTGTTAAAAAAACTAGCTAGGTATTTATACAAGAGAAGACTTTTTTCATTTATCAATCATAGAAAGGTGTTTTTTTTTAAGAAGGAAAAGGTATCAAATGTTAGAAAGCATAAAGAATGAAACTCAGGATGGGTAAACTCAGGATGGGTAAAATTTCCCCATTTTTCTGAAAGGCAGCTTAGCACAATATAGAACATAAAAGCAAAAGTAACTTAAAGGTATACTAAGCTTTATTTCTAACAATTATATTGCATGTAATTTTTCCTAAGGAACTAAGTCAAGATAGTCAAAAAGATTTAGTAACAAAGCTCTCTATATGGCATAAATTATTACAAAGCTAGGAAATACTTTCATATTTAACAGCAGGATTGACTAAATACATTTAGCTTACTTTCATGCAATAAAATACTACTCAGTTATAAAGGTATGTTCAAATAGTAACAGAACATTTCAACATATTTCTAAGGAAAAAAAGTATAGATTGGTAATTTAGTGTGATAAGTATGTATTTATATGTGTAAAGTACATTTCCATTGTTTATATATAATATAGATAATTTATTTTCTTCCCTCAACAACTGACAAGAAACATTTCATGTCTGTCTCGTCATACACCAAATGATTTCCAGGGTTTTATATGGCTTACAGGCCTGCAAGTTCCCCTCCAAAATACCGTCAAAAGGTTTGTAAGCAAATCACAGAATTTTTCACCCTGGTTAGGAGGAGAGTATTCATTTAATTTTTCTTATTTGTACTTTATTTTTCATTTTTTTATTTTTATTGCAAAGGTGTTATACAGAGGGATTAAGCTACATAAGTCAGGTAAGTACATTTCTTTTCCAACAGTGTCACCTCTTCCCTAGTTTTCTCCCAGTTCTTTCCCTCCTGATCCCCTCCCATCCCACAAGTTATTTAATTCATTTTCTTTTTTATTTCTTTTTTTAAATTTAAATTTATTGTAAAGATGATGTACAGAGGGGTTACAGCTACTTAAGTCAGGTAATGAGTACATTTCTTTTTGAACAGTGTTGCCCCTTCCCTCATTTTCTCTCACTTTTTCCCCTCCCTACCTTCCTCCCTCTCCTAAGTTGTAAAGTTCATTTCCAACATAGTGTCCAGTGCGTATCACTGTTGAATTGGTTCACATATTGTCCCACCATCTCTGTGATTCCCTTTCTCTTCCCCAAATCAGATAAACTTATATACAAGACAAAGGGTACAGAAATAAAACCAGTGGCAACAGGGAATAAGCTAGACAGGAACAAACAGAAAGAAAGAACTGAAAATAGTACAATAAAAAAAAACTTCATTTCCATTCCTTGGAGTCCCTTTCAATAGTCATCATTTTATATGATCATATGCACATAGCTATTAAGCCATTATGATCCTCCCCTAAGGATATCTTCCTTTATTCTCACTGTGTGAATGCTTAGAGTACTGTTTACTTGATCGTGAGCTTTCCCATGACCCAGCAATCTCACTCCTGGACATTTACCCAAATGACCACAGACTAGCCTGCACTAAAGCCACTAGCATAACCATGCACATCACAGCATTCTTTACCCTGGCTTAGATATAGAATCAACACAGGTGCCTCTCAGTGGATGAATGTATCAATAAAATGTGGTATTTATACATAATGGAATTCTATACTTCCATCAGAAAGAATGGCATTGACCCATTTGTTAGGAAATGGAAAGACAGAAAAAATTATATTAAGCTAAGTAAGTCAGACCCAAAGAAGAATATACTGCATGGTTTCCCTGATTTGTAATAGCTAGAATATGTCTATAAATCTACAAGTTAATCCAATGGATAGTAAAAAACAAATAATTATACTTGTACGTGATTAAAAGTACTTTGAGTATACTTCATCTTCAACAAAGTGTCTAGTGAATATTACTGCTGCATTACTTTACCCTTTTTCCCACTATTCTGTGCTCCTCCTTAGCTCCCCCAAACAGATAAACTTACATACAAGACAAAAGTACTGAAGTCAAAAACAATGACAAAGGAGAAAAAAACACAAAAAGTAAAATAACAAAAAAACCCTCTTGTTTCCATTTCTTGGAGTTCATTTTGATAAACATCATTATATATGATCTTATGCAGCAAACAGAAGCAAACAATGATTTGGAGCTTTCTTGAACATAAGAGTTGTATACTACTCATCTTTTAAATCCCAGTGCCCAATACAAAACATAATAGATAAAGAATAAATCTATAAGCTGATAAGAACATCAAATCCAAAAAATCCAGTAGCAATTTTAGTGGAAAATGAAAAAAAAACCAATTCATTCATTTCTAAAACTATGTATACAGGCTTTCTTCATGGGTAAAAAGAACAAATCCTCAAATGTAAGGTTAATCTTCTCTGAAAGTAGAACTAAAAGAAAAGAAAATGTTAAATCTCAAAGATGCAACATATACCAACTGGGAGGTGGAACTATCTTCTCAGAAATATGAAAATATGTTGTATAAGAAAAATCACATGGCTTGACACATTCTATTTAATATTACCTTTAGTTGCTTTGTCTCCTACCGTAGCTTGTAATTTAACTCATTATTTTCCATTTCTACTTGAAAATACAGAAACCCTATCTAGTTCCCAAAACATTCTGACAGGCGACAAGATTGGCTTATGGCCTGGGTGACTTCTGCTAAGTTTCCTTCCACATGCTGGTATCCATTGTCTAAAGAATGCTACTGTACTCAGAGGTGCAGGCATCTTCAGATCAAAGCAGCAGACAAACGAAGTAAGGGCACTGGAGCCACACCCACTAATGCCTACCTGAACATATTCAGGTGAGTATACATCAGATCTAGTCTGAAAAACCATTTTCTTGATCTGAACAGATTTTTTTAAAAAACTCAATGAAGGCAATTCAGGCCAAACTTTCATTTTTCTGCTTCTATTGCAATAGAAAGTTTAGTAACTTATGTTTTCTTCACAACAATTGGCAATTAAAAAAACGCAGATGATCTTTTAAATACCACAACACCCTGATGCTTGTTGTACTCATTTACCTGCTGGGACCCTCACAGGCATTTCAGTTTGTAGTCTGGAAGAAGTGACTCTTAAATGAGAGATCTGTTCACAAAGCCAGCTACCAAATACTACAAAGTACTTTGTAGAGAAAGAGCCCTCCTGTTCCAGCTATAACTCAACAAATACATATTAAGCACTATATGTTTGGCAGTGGTACAAGACCTTGAAGGCTAGGTGATTAAGATAGCATCACCAACATCAAGGAGCTCACATTCTGGTAAGATACACACCCAGATCTTCAAGATACCATGTAATTTGAATTCACTGAGTGCAGGAACATTAAATGTAGAATCAACTCTGCTTAGTGTTGAAGGCTTCACAGAGAAGTTGAAGGATGATGAGCTTTTAATGGATAATAAATTATTTTAAAGCATCAATTAATAACTTGGAAAAATGTGCAAGCAAGATAATTACAGTGTATTATTTGTATCAAAAGTGAATGATATTTATATGATTATGCTAATCTTAATAAGGATAATTTAACAAAAACATAATATTAAAATTAGGGCTAGTAATTAGCCCACATACACTGTCTGGGGAAATTGGTAGTGATTCATCCAAGTCTGTGTTATGACATTTCTTACATAATTTGAGTATCAGTCTTGTAAGTGACTACTGGAATTATGATCTTACCTCAGTAGGTAAGATCTGAACTTGATATGTCAAGAAGTAGCATTATAAGCGAATTATTTAACAACAGAAAGGTGATAAGTGACAGAAGGAATAACTAAAAGACTCAAACGTTGTTTCTCTAGGGAAATTGTTTATTTTTCAAAATCTCTGTATGTTTACTTCCTTGTTATGAATAGAGCTAACTTTAAAAATAATGTAGTACCACTAGAGCATTGTAAACAAATGCTCCAGCTTGTAAGTAAACTTGGCATGAAACTGCATGCTGTATGGGATGATTGGAAGGGGAATAATAATGAAAGGGAAGGCAGGCAGCAAGTCAGTACCAAAAAAAATTTATTCCACCTGGAGTGTTAGTGTGGATTTTGTGATGCAGCTAAAATGGGTCAGTGGAAAGTTTTAAGTAAGACACAACATAATCATCCTTTTCTATTTTGGAAAGATGATGCTGATATCAGAATGGATGCTTTAGGTACACCTAAATCAAGATAGCAGCAGTAGATAAGGAGAAGAAATGAATATGAGAGATTCTCAAGGTAAAAGGTAAACAACTTGGTAGAAAGTGATGATGAAGGAGGATCTTAGAGTTTGGAAATTAGATAATTAGCTATATCATGACCAGTCCCAGGGATAGTAGGTCTACAGGAAGATAATATAGGTTGGATGTGGAGAGAAAAATTTTGTATGGGATATTGAATTTGAGATGTCAATGACACACAGGATAGGGGTTGGATCTGTAGATTCAGAACTCTAGAGAAAGAAGTCAAAGATACATATTCTATAGTTGAGGGTTATAGGAAATAAGCTGGCATTTAATTCCATGGGAACAGACTGCTCAGAAAAAAAAGTGAAAAGAAGAAAATTGATCAAAATGGAATCCTGAAGCATACTAATAAGACAGAATGGAAGAAAGAGAAGAGCTCAGCTGGGAATGTGGCTTAGTGGTAGAGTGCTTGTCTAGCATACATGAAGCCCTGGGTTCTATTCCTCAGTACCACATACACAGAAAAAGCCAGAAGTGGTACTGTGGCTCAAGTAGTAGTGTGCTAGCTTTGAGCAGAAGAAGCTCAGGGACAGTGCCGCAGGCTCTGAGTTCAAGCCCCAGGACTGGCAAAAAAAAAAGAAAAAGGAAGAAAGAAAGAGAAGAGTTCTGCAGAGACTGAGCCACACAGCCTAAAGAAGTATGACTTTTCAAAAGAAACTGAATACAATGTAATTGACAGATAAAGATAAGAAGTAAAATGTGGGGTTCCCTTTTGGCTACATCCCCACCAGCATCTATTATTTGTTTTCTTGATAATGGTCATTCTAACTGAGGTGGGGTGGAATCTCAATGTAGTTTTGATTTGCATTTCTTTTTTTTTAACTTTTGTTTTTTGGCAGTCGTGGGTCTTGAACTCTGGGCCTGGGCACTGTCCCTGAGCTCCTCAGCTCAAGGCAAGTGTGCTATCACTTGAGCCACAGCACCACTTCCAGTTTTCTGGTGGTTAGTTGGAGATAAGAGTTTCATGGATGTTCCTGCCCAGGCTGGCTTTGAACCGTGATCCTCAGATCTCAGCCTCCTGAGTAGCTAGGATTACAGGTGTGAGCCACAGCACCCAGCTGATTTGCATTTCTTTTATGGCCAGAGATGTCAAACATTTCTTCATGTGTCTATTGGCTATTCTCATTTCCTATCCAGAGAAGTCTCTTTTTAATTCTGTAACCCACTTATTAATGGGGTGGTTGTTTCTTTGTGGATTTGCTAATGGGGGTTTTAATTTTTTGAGCTCTAGGTATATTTTTGACATGAGGCCCTTGCCTGTTGTGTAGCTAGGGAAGATCTTCTCCCAACCTGTGAGCTTTCTATTTATCTTGCAAGCTATGTCCTTTGCTATGCAGAAAATGTATAGTTTAATGGAATCCCATTTATCCAACCTTTCTTGGATTTGTTGTATTACTGGATCTTTATTTAAGAAGTTTCGACCTGTGCCAAGGAGCCCTAATGTATCCCTTATCCCTTTCTGTAATATTTTCAGGATGTTTGCTCTTACCTCAAGGTCTGTTGGTAGGAAGGTAAACTGGTTCAGCCACACTGGAAAGCAGTATGGAGATTCCTCAAAAGACTAAACATAGAGCTCCCGTATAATCCAGAAATCGCATTCCTGGGTTTTTACCCAAATGATTACAAACAAGGCCATGCTAAAGCTACCAGCACAACTATGTTCATTGCAGCATTATTTACCATAGCTAAGATATGGAACCACCCCAGATGCCCCTCAGTAAATGAATTAATCAAGAAAATGTGGTATATATACACAAATGGAATTCTATGCTTCTATCAGAAAGGATGACATTGCCCCATTCATCACAAAATGGAAAGATTTAGGGAAAATCATATTAAGTGAAGTAATCCAGACCCAAAGAAACCTAGGTCCCATGGTTTCCCTTATTGTAATAATTAGTATATGTCTGGGATAGTCCTAGCAGAGGATCACAATAGCTCAATAACTGTGCTTATGACCATATAAAATGATGCTAATCAAAATGAACTCCAAGCCATGGAAACAAGAGGTTGTTTAGGATTTTTTTTTATATGCTCTGTAAAGTTTTTTTTTTACTTTTTTCCCCTTTGAATTATCCCTGTTATGACTGTTTTTGATTTTGGTATCTTGTGTCTTATATATGTGCTTATCTGATTTGAGGAAGGAAAGGGAATAACCAAGTGATGAGACAAGGGACAAAATGTGAACCAATGCAACAGCGGTACTCACAAGACACTATGTTGAAAATGGACTTTACAACATAGGAGGGAGGGGAGGGAGGGGGAGGGAAACTGGGAGAAATCAAGGGAGGAGGAGGTAACACTGTTAGACAAGAAATGTCTTCATTACTTATATAACTAATCCCTCTGTACATCACCTTTACAATATAATAAAATATTACTAAAGAGAAGTGAAATGTGGGCATTGGATTTGCACTTGTGATATGTTTCTAGAGAAATCACAGTGGCAGCCAGGCTCTGTGGTGCGCATCTGTAATCCCAGCTACTCGGAAGGCCTGGAGGAGCGCTTGAGTCCAGGAGTTCTGGGCTGCAGTGCACCATGCCCATTGGGTGTCCACACTAAGTTCGGCATCAATATGGTGACCTCCCAGGAGCCGGGAACACCAGGTTGCCTACGGAGGGGTGAACTGGCCCAGGTCGGAAACAGAGCAGATCAAAACTCCCATGCTGATCAGAAATCACAGTGGCAAAAATAATATGAAAATAATTGTAGATTACTCTTTCAAGATATTGGACCAAAAAGAGGGAAATTAGTTAATATATACTGAGAGAGGAGGGGATCTTTTTTTATGAGAGATAATTGACGGAAAAGCCAATGTTACTGGAGAGATGAATAGGAACCGAAATTTTCATCCAAAAGGGCTTCTTGTGCAATGCATAATCATTTACTGTCAGAAGTAGTTGTTGTGGAAAATATAGTTATTTTGAGAAAATGGAAAATTAGTGTTTAAGCCTATTTTATATTTTATACATCTGACTTCCATTATTCCAGAAAATCTAAGTCCTGGTTTAAAATGAATGGAAGCATCTAAAACCTTTTTCAGTCGTCTCACTACTAACACTCTGAGCTGGATTCATCTTTTGTACAATAGAGGATTATTAGCAGCATCTTTGGCTTTTAACCTCGCACATACTAATAGCACCTCTACTCCTCTGCCAACCAATCACAGTAGAAAATGGCTGGGCATTGTCAAGTAGCCTTAGATGTTAGGAGGATTGCCCACAGTTAGGACCAATGTTATTTTCTGTATCTTATTTTTTTACATATTTTTAATCTAAAAGGTACCTTTCACTTAGAATATGTCTTTAAGCTGAAGTCACTAGGCAATCTTCTGAAGGGTCAAATTGTGACTCTTCAAAAATCACTTTTAGGAAAAGTACCACTATCTCATGAAAAGATGAACAGATTTGCCCTTTAATGCATTACATGGCTTATAGCGAAATAACAAATGTTTCTGACCTTTTCTCTCAAGAGTACTTAAGCTCCAATTGGTTTCCTCCCATCCCATTACCGAGCTCATAAAAATCAAGGAAAAAATATACAAATTCTAAAGCATATACCATTAAAATAATCATTATCTTTATCAGAAGAAAAATGAATTGTATTTATGGAAAATATGGTACTTATTTGTGGAAGACAAAAGAGTTCTATTCAAAAGAGTCACTAATTATATTAAATCAGAAATATTAAGAATGCTAGAGGTTTTTTAATAGCCTAACAAGCCACCTTTCAACTCCCGAAACATTATCCCTTAGAAGAGTTCATCAAACTCACACTTAGAATTGCAGTAAAAAGACTAGTCTCCTCCAAGATATGCCATCTCAAGAATACCATCCATTCTTTCTACCACAGTCATTCATTTATTCATTCAAAGAATATATTTAGCACCTATTTCTAAATCTTTGTAAATGCTTCATTTTGTTGAGTTGATTTTCCCTGTAAATAAGCATAAGCTCTCTCTTCCTTAAAAGATTCTCAAATATTTGAAGTCAGACAGTTACTAAATTTCCCTGAAATGCTTTTTCTTCCCCAACTAAACATCTTGGTTCCTTTAACTACATTTTTTTGAACAGGATTAAGACCCTGCATCCTCCTTTAAATGCAAGGCTGAAGTAAAGTGTCATCCCATGTGGACTGGCCTAGAAAGAAGAGCGGGGCTCAACTGCCATATTTCTAGAAATGAGGCCCCCTGGCATGCAAGCCTTCTCTAGTTGTCACATTAAACACTGAGGTTTTACCCTAACTACCACAAGCTGAAGCTTGTAAAGTTCTCATACTGTTGGGAAATAATGCATAGATGTTTGTTTTTACCCTCTGCTATCATTCTGTTTTCTTTCCATTCTTATTTTTTTACCTAAGCAGATGTTTTTAACACTTTTTCCTTCTTAAAAGTCACTCAAATATTTCACAATTTTGTTAATTCCTGATTCCTTCATTTAACCTATCATCCATCTTTCCCCACTTTGCACAATCTATAGCATGTCTCAGATGCAAAGACAGAATACAGCCAAGGGATTTTCTTAGTTTCATTTGCTAACTAACTAGAACTTGAATCTTTATTTTTAATGTTAGTTTCTACACATCAACTTCACTCATAAAACTCATGAAAAAAAAGGTGGGGAACAAAATCCAATTCTACTCCAGTGAGTCAAAATTCTATTTACTTTTATGCACTTGAGATTCTCAAGTTAATAATTACAGAATGTATTAAAGTATTATCCCTGTCAGTTAGCATGGGGGATGAAGTCAGAGTGAACAATACAAGCATTCAAAAAGAAGTAGCCTGACCAGGCTCATGACAAGCCATCACCCCGTCACTACTAGTGCTGAGGTAAGAGCTACACCAGCTGGGTCAACTATTTAAAAAAATCAGATGTGACCAACTTAAACAGCCACGTACGTTGTATTTGCCTCATCTCTGAGCTGAATTTTCCATGTTTAAAGCCAAGTACATTTTGCATTTTAAGAATAAATACAACATTATCACAAAATGTCCATTTGTCACCATTCTAATGATTTAGGACATCTTAAATATACTGCAAACTGCTACTTATATAAACTACATTCAATAATTTCCTGCCCTCTCATTCCCAGTTTAAGATCTGAACCACACTGTGTGGCCAATTGGAAAACCCACTTGTAAAACAAAGGAGAGTTGATCAATTCATGAACACAAACAGAAATTGGAAGGATTGTTAACTAGAGTATAAGGGGAAAGAACTGCTTTGTAGTCAACTAGAGCTGGGTATGAATCGTGAATCTGAATTTTAATTACAAGATAGGAGATTCTGATTCTTCTTCAATCACTGAGCTGTAGAATTCATGTTGTAAACGGAAGCTACAAGAGCAAACTCACCTGTCTGTAATAAAGCTGTGTCCCAAAAGAAAGAGGGGCAAAAATATGCAGTTTCAGTGGTAATGTTCTGTATGGGGCCAGTACTCAAAAACAAAACAAAACAAAACAAACAAAAACAGAAGCTATATGATACAATTATACTCATTCTGATTCAAACAAAACTGGATATTGACAAATTTCTGTATTTAGAGTGAAATTTCACTTAAGAATAAAAGAGACTTGTAACATAGACTACAAACCATAAATATATGTGTATACCCATACATATCATATTTCTGCAGTGTGATCTGCAGTGTAGTCATGCACATTGCCAGTGTGTTGGTTCTCTCTACCAGACTGAACGAGACATGAGTCTAATCTGCCTCCACTGGTTAGGAGAACTATGACAACCACACATCTGTGGTTTCTTTGTCCACTCAGTAGAGTGATTCAGCTCACCATTAATGCCCATTGGGATTACTGATTCGATTGGTTGGTTCTGTGAGTCAACGGTATAAATATAGTTAGAAAGGCAGATCTGAGACCACACTATCTAACAACTAAGTGGAATATAAAGTATACCACTGTATTTTTCAGAAAGTCAGAGGGAAAAAAGTAACAGGGTCTTCAGTATGAATTTTTCCTTCCTCCACCAAGAAACTCTATTCCAAATGGAAGAAACAAACTCTTTGTCTTTAATGTAGGCTAAGAATGATAGCTATTTTTAACTGATAGAATTGCTCTACAAGTTTATATTTTTAAAGCTCAGAGAGAAGCAATTTAACAACTTGTCAATTACAAAATAACTCATATATCTGAGAACTGTCAACACCACAATAATCCCTTTGCCAGTAAATCAACCTCCTTTTTTAAGTTTTACTGTTGCCATTATTAAAAGTGTGAGAAGAATGACTAAATTGAATGGGAACCCCACAATAATGTAGTTTGTTAGCTCATCAGTTGTCAAAACTTGACTTTTTGAATGCTATTTCTTTTTGATAAGACCAAAGCTGTCAGACTGTGTAAGACTTTTAATAAAAATATCTCTGAGTTCCCTGAATTTTCATATTTCAGCGAACAGGAAAAGGAAGCAGGAAAGAAGACAATTTGTTTTCAAGGAGGATTATCCAAGTGAAAAGTGAGACAGCATATGGAGTTGGCCTCTGGATCCAGCGATAACGTAGCTCCTGACCCGTAAGAAAACAATCATCAGACTTTAATAATGGGAAAGTAAAGAAGACAGATCTCAAGGTAGATGTTTACCCAACCTGAAAAAGCTCCAGAATTTAGGTCTTGTAAAGGACTTAAGGTAAGCCAACCCAATTTGGCATTAGCCCATTATTATCTTTAACAATATAACCATTTCCAGAGACCAAAATATAAAGAAAGAAAAATATTACACAGGATATTGGAAGTGTCAGGTACTATAGAAAACAAATTTATTGGAATTGCCAAGAGAAGCAATGTATTAAGCCGAAGAAACAATCAAGTTTCATCAAGAAGTCAGGAGCTGAGCTAGAGCCTAAACAATGACAAAGAAATGAACATGATGTGTTTGGGAGAAAATGAATACAGCTGTCCAGCTGAAGTGAAGAATTAGTCAAAAAAGTGTTAAGAATGAAGGGCCTTCTTGATGTGTATAGAGTGAAATGATTCCATTGATTTTCTTCTGTGACCTATGAAAATAAAACTCATTAAGAAACAGTCACAGCACCAGTTGACACTCTGCAATGCCTGCTTACAACATCCTCGAAGCACATTCCCAATGGTGACTTCAATTAGTCTAGAGAATTGCTCAATAAGAACTTTATGATGTTAGCTGCTACTGGGTAGATATCAAAGAAAGAACAAGAAGCATGTTTTTTGTTAGATTTCTGCCAAGACAAGTGGGACATGGGACATTGATCTAGTTTCATCCTAGATTCAAATCAAGCTTACAATCCTCTTCTTACCTTCTATTGCAGGTTATAATTCACTCTCATAATATGGCATTGTTACTACTATGGGTCTCGTGGCCTAACACTATTTGGAATGTTTATTGCAGCATTATTCCTAAAAGCCAAGGTACAGACAGAACATAAATGCCCATCAGCATACAAATGTATAAAGACAATGAGGTCTATAAAGCGGAATAAATATCATTCAGTCCTCAAAAAGGAAATGCTGCTGTTTCAATATCATACACTTCTTTGAAAGCAAGTTACTAAATCAAGCCTACACTAAAAAGGAGTAAAGAATTAAACTCCACCTCCCAGAGAGAACATTGTCTAAATAATATATTTAAATTATTCCACAATAAAATGTTGGCTCTTCTCCTAGGAATTCTTTCAGAAAAGATTTTAGTATGTCTGGGAAGAGGCGTGATATTGTGTACTTTTGACATGCCTTGGGAGAAGAGCTATATTTGGGTTCTACTGTTCTAATTTCACATCTACCTCTACAGTTCTACGCTGTAGCATAAAATCCTTTTCTCTCAGATTATCAGTCTTGGAGACAGCTTTAATTTTTTATTTCCTTTTCCTTATACATAATTTACATTATATTCAATAAATTCTTGGTTTGAAATAGTAACTGCATTTCTCCCTTCTATCATTCCAGATTTGCTAAAATCAACGTTAAAATTGCTAAAATCATTTTCACTGGATTACTATTCTATTTTAAAAAAACATCAAAATAGTCACTCATTACTCATTATTGGTGCTTTCAACAGAGGTCTCTGACAGGAGGTAGAAGCAGTGTTCATATCGTTATATTTGGACAATGGAGCTTCTGTGGGATAGGGCAAAGTTTGAGGGGTGTAGCATGAAGCTCATTCCAGTATTCTTTCCCTTTTCTACATAATGTGGGGTCACAGACCCATTTTGTTAAATTTGTCATTAAATTTAAATCATTTTAATTTCTGATATTAACATATTCTCTTTTAACAGGTGCTTTTGGTACTGTAAGATGAAGCTACATTCTCATGATAAGCCACCCTCAATCTCACAAATCTTAGCAATGTGTGGTTAAGCACCCAAAAAGCTGGGAATAGTGGTGCCCATCTGTATTCTCCGGACTCAGGAGTTAGAGACAGAGAATTTTAAGTTTGTATCCAGTATGGGCTACATAATCAGACAGACAAGACAAACAGACAGACAGATGATAAATAGAGTCATGAAACATGAAACTGACTGGTCACCTAGACCTTGGACAAATGTGAGACTAGCTCATCATTAATCTATAGAGACCATTGAACTAAACCCATAAACAAATCTCTCAGGTAAGAGGTCATATAATATTGTCAAATAAACTTGCCTTTGCTATGAAAGCATGCATTTATCATGATTATAAAAATCATTAGGCTTTAATTCTTCGGGAATCTTCCAGACATGGCATCACATCAAGAATTCAGGATCCTGACTATTGAAAATATCCCTTAATTCAATCAACATTCCCCTTAGTACTATACAAAACTAACTTTTTGTTGTGCATACCAGGGATCTGCACTTGCTGTTACATAGAAATTCTTCCATTCTTCCCCCATTTTTTTTCCTCTACTACCTATAATGGAAGAATTAAGTCACTATTCATTCATGGAATTTTCCCATCATTCCAGCCCATAATAAGTTCCCCTTATCTAAATTCATTATTTAATCTATACTATGCAATTTATACTATGCAATTCCTTAAATCATGAATCAATCATTTTTCAATGTTTCATGTGTAATGAATATTTAATCTATATGCCATAAATTCTTTAAAGGAGGACAATTATTTGTCATTCAACAATTTTTATTAAGTCATTGATGTTTAACAGCTTTAGACATACTTCAAAATAGTACTAAGAATACTTTGAAATACCAAAAATTTTAATAATAAAAAATTTTAGATTTTTCTCATCATTATATGATTTAGAGATAATGAAAGTACTTTCCACCAAGACAACCAGTACTGTGCCATGAGCAAGAGAAACCCACTTTAGATAAGTTAGTCTTTTTTTCATTGCAAAACCATTTATTTTTTCTTAAAATGCTGCTTTGAATTTGAATTGCAATTTGTTTCAGGCACAAAAAGCAAAATAGCACATAAGACTGAAACTAATTTGTGCACTAAAGAAACAATTTTAACACATGTACATAAGGAGGCTATCTAATTTATGTTTTGAAGCTAGTAAGATTGTTTTCAAGCAAAACCCTCCTAACCCCTTCTGTAAAAGTTTGTGAGGAGGCTGGACTTAATACATTCAATTCATTACATCTTTGAGCTGTTGTTCTGGAAGGGTCTCAGAGTATGAACAGGACTATGAGTAGTGGCGGTAGAATCTTTCATGAAAGGTAGAAACATTCCTTATAGAAACCACCACTGGCATTAGCATCTTGCTGATGATGGTAGAAACTTACATTTCATCAGCCAATCTGATACCAGACCAGCCTACTTTGTAGACCAGGTTCAGCTGCCATGTCTCAGTCAAGAGCTGTCTACCAAACAATAGGCTATTGTTAGCAAATATGAAGACATGAAAGATGGAATATAAGGAGTTGTGAGATAAAATGAAGGGGTTTTTAAGGCTCTGGTTGTCAAAGCTCTGTGTGTGTGTGTGTGTGTGTGTGCGCGCGCGCACACACTACAGAAAGGGATTATTTCAGACACAGAATATAATTGTGAACAGGAAAGACAAATCCTTGGCCATCCTGGAGCTTACATTCTAGAGAAACTGTCCAAAATAATTTTGAAAGCAAGGTCATGGTTGTGGAGACACATGCGTACTCTCCCACCCCCTACCCCCCTACCCCCACCACCACCCTGTGTTTGCCTCTAGGGGTGAATAATGTGCCAATTCCCTTTGATCAAAACACAGCCTCCACAAAGAAACACTACTTTCCCTCAAATCCCATATAGATCCAAAGACATTAATTGTTGGGGATTTTAACACACCACTCTCCCCACTAGATAGATCAACTCGGCAAAAACTCAACAGAGAAACCGCAGATCTAAACAGCTGCATAGATCAACTAGACTTAACAGACATTTACCAAACATTTCACCCAGCAGCATCAGAATACACGTTCTTCTCAGCAGCACATGGAACGTTTTCTAAAATAGACCACATTTTAGGCCACAAAGCAAACTTGTCTAAATTCAGAAACATTGAAGTTATACCTTGCATTCTCTCTGACCACAAGGGAATAAAATTAGAACTCAACACCAAAAGCCACCAAAGAAAGTCCGGTATCACATGGAGGCTGAACAACACACTGCTGAATCATGAGTGGGTCATGGAAGAGATTAGAAAGGAAATTCAAATGTTCATGCTATTCAACAAAAAAGAACACACAAATTACCAGCTCCTCTGGGACACAGCAAAGGCAGTACTCAGAGGCAAGTTTATAGCTCTGAGCTCCTACATCAACAAATTGGAGAGATCGGAAACTAACAATTTAATGACACATCTAAACCTCCTTGAAAAGGAGCAGCAAGATAAACCCCAATCCAGTAGACGGAAAGAAATAATCAAAATTAAATGAATTAGAATCCAAAAAAACTATAGAAAGAATCAACAAAACAAAGAATTGGTTCTTCGAAAAACTTAACAAAATTGACAGACCCTTAGCAAACCTTATCAGAAAAAGGAGAGAACACACCCAAATTAATAAACTCAGAGATGAGAATGGAAATATCACCACGGAAACAACCAAGATTCAGAACATTATAAGGGAATACTTCTCAAAACTTTATGCTAATAAGTTTGAGAACTTGACAGAAATGGACCTTTTCCTAGCAAATATTGACATGCCAAAACTAAACCAAGATGAGTTAAACCAGCTTAACAGGCCCATATCAAGCATTGAAATAGAAACAGCAATAAGAGACCTCCCAGCTAAGAAAAGTCCAGGACCAGATGGTTTTACAGCGGAATTTTACAAGGCCTTCAAAGCAGAGCTCACACCAATACTCCTCCAACTCTTCAATGAAATTGAAAGAGAAAGCTCACTACCGAACACATTCTATGAAGCCATCATAACCCTCATCCCAAAACCAGGCAGGGACTCATCAAAGAAAGAGAACTATAGACCCATTTCTTTGATGAACATTGATGCAAAACTTCTCAACAAAATTTTGGCCAATCGACTTCAACAATTCATCCAAAAAATCATACACCATGATCAAACAGGATTCATTTCAGGGATGCAAAGCTGGTTCAATATACGCAAATCAATTAATATTATTCATCACATCAACAGGAGCAAGAATAAGAACCATATGGTTATCTCAATAGATGCAGAAAAAGCATTTGACAAGATCCAACACCCCTTCATGATGAAGGTTCTGGAAAAATTAGGAATCCATGGATCATTCCTCAATACAATAAAGGCTGTATATGACAAACCTACAGCCAGCATTATACTCAATGGTGAAATACTAAAGCCATTTCCTCTTAACTCAGGAACAAGACAAGGATGCCCACTCTCTCCACTTCTCTTCAATCTAGTATTAGAATGCCTAGCAATAAGACAAGATGCAGACATAAAGGGGATCCAAATAGGGAAAGAAGAAATAAAACTCTCCCTCTTTGCAGATGACATGATCTTGTATTTAAAGAATCCCATAGACTCCACTCCCAAATTACTCAAGCTGATTCAAAACTTTGGCAAAGTAGCAGGTTATAAAATTAACCCCCCAAAATCAATGGCTTTTCTATATGCCAACAATGAGAAAAGTGTGGCTGAAATTAGGAAAGCAACTCCATTTGTAATAGCCCCACAAAAAATAAAATACCTAGGAATTAACTTAACCAAAGAAGTGAAGGACCTCTATGATGAAAACTTTAAAATCTTGAAAAAGGAAATCAACACAGAACTTAAAAAATGGCAAAACCTCCCATGCTCCTGGATTGGCAAGATTAACATTGTGAAAATGGCAATACTTCCCAAAGCTATCTACAAATTCAACGCGATACCTATCAAAATTCCACCCTCATTCTTCAAGGAAATAGAAGAGGCAATCCAAAAATTCATATGGAACAATAAAAGACCCCGAATAGCAAAAACGCTCCTCAACAGAAAGAACACTGCTGGAGGAATATCAATACCAAATTTCAAACTCTACTATAAAGCCATAGTAATCAAAACAGCTTGGTATTGGCATAAGAACAGACCTCAGAACCAATGGAATAGAATTGAAAACCCAGAAATGAACCTACAGACCTATAGCCATCTAATCTTCGATAAGGAAGCTAAAACAATAGAATGGAAGAAAGACAGCCTCTTCAGTAAATGGTGCTGGCAAAATTGGTTAACTACATGCAGAAAACTAAAGCTAGATCCTTATGTATCACCCTGCACCAGAATCAATTCCAAATGGATCAAAGACCTTGAACTCAAAGCAGACACTCTGAAAACATTACAGGATGGAATAGGAGAAACCCTAGGTCTCCTTGGCTCAGGCCGAAATTTTCTGAATAGAGACCCGGAAGCACAACAAATCAAAGAAAGGTTGGACAAATGGGATTGCATAAGGTTGCAGAGCTTCTGCAGGGCAAATGACATACTAGCAAGATCAATAGAAAGCCCACCGATTGGGAGAAGATCTTTACTAGCCATACAACGGACAAGGGTCTCATATCTAAAATATACTTGGAACTCAAAAAATTAAACCACCCAACAACAAATCCTCAAAGAAACAACTGCCCAATAAATAAGTGGGCGAAAGACTTAAAGAGAAGCTTCTCTGAAGAAGAAAGAAGGATGGCCAATAGACACATGAAGAAATGTTCAACATCCCTAGCCATAAAAGAAATGCAAATCAAAACAACATTGAGATATCACCTCACTCCAGTTAGAACAGCAAAAATCAAGAAGTCTAACAACAACAGATGCTGGAGGGGATGTGGACAGAAAGGAACCTTACTTCATTGTTGGTGGGAATGTAAACTTGTTCAACCACTTTGGAAAGCAGTATGGAGGTTCCTCAAAAGACTTCACATAGATCTCCCCTATGATCCAGCAATCCCACTTTTGGGCATTTACCCAAATGTTTACAAACAAGACCACACTAAAGCTACCAGCACAACTATGTTTATTGCAGCTTTATTTACCATAGCTAAGATATGGAACCAACCCAGATGCCCCTCAGTAGATGAATGGATCAAGAAAATGTGGTATATATACACAATGGAATTCTATGCCTCCATCAGAAAGAATGACATTTCCCCATTTGTTAGGAAATGGAAAAACTTGGAACAAATTATATTAAGTGAAGTAAGCCAGGCCCAAAGAAGCAAAAGTCCCATGGTTTCCCTTATTTGCAATATCTAGTATAGGTATGAGTCAAGCGGAAAAGGTCAGATAATGTGATGTTAGAAAAATGAACCCTTAAATATGTATTTTAATGTTTTCGTTTCTTTCATGCATGTGTTTCTAACGCATTTATAAGATTATTTCTTTGTTGCCTTGTATGTCCCTCCACCACAGTGTAACCCCCGCTTTCACTATATTTGATGTCAGTATAACATGTGGAGGAGATGGGGACAAACAAGTCGTTTAAGGATTCAGGTGGACCTGTTGCAACAATGAGAAGTACAAAATGTCATGTCAAAACCAGCTTTACAATGTCGGTGTGGGTGGGGGAGGGGGGTATAATTGGGTGGGGGGAGGGGGGAGGCTGGGAAGGGAGGTGAAGGGTAAACAAAGGAGGAGGCTGCAATGCTTGGTAAGAAATGTATGCATTATCCTGCCCATGTAATTGTAGCCCCTCTGTACAGTATGTTCTCAAATAAAATAAAATTAAAAAAAAATAGCAAGCAAGAAAAAAAAAAAAACACAGCCTCCAAAACTTACTTGGTTTAGTCAACACAGTGATTCTAACTCTCTTTATTAGATCATAGCTAGGAAGTAATTTTAAAGTTATCTACAAGTTCACAAAGTTGAGATTAGTAGTATTATACCAAATATGTACTTTCCAATTAGTCTAATAAAATCTTTTCCTATGTTATTTCAATTTGTCCTCAACATCTCCCTTGGTCCCTTGATGACATTTATTATCATTATTATCATATAGACAAGAGAATGAAATCTAGAGAGGTTCAGTAATCATCTCGATGTTACAATGAATTATTGTGGAACAATTTATGCAGGACCATTCACTTTCAGAAATGTGAAAAAAGTGGTTTGTGTCCTAAAATAAAATCAATTTAGTTTCCATTTTTCTCATATTTAGAAACTAATTTTAACATTGCATCCTCATCCATTCTTCCAAAATGATAGTTCCATTTCTTTTTAATTACGTTAATTGTTTACATAATTCAAATAAATGAGACAATGAAATTTTGGGGAGATTAACTCAAATATTAAAATCATCTCTTAAATATTTTATTTTATGCTGAAACTGTAGGCTGACTTTTATGTCTAATATCAATGTCAAGCAAGTGCTCCAAGCTCTTCATTGCAGAAAATTAGGATTGAAATTGACATAAATCACACAATCCATTTTTGCTTCCTATCCTTCTCTCTAAATGGGAATAATAAGGATTTCTAACTCTTAGATGACAAATGAAGCAGCTTGTAGACAGATGACATATGCTTGTGTTTGCATTTGTGTGTATGTGTGTGTGTGTGAGAGAGAGAGAGAGAGAGAAAGAGAGAGGAATGAGAGAGAGAGAGAATGAGAGAGAGAGAGAGAGAGAGAGAGAGAGAGAGAGAGAGAGAGAGAGAGAGAGAGAGAGAGAGAGAGAGAGAGAGAGAGAGAGAGCACTAGTCTAGGGCTTGAACTTAGAGCCTGGGCACTGTCTCTGAGCTTTTGTGCTCAAGGTTAGACCTCTACCACTTGAGCCATAGCGCCACTTCAGGCTTCTTAGTGATTGGAAATAAAGATCTCTGGAACTTTCTTGTCTGAGCTGGCTTCAAGCTGTGATCCTCAGATCTCAACTTCCTGAGTAACCAGAATTAGAAGCTACAGGTGTCCAGCTTTGAAATGAACTTTTAGCATCTTTGTACAGTGCCTAACTCCACACTGCACAACTGCTCTTTTCTTATTTTTATTGTGAATATAAATTAGATACTAGATGTAAAAATACTTATTCATGAAGATTCCTAAAACATAAGGAACTTTTATGTCCATAATGTAGGTCAAGCAGGTATCTAAGTACCTAGCAAGATTGTGTCTGTCACCTTGGGAGACAAAACCAATCAGGTGCCAAATTCCAGATGACATTTCAATAGGAAGGCACTCGTGGGTAATTCGAGTCCAAGTGCCCTAATACTGCTTCACTCCACTCTGAAGACAACATCCTAGTCTTGCAACATGATTTTCTGTACTACACAGCAGAGGCCACTGGTCTGCCCTATTCCAGAGAAGTCTCCATCATGCAGCTCACTTCAAAGATAGAGAACAGGGGCTGGGAAATTGGCTCAGAGGTAGAGTGCTTAACCTCACATTCATGAGGCCCTGGGTGCGATTTCTCAGCACCACATAAGCAAAAAGAAAAAAGCCAGAAGTGGCGCTGTGGCTCAAGTGGTAGAGTGCTAGCCTTGAGCTGAAGAGCTGAGGGACAGCGCCCAGGCCCAGAGTTCAGCCCCACAATTGACAAAAAACAAAAAACAAAAAACAAAAAAAAACAAAGATGGAGAACAGGGAGCTGTGTGTCAAGGGTTTGCATTTAATCTTCAGAACCCAGATAAACATATATACAAGACCCAGGGTAATGAAATCAAAAACAGTGATAACAGAGGATAAACCAAAGGGAAAAAAACTAAAGAAAAAAGAAATAACTTTACACAGTACATTATAAACAAAAACAAAGTAAAACAACAACAAAAAAACCCTCTTGTTTCCACATATTGGAGCTTGTTTCAATTAGCATCATTTTATCTGGTTTGGGGAAGGGAAGAGGAATAACAAAATGGTGAGACAAAGGACAAAGGCTGAACCAATGCAACAGCTATACTCACTAGACACTATGTTGGAAATGAACTTTACAACTTGGGGAGGGGACTGAAGGGAAAGGAAATGGGAGAAAATGATGGAGACTAAACAATGTTCGAAAAGAAATGTGCTTAATACCTTACTTTTGTGTTACCATAACCCTTCCATACATCACCCTTACAATAAAGTAAACTTTAAATTAAAGAAAAAAGAATCCAGAGAACTGATAGCTATCATCCAGCCTCCAAAGAAAATCAATTTCAGTGTCTATAAGATACATCAAAAGCTTGTTTCTATGTAATACTAAACAGAAACCCATAGATATAACAAATTATTTTCTCACCACCAGTGAAAAAATTATGTTTAAAAAAGTTCTAATCAATGCCTGTAATACTAGCTACCCAGATGACTGAAATCTAAGGATTGTAGTTTGAAGCCATCCTAGGCAGGAAAGTGTGAGCCTCTTATTCTACAATTATCCACCAAAAAGCTGGAGGTGGAGTTGTGACTCAAGTGGTAGAGTGCTACCCATGGGCACAAAAGCTTGGGCAGAACAGCTAGTCACTGAGTTCAAGCCCGAAGATTGGCACCAAAAAACTAGAGAGAAAATCATCTGACAGCTCATAGAGCATTTTTTAATGAACCATTGGAGAATACCTTGCTTCTATATCCTTCCTTCCCCCACTTAAACCAAAAAAGGAAAGTTCTTTGGTGAAAAGATTTCTCATGCTGTCAGCAGCATGGCCCATGCAACAGAGATGAAGAAACATTTCCTTCCACAACATCTCGGAAACATAGGCCATTGTTTTGCCAACATGCTGCCTTTTTAGTGGCCGGATATATTCACCAACAGTCACATTCATTCGTTCATTCATTCATTCATGTAACTAGCATGTCATAAGCTCCTATTATGTGCCAGACCTTCTATGCAATCTTTCAAAGTAAAGGGCCAAAAAATTAATAAACTCTTAATTTTTTTTTTGGGGGGGGGGGTCCGGTCGTGGGGCCTGAACTCTGGGCCTGGGCAGCGCTGTCCCTCAGCTCTCCAGCTCAAGGCTAGCGCTCAACCACTTGAGCCACAGCACCACTTCCGGCTTTTTTCTTTTTGCTTATGTGGTGCTGAGGAATCGAACCCAGGGCCTCAGGCATGCAAGGCAAGCACTCTACCACTGAGCCACCTTCCCAGCCCCTAAACTCTTAATTTTGCCAAGAGGAAAATATTTAACAATAAGTCCTTCTTTTATACAACTGACTCTGTACTTCAAAAGGAGAAGCCATCCTGTTTGGTAATTAATACCTTTAGTCTACAGGTCAGTAAATAATTATTGCATATCCTAGAAAAAATGTGAAGAATGAATGAAAATACTTCATGGTTACTTGACTTGACCTTGCTGATCAAGTAGCATTGCTTAAATTGATATGAATGAAGATTAAATAGTCCATGGTTCACCAACCATTTATACAGCATAACTCCTTATTTCTTCAAATTCTCACCATTAGAGATTCACTTGAGCTACTAAAATTCTTTTTTTAAAAATCTGGGCACCCCTGGCTCACATCTGTAATCCAGCCTCTTAGGAGGCTGAGATTTGAGGATTGCAGTTCAAAGCCAGCCCAGGCAGGAAAGTCCATGAGACTCTTATCTCCAATTAACTATCAGAAAACTGAAAGTGGTGCTATGGCTCAAGTGGTAGAGCGCTCACTTGAGCTGAAGAGCTCAGGCACAGTGCCCAGACCCAGAGTTCATGCCCCATGACTGACAAAAAAAAAATTCTTTTTTTTAGGTACATGTATGCCTGGAAAGGCTAGTCATTAGCCATATAAAGCTATACCATTTTAATCAAATTGCTTTTGTCTTAAATTTGACTTGAGAGCGTTCCTGACCATCTGATCTACAGACTATGTATCCAGTATCAGGGTCCTAGCATAAAATCCATTAATAACAACAAATGAAGCATGAAGGTAGGATAGTATAGCATTAAAAACAATGCTCAGAGGATTTCAGACAGGAGTCTGAATCCCAGCAATGTAAATCTGCTTTAGTGATTTACTAAGTCTCTCAAGGTGTTAGTTTCTATATCTGCAAAATTGGGTCATTCAAAGTAACATTTGCCTCCTGGAAATGTATCAAGGGTTAAAGATTAGTTCCCTAGCTGGGTGCTGGTGGCTCACGCCTGTAATCCTAGCTACTCAGGAGGCTGAGATCTGAGGATAGCGGTTCAAAGCCAGCCCGGGCAGGAAAGTCCATGAAACTCTAATCTCCTATAAACCACCAGGAAACCAGAAGTGGCGCTGTAGTTCAAGTGGTAGAGCACTAGCCTTGAGCTGAAGAGCTGAGGGACAGCATTCAGGCCCAGAGTTCAAGTCCCACGACTGACAAAAAAAAAAAAATTAATTCCCTAAAGGAGAACTAATTTTTAATGTCCTAAAGCACACACCACATCTAGTAAAGTGTTTCCTATGTGTCTATAATAGAACTAGCTATATAACTAATCTTGGATCATGAAGAAAAACTCACCAAATTAGTTGTAAAACCCCTTTGGAAACTACATTGAGAGACCCGTGGCATCTGCTATGTGGTAAACTTCAAACATATAGTTGTTAAGTTAGGCACAAAGCAAGTTTAGCTGTAAGAACAGAATCAGAGAACTTAGAAATCAACTTGCTGCATGACAACAAAAGCACTGTATAGCTTTAGTAGCTCCACAGAAATGAAGGAAGTCTCTCATTCCAAATGAGTGCTAAGTACTACTTCATTTTAAGTGGTTTGACCTTGCTAGAGTAGATGTCTTATGAGATTTTTTAAGCTTGTATAAATGGTAGTATCAAATACTTGCCAGATCTGATAACATCTGACTTATAAACCTTACGGGAATACGTCAGAACCTACACTCTCCCATAAAGTCTCCTGATTTTGTCCAATAAATACCTGTATTGAAAGGTGCCTTCTGCCATGCAGATCTATTCAAGCTTCATCATCCAAAAAAATTAATAGATATTCAATAAATATCTGTGGAATGAGGAGAATGCACTAGCAACATGACCTCACTCACACCTCCAAAGTCCTTGCTGATGAGAAGAAGCCCACTATTGTGAAAGTGTAGCAGTGAAACCAAACACATTCTCTGCTAACTTTGCATTTCCTTATAGACCTCAACATAAACTTATTACTATTTTATCCTCTTCTTACATTGCATCTTCAAAGGGCTTTTGGGAACTAACCAGAAAACATAGGCCCAGTCCTTGATCAAACAGGATTTTTGTGTGTGATATAAATTCAAACTATCCAACATCAACCTTTACTATCAGAAAATAAATCAGAAGGAAATGAGAAACTACCATCACTAAATTTAACAAGATATTCAGTTACTGGAACGTGGCTTAGGATTTCATGGTATGCCATTTAAAAAGCAAGCACATGAAAATATGGCTCAGAATGAAATCACTACAGGGTGTTCCCTTCTTTTGGCAGAGAAGAAGTTATGGATTAGCATCTTTGTCATTTAAAGAATCATACTCAGATAAAAACTAAGTCTAAGTAAGGATGGGAAGGAGAAACTGGGGAAAAGTGAAGGAAGAGGTGATATTCAAAAAGAACTGCACTCTTACCTGAAGAAGAATTAAATCTACATCCCAGTCTGGGGGCATGACTCTAGAGGTAGAACCTACATAGCAAGTGGAAGGCCCTGAATTCAATCTCCACTACTAAAGGCCATCACCCATAATGCTCAGAGATGGAAATAATATTAATGGGTTTATTTCTCATGCATAACAAAGCTGAAAACATAACAACCAGGAATCTCTACTTCAGTGGTTCTCTATCAGATACTGGGGTCAATTTCTATTAATAACTAGATTAATAAGCAAATAAGAGAATACAGTTGAGACATGCAAGCTCTCTTTGGAAAGTCCTGTTTTGGGAAAAAAAAGTATTTCTTCTGTGAAAATTTCTTTAAATAAAAAGTCCTAATGCAATAACACTAAATAAATATATATAATGAACATATATAAATGCATATAGTTGCATATATAAGTATAATATAAACATATGGATCGCATCTATGTTAAATTTGTGTGTATTACATAAACTTAATCTTCAACTACTATACATCTTTGTGTTAATATTTAAGCCCAATTTTCCCTTCAGAAAATTTCCCACAGGGAGTAGTGCATAATTTGCATATATTTGAATAAAAATTAGCCTGTATAGACCTATCTACTAAATGCTAGGTATGTTTAAAGAGCATCTGCATTAATAACAAACACATGCCATTCCTAACTTACGTCATATGTCATTTGTTTACTTTTTGAAAAGACTATGAGGACCCGATCATTTATTAAAATTCTTTCATTTTACAAATAAGGAAGACAGTACCCAAAAGGTTGTAACTTACAGGTAGGTCAGAGTCACTAAACAGAAGAGCAGGAATGAGGTTTCATTTCTACCCAATGCCAGTTTTCAGGGCATTTTTCACAGTCAAACACATGTACACACACACACACACACACACACACACACACACACACACACACACACACACACACACACACACACACACACACACACACTTGCACTGATCACATTCTTTTCAAAAGTAAATAAAATAACATGTGGCTTACATTAAGAAGAGAAATTAAAAGTAAAGCGCATGTGATAGAAATAAGAGCACCTAATGAAAACCGTGATGCCAGCAAATGATGCCTGTTAGCATTTTGCAAGAAATAAGAGCCTTTCAGAGGACTTCAGACAGACCTGAGTCTCCCAAGCCAATCATTCCACAAGGTTGTTCTACATTTAGTGTAGGCCGAGTATGAATTGCACTGGATTCCAGTTTTGTTTTATTTCCTCAAGTCTGTTTCTTGACAAGTTTTGAAGAGAAGTAGAATAAAGACTGTGAGATAAAGGGGTCAAAATATCCATCGATTTTGAATAATCGTTTCTTTCCTACCACCTTCTGCTGGCCCAGCACCCTAATTGGGCCCTAATTAACACATGCCTGAAGAATACTGAGGAGACAGTCAGGTCCTTTGACCCATAATTCTCTCCCTTCTTCCCACATTTCTCCCCATTACCAGACTCATGCACTTTAACCCATTGTTTGCATCATTTCTCCCTCTTCAAGCCTTCTGATGGTATGTTTATTGATTGATTGTACTGATTGATTTTTGCCACAAAGTTTTCATCTAGATTGTTGTGTGTTCTTCATAATTTATCTACATTCTATAGATTCCTCTTTCTGGTAGGCCAGAAATCTCCATCCCACTACCAGTCCTTACTAAATGTGTTCCCCTGTCTGTCTCACCCTTCTCTTCCATTTCCAGTCTTGCCATGCAGGAGTGGTATTCCCACTCATGTCTTTTCTACCTTCTCTAGTTTCATGAGCTTGCCTGGCTGTTTCTTATTGTCAGTCTTACATTCCCAAATGTGATGTAAGTTCTTTCAGGGCAAGAATCACATCTCAGGAATCTCTTGGATCCTCTCCCCATCCCCATTCCTACATACTTCAGCATCTTGCTGACTGTAGCGATTCTGGGTGAGTACCTCCACTGCTGGCCAAATCAGACAAGACAGAGGAGGAGAGTGCCAGCTGCATCCCAGGGATGCTGACAAAAGTTTTAGCACTGCTTCCAAGCATGGATCTCTTGGTGGATCGTTCTTCATTTTCCACATCTCTTTATCACTATGTGGATACTGAATTCTTCTCCACAAGAATAATGAATCAGTCCTTTCTCTCTAACCTTGGACCTAACTCTGATCTATCTACAACCAAGTTCACAACAGGTTCTCACTCCAAAGACTAATGAAAACTGGCATTTAGATGCCACCTCTTTTTCCTCCGTAGGGGCAGTCCCATCTTTTCCCACGTGTGGTGGTCCCTAGAAGCAGGAGATATCATAGTATCATGGTAGCTCAGGCTGGGTAACCTACTTCCCATCACCTGACCCTACACTCCAGCTCAGACCACAACAGATCACTTCACAAGCCATGACGCAGACCATAGGTGGTAGATTGGCCCACCTAGGGCCTTCTTGCTGTCTACCTCAGGGGGTGAAAGGAGCCTTGTGCTACCAACCTTTAAAGCTCCAGTTCCCTCAATCTCCCTCCCCCTTTTCCCCTTCCCCGCCCCCCCCCCGCAAAAGGCCCGGAGGTTGGAGTCACCAGACCCTCACCTGCTCCACCCACCTACCTCTCTTCTCTCACCCAATGTTTACACCCTAAAAGACAATTTTCTCTTCCACGATGCTCCCTTACAAAAAGAAGGCACTGACTGCTGAAGTCCTGAGCTGTATTGTCTTTTCTCTTTGCTCCCTTATCTTTGCTAGAGAATCAGGTGGCCCAAGTGGGGTCTATTGCCTCCCAGGTCCTCCCCGACTGCTCCAGGGGAGGAGGTGGGGCGGAATCACATGGAATAAGTCACCTTAAATAAGTCACTCCTAAGCTATGGCTGGTCTCTTCGGCGTCAGCGTCTCCCCAGTCTGTTGCACAGATCGCTTTCTCCTGACTCTGCACACACCCCACACCCCCACGCCCGCCAAGATCTTCCACCGGGTTGGTTTCCTCTAGATCCCGCGCACATCCCCAGGCTAGATTCCCAGGCGCCTTCTCTAGCGGGCTTCCTTCCCAGCGCTGCTCACTCCCCTGCACGGCGGCCCCCAGAGCCCCAAGCGCACCCAGGCGGGCGCTGTGCCACCCGAGCGCAGCCCCAGCAGCTGGGCCCGGGCTCCCTTCCGCCCTAGGCCTCCCTCACTGGCCAACAACCTCCAGCAGGTGCAGCCCAGGTGCACCTTCGCCCTCTCTCAGCCATCAAAGCTGTCTGCCCGGCGCGGCTAGCCCAAGCGTGCCCTCTTGTCCACGTGCCAGCGCGGATCAAGGCGTCCTTCCTGCTGCGCTCTCCAGTGCCCAGCGCGCGGTCACTTACCCAGGGCCAGGGCCAGGAGCAGTGGCAGGGAGCTGGTGCTGCTGCCCGGGGTCACCTGGTCCATCAACCCGGCTCTGCGGGGGGCCCAGACAGCCCCTAGAGGACAAGACACCCTGCTCCTCCTCCTCCTTTGCCTCCTTCCCGGGCCCTGGGCACCCGCGAGGGTGCCTGGAAACGAACCCTGGAGCCAGGAGGAAGCGAAACTACTACTGCCCGTGCTGGCACCCTGGCTACCGGGCAGGGAAACACCCCGGCAGGCGCACAGCCAGAGGGCTTGGACCGAGAGGAGGGAGGCTCCTATTTATCCGCGATCCCTCGGCACACACCCCAGCAAAGAGGCACAAGACTCAGAGGGGGTGACCTTCTGGCTGTTCCCACCCCAACTGCCCCACACCCATCCCCACACCCAGGGATATACTCGGGAGGCCCTGGGGCCCGGCTCACCCACTCCCCCTGCTGGGTCGCACCGCACAGTTCATTTCCCGCCCCCCCCCCTCCCCCGGGGAAAAGGCCTGGTAGACTTGAGGTACCTGCAGGGCTTTAAGATGGGCCTGATGGGCTTGTATTCAGCCTGGAGTCTTCTCAGATCCCTCCCTCGGAGGGAGAATCAGAGAGTCAACTGCATTCCACAACTCTCACATCTTCATTTCAGCTGATCCAGTGGACAGACAGAGCCAACATTCACTAGCAACAACCCTCAGGCACCTGGCACATTACAAGCCTATCTGCTACACAGGCAGATAATTCAAGAGTTCTTGTTGTCTTTTTTCACTTTCATTTTGTTTTAGTTGGAGCTATAAAAACAAGAAGGGCCTTTTTGCTGCTTAGCCACACCTCCGTGTTATGGAAAGGTGAAATCTAGGGGTTGTGCACCAAGCAATTTCTCGAACACAAAGACACATGCACACTCTCAAAGAAGCACCCAATTTTACCATATGTTATTAATATATTTGCCTCCTTGGAAAACAAAAGGCGCCAGTGTTTTTGTGCAGATCTGTCATCCTAGCTACTCAGGAGGCTGAGATCTGAGGATCATAGTTAAAATCCAGGCAGGAAAGCCCATGAGACTCTGTTCTCCAATTAACCTGTAAAAATCTGAAAGCAAAGCTGTGGCTCAAGTGGTAAAGGGCAACCCTTGAGCTAAAAAGCTAAAGGATAGCACCCAGACAGATACAGAGAAACATATATGTAAGTATGTGTAGGTATCCTCCTGCAAGTAGAAGTCATGTTTTTATCCTATCTAAAAGTCCCATGGACTTTATTTCACATATAAAATGCAGAGCAGGTGTTTGCCTCTTTCTGTCCATCCCATCGTTTAAAACAAATTGTCATGCACTTTTCTTCCACAAGTGATATTGCATTTCAAAACCAATTCAAATTATTTTACTGTCCCAGACAACCACAATATCTAGAAGAATAAAACTAAGTTCTTGATTTTCCAACCCCATTTCCATCCTTCCAGAATAGCTCATAAAGTATTGCTGGAGCAGGTATACATGGTGGTTTGAGAAATTTGAGGTTAAGAGGTAGAAAGTCACTGTGCCCCAGATAAAAAAAGGCATAAGCATATGTCTCTTTTTCAGGACTTCTGTTCTTTCTGTTTCCTTTCTGATGTTCTTTCTCTCTGTCTCTGTCTGTCTGTCTGTCTGTCTGTCTGTCTGTCTGTCTGTCTGTCTGTCTGTCTGTCTGTCTGTCTGTCTCTCTCTCTCTCTCTCTCTCTCTCTCTCTCTCTCTCTCTCTCTCTCTCTCTCTCTCTCTTTCTCTCTCCCTCTCTCTGCCTCCCAGTGTTAAGGCTCTTTGTCAAAATATGTCTTACTATGAGATGACATCTTAGTCAATAATGGTCCTGTTACCCCAACACTCAATTCTGCTTTCCTTTCCCTAGATACCAATAAGAAATAAAACACACCTAAGCAAAACTATTAAATATATGTTGAATATCGTAAAGTGCCAAGATTTCGTGTAAGTATTCATCATTCACACCATTCAGATGTTAAATTAACTTTTTCAGGCCACCAGAGTATGAAATAGTGTAATTTAATATACTGAATAAGCCAGATAAATTAAAATCTTCCCTGAGGGGTTTATTTACTGCCAGAAATAAAATAAGTGGTCACAAAAGTATGCATTCTGAGAGTTTCCTGGCACCAAAGAAAGATCCAATCCCTTCAAGATTGAATTTCCTCTTTTTCCTTTTCTTTCTCTCTTTCTTGCTTTCCTTCTTTCTTCCCTTCCTTTTTCTTCCTCTCTTTTTCCTTTCTTTCTCTTGCTCTTTTACCTTTTATACTTCTATCCTCCTTTTATCCCTTTTTTCTCCTTTTCTTCCTTCATTTCTTCCCTTTCCTCTCCTCTCCTCTCTTTCCTTCCTTTCTTCCCTTATCTCCTCCTCCACTTCCTTTTCCCTCCCTCCTTTTTCCATCCCTCCCCTACTCTCCACTTGCTTATGAAAGAAGGTAAATCCACCAAGTTTGAAAGTAGAAAATGAACTTTCCAAGTAGGAAATGATCTTCCCATGTCCTTATTCATGTAACTGAGATGCATTTTAATGCTTTAGATTAAGAAAGGAACAAATCAGACTTACAGTGGAATTCAACAGTAGAACTTCTAAGCTCAGTATCTCCAAACAAAGATTGCCTCAGTAGTATATTTCCCGTGTCAGCATTAGGCAGGTATAACCAGCCCTTCCAAATCTGGTATGAAGCTCAAGTGGATTCCTTTGAAGGGCCTTTAAGCATCAGCCTTTTTCTCTTCCCACACAAAGGCAGCTTCCAGGTGGGTCATTCCTTCCTCTCCTCCAATAAGGACAAAATAAGCTTGTAGTTATTTGTGAGGCACAACATACATCAACAGATACACATGTGATGATGTAAACGAAAACTCTAGATGCATTCGTTCTAGGTCAACACATTCTCCAAATTATCACTACAAGCTATAAGATCAGTAGTTTAGGAAAATTACCCAGTGGTCATTGACATGACTTAATTCAATAGTGAATGAAAGTAATGAAAAACTTTTAAGAACATATTGCATTTTATAGCAATGATAGAAATTATGCATTATAGATTAATAAAATTAATAGTGTGTGATATATACAGAGAATTTTTTAAACATTCTACTTGAAATTATCCAAGTAGTCTCTAAGGGAATACCAATAAAAAAATCACAGCTCAAAATCTGTATTTACTTGGCTCTATTTTTTTTATTTATTTATTTTTTGCTGGTCATGGGGCCTGAACTCTGGCCATGGGTGCTGTCCCTCAACTCTTCAGCTCAAGGCTAGCGCTCAACCACTTGAGCCACAGCTTTTTCTGCTTATGTGGCACTGAGGAATCGAACCCAGGGCCTCAGGCATGCAAGGCAAGCACTCTACCACTGAGCCACCTTCCCAGCCCTTGGCTCTATTTTTAAACCTAATTTTTCTATGAGAAAGAGGCTATTATTGTTCTTATTTTCTTTATTTGTTGTTAATTTGATTTTATTGTCAAGGTAATGTTCAGAGGAGCTACAGTTACATACATAAGGTAGTGAGTACATTTCTTGTGGAACGTATTACCCTTCCCTCTCTTTTCTCCCACTTATCTTCCCCCTCAATCCCCCTCCAAGTTGTACAGTTCATCTCCAACATATTGTCTTGTGAGTATCGCTGTTGCATTGATTCGCCCTTTGTCCTCTGTCCTTTGTTGTTCTCCTCTCCTTCACTAATTCAGATAAATATATATATATACAAAATCCAGGGTACCAAAATCAAATACAGTGACAAGAGGGGATGAGACATAGGGAAAAAAACATAAAAGAAAAAAATCACACAATATATTAAAAACAACAACAACAACAAAAAAAAACCTCTTGTTTCCATGCCTTGGAGTTCATTTTGCTTAGCATCCTCTCATATGGCCATATGTACATTGCTATTGAGCAATTCTGCTCATCTGCTAGGACTATCCTAGTCATAAAAGACCCCAAATAGCAAAAACAATACTTAGCAGAAAGAACAGTGCTGGAGGAATATCAATACCAAACTTCAAACTCTATTACAAAGCTATAGTAATAAAAAAACAGCTTGGTATTGGAACAAAAACAGGCCTGAGGACCAATGGAATGAAAATGAAGATCCAGAAATGAACCCATAAACCTATGGCCACCTAATCTTCAATTACGGAGCCAAAAGAACGAAGGAAGAAATATAATCTCTTCAACAAACAGTGATGGCAAAATTGGATAAACACCTGTAGAAAACTAAAGCTAGATCCTTATTTATCACCCTACACCAGAATCAATTGCAAATGGATGAAAGACCTCAAGGTAAAAGCTGATACCCTGATAACAATACAGGAAGGAATAGGAGAAACTCTAGGGTACCTTGGCACAGGCCAAAATTTTCTTAACCCAGAAACACAACAAATAAAAAAAAAAGTTTGCTTTCTTTTCTTGCCATTGTATGATATTTTTCTATTTAGTGTTTGGGGTATCTAATGGTTTATATGTCTGGGTCAATCTGTTTGACCTGCTACCTTGTTTAAATGACAGCTTAAAACAAATTTAATAAATCTCAAAGATAATCATTTGTGGGATATTAAATATAATAGTTTCAATGATAGTTTCACTTTACTGTTATGATTATTTTTACCATACTCATACATACACAAACATTCTTCAAACACAACTACTGGTTAAAGATGGCCCAAGTTTAAGCAAGAAGCAAAATGGCGCAACTTTAACTCTGTAAAATGGTAAGGTCCTAAACATCCTTTTGTAATACACTTTCTACAGTGGTTCCACCCCTTCCTCTGTGTCCCAGATTCCCATCAGTGGGACAACAGAGAAGGAGCATCATGTTTGTTTAGGAATCTGTTCAGTTCATTCAAACTGGAGCTGTGTCACCAAATGTCTGAATCACAAATTCCTCACTTCTTGAGTCTCAAGTTTCCCCATCTATAATACGGGATGGCAATGACATGCACACTTTGTGCTAATCACAGTCATACCTATCACCAAAGAAAAAATAATCTTGTGCATTAGAAATTATTCAGTCCATAAATTAATCGTTATATTGTTAAATTTTACAAGATACATAGAACACTAGAAGAGAATGGCTTTCCTACTAACCTTCTCCTACTAGTATGGAAAATGGGAGGAAGGAAATACACAGATCAAGGGTCACCTGAGAAAGTAACACTTGAGCTGGGCGCTGGTGGCTCACTCCTGTAATCCTAGCTACTCAGGAGGCTGAGATTTGAGGACCGCGCTTCAAAGCCAGCCCGGGCAGGAGAGACCGTGAGACTCCTATCTCCAATAAACCACCAGAAAACCGGAAGTGGTGCTGTAGCTCAAGTGGTTGAGTGCTTGCCTTGAGCTGAAGAGCTGAGGGACAGTGCCCAGGCCCAGAGTTCAAGTCCCACAACCGACAAAAAAAAAAAAAGAAAGAAAGTAACACTGGGCTAAAATTCCACAGATGTTTTATTGCTGTGCTACCTCAAATTTCCTTAGCCACCCTCCCTCCCTGCTCTCCCATTCTTTCGATTTCTCCTCTCTCCTTGAACTCTAAAGACCAAGATAGCATAGAACCCAGGATATAATATGTTATTGAGGGATGTGTTAGATTTTTATGTTGCTTACAGTTGAATGCCATAGACTAGATAACTTATACAGAATAAATTTGTATTTATCTCATTACTCCGAAGGCTGAATGCACATGGGGCTTGAGAGGAGCATGTAATGAAGGCTTTTTTTCCTATGGTAGAAAGTGTCACATAACAATGCAATGCTAGTTGAGTCTCTTTCCTTCTTATAAAGCTGTAAACACAATCATGGGGACCCTATTCTTTTTTTTTAATTTAATTTAATTTTATTTGTGAACATACTGTACAGAGGAGTTACAATTACATGGGCAGGATAATGTGTACATTTTTTACCAAGCATTGCAGCCTCCTCCTTTGTTTACCCTTCACATCCCTTCCCAGCCTCCCCCCTCCCCCCAATCCCAATCCTTCTCCTTTCCCCCCTTCCCCTCTGCCCCCCCCCGCACCGACGTTGTAAAGCTCGTTTTGTACATGACAACTTGTACTTCTCATTGTTGCAACAGGTCCACCTGTATCCTTAAACAACTGGTTTTTCCCCATCTCCTCCACAAGTTATACTGACATCAAATATAGTGAAAGCAGGGGTTATACTGTGGGGGAGGGACATACAAAGCAACCAAGAGATAATCTTATAAATGCGTTAGAAACACATGCATGAATGAAAAAAACATTAAAATACACATCTAAGGGTTCATTTTCCTGACATCACATTATCTGACCTTTTCCCCTTGACTCATACATCTACTAGATATTACAAATAAGGGAAACCATGGGAGCTATGTTTCTTTGGGCCTGGCTTACTTCACTTAATATAATTTTTTCCAAGTTTTTCCATTGGGGACCCTATTCTTGACCTCATCTACTCCTAACAACCCCCAAAGACGTTACCTTCAACTATCATTAATGTAAAGTTGAGGATTCATTTTTTAACACATGAACACATAGATGTTTTTGCTAGAAACATTCAAACCCTAGAATCTGACAACTGTCCACAAAATCCATGCTCCTCTCCCATGCAAAGCACATTCATTTTATCTTAATATTTTATCTTAATGAAGTCTGTAGCTCAGATTGACACAAGTCAAAACTCCAAAGTCCAGAATCTCATTTAAATCAGATATGAGACAATAAGTTGCATGAAATCAACCCAGTCTACCTACTTCCAAAAGACAATGGGGAATAAGGCAAGGGGGACAGCTGAGCAGATATTGTAAACATATCCTTATTCCAAGAGAGAGAGAGAGAGAGAGACAGACAGACAGACAGACAGAGAGAAGGATCGAGGGAGAGAGAAATAAGAAAGGGAAAAGGAGTAACAGACAGCAAGTAAGTTTAAAAGTCAACAGAGAAATTAACAGTCTTAATATTTTGAGAATAACTTCCTTTGACTTTTCACACCTCACATGTCTGCGCAATGGCTGGGCCTCAAAACCATAGGCAGGCCTGATGCTGTACGCCTCTGGGTGAAGCTCATGCTTGAGCTCTCTGACTTGGTTTAGAATCTCTTTATCTGCAGTTACCCTGCGTAGCTTTACAATAGTTGGTCTCAAATGCTATCTCACTCCTGTGGGTCTACAGGGCATTACCTTAGTCAGGGCTCTCTATAAGGATCCCTTGTTAACTTTGTTACAAGTTTCTACCTGGGCCTCCAGGCCATGAACAGTATCCTTTAAAATCCAGGTGGAGGAAGGTGTGTCTCACAGCTCTGGTATTCTTCAGACCTCCATAATTAACACCACTGGTACGTGCCAAGGTTTAAGACTTGTGCCTTCCAGGGCAATGGGTGGGTGGCAACTCACCAGAGGTGACTAGACCACAGAGCAGCCAAACAACACTGTCCCAGAATTTAGATAGCAGAGACGTGAGCAGTGAGTCCATGGGAGGTACCACAGGCTGACCCTCTGAAATCATTCTGCCCACCTAGTGCTTTGGGCCTCTGATGGGAGGGGTGACCTTGAAGATCTCTGAAATGCCTTAGACATTCTCTCATTGTGTTGATGATCCCATCTAAAGATATTAATTCTCTTCTATCCACTCTGAGTTCCTTAGCAAATGGATGCTCTGACACACCCATGCTTTTCTCTCATCAAAAATCTTCATTCTCTACAAAATAGCCAGGCTAAGAATTTATCCACTCTTTCTGCTTTCTGGCCCTTTAAATGATCAATTTTGTCTTTGCATCATTTCTTAGCCTTTTCATTTTATTATCAGCCACTAAAAGTAGTCATACAGTAGCCTGAACACTTGACTACTTAAATTTTTCTTCCATTAGGTTTCCTATTTTCTCTCTCTTAAATAGAATGGAATCAATGTAGCCAAACTCTTGGCCATTTGATAACAAGGTTGCTCTTTGGTCCAGTTTCTGATACTGTGATTCTTAGCTCCATTTGAGATCTAATTTGAGAATAGCATTTATTGCCCATGTTTCTACCAGCATTCTGGCCATGACACTTAGGATAGAACTGAGACCATTCTAATTCTTCCTAGCTTTTCCTTGGTAATCTCCCTTATTGCTCTGTTCACTGTAATATAGTCTTTTTCTAGCACTCACTTCAAAATTATCCCAACTTCTAAACATCACCCAAAGCTACAGATACATCTTTAGGTTTTCCAAGGATCAAAGAAGTAAACTTATCTTTTCAGTCAAAGAAAAATATGTGAAATGATCTTACAACAAAGTAAGCAGAATATGTGCAGAAGATTTTTAGATGACCATTCTTTCTCCTTCCTCCAACTTTTTAGGAAAGAGAAGGTTAGAAGCAGGAAAGTAGAGAGAGGCTTGAATTAGATATGATTCTTAAAAATAGTATCTTTCCTACAACAGAATGACATACATGAGTGGGAAGAAAGGAGATCTATTTCTCCTTTGAGCCATCTCAGTAGAATTTTAGTATAATTCAGTGGCCATTATATCTTCCCGAATGACTTTGGTCTTTGGGGATTTTGGATTTAAACTTTCCCCACAGATGAAGAAACACAGCGTGTTCCTTTAATAATACCTTTAAAGAGCTTTAATATTCCTCATAAAGTAATTTTTTCTGAAATGTGTTTAGCCCTGCCATCTGTTTGGAGACAATATATTAAAATATTAAAAATGATTCAGAAATGAGTTAGCATTAAAGATATTTCTGTAGAAATTTCTGCTATCATTATCTCTGGCTCTCAGGTACATTAAAAGTATCCATGTCATGTACTGGTGGTTTATGCTTATAATCTTAGATTCTCAGGAGACTGAGACCTGGAGGATCAAGGTTCAGAGATAGCTGAGGCAGAAATGTCTTTGAGATTTTTATCTCTAATTAACTAGCAAACTGCTTGGCTACATGCATGACTCAAGTGATAGAACACCAGCCATGAGCCAGAAAATGAACAAGAGCAAGAGTTCAAGCCTGCTTGGTACTGGCACATTTATGTGCACAGACACACGTGCACACACACATACGTACACACACACACACACACACACACACACACACACACACACACACAAATTGTTCTAGTGATGGTCTTACTAATGACTGCAAGAGAGTTGAATAACTGTCCTTAGCATTATCAGATGATTATGATCTACATCTATAGATCTATTTTTTACTCTCAAGATAAACTTTCTTTCTGTCTTAGATTCTAGCAGATCTGCAGAATTTCATTGAAAATACATATCTATGTGACATAATAATGGACAGGGGACTGAATGTAGAACCTAGGAAGAGTGATCTCTGCATTTCTTCTCTACCTGTGCTCAGGTAGCCAAAATCTGATTAAAATGAGCAGTGCCACCATGAGTAAGTCACTAATTTTACAAAGTCCCTCTGGGAAAATGTTATATAATGAATCCATTTCTATATTTTTCTCATTTAATTTTTGGTTTAACCCTTTGAATTATTATTTGCTCCCATCTTAAAAATGAAAAAACTAAGGCTAGAGTCATTTAGATCACATAGACAGTACATTATATGGCCAGACCTTGAGATTCAATGACAGAGAACGCTAGGCTCTGTGGAGGTAAAGTACAATGGATGACTGCATCCTCTAAAATAATGACCAAGCTGTGCTGACCTCCTGTGTCCAGAAGGGCAGTAACACACATCCTAATATTGGAACTCTCAAGGCCCTGAAAACACTTTATTCTTCCCCATTTGAGTCAGAAAAAGGAGTTTTTACATCCCTATTGTGGCATTCTACCAAGGCAACAACTAGAGAACAAGATTTAACTCCCTCTGATGTCTTAGACTGACTTTATAGACTAACGCATGAAGGAGAGGAATCAGCAAAACTAGATGGATTTAAATTAGGGTTGTTCTAAATCTAGATCACTAAAATCTAAAACTATCATAGGAAAAATCACCACAACCAACCCCTTCCTCCAGTTAAAACCATATTTTCTGGAAAATCACGTAAGAAAAATTTAGGAAGTTTATTATACCATCAGGTACTAGATACGTTCTCAAGACCAAGAAATGTACTTCAAATGTTTAAATAGGGAAACGAAAAAGACAGGACCATGTCACTAAGCTCCTGTTCAACGGAGTTGTTATAGTCATCAGTCCATCATTTGATTACCCGGGAAACTTTTCCTGGTTTATACAAGAAGCCAAGGAGAATGACACTACAGAGGGCCATGACTATCTCCCTACCTTTCCTCTTAGTCCTATTCTCAGTCTGTTCCCTACACTTATAGGACAGATTTCAGGAGGTGATAAGGAGGCCAACTCCAAGGACAAGAGAGCTATTTCACCTAGACAGGGGCAAAACTGGCCTGACTTGCCTGCCTCCCCCACCCTGTGTTTCCTCCTGGTGCTAGGTTATCTGGAAGTTCTCCAAAGGAGTGTACAGCACTGTGAAGCAAACAGGCCCACTGACCTCTGTGTTTCTCCATATAAAAGCCACCTCCTAGCTGTGACCCACTTCCATCGGGCCATTTTATCAGAATGTGTAAGTACCACCTGTAGATTAGTGTTAGTGACCAGTGGATCTTTGAGAATTATAATGAAGCCCATGAGTAAATTAATTATGAAGAGTTTTTAGATAACATCATCTTATATGTGTGAATGTCACAAATAAGGAAAGCATATAGACAACAAAGCTCAATAGGAAATGTACTCATTACCTTGCTCCTGTAACTGTAACCCCTTTCTACATTGTTTTTACAATAACAAAAAATGCACAAAAAAGAAAAGCATATTACAAAGCAAATAAAGGAGAACAGCATTCAATTGTCTTTAAATTTATCTAGTTATTTGGTGGCACTGGAATTTGAACTTAGAGTCTTGTACTTAGGATACAAATGTTCTGCCATTTGAGCCATACCCCACAGAACTTCTTGCTTTGGTTATATTATTCACACAGGACCTTCATGAGTTTTTTTTTCCCCTGGGGCCAACCTTAGATAGAGATCCTCCTATGTATACCTCCCACCTACCTGGAAGTCCAGGTGTGAAACAGCACATTTTGTCTTGTTTATGCAGATGACCTCTCATTTTGCCCAGGCTTGACTTGAACTGCAATCCTCCCGATCTCTACCTCGCAAGTAACTAAAATTTCAGGCATGAACCATTATTGTTGGCTACTCTTAAAACTTAAACATTGAATAAGATCATAGTGCTGTTATTCAATTTCAATTAAAACTTGTTGATTCTTGTGAGGTTTAGAAGGAAGATATAAAGGTATATATCACATTGTATTAGTTTTCAGTCTTAATTATATGATGTTGAGGATAGCCTCAAAGATATCCCAAGATTTAATGAAAATGTGGCATTCATTAGAACATGATAGTACACAAAAGCAGGCCTGCCACCAAGAGCCTGTGGCTCATGCCTATAATCCTCGCTGGTCATGAGGCTGAGTTCTACCATTCAGGATTCAAAGCCAGCCCAGGCAGGAAATTCTGTGAGGATGAGCAGTTAAAAGGAGAACAAAAAACAAACAACAAAAAACAGACTTGTTAGCAAAGACCAACTATTAGGTTCAGAAAAAAAATTGTAGGAAGGCTGGTATAATATGCTAGGGTCAAAACAATAGGAGAGACAGAGAAATAGAAGTAGTATTAATTTTGGGAATATCTTGCTTATTGACCAATAAGAGATATTTTCTGACCATACACTGAGAAGGAATTGTCAAAAAAAGGGAGATTTGGGAGTTTGTTTTTCTGTTCTTCATGTCCTTGCTCATAAATTCCAGATCACTTCATGTATATTGACTATGTCTTCAAGTCTAATATTAGAAAATTCTATTCAAATATGACATCTTTCATTCAACTATAGACATATTAATTCTGGATGAAGTAGCTGTGCATAGGGGAGGAATTCCTTCAGTTAAGGACATGAATGTTCTAGTTAACTCTCCAATGCTACAATGAAATACCAGAGGCAGTTGATTTATTAAGAGATAAAAGCTTCATTTGGGCTCCCAGTTCTGGAGTTTGCAGTTCAAGATTGAATGGTCCTGTCACTTTGGGTGTCTGGTGATGGAGTATATTGGGGAACAAACCACTTGGTCAGGACCAAGGAAGAAGGCAAAGAGTCCAGGATCCTACAATCCTCTCAAGGACATGCTCCCAATAACCTAATTACCTTCCATTAGGCTCTACCTCCTTAAGTTAGGTTCCACCACTTTCTGGATGCACCACTGTGGGAAATAAACTTTGAATGCAGTGGCCTTTAGAGACATCCATTCCAACTACAGTAATGACTATCTCACTGTTAGACAATGATAATGAATACTCAGTGACTATGATGTAGCAAGAACTATTCTAAACATATATATATATATATATATATGCTTTTAAATGCACACCTACTATATATACTATTTTTAGTATAACAATACTATAGTATTATGTGTACTATATGTACTAGTTATTCTTATTGTGCATAGCAAGTGGCTTCTGAACCCTGATTACATGTGGCATAGCCAAACACCTATGCAGGAAAATCATTGATTCTCATTTTGAGGAGCTCAATTAATAATGGGGACAGGGAGACCGGTCAGCTGTTTTTACTGTGGATTTTTTTGTCAAGGAGAACTAAAGGAGAAAGAAAAGTGTCTGAAGAGGTATGAAAACCCAAGATAGGTATAGAGATTTTAAGAGAATTCCCAATGCCCAATGAATTCAACCATTTTACTTTCATTGAAATTGCACTGAATTGCCATGGGGACAGGGAAACTCTTGGTAACCTATGTGAAATTAGTTCTAACTACCAAAGATGAGGAGGCATAATTTTCGGGGGTCTTCAAAGGAGAGAGGATGTTGCTAAAGCTACACAGACTTTAGAGAGTGCTTTTCTTTTTTTCACAAGTAAGAGTGTTTCCTGAATTGTTTAGTCTTAAGCAGAGAAGACCAGGCAAGAAGAGAGAATGGAAGGTGACATGACAAATGTCTTTGAATATTTGAACATTTGTCACATGGAAAATGAGTTACAGTCATAGCCCTCCGTCCCTATGGCTGCAATAAGAACCTAAAGATTAAAGGCAGGTGAACTTTGACTGAGCACTTAAAAGGAAGCTCTGTCCAAAATGCTAATGAGAGACTAGAATTTGATTCCTTCAGGAAGTGATAGATTGCCTGGCAATGGAGCTACACATGCTGTATATTGTAAAGGAAATTGAAATAATTGTAACTTCCTTCTCATCTAAAGACTCCCAGATTCCAAGACTAGATGGTGGTAAATGGCCTTCTTCAGCCCCCAAATGCTAAATATAGCAGATCAAACTTTCTTCTTTCTATGTAGTTTTAAAGTGACCAGATGGTCACCAAGAACTCATTTCCACTTAAATATGCCATAAAATCAGACATTAAAAAATAATTTAAAAGAACTAATTAACTTACAAATAAATGGCTAAGAATTCCCATCCTCAAATTGCAACTTGTTTAATACTAGCACTTTTACTTTATGGCCCATAATATTTACAGGCTCACATATTCCCATAGAAATAAAAAAAATGCTGAAGTGGATTTATTATGCTTTACTTATTACAAATCAAGCTCCACTGGTCTCATAAATGACACAACTTAAGTACATTCCACCTTCTATCAACAAATACAAAGTAATGTCAATTACCAAATCATTTAAATGTGAATTACATAAGGTTACATTTTGTCACAGCTCAAATAAATACCTTTAAGCTATCTAGAATGTATATATTTATATGCATGCCTGAGGGTATAAAATGGAAATTAGACATGGTGATATAAAGATTGGATTGTATCTATGTAAATATTCCCAGAGAAAAGTACTCTTCTGAAAGGATTCTTTTCTATTACAGGATGCCTTAGGATCATGAAAAGAGATCAGAAATATAGTCTGTTGTTGAATGAAACTTCTAGCTAAAATGACAAGTAATATTTATAAATTTTAATAACTTTTAAGTATTCTCCTTTTTGTGGACAAACCGTCAAAATGGGAATTTCAATAGATGATCCCCTACCCCAAAGGCTATTTAATAACGCCTTTAATAAATAGCCTTTAAATGTCTATCAACAGAGATTTTAGTTTTCTTCTTTTCTCATTTTGCTTCTTCATTCTCAAAAAGTGCTGGAAATATTCACTCTTATTGTTTTCTATTGTGTTTGTTTTGTGACTAAGGCTTGAGTAAGTTTTCTAGTCTGAGCCTCAATATATTTCATTCCAATTCCATTCCAAGTCACCAGGGTCTAGAGGGAAGGAAGCCCTTAGTAATCTCTATGAAACCAGTTCTAAACCACTGAAGATAAGGAGATATATCTCTGAGTGTAATACATAACCTACTGTTCTATATTCTTCAACATCTTAATACCGATAACTTCATTACTAAAATCATTTGGGCAGTCCAAAGTGAGAAATTCTTCTTGTGTCATCTCAGTCATAAGAAAGAAACTACTCTCTCTTCTTTAAAAAGTTACTTCGCTTGATGAAAAAGGTGACATCAATCAAGATGCATTATAGTCATTAACTGATTTGTTGAATACTATCTCCTTTGAACAATAACTTAAAGAGAATAAAAATAGTTTTAAAAAAGAAATTTACTTAGCAGAAGATAATAAGGTAAAGAAATTAAAATATTTATTATAAACACCTTCCCTCAACCCTCTCAATTTTTACAATTTTACTAATCTCTTTCAATTAAGGATATGTTTACACTGCTGTTATTATGAACTATTTCCTTTATTAGCATTTAAATACAAGGAAAGTTCAGTCAACAATGAATATCTTTCTAGGCTTTACAGAGAAAATATATCCAAATGCCCTTCAGGCCAAGGAATAGGTTCAAGCTGTGTGCACCACCTCATAGGTATTTGTAAATGCTCTGCTCCAAAAACTAAAAGAAAGCAAATAACCAAAAAGGGAAAACATTGTCTTGCCCCATTCACCCCTTCACAGACTGATTTCCAGCTCCATTGCCAATGCTACTGTAGTAACTTCAATCCTTAACACATCAGGCCAGGAATAGACCTCTGACTGCCTCTCCTGGACTCAGTCTTACTTCTACTTCAGTCAGTTCACATGCAAAACAAAGAATTATAATAACACCACCTCTCCTGGGTAATTATGATAAATAAATGAGTAAACACATAGAAGGTGTGCAATGACATAATAAATGCTAATGACTTTCCAAATTTTACCTACAATGTTTTGATCCCAAGGCTACAGATACAGTGTAAGTCTGGATATATTTAGAATCTACCAATTCCATCTCTTCTGCTGCACCATTCTGGCTCAAGCCACCATCATGCCCTGCCCAGATTGTTGCAATAACTGATCTCCCCATTTCTGTTCCTGCCCCTGTAGATTGTGACTGAGGTTCACCAGCATCCAACTAATCCTTCTGAATTCTATACTGCATGATGTCATTCCTCCATATTCTTTCTCATCTTCTGCCTTCTTTTCTCTTCTCCTGTCCCTCCTCCCTGCTCACCCCCACTTCTTCTTCCCTCTCCCTCTCTTTCTTTCCTCTTCATCTTGCTGTAGGCACACAGCAGATTTCTCCCAATGGTCTACAATATAAAGCCCTCTGCAGCTCAAGCCCCCACCTCCACCTCACACCTTCTGTTTATTTACTTTCAGCCCCAACACCTCTTCAGAAGCCTTCACACCTGCTCCCACCTTAGGGCCTTTGCACCAGCGTGTCCTTCTTCTAGTGGTATCTTCTCCCTTCTCCACAATCTGTCTTCTTTACTCCATTTCCTTCACATCTTTCCTACTTAGCACCTGCATTTTGTCCTCCACCCCAGTGTTGCTGATCTTCCTTATCCTGCTATATGTGACTCTAAAGTGTGCCCATGGCCATTTAATGTACCCTGATCATATATATTGTCCCCTCCAGCAGCAAATAAATGCCACAGGGATGGAGAGTCTTACCTGTAGTTTTCCACATGCTTCTGATGTCTAGAATGCCTGGCATGTAATGTGTTCAACACACATTTAGACTATAAGACATCAAAAGAATAAGTAAATAAACCTGTTGTCATTATGCTAAATATTGTCATTATCCCCACTGGAAGTCATCTCCCTCGGTGACTCCAAGTACACACACTGGCTCTGGAGGTCCTTCAGCCCTGATCCCATACAACCAGCTCCCATATATGCCACTTCCCATGCACATTGAATTATTTGAAGTTAAATTATTTGGAGTTAAATATAGCTAACGAGCCAATTCCAGTACTCTCTTACCTGCCTAGTAAATACCTCTCCACTTTCAGGATGACATCTCAAATGTGAAGGTTTCCTTGCATTTCTAATTTCTAGTCAAAAATGCGCCTCTCTTCTTTGTTGTCCTGGCTATATTTTGAAGAGCTCCCTAGCTCATTAGTAAAATGGCTGTCTTGAGTCCATTTGTTTCCATGCCCAACTCTCTTATCAGCTGAAACCAGAAAGGCAAAGAACATGGTGGGAGAGGAGGAAGAAGAAGGAGGATGAGGAAGAAGGAAGGAGGGAAAGGGACAGGGAGAAAGGAGAAGGAAGATGGGCGAAGGGAGAAAGGAGATAGATTTTTTTTCTCTACCAGAACTGCCCTTGAAATACTCTGGCTGGCTGTCAATAACTAACACTTCTGCCCATGTTCTTGCTATGGGCAGGCCCCTGAATAATGTTCCCATTCCATGCCTTTTTCTATCCTTGCCCTTTTAGCATGGATTTCAAGAATCCTCCCTCTCCTGCTGATCCTGAACCTTCTTGTCAGTTCAAGCATTTCCCCCTTGTTTTGTTATCTGTTCCTCAGGCCAGGGTCACACAACACGCTGACTAAGGTTAATTGCTTCATTAATTCGCCACTTTACCAATGCTCAGCATCACTTTTATCACCTTCTGTTCAAAGATGAGTTGAATTCATTACTAGGATTTTCTGCATGAAGGTCAGTTTAACTTCTAACCGCGTGGCAAGAGATGAAAAAGAAAAAGGAAATCCCACTGTACCACCGCTGAAAGATTTCTCAAAAAATGTGGTCCAGTTTATCTCACTGAACATATTGTAACTTTCCTTGGACACAGCTCTGCTGCCTCCATCCTGCCTCTCCCATCAAAATGCACATCTGCTCTGAGCAGATACAAGCTCAGAAAAACACCCACTGTGTGTCAGGGGCATAACAAGGCTATGGGTATATCAATTAATTAAAACCAATCTCCACTCCTAGAATGTTCAGTGTAATAGAAGGCAGAAAAACAAATCAAAGCTTTTGGTAAATATGATAGAATGATAGTAATGTGTACAAGAATAACAAAAGTAGCTTAAATTCTTAATACGTGTAGCCAAAGTACTTTGACTTAACTCAAACTCTGACTTGAACCCAAACAATCTAATACATACATTGAGATAATCAAATCAAATTGAGTGACCCAAAATCCCATTCCTTAACTATCCCTTGATTAATTTATCTACCTGGCACTCCATGCTTCTGACTTGTTGGTAGACATTCTTGGGGCACACACTGAGTACACTGTAACATGCCTAGTGCCCACAGACCCTCAGTTTCAATTGTATAGAATGCCAAAAGACATAACCAGAGACCATATCATGTAGTTGTGTAAAGCTTAATAAGACTAAATTTTCTATAGAGTTTGAAAGAAATCCATCAGAGGCAGGAAATGATCATTTGTGCTGACTACAGAATGCTCACAAAAAGACAAAGGTAGAACCATGATGACATGATAAAGTGATCACATAAACCAGGTCAGTAAATAGAAAGTTTAAAACATTCATGTTGGGATGTAAAGGTTTTGGAATACATTTTAAAAGGAGAACCTGGCAGGACTTGCTGATGGTTTTGGATGATAGGATGAAGGAGAGGGGTCCTAAAGAGCCCTTGAGATTTCAGTCTTACTTAGTAGTTCCAGAGTTTCCGTTTGATAAACCATATAAAAAGAATAACACTGACAATGAAGAGTTTGCTCAAATCACGCACATACCTTCTAGATCTACACTAGCCAAATATAACTAATATACAAGCAAGAGCCCTGCATAGATATAATTACAAAGCAACTTTATTTTGTCTCTTACTGTCCTTGGTCACTTTGTTTATATTTTTCTTGCTTCTGGCATAAAAATCATTGTTAAATCACTTTAAATAATTTGAAATTCAATGATTTCTATAATTGCAAAGCAAAGTCTCAACTCAAAAGTAGGATATCTGCCAGATGCCACTGGCATCCCTGTAATCCTAGTTATTCAAGAGGCTGAGATCTGAGGATCTTGGTTCAAAGAAAGCCAGGGGAAGAAAAGTCTAAGAGACTTTTATCTCCAATTAACCAGCTGTGTCTCAAGTGGTAAAGTGTTAACCTTGAATAGAAAGAAAAAAATGCTGGGGGGGGTGGGGGGAGGCTGGGAAGGGATGTGAAGGATAAACAAAGGAGGAGGCTGCAATGCTTGGTAAGAAATGTACGCATTATCCTGCCCATGTAATTGTAACCCCTCTGTACAGTATGTTCACAAATCAAATAAAATAAAATAAAGAAAAGAAAAAAAAATGCTCAGGGACAACATCCAAATCCTGAATTCAAGCTCCAAGACCAACACACACAAACACACACACACACACACACACACACACACACACACACACACACACACACACACACACACACACACACACACACACACACCCTCAGAGAGAGTTCCCATGTGCTGACTTCAAGCTTCAGGACTGGCACAAAGAGAGAGAGAGAGACAGAGAGAGAGACAGAGACCTCTCCCTTATCTTTCAGCAGAGTCCCACTCCTCAGGGGTGAGGCCAAGCTGGTTGACTTCTATCCTTATTCCTTTTCTCCTTTCATAGCCAGTTGCTGATTCTGATGTTTCTGGAGTCATAGATAATGAATGGAGTAGGAGTGGCAGGAGGAAATGAAAGGGAAGAAGCAAACCTCTCCCCCTGACTGGCCCTGCCATAGCTAGTTTAGAATTTTCAGAGCCCGACAGATCATTAGAATAGGCTTCCTCTCTTCATCTGGTGGACATATTCACCAAATGCTAGGATATTCATCCATTACTAAGGCAGTAGCCCTGAAGTTCTCTTGATTTTGAAGGGATGTATCTCTATGCCAAGTAATCATCTAGATCATCCTAAACTTCTTTATAGGCTTCTTTGGCCAACCAGGAGTTCTAGACCTAAGACAAGTCTCTTTCAACTTTGTCCACAGTGGGCACTGGACAAGGAGAACTCACAGATATAAATAACTGCCAGCAACAGCATGATACAGATCCACACCAGTGTCACTCATTTGACACAGGGGAGCTGTTTTTCACTCTGTCTTCAGAGTGACAGTTGCTCAGAACATGGCAAACTGCAAGCAACTCACAACAATCTCAATAAACTCTCCATGTTCTTCTCTGAGCATTTGTCTTGATCTGCCATTGCTGCGATACCAAAACATCATGGATTCAGTAATTTACAAACAACAGAAATGTATTATTCCTACTTCTAAGGGTTAGACAGTCCAAGAGTGTGAGGCACCAACAGATTTCATGTCTGGTGAGGCCTGCATTCTACATTTTCTATTGTAAAAATGCTGTACAGAGGGGTTACAGTTACATGAGCAAGGCAATAAGCACATTTCCTATTGATCATTGTTGCCTCCTTTCTTTTCCCCTACCATCCCTTCCCTCCCACCTCCACAACTTAACCCCCCCACCCACCAAAGTTGTACAGTTCATTTTCAACATAGTGTTTTATACATCTCTTTGTTACAGTGGGTCAACCTGTATCCCTATTTAAGCATTTTGTTTTTTCCCTTCCCCTCCCCAAGCTAGAGAAGTGTATATACAAGATGCAGGGCACTGACATCAAATACAGTGAAAATGGGGGTTATACCATGGGGGAGGAACATACAAAGCAACAAAAAAAATCACATAGTACATTATAAATACGTTAGAAAAAATAACAAGAAAGAAAAAAGATATTTGTGTCCCTATCTTGGGGTTCATTTCACTTAACATCATCTTATATAGTCATATGACTTTGGGTCTTTTCTGCTTGTCCTACATATGTACTAGTTATTGAAAATAAGGGAAACCATGGGACCTATGGTTTTTTTTTTGGGGGGGGGGGTCCGGTCATGGGGCCTGAACTCTGGGCCTGGGCGCTGTCCGCAGCTCTTCAGCTCAAGGCTAGCACTCTACAACTCGAGCCACAGCACCACTTCCGGCTTTTTTCTTTTTGCTTATGTGGTGCTGAGGAATCGAACCCAGGGCCTCAGGCATGCAAGGCAAGCACTCTACCACTGAGCCACCTTCCCAGCCCGGGACCTATGGTTTTTGGGGCCTGGCTTACTTCACTTAATATAATTTTTCCAAGTATTTCCATTTCCTAACAAATGGGCGATGTCATTCTTTCTGAAGTAGGCATATTATACACTCTAGCTTCACATGGTGAAAGGGCATAAGGGCATTTTCATAAGGGCATTATGAGGGCTCCACTGTCATAACCCAATCACTATCCAAAGGCTCCACCTCCTAATGCCATTGCCGTGGGGGTTAGAACCTCAACACATGAATATTCAACATATAAATGAGTTCCTTATACACTTCTGTTTTCATTACAGCAAAGACAAAGACTTTATTCCTCTCCCTTTGTATACTAATAGGATTCACAATGCATAAACAATTCTCTTCAATATGTCCTTTACCCCTGCATTCTCTTTTCTGAAGTTATAAGCCAATTACTTCTTAGCAATCTATATTTTTCAAATTCAAATCAACATTCTCTCATAACTTAGTTATCTGATGTTCCTGTTTTAATACCCTGTTATGCAACCATTAGTCAACAGGCTCAGCATTAATGAATAGCTGTGCTGACTTTGGTCTTAATGAGTAGATAAAATGACTGCAGTTACTTGATCATCACAGATTCAGATCCGATAATGGCATTTGTACAAAACATTTTATAATACCTTACTTATATCCACTCCTCCTTCATGTTTATGAGCTTAACCAATCCCTGTAATTGGTGATTCTCCACATTAGATAATTTGATATTCATGGAGATGCTCAACCAGCCTCCACACTGTGAGCTGGCTCATTCCCTAGACACACATAAGGAACCCTCATTTTAGTTTCAGAATTTCTGAATTCATTCTGGAATCTTTCCGTGTTAATTGCATTTCTCACTAGTCACCACACAAGTTTGGAGAATGGGTAAGAAAAAGTATGTTCTTAGTTAAAATTGAAGCTGATAAGTATCAAGCTTCACTGTACACACACAGCTTCTGGGAACTGTATCTACACTGCACATTCTCAAGCCCCCACCTTTAGTAGGTGGAGTCCAAGACTCAGGTGTGAAGAGTAACCAGTGATGCAGAAACAAAGATGACACCAAGACAGAAGACCCAGACTCAGTTTCCCTTTCCTAGACAGGAAGTCCAGAGTATCTCTGAAGCACACACATCCTGTTACACTTAGCCTAGGTCCTTTACCTTAAACAGATCCACCCTAGTTTTCCTATCATTCTCTTTTTAGAGACACAACCACTGGAGTGAAAACACAATGAAGATTCTACAGTCTTGTATTTTTTTGCTCTTGTTTTTATTGTTCCCCCTGGATAATTTCCCGAAGCCTTCCTTTGTGAGTTCTCATTCTTTCTGCTCAGGATACAGACAGCCATGTCTGGGACTAGAGCTGTTAAAAAGAATGTATAAGGATATTCTTTCATGATTAACTGCCTTAGTTCCTACTGAGGCTTTTCTGAAGACCAGAGCCATTGTCCACTCCTCTCTGCTATCTTGTTATTATCAAAGGTCTATTGAAAGGACATTTGAACTCATGAGTCCATAGTTATTCTGGTCAATTGATTTAGAGGGTTCCACCTCATTGGGAAATTTAGTTCAGAATAAGGCAGGAGAGAAAACCGAAGGGAGTGAAGATTTCATAGAGTAGTTACACTCTTAATGAACCAACTCAGCTTTGGCTAAAAAAGAAAATCTTGACTTATACATTAAAATTAATTGGCTCACGTTTGCCCTTTCAGTAGGGGAAATCCTGACTTTGAAAACCTGCAGTTCTCAAAGTGAGCTTCCTATAACTGCTGATGTATAAATTGCTGCTGCTGCCTCTTTTATTATTATCCTCTGGGTTAGTCGTTTACTGTCATTTTGACAAAACATCTAAACACCACCTGGGGGAGGGAAGAGGGGGGATAGAGGGAGGGAGGGAGGAACTGGGAATCCAATGTCCTCTTTAAGGCTCTGTCGGGAGTAACCCATCTTTTTCCAACAAATCCCTATCTCTTAAAGGTTCCAGCACCTTCCAATAGTACCACAGACTAGAAGCCAAACTTCAACATATTGTTTTAAGGATCATTCAGTATCCAATATCACACTCTCAGAACCTACTACCTATTGGGTTCTATAATGCCCTCTACTTTTATTTGCTAGGACCTTCCCTGATTCCATTTAAAAAATAGAATTGAGTTAGGCAGTGAAGTCATCAACTCCTGCCCAGCAGGCTCATCATGGTCCATGGACTGCGTTTGAAGTATTCATGAGAGGCTCATACTAATCGTCCCATTCCAAAGTCTGAAGAGCTGTGTGCAAATACCTTAGGATGAGGATAGACAAACTAGAAAGCTCAGAGTCCATGCTGTCTGCAGGCTTCTCCCCAGTGTCCCTGTGAATTCTGTGTGCCCAGTGGAAAGTGCAAAGTTTAGGGTGTCAGATGCTCTGTCAGAGGAAAGATTGAATGTTTATGTTTCAAAAATGCTTAGGCTGAATACCCTATCCCCAGTATGATAGTATTTAGAGATTAACCCTGACAGATAGTGGGGGTCAAATAAAGACATGAGAGTGAGGCTTTCATGACAGTATTAACTACACAATAAAAGGAAACAGGGCAGATTTGTTTCTCTCTCTCTCCCTCTCTCTCTCTCTCGCTCTCTCACTCTTTCTCTTGCTCTCACTCTCTAGCTCTCTAGCTCTCTTGCTCTCTCACTCTCTCGCTCTCTTGCTCTTTCTCTCTCTCACCAAGAAATAGCCATGGAAGAAGATGATGATATGCAAGCCAAGAAGACAGCTGTTACTAAACATTGACCCTGCTGGATATTGACCTGGTCACTCTAACTCCAGACATGTAAGAAAATAAATTTCTGTTATTTAAAATCACTATTTGGCCTCTGCTATTTTGCCATGGCAGACTCAGCTAACTAAAATAATGACTAGTTATATATTAACATGCTAATTTCATTGGTGTGATGAAACATTCTATATGAAAATCACTAATGATAATGAAATAACAGAAAGAGGATGTATGACCACCATAACACATTAACACAGGGTTTCTGAGCATATATACAACCTCTTTCTATTAAAAATGTGATTATTTAAAGTAATAATTTTGGGGTGTCATTTATGCTCCATACATGGCAAACTTTATTTGGAGTATTGGAGGCAATTTTCTGAACAGCATGGTTATAGTAAGTTCAACCTTCCTGTAAGAGCACATGAACTCAGAAGCTATGTACCTTCTGCCTCCATCTCTTTCCAGTGGTGTTTAGATAACCTTTACATAAGCAAAGCTCTGACCTGAATTGCATGTTATCAGAAAGTGACTATCAATCTATAATTATCTTAATAAATCTTACCTATGTAAAGGAAAATCTAAAATCAGGCTAGCACTGTGATTGGTCAAGATAAAGAAGCACTGATTTCAGGGGGAGAAGGATAAACGAAATCCAGTAGGCTTACTGTTTACCCTAGAAAGGAAAGTCAGTTTTGGATCTCTGGGTCGTAGACATGGAAAGCACGTTTACTGGAAGGCTGCAGGTAGGACCGTGCATTTGATGGACAAAGAGGAAAGTGGCAGGATTGGTAGAAACAGGATGGGGCCCTTAGAGCTTCAGACTACAGTGAAGTTGTGACAGGTCTCGGCTGTCCTAGAAACTCAGAACCATTGGCCCAAATACCAGCATTCTATAATGCCTCACTCTGCCTTCTGTCTAGGAGTTCTCCAGAAAGATTTTAGCATCAGGGTGAATGCATTGGGTCCTGAGGGTTCTTCAGCTGGAGGCCATCAGCAAATTGCCTTCCCTATACTCCCAAATCAAATTCTTTTTTTTTAGTAGGTTAGTATTATAACATTTATTAAAATAATGCTATGGGTTAATAGAAACAGCAAAGAACCAAAGAATTAAAATGCAAGCGATGTAAAATCCCAACTAAAACCCAAAGTGTCTAATGTATTCATTCATTAGCTAACTAAAAGCCCAAGAAAGACAAGACACCCAATATAATAAAGTACTGCAAAACAATTGGCAATTTTCAGTTATCAAAATTGTGGATTTTGCATTTGTATCCTTTTCTCAATCAAGAAAAAAATTCTTTTTGAATGTTTTATAACATACATCTAAAACAAGATAGAAAACTGGTAACAATGGCTGTAAGTACATTATCTTACATGTTTTTCATAGGCAATAGGTTGGTTATGGTACATACATAGCATGAAACTACTAAGATAATAAAAAAATAGACAAAAAAATACATGTCAGCTGTACGGTAACATACAAGTGACACTCCCATCTACCCACACTAAAAAATTACATAATACTGTCAGAAAAGTCTTAAAAACTACATACTTTAATAAGAAATAATTTCAATAAAGAATGATAATACTGAGAACCAAGGCATTCAAAGATTTCAAAAGTCATGCTTTTTTTTCAGTTGATCCAAAACCAAATCAAATTCTTTCATGAGAAAAATATCCAAATGGTTCATTCTATGGCTCTCTCAGAGGTGTATTCCATGAGGAATAAGGACTCTTTCCCAAGATAGGCTACAGCCACAATGAAGTCTACTCAGGTTTATCAAGCAACACTTAGAGGATGCAGTTTGTTTAGAAGTGTTAGGAGCCTGTTTCCTATTTCTGAAACAAAATGCCTGAAGCTAGATACTTCATATAAAGAAAAGAGGTTTACTTAGCTCACAGTTTAAGATGCTAGGAGTCCAAGATTGAGCAGCCCCATCCATCCAGCTTGTGTGACAATGTGGCAGAGAAATGGGAAGGGAAATGGTCACAGGCAGAATTGGACAAATTATGGGGAAACTTCACTTTTTGAAATACCCCACTCTAATAAGAATAAAGTGAGCTTATGAGACATGCAATAATCCCTTCCATTCCCCATGACCTAATTAACTCACAGTAGGTCCCATCTCTTAAACATTCTCTCACCTTCATACCACCAACCAGGGAACCAACCTTGCAGAGTATAACTCTTGGGCAATACATTGAAATGTTACTTAGAAAGGATGTACTGTAATAATGGAAAGAGAAATACTTGTGGAAGCCAAAAATCAAAGTACAGTCACTACTATTAAATAAAAAATTACCTATGGAAATGAACAAATAGGTTGTCACAGCAGTATGTTCACTGGTTTGTTTATTTTTTCAATATAAAGATAAGGAGGCCAATCCACAGTGAGATAAATTCACCTGTCTACAATCACAGGATGATGGAACTAAGGTAGAACCTAGGTCCATTCTACCCATTCACTGTTTGTTAAGAATGCACAATAGGGGCTGGGAAAGTGGCTCAGTGACAGAGCGCTTGCCTTGCATGCATGAGGCCCTGGGTTCGATTCCTCAGCACTACATAAGCAGAAAAAGCTGGAAGTGGTGCTGTAGTTTAAGTGGTAGAGCACTAGCCTTGAGCTGAAGAGCTGAGGGACAGCACCCAGGCCCAGAGTTCAGGCCTCACGATGGACAAAAAAAAATACACAATAGACCCATGTATCTTTATAATCAAATAGCAATTCAATTGTAGCAGGCTTTTTAAATTACTTTGGATTTCCAATCCATTAGTGTTGCTTCAGCTAAAACAGATCCATATATGTCAAGATAAAGTTCAAGGGTCCCTTTGGCTGAATTTCCTAACTTGCATAAACTTCGTGTTTATAAAATTAGTAGAAAATTTGGTGCTCCTAAATGGAATGTTGGTTCTTGAATAGCTTAGCATCTGTCTTGATTTGGGGATCATAGCTAGAGGTGATACAAATTTTAAATAAAATAAACAAGTTATACATACAGACCATGGGGGAATGTTTAACTTTTAGAAAAGTCTTTATGTGTGCTGTTTTCAAGAAACATCTAAATGTCAGGGCTGCTTTTAGGTGACTAGTAAGTTACATTTGTCATATTGCAGAGTTTAAAATTTTGGTTAGTAAATATTAATGCTTTGAAATGAGTGTCCCCTTAACAATTTCTAAACTATTTTCTATGTTTCTGAGACTTGGTAGTCAGACAAAAGAGAGACTACCTCTTTTAAATAGTATTTCTACTGTTGCTCCCTCCTAGCTTAATCTTAAATTCAAAGAATAAGCATGCAATTTTGCACTATTGGGAAAACAATAAGCAGACATCTAGATATGTAATAAGGTGCAAGAAAATCTCATCTAACTAGTGACATCTCCAACTTTGATCCATTGCATTCAGTCATTTCTTACAACACTGCTGAAATCAGTTGACATCTCGAGGCCCTTTCTTAAGGCACCTATATTATTCTTGCATTCAATGGATCCATCTATTCAGGTATAGTGGACAGCTTCTGTCCTCTCTCTTGTATGCCTGGTCCCTTTGCCATAGCTCTTACCACAATTTTAATTCTTCCTTATTTCAACACTTGTCAGATGCCTATCTCATCACACATCTGTCAGAAGCTTGATAACAGGGGCTGTATTTCCCTTGTTTTCTCTGTTCCAGGGACTGCTGTTCATGGGGTTTCAATAAAGACAGTTTTCTTCCTTCAGACTCAATACTGGATCAATCTTTTCCTTCAACTAGTACACAGTCAGTAATGGTCCACACCAGGCCTCGCTGGATTTCATCCTATTCAGATTTCCTACTCATAGTTTTCCTACCCATTCATTCCTTTCACTACCTACTACATAACTTTGTATATAACTACTACCAAATATCATGGGAAATTATCAGTATTGTTAAATTCTCTAGTCATGTAATGGTTAGTTAAAGCAATTTGTGTAATTGAAAACTAGACCATTCTTTTGTGTGTGATCATTTCAATATGTTTATTCACGTGTAACGTAACACTGAAAACGTGGAAATCATAGGTGTCAAGCTTGATGAATTCTTCATAACATGTAACCAAAATAACCAGAAGTGGCACTGTGGCTCTAGTGGTAGAGCGCTCGCCTTGAGCTGAAGAGCTGAGGGACAGCGCCCAGGCCCAGCGTTCAGGCCCCATGACTAGCAAAAAAAAAAAAAAAAAAAAAAAAGAACTATCTGGAGCTGTAATTAATTTTTCCTGGGTATGGACCTTTAAAACTTAGTCACATACCACATATTTTTGAGTCTGGCTTCTTTCCTTGAACACATTTGTGAGATCACATTTACTCCTGAGAGCAATCCATGAACTTGATCTCTCTCTACATCTTATTTCCTGAGAGCTTTTAAAGGACTATTTAAAAATTAGAAATAAATTGTTTAAGAACCTATTATTACACTTCAGAGAAACACAAAAGATTAATTTTTCTTATTATTATCCTTTTCCTTTGTAAATGAACATATTGTAAAGGAGTAATGTAAAAAGCACAGAAAGACTGGGTGTCGGTGCCTCATGCCTATAATCCTAGCTACTCAGGAGGCTGAGATCTGAGGATCGCAGTTCAAAACCAGCATAGGCAGGAGAGTCCGTGAGACTCTTATCTCCAATAAACCACTAGAAAACTGGAAGTGGCATTGTGGTTCAAGTGGTAAAGCTCTCGCCTTGAGCAGAAGAGCTGAGAAATAGCATCCAGGCCCAGAGTTCAAGACCCATGACCGATTAAAAAAATAAAAAGCACAGAAATTAAGGAAGAAAACTTTGGAGTTCTGACAATTTATTAGATGTAAAGGAAATTTTTATTATTATGGGAAATGAGATGGATTCATGGGATGTGTAAAATATTAACTAAATGCTAGGAAATTCCTATCATGTTTCCATAACATGCACACACACACACACACACACAGACACACACACACACACACACACACACACACACACACACACACACAAAAACAGTGCATACAATTGTGCAAAAAACTCCTCCATTAACATTCATCTTGTTGATGCATGTGGCTACCAAAGAACCAGATTTTTAAGGGTCTTAATTGGTACGCCTTGTATTTGAAAGCTTGTGGATGCCAAGTTACAGGGGTCTGGTGCACGGAATTGCAGTCCTCTCCTGGGAGGCTCTAAATTCCCACACCCTCTGAGTTATGGAAATCACCATGGCAACATCTGTGTACATCGCTGTTCCTATGCAGATAGGCCACAGCTGCTAAGCCCTACCAGAGATCCATCACACCCTGTCTGGCTACAAATTAAGCCACGGTTTCATTCCAAGTTTTCTGAGGATCTCTGAGCCTTTGAGCTCATCCCAGGAGGAATAATTAAAGCCACACTGACTCGGGTAGCATATGGGACAGCAATATGTCATCGGCTATTTTATGGTTCTAGAGTGACAGATATTTGAAAGGACAGCTGACTGCACCTGAGAGGTGTGGCTCCTCTGAATGACCTCGAGGAAAATGCACTTGAATGATGTCCAAGGCTGGGTGATCCCTGCCCAGGAGGGTGGGCAAAGCCCCATCATGCCAGGGCATTAACCATATCTTCTGTTAGGAGTTATTGGGCTTTTCAATTGCTGAGAATTAAGTTCTGACATGAAGGCTATTACGCGGGTATGTGAATAACCTCTCTGGGGTTAACCAGTTTTGGAGATGTGTGAACAAAATTGGGAAGCAAAACAGTGCAGTACTTACATATAGTTTCCACAGGCTGCCAATCAATCCCATAGTCTCATCACTGACAAGATAGATATATAAAGGCTCCCTCATTACAACTCCTATATAGATATGTTTAAAAAACACCAGCCACCCCTTCCACTGCATATCAGCACTACACATGCTTATAATAAATAGCACAAGCAAGTCACATCTATGGAGGTATCATGCATATCATGGACACCACATTATCACTTAGAAGCACCTGGCCAAACGCAGAGATCCAGCATATCACTCAAGGCCTGAACCAGCATCAAGACCCACCTCACTATGTAAACCCACACTGGTATAGACATTCATGCACACACCTGGGGAAGCATGTGTTATACTCAGTAGTGGACAGGTTGGGATGTGCGCTATCATGAGCTCTGAGTGTTTCCAGAAGTTACTTCTCTTGCCCTTCTTTCCCTCTCTGCTAGATTTCCTACCTCACTTCATGTCAACCTGACCCACTCAGCTCATCTGTGGTACAGAAGAAGTTGCAAGTTTCTGGTGTCCAGCTTCTGGAACAGTGTCTAGGACACATTAGTCATTCAGTGAGTTGGATAGATGCCTGTGTAGCTGCGACTTCAGCCTGTTGGGTTTATACAGATGACAGTGAAGTAGCCAAATTTGTTCATTGGAAAGAACAGATACCAGATATTCTAAACTATAGCACCAGAAAGGGAGCTCTGTAAGACTGAGATTCTATGGACTTACCACAAAGGATCCTTGTGACAAAAGTAAAGGCATAGTCAGAAACCCAGATATCTCTAGCAGTATGTCAGTGAGCCTGGATTTTATGGCATGAAGTATGTGGATTTGGGCTGAAGGTGAGACAATAGGAAGAACTTTAATCAACAGAGTCAGGAAGGTATGCTGAAACCTGTGAGGATTCCAGAAAGAGAACCAGGAAGGGATGAGCAATGGTGGAGAATAAATGCTCAATTACTTCTCTAAAGTCACCTGGATACAAGCAGTAAGTGTAGAGCCAGGATTTGAATCCTGGTTCTTGCCACATTACTATAAGATACATCAATCCTCATGTTCAATCCATCACATCTTCCTACTGGTGTTACTTTTGCTCTTCTCCAGGTTCTTGTTAGCATAATTGTAATGTCTCCTGATTAATTGTCCCTGAAATCTACCCCCTTATGAATCCTCTAGACAAGAGCATTCTTCCAAAAATCTGATCAGGTTATTATTCTTCAAAAAAAAATCCTTCTAAGGATTTTTACTCATTCTGAATGGCGCCAGTGGCTCTCCCTGATTTAAGTCGTCATCTCCTTACTCTGCTCTCCAACACTCACCAGACGGTAACACTGAACATCTAAAGTGTCTTCCAACTCCTCCACATTTCCAGGCCTGTGCTTATTGCCCCCCTGCCTCCCATCATAATATCTTTCAGAACTTAATGCACACTTTTATCTCTCACCCCAGGATACCTTTTCTGATTTCTCTTTGCCTGGAGGAGTCTTCTGATGTGAGTTACATGATGTCTAATACTTCTCACAGCCCATATTTGATACGGAACCTTCCTTGGCTATCAATGGGTCATTCTCCATTACTATATTTTAAGCTTCTAGGACAAAGAATGTGACTGACTCATTTTCTTCTCCCCAACATATATAGAAACACACTGGCTGCTCAAGAAATATTTGTCAAACTTTATATTGTATAAAATACAAACTCCCAGCTGACCAACCCAGCTATTATTTGGCCACCTAAATATAATCCAAGTTCTTCCTCTTTCTGTGGGATGTACCTTCATCCCTAGGTTCACTCTTTCTCCATTTCTTTTTCTTTTGTGTGTGTGTGAAAATACTATACAGAGGGGTTACAATCACATGAGCAAAGGTAATGCGTACATTTCTTATCAAGCATTGTTGCCTCCTCCTTTGTTTTTCCTCTACCATCCCTTCCCTCCCATCTCCATAACTACATCCCCCCACCACCCCCACCCTCCATCTAAATTGTAAAGTTTGTTTTTCGACATAGCATCTTGTACATCTCATTGTTGCAATGGGTTCACCTGTATCCCTATTTAAACAATTTGTTTCTTCCCTTCCACACCCCAAATTACACCAACATCAAATACAGTGAGAACAGGGGTTATATCATGGGGGAGGATCATTCCTTATATATATCTCTTCATCCCTATGTTCTCCTTTCCCTGCAGAATCCTATAAAATGAATAGGAATTCCCTCTTTGCCACCCTGTCTGGTCTCCCTTTTCCAAGCCATCACTGATGAGAGCTGGTTTACTTTATTCCTCCCAATATAATAGAACCACTAAGTGCAAAACAGAGTTGAAGCTCATTATATATGGGCCAGGTTTCATGACTGTTTCGTGACACCATAGGACAATCACAGTTTCTTTGCCAGGAGCCCTTAAGGTAGGTCAGTATCATTTTCTCTGACAAAGAAAATGCTTGCAGACATTAATCCATCACTTCTTCTTGCAATATACATCTGGCTTTGATTTTGAAAACAGGGTAGAGAAAAGAAGATGGTCAGACTCATCATTCAGCTTGTAGACATTTAAATTTTCACTTCACACTGAAATTATATATGATCAATGTCCCCAGTTCCTCTTGGTAATAATTGCTGTCAGAAGGAATCATAATTTACTTTGGAGGAAACAAGGAATCCAAGGATTCTGTCTCTCTGCCTTAAGCCCCATTGCTTGCAATAAAAATTTTGGCTTAAAAAATAGCGATACAATTTCTCACAATTCTGGGAGGTAAAAATCAAGATCAAGGTGGCAGCAGGTTGTTCAGAGAGGGTTCTATGTCTCCTCACAGATAGCCTTCAGCTTGTGCACCTTGGTTGTTTTCTCTTCTTATAAGTATACCAGTCCTGTTGATTTAAAGCTGACTCATAGGATATCAGTTAATCTTAGTTATCTTATTAAAGTCTCTGTCTCTAAATAGTTATATTGAGTTATATTAAAACCATGATAGTGCTATAAATCTTGATGGACATATATCAGTCATGTGGATGCTACAAAACAATATAGCCAGTATTATACTGACCTTAGTGTGAAATAACACAGATGCATATATACACATACATATATATATATACATATGTATATTATTTGAGAGTCTCTTTTACTTAGGAATGAGTGTTTAATTTTGAAAATGACTTTAGGAATTATTATGTTAATGATATAACAGATTGAATAATATTTATTCTAATTCAGAGCATTTTAACAATATACTTTTTAAATCATTAAGTAGTTGCACAAACATATTATGTCAGTTTCTAAAAAATAAATAAACAATAAATAAATAAATAAATAAAAACATTTTTATTATTATTATAAAATACCTTTTTGCATCTATTTTTATTGTACTGTACTGAGGGGTTACAGTTACATGAATAAGGTAATGTGTACATTTCCTATCGAGCATTGTTACCACTCTGTGAATGCATCTTGATCAGTGTCATTATCCCTTCCATCATTGTCCCTCACATCTATCCCAACCCTCATCATCTCTTCAAGTTTCCTAGTTCTCTTTTCCCATATTACAATTTTACACTGAGCATTCTCTACTTCTTTATTACAAATTGGTCCAGAGTGTTTTTAATCAAGAAGATGAAATCATTATGCCTCTATACATGTGACTCCTCTTATTTGCAATTAAGAATTAGAAGATACTTTTAGGGCCTCATATCTAAAATATACGTAGAGCTCCAAAAAGTAAATCCCCCAAAAATAAACCCTCAAAGAAACAACAACCCAGTTAATAAATGGGCTAAAGACTTAAAGAGACTCCTCAGAAGAAGTAAGAATGGCCACATGACACATGAAGAAGTGTTCAACATCTCTGACCATAAAAGTAATACAAATCAAATTAAAACCTCACCCAAGTTAGAATGACCATTATCAAGAAAACTTACAATAACAGATGCTGATGAGATGTGGCCAAAAAGGAACACTACTATACTGGGAATATGAACTTGTTTAGCTACTCTGGAAAATAGTATGGAAGTTCCTCAAAATACTAAACATAGAGCTTCCCTATGACCCAGAAATTACACTCCTGGGCATTTATTTATCCAATAGACCACAAACAAGGCCACATTAAAGCTACCAGCACAGGCTGGGAAGGTGGCTCAGTGGTAAAGCACTTGCCTTGCATGCTTGAGGCCCTGGGTTCGATTCCTCAGCACACATAAGCAAAAAAAAAGCCGCAAGTGGTGCTGTGGTTCAAGTGGTAGAGCGCTAACCTTGAGCTGAAGAGCTGAGGGGCAGTGCCCAGGCTCAGAGTTCAGGCCCCATGACCGGACCCAAAAATAAAAAAATAAAGCTACCAGCACAACCATGGTCACTGCAGTATTGTTTACCCTGGCCAAGATATGGAATCAACCTAGATCCTCCTCAGTGGATGAATGGATCAAGAAAATGGATATATATGCACAATGAAATTCTACTCATCTATCAGAAAGAATGATACTGTAAAATTCATAAAGAAATGGAAAGACATGGGGCTGGGAAGGTGGCTCAGTAGTAGAGCGCTTGCCTTGCATGCGTGAAGCCCTTGGTTCGATTCCTCAGCACCACATAAGCAAAAAGAAAAAAGCTGGAAGTGGCACTGTGGCTCAAGTGGTATAGCGCTAGCCTTGAGCTGAAGAGTTGAGGGACAGTTCCCAGGCCCAGAGTTCAGACCCCACAACTGGACCCAGAAAAAGAAAAGAAAAGAAAAGAAAAGAAAAGAAAAAAGAAATGGAAAGACTTGGGAAAATTACATGTAAAAAAGTAAACCAGACCCAAAGACTGCATGACTTCCTCATTTGTTATAACCAGAATGTGCCTATAAATCTACAAATAAACACACTGGATGGTAAAAGAAAAAAATATATACTTGGTCATGATAAATTACACAGAACATTCACATAGTGAGACCATAGGAGGATATTCTTAGGAAAGGATAACAAAGGTTCAATAGCTATGGCCATGTGATAATATAAAAATGATATTTCTCAAAATGACCTCCAAGAGTTGAAAACAAGAGGCTTTATGCTATTTTGCTTCTTTTTAAAATTTTTCTCCTTTGTCACTGTTTCAATTTCTGTATATTTTGTCTTTTATGTAATTTTATCCATTTGGGGGAAGGTTAGGGAGAATACAGAAATAATGGGACAAAGGGTGAACAAATGCAGCAGTGATACTCACTAAAGACTATGTTGAAAACAAACTATACAACTTGGGGAAGGGGGGTTGGGAGGGAAAAACCTGGTAGAAAATGAGGGAAGAAGTGTCATTGTTCAAAAAGAAATGTACTCATTACCTGACTTATGTAACTGTAACCCCTCTATACATTATCTTTACAATAACAATATTTTTAAAAAAGAAACAAAAAAGTTTAGTCCATAACTAGCATTAAGCATGTAATATTTTGTATGATTAATGAAAATTTTATTTCTCAAGAAGAGAATTAGAAGATGCGTTGAGAAAGCCAACAGGTAGGCTAATGGCTAAAATAGTACTGTTTAGTCAAAACTTTTAAAGCCCTTTTCATATGAGGAAAGTTTGCTCAGAAGCCCAACAAATAAGATTGCAGTCCTTCTGGCTGAAGTATGTGAGGTACATGAAGTACTAGGGAACAGCAAGTGAAAAAAGGTAAAAGCAGAGAAGAATGAGGAACAGACCTCCAATCTACTCTCTGGCAAAGGCCACTGGGGACTTTCAGCTGACCTAGAGTAGCACTTTATAAGCTATTGATTTGATCTACCAAATAAAAGTGTTCAATAAAGAAAATTCTATGCTTCTCTCTTTTTTTTTTTTTTTGCCAATTCAGTACCCAAAATGAGCTCCTATGTTATCAGAAGGTCTCTTATAAATATGTTGAAAAGGGGGGGATTGACTAACTGAATGAATAAATGAATTAATCAAAACTTGAAACAAACTGAGCAAAATCTTATAATGGTAATCGTGTTGCTGAGTTGAATGAGACATTACAATCTAAATGTTATTGGACTTTGAGAAATACACAGGCTTAAGAAAAGTATCAACTACAGAAAGTGGCACTGTAGCTCAAGTGGTAGAGCGCTCGCCTTGAGCTGAATTGCTGAAGGACAGCGCCCAGGCCCAGAGTTCAAGCCCCACGACCGACAAAAAAAAAAAAAAAAGAAAGAAATCTTTGGGGCTGAGAAGGTAGCTCAGCGGTAGAGTGCATGCCTTGCAAGCATGAGGCCCTGGGTTCGATTCCTCAGCACCACATAAATAGACAAAGCCAGCAAGAAATGTACTCATTGCCTTACTCATGTAACTGTAACCCCTCTGTGCAACATTGTACAATAAAATAAAATTTAAAAATGTTTAAAAAAAAAAAAAGAAAAGTATCAACTACGATTGAATACAAACAACTGAAATGCACTTGAAAAGCTACTTCTCAAAGTAAAAACATACACATAGAACATTTTCTTATTTATAATTTAAAAAGTCTCAGGACATGCGCACATGCACACACACATGTATATGTATATGTATATGTGTATGTCTATGTCTAGGTCTATGTCTATGTGTGTGCATATGCATATGTATATGTGTATGTATATGTATTTTTCTGCCTACCCTAAATCTATACCTCACTCTTTTGCTAGGGAGGCATGCCTTACTGCCTTTTTTCCTCTGACTGTGAAAATGAAGCTTTGTTGTGATAACAAGTTTCCAGAGCAGTGATGTGACCTGCTCATTTCACTCCTGGGACTATGCTCACAGATTGTCCTTTAGGTCTGCATTGGGAGGCCTGTAGCTCTGCTGATGGGGAACTTTCTGAGCCCTGGGGTTCTGACCTCTTCTTCTTTGGACTATTTCATATCTTCCCAGTTAACGTATTTGGAAACTGCTTCCAATAACCCAAGAACACTAAGGGATAGAAGAACCCCCCAAACTGATAACACAGAGGAAAATTCATTTAACCTTACATCAGCTGAGTACTAATGGTTCATGACACAATCCTAGCTACTCAAGTGTGTAAGCTCTAGAGAATCAAGGTTAGAGTCCATCTGAGGCAGAAGGAAAATTAGCGAGATACTATCTCTATATAAATTCTGATTCTTTATATGGCCAAAAAAGAAATCAAAAGGCTAAAAAGCCGAACAGAAATTGTATGACTTAGAACTTTGATAACCACTTATAAAAATAATTGTTGTTCTGATAAAGTAATGATTAAAGATGTCTTGAAGCATTAAGAAAAAAATCAATGGAACCAGTTCCTTTAACTGAAAGGAAAATATAAGATAGGCATCTATCTTATTGTGTGGGTTAGATTCTTTGAGGATCAAAAGTCATTACATGTATTTCTATTTTTAACTTCTTATGTAGGATGTGAATAGAATGGAATTGGAAATTTTTTCTTTAAGTCAGATAGTAAGTGTTTTAGGTTTTACAATTCAAGAGGCAAAATTGAAGATACTATAAGTATTTATATAACTATTAAAGTGTAATCATTTAGATCTAACACATGCCCTTTGTCTCTGTGAGCCTGACTGGAAATTAGATTTAAATTGTAAATATACACAAACATAGGCAAGGTTCTACGCATATATGCACGAACATACCAACTGAAGTCTGGTATTTGTGGGGGCAGATTCCAACGGTATAACTCCTTTGAACAACTAACCTATAACTTAACAAATGAATACCAAGAAGTGGGAACTTGTGGTGTCAAAGAGGGAATCGAAAGAATGGAGTAAACCAATAGAGAAATGGAAAGTGAACAAATAGAGTCATAATACTCACTTACATACGCAAAAATGGGACTCGAGAGCTTGAGGGGCCAGGGGTGGTTGGAGAGATGGGGGAGAATGATGATAGGGTGACCTTGATCAAGAAACATTGTGTTCACAAAATGACAGGTTGAAATGAAACACCTTTAAAACTACTCAAAGATAAATAAAAATTAATTTTAAATAGTGCCATTATTAAGAGAGAATCAGAAAAGACAGATAGACAGACAGAAAGACAGACAGAGAGTCTTAGCCTATGGATCATACAAAAGCAGATGGCATTCTTCATTTGCTTTGGGAACCTCAGCTCTCCAATCTCTGGTATAGGGCCTTCAATCAGGAAACCTGTTTTTGAGACTTTGGTTTTCTTTTAAATTCACAATCAAATAGCTTTAAAGGTGATTAAGACGGTCATAGTTATCTAGCCTGATTTTTTTTATATTTTTCTCCTAAAACAATGGAGAGCCAAGAACATCAAGTGTGAAATATCTGCTCATAGTCCTTCAACTCTAGGCTTTAGCAGAATTCAAAACCACAAGCCTGATTCCTAACTCAGGACCTATTTCTCTATCTCAACGTGACTCCTACAGCCTCTTGCTTTCCAAACGCAAACAAACTCAAGCTTACACACTCCAGCATCTCTGCCAAAGCTAGGGCTGACATCCTTGTTCAAAAGGCTGATGGGAATAATGTGGTAAACCCAAGCCAAGAAATGTGACAGCTGTGGGGAAAAAATGTCCCTTTTGAGAAGTATGTATTGCCAAGTCTCTAAGCTGTTCACTGATGCCAGGCAGGCCACCAATACCTCAATGCTTCCATACCCAATAACAACAATACCATGAATGATAACCACTAACCTTTTGGACACTTACCTCTGACCCAGAAACTTTTGTTGCATTTGAATGCATTCATGTATTTAAAATATTCCAAAGGAGAAAAAAATCTTGGGAGGTTTTCTTTTATAGGAAACAGACAGAGAGTGAGCATGTTAATAAGGCACATTGCATGACCCAATTCGTTTGTGGTTATTGAGGCTGGATTTTAAAGCTTGCAATTTATGACTCTGAGATGCCACTGTAAATTAAAACAGGGTGGGTGTCTAATATAGCTCATTGGAATGATGGTCCACCCAGGCACCACAAATGCTCACAGGTGGCAAGCAGCCAACACGACATGTAAGACCTTCTGTATGATAACTTCTTGTGTTCCTTGGCGTGTAGCAGATGGATTTCACAACACACACCTCCCCCACCCTCCCTAGGGAGTGAGTCACTCTCCTCTGTTGTGATTGCTGACATTTCGTCAAGATCACACACCTGGAGCCAGAGATGCTTTACAGGGAGACCACCATGGAAAAGTATGACTGGCTCATTTATTGACACTGAGAGATGGGGGTGAAAAAAAAGTTTATTTCAAACAATAAGTGCAGAAATTTCCACTTTATAGCATGAAAATCAACATTATTCTAGTGACAGTAAACTAGGCCTTCACGATCCGAAAATGAAGGATACCTCGAAGCTTCTCCAGCCTTATACTTTAGTCAATTCAAAATACGATCTCTTCCCATTATGGCCATAATTTCCAGACCTTTTCTTTTGCACAAGCTAGTTTCTGATCTAACTCCTTTCCTCTGTCAATATCTGAAACAGTGGTTCTCCTTTTTTTCTCATGCAGACACAAGTAAGGACTTGGACACCCTCAACACAGACATTGGTGGCTCATATCCATCTCTGGGGTGAAAGGAGGCATGTCTCCAAAGGATTCCATGGCATTTGAGAGAGGACTGGGAGAATCAGTAGATTTTCTCATTGCTTTTCAACTCATTGCTGCCCACCCAGATAACCCAGAAATTTGAAAAACAATCTGGCATCCAGCCCAACTTTAGCTCAGTAGAACCAGCTTGACAAGTGCTACAGATGATTTTTTCAGGTGTGGGAATCACTGATCTACCCTATTCCTCCCCAAGACTTCAGTTTTCTTCAACTTCCAGGGGGAGCATCAATAAGTACCACTTACAACATCTTCTCTGAAGTCTTGGAGTTCAATGTGTTTTGAAACTTAAGAATTATGTCATAGACTCGTGTGTGTGTGTGTGTGTGTGTGTGTGTGTGTGTAACATGGTCAGAAGAGCCTGGGGCAGCACCCCATAACCAAGCACATTAACAAACATTCTTACTAAGTGGTATGAATAAAGACTATAAATAGTCTTATCTTGGCTGAGGTCAAGTTCTGTTTCCAGATCATCTAAGGAACAATTTCCTATTTTCAGAGGTTGGAAGGTTTGAAATTGGGAGTGATGGATCGCAGACCTGGTCTAGCTGGGTAACTCTCTTGCTGAAAACCCATATGCTATCACACAATGGAGACATGAATTCCTTTCTGAACATGCTTAGACTAAATGCAAAATAAAGCAACAGCTATGGAAATAGCTATGTATAGTCAAAGTTTCTTCAAAGCAGACTACATACTACAATTCTTTTCAAGCCTGGATGCATAAAAACATCAGCCAGGAGCAAAACTACAAGTGTTATCTCTCCCATAGTATAGGGCTATCCATGCATGAATAATACTTTAAGTAATCACCAAAGAGGAAATATCATTGGAAGAAACGAAGAAAATTGATATTCTAATGTTGAACAAAAATGAAATTGGTTTTGAAATCTGTGCTCTGAGTTTTGGATAAGTGAGGAGACTTGGAATTGAAAGAGAAGGAAGCTATTGAGAGATTGTCACAATGGTGAAATACCATTAAATTCAAATTTATTAGACAGAAAAAGGAAGGAAGGAAGGAAGGAAGGAAGGAAGGAAGGAAGGAAGGAAGGAAGGAAGGAAGGAAGGAAGGAAGGAAGGGAGGAAGGGAGGGAGGGAGGGAGGAAGGAAGGAAGGAAGGAAGGAAGGAAGGAAGGAAGGAAGGAAGGGAGGGAGGGAAGGAGGGAGGGAGGGAGGGAGGGAGAGAGGGAGGAGAGGAGAAGAGAACAGAACAGAACAGAAGAGATACAGAGAGAGAGAAAGAGAGGGAGGGAGGGAGGAAGGAAGGAAGGAAGGAAGGAAGGAAGGAAGGAAGGAAGGAAGGAAGGAAGGAAGGAAGGAAGGAAGGAAGGAAGCTCTTGTGTGCTTTTCTTCTAACCTGTGCTTCACGATCAGCTGAGGCAGAGAACTGCCAGCTGAAAAAAGCTTACTGGGCTGTGTCCCCCCATTCTCCAGCTCCCACCCAATACCAGCTCATCATAACTCTGCAAATCTTCTGCTATAATTGGGCAATCCATCACAGGCATCCCATGACATTTCATCACTTGAACTGTGTCTTTTGCTATGGATTGGAGTTTTTGTCATCCCAAATGGATGATAAGATGGATTTTTTTTTATCACTTCTTATGTTTTCCCTCAAACTCTTCTACTATCCTAATTTACATTTTTAATAGCTTAATTTTATGTTGTATTCCATAATAGACCTTCACTTTTAAGCCCAAAACAAAACTGAAAACAATATAAATCAAAGAAGATAAAAGAAATATGAATTATCTTTTTTTCCTAGTTTTAAAGTATGAATGTACATCTTGACCTAAAAAGTGAAGTACAAAACTCCAAGGTATACAGCAGTCCCATGAATCAATTGGTCTAAAGAAGGCTATTGGATGGGTAAGTTTTTTGAATACTCATCATAAATCCTGTGACTTTTATTATTTGGTAGTTGCAAAGATAACTCAATGAATGGTCCCTAAGTAATGGAAGAAAACAGTTAAGATACTAAGACAAAAATCTTAATTAGACAAACTGCTGACCCAGAGCACTGTCAGCTCAGCAAAGCAGAAATGTAAGTACAGCTTAATGGTAACAAAACAACACTTTGAAAGAGATGATGTAAGCAATCTGAATTTCCAGTCTCTGTTCTACATCCTAGAAAAGTACCTGGCACAGCAAGAAATGCATTGAGTATGCTTGATGATTAAAAAAAAAAAGTCTAGGTGATGGCTCAACGTTACCTAGAAGGTAGAGAGAGAGGACTGATTCAGGGTTCAATCAGAGAGGCAGACTGCCAGAGGGAGAAAAAGTAAAATAAAAATACATAATCACACACACACACACACACACACACACACACACACACACACACACACACACACACACACACACACACACACACACACACACACACACACATACACACACACCCCGACTTGTTATATGAATTTGGCCTGACAGCTGGGAATGGAAGAGGTATGGATGTGAGATGGAAAAGGATAATATTAACCTAAAATTTAGAGCAAAAATCTAGATGCAGAGATATGGAAGAAAACAAATTCTGAAGGTCGTAGTTCAGTCTAATCGCACTACCAGTGTGACACATTAGAAAGCCGCCACAAGAGCTTCAATTTATATTATTCTATTTTTTTGGAAGGAAATAATATTTTGCTTGAAATTTTTAAGCTTTAAATTTGAACAATTAAGCTATATTATATAAGATAATAAGTCAGGACAGGTATGGTGGCTCAGCCCTATAACTTCAACTACTTATTGAGGCTCAAGGGCAGCCCAAGAAAAAGTTTGTGAGACTTTACATCTGTCATCTCAGCTACACAGGATGCAGAGCTAGGAAGATCGGGGTTCCAGGCCAGCCCCTAGCAGAAGTGTAAGATCCTATCTGAAAAAAAAAAACTAAAGCAAAAAAGACTGGAGGCATTATTCAAAGGGTAAAGTGCTCTTCAAGCAGGAACAAGGCTTTGAGTTTAAATCGCACAACAAATCCATAACCAATGATTCAAGAGTTTATTTTTAAGGCTCTTGGTACACTAATAACATTCAAATAAGTTCTTTAGATAAACAACCAAAATCAGAAAATATTTATAAGCAGGGCAGGTATCAGTGACTCATACCTTTAATCTCAACTTCTCAGGAGACTAAAACTCAGAGGATTATTTCAGGGTAGTTGTTCAAGGCCACCCTGGGGAAGAAAAGCCTGCTCTACCTCCAAAATCAGCAAAAAAATAAAAAGTACTGAAGGCATTGCACAAATGGTAATGTACCAGCTATGAGCAAGCAAACCAATCAGGAGCATGAGACACTAATTTCAAACTGCATAACATCAAAACAACCACAAAAGAATAAGCATCTTAAGGATCAAGTAAATTTCATCAACTGAGGGATGATAAATAATGATTTGCCCTTTACTATGACTCACATACTTACATCCTCACTGGTGAGCTTTGAAGCGTCTTCACCGATGCAGAAATTCTGAAGTGAGATGTCTAATATCACATTTCTTTCTCTTAATCTCATCACAAAGACTTTGTCTTCAACAAACTGCTCATCATTCTTCTATGATTTCTTGCCACTTGGTCATCCAAGGGATTAATGTAGTAGTCACTGTCTACAAAACCCAGCCTTTTCTCTAGGTCTGGAAATAAAATATTGGCACTTCTGCAAAACCTCCCTATGTTGTGAACTTGGTAATATGGGAATGGTGTTCTCATGCAGTCCAAATAAATGTGAAGACTGCAATAAGGTGTTTATAAGGTTCAATAATGGGTGCTTATTGTAACCTTATCAATCCTAAGTATCTTGTATATTTGTATAGCCCTGTGAAGAACTATCTTTGAGAAGTTCTAACATTAGACTTTCCAATATGTGAATCAGTACACATGTTGGCCTTTTCCAGGCTGTAAAGTATTGATATAACTAACCTTTAAGCCCAACTTCCCTGTGGTAAACATCCAAGACATTCAGGCCACAGCCTTTCTATTTACAGAGCTGGAATCTGCAATAGGTAGCAAAGTACTAATCATTTTATATACATATTTGAGCTCATCTTCATAACATTCCAGTGAGGTAATCAATATCCTTGTTTTACTAATGAAGAAAAGTGCTCAGTAACTTAATCAAGATGTATGTGATTGCATAACTCATTAGTAAGTACCTTCCAGTGCCTCTGTTCAAGATGACAGTCCATGCCTTAATAATAGCAGCTAATGTTTATGGGGCACCAAACTCTACCAAATGCAGGTCTGGGTGATGTATGGCATTAGAGTTATATAATCTTCCCAGGAGCTTTAGGAGCTGGAGACTATTTTGTGGTCTATATGGTCTCTATGCAGAAGAAAAGAATCAGTGAATGAGTGAAGCTCCAACAGTGAGAAAAGGAGGAAGAGTTTATATTGTCTAGTGAGAAGGGGAGAAATGAGTACCATTGTCAACTAAATTCATAGTTTAAAAAGATGAGATTATGCATTGATGCACTGCCTTCAAACTTCTTCATTTATTGTCCTGCTCGTATTACCAAGGAATTGTATTGCACTTTTGATTCTGTTCAGCTTTTTAGACTACTGTTGGCTTTGACTATCAAACCCCACTTTTCTGGCTTGATCCTTCTTGCTTACTCCATGAACCTGGACACTTAGCTTCCAAGTAGAGACATCCCTGAGGGACCACAAGCAAAGCATTTCATCTTTGCAGTTTTGGATCTGGCCCTTGCCCCTTCACGAAGGAGATGTTTGTTAAAGGGCAACAGAAAATATCAAAAGCAAAACACTATTCATTTTATTTTTTTAACATCACTTAAACTTAATATTAGAAATGCTATTTCCATGTCAGAGCATCCATCAGACCTGGCTTCAAGTCTGTTTTATATTTTTTTCCATTACTTCATCCTATGAAAATCTTGTTTTGCATTTGTGTGTTAAAACAAGGATAAGAACCTAAAACCACAGTTTCCTAGTCTTTATCTTACTTTTGGCTATTGGAAAAAATCTTTAAAATGCACTTTCATTTTTAATAAACAAGAGGCTACGGTTATTCAAAGCTTTTTAAGAGGATTAATTTGTTTTGATTTGTTTTGTTTTGGTCAGTTGTGGGGCTTGAACTCAGGTTCTAAGTGCTGTCCCTGAGCTCTTTTGCTCAAGGCTAGCACTCTACCACTTTGAGCCACAGCTCCACTTCCAGTGTTTGAGTGGTTATTTGGACATAAGAGTCTCACAGGGACTTTTCTACCTGGGCTGTCTTTGAACTGTGATCCTCAGATTTCAGCCTCCTAAGTAGCTAGGATTACAGGCGTGAGCCACCAGCACCCAGCTAATTTGTTAATTTTAATAAAACTGGACGCTCTTTATTTAGGGATTTTTCAAGAAGAAATATATAAGGAATCCACCTATTAGATGGAGTATTTAACTTGCTTTACTGTGTTCAGATGACCCACATGATGCAAGATAGTAATTTAAGTGGCTTTACAAATTCATATAAGGTTCACTTGCAGGTACTCACGGCATGCATTTGGCACACCTTTGCATTGACTTTTCTTCATATGGCTTCTTAGAACTTTTGGCACACTTAAAGCAAGTTATTTCAAAATAATAGCTGTGAAGAAAATTCAGTCAATTTTCTTCTTCTATAGACACTAAACACATTTTAAGAAAAATGTATTTCTAGAACTCTCTGCTTCCCTTCCACCCCAACTGTGCAAATTATAACGTCTCAGAGAGTTCAGGAACTCCTACTTGTTCGGAAAAAACAGAGAAATGCTAGGTTGAAGTGTTCTCCTTCAAAATCAAAATGTGTGCATTTGAAAGTCTGGGATGAAAGCTTATTGCTCAGAATGCTAAACCACAAAAGGTCATCAGACACTTTCACTTAACTCTTGTTGTTTAACAGTTGACTGCCTTGGTGCTTGGCTACCAAAGGTCAGAAGTCCAGCCATTGGTTAAGCCAAGTGATTTATATAGCCCTGCCACCCTGCCACTTTCCTACCAGAAGTTGTCTCTGCTTATCATCTTGTCTAAAGCATACTCAATACTGACATTCTCACACATGTGAAATAAAGAATTTGGTTACCTGTGACATATCAATCTCCATTCTGGATCAGAAGGATATAGCTGTACAAAAGATAGAGCAGATGGCTCAAAGAGTTTGTACTCTTGTGAGGAGAAGGCAGGGGGTTAACAAGGAACAAAGAGAATGTTTCAGCTTGTGCTAAATATTATGAAGAAAATAAACTAGTTAAAAATCTTAAGACATAAATTTTTTCTATCATTATTACAAATTTTGCTGGTAACTTTGTTCATTAGAGTGGCAAACATACTTTAGGACAAGGGACCAGCTCAGGTAGTATTTATATATATCTATATCTATATCTATCTATCTATCTATCTATCTATCTATCTATATCTATCTATATATATATATATATATAGAGAGAGAGAGAGAGAGAGAGAGAGAGAATTTTTCAACACAGAAAATTGTAATAGGTACTTGATACATAGGCATTATTATATTACCATACAAATCTATATTTTTTCACATTTTTCTTCAATTTATAAACCCAAAAAGGGAACAGCCTCATTTACATGTGATGCTTTACTTTCAAATAATAGACTACTCATATCTGAAAATCTAGGTTAATAAATTAGGCTTAAGATACGCACAAAAATATTTGTTCTTCATAGATGCCTTGATCTAAAACAGAAGAAAAATATTCTTTGAAATTTTGATGAATGATAAACCTCAAAAAGCCACAAAATACATTAAGCTGAAAAAATTGCGGGAACAATTTATTAAAGGTCAAAATTTTATTCCCAGACAAAATAAAGAAAGCTTTAGAAGAGTCTAAATCTGAAAAGTGAAATTTCCTGTCCTTGCTTTTCTGGAATGCTGGCAGTATTGTATTCCATCCATCCAAGACCTCATGACAACTACACAACTTGACTTTGTGTCGCAGTCTCCAAAAGCTATGTATAAAAGTGGATATTTGTGCATCATATACCCCAGTGAATGTTACTTTGAGAATATTGTTGAATCAAAGGAAGTATCACTGACGCATGAAAATAGTCAACACAACTTCTTTAACTAGGAGAATTTTAATATCTACTTTAACATAATCTACAATTCACATTCAGTTTAAGAATCCTATCAGATAACAGTCATGTATTGATTGAATCCATTTTATTTAAGAAGTTCGCACAGGTTAATCTATGCCAGCCAGATTTCATTTCTACTTCTTTGAAAGTGCTAAATAGTACCATTGATGAGGCTCTCACTGAGAATTTAGCAGACTTATCTCAGTGAAAGATTTATAGGGTGACATATTTTCAAGTAGAACTGGAAATCCATGTTTGTCAAACCAACAGCAATAGTGTTAATGTCCATATGAAAACCATAGACTGCTCCTGTAATAGCCATTAAAGTTTTGTGAACCAAATAGTTAAATAAAAAACAATCTAACTATCTCATTCAAAGAACAAAAAGGTGTTGGTTGGTCCAGCAGATGTTCCCCTTCTTGGAGCTGCTACCTGGTCTTCCTAGGACAGAGAAAAGTGGCAGATTAACCACGTGGGAAAGGGATTCAATGATCTAATGTGAAATGTAAAGCACCACTGCAGGACCACCTGCTGGATATGTTTGGCAAGTCACACATCTGCTTCCCAGCACCAAGATCTTCAAAAGAAAACCTGTGAGATCCTCTTGGAGCTTCTCTTTCTAGGCTAATCACTTGTGAAGCAAGAAATGCAGTCCATTTACATCATTTTAATATACAGAATGCCCTGCTTTAAGAAATGGAGTGTGTCCAATTATAAAATAGAGCTCCAGTTGCTGTTCATTGCTGTTTGAGTCACATCTTCTTCCACTTCCCTACCAACAACACTTAGAAAAAAAGCTAAGTCAAAATAATGCAACAAGATGATCAGTCTTTAGGGTCATGTAACAAATAATGTTTCTGGATCAGCCAGTGATAACCTGAAGTGGCATCACATACTCAAGTTTCCTAGATTGTTTCTGATCCCCAGAGCAACAGACCAATTGTTCATGACCTTTTGCACCAGTATTCTACAAGAGAGTGTGTATTTGGAAAAAAATCTCAAGAGGGGTAGCTTAAAGGGTTTGTTACTTTGAGAAAAGTCAGTAAAGATTTTCTATCATTATGTAGGCCAATGTGCATAGGAAGGATTCATGGTGTTAATGCCTTGTAGCGGTGGGGCGGGGGGAAGTACACAGAAATGCACAGGAAGACCATTCATGTTCACTTAATAATACATTACACACATTCCCCACATTGTTGCATGTTTGTCTAACACATGAATGAACAGTGTTCTGGAACACCAATTTTATCCATCCCTATTTTTGACATTTGGGAGATTTCCAAATTTGCTGTTATAAATAACACAAGAAATAACACATAAATCTGTCTGCAGAAGTTTCTTTTATACACATTTAGAAAAGTGGAAGAACTCAATCCAAATATTTTAAGTATTTTTAAAGCTTTTGATAAGTATAGTCATTCTGACAGCCACTCTAATTTATAAGCCACTGAGTAAGAAATAAATAATGAAGCTTTTTTTTTTTTTTAGTGTATTTCCTGGCAGGAGTTAAACACAAAATGGCCAAAGCTTAATTTTTATAGACGCATTCACCACATGGGCAGTGGTTGATCCCACATGACCACCAGATGTCAGTCTAAAACAGGGCAAATGAATCAGGCCAGCGGGAAAGAAAGGAGAGCCACTTCTTATAGATTTGGCCACCCCAGTTTTTCCTTAGATGGAGAACTGAGGCTTTATATAATAAGCAATAACAAAAATAAATTCCATCAACTACGCCAAGCATAAAGAGGTTGGAAGACCCAACTGTCTTTCGTAAGACCTAGAGGTTAAGCCTACTAATTCATTTTGCTCTCCATCTTTCTAAAAATCCTCTTCACCTACTAGCCGGACAGCTGAGTCTTTCTCTGAGTAGGTATTGGTTTCCTTGGAAACAGCCAAACATTTGCCATCCTATATTGATTCAGGAGCTCAAGATGAGGCAATGCATCCAGGGTAAAGCAAAATGTTTTAATTAGATGTGTCTGAACTTCTAAAATTTGACAGCTAAACAAGGGCTTACCAAGTAAATAGAGTCGCTATGAGATTTTCTTCCTCATTGACCCTGGGCAGTCTAATATTATTTCTTCTGATTTTAATATTTTCTTATTATTCTTTGTCTCTAAGGAGAAGATGCTCCATGGCAGTTTCCAAAGGTGGGGTGAATCTGTGCTTGCCCTGCTTGGTACCTGCAAAAAGATTCACTACAGCCCAGCTGAACCAGAGAGGAACCTCCATTCAAGGCACTGGTGCAGTTGCCCAAGCCAAAGAAAGGTTAACGGTGAAAAAAACACTGGAGTCCTCACATGATGAAATTGAATGGAGACTTTAGTCTGAACAATCAAACACTTGCTTGTAAGTATTTGTATTCTAATCATGAAAACTATGTGTGTGGATAATATAGACAAAGATTGCACAGTCCAGTGTTTGAAGATAAGGAGAATAATATCTATAGATTCGTAAACTCTTCTAATAAACAAAACCAGTATAACAGATGAGGATCACAGGACTGTGCCGACATTTAAATATTAAATCATAAAAATTGAACGTGCACGAAACCACATAGTTCAGATGACTTCAAGCTCTCCCACAAAAGCAGTTGGGAAGTATAGCTAACAGGAAGAAAATTCGGTAAATTATTTCTACCGAGCCTCTATTCACGGAGTCCCTGTGAGTATCCAGTTATAGGAATGGAGCACCCAGAGCAGGGTTTCACGCTCACTTCAGAGGACAATAACATGCCAACTCTATCTAGAATGGGAACCAAATGGTAGAATATCAAAGTCTTGTCCCTTTGACAAATCATGAAGGTCTCACTGAAGATGTGACTTAGGTGACAAAGGGCTAGTCTCTTCAAATACTAATACTAATTACTTAAGAAGTAGCATTCATCTCAATATCTGTCTGTCATAGAATTAGAATCACTGAGTGAAAGTCACAAGGAAATAGATTTGGGGACAAAGCTGTAGCTCACAGCTTTGTCATCTGTACACTGTAGATGGGAAATCACTCAGATTATCTGCCTTCATTTTTGTTTTTTTTTTTTCAAAAACATGGCAGCACCCTAGATCTATTTTACAGATTAGTACAAAAAGAGCCATATGCTGAAATTTCCTCAAATGTGTGCTTCTGGCTTTCCAAGCCATGCATGATCCCATATGGAGCCAATAATTCTAATTCCCACAAAGGCCCACAGTGGGGCACTCAAAGATATGTTCAAAAATTACCATAAGATCCAATCAAGGCACTGAAATATTATCTAAAATGCAATAAGCTCTTAATAGTCTTCGGAAGCTTAAATTATCGTATTGGCAAGAATAGTTTCTAAAAGTACTCTTACTCCAGGAATAAAATGACTCATGAAGGTCCTTCTGAGTCTCAGATTCTGTAATTCTTTAAAAACCATAAACTACTCAGGAATGATGGATATAAGCTATCATATCCAAATGAAATTAAAAAGAAATAGCTATAGGGAAAATATTCTTCTTGCATGGCTATGGATGATAACTAATGCTAAGGAACTGGCATGGTGGCTCATGTCTATAGTTCCAGCTTCTTGGGAGGTGGATATGGAGAAGATCATAGTTTAAGGCCAAACTTGGGGCAGGGGGAGAGGAAGCCTGAGCTCTTACATGAAAACCAACTAAAGCAAAAGCACTAGGGACATGGCTCAGGCCTAGCAGGTACAAAGTTCTGAGTTCCAAATTAAATACAGGCCAAAAATAAACATTAAAACCTAGTTCCTCAAGTTTTTAATGTAAGACTTAAAGTAGACTTCGGGGAGTAGAATGGTAGAAAGCTCTGGTGAAAATTGTTAGTTGACATTCTTAAGCCAAAAAGACCACGTTGAAACCAAATAGAATCAGGTTTTGAGAACTAAGTATGAAGGACACAAAACCATCTTTATAACGTAACTTAGGAAACTGACAAAAGCCAACAGAATAAAACCACCTCCTGAAGTATTTAGTATCTTAATTACAATACCTTCAGACTTGAAAAAAGCGACTATCCCTATCCTTTTCATTTCTTTTTCAAGATGATGTACTTCCCCAGCTCTCTGATAATTGCGTCCCCTCCCTCCCTCCCTCCCTCCCTCTCTCCCTCTCTCTCTCTCTCTCTCTCTCTCTCTCTCTCTCTCTCTAGCTTGCTCACTCTCTCTTGCTCTCTCCCTTTCCTCACCCTCCAAGCTCCTCTGATTCTAGTCATACCCTGAAAGTTGCTATCCCACTAGGTTCCATCTTCCGACTTTGGTTCTTTCTCCTCTGATTGAACAGAAAACCAACACTCTTAAGGATTACTATATTCTAATGGTATTGACTTTCAAAATCTCAGCCTCTGGCCTGTGAGACCGCTCCTCGGAGATGTCCTGTAAGGCCTCCTCAAGCCAACCTGTCCCTAAGGAAGGCACAGTGACTTCCCTCTGTGTGATCGTCAGAGTGGCTCTTTCTAGAGTGAGCATGTTTGTAAAGTCGCCAAAATGTAACCAACTTCTCAAATCAGAAATACAAACATGCCCTCATTTCCCTCACCTTTCTCCTTTGACTGATTCCACTCCCTAGATTTACCACCTTTATCTTTCCCTTTTCCACTTGAATCCTAGTTCCACTGTGCTAGCTTCAGCATCCTCGATTTAGCCTGTACACACCAACTGCAACCTGTTGGTGCTGCTTTTAAAATGCATCTACTTAACTCTTCACGCTTGATGGGACTCAATTCCACTGCCTTCAGAGTGACCAGGACTTCACAAGTTACCTGTAATGAATGCAAACAAGTGCAAGTGTGACTTGGAAAGAAAGTCGGTTGCATTGGAGCTTCTGAAGAACAGGATTTGAAACCCCTGAGCCCTTCTGCACTACAGGTTCAGGTGAATGAAACCCCAGTCTGCATCTGAAATGCAGCCTCAGGAGAGATCCTGAGCTAGACATACACCACCTAAACTGCTCTTGAATATCTGACCCACAGAAGCTATGAGATAGTACATGTTGCTTTAAGTCATCTTATCTGGAGCCACTTTGCATAAAGAAGATATAACTAATAGTACATGACTAATACAAGATCTATCTGTACAACTCAGCTCCTCCATCTCTAGTTAGTCCACTGGCCAAACCACGATGCTCACCAATGCAGCAGCAAGCCCTCAGCTGATCACCTCATGTTAGTTTTTGTTCCTCCCTGCAATCTACTAAAGCCTGAGTAACCATTTTCAAGCCAAAATCTGATCCTCCCTACTCCCTGCTCAGTGGTTCCCTCAAATCCACCATGTTCCCTCAAGGATCTGTATGACTGGACTCTAATATCCATCCTTCTTCGCCCTCCCAATCTGTTACTCTCCAATCACACAAGTCGCAGGTGTTTCTTGCTTCACAACTGTTTTTAGCTTATTAAAGCTGCTGTGACAAAATACTACAACCTCAGTGTGTGAGACAACTAAAATGTACTTTCTTACTCTTCTGGAGGATGGAAGCCCACGATTAAGGTGTTGGTAGACTTTGTCTCTCCTAAGATGTCTTGGCTTCAAATGGCCACCTTCTTTGTGTCTTTCTCACATGATCTTTTGTCTGTGTAGGTATATTCTTGATGTCTCTTTGTGTCCAGATTTCCTCTTCTTATAAAGATATCAATCAGATTTAAGTAGGGTCCACCTTAACTTCCTTCTTTTATTTTACTTTGTGCTGGTACTGGGGCTTGAATTCAGGGTCTGGGAATTACCCTTTAGCTTTTTATGCTCAAGGCTGGTGCTCTACCCCTTAAGCCAAAGCTCCACTTCCGGCTTTTTGGAAGTTAATTGTATATAAGAGTCTCATGGACTTCTCTGTGTGTGCTGGGTTCAAACTGTGATTCTCATATCTCAACCTCCTAAGTAGCTAGGATTACATGTGTGAGCGCCTGCTGTCAACTCATCTTCATTGTAATTCAGTCAAAAGAAGAATTTGAAACAGAAAAGAAAATTCAGGCTATGACAGCAATCTTCATATTCTTTCCTCTGCTGGAAAAACAGGCTTTGCTAATAAGAGCAGAATACTTGGTAAGAAAGAGGGTGTGATAGGACAGGCCAGGGGAGAAACATTAATAGGCAAAAGAATAGAGATTAATAGACCTACAGTAAAATGCTACCTACTTCACAGCTTGCAAAAAAAATACCTATGGGAGCTGGGAAGGTGGCTCAGTGGTAGAGCGCTTGCCTTGCATGCCTGAGGCCCTGGGTTCAATTCCTCAGCACCACATAAACAAAAAGAAAAAAGCCGGAAGTGGCGCTGTGGCTCAAGTGGTAGAGCGTTAGCCTTGAGCTGAAGAGCTGAGGGACAGCGCCCAGGCCCAGAGTTCAGGACCCACAACCGGACCCAAAACAAAACAAAACAAAACAAAAAATACCTATGGGAAAATGAAACATTTCAACACAAAATATGCCAGGAAGAAACTTCCACGAAGAAGTTACTATGGCACAGAAGCCAGAATGTCAACTATTTGTCTGTAGGCCTGTGAAATGAAAAGCAAAACACCAAATAAGATACAAAAATGCGCCCTGTCATGCTCAGGATTAAAGGATTTTCCAGGTTGGCTTTGATGAAATATAGCTGGTCAAAGGAGTTAAAGTGAAAGGAAGAACTTTACAAAGAGAGAATCTAAATGTAAATGAGTGCTTTAGAAGTATTCTCAACTCTTTTAACTTATTGGTATTTGGGAGAGGGGGAAACTAATCAAAAATACCTGTTTTCTCAGGCATAAATAGAAAGCAAGTCCTTCTTAGTTACTGATGCTGAGTTACAAACACCTCTCAGTTAATGAAAAGAAATGCAAGTCATTATTCCTTCTTGTCACAAATGCACTTTAGTGTTCAGAACTCACTCATCAGTGCTCTCATTTTCATCACCCTTTGCTAATGTGAAATCATTGATCACAGAAACGATAGCATATGACATTTGAATACATGTTAGCAGTTTAACCGGTGAATGAATACATTCTCTTTCTCTCTCTGTTTTTCTCTCTGTCTCTCTCCTTCCTACTGTTTCTCCTCCCTCCTCCTGTCTCCATTGACCCTTGTCTTCTTCTTAAATAGTCTCCCTTCTATGTTCATGTATTTGTTTTGTTGGAAGTTTTTCTATTGCTATATTTTAGGTTTAGAAATTCTGCATATGTGAGAAACATAAAATATTTATCTTTCTGAATCTAGGTTATTTTGCTTAACTTGATGGCTTCTAGTTCTACCCATTGTCCTGCAACTGGCTTATCTCCTTCTTCCTTGCTGAATAGAACTCCATTAAGTATATGCACCACATTTTCTTTATCCATTCTAGTCTGATTCCATAATTGACTGTTATGGATAGTGCCATGATAATTTTTTTTATTACTATAAGGGTGATGTACAGAGGGGTGACAGTTACATAAGTCAGGTAAAGAGTACATTTCTTTTTGTACAATGTCACACCTTCCCTCAGGCATCTTATTATATAGTGACTTTGATTTGTTTTCAGATATATATCCAGGAGTGGCAATAACTTATCACATGGTACCTGATAAAATTGTTTTGAGAAGGCACAGATCAAGATGCATTACACACACACACACACACACACACACACACACACACACACACAAACTGCTTTTTTAATGGCAAAAAAACTTAATATATATCCTAAAAATTAAGAAAAGTGAGGGAAGGGGTAGGTTGGGAGAGATGGGTGAAAATGTTGAAAGAGGTGACATTCATCAAGATGCATTATATTCAGGGGCTGGGAAGGTGGCTTAGTGGTGGCAGAGTGCTTGCTTTGCATGCATGAGGCCCTGGGTTCGATTCCTCAGCACCACATAAGCAGAAGAAGCTGGAAGTGGCGCTGTGGCTCAAGTGGTAGAGTGCTAGCATTGAGCTGAAGAGCTGAGGGACAGCGTCCAGGCCCAGAGTTCAGGCCCCATGACAGGCAAAAAAATAAAAAATAAAAAAATAAAGATGCATTGTATTCATAAACGTCTTTGGCTCATGCAACTCCTTCGTACAACTACTTAAAGGTAATAAAAAAAAAAACATGCGAAAAAGGGAGTAACAGAGTGAATGTAATAAAGGTACATTGTAAGCATGTATGTATGGCAATATCACAACAAAGCAGCTTTATACATACAACTACTGTCTGCTAAAAAATAAATAAATCGTTTCTAAGCAGTCAAAGACAGATAGAATTTGAGCTTAGAAGTTAAAATAAATTTAGGGTTTCAGAATAAAACAGTTTCTTGTGATAACATGATTAAAGGCAGGCCCAATGATACAGATTTCTGTAGTCTACATAACTTTTGGAGTTCTAGCTATCAGAAAACTTTGAAGCTAGGTTACGAGCATTTGTAGATTTCTAACCTCTGAAGTTATCCATGATCATGATGTGATGTCATGATACAGAAAGGCTGAGCACACAAGGAGCAAAAGAGAGCAGACTTAACAAGGAAGGTAATATACTAGATGCTAAGAGCCTCAAGAGAGTAAAGAATTTTGCTTACTGGATACCGTTTAGAAGCAGCTGTGAAGTCTGATAATGGAACTTAAATACCATCTCCAGGTTGTATGGTAGATGAGATATGAGAAACAGAGTCCACTCAGTTCAGGAAAGCTACAGGTGAAAGGTGACCTTGAATTTGGATCATGCATACACTTGAATTGTCGGCACCTGACTTATTCCAATAATTGATCCAAGAAAATTTTGAAGCTAAATTCACCTGAAAGTCTAGCAACTTTAGAAGGGAAATTATTGATATTAATGGGATAATGATATTAAACTATAGGGTTCACCTCAAGTTAATCTTTTGTTGCAGGTCATAAAGTTTTCTTGATGTGAGAGAACAGAGTGAGATAGTAGTTGCTGATATGTTGCTTCAAGTATGCCAATTCAGCAAATTATTTGTAAACACACTCAATTTAAACTACTTTATCTTCTTCCCAATTCCAGGACAAAAGAATATCTCTCCAAGAAAAAAAGAACTTTGAGTACTATAAATATACACTGACAAATTGCATAAAAATCTCAGGAAATAGGTCAGTATATTGAGAATAAAAATTTCACAATGAATGAAAGACACTAATAAATTTCCCTTATTTGCAATATCTAGTATATGTCTGAGTTAAGCAGAAAAGGTCAGATAAGGTGATGTTAGGAAAATAAACCCTAAGATATGTATTTAAATGTTTTTTTTCTTTCATGCATTTGTTTCTAACGCATTTATAAGATTATTTCTTTGTTGCTTTGTATGTCCCTCCCCCACAGTATAACCCCTGCTTTCACTGTATTTGATGTCAGTATAATTTATGGAGGGGAAGGGGAAAAACAAGTTGCTTAAATAAGGATACAGGTGGACCCGTTGCAACAATGAGAAGTACAAGTTGTCATGTGGAAAACGAACTTTACAACTTTGGTGCGGGGGGGGGGGGGGTTAGGGGGGGAGGTTGGGAAGGGATGTGAAGGGTAAACAAAGGAGGAGGCTACAATGCTTGATAAGAAATGTACTCACTATCTTGCCCATGTAATTGTAACCCCTCTGTACAGTATTTTCACAATAAAAAAAAAAGAAAAAAAGAAAAAAATTTCACAATGAATGAAAGACAATAATAAATTTATATTTACTACAGGTCATTTCATTCCTTAACTTCTGATGCCTCGTCATTAATCTCTTAGTATGCTCTGTGGCCTTTAAAAATCTACAAAACCTGGAACTATAAAAGAAATAGCATCTTTTTGTATAGAGGAAAACTACTGAATTAGAACCAAGTGACTAAACATTGCATTGCTCTCTCCCCACCCCATCCCTCTTCCATTAGAAATAAGTAGGAAAAAAAAAAAAACCTCCAAGCAAAATTATTTGAAAAGTGCTCACTGCTGGGAGAAGAAGCTGCTCAGGGTTTGGCAATTTGTCACTCTGACATTTACTGTCCAGTTTGGTGTATTTTGTGGACAATTAGACCCAACATGACAGATTCTGGCTATTAGTTGGAGAGCTCATAAACCCAGATGTTCATTTGGATTGGATTCTTAAGAATCAAAAATACAGTGCTGATTAAGTTCATGCAAATTATGTGATTGAAAATCATACCTGAGGCTACAAATGCCTCCTTTTTTTTTTTTTTTTTTTTACTAAATGGGAAATTCAGCACAGTGTTATTACTGAATTTGAACAGCCCCTGTGACTCTTCAAGTACAGAAGGTCAATGTGATCAGGTATATTGTATTTTCCAAGGGCCAAGAAAAATCTAATTGTTCTAAAGGTAGCACTTTTTTTTCAGAAACATGTGATTCCTAAGTGACATAAAGCAATTGAAGTATACAAAACAGTACAACTCCCTTTTTTGTTGTTGTTGTTGGTGGTGGTGGTCGTGGGGCTCTGGGCCTGGGCGCTGTCCCTCAGCTCTTCAGCTCAGGGGTAGTGCTTTACCACTTGAGCCACAGCACCACTTCTGTTTTTCTGAATGGTTTATTGAAGATAAGAGTCTCACAGCTTTTCCTGTCCGGGCTGGCTTTGAACTGCAATCCTCAGATCTCAGCCTACTAAGTAGCTAGGATTATAGGCATGAGCCACCACATTCAGCTTCAGTACAACTTCCTTAACTCTGCTTTATCTGCTTTACCATATCAAATTGTCACTGCAAACCATTTCAAGATAAGTTTGCCATCATCATCATCATCATCATCATCATCATCATCATCATCCATAAGTAATTGTATAAAGGGATTTCAATTCAACAAGTTAAATATGTGAGTACAAATTTTCACTTTCCTCACCCCTTGGCACCCTTTTCATGAAGATACTTCATTTTCTTTATTTTTATTGTAAAGAGGATGTACAGAGGGGTTGCAGTTACATAAGGTTACATAAGTAATAGGTAATGAGATCATTTCTTTTTGAACAGTGTCACCTCTCTCCTCATTTTCTCCCAGTGTTTTCTCTCCCAACTCCCCTCTCCCACAGGTTGTATAGCTCATTTTTAACAGGTTGTCTAATGAGTGTCACTGCTGAATTAGTTCATCCTTTGTCCCACCATTTCTGTGCTTCCCCCTACCCTCCCCAAAGCAGGTAAGTTGACATACATGACAAGGAGGACAGAAATCATAAACAGAAACAAAGGGGGGAAAACAAAAAACAAAACAAAAACCCACAAAAAGTAAAATAAAAAGCAAAGACTTGGAAAAAATTATATTAAGCAAAGTAAGCCAGACCCAAAGAAACATAGGTTGCATGATTTCTCTCATTTGTTGTAAGCAAAACGTGCCTATAAATCTACAAGTAAATACAGTGAATGGTTAAAAAAAATTATACTTGCACATGATAAATTAAATAGTACTCTAAACATTTACATAGTGAGCCCAAAGGAGAATATTCTTATGAGAGAATCATAAAGGATCAATAGTATATATATATATATATATATATATATATATATATATATATATATATATATTATGATAAATCAATCAATAGTATATGATCATATAAAATGATGTTTATTGAAATAAACTCCAAGACATGGCAAAAATTCTTAATGGCTCATTGCTCTATCTCTTTGGGGACAATTTCTTTTCAGCTCAGGGTTTTCTCACTCTCCTATTCTCAAGTAATGGATGTCAAGGAAACATGTATTACCAAAGCCCCAGTAGATAATGAGTAGTTACATTGCTTGTGTGCCTTCCTATGCCCTAAAGAAAAAAATTATTTGACACCTCTTAAAATGGCAACAAAGACTTTATTCAAAACTATTATAATAATCCAGATGTTGTGCTGATACTCAAGAGGCTGAGATCTGAGGATCATGACTTGAAGCCAGCCTGAGCAGGAAAGTCTGTAAGACTCTTATATCCAATAAGCTACCCAGAAAAAAAGAGAAGCAGAGCTGTGGCTATAGTGGTAAATGGCTAGCCTTGAGCAAAAGAAGCTCAAGGGCAGAGCCCAAGCCCAAAGTTCAAGCCCCCGGACTGACAAAAAAAAGACTATTATAATAAGGCAGAGATTGATGTAGGAAGGCAAGTGAGGATCTTCAGCCAAAGAGCAAGGTGAAGTGGTTGCCAATAGAAAATTACTCAGAAAATATTAGGAGCTGAAGGATTCTTGCTAAATTGACTTAATACAATTCTTATAGAAGGAGGGCCAATGATACATACATGAAAGCTGAGTGATTAGGAATTTGAACAGGTACCAACAAATAAAAAGATATCAAAGATAAAGGGGTAATTTAGTGGAATTCTTTGAAAAGTTTGAGCTAGGCTAGCCAAAGACAGGATGAATGTCAAACTCAAGATTCCATAGAATAATAGTCTCAGAAAAGCCTAAGATTTAGTCACAGGAAGAGTCTTCAACCATGTTTGCCAACTGCCACCAAGGTGGTAGCTGAGGCCCTTAGCTCACCATCTCCTCTGTTCCCTACCCTAATCATTCTTTGGATCTCTACCTTCATTCCTAAAGTCTTTCCTGGTCAGTACTTCTCCTGTTCTTTAGGGGCTTGTGGACCCCAACCTGCATCCTCACATCATATTTAGATACATAGTAGCTCAGAGAAATAGTTCCTTCATCATCCACCTGGACACGTACCATAACTATTTTAGTCCACCTCAGGAAGGTATTTGGACTTCAAAACTAGAATTAGTCTTGGATACATTTTGGAAAACAAAAGACTGAGACTTTGATTCAAAGCTCTTCCATAAAGGTCTTAGAAGTCCCACTCTGTTGTCATGATAACATTCCAAGCAAGAAATCACCTCACATGTGCCAAGCTTGCTCTCAGATCGAAAGATAATAACCTGAAAGCCCACAATGAAAACGTGCATTAGGGCTTAGACAAGGAAACCTATTCCCGACTGGAAATGTCACCTAGAGAACCTATCAATTCTCTATCAATGGACTGATAGCTCAATTGTTGATAAGAAACCACATCCCAGACAACTACTACTACTTGTGACATATAGCCTGTGAAAAATGACGGCCCTTGTCTAACCATCCAAAAACAAGCAGTTACCACATACCATGTAGGAGAACAAATAACACATAACCTAGGTTCCAGAAGTTAATGACATATTAACCTAGTTTCCAAGGACTGATTCCCCATCCTACCCCCAAGTAAAAGCTGGGGCCTCCGGCCTAGCACTCCCTCTTCAACCTTCCAACAAGTCATCTGAAGGGTAGATTTTTGCTTTGCTATCACCCAACTTGGCATCAATAAACCCATTCCAGCTTCCCTCTGTGTCTGTCCTTGAGTTTTCTCCAATGAGACAAGAACTTTCTGTCCTTCAAAACCATTGACCACTGGTGTAGAGAAAAGGAATAATATGGACTGCAGAAAACAATATTTTCTTCTACAATTATTTTTCAATGGACAGCATCACCATCTGAATGGGTAGATTTCTACATATGAAGGATTGTTCTGAATTAAATTCTGCTGCTTTTTTAAGGCTAAAATATAAAATGTTACTTGATTCTGAAACCAGGAAGAAGTTTTTTTCAGAATATAACACTTTCTGTATAATTTCAGCATATCATCTGGGAAGGACAGATAGCACTCTGAAATAGAAAAGGTACTTATCAAAACCTCAAAAGAATCTGAAATTCATCTTAGTTTTTCATCTTAGTTCAGTGGATGATCTTGTCCAAATTAGTTTACCGCGCACAAACTTGGCTGTTCCATCTGCCAAACAGTAGGTAGAGATGTGAACATGTGAATGTCTTTTTGTTATGACACTTGATGACTCCATTACTGGAAGCCAGGCTCCTGGCTTAAGTACACAGGCATGTTTGGGCATGTTTGGCCAAGTTCTGTGGCAATCAGCCTGCTGGCATAGCAGAAGTACACAGATGCTTCTGAGAAAAAGAAAGTTTGACTCCAGGATTGTGACAGGGCAACAAAACCTCTGTTGACACAAAGATCATTAGTTTGACTACTCAGCAGTGTTTTGGATCTGTATTCACCTGCTAACTCCCAAAGTTCAATGGATAGCAAAGTAGTTAATAAAACATGAAAGACTAGATGCACCCAAAACTCTTTAAAATTAGGAATCAGACAATATCTTATGGCCCTTCTAATAAGCTCAGATACAAAAGGAAAGTGAGCCTCTCTTCACCTGATCACATTCCTAGAAGAGCTCTAGCACTGAGCATCTTCCAGTGTCATTGTATTGCTGGTTAGCAAGGGCACAGTTAACCAGAGATTGAGACCCCTCAGTTGCAACAGTTGCATCAAGTTAGGAAAGACAATGCCCAGAAAATGACCACCCGGACTTGGCAGTCTCTGGCTTGTGCACAGGAGTTTATAAGTTTTTCTGAGAAGTCTCCAAGGACTCTCATTAATCTCTGAAAGTCTTTGACAGAGGCTGGAGGATATGAGTAAAATGAGCAGTGTACCATTTAAAGTTTCATTGTGTTCCTTCCCTTCTTCTATTTTTAAAATATTTTTTATTGTAAAGATACTATACAGAAGGGTTACAGTTCCATGAGTAAGGTAATGAGTCCATCTCCTATGGAGCATTGTTACACCCTCCTTTATTTTTCTCCTACCATCCCTTTGCTCCCCACCTCCCCAACCCTTCCCTCACCTCTCCTACCCCTCCCCCACCCACAAAGTTGTAAAATTCATTTTTAACATACTGTCTTGTATATCTCATTGTTACAATGGGTTATCCTGTATCCTTATTTCAGCATTTTGTTATTTCCCTTCCCCTGCCCAGATTAGAAGAGTATATATACAAGATGCAGGACACTGGAATCAAATACAGTGACAATAGGGGTTGTACCATGGGGAAGAACATACAAAGAAACAAAAAATCGCATAGTACATTATAAGTACATTAAAAAGAACAGCAACAAAAGATAAAACCTCTTTTGTCCCTATCTTGGTGTTCATTTTGCTTAGTATCAGGTTTTATGGTCATATGTACATAGCTTTTGACCTCTTCTGCTTGTCCTAGACATATACTGGTTATTGCAGATAAGGAAAACCATGGGACCTATGTTTCTTTAGGTCTGGCTTACTTCACTTAATATAATTTTTTCCAAGTCTTTCCATTTCCTAACAAATGGGGTGGTGTCATTCTTTCTGATGGAGGCATAGAATTCTCTCTCTCTCTCTCTCTCTCTCTCTCTCTCTCTCTCTCTCTCTCTCTCTCTCTCTCTCTCTCTCTCTCTATCTATCTATATATATATATATATTATATATATATATATATCACATTTTCTTGATCCATTCATCTACTGAGGGGCATCTGGATTCCTTCCCTTCTTTTAGTAATAAACTCCTCATATTTCTTCAGGAAGAAGACGTTCAGCCTTTGAAGCCTTTGACTCTAGGGAAAGTATAGGCCCAGGAAAGACAACTTGATATATTCGATTCCCATCTGAACAGTGATTTTCTTATGAACTGACATATATTGATAGTCAGAGCATGATACCAAAGGAAAGGATTTTCACAGAACTTTGGGAAAAGAGATAGCATCTTTCTACTAAGAGTGCTAATGATAAGGAAAATGGAAGCCTAGAACAGGCACAGGTAAAAAAGTCAGTTGTGAAAGTATGGTAAAACTTGGATATAAGGAAAAGTTAGATAAAACATCCTTCTTTCAATATCATTCATGGATAAAGGCCACCAAGGACTATCCTGGAAAATAAACTTTCTTTGACTGGCTTTTCCTATTGATTGATGATCTAGAAGTTCTAAGGTCCCATGTTAACCTGTAGAAGTTTTTCTGGGAGAAAGAAAATATGTTAAGCAAATATGTCCAGTGAGAACGATCATTCAAAAGTTTATATAGTTTATAACTTTCTCAAATAATAACCTATTTTTATATCCAACTACAAATCTTATTTTAGTATGTCTTTATTAAGTTGTCTGTAAATGCTTGCTTTCCCAAATAAGCTTTGAAAGAGTAATACTATATTTATGGTATTCTCATTAATTCATGAGTTAAATAGTTAAATCTTTGAAATAGGCTCTTATTTGCCTAGGAATCATGATTCTCTTAAATTATACATTAAAAAGAAAAAGAAACAGAGAAAAGAAGGAAATAGAGAATAGTGATGACTGCTTTGCTTCAGGACTTGGATCTTTCCAAGTGTGACTGCTTCATCCTTAGAATGGACATCTTCCATTCTAAGGATGTGTGTGCTATTTCTGTGTCCGACATTCATAGTCATGGTGATAAACAATAGTAATCTGAATATACTGTCTGAAGAAACAATGAAACAGAGAATTACACATTGAAATAGGAAGATTTATGGTCTAAACTTTAGCTAAGTTCCTCCCAAACCATAAATTTTCTGCCACAATATTCCTGCCACAACATACCATCACTAAAGCGATCAAAATCCATCTCTGGAAACCAGTTTTGTAATGCTCAGCAGACTATTAGTTGTAGCCTGTGAAAAGAAGTGACAGAGACTAAGAAAAACTATATTCTGGATGACTGTGCTACATGGAATATTCTACCATGTTGAGATCCTTCACCTCATGGTGGTTGGCTGGTTACTGCTCTGGTAGACACTGAAGGTGTGGTTGCTGTGTTGAAACAACCCTGTTTTCATCCCTGTTGTTAGGATGAAGGAAACACTCATGAATGGAATAGATATGCATTTGATGTAGATCACATCCAAAAGTTTGATTAAGAAAATTACTTGCAGGAATCTTAGCAGAAAAAAAAAAGTTTCATTAGGTGCTCCTTTGAGCACCTAATGAAAGGGAAGAAGTCATCTCAATCAGATGAAATAGCAATGTTCCTTCCTCCCATTCCTGGTGTATGGCCTAATTCTTTCATCTCTTCGCTTAATTTGAATGTATTAAGTCCTGAACTGAGAGTGTATTTGGAGACAATACAGGGTAAGAAGAAAGTTCATGAACCTTGGTTTAATATGCATTCAAATGAGAAAGAGCCAGCCCTACAATCTTCAAAGGAGACTCGAACCATGCCATAAAGTAAATTCCATTTTTATTCAAGTCCATTTTTTTCTTAATCACAATCCATGAATTGGTCAAGACCCATTACATATGTGTGAGGTTTTTATATTTCCTTGATGAATGAAATATTTTCTCAGTTCAGTATTTCTGAACTCAGGATACACATTGTGGTGAATATGTATATGTAACATGAGCAGTGTGATAGAGAATGTAAGAAGCTGTTAGAGAATATAAGATGTATGGTAACACAGAGAAGATAGTCCATTTTCACTCCCACCACTCATCAAAAATTGCACAGATCATATTTTTAGAATGAAACCTAAGAGCCTCACTAAGGAGCAGTAGACTTCCAACTGCTATTTGGGCAACAAGTACATTTCTAAATTCTCAGTGGCTGCGTTAGCAGGTACCCAGGCAGCAGAGGAAAAGCAAAGTTTATAACTAAACTGGCTGTCCATCACAAAAGGCCTAGGTAGTCTGGCACCAACTGCCTCACTGATTCTGGCAGCTTTGTTGTCAGATAAATCCAAATGTCACCACCAGCCTAGTGTCCCCAAGCTCAGATAACAGAGCAGGACAGCTGTAAAGACTATCTGGGTCATGGAATTTTCTTTGAGCCAGATGTATAGATTGACAGCAACAGATGGCCTTAAATCTACCTGAACAGAACAGATCAGTATTATTAGACTGAAATTCATTTTAGAACTATTTATATTTTTTTAAAACTCTTCTTTCTAAGTGTCTTGCCCTCTGCCTGCCACACCCTGTAATTGGTTTCTCTCCCCTCCTAGATTGGGCTTTCCAGAGAAATTGAAAAGCCAGAAGCCACTCTCTCCACTCTCTACATCCCAGCTCAGCTTGATTGCCTCTCTCGGCCGCTAAGCCAGGGTCAGAAACATCACTTCCTCCTGACAAATATCTCACTTCAAGTACAGAGTGAAAGAATTAAACCCAGTCCTTTCTCCACAAGGTTACTTTTGGGATCCTTTAGTAAATTTGCCAACATCATAAACCTTATGAATTCAAATGAATAGGAACAAACTGTCCCTATAGCTTTCAAAGTACACTTGAATGAATTACACAAAGGCAAATCTTCCATATATCAACAGCATTTATATAACAGAGAAAATAGTTGGAATTTATTAAACCAATATGGATTTCATTCTCCCATGAAATATATTTTCTGGTACCATTCTGGAGAAGGGTTGAAGGAGTATACTGTACCTTAGAAATAAATACAATGTGGTAAAAAGGAAAATACTATGGGTATAAGTGTAAACATAGGTAGGGTATAAGAGGAAACCAATCCAGGGACATGTGACAAACAACGAACAGAATAAGAGTCAGGCTTGCATGCTTTGTGGTAGTTCCTTCCTCCCAGGAAGGGGAGAGAGCTATGAAAGTTCATAATTTAACAGAAAAAGTCAGACTTAAAGAACTCTCATGCTATATTCTGTTGGGAATTCTGGGTGAGACCAAAGTACATGGTAATAGTAACATGATAATAACAAACAGAGGAAAAATGATAGAATTGGTATATAAAAAAGTAAAAAAAGATAAAGTAGGAGTCTGCATACTATGTGGCAAAGACAACATGTTCAGCCCAAATGCGTGTTTCAGTGTCAGGATCATTGATCAATTCAGGTACAACATCCTTCAATCTCTTCATCCTAGAAACCAGTCACACGACCTTTCTGATCTGGGTTTCCTACTTTGTCTAGTTCATTAGTCCTCCACAGTTGCTATCTGAGGTAGAAGGCAGATAAACCACAGGAGAGAAATTCCTCATTTATTTTCCCCAACAGAAGACAGGGCTATTAGTCTTCCTGGCCATGGTAACCGTGACATTAATTTACCTTCTATTGTCATGACAGGCTCTCCTCAAGAAAATGATATGCCAGAAGATTTCTAGATATCCATGATTCCTTGGAAAGGAGCAAATAAAACTTGAAAGCTCATTATGGGGGCTGGAGATACAGCTCGGTGGTAGCACACTTGCCAAGCATGCAAAAGCCTTGGGTTAGTCTTCCGCACTGCAACAAAACAAAACAAAACAAAAATAAACTTCAGGATATGATTTAGGCACTTACTTTGAAGTCTCAGCTCTCATTCCTTCTGATCCAATCCTATCTGAAGGGTAAGCAAGAATATTTATAACTCTATTTTGCATTTATTAGGGGAAAAATTGAGCTCTTTTTAACCAAAAATCCTGCCATAACTAAATATACTATTATTGTTGTTATCAGTCATGGTAGAGGCAATAGTTTTACTGGTCAATGAATGCTCATAAGGATAATCATCCCAACAACAAATCCTCAAAGAAACAACTGCCCAATAAATAAGTGGGCTAAAGACTTAAAAGAGAAACTTCTCTGAAGAGGAAAGAAGGATGACCAATAGACACATGAAGAAATGCTCAACCTCTCTAGCCATAAAAGAAATGCAAATCAAAACAACATTGAGATACCACCTCACCCCAGTTAGAATGGCTATAATCAAGAACTCTAATAACAACAGATGGTGGAGAGGATGTGGACAGAAGGGAACCTTACTGCATTGTTGGTGGGAGTGTAAACTTGTTCAACCACTATGGAAAGTAGTATGGAGGTTCCTCATGAGACTCCACATAGAGTCCCCTATGACCCAGCAATTGGGGACATTTACCCAAATGATCACAAACAAGACCATACTAAAGCTACCAGTACAACTATGTTTATTGCAGCATTATTTACCATAGTTAAGATATGGAACCAGTAGATGAATGGATCAAGAAAATGTGGTATATATACACAATTGAATTCTATGCCTCCATCAGAAAGAATGACATTGCCCCATTTGTTAGGAAATGGAAAGACTTGCAAAAAATTATAGTAAGTGAAGTAAGCCAAGCCCAAAGAAACATAGGCCCCATGGTTTCCCTTATTTGCAAAAACTAGTATATGTCTGAGACAAGCAGAAAAGGTCAGATAAGTTGATGTTAGAGAAATGAACCCCACGATAAGGACTCAAATTTTTTTTTCTTTCTTGTGATTGTTTCTAACATATTTATAAGATAATTTTTTGTTGCTTTGTATGTCCCTCCCCCATGGTATAACCCCTGTTTTCACTGTATTTGATGTTGGTATAATTTGTGGAGGGGAAGGGAAAAAAACAAATTGTTTAAATAGGGATACAGGTGGACCTATTGCAGCAATGAGATGTACAAGACATTAGGTGGAAAACCGAACTTTACAACTTTGGTTGGGGTGGGGGAGGGTGAGATGGGAAGGGATGGGAAGAGGAAACAAAGGAGAAGGCAACAATGCTTGATAAGAAATGTACTCATTACTTTGCCCATGTAATTGTAACTCCTCTGTACAGTATTTTCACAATAAAAATAAATTAATTTAAAAAAAGAAATGTACTCATTACCTTGCCCATGTAATTGTAACTCCTTTGTATGGCATTTTCACAATAAAAAATAATTCTAAATCCTCCCCCCTAAAAAAGTATGATCATTTCTCAATATTAGATCTGAAGTATGAGCTAGAAAAGCCAATGAGTAAAACTATCTATACAGAGCTAATTATTGAAACTAAGGAAGACTGTCTTCAAAAGAGGGTAAAATAGGAAGCTAATCTAGTGGAACACCTTTATTTCAGGAGCAAATGGCAGCAAATAAGTATGAAAAAGAATATTCAGTGAGATGACCCCTCAAACTTGTAGAAACCAATAGAGAAGATAACCATAGTTGTAAGAAAGCAGAAAATGCCAGCAGTGGCACTGCCTTTTATAGCTAACTTCCTACATGTATAGGGAAGAGGAGGCTGAAATGGAAAGGTCTAACATTGCTATGGACATCTGAGGGAGGAAGTTTGCAAGCGATACTAGATGAAAAGTCTACAACTGCTGGGCACTGAAGAGAAGGCAGTGGAAATTATGACTGAGCTTCAGGAGGTCAAATGAGAACTGTTCTAAAACCAGTCAGGGAAAAGTGTTTATCAGGCAGAGTTAAGCTTATTAGACCTCTATTGAGGAAAAAGCCTTCTATTCAACAGAATTATCTGACAGTCCACTGTGTCTGTAGAAAGAGAGACCTTCAGAGTAGGAGTTGAAACGATCCAGCGGAACAAAGAGGATACAATTGCCTTGTCTTTAAAATGAACAGAAACTTGGGACTGGAAGCAGACTAAGGGGAAACAGGAAACCACAAAGGAGCAAATGGGAAAGCAGTCTTCCCAGTCAAGGGCTAGTGCAAAACCAATCAACTTCTGGTAGAAGTGAGCTAAGAGATTTCAAAATAAAAAGGAAGCATTCACATTTATTTTCTTTGTCCTATGTCATCATATCACTTTCAATAATGGATACTTTAGACAACAGTCTCTTATATTTAGGGAAATCAAGGGAGGGAGGCTAAGTCCTTATCTGGATGTGAGCAGAGAAGGAAGTAGAAAAGCCCTGGGAGGTGGGACACAAGTGAAATCAAAGTATTTGAATCAGCAGGAAATGAGCTTGAGACTGTAAACCCATGGCATCGAAAACAATAATAACAAAATCTCAAAAAAGATAAATTTTAGACAATTTTTCTTAAACGTTTAAGGAAAGAGTCTCAGCTGCCTTCTGGATTATATAAATCAATCTCCCCTGGCTGACCATGGATTATGTATGGCTACAATGAGAAAATACACCGGAACTTTCAAGTGGCACAATCCTGTAATTCTAGCTACTTGAAAGGTAGAAGTTAGGAGACTTCCACCTACTGGACAACATGGGGTTGGGTTAGCATAGCGAGACAGAATTCCATCCCAATCAATAAACTGTTCATGGGAGTTCAAGCCTATCATCTAAGCTATATAGGAGGTATAAATAAGAGAATTGTGATCCAGGCTAACCCAGGTAAAAATTTAAGACCTTGTCCCCCAAAATAATTCAATCACAAAGTGATAGGGGCATGGCTCAAATGGTAGAATGCCTTCCTACCACCAGAAGAAATGATTTTAAAATATTGTGGACTAAGAATAATCATTCTTGTTTGATTAAAGCAAAAAGATCAAACATTTTCTTGGAGATGTAAGTATAAAAAATGAGTGTGGAAATAAATGAGCAAAACTGAAATTTTATGTCATGCTCTGCTCTTGAAAAGCAAGAATAACAAGACAGTGTGGCACTACAGTGATTACAGAAACATAGGGAGGGCGCTGGGAAGGTGGCTCAGTGGTAGAGCGCTTGCCTTGCATGCAGGAGGCCCTGGGTTCGATTCCTCAGCACCACATAAGCAAAAAGAAAAAAGCCGGAAGTGGCGCTGTGGCTCAAGTGGTAGAGCGCTAGCCTTGAGCTGAAGAGCTGAGGGACAGCGCCCAGGCCCAGAGTTCAGGCCCCACGACCAGACGAAAAAAAAAAATTATGTTAGTTGCAAAGTGTTACTTTAAGATAAATATACAAACACTTGTATATTTTATACATCTAAGTCATTTTTTTCCAAAGCCTGGGGAGAGGAACACATCTAATGGAATTTATAGCAATAAACCTGGTTTCAAAGAAGTAGATTTATAGAACAAATTTCTAATATTAAAGCAGCCTCCCAGACTCAAATAGGATAATGAAAATAATAATAAAGGTGTTCTCTGGTAGAGTATAAATTCAAGAAAACAGAAAGTATTGTCTTTAGAGGTGGAGAATAAGGATTACTTCCATTCATAAATCATTCCATGTGAATATGAAACTTAGTGCCAGCTTTCTTTGCATGGTAGAGAAAAGCAAACTAAATTAACTTGGGTTTCTATTGCTAAAAGTTGACATAGCTTGCATAATACATGTAAACCTGTCATTCAGACCACCCTATGATTAAACCAGAATAATTATTAGAATATTTAATGAGAAAGTACATTTTTTTATTCTAGTCTCCAGGAAAAATCAGTAGTGCTCATCATTCTATTTCTGTAAAGGGATTTGTAATACTTGGCACAGGATGGTTTTTGCAAAATGCCTTTAGAACCTAGGTAAAAAAGATTGCTCTCAAATATAAAGCACTAAAAACTTTTTTTCCTGTCTTTTCTTACTATAGGAAAAAGGTCTTTCTCCCACCTGTGAAGCTATTTTAGAAAGCCAGATGAATCACTTATTTTCTTCTCTTTCATAGTTTCCAGATTTGGGGTCATTTTTTTTCAGAAACTATTTTTCCCTCTTTTTAACAACAAAAATCTTTCCTTGAGTTACCTTTCATGTCTGAGGCTGACTTTATAATTTCACTACCTTGTGTGTCCATGGTTATCAATATCCTAAAACAAAGCTAACTCACTGATTAGCAAGCTTGGAAATAAATGGAGACTTTTGCAAGGAGGGCACACTACTCAGTTTCCTTTAGCAAGAAAGTGAGCCACCATCACTTATATTTAGCAGAGATTCAGCTATACATGAGTGGAAGTTATTAGCACTAAAACTGGAGGAAGAATAACTAAAAAGCACATCACCATATATAACTGGTTTGGGAAATACATTTGACTTTCTCTGGTTGTCCCAGAGTTTGAAGACAAAGGGTAAAAGCAAAACAATTGGCAGTGGCTGACTGTGTCTTGACAAATGTGGAACAGTTGCTGCAGAAGTTGTGGTTTGGTACTCAGAATGTTTGCAGAAGCAGTTATTCTACTGTCTTTGTGGTATGGCCAATGTTGGAGTTTCTTGTTCCCCACTTTTGCTAATATGTCACTTGTGAATGGTAGACTTATTCGTCATTCTGGCTTTGTTCCTCCACCTGCTAATGGATTGCCCACAAGATTGTCTCAATCTTTTCATCATATCATCATATCGGTTTGACAAGAGAGCAGAATGCAATGTACCTGCATTATGACCACTATGACAAAAACAAGGGCAACTAGTAGTTCCTATAAGCTGCATGAACTAGACATCCCAGTTGTCCAAACCCAGGCTATTCAGGCCAAGAATAAATTACAAAGAGAAGAAAGTAGTGGGTCCATTATGGTGCTGTGTTGCCTGTTTTACCTTGACAGTTTTATTGACATAAACAGAGCAAAAATGATTATTGACACCAGTGCCACCATGACTGACTAGGCAACAAGAAATCCAGAGCAAGAGCCGGCCACCAGTGACTCACGCCTGTAATCCTAGCTACTCAGGAGGTTGAGATCTGAGCATCACAGTTCAAAGACAGCCAGGGCAGAAAAGTCTGTGAGACTCTTATCTCCACTAAACCACCAGGAAACCAGAAATGGTGTTGTGGCTCAAGTGGTAGAGCGCTAGCCTTGAGCTGAAGAGCTGAGGGACAGCACCGGGCCCAGAGTTCAAGCCCCACAATCAACCAAAACCAGAAAAATTCCAGGGCAAAGTGTTTGTCCATCACTACTTATGCTGTGCCCTTTCTAAAGCAGAGTTATGTTATTTAATGCCTGACAAAGTTGCTAATAAGTTTCTCATGGTCCTTTCTTACTTATATGATTCCCACAGGTAAGAAAACTAGTCTGACTACTTAAATAAACAATGAGTAAGACATTTCCCCAGGCACAGTACTGAATAATCAAAGATAGTATTGTTGGAAACTTGTGACTTAATCAGAACTTCTAGTCTTGATGATTTATAGAATTACAGCCTCTGTGCACAGACAAGTCTCAGGATACTACTTCTAAAGTATATGAAAGCCTAAAACAAATAGAACAGTATCTGAAACAAACAGGAACAAGCATCCTGGGTACCAAGAAAATGATATGCAATGTGGAAACATGAATAACCAAAAGACAAGGATTCAGTCATTCATAGCATGAGGTCATAACCAAGATCTCTTGCAACAGTTGCTAAATTAAAATTTAAGAATAACTTAAATCCATACCAATACTTCACCTTTTTTTCTGGATGAGAAGGATATGAACAAGTCATGGTAATTTGCTTCAGGTTATTTGTCCCCATAGATGCACAGAGGAAACACTGTCAGCAATGATTCTCTATCATCCCATTTGATGAAACTGCAAATTAACCTGATTTCCATCATGGAATCCATTGGTGTGTGGGTTGCCAAGAAATCGATAATGCTGAAGTGATTGATTTCTTGAGATAACCTAACAATGACTACATTATAAGAAAATGACTACATTATAAGAAAAGAGGAAAAAGGATGTAATGAGTGAATGAAAACCAGGCATCTGTAGAAAATGAGAAGGCTCAGATAAGCAAGATCTAAGATCTAAGATCTAAGATCTAAGATCTTGGATCGCATTTGTCTGAAGTGATCAACTTATTACAAATGTCTTGGGTCATAAGTCTATTTTAAAGATCAACTTCTGAAAATCTTCATGTTACTATCTTCTGTTGAAAGAGCCTTCTAATTGTGTGGGATTCTGGTCAATTATTTAGTGTTTTATTTGTTGTTAAAATAACTATATAATGTTCCATTCAGATTCAAGAACAATTTTTCTTATGTCTCTTTCAGTAGAAAATGTCAGCTGGTTGAAGGTCACAAAGGGATCATTTAGGCAGAAGTTGTGAGAAGACAACTTATCCATATATTATGTAAGTGATCCTGTTGGTGTTATATATAAGTTGCTTGCAATATTTTACAAGGTCTTTGCAGCAGGAGGAAGCCTCCTTTTGGAGACAAAATTCTTAAATGTCTGGGCCTTCAACTATCAGTTCATAGAGGGATCATCAAGATGTCCCCAAAGGACATATAGCTCTAAGGACAACTGGAAGTACTTGGCCATGTAGTTAACTTATAAGCAGCTGTCATTCCTTCACTATTTCCAGAATATTGTGAGTTATAAAAGCAGTCACTTCCCTAATTTCTAAGTAAGGGGCAATGTCTTACTGAATTCTTTCACAATAGTTCCCATAAAGTGTGTAGGTTGATTATTTGATGTATAAGTTGTTTTTTTCAGGTTAGAAAGAAAATCCAGAAGCTTTTTAGCAAATGCTGGAATGATTTGGCCAGAAAATACTGTTTCAGCCCTTCTCTTAAAATATCATATAATATGCAGGCACCAGTGGCTCATGCCTGTAATCCTAGCTACTCTGGAGGCTCAGATCTGAGAATCATGGTTCAAAGCCAGCCTGGGCAGAAAAGTCCGTGAGAATCTTATCTCCAATTAACTACCAGAAAACTGGAAGTGGCACTGTGACTCAAGTGCACCCAGGCCCAGAGTTCAAGTGCCATGACCAACAACAACAAAATAGTTAGCATATAATAACCATAATTTATTCAGACCTTAACAAGGAGGGGCTGAATAGAATGCATTTGATGGTGTTCAAAAGCCCTTAAGGCTATTCCCAGGAATGCCCTACATTTACAGTTTTCTCAGGGCTACAGTATTGCCAGATGACAACGACCTTCAGCTATACTTTTAATATTTCCCATTTTGGTTGAATTAAGATAATTGGAAGCAATTTTTCTGTATCAAGATGAGTAGTAGTGACATGGAGAAACTGAATTCATACCTAGCTGAAGTCATATGGTGTTACCAAACAGCTAACTTGATCATCAGAGTGAAGAATAAAACCATGCCTTCTCTAGTCTTTTTCCAAACTAGGAGCTGCATGGTGATATTTTATGATGGTCTCTTTGAGATTTTCCTCTAGAATTTTAGCTAAGATCATAATCTTACAAACCCATAAATGAGTTAAGATTGTTCATTTGCAGTGAGAGCAAAGTAAGATATTGTCAGGAGAGGACCACAGAGACTCAAATAGCTATGTGCATATAATCATATAAAATGATACTTGTCAAAATAAACTCCAAGAAATGGAAACAAGAGGGTTTTTGTTATTTTGCCTTTTGTTTTTGTTTTATTTTCTCCTTTATGGCTATTTTCTATGCCTTTTGATTTCTGTGCATCACCTTTACAATGACAAGTTTTAAATGAATTAAATGTTTGTTCCGTTGGCACGGTAGTTTCATAGCATTTCTGTTAGCTTATCCATCACCTCATTTCTCTTAAGCCTCAACCCTTATAATAACCACCTCTCTAAGAAGCAGAAGTCGATCTAAAATTACTTGGCTCCATATCCATTTCTGATGGAGGCTGCCAGCAGTGGTGAGAAATCACCCTTGTTCTCAAAGCATCCTTAAATCACATACGACTTCACCAGCATATTTCCTGTCTATAGAGCTGTCATCTTTAGTATCCCCCAAAGGCCTAGGTGTTAAAGCTTGGCTCCTAGAATATTAGTATTGAAAGAATTGAAAAAGTAGAACCCAATGCATTTAGGTCACTGGGGCATGACCTTGAAAAAAGTGGTACAGTGCTGGCTCTTCCTCTCTTTTTCTCTCACTTCTTGGCTATGAGGTTAAAGGTTTCTCTCTACATAATAACCATGAAGCACTACTTCCTTATAGACCCGAAAGCAAAGGGGCCAAGCAGTCAGTCACAGACTAACATCTCCAAAACTGTAAGCCAAAATCAACCCTTTTCTCTTTGCAAGTTAATAAATTATAGTCTGGGAACTGACGAACAACTATGTATGTACAATGTTTACTTCCCATGCTTTATCTAGTTGACAAACTCACAGAGATCTAAAAAGTTCTGCCATCTCATCTAATTTTACTCTGAGATCTTTCATCTAAAGGAGGACTTAAACTAATCAAGCATATCCTGCTTGATAACCTTGAGTTTGGGTTATTGTTTGGAGATAGGATCTATCCGAAAGTATTGGATCATAGCTCTCAGCGGGAGGCTGTAATCAATGAGTGAAATGCTGAAACTTTATGATCTGTGAGTAAACACTAATGAGATCACTCCTTTTCAGGCAGAGACTACCGTCTCTGAAGCAGGACTGGGAGGGATGCCACGGTGAACTGTAATGGGAGTGGGTGAGTGTAACACAGATTTCCTGTGAGAAACAAAGAGAAGGGCCTAGGCCTAGTACAGCAGAGGCATCAACAAGCTTACAGTGTCAGCAGCGGCCTTGAGACAGGAAGGCCTGGGCAATCAGGTCAAGATTGAGTACTGGTCGGAATGGTTCTCGAGCCTCTGAGCTGAAACCACTGAAGTTTATTCATTTTGCTCACTTATACACAGAGAGAGGCTTTTAACAGTTAGGAATGCTGTTATGTGTTAAGTTATGCCCTTTCCTCAGAACAAAATAAATAGGTCCAAATGTTAGCCACCACCATGGCAGTACTTCAAAACTGTGACTTTAACACAAGGTCATTGCAAATGTGATCAAGTAAATTAATATGAGTTCCTCCTGGAAGAGCCTTGGTCCTGAAACCAATGTAAGTAATGTGCCTTGTAAAGAAGAAACAAAGGTGGTAGGTATATGGCAACATGGCAAACATAGACCAACAGAGGCAGCGTCTGGCTGATGCATGTATAAGCCAAGGAACACTGGTTCTTTCCTACAGTTTTCATAGTGAGCATGCCCCTGATATCCCTTTGATTTTACACTTTTTAATCTTTAGAACTGTGAAACACTACTACAAAGCCATAGTCATCAAAACAGCTTGGTACGAGCACAAGAACAGACCTCAGTATCAATGGAATAGAATTGAAAACCCAGAAATGAACCCACAGACCTATAGCCACCTAATCTTCGATAAGGGAACTAAAAAAATAGAATGGAAGAAAGACAGCCTCTTCAGTAAATGGTACTGGAAAAATTGGTTAATCACCTGTAGAAAACTAAAGCTAGATCCTTATCTATCACCCTGCACCAGAATTAACTCCAAATGGATCAAAGACCTCAAAGTCAAAGCAGACACCATGAAAACATTACAGGAAGGAATAGGAGAAACTCTAGTTCTCCTAGGAACAAGCCGAAATTTTCTCAATAGAAACCCAGAAACACAACAAATCAAAGAAAGGTTGGACAAATATGATTGCATGAAGTTGCAGAGCTTCTGCATGGCAGAAGATATAGCTAGCAAGATCAATAGAAAGCCCACAGAGTGGGAGAAGATTTTCACTAGCCATATAACCGATAAGGGTCTCATATCTAAAATATACTTGGAACTCAAAAAATTAAATCCCCCAACAAATCCTCAAAGAAACAACTGCCCAATAAATAAGTGGGCTAAAGACTTAAAAGAGAAACTTCTCTGTAGAGGAAAGAAGAATGGCCAATAGACATATGAAGAAATGCTCAACCTCCCTAGCCATAAAAGAAATGCAAATCAAAACAACATTGAGATTCTACCTCACCCCAGTTAGAATGGCTATAATCAAGAATTCTAATAATAACAGATCCTGGAGGGGATGTGGACAGAAGGGAACCTTACTGCATTGTTGGTGGGAGTGTAAACTTGTTCAACCACTTTGGAAAGTAGTATGGAGGTTCCTCAAAAGATCCCACATAGATATCCCTTATGACCCAGTAATTCCACTTTGGGGCACGTACCCAAATGATCACAAACAAGACTATTAGCACAACTATGTTTATTGCAGCATTATTTACCATAGCTAAGATATGGTACTGACCCAGATGCCCCTCAGTAGATGAACGGATCAAGAAAATGTGATATGTATGTGTGTGTATGTGTGTGTGTGTGCGTGCGCGCATGTGTGTAAATTCTATGCCTCCATCAGAAAGAATGACATTGCCCCATTTGTTAAGAAATGGAAAGACTTGGAAAAAATTATATTAAGTGAAGTAAGCCAGGCCCAAAGAAACATTAGGCCCCATGGTTTCCCTTATTTGCAACAACTAGTATATGTCTGAGACAAGCAGAAACAGGTGAAATGAACCCCAAGATAATGACTCAAATTTTTTTTCTTTCTTGTGATTGTTTCTGACACATTTATAAGATGATTTCTTTGTTGCTTTGTATGTCCCTCCCCTACGATATAACCCCTTTTTTCACTGCATTTGATGTTGATATAATTTGTGGAGGGGAAAGGAAAAAACAAATGGTTTAAATAGGGATACAGGTGGACCCATTGCAACAATGAGATGTACAAGACGTTATGTTGAAAAACGAACTTTACAACTTTGGCCAGGAGGGGGTGGGAAAAGGAAGGGGGTGGGGAGAGATGGGAAGGGATGGGAAGAGGAAACAAAGGAGGAGGCAACAATGCTTGATAAGAAATGTACTCATTACCTTGCCCATGTAATTGTAACCCCTCTGTAAGGTATTTTCACAATTAAAAAAAAAAAGAAACATAGGTCCCATGGTTTCCCTTATTTGCAATAACTAGTATATGTCTGAGACTAACAGAAAAGGTCAAAAGCTATGTACATATGACTAGATAAGATGATGTTAAGCAAAATGAACCCCAAGATAGGGACACAAGTGTTTTTTTTTCTTGCTTGCTATTGTTCCTAGTATATTTATAATGTACAATGTGATATTTTTTGGTAGGCTGAGGCAGAAGGATCATGAAATTGAGACTGATCTTAATTCAGGATGTTCTGAACAACAACAACAACAAAAATGGCCCTATATGAGAAATAAGCACCAAAGGCTGGCAGTGTTGATCAAGTGTTAGAGCACCTGCAAGTACAAGGCCCTGAATTCAATCCCTAGTACTACCAAACATACACACACACACACACACACACACACACACACACACACACACACACACACACACACACACACACACACACACACACAGAACTGTTGGTGCAGCTAGTTTTAAATAAGAAATGCTTTCCAGTAAAGTAAGATGAGAGTTGAACTTGGTCACCTCAATGATCTCTTTCAGTGTCAAAAGTTGAATTGGCAATTACCTTTCTGAAAAGGTTATTATGTACCAGATTCCATTCTAAGCACTTAAAAATGTGAATCTCCTTATTGAGTGCCTGCTATGTGCTGGATCCACTTAAAATTATCACCTCTTTCATCCTCAAATCCTCAAAACAATTTGACAACTCAGATACTATCATTTCTCTCTCTCTCTCTTTTTATAAATTACCCATGATGTTCTGGAATGATTAAGCTCCTTTCCTGCAAGCTCATTCTCTTTCTATTTTCACCAGCCTGGTCTTGCCTCCTAGAAGCTCTGACAAGTCCAGGGGAAGGTAGGAGTTGGACTGCTTCATTGGAGTTGGTGAACAAGAGACGAGATTTGGCAGTAACCTGGGGCTGAAGTCAGACCTGAAGTCTTGTCTCCAAATTCTGAGGTGAAGCCAGGCCATTTGAGCTCCAAGTGGGAAATCCAAATCAATCATGCCATGGTTTGTGAGCCAAGAAGCTCAGGTGGAGGCCAGCATGCCAGATCTCTGAAGGAGACAAATTGAAGAAATTTGGCCATGGAGTATAGCAAAGGAGCTAAATGATCAAGTAACTCCAAGCTGGAGTGTGACCAGCTACCTTGGTTCACACCAGTTCTTCCAATTCCAGACAAAAAGGAATTCAACCAAGTTGCAGCTAACAGAGGTCCAGACAGAGTACAAAATCACAGCTTTAGAAAGCAGCACAGCAGAAGCAAAGAGCTAGGGCTAGGAATAGTATGAGATGTTTGAGTCTGGGGAAAGCCATGTAACTGAATAAGACTAAGTTTCTTCATCCATGAAAGAAATATAAAAAATCCAAATAGATATTCCTTTAATCTAATAAATAAAATAGTCACAGTGACTTAATCCAAGCATTATTCTTGATCCAGGTTTCATCAACGTGGTTGGTGGCTAAACAATTGCTTTGTTGGAGAAAATAAATGCAGCAGGCCCTGAAACCTGACAGCGGAATGCTGATAGAACACTAATAATAGATAAATAATGAAAGCTGATAGAACACGAATAATCAATACATTATGTATTGATTAAAATGACAAAACGTTTATTTTTATTGTTGTTCACAGAGAACCAGAGAGTTTAGATAAATAGCTGACTACTATGTAATTCTTTTGTAAACTCACAGGTATTTGATTAGTTTCTCCTAGGAATCTGCTCTTTAAAAAAAATCATCGTGGTTCTCTTTCAAGAGAAATCTTTCTGAATGACAACTCCTTTGTACAATTCTTTAAGGATACTAAAAACTTAAAGATGAGAAATTGTTCTAAAGATGAGAAATTGTGTGCTTCTTGTAGGTTTCAAAACTTTGGTTATAATCTAGATATTTTCTAGATTGACTTCCTCCTTCTTGGCCTAATCACCGATTTTATGCAAGAGGAAAGAAATGCCCAGAACAATGTATGGATTTGATTAGAGAGATGGGGTGAGAGAACTAAGGAGAGTAATCTCTCAAGAAATAGTATTTTACTATGATAAATAATTTCTTTTCTTTTCTTTTCTTTTTTGTCGGTCATGGGACCTGAACTCTGGGCCTGGGCACTGTTCCTCAGCTCTTCAGCTTAAGGCTGGCACTCCACACCTTGAACCACAGCACCACTTCCGGCTTTTTCTGCTTATGTGGTGCTGAGGAATTGAATCCAGGGACTCATGCATGGTAGGCAAGCACTCTACCACTGAGCCACCTTCCCTGCCTAATGATAAATATTTCTAGAACAAGGTTTTCCAAAACCTTAGCTTCAAGGGTTCATTCTTTTGGTTTTCATTATTTCTATTAGATATACAATAGAGTATATATTTCAGCATATCCCATTTGTACCCAAAGAAAGATACAACTGCTTTAAAAAGAGAAGAAAAGAGAAATGAAGAAAAAAGGGAAAAGAAATAAAAAGAAGAATAAGAAAGTCCCCAGTGTACAAATTTTGATTGGGGCATTATTTGAAAAATAATGGGACAAATTATTTAAAATAGATACTGCTGTAACAGAAATATATCACCATCACACCCTAAAGGACAGCTGCTAAAAGTCTGTTCATAATTAGCTGCCTTGTTCATAGTCTTACAAAGCAATTGGACAGCTAACAAAAGAAAGACACAGCTAATCAGACCATCCTAGCTGATCTCATTAGCTGACATTCCAGATAGCACTGAAGCCAACATCTGACTTGAAAGAGCCATTATGTTAGCCACCTATGAGCATGCAAGTGCCTTAATTTGCTTGTCTATGGAAGAATACTATAAATGAAATAATGCATTAGCCATTATCTGCTTTTGGTTGCTGAATACCATACACTTTCCTTCGGCCAAAGGCTTTTAACACTTGCTGTTGTCACTGCTTAGAATGCTTTCTTGGATCCTCACCTCTACCCACAGTGTTCAGTTCTCACTCTTCATTTGGATCACTTCTACCCAAACCTAACTTCAGAGAAAAGAGAAAGTCTCTGCACTTCGCATCACATTATCCCACTAACTTCTCCCCACTTATTCCAGAGAATCCACCCCTTCCATTTCAAACAGTAAAGAACCCTCCTAATCTTGTCCTCAGTCTGTGCCTAACATAGTATCTGGCACATTATAGACACTCAAAATGATATATGTTGAGTGAATAGAAGGATAGAAAAGTAGATGGAAATAAACAAACACAGATTATGGAAGAAAATCACAGAAGTATTCTTATAAACATGTTGTGTTAATCTGAGTACCATTAGTTTTAATAACAAAACTTAAATTTTTCCTGGCCTAACCCACTGGACACTAGTCATTTGCTCTTCTGAAGATTTATTACAGGTGTTCTTACCTTGTGGAAAGGGAACTCTCCTCCACAAAGTATCCTCCTCAATTCATCAGTCTGTACATAGCCTGTGAGTTATACACATTTCTGTTTTATGTATGAAATAATGACCCTAATAAGTATGATTTGAATTTTTAAGAGTAAAATCACACACTTTTAACTTCCTGGAAGCTTTTACGGTGTTCTAATGTCATTATATAGCTTTATTAAATGATATATACAAACTTTAAAGCAAAATAGCCGAAGTGTTGTCAATGTGACTTTACCAAAATTCTCCTCTAGTCAGCAGGCTTACCCTTATCTCATTATCAGTATTATCTAATATAGCATGAATGTATACCCACCAATGGCCTTAAAGTAACATTTAGAAATGTAAGTAACTTAAAATAGAACAGCACTGTAGCACAATCTCTTTTTTATTAGCATAAGAGAGAAGAAATAATTTAAAGATCTCTAATTTTCCACATCTAAAAACAAGGACAACTAGCTAATCTCTTTGAATGTTTTATAAGAATAAATTATTACCTAAATAATACCACAGATATATCCAAATGACAAGTGAAATTAGCAGGAAAATATTACATGCCATTATCAAAACAAATACATTTGCTGGACACTGGTGGTTCACACTTGTAATCCTAGCTACACAGGAGGCTGAACCCATAGGATAGGTTGGTTGAAGGTAGCCAGGGCAGAAAAGTTGAAGACACACTTATCTCCAATTAACCACCAGATAGATAGGAGTGGAGGTAGTGTTCAAGCTGGAGAACATCAACCATGAGTGAAAAAGCCAAGGGAGAGACTGAGGCCCTGAGTTCAAGTACTGAAGAACAGGGTTTCTCTTGCATATACTAAGGGATGTAGTTAGATGTGAACAGCTTTCTATTTTAATGCAAAAGCTAGTACTATTTCCACAAGCAGCATTCTTGTGGGGGCACATTGATTTTTTTCCCTCACTCAGAGTACTTTTTATTATGATAATAACATTACACTCTGCTACATGTTGGGATTAGGCTAATCAGACTTGGACATTTAGTGATTACCCAAATGGGCATATATCTTCACTGAATTGAAGAAAATGGAGCACTTCAAATACTTTCTACCCTTGCAAGATTTTCCAGTTGCTTTCTTTAGGCTCCTTAGCTTCTTACCATTGTGAAAATGTTGTAAGGTACATTATCAGAGAAACCACATTTTGAAAGATGGAATCTTACCGTCTTTATTACCTAGTTAGCAGTGTGCAAGCAGCGCATTGGAACAAAGGCCTACAGCCCACAAATACACTTAACACAGCTAGGAAACAGCCCAGTGAGGAAAGAAAGAACAAAAAGCAATACCAACAAACAAATCCAGCTCCTATGCCATGATGACCGGAGCCAGGACACAAGACAGGAATACCGAGACACATGGTATGGCGTAATGGCGTCTATGCTCATCCGAGCCTAACTAGGGTCCAGAGAATCACTTGCTCCTGGAGTCAATATTCTTTACATCATTTTCGATTAGTTTCCTCTTCATGCTATGTGCTTTCATCAGACTGCCAGAACCCCGTAACTCCACTCCCAGAAAACAACTATTAATGACATTTCCTATTTCAAGTTTAAGAATCCTAGAAACATCACTGAGTTGGGCAAACAGGGTTTGGTATCTACTATATCATTATGGGAAAAGAAGCATCTACCACCAGAAGATGGCAACCACCTTGGGGACCTCTTACTTAGATCAGGAGGAAGAGGGTCTCCCCAAAGAAAGGTCTGTCAACATAACAATCAACACCCTCAATATGTTGTAAAAATCAACACCCTCAATATGTTTCTAGAATGTTTCCCTAAACCAGTGTTTCTCGAAGTGTGGCTTCTCTGTGAGGGGCATCACATGGCAATAAAGATAGCACGTAGGAGAGCAGGAAGGAGGGGGAAAAATGAATACACAAGATTCCGTTTTGTAAAAGCAAAAGAATTTCATTATAACACTAAGACATTACTTAACTTTTTTCATATTAGTTTCACTGATGCTGCAAAAGAGATTTCAGATAAAGCTTCTGGTTTTATGAAGGCAGTGGAACAAACTACTAATAATCCCTGGATCATTTGCCATAGGGCCTGTCCAGTTTAACTGAGGTAAAAAGAAAGTTTCATTTATTAATGTCTATAATTAAGCAGTACAACTCATTAGCTTCATTAAACCTCGATCTGGAACACACACATCTTTTATATATTCTATGTACATAAATGATAATTATGCATAAAAATGTTTGTTTCCAGCATACCAAAATCCAATAGTTGTCTGAGGAAATGCACTTGTGTGGTCATTTGAAACACAATCAAAAGTAGTCACACTTTTCATGAATGACAATTGATTTACTTTTAAGAATGACTGACAAGGCTGGGAAGGTGGCTCAAGTGGTAGAGCGCTAGCCTTGAGCTGAAGAGCTGAGGGACAGCGCCCAGGCCCAGAGTTCAGGCCTATGACAGACAAAAAAAAAAAAAAAAAAAATTTTTAAAGAATGACTGACAGCTATCTAGTGTTGGGTTTTTGTGAGATGTATTTGTAAGAATTTCTCCATGAAGTTAGCTTCTCATATCAAAAAAAAAAATTGATAGTATGAGGTACCAAAGATAAAACTGAAAGGAGGAAATTAGAATTGGAGAAAATTTTATCCCTCACCATTAGCTTTATAGCTTCCCAATAACAAAATGTCTTTCTGATGATAAAGATGAAAATATTAACAGATAGAATATTTTGATAGTTTATAATGAAATGGGTTAAAATTTGGATAAGCTGCCTAACTCAGTGAACCAATCTTTTCCACAAGGCTAACACACAATAATCTAAAATTAGGTAGAGATAAAACTTTATTCAAGTAATATGACAGAATATGAAAATTACATTGGTATGCTTTTGGAGTCTATGATACAGATAACATTTAGGAAACTGATGCTTGTTGAATACTGTTGCAGGATCAAATAAGAAAACCCACAATTGCCTGAAGGAATGCTTTTGCTACATACATAAACATTTTGACCAGTTCTTAGTAAATTTCAGGACTAAAATGGAAACATGACAGCAGAGAGTTTTTTTTTTTTTAATGCTGTTCACATTGTCGCCTGTCAAGGGCACGTGACAATGTCAGTGTGGAAGCAGTAGGAAATCTCATCCTTTCAAATATTACAAGAATACTTTGTCTGGCTCAACTAGTAATTATAACTTTTGTCATCATTACAATATTATTCCTAACAGCAAACATTTGTTGAAAATCTGCTTTGGAACTATTTCCCACACATTGAATTCTTATATCAACCCTTAGAAGAAAGATGTCATCTCCCTTTCACAGATGGAAAACTGAGGGTTCTAGAACTTGAGGTTCTAGAACTTCCTCCCCTCAGGCTGTGCATCATTAACTCTCAGGCTTGCAAGCTCCATACACTCAGGAAAGTCTCATTCACAATGCACCTTTCTCCCACTGAACACAGCCAATAGCCAGGCAGGAACCTGAGCCATTGTTTCATGGCTGCACAGCTCATTGGCTTCACCCACTAGCCACAGATGACCTCTCAACCCCTGAAATGAAGCTAGTGGGAACTGCAAGTACAACATTTAAATATCATTATTACGTTATTCTACTCGTTTCTTTTTCCTTCATAAAAATGTAGCAGGGGCTAGGTGCCAGTTGGTTCATGCATGTAATCCTAGGAAGGCCTAAAATGGGAGGGTCAGAGTTCAAAGTCTGTCTGGGCAGAAAAAGAGGTCTGAAAGGAATGAAGAGAGGAGGGGGGAGAGAGGGAATGCCATCACAAAATGTCATGCACATTCCTACAAAAGTAAAAAAAAATGAGGGAAAAGGGTGGTGCTGGGAAGGAAGGGGAGAAAGGTGAAAGGACTTGTTGATCAGGACTTGTTGCAATTATCAACTGCTTTGTGGAATGGCAACTCCCTTGTACAACTACTGAAAGATCATTTTTCAAAGAGGAAAAATAAAAAAGTGTTGAGTCCCCCAAACAGCTGGGTGTAGTGTCATGTACCTATCAGCTCCAGCTACATAGGAGGCTGAGACAAGAAGAACTGAAGCTCTAGCAAAGCCTGAGTAGAAAACCATGCAAGATTCCATCTGGACAGGAAGAATATGGGCATAGTAGCATTTGTCTGTCATACAAACTGTGGTTTGAAAGCCTGAAATCAGCAGACTATGGTACAGGGAATGTAGCTCAATCGTATGGTGATAAAGATATGCAAGGCCCTAGGCTCAAACCCAAACGCGACCTAATTAATCATTAATTAATTAAAATACGGTTACTACACTTGAAAAAACTGTGCATACGGCCTGTAGTTTGTGGCTCTCGGATAGCTCCGGCCTAGCAGTATTTGCTCAATGAAGGTTTACACAAGTTCAAACAAGTGACTTCATTATGCGTTTCACCTCCAAGAAACCAGTTTCTTCCTTCCTGAAGTGTTTAAAGGGCTTTGATCCTTAATTAAAAATTACTGACACATAGTTTATTGTCCTCAAAGAGCTCATGTCGCTTCAAACAGCGTTATTTAACTCAGGGAAACAATCATGTTCCATCATGCCCTTTTAAGACTGTCCTGGTGAAGTGCTTGTCTCTGAACTCACTCTCAAATGTGTACTTTTACATGTTTTATATAACCATTTTTAATCTTTTTCCATTAATATTAAAATAAGAGGACAGGCCCTGAGAAAAGTGAAGTAATAGGAAGAGTATGACAGACCTAAAGGAAATATTTGTGCTATGCCCAGGCCTTCAGGCTGCTACATTTCTGCCTCTGGGGAGGAGGAGGAGAGGGGAAAGCGGCAGTCAGCTGAGACCTTTCCACTGCTGTTCATTTGAAGAAAGAGTGGGATTACTAAGGAGGAGAATAAGTCACATGATTATGTGGTCAAGAATAGCAGTCAAGGGGCTGGGAAGGTGGCTCAGTGGTAGAGCGCTTGCCTTGCATGCATGAGGCCCTGGGTTCAATTCCTCAGCACCACATAAGCAAAAAGAAAAAAGCCAGAAGTGGCGCTGTGACTCAAGTAGTAGAGCGCTAGCCTTGAGCTGAAGAGCTGAGGGACAGCACCCAGGCCCAGAGTTCAGGCCCTATGACCAGACCCAAAAAAACAAAAAAAAAGAATAGCAGTCAAAAGTAGCAAGATACAAAATCAGCAAGCAAAAAGCAGTAGCTTCTCTACATACCAATAATGAACAGGCTGAGAAAAAAATCAAGAACAAATCTCATTCATAATGGCTCAAGGAAAAAAATTAGTAATAAACTTAACTATGGATATGATAAACTTCTACAACAAAACCATCAAGCACTAAAGAAATAAACTGAAGAAGATACTAGAAAATGGAAAGACCTGACTTCATCTTAGATCAGCAGAATTAACATTGGGAAAATGGCTGCACTATCAAAGTGATCTAGAGTCAATGTGTACCTCTTCAAAATTCCAGTCACATTTTATAGAAATAGAAAAACCAAGTCTAGGGGCTGGGAAGGTGGCTCAGTGGTAGAGCGCTTGCCTTGTATGCCTGAGGCCCTGGGTTCGATTCCTCAGCACCACATAAGCAAAAAGAAAAAACCCGGAAGTGGCGTTGTGGCTCAAGTGGTAGAGCACTAGCCTTGAGCTGAAAAGCTGAGGGACAATGCCCAGGCCCAGAGTTCAGGCCCCACGACTGGACCAAAAAAAAAAGAAAGAAAAACCAAGTCTAAAATTCATATGGAAATACACAAGACACCGAATAGTCAAAGGCACCCTGAGCAAAAGGAATATTGCTGGAGATATCACAATATCTGACTTGAAACTATACTACAGAGCCATAGTAATAAAAACAGCATGGCACAAACACAGACATGAAATTGGGTGAAACAGAAGATTCTTAAACTCATACATCTTTGAACCAAGGTCATATATGTGTGTGTGTACGCGCACGCGTGTGTGTGTGTACAGGGTGTCTCTCACCCTGTACCAAAATCAATTCAAGATGGATTAAAAACTTTAACATGAGACCTGAAACTTAAAACTACTATAATCCAACATTTGAAGATTGCATCAAATTAAAAGGTTTATGCACAGGAAAGGAGAGACAATTACCAGAATGAGGAGACAGCCTACAAAACAGGAGGGAATCTTTGCCAGCAGTTTATGTGACAGGAGATTGATATCCAGAATTTATTATGAGCTTAAACAGTTAAACATAAAAGAACAGACAATCCAATTAGTAAATAGGAAATGAATTCAAATGACAGTTCTCAAAGGAAGTCCAGCCTATAATCCCAGCTGTTCCAGAGGTGTTAGTAAGAGGACTGGTGTGAACCAAGGCCAGCATTAGACCAAAAATGAGAGAACTTATTTGAAAAATAACTAAAGGAAAAATGAATTGGTGATGTGGCGTGCATGGGTGAGTGCCTGCCTAGCAAATTCAGAGGCCAAGAGTTCAAACCTCCTAACTGCCGAAAATAAAGGAGCACAAATGACCAAGAAAGACATGAAGAAATGTTTGATGATATTAGTCATGACAGAAATGCAAACCAAGGAAACAAGTAACAAATGTTTTTGAGGAAGGAAGGGAACCCTAACCATTGTTAATAGGAATGTAAATCGGTGTAACTGCTATAGGAAACAGTGTGGAAATTCCTCCAAAAACCTAGAACTACCATCGGATCCTGTTAATCCTGCTATTGGGCATTTCTCTCTGAAGGAAGGTAAGTTGTCATACACTACAGATACCTGCACATGTTTAAAACATCCCTATTCACAATAGCCACGCTATGACATCAGTCTGCTGAAATGGATCTAAGACTTAGAAAGTTTGCCTATAAAAGGATACAAATTTAAAGGTCTAGAGGGTGGAATTTTGTCTCCTCACTCCAAATGTATGTGTTGAAGCTTTAGTCACTATTGCAACTGTATTTGAAAATAGGGATTTTTAAAGCGTTAATCGAAGTTCAGTGAGGCCATAAAGATAGAACCCTCATCCAACAGTCCTGGAGGCCTTCTAAGAGGAAGAGCTTCATAACTGTGTACTCAGAAAAAGGTTCATATCGTGCTGTGGTGAGAAGTATTTGCAGTCAAGATAGAAAACTCAAGGCCAACCTTGCAAGCACTTTGGTCTTAGACACTCAGCCTCTGGCACTTTGAACTATCTATTTCTGTTGTTTAAACCACTCTGCTGTGGTGTTCTATGAAGCAACCATAGAAGGCAATTAATTACATAGAGATACCAAGTCATTAAAGTAACTGGGTGGATGCTAGGGAGAGCATTTGGACCCCACCTCTAGCCCCTGGCTCATAAACCTCTCACCCAGCTCTCTTGGCCAACTTACTCTCTCTTTCCTTAGCCATGATGAAACCAAAAGTTCCAGAATACTACGTCTATATGACCAAATCTATCTTAGATAACATTGTCTGATACAGAGTAAAGTTAAATTCAGGATGTCAAAAGTCTAAGCCTTCTTTGGTATGTTCCTCCCCCACCATATAATCCCTGTTTTCACAGCATTTGATTCCAGTGTCCTGCATCTTGTATATACATTTTTCGAATTTGGGTTGGGGAAGGGAAAAAACAAAATGCGTATATAGGGTTACAGGTTGACCCATTGTAACAATGAGATGTACAAGACACTATGTTGAAAATGAACTTTACAACTTCAGCGGTGGGGGGTAGAAGGGGAGGGGTCAAGGGGTGGTAGTTGTGGAGTTGGGAGGGACGGGATGGTAGGGGAAAAAACAAAGGAGCAGTCAACAATGCTCCATAGGAAATGTACTGATTACCTTGCTCATGTAACTATACCCCTCTGCATAGTATTTTAACAATAAAAAACATACCCAAAAAATGTAAGCCTGCCAAGGGCAATTTTTTTTGGTAAAATGTTGAACGTCCACAACACTGGAAATTCATTTTAACAATGATCAACAAAAGTGAAGTTTGTGAAAGTCAGGATTTTCTTAGATTTTTACCCCACTAAAGTATTATAAAAGTATCAAGAGCCGGGCAGTTGTGGCTCACACCTGTAATCCTAACTACTCAGGAGGCTGAGATCTGAGGATCGCAGTTCAAAGCCAGCCCAGGCAGGAAATTCCCTGTGAGACTCTTATTTCCAATGAATCACCAGAAAACTGGAAGTGGCACTGCAGCTCAAGTGATAGAGTGTTTGGCTTTAGCTGAATTGCTCAGAGATAGCACCGAGGCCCAGAGTTCAAGCCCCACAACCGACTCCCCCCTCAAAAAAAAATCAAGAGAATAACTGGAAGGTTACATGTAAATTCTACCCCTGGCCCCACTGAGACTACTCATCTTGATTGTTACGGTCTCATGGCATTCTTTGGTCTCTTTATAGTCTCACTGTCTGTCTTTCTTGGTTTCTTTATTAGTAGAATTAGAGTATTACCATCATAAGAGAGAAAAAATCATTTTTAGTTTTCATAAGGTTTTAGCTGGGATGCCTACAGTGAAAAGCAAAATAATGATCTTTAAACTCAAGTTTAAATACTATCTTTGAGGTGACATTGATCAAGATGCATTGTACTCATAAACTGTCATGTTGAATTGAAACCCTTCTGTACAATTACTTAAAGATAATAAAAGCATAAGAAAAACTAAAGACAATAACACAAAATAAATGGTATCTTCCAATAAAACAAAGAGACAAAAAATGGTGTTAAAGGAGAGGCCAGTTATGAAAAAGTTTGGTAAAGCAGAGCAAGGGTTGTTAAACATATTTAATTTGTACCTTTTCCACTGATAAGTGTCTCCAGTAATCTTGTCTTGAGTTCTCTCTCTCTCTCTCTCTCTCTCTCTCTCTCTCTCTCTCTCTCAGACACTGACTCACTTACTCTTTGACAGTCATGGGGACTCAGGCCCTGGGCTCTTCAGCTCAAGGCTAGTGCTCTAACACTTTGAGCCACAGTGCCACTTCATTTTCTGGTGATTAATTGGAGATAAGAGTCTCAGGGACTTTCCTGCCTGGGCTGGCTTTGAACCTCAGTCCTCAGATCCTAGCCTCCTGAGCAGCTAGGATGATAGGCATGAGCCACCAGAACCCAGGTCCTTCTCTTTCTTAATACTCAGGAGACCCCCTTACAAATGGACATTTCCTTTATGCATGTAAATTCTTATAAGGTAATTTCTATTCTATTCTCAGAGCTTCTCCCCTAAGTACTGTTTCTCAAAATAATCCTTATGCTAAAGAGGTATATTTGGGAGTGACATATTCTTCAGTATCTATCTCATACAGTGTAAAGCTTCAATTAATGAATGTATATATAATATATAATTATTATACAATGTATATGTCTAATGAATATGTTGATATAATATGCATAATTATACTATATATATATACCACATGTATATAATACTTGAAACAATACATGTCAGTAGATATTACTTGTAGCATATGCATAATAAATTATTATATATATTTTGGTGATTGTACATTTAATGTTTGACTCTCAAATAGAAGCTTCTCAAATAGAAGCTACCTGATGGCAAAAAAAAAAAAATCGCTATGGCACTTGTCAAAATTGTTCCCTGTCCTCTATTTTTCTTCTCCCTAGGGCACACCAGATTGAGCTCTGTTCCTTCCTTCAGGTTGAGCATAGCCAATGCCTTTCTTCAGCTAATAAAATGTTATGAAGAACAAACACTTGCAGGTAAATGAAAGCATCACTTCCAGATATTTTTTATTGTCAAGGTGATGTACAGAGGGGTTACAGTTATGTGAGTAAGGCATTAAGTACATTGCTTATTGAACTTGTTACCTTTCCTCATTTTTCTCCCATTTTCCCTCCCTGCCCAACCCCTCCCTCCAAGTTGTACAGATAATTTCCCACATATTGTCTTGTGAGTATCGCTGTTGCATTGGTTCCTCCTGGTCCTTTATCTTGCCATTCTTTTGTTCCCCTTCCCTTCCCTTCACATATACAATACCAGGGTACCAAAATCAAATACAGCGATATACCACAGGGGCAAAAACATACAAAAGAAACAAAAAAAATCACATAGAACCTTAAAAACAACAACGAAGAAAAACCTCTTGTGTCCATGTCTTGGAGTTCATTTTGCTTAACATCATCTTATATGGTCATATGTGCATAGCTATTGAGCTATTCTGCTCATCTGCTAAGATTATAGGTATACTATTTATTGCAAATAAGGAAAACCATGGGACCTATGTTTCTTTGGGCCTGGCGTATTTCATTTAATATGGTTTTTTCCAAGTCTCTCCATCTCCTTACAAATGGGGCAGTGTCATTCTTTCCAATGGAAGCATAGAATTCTACTGTATGTATATAATGTGTGTATATACCACATTTTCTTGATTCATTCATCTACTGAGAGGCATCTGGGTTGGTTCCCTATCTTATCTATGGTAAATAATGCTGTGATAAACATAGTTGTGCCAGTAGCTTTAGTAAGATTTTAATGCTGCACTTCATTACCCTCTTCCATCTTCCCTTATCTCCCAGAATGTAGAAGCTGATTCAATAAAATGGTACTGAGTCCTAACATAGAACATGGCTATTGGAAACATAGTTTAGATCTGTTGGAGACTAATAATAATGATAATAATAACAATCCATGGAGATAAATAAACTGCCATTGCCTAAGCTCAGAGATTTTGAATAAGTTTGTTATAGCAACATAATCTAGGTTACTTGAACATTATCATCATTATATTCCCCACAGCCTGTCACAAGTTTTGGAACAAATAATCAACTAAGCTTGAACTAACTTACTGAATTTGCAAGGTTCAATCAGCAATTATAATGAATTATTTTATTTAAAGAAATTACTTCAACTTGATTCTGTATACAGCAAAGAGTCTTGAAAATGTTAGCTGATTGGGATGTAGGGATGATCCTCCGTGCAGTACCAAACATTGTCTTTGATATCAAAGAGTTGCACATGTTTTGCACTCCAGAGGGACTCCAAGTTTTGCTGAATTGCAGTTGAGTAAGTTTTTCTGTGCATTGATTTTCAAACCCTTTCTATCTGCCACAGAGTCACTTACTTAAATCACCCTCTTTAAAGGCACTGGGGCCTCCATGGGTGGATGTCCCAGAAATGCTCTATCTGCCTCCGTGACAACCAACATCCAGATGCACTCATTTTTCATAATCGAGTAGATTACACTAGAAACCAGAAGGGCTGTGAGGTCAACGCATTGGGAAAACATGTTTAGCAAATTGAATTTTCAGTTTCTCTGGCCAAGGCTTGGGGGGAGGGGGTAGGGGTAGGCTGGAGGACTTGCTTATGACATCTTTTAGTTCTCATGCCAACAGGAATCAATAGATTTACAAAAATCAAAGGAAAATATGAGCCAGATTTAATCCGGTTGAGGAAGTATGAGCAATATCTGCAATGGCGATGGCAAAGCCTGCCAGAGATTTCATCTTGGTCACCGATGGGCCAAAACAATGAACCCATACAGAAAGAGAAAAGAGCCCCTGGTACCTGAGGGAAGAAACATCTGAACAACTAACTTATCATCTAACAAAACGAATGTCAGGAAGCTGGAGAGGTCCAAGAGAAGGTGTAGCCGAACAAAAAGAGGAAGGGTAGGAGAAAGCAGTCATAGAAATGAACTATACAACTTGTGGGTGGGGACAGGAGGGAAAAACTGAGAGAGCCAAGAAAGGAAAGACATTGTTCAAAAAGTCATTACTCATGTAACTGGAACTCCTCTGTACATCCCATTTACAATAAAGATATCTATCTGTCTGTCTGCCTGCCTATCCATCTATTTATTATCGATCCATCCATCGATCAATTGATCGATCTATCTATCTAATTCAGTATGGATATGTGAACTTGGAACTAGGGGGACTGAGGGGAATGGAGAGACGGGAGGCCTGATTGAAGGGGTGACAATCAAGATGCACTGCACTCACGAACTGACATGTTGAACTGAAACTCCTTCTTACAATTACTTATTCAAAGAGAATAATATTTTAAAAAAGAAGAAGCTGGGGTGGGGGTGTTGCACTCCAGAGCTACTAATGATGTTAAGCAATTCAGGAACTAGCCAATTTCCTCAATTCCCAGCTCCAGTGACTAGGGAACCACCGGGCTCATAAGAGCAGGTATGGAGAGCGGATCTAGGGTCTTAGTGGACTGAAGGGAGAAAACTAAGCAAGGCCAAGGTGCCGGGGAAGGGTGGAAAAATAAGTGAGTAAGTGGGAAAATAAGTGAATAAGGGTGTGGAAATAAGTGGATCTGCCCGGTGAAGAAGCCTTGGGCTCCTAAGCCAAGGTGCTTATGCATGCATCCTATTACCATTTACTAGCTGTGTGACCTGGACAAGTACTAACACCTCTCTGTGCTCCATTTCCTACCCTGAAAATGAGGATGTAACAATAAAATATAATATAATGCATATAATAAACACATATAAATATCAAAATAAAATCCTCAAAGGATTGTTGTGGGAAGTCAATGGCTTTGTTAATGCCGAAATAGCTCTGCAGCCTAGTCTGTAGGAATCGCAGGGCTAACGTGGGCCTTTGTTATTACAGACTTAATGTATAAGCTTACCAGCTGTGGTCATATGATCATGACTTTCACCTTCTCTCTAGATCTTCATTTTCTCACCAATTCTTGTTTGTTGTTGTTGTTTTCTTTTTTTGGCACTGGAGATCCAAACTCAGGAGGTTGCACTTACTAGGTAAGTGCTTTGCCACTGAGCTGGAAATCATTTGCATGCCTATGCCGCCATGGATTTATTAGAAGTAGTGATGTGTCAGCCTGGCTCAGCTCTCAGGAGCAGTGCTACCTTCCCCAGGTATTTTTTTCTGGTAAGATCCTGAATAGGGCAGCAGACATCCTGGCTCTGGTACCAGGAAGTTCAGTGGAGTTCAATGTGGGTAAGGTTTAATGTACATGAGAAGAATGTCTGGGAATTGGAATCAAAGGCCCTTATAATTGGAAAGAAGGAGCCACTCTCTCTTTAAATACTGTAGGAGGGGGAGGGGGAGACTGGGAGAGAGTAGGGGAGGGGGAGAAAGGAAAGGAGGAGGGGAGAAAGGAGAGGAGGGAGGGGGAGAGGAGAGCGGGAGGGGGAGGGGAAAGGTGGGAAGGGAGGGAGACAGAAAAGGAGAAGGAAAAAGGAAGAGAGGGAGGGGAAAAAAGGGAGGAAAGAGAGGGAGGGGAAGAGGGGGGGGAAGAGGGAGAGGGGAAGGAGAGGAGGAGGTGGAGGGGAAAGGGAAGGAGGAGAGGGGAGGGGGAGAGGGAGAGAGACCTAAGGACAGAAATCTGTCCACGCACCACGCATCCTCTGTTCCTGGCGCACCGGGAAGCGCGCCCTGCCCAGCATTTGCTGAACGCGCTGGAAGCTGGGGCTCCCGTCCTAAGCGTCCAGCAGAGGCCGCCCTGGGCCGGGGCTCCGCGGCGCTGAGCGCTGGGAGAGGGAAGCCGGGGGTGGCCGTGTCACCGCGGGGCCCAGGTGGGAGTGGTTTGGCGGTGGCGGAGGCGGCCCGGGGCTCGCGCGGCGGGGATGGAGCAGAAGTGCGCTGGGCGCCGGAGACCGCGCAGTTGACGGAGCCGCGCCGCCCGCGCCTCGCCACGCCGGCCGCCACCCGCGCTGCCCGGGCCGAGCGCTCCCAGCTCCCAGCGTCCGCGCCTTCGGTCCCCGCCGCAGCCAGCAGCCGCTGCCCGATTCCGGAGCGCACGCTCAGCGCCAGCGAACTCCTCGCCGTCCGCGCCGGCCTCGGCCCCGAGCACCAGGGTATCATGGTCTGCCAGACGCTCCTCGCCCTCTGCATCTTCGCGGCAGGTACTTGGGCGCGGCGTGTAGCCCCGGGGACCCCACTGGGGACCCCATCGGAAGCGGGGACACGGGGCAATTAGCCAGCCCTGGTCTCCGGGGCGCGCGCCGCGGTGTGCGCACTTTGATTTGGGGTGACGCTGTGCGCGCCCTTGAAGGTCCCGAGTACCGCGCGGGGGAAGGGGTGACCCGATTACTTCTTGCTGCAGCCGGAGCCGGCACAAACTCCGTGCTCGTGGAACAGGTGGCTGGGTAGCTGAGAGTCCGAGAGAGAGAGCCGGGTCTGGGCGGCGGCACCGACTGCGCCCGGCTCTGGGAGCGCACCTGCCCGGGAGTCCTGCGCTAGACTCCGTTGCAGTGATTGGACCCGGGGCAGGGATGGCCGTGCCGGGGTCAGGGTAAGAGTAAGGGGGCCGAGGAAAGGGCATCTGGGTTGCGATCGAGAGCCGCGCTCGGTGGGGCCGGCTCGGTGGCTGCGCGCTCGGTGGGGCCGGCTGGCATTCCGGGAGACTCGTCGGTCTCCGGGTCCCCAGAAGTCCATTTCTAGTTCACGTTTGGGGAGTGGGGGGCGGGGATGATGCGGCACAATCCCCGGGACAGCGCAGTGAGTGGCGAGGCTGGAGCCAAGTTTGCGATCGCTCTTGAGGGCTGGCAGATCTACCTTGTGGCCCCGAGTCTATTAAGTAAATAAATAAATAAAAGCAAATAACTAAAGCTCAGCACGGGAGAAAGTAGCAACTTGGTCAGAGTGCCCCTCCCCCTGCCTGCGCCCCCCCCCATCCGAGCCCCCCCTCACCCCCGCGCGCGCGCGCTGCCACCCCGGGTTCAGGGTTACCTACGATCTGACAAAGGGTACCAGGAAGCCAGGGGCCAGAGGACTCTGAGCTTAGCCTGGAAGGGGCTGGGGACTTAAACGATGCCGAGTGTGGTGTTGGGTACCCAGTTTTTCCAGAAAGTGCAGCCCGACCAGGGACCAGAAAGACACGAATAGAAAAAGAAGAAGAAGAAGAAATCAAAGTAACCCGAGGGCACTGGCTTGTTAGAACGATCCTGAGCCACACGCCACACCACACCACACCGTGTAAGATTCGCCTGCGTTTGTTTCCCTCTCCCCGAGTTCCTTGGCTTTCTCGGATCGGGGTCCCCGAGTCATTACAACTCCTTACCAATAAACGAGCGGTTTCCGGGACGCCCACAAAGGTCAACGCCGCCGTTTTAAGGAAAAGTTTCCGGACTTGAGCCTATAGCGTTGTACTTTTCTTCTTCTTCTTCTTCTTCTCTCTTGCTCTACTTGCCGTGTCTGCCCTGGTATCTGGAGACTTGTCTGCAGATGGTTCTCTCCCCCCTCACCCCACACACACACCCAAATCCCCCAAGTTGGGCAGCTTCGGCGGCGCAGCCTGGGGCAGGGCTGGGGCAGGGGGAGGCGAAGGTGCAGTTACGGGGAGCTGAGCCAGGATCGCCTCCCAGGTAATTCCCCGAGCCCGGGCTGCCGGGGATGTTAATCAAGTGACAGCGCCCCTTTACCCTCTGCTCACACTCGCGTCCTGCGCTGCAGGAACCCACGCGTGAGCAGCGGATGATTGGATCTTGTGTGCTGATTTGATTTCGTAGCTTGTTTCATGTTTCTTTTCTTTTGCCATGGCCAAAGCGAGGTGACTGGTGGATCGGGGACAGGACAGGCAGCCCCAGCGTTACCCATACTTCCATGAGATGCCAGCCTGTCAGTCCTGAGGCTTCAGACCCAGTCCTGGGCCAAGTGCCTCTTGCCCTGACCTTGTGTATGGATCTCAAACAGAGCTTTATAGCCCCAAGGGGAAAGGGAAGCTCACCACTTCCTTCTGAAGCTTGTACCTCTGAAAGAATCTCTTTAGATCTCAGTTTGTTGTTAGAGCTGCTAGCAATACATTTTCAGGAAAAAAAATAATATGAAAATTGGCATAACTATCTCATGAGACTCCCTAAGCTGCGAAGTAAGGTGTTTAATCAGGATCTCCAATGTCAGTCTTCTTTTTCTTTTAATTTTCTTGTAAAGATGCTGTGCCGAGAGGTTACAGTTACGTTGGTAAGGTAATGAGTACATTTCTCGTCGAGAATATTTGCCCCGCCCTTTGTTTTTCTCCCACTATCCCTTCCCTCCCCTACCTCCCCCACTCCAACCTGCCCCAAAGTTATAAGGTTCATTTCCAACACAGTGTTTTGTGAGTATCATTGTTGCAATGGCTCATCCTGTGTCCTTGTTTCACCATTTTCAAATGTCATTTTTCTAGAAGAAGCAGGTGGGTTGGTTAAGGAGCAAGGGATTATGGTTCTTTTAGGTGGTGGGATGCGATTTTATCTATTGTACATTGTGAAGATCTCGTCAAAGCTTTAGTTGATTTCACAATTATGTTTCTGAGTGTGTCTGTGTATCTCTGTCTGTGTACCCATCACAGGGCTTGAACTCAGCCTAGGTGCTTCCCTGAGCTTTTTTGCTCAAGGCCAGAACCCTGTCACTTGACCCACAGCTCCACTGCCAGTTTTTTGATAGTTAAGTGGAGGTAAGAGTCTCATGGACTTTCTTGCTTGGGCTGGCTTTGAGCCTTGATGCTAAGATCTCAGCCTCCTAAGTAGCTAGGATTACAAGCATGAGCCACTGGTGCCTGGCTCAGGATTACTTTTAGGATTGCTCCTTTCTTTCCCTCTAACTTTAGAAGCTTCAAAAAAAAAATGGAGGGCTGGGAAGTTGGCTCAGTGGTAGAGTGCTTGCCTTGCATGCCTGAGGCCCTGGGTTCGATTCCTCAGCACCACATAAGCAAAAAGAAAAAAGCTGGAAGTGGTGCTGTGGCTCAAGTGGTGGAGCGCTGGCCTTGAGCTGAAGAGCTGAGGGACAGCGCCCAAGCCCAGAGTTCAGGCCCCACGACCAGACCCAAAAAAAAAAAAAAAAAAATGGAATGCCTCTAAGATGATGGCTTCTTGAGCTAAAAGCTGTGCTGGGCAGAGCTTAATCAATCATCTCAGTACATGATCTCAGTATCTCTTCTAATATGTAAAACAGACCGTTGAAAATATGTATACATATACTAGATATTGCAAATAAGGGAAACCATGGGACCTATGTTTCTTTTGGCCTGGCTTACTTCACTTAATATAATTTTTTCCAAGTCTTTCCATTTCCTAACAAATGGGGCAATGCCATTCTTTCTGATCCAGGCATAGAATTCCATGGTGTATATATACCACATTTTCTTGATCCATTCATCTACTGAGGGGCATCTGGGTTGGTTCCATATCTTAGCTATGGTAAATAATGCTGCAGTAAACATAGTTGTGCTGGTAGTTTTAGTATGGTCTTGTTTGTGAATATTTGGATAAATGCCCAAAAGTGGGATTGCTGGGTCATAGGGGAGCTCTATATGAGTCTTTTGAGAAACCTCCATACTACTTTCCAAAGTGGTTGAACAAGTTTACAGTCTCACCAACAATGCAGTAGGGTTCCCTTCTGTCCACATCCCCTCCAGCATCTGTTGTTACTAGAGTTCTTGATTATAGCCATTCTAACTGGGGTGAGGTGGTATCTCAATGTTGTTTTGATTATTTTCACAATAAAAAAAAGAAAATATGTATGCATTGTCAACAATCCAGCCAGGTTGATTGCTACTTTGGTCTGTTTGTATTTTTTCTTTTCTTTTTTTTTTTCTTTTTCTTTTCTCTCTCTCTCTCTTTTTTTTTTTTTTTTTTTTTTTTTTTTTTTGTTGTTGTTGTGTTGCCAGTCCTAGAGCTTGAGCTTAGGGCCTGGGCTCCGTCCCTGAGCTTCTTTTGCTCAAGGCTATCACTACAGTACCACTTCTGGCTTTTTGTTTGTTTGTTTATGTGGTACTGAGGAATCAAACCCAGGGCTTCATGAATGCTAGGTGATTACTAAGTCACATTCCTAGCCCTGTTTCTATTTTATTTAAAGAGGAAGAAAAATCCCAGGACTGTCTTCAGTTCTCTCAAGAAACATAGGAGTAAACTAGCACCAGTATTGAATAAACTTTGAAGTGTTCCTGATGCCAGTACCCGGGGTGCAAGAGTACCGCCCTGAAATAAAATCCAAAACTAAACCTCCAAGGCTTTGGTGTTAGAATCAAACAGACAGGGAGACTGGCGAGTCCCTTCCATCTTCAGCTCTCTCCTGTGCCTTCTGTATTCTCTGCTTTCAACCCCCCTCCCTATCTTTGGAGTATACTGGAACTTTTAAAAATCCTTATTTAAATACATGAGAGGGGTATGATAGACTACGGAAGCACCAGCCACAGACCTGCTCTGTGTACCCCATTCCCCGGACTCTGATTATCTATGTGTCTCTCTGCAAGCAAGGCAAGAAGAACTAGACTCCCAGTTCGTACTCTGCAAGAGACCCTATTTGGATCTTTCAGATACTTCTCCAAGAAACTAACATCTAGAATGTTCTTATCCTTGAAGGAAGACAGCCCCCTACATTCATATCCTACAGATCCTCCCTGATAGGTGCTAATATATAGACTTTCCACAAATATATCAACACAAACAAATGGGGAAAACCTGGTGCAGGGTTTCCCATGGTTATATGCTTAACATTAGCCTGATAAATGATTGTCACCATGAAGTCTGGAGTTCATAAAAAGTTCCTAAGAAGCATAACCTCAAAGGTAAAAGCCCTACCCTGTTCATTATTATGTGAGACATTTACAGGTAGGCTTTCAAAGATGCTTTAGATAGATTGTACAAAAGCTAAGTGTTACCTGGGCACCGGTGGCTCACGCCTGTAATCCTAGCTACAGGAGAGGCTGAGATCTGAGGATCTCTGTTCAAAGCCAGCCCTAGCAGGAAAATCTGTGAGACTCTAATCACCAATGAACTACTTAGAAAAAGCTGGAAGTGGTGCTGTGGCTCAAGTGGGTAGAGTGCTAGTCTTGAGTATGAAGAGGTTCAGGGACAACACTCAGGCCCTGAGTTCAAGTCCCAGGATTGGCAAAAAAATAAAATTAAAAAGTTAAGTGTCACTGCTTAGGAATTGTGTACATTAGACCAACTACCTTCACCACTCTGTGTTGCCATATCTATAAAATTATAGGCAGGGAAACTTCACAAGGTGGTTGAAAGTGTTAAATGATTAAACATACTTACATACAGTTCCAAGGACATAGAAGATGTTTAGTAAGTAGCTGGGCATAGTGGTGCATGCTCATAATCCCAGCTGCTTCAGAGGTAGAGGCAGCCTAGGAAAAGTTAGCAAAATCGAATCCCATATATATATATATATATATATATATATATATATATATATATATATATATATATATATATATATATATGTATGTATGTATGTATTATAAAAGGCTGGAAGTATGGCTCAAGTCAGTGCTAGAGTACTTACCTAACAAGTAGAAGCTCTGGGCCCAATCTCTACTATCACACTCACAAAAAAATTACTATTATAATCTATATTAACGAAGTTTATTGCATTCAGCACAAAATAACTCCTTCCCCCAAAAGTAACGTTGATATTCTTGCATCTGAGTTATGTAAATCAAAAAGCTTAAACTCATATTTCAGTGCCAGCAAGCCCAGTGTGCAAATTAAGAAACTATTCAGCTGAGTCTACTAAATGCCTAATCTGAAAAGGTTAATAAGGCACCAGTTAGATTTAACACAAAAGTCCAAGAAAATGCTCAGCAACAAATAAAAGTAAAGTCTCACCAGGACTTTATTTCTTCCACAGGGACTTTTGCAAGCTAGTGTGTTTAAAAAGCTCCAGTCAGCTAAATCTTAAAGGTTAGATTCCCCAGAGCCACAAAATTTGGGGTAATTCAGATCCAACAATTTAGGAAAAGACAGGTCATTTAGAATATCATTCTCCAGAACCCAGAGATATCCATAATTGTAATATCTCTAATTTAACTTTTACGTTTGGGCCTGGTCTAATTGCATTTTTAAGTAGAAAATACTGACTAAGTGTCATACTGCTTAACCTCATTTTCTGAAGTAGTCATTTTCCCTCGAGTTATACAGCACCCACTGCTAAGAGTGGACAGTGATGACTTATTGTTCTTGTTGTTTTGTATTTTATTTTTTATTTTCCTTAAATTGTTGTACAGTGGGGTTTCAATTCAACATGTCATTTTGGGAATACAGTGCATCTTGATCAATGTCACCCCTTTCAGCATTCTCCCCCATACAGTGATGCTTTAAAAGTGTTTGTTTTTAAACAAATTGGCTTTCTTATCACTTAAATGGAATCTGTGGTCAAGGAAAGGAATCCTGTAGAGCAGCTACAGCAATGTGCTTCCCTTCGTAAGAACCTGTCACTGAGATTGAATAAGTTAGTTTGGCAATCAAATATTTGTATTGCTCGTAAGACTTCACATAAATCGGGAGCTTAGGAAAGCTTCTGTAGAAGACAATGATAGTTCTAAGAAGTAAACAGATAGTAAAGGTCTACTTGGCCCAGTGAGTGCTGTTTACTTGGAAATGCAGCACTAATATGTTATCACAGTGAATACTAAATAAGACTCATTTGTATCTGCAGCATATAGCATATCTTTTTCTAGTTACATCTTAAATTATTTCAATAGATGTATGCAGATTTCAATAGATAGATGTAAAATCATGTGTTCTGATGTGTGTGTCATTTCTGTTAACATTGCTTGTAACCTTGAAGCCTTTGCCATTTATAAGTGATAGAAACCATTTGCAGAAATACATTAAGTGAATTACAGAAATACATTAAATGAATTACAGAAATTCTCTCCCTCTGTGTTTTTCTGTGATGCAGTGCTGTATTATCTACTGATAATACACTATCTTGATTGTCCTTTGGCTAGTGTTACCAAATTTAGCAGATAAAAATACAGACTTTACAGTGAAGTTTGCATTTCAAATAAATGGTGATTCTAAATATGTTTTACATGATATTAAATTTAAATTCCACTAGGTGTCCAATATTTTTTTTTTCCTGGCAGTTCCCCATGGGCCTTTCAATGACAGCTCATGTGTGCAATGGGCTTGCTACAGGATGAGTGTCACTGAACTTTGCCCCTTGGGGCTTTAGTCGCCTTCTCCCATTTCATTAAAAACAACCCATTCCCGAGGAAACATGGAGCAGCGTTCTTGGTTAGCAACTATATGGGTAAGGATTCTGGAGTAACTTTCACTCTAGTGAAATGTTTTTATTCTGATTGCATATCCATTAACTATGCATTGTAGTACATAGCTAAAATTGTGAGATCTCACCCAAAACATGGGAGATTTCTGTGGTTTCTCTGACCTGCATTGACAAATCCCTTTGATCCTTCCTCCCACCCCCTTTTGAAAGTATACATCTATTCATAGCAATCGGTTTTGCCTAGAAGCTGGAATTAGAAGCAGTCTGGAATCTAGCTGGCAGCTGATTTAAAAAGAAAGTTATAGAATAGCTTTGGATTTCAGTACTTCTTTTGTGCCAAGATCTTAAGACATCTTAAAAGTATTAATTATATAAGTTTTATGTAATTCCTGCTAGATAGATTTATTGGTATCACTTAAAAGCTGGGACTGTATAGAGCCTGAAGCAGCACATTAGACAGAATTTTAAGGAAGAGGTTAAGAAGAATATTTTAAGCAACTGAACCATAGTAGAAATTTTCAACCTTCAAATAGTTAAGGTGAAAACTCAGACTAGCTAACTGTTACAGGGCAAAGATTGTATGAAACTACTAGGTGTGGTATTTAGAAAACATGCCTATTTGATATAAAAGATGAATAGTAGAATTTAGAACTACCCATTCAGACTTCCTACAGATTAGATCTCATTCTTTTTCTCTTTGTATTACAGAGTTAGTAAGAAGCATAAGGGCTCAGGGACAGCCTCCAGACCCTGAGCTCAAGCCCCACAACTGGCAAAAGGAAAGGAAAGATGGAAGAAGGAAGGAAGGAAGGAAGGAAGGAAGGAAGGAAGGAAGGAAGGAAGGAAGGAAGGAAGGAAGGAAGGAAGGAAGGGAAGGGAAGGAAAGGGAAAGGAAGGGAAGGGAAGGGAAGGGAAGGAAGGAAAGGAAAGAGGGAGGGAGGGAGGGAATGGAGGGGAGGGAAGGGGAGGAGAGGGAATGGGAGGAATATTTTCAGTATCACTGGAAAAGCTTTTGACATATGTCTTAGTCCATTCATTCTGCTATAAGCAGCCTAAAATCTATAAATTAGTTTATAAACAAATAGTGATTTCTCAGTGATTTCAGAGGCTGCGAAGTTCAAGATCAAGGTGTTGGCCAGATCTGTATCTACTGAAGCCTACTCACTGGTATCTTCTCATTATACCACGATGTGGTAGAAGAGGCAGGGAAGCTCTTGGAGGATTCTTTTATAAAGCCATTGTACTCTCATTCATGAGATGCCCATCATCATAATCTGACCACTTCCTATGGCTCATCTTCTAACGTTATTGTCTTAGGGTTAGTATTTTAATTTATAAATTTTAGGAAGACTAAAATATGTCAACTATATTATGAATCCACAGATAGATGGAAAGAACATTTATATGATGATGATGATAGTGATGATGATGATGATGATGATGATGATGATGATGATGATGATGATGATGATGATGTTGACAACGACAACAACGACTCAGGGTATAGGTGCTGAGTTTTTCTTTCCTGCTTATTTTCCTTTCTCTTCTTTTTTCTTCCCCCCCCCCTTTTTTTTGCTCAAAGCTAGCGTTCTACCACTGGAGCCACAGGCCTATTTCCAGCTTTTTTAGAAAGTCTCAAGGACTTTCCTGCCTAGGCTGGCTTTCTTTGAACTAAGAGATTCAAATCTTAGCCTTCTGAGTAGCAAGGATTATAGGCATGAGCTACCGGCACCTGGCCATTTATTTGATTCTTAAACACTTTAACATCATATGACTCTTTGTACTGTAATTTGGATTCTTCAAGAATAGTGACAATTACTGCCAGAATAAAACGATGCTGTCTTTGTGTGCTATCAAAAAGTATGATTCACTGTTCACGTGTTTAAGGAAAAATGAATGATCCTAGCCATTCTATTGATTATGCAATTGTAACAATATGAGGAGATTTAGTACATCTCAAGATTACAATGTAAGAGGATGTCTCTACAACTTCTTTCTCAGTCAATCTTAAAACAATCAGAAGGACAAAATACCTCTTTGTTGGTGCTGAAATTCTGCAAGTTCTTGGTGGATATCACATATTCTCTCAGTCATGGGAATTCTTGCTACTGCTTGAGAGGCAGCTTCAAGACCTGTGCTGTTATCACATTCAACTAATAAGATCATGCATGGTTCGAGTTAAAAATTATAATGTTGATTAGGATGGCATTCAAGAAGAATTCTGAATTGCCTGTCCTTTTTAAGGAGAACTGATCCAATGTATCTGGGCAGGAGAAAGGATATTTTCAGCTTTTGAGAATAGATGACCCATCATTTACATCCTAGGAGCTATTGGTAGAATTGAATTGTCATATTAACTTACATTTGGAAAAAGTGAGAAATAGACAATTGCTCATTTAGAATTTTTACATTCACTACATAAGAGTGGCTGGAGTATAAGGTGATGGAAAAGCAAGGATATTATCAGTAGCCAGAATGAAAGGGAGAAGACAGAATTATTTGAGAATGTAAAGGTCCAACCTGCCTTTGATGCTCCTGCTTGAAATGAAAAATTCATCCAGGTTTTTTTGAGAGTGTAAAGAATAACTCCTTAAATATATATGATGATAAGGCCCTTTTGCATACCCTACTGCTAAAGGATGCAGATTGAACCTTCTAGTGAAATAATATGGCAGCTCTCAAAACGGCTAGTTAGGGTACCCTTGGCATTGTGAAAGCTGAGACTATGTCCTGATATACACATCAAGACCAATTCAGGGGCATGAATTGAATCAGTTAAGGAGTGATGAATGGCCTAGGGTTTTTCCATGTCCAGATCCTTCATAGACTGTATTTTAGAGTAGTATTATGTGTAGACTCTGCTTTAAATGCTTATATGAAGTGAAGTATAGACATAATATTTTTAAGTAGGATAAGAGTCCTGTTATAATATATGAGAAGCAACATAATATGGAAGAACAGGGTTTATTTTAAGAGGATGGCATAGAATGCCAACTCAGCAATCTTGTTTCCTTCTCTATTCACTTAAAAGTGACATGGGGTAAGCCTCTCACTAAAGTATACTGAGCCTACAGATCATCACAAAATCATTATTTTATTTTACTTATTTCCTTGTCTACCTCCTTCTACTAGACTACAAGATGAATGAGAACAGAAGTCTTAGCAGTTTTATGGGCTGTTGTGGTGCCAGTATATGAAACAGAGACATAGAATGGCTACTTAATAAATAGTCATGCCATCAATCCTTGAGAATCTACACACACTAAAGACTACACAAGTTTCTAGAGCTAATATACAAAAGAGATAAAACTGCAGCCTCACAAAATTTACATTCTTCCAGTATGATTTATCTTAACTTAGCCAAAAGAAAATCAGCATTTAAATAATAGTCATCTCAAACACAGGTTCAAACCTCAGCTCTTAAATGTCTTCCTCCTACAGGCTGCACCTGAGGCTTTCTTTGTCTCAAAGGATAGCAACCTCAGCTTTCTTACCTGCTCACATGCAACACCAGGTGTCATCCTCAGGTGTTTTTCTCTCTCTACACCCCTCAGTCTGTCTTTCAAGACAATCCGTTTTCTACCTGCCACCCCCATGGCTGCTCTGACCCTGGGCTCAGCCATGTTCTCTTTTCCTGAAGCACTGCAAAGCTGCCAGCTCTTATTCTTTACTTCCCGAGGTCTGCTTTAAACAAAACAACAGTTGGTCCACTGCAAATCTGCAATATCACTGCTCTTTGTAAGCCCTGTCATGGTTTTCCAGGGCACTCAGAGTAAAAAGCTTTGGCCTATGGCAGTAGTCCATGATGCCAGGTATACATGGTAGAGGATGCCTGGATGCTTGTTGACTTCATGGTTGAGTGCAGGAGAGGGAGAGAGAAGGGGGAGGGGGAGAGAGAGAGAGAGAGAGAGAGAGAGAGAGAGAGAGAGAGAGAGAGAGAGAGAGAGAGAGAGAGAGAGAGAGAGAGAGAGAGAGAGAGAGAGAGAGAGAGAGAGAGAGAAATCCATAATCCTCTCCTCCAAGAACATTACTCCAATGACTTAAAAGTTCCCACAAGGCCCCACCTCTTAAAGTTTCCTACTACCTTCCAAAAGCAACCAGCAGAGGATCAACCTTTTTTTTCTGGTCCTGGGGCTTGATTTCAGGGCATGGGAACTGTTCCTGAGCTTCTTTTGCTCAAGGCTAGTGCTCTAACACTTGAGCCATAGCTCTACTTCCAGTTCTTTGGGTAGTTTAGTAGCAGTGTCTCATGAACCTTCCTGCCTGGGCTGGCTTCAAACTGTGATCCTCTGTTCTCAGTCTCCTGAGTAGCTCAGATTACAGGTGTGAGCCACCAGCACCTAGCTGAGGATCAAGTCTTTAACACAGTAGCCAACAGAGGACATTGTATATCCAAACATAGCACCTTTGATCAAATGTCACCTTCTCAACAAGAACTACCTTATCCAACATCTTAAAATCTGTCTGTTCTACCTTCCATCCCTACAGTCCCAGTGCCTCTTATAAGTCTCTTGCTGCTCTTTCTTTAATATCTGTCTATATGTCTGTCTGTCTGCCTCTGTCTATCCACCTCTCCTTACTAAGTCACAGCACTAAAAAGAAGAGATTTTATTTTTCTTATTCACCATAGCCACCCTCAGTGCTGGAATAGTGTGTGGTACAAAGTGAGAACTCAACATCTTTGTTGAATTGGATGATTAAAATAGATCTTTTTGAAGGCTAGCAAAACAAAGACTTAATTCAAATTTTTCCTTGGATCACCCCAAATAAGGCAGTGGCAATCATGCATATTATTAGATGTTTATGTCTAGTATTTCTAAGTAGCTGTTTTTAAAACAGTAGTCAGGACATTAGTCTTCATTGAAGATTACAAAAAAAAAAGAAACTTAAGTTTTAAAACTCACCTTTCTTTTTAAGCTATGCACACCAAACTCTTTTTAAAATGTAAATCTTGCCAGAAAATGGGTATTTGAAAGGGGTAGGGTGGGTGGAGTTAAGGGGACAGGGGAAGGAAGACATATGAAGAGTAAAAGAGGGGGAGAGTGCAGTCAAGAATTCAATACATATCCAACAAAATTCAGAAAACTGAGAGAAGGGGTGGGTAGAGGAGGGATGGATGAGAATATTGGAAGGGTGACATGGATCACGATGCATTGTATTCACAAGCAGTTTTGTTAAATGGCAACTCTTTTTTTTTATGGCAACTCTTTTGTACAACAACTTAAAGATAATTTTTTAAAGTAAGCCTTAAGCTCTTTTATGTGATGGCCATCATTTTAAAGAAGAGCTGAAACTTCTTTAACTTTCTAGCCAATTAAGGAAATGTCACTTTTATTTCAGATAGGGAAGATAAAAATACCTCTACTATTTGAACATTTCTGAGAATTTTTTAAATAATTAAAAATAGCCTACTGATGAAAACTGATTTGAGCCTGAAGGATGCCAATTGGCAATTACCCAATAAAGGTTGAAAAAGTTATGTAAATTCAGAGCACCACTCTGCAGTGTTGAAAGTCTAACTAATATATTCAAGAACTCACAGGGAGTTTCCCTGCTCTCTGCCCTCCTGGTTGATTCTGAAATATAAGTTGTATATTAGTCTAAGTCTTAGGTAGACCTGACTACAATTAAACCTGTATCCTGGGGTAGGGGGTGTAGGGATTTGGCATCTATCCTACAGACTGACAGCTCTTGACATTGCTGGTGTCAAAGTTACCAGAATGGCCCATCCTTCCACCCCAGCTTAATTATGTACCAAATACTCTCCTGCTACTATCCAGTTTCTCAAAATAAGAATGATTAGTAATTTAGTGGCTGCCAGAAAGAACATGAGTCTTAAAAAATAGCAACATACTTATCTTGATTATATCAACTTGAGGAGCAACTGAAAAATATGCCAAAGAAGGGGAGAGGTGACATTTCATTTTTTGAAAAAAATACATTGCCTCCTTGTTTCATGAGGATGTTTTGTCCATTCCAGAAGAGCATAGCCTCTTGTCCAGCCATCTTGAAGTCCAGCTGCCATGACTGTAAGTAGTATAACCTAGGCTGTGGCTTTGGCCTTGTGCCAAAGACCCCAGGTATGGTATCTAGTGTTGTTAGTGTAGCACCATCCTTCTGCTTGTTACACAAGGCAGTACCATACCTCCCAGGGGAAAAGCAGGGCTTTTCCCATTTGGAAGGAAAAGGAGCACACATCAAGTTCTATGTCACAGAGAATGGAGCTGGTCTTTATACCAGCTGATATGCAAAATTCATACTCGGTGATGTAAGCAATTGCTTAAAATAATTTGGATGGCCATGTACTGGCATATAAATAGGTTTACACTATATTAAGCCAACATATTGTAATTTTATATTTTCCAGTATACCGAAAAGGCAAGCTACATCATGTGCAATGTGTTCCTGAAAGGGAAAAAAAAAAGATTCTCTTTGACAAATAAATTTTGGGTCAATTTTACTTTTCTTTCCTGTCTCAGCCTTTCCCCATCCCCCACCCCTGCCTGAATATCTGAATAAGATATTATGAATATTTTAAATCCCTCTTTAGCAACAGATAAATGTGGCTAAAGTAACTGCTAGATGGCCATTTCTAGCCTCACAGTCTTGACACAAAACTCATGCTGATGAGCCCTCAAGAATAAGATTTTAGAGAAGCAAATAATGTCAGAAAGGTTACAGGACATTGCTGATGTAATGGGCAGGGTAGGTTCTGGGAAGGAATTGACTTAAAGTAACATTACACTTTCTAAAACCAGAGTGCTACATAAATCATTGATCAGGACAACCATCCAGGATAGTATTTCAAGGGGCTCTGAGCTAACTATTAGTATTTAAAACACATTGTTAGGGTCTTCCCCCCGCCCCACTATTTCTCTCCTCTCCTTAAAAATTCTCTTAAGAATTTGTCATAATGAGAACAATTTCTTAACACGTTTTCTAAGTTTCTTGAGATGAAATTTGACAACTAGATATCAATTGAAATAAATAGACCTCAGAAGAATATATGGTTTATATTTTTCCTTTGGCAACATTAAACGTTATTTCATTCTTTCAATAAAATAATCAATAAAATGTGGTTTAAGGAAATGCTGAATCCATTATCAGTTCTCTAGGGTATCAGTAGGGCCCAAAGCAGGTGAGGCTGGGGAGACAGCTGGAGCATATAGACCTGATCCAGGCCATCCCTTTATAATAGATTAAAAACTAGACTTACTTGCTGGAGCTTGCACTGTTAGCTTTGTACATGGTTAGCCTTACTCCATTTATTTTTATCACACATTAGGCTGAATATGTTTCATCTACCATCTTATCTAATCCTCCCAACAGCCCTAAGAAGCACGCAATAATACTCTCACTTTGTAATTCAGGTCATTATTTTTATTTTATTGTAGCCATAGATCATATAATTAGGATGTAACAGAGCTGGATTTTGAACCTATATCTCTCTTTACCTACTTGTTGACCTACTGCCTGAACTACTAACACAATTGCCAAACCCTTGTGTGTTCCCAACTTTGTTTCTATTCTCCAGCCCCATAACTACAGCTTTGATGATGGCAGTAACTCCTGAGAGGCTGCTGTCTTTCTTCACACAGACACTTGACAATCTTTGGGACCCTGGTAGGCCCATGCAAATTGTCTCCTTCCCTCCAAAGGAGGAGAAAAAGACCTAAATCTACTCAAGTCTTTTCTGGGTGCTCAGATTTGGGGTTCTAAAATCCACTTACACTAAAAAGAATGAAAATTCCTTGGAGAAGTGGCTAAACCCAGACAGATATGGATTAAAGAAATGCATAAGATGTCTGGAATATACTGTTTGATCAGAGAGCAAAGACATTCAAAGACTACCAAAGTTCTGTTAAAGGACTCAGGATTAATTAATGAGGCTCTTGCTGGCCAACAATGGTGCAATTTGAGCATTGATGAGTATAATTGTAATCTATTGAAACTTCAAAATGAGACCAAGACCAAAACAATGAAATGATACAAACATTATTGAACTTTATTGGAGGCTACCAATAAATCAACACATTATTTTGAAAACTAATAGAGAACTAGAAAGAATCAAATATTATCTATTGATCTTACCTTGCCTTATTTTGTGAATTATACTGTTGAGCGACCAAATATTAGAAGACAGGATTGTTGATTTCTATGAAGGATTGCACTAGTATGTGAGGAATGTGTCATGGGAATAGACAATTACTTTATCATAGGACTAAATAAGTTCGTGGATCTTATCATTGATACTCAGTTACTACCAATTTTTTGAAGTATAACACAGCCAGATACTCTATTTCCCAATGAAAGAATATATCATCCTCACTGAAGTGGTCTTTCAAATTAAAAGGCACCAAAGTTCAATTAATCCTCTAAATCCAGCAGTGAAATTTCAGGAAACAAAGATGACTAAAGACAATGATGAACACACTGTAGACTTGAGAAAAAATCAGATGCTATGGAAGACTATAGGATAAACAACCTGGTTGTTCCTATAATAATATCACAAAGAATAAAAGAGTTGACTCAGGAATAAGAAAAGGATGTCCACTCTCTCCACTTTTCTTCAATTTAGTATTAAAATGCCTGGCTATGGGCTGGGAAGGTGGCTCAGTGGTAGAGTGCTTGCTTTGCATGCCTGAGGCCCTGGGTTCGATTCCTCAGTACCACATAAGCAAAAAGGAAAAAAAAAAAATCTTTAAAATGCCTGGCTATAGCAATAAGACAAAATGCAAACATAAAGGGGATCCAAATAGGGAAAGATGAAGTAAAACTCTCCCTCTTTGCAGATGACATGATCTTAAAGAATCCCACGGACTCCACTCCTAAATTACTTGAGCTGATTCAAACTTTGGCAAAGTAGCAGGGTATAAAATTAACCCTCAAAAATCTGTGGCTTTTCTGTATGCCAACAATGAGAAAAATGTGGCTGAAATCAGGACAGCAACTCCATTTGTAATAGCCCCACAAAAAATAAAAATAAAATACCTAGGAATTAATCTAACAAAAGAAGTGAAGGACCTCTACGATGAAAACTTTAAAAACCTGAAAAAGGAAATTAAAACAGAACTTAGGAAGTGGAAAACCTCCCATGCTCCTGGATCAGAAGAATCAACATCATGAAAATGGCAATACTTCCCAAGTCTATCTACAAATTTAATGCCATACCCATCAATATTCCAACCTCATTCTTCAATGAAATAGAAGAAGCAATCTAAAAATTCATATGGAACAATAAAAGACCCTGGATAGCAAAAACAATCCTTAACAGAAAGAACAGTGCTGGAGGAATATCAATACCAAATTTCAAACTCTAGTACAAAACCATAGTAATCAAAACAGCGTAGTACTGGCACAAGAACAGACCTGAGGACCAATGGAATAGAATTGAAAACCCAGAAATGAACCCACAGACCTATAGCCACCTAATCTTCGATAAGGGAATTGAAAAATAGAATGGAAGAAAGACAGCCTCTTCAGTAAATGGTGCTGACAAAATTGGTTAATCACTTGTAGAAAACTAAAGCTAGATTCTTATATATCACCCTGCACCAGAATCAACTCCAAATGGATCAAAGACCATGAAGTCAAAGCAGACACCCTGAAAACATTACAGGACAGAATAGGAGAAACCCTAGGTCTCCTTGGCACAGGGCAGAATTTTCTCAATAGAGACCCAGAAACACAACAAATCAAAGAAAAGTTGGACAAATGGGATTGGATGAAGCTGCAGAGCTTCTCCATGGCAGCAAGATCAATAGAAAGCCCATGGATTGGGAGAAGATCTTCACTAGCCATACAATGGACAAGGGTCTCATATCTAAAATATACTTGGAATTCAAAAAATTAAATCCCCCAACAACAAATCCTCAAAGAAACAACTGCCTAATAAATAAGTGGGCTAAAGACTTAAAGAGAAACTTCTCTGAAGAAGAAAGAAGGATGGCCAATAGACACATGAAAAAATGCTCAACCTCCCTAGCCATAAAAGAAATGCAAATCAAAACAATATTGAGATACCACCTCATCCCAGTTAGAATGGCTATAATCAAGAACTCTAATAACAACAGATGCTGGAGGGGATGTGGATAGAAGGGAACCCTACTGCATTGTTGGTGGGAGTGTAAACTTGTTCAACCACTTTGGAAAGTAGTATGGAGGTTCCTCAAAAGACCCTACATAGATATCCCTTATGACCCAGCAATCCCACTTTTGGGCATTTACCCGAATGATCACAAACAAGACCATACTAAAGCTACTAGCACAACTATGTTTATTGCAGCATTATTATCATAGCTAAGATATGGAACCAACCCAGATGCCCCTCAGTAGATGAAGGGATCAAGAAAATGTGGCATATGGAATTTTATGCCTGGATCAGAAAAAAATGGCTTCACCCCATTTGTTAGGAAATGAAAAATCTTGGAAAAAATTATATTAAGTGAAGTAAGCCAGGCCCAAAGAAATATAGGTCCCATGGTTTCCCTTATTTGCAATAACTGGTATATGTCTGGGACAAGCAGAAAAGGTCAAAAACTATGTACATATGACCAGATAAGACGATGTTAAACAAAATAAACACCAAGATAGGGACACAAGTGGGTTTTTTTTTCTTGCTTGCTATTGTTTCTAACATACTTATAATGTACCGAATGATTTTTTTTTATGTTCCTCTGCCACAGCATAACCTCTGTTTTCACTGTATTGGATTCTGGTGCCCTATATCTTGTATATACACTCTCTAATTTGGGGAAGGGAAGGGAAAAACCAAAATGCTTAAATAGGGATACAAGTTGACCCATTGTAACAATGAGATGTACAAGACACTATGTTGAAAAACAAACTTTACAATTTAGGCTGGAGGGGTAGGGAGGTGGGGAAAGAGTGTAGTTGTGGAGGTGGGAGAGAAGGGATGGTAGGGGAAATACAAAGGAGGAGGCAACAGTGCTTGATAGGAAATGTACGCATTACCTTGCTCATATAACTGTAACCCCTCTGTACAGTATTTTTACAATAAAAACATATTAAAATAAAAAATAATAAAAGAGTTTGAAAAAAAGGTAGGTAGAAGAGGGAGAAATATATAGAATGAAAAGAAACTTAAGGAACATAGCAACCAATTGTGATTGTAGACTGTATTTGGATCTTGAATCAAGCAACAATGAAAAATAAATGATGACACTTACTAGGCAATCATGGGTTCAAGCATTGGCTCTCTATATAACACTACTAAGGTATTATTCATTTTTTTACTATGATAATGAATATAGAATAGATAATGAACATACATTTTCAACAACCTCATTTACTATAAAGACAAACTATTCATATTTATAGAAGAAAAGCTGTAATTCTTTATAATTTGCTTCAAAGTAATATTGCCCTGGGAACAATAGGTGGGAATATCATATGAAAAAATGATGGTGAGTAAACAATTGTCAAACATGAGTGAAGAAAGCCTAAGGTTCATTGTACTCTTCCACTTTGTATAGCATTTTAATTATTCCAATATTAAAGTTTTTAAGAGTCTTTGTTGTTTATAGAAACAAGTCCAAATTCCTGTTTAGCAAATGAGTTAGACCTGAATTAGAGGCAAAACAAAAGAGAGGTGATACTAGTAATCATGGTGTGAGAGGCCAAAGAAGCCAATAGGTCATTCTTGATTTCCCAAGCAAGGAACACCTACCATGTACCTTGGGGCCTCTCTGCCTTGGTTCAGGACATTTCATCATTCTAGAGTATCATTCTCCATATACATACATATATGTGTATATATATGAATATGGGGAATGACATATATGTATGTGTATATATGTATATATGTATGTGTACACACATACACACACACATATATGTACTCAGTGCTTATCAAACTGAACCAAAGAAACTGAGGCTGGGGGACATGGAACCCAAGGTCTTGCAGCTGATTAGTGCCTGAACCTGGATTGAAATTGTCATGTAAACTTAAGTCCCCTGACTTCAAAGACTCCACAGCACCCTTCACATTGCTCTTCTCTCTTTGGAGTTAAGATTTAAAGACTTCACAGTCTGTGAGAGAAGCGCACAGTAACTTAGAATGGCTGAATGTTATTGCCTGTTGCTATGCCTAAGCATGACAATGAGCATGGAGTGTTGAGGGCGTGGCCTACAAATAAAAACTTGGTAGAGGAAAATGGCCTGGGACTTGTGAAACCTCTTGGCTCAGTGATACAGTGACACCATGAATATGAAAGACACCAGGAAGCCCTAGAGGAAGAAGAGAAGGGAGAGGTGGGAGGCTGTGAAGATCCAGGTGGCTTGCTTCTTGTGGCTGTCCATCGATCAATGAAATTTGGGAAGGAATTACAACCAACTCTCAGGCAAATTTGCTATTCCTAGGCAACCACTCTTTTTTTTTTTTTTTTTTTTTTGGAATTCTACACTTAAATATTTTTTTTTATTGTGAAAATACTGTACAGAAGGGTTACAATTACATGGGCAACATAATGAGTACATTTCTGATCAAGCATTGCCTCCTCCTTTGTTTCTCCTTCCCATCCCTTCCCATCCTCCCCCCCCACCCAATTCTCCCCACTTCCCCCCCCCCCAACCCCACACCAAAGTTGTAAAGTTTGTTTTCAACATAAGACTTGTACATCTCATTGTTGCAATGGGTCCACCTGTATCCCTATTTAAATTATTTGTTTTTCCCCTTCCCCTCCACAAATTATACCAACATCAAATACAGTGAAAGCAGGGGTTATACTGTGGGGGAGGGACATACAAAGCAACAAAAAATAATCTTATAAATGTGTTAAAAACAATCGCATGAAAGAAAAAAAACTTTTGGGTACATATCTTAGGGTTCATTTCCCTAACATCCCCTTATCTGACCTTTTCTGCTTGACTCAGACATATACTAGATATTGCAAATAAGGGAAACCATGGGATCTATGTTTCTTTGGGCCTGGCTTACTTCACTTAACATAATTTTTTCCAAGTCTTTCCATTTCCTAACAAATGGGGCAATGTCATTCTTTCTGATCCAGGCATAGAATTCGATTGTGTATATATACTACATTTTCTTGATCACCTACTGAGGGGCATCTGGGTTGGTTCCATATCTTAGCTATTGTAAATAGTGCTGCAATAAACATAGTTGTGCTGGTAGCTTTAGTGTTGTCTTGTTTGTAAACATTTGGGTAAATGCTCAAAAGTGGGATTGCTGGGTCATAGGGGAGCTCTATGTGGAGTCTTTTGAGGAGCCTTTCATACTACTTTCCAAAGTGGTTGAACAAGTTTACTCTCCCACCAACAATGCAGTAAGGTTTAGGCAACCACTCTTACCTGCATGTTCTTGTGAAATGAAATTACACTGTGGATAAGTAATAGCAATATGATTTCCTATGGCAGCTCCATCAATATTGCTACCCAGCACTAAGCATAGCAGAGGTTTTTAGAGGAAGGAAAAAAATCCACATGTGTTCTTTGAAAATGTATTGAGGATGGGGGTGGGGTGAGGGAGTAGGTACTACAATCCACAATTTGATGTGTGTTGTCAAACCAGAGCCAGTTTTGGTCTGTTTCCCATAAAGGTGGGTTAATGATGGAACCATTCCATAGAAATGAAGGAGGGTATCAGATTGAGGTCTTTGCCAGTGGGTGGCCCTGTTCTCCTTTTCTGTATGATCTACTTTTGCAATAGAAAAAGTGAGAAATGACGACATTTTCTTTCCTTCTCTGGGCTTGCGTGTCACCAGAAAGTACTCTTCTTTTTTAACTTGGGCTTTAAAATTGTATCCTGGTGTTATTAACCAAGGTTGAAGGAATGTAGAAGAATGCCAACCTGGGTAGGAAGAGAACTTATTCTTCTGACTTTTCTGCTACAGAGATAGCCACAAATCAGAGATAGCAGCAGAGATAGCCACAAATCAGTGCCTCGCTCCTATACATTACTCTCTGTAAATTGCTGTAAGCTGCTATGTCCTCTTGAACCATGCCAACCTGCCAAGTTGGAGATAAATATACATTAGCTATTGTCTGGGTTTCCTAAAGCTGCCATAGTAAATTACCATAAACTAGGATGGCTTAAAACAATAGACATTTATTCTGTCACAGTTCTGGGAGCAGAAAGGCTGAAGTGAAGCCTGCAGCAAGCCGTGTTTCCTCTGAAGCTCTGGGGAAGAACCTTTCCTTGTTTCTTCCAGCTTTCTGGTAGCCCAAGCACTCCTTCCTTGAAGCAGTAAGATTTCAATCTCGATCTCCCTCTCCTCATGGTTTTTTCTCCTCCAGTGCTAGCAGAAGCCACATTCCCTTCCAAGATGGAGGGAGCCAATCATCTTCAATCAGTGTGAACACAACTTGGTCACATCCGTTAACTGTATTCATAAGCAACGTCACGCCATGAGTACTAGGGGTTAGGGCTTCAACATCTATTTTTAGAGGGGCACAATTCAACCTTTAGCAGTGATTTTTTTATATCGAAACCATGGCTTCAAAGACCTCCAATGATAGAAGCAATTCCTTTACAGATAGTTTTTATTCGAGATAGCTGTTGTTACCTTGAAAAACATCCTCAATTTTTAAAAAATTTCTTTCTTTACCTCTTCACTTTATTACTTCTGACAGTTGAGACTGATGAAATCAGGTGCTACTCCAGATCTGAGTCCTGTAGGCACTTGGGGAAAATATTTCTTGAACACATGGATATAGCCTATCTAACCCCTGGCCATTAAATATCGGTACCACCCTGCAACATAGGAAAAGGGAGGAGATAATGCCTTCCAAAATATCAAACTTATTGGAAACCAATGGTCTAAAATTAGCAATGTTTTTTTTTAACATCTTTCCTCATCACCCTACACACAATGATGTTCTAAGCAAATAGCAGCCCTGGTTTTACCCAGCTTCTAGCCTAAAGTATGAGAGACCAAATATCTGAAGAACCTTCCAATTTGAACAGGACCCCTGCTTGTTCATATACTATTCTGGATGCCTTTGACAAGTCTCAATCACTGCTTCATTTCTGCTCTGCCACTTTTAATACTACATTTATGTTTACAACAGAGCAAAAAGTTGCAAGCAATACAGATAGCCCTCTGATCTTCTTTAGTGTAGGTTAGTACAAAATCAAAATGATACATTTCTCTTGTTTGTGTGGTGACAGGATCTGCTTTCTAAAACATATCTTTTCTTTACAACTATGTAATACATTGTTAGATGTGGGGGACATAGAGGTCACAAGCATCTTGTATTGAAAAATACATAAATAATTATATTTTAGGACAGTGGATTTCTGTTTGCCAATGTGAAAAGTATATGTATTTGTGTATGGAATGTATATTTTCCTCCTTTTCCTACTTATCTCTTTACTCAAATTAATTAGAAGAACTTTACAAGTAAGAGATTAAATAACATTACAGTATCTTTTTTTGTTCATCTTTCGTTTAGATTCTTTATGCATTTTATTATTATTGTAAAGATGATGCACAAATGGATTACAATTACATAAGCCAGGTAGTGAGTACATTTCTTTTTGAACCATGTAACCCCTTCCTATAGTAAGTATCTTTTTAGGGAAAATTAAACTTATTATTCAATGGATTCATACATTTTCTTTAGTTCCTGAAACTTACTTTCCCTCTCCATAAACAAGTAGAATATTTTAAAATTTAAGAGCCACAATCATCTGTATTCATGTGTTCTGATTAGTACCTAAAGTGTTTATTAGGTAAGAGCATGAACATGAGTTTAGATCTGACCCTGCCTACTTGGTATTCTTTTAGAATCAGAGCTATCTTTCTTAAATCAATATTAAGTTCTTTTCTCTGGAAAAAAATATTTCACTCATAGGAAATATAATTACTTGGTTTGCTTGTAGAGGTAAGAGAACCATTTGCAGAGAAGGGAGGGATCCACTGTTGAAGCCTTTATTGATTTAAGTTATTCTTTTTTTAATTTAAGTTATTCTTTAAGGGATACAAAAATAATAAAGCTCTGGTACTATAAACAAAATTCATGGATGAGAACTTGGTTCATGCTGAGATAAAAAGTGACAAAGAAAAGAGAGCAGTCTCATTATACTTTTAAATCTCAGTGAAAGTAATTGTGTTGCCAAAGCCATGCTGCAAGACCACCTGGGTCCCAAAGTTGATGCCCAGAGGATTAGGAGGAAAGAGTTTCAGAAGCTTTGAGGTTTTTTTTTCCCTAAAACAAGATGAAAGAAGTTAATAAGGAAATCTGAGGTTACCTAAGGGCTAGCAGGTCAGCCAGCTCATATATCTGGTTTGGGACACATGCTTTTGAAGACCAAAACATTTCCAAAGATGATTCTACTTTAGGTAATTCTTCCAGAATGAAAGAAATCACCAGAAACATTAAAAGTTGAAAAGCCATCCCTACTTCTCTGACATCTGAGACCATCCTGGCCTCTCCAGAGTTACTTGACTGAGGGAGCTGAAAACCAGCTGTAGCTCTCCACAGCACCTGGTAGGACAGGACTGGACAATGTGTCATGCCTGAGAAAGCCACTATTACTCTTGGCAAGTCAGGCTAACTGATTTGGAGGCTACCAGCTCCATTGTGGCTGGCCTAGTCACCTCTCCAATTCGGCATGTGTTGCAGCTTAAAACTTGATGTAGTACTTGAGACAAAATTAGGAGTATCAGGGGAATATCTCTTGTGGAGTTCCAAGATGCAACATCAGCAATTAGAAATTAATGGGAAGGGAACTTTCACTATTCAAGCAGGAACTACTACCCAAGAAGAACCAAGAGCTTTCTGAGATTATAGACAAAAGGATAGGAATACTAGGAAAAGATCTGAGCTCTTGACTCAGTCATGGTTGGGTTGTCAGATTCTGGGAAGGCTCAGAAAACTTGAACTAAAGAGAGACAAGTTTCATTGGCATGTGCTATTTGATATTTCACTCTGCTAATAAGAGTGTTACCATTTATATTCTTTATTAAGCTATGTCTATCTGGTCAAACTTTACCAGCAGTGGCAACTTGAATGTGTACCTCTGTTCTTTGCTGAGCCATAACTTCGTTTGACCTATGTTTGACCTATAATCCTCAGCAAAAACATGCTGCTGCTGTCTTAAAGTTATACACACACACACACACACACACACACACACACACACACACACACACACACACACACACACACACACACACACACACACATACACGTACAGACCCAACTTTCCTATACACACAGTGCTTCTACCTGCTCCTTTTCTTCTCACTTGTAATGCTGAGCTGATTCTAGTGTCCCATGAGGAAGACATCCTCCAAACCTGCACCTGCAGGAGAGCAATTTCTGCTGCTTCTGATGACAGAGGAAGATGCAGGTCTGAAATCCCATCTGCAATGTTAATGTGAAACCTCCACACCTAGGCTCCTAAATGTGTAGATTATACTGTTTATGAATTTCCTTGATTTTATTTCTATAAAAATTCATTTAAAAAAATATCACACCTAAGTAACACTTGGGTTTTCTTTGTGATGAGGAATTTGGCAGAACACAGGCATTAGCTAAGAGCTGTGTAAATTCAGGAAAACAGATGAACAGATCAAAATGCTTCTGAGAATTCAGGCATGAGGTATGGTGGCTAAAGTTTCCTTCTACAAGCATTAGGAGATTTTGTTTTAAAAAAAAGAACACTGCTTTCTTGTTTTCTAGTACCATGTGAGGTACAAATTAAGTTTATACTATGGAAAATGGGAAGACATGCAAACATTTGTTTTGATTTAACAAGGATTTTAAGTGAAATGTTCTAGTAACTGAAATGTTTCAGTAACTGAGCTTATTCTATAAAATGTAGCTCACAGATTTTGGAAAATCTTATTTAAAACTCTGTTTGACAGTTGTAGCAAGCTGGGTGCCACTGGCTCACACCTATAAACCTACTCAAGAGGTTAATATCTGAGGATCATGGTTCAAAGCTAGCCAAGCAGACAAATCCAAGAGACTCTTATTTCTAACCAGCAACAAGTCAGAAGTAGACTTTTAGCTGAAGTGGTGAAGTGTCATTCTTGAGAGAAAAAGGTTAGCAACAAAATAAACTCTAAGATATGGAAGCAAGAGGTTTTTCTTTGTTGTTGTTGTTTTTAGTGTGTTATGTGAAGCTATTTCTTTTTTTTTCCTGTGGTTTTTCTTTTTTCCCCCTATAGTTTATCCCCTGTTGTCACTGTATTTGATTTTGGTACCTTGTGTATTAATTAGGGAAGGGAACAGGAACAACAAAATGATGAGACAAAGGACACGGGGTGAACCAATGCAACAGTGATACTCACAAGACATGTTGGAAATAAACTTTACATCTTATGAGGTAGGGATTGCTGGGAGGGGGGGAAGGGAATGTGGGAGAAAAACAAGGGAGGGGGTAACAATGTTTGAAAAGAAATGTACTTACTACCTTACATATGTAACAGTAACCCTTCTGTACATCACCTTGACAAAAAAAAAGAAAGAAAAACTTAGCAAGTGTATGAAGCCCTAGTTCAAGTCCCATTACTCAGTGCATGAGCACATGCATGTGCACACACGTGCCCTTTGTGATGTTACTAATAAGCTTGAGGACTTCATTGTCATTTGCTAAATAAAAGAATTAAACGATGATCATTTGTATCTATTGTTTGTTATTTAAATAAAATCAGATTTTTAGCCTGTGGTCTAGCAAAACTTTAGTGACACATAAAGGAACATGAAGAAATCAAAGAAACACCAGATATTGTATCAATCATCAATCATGCTGTGAAAGTACTTACATGCACTGTTCTTTCCTGGGAGAAGATCCAGAGGTTTTTATCCAGCACTTAGGCTCCCACATCTAATACTTATTATGTGATTTGACCATAAATGAGTTAACCTTTCACTGAAAATTCATAAGGCTTGTCAGGATGTTCCAGTACTGGTTTAGGTTTATTTAGGCCATGGCTCCATTATACAGATTGGTCTTGCATGCATTCATTTTGCCCTCAGATCACCCATAAAGGCAGAGATTGACCTCTTGAGTTATGGCTGAGGAAGTGAAGGAAATGGCGGGGGAGAATAGTTAGAGATGTTAGGCCCCAGAGTCACTCGGGAATATGTTGGCTTCTTTGCCTTGTGTGTTTTCCATTGCAGTTTATTATGAAGAGTTTATTATGAAAGTTTTACTTTGATACACAGTGCTCAGTATTTTGGAAACCATTTATATTAGCATGTCTTTAAAATTTAGAACTCCTCCCCCCAAAAAAAACTGATAGAAAAGAAACAAGACTAGTATCAAGTATGAATATCAGTTTTAAAATGAAAAAAAAAATTATTGCCCAGACCACTGAGTTCTTCAGGCTCCTGCTCTTTAAATTCTAATAAGGGAGTGGGGAGAAAGCATATAACAGTTTGTGGTTTACTCAGAACTTTCAGGTACAACATGACTCTCAATCATGGTAAGTTTTTCATAGACAACTCATGATCCTATGACAGAGATGAAAAAACGTCAGACCTGGGATCAAGATGACATTACAAACCAAAGATTCTAGGCCAGAGCTAGGACTCAATGCTCATTTCCTGACTCTTAAGTTTTTACTCGTTCGTTGCATCACTGCTGTTTCTGCAGTTTTCTCAGGACATCAGATCTAAGTTGGGATAGGGTGCATAAGCTAGGGCCTGTGTCGCTAGCTAAGATCATATTTTATAAACATGTGTGTTAGCCAGGCACCTGTGGTTCATACTTGTAGTCCTAACTATTCAGGAGGTTGAGATCTGAGGATCACAATTTGAAGCCAGCCCAGGTAGCAAACTCTTCATAAGACCTTACCTCCAACTAACTACTCAAAATCCAGAAGTGGTGCTATGGCTCAAAGTGGTAGAGTGTTAGCCTTGAGCAACAGAGCTTGGGGACAGTGCCCAAGCCCTGAGTTCAAACCCACAACTCACACACACACACACACACACACACACACACACACACACACACACACACACACACACACACGCACACGCACAAACACAATGTATGTTATAGAGGGAGCAACTTGCAAAAGAAATTCCAAACTAAGATAAACAGTGCATTCCCTAGAGTCATCAAGTTGGAAGATTTTTCTAAAAGTATATTTCTCCATGCCAAGCAAAATCTTTTTCCTTATGACTCAAACAAAGGATAAATATACCTATAACCAGCAAGAAAACTACTGAGAATGAATTCTTCAGTTGGAAATGAAGTCTGCAACTTTGTGTAAGAACATTTTTTTGTAGCCTTGCATTTTTGTTCCTCCAATAAAAAAGGGTTGCCTATTCAAAACAGAGGTGGCAAGAAAGATTTGTGACAAGAAAGATGTTCCCTGGTTTTAGGGGCTTTTTGCAAATACTGAAGCATAGTGATTATTCTCTTATTTTTTGCCAATAGTAAAAACTTTTCCCCCCAAGAAGGTCTAAGACAGTAAGTGGCTGACAGAGATATTTTTTTCTGATCAGGCTCTTCACAAAGGCTCATTAAAATGCACTAGGAAATGAGTGATTTATGTGGTTTGATTTCAACAGCTAATGGATTTATATCTGACATAGATACATAAAATAATAGAGTGTCGTTTGCAGCACAAAAGAATCATTCAAGTTCAATCTGATTGAATCCCCACGTTGATAAAGGAACAGCTTTAACAAGTCTTGTTGCAGGTCTGTAAAGAACTAGGGTTTGGGGATCTATAACCCTTACTTCTGAATTCCAGCTCTTCAATGTAGCAATGTAACATAAATGAAAAAGAGACTAGCATTTATTAATCAAATAAGATGCTGGCCATTGTTGGCCATATTACAGATATTTCTGTAATTGACTATTCAATGTTTCTGAAAGGTTGGTTCTATGGATCTCTATTTCCACATAAGAAAATAGATTTAGAGAGGTACAATAATTTGCCCAAAGCTATACTCAAACACAATAGGTTCACCCCTTGGTGATGACAAGACAGTAAGTATTGCAAATAGATAGATTAAAGAAAATATTATTGCTTATACAGTAATGAGATCAGAAGGGGTCATTCCCAAAGCAGTATCTCCCCAAAAGCAATCCATTGGGAGTAATTCATGTTTATCCATACTGGAAAGCCTCATCATCACACATAGAGACCTGCAAGCAAATTGTTGAACGTGCTCCTTATAAAATGATACTTCATTACATGTTGTACATTCAGAAATAGTGGCCAGGAATAACTCCTTGGTAGAGAATTCAGCATTAAATTGAAATTATAAGGAGAAATTTTTATTTAAGTCACCCAGAAGAGTGATTCTACACTCTTAGCATGATTTTAGCACTTTTGGTTGATTCCTTAGGGTTTTCTCTGAAAAGTCGTATGCAAAACAACCAAGAATTATATGAATAAATGTAAACAGTCATTTGGAGGGGAAGCAGTTTCCCACTTCCCACAAATATAGGATCTTGCATTAATTTTGCCTATCTGAAGAATTACACTATTTGATCTCTCCTCCCATCTACCATATTTCAGCTAGTACATTTGTATACCCTTGTATACCATCCAACATACTTACAAGTTTATAAGCTAAATCTGGAAAACATGCATCCTGTGTCTCTCTGGGCCTACCTGACTTCACTTAGCGTAATTTTGTCCAGGTCTTTCCATTGCCTTACAAATGATACAATATCACCCTCTCTAAGGGATGAGTAAAGTTCCATTGTGTTTATTTACCTCATTTTCGGATTCACTCCTCCATCGGGGTTCATCTGGACTGATTCCATACCAAGGGGACATGGGTACTTGAACAGGGTGGGTTGGAGTCAAGGGACAAAAGAGCAGACAAATGAAAAGGAGAAGAGAGGGAGGATGCAGTCAAGAATCCAGTGTATAGCCTACAAAATTAAGAAGAATGATGAAAGAAGTGTGTAGGGGAGGGATGGGTGACAGTGTTGAAAGGGGGTGACCTTGATCAAGATGTATTCATAACTGCTTTGTTAAATGGCAACTCCTTGTACAACTACTTAATGATAATAAAAATAATGTTAAAAGTTTTAAAAGTTCCTGCTTAGAAGCTTACAAAGCCATGCAGCTAGTAATTCCTATAGTTTAACTTATATCTCTCTGCCATTATGTCCTTCTCCTTTCTATTATTCAGTGCTTCTTTAACGTGAGATCATTGAGGAAAACATTGAGGATCATTGGATTATAGGAAATTAATGTACCCAGAACAATCTGTATATACAGATCTCCCATATATTTTTTCTCATACTGTGCTTTGGCAATTGCCTTAATTTTTAAAATTTGTTTTTGTTGGTTAGGTTGATTGAATAATCATCATTGCCATCCTTGCCTTCTTTTCCTTTTTATTTTTTTCACCAAGATTTGAGCCTAACAGCTTTTTCTAACAGGCAGAAGCTAAAGGATAACTTAAAGTAGTGGTACTTACATGACTTTGAGGACAGGATCAGCCAGAAATACACTCTGTTTTTGTGTTACTTGTTTGGGGTGAGAGTCTATATTTACAGGACAGGGAATAGAGAGATGCTGTTCTGCTTTCTGGAGAATCTGTGAGACTAAGTGTCTTTTTTTCAGGTTTTGTGAGCAACTTTAATGTCCATTCATTAAGCAGTCTTCAATCTGTTGCTTTGGCAAGGAGTGGAAACAGGACAAGAGCTAAGCTGCACCCAGGCCTGTGCTATTTCTAATGGACCTTGTAGGCAGATAGACCCGACTATGGCCTGGGCCTGGTGTATGTGTCTAGAACTTCATCATCATAATTGGTAGTAGGTGGTCGCATTTTGTTGCTCATAAATAGCAAGTTCTTGGCAAAGGATCTTAGAAAGAAATTGTTGTTCTACTTAGATCATGGGATGTCCCAGAGCACTCTGTGTGCAGATCAAGTGGTATCTACATGGTACATTTCAAGGACAATAGGAATCACAAGGAAAGGGTTACGACTGTAGATTTTAGAAAGATGTTCTGATATGTTCATTCAGCAAATATTGACTCAGCATTTTCCTCAACTTGAAATATGCAGAAATTGTTAAAGTGCAACCTTTACCTTTAATGTTCTAAGAGTTTTCACTGGAGAATAGACTTGTAACCAGAAACTATAGAATGCAGCTGTTTCAACAGGAATGACTAGAAACCCAAATAGACAGGGCTAATTATTTTACCTAGTAGAGATGTCATTAGGAATTTAGTTTTTCTGCTTGTTTGGTAAGATTATCCTAGATATATACTAGTCATTGCAAATAATATGACTATATAAGACATTGCTAAGCAAAATTAACCCCAAGATAGGGACACAAGAGGTTTTTTTCTTTGTCGCTGTTGTTTTTAATGTACTATGCGATTTTTTTGTTTCTTTTGTATGTTCTTCCCCCATGGTATAAACCACTGTTGTCACTGTATTTGATCCCAGCGCCCTGCATCTTGTATATACATTTTTCTAATTTGGGGAGGGGAAGGGAAATAACAAAATGCTGAAACAAGGATACAGGTTGACCCATTGTAACAATGAGATGTACAAGACACTATTTTGAAAAAAAAGGAGGAGGCAGCAATGCTTGAAAAGAAATGTACTCATTACCTTGCCCATGTAATTGTAACCTCTCTGCATGGTATTTTCACAATAAAAAAAAATTACAATTTCAGGCGGGGTGGGGGGAGGGAGGAGTTGGGGAGGTGGGGACTGAAGGGATGGTAGGGGAAAAATAAAGGAGAGGGTAACAATGCTCCATAAGAAATGTACTCATTACCCTACTCATGTAACTGTAACCCCTCTGGACGGTATCTTTACAATAAAAAATATTTTAAAAAGAATTTAGTTTTTAAAGGATGAGTAGAATTGTCAAGCAAAAAGGAAAGGAGAAAAAGCAGACTAGATCAAGCATGCACGAAGTCTCAGCCTCTTCAAGCAGGTCTGAGGCAGTCTGTCAGGCTGGGGCACAAGACAGTGAGATCAGAGACCAAACTTGGGCTCAGACTGAAACATCTGAGACTCGGGAGTGTGAAAGTCAATGGACTCAACCCCCGTGTCACTTCTGAGATGTGTCTCTGAATAACTCACGTAAGACCATCTGAACCAGGGTTTTCTCATCTATAAAAGTGAGAAACAGTTCTTATCTCAGAATATTGTGAAGATTAAGTTGAAGTAGCTTTAGTACAATTCTAAAATGCAGACATTCTTAGTAAATGTCACCTCTTATTATTGTATATGGTAGCAATAGTCATTTTTGAAATAAAATCAATAATGTTGTACAAGAATATAAATGGTACCCACATTAGAACTCTCAAAAGGTTTCTTTTTAAGACAAAGTCTGGAACAGGCTGCACAAGTAACACTTTCTTTTCTCTGTGTGTGGCCCTACCCAATCGTCCTGTAGTGCATCTGGCTGAGCATTTAGAATGTGGCTAGTGTAACTAAGGAAACTAAATTGATATAACTACTCACGCCTAGTCACCACTGTATTGAATAGTGGAAGTCTATTGTCATAGAAATGTAAGATTTTTCACTTCTAAGGGACATTAGAGATCAATCTAATGTTGTCATCCTCCCTTGCCATAACCACTTTTTTTTAAATCTTTTTTTTTTTAATTGTGAGGATACCATACTGAGGAGTTACAGTTACATGGGTAAGATTACGAGTATATTTCTTATCAAGCATTTTTGCCTCCTCTTTGTTTCCCCTTCCCATCCCTTCCCATACTCCCCCAACCTCCCCCCACCTGATCCTTCCCCCACCCACCAAAGTTGTAAAGTTCGTTTTTCAAAGTAACGACTTATACATCTCATTGTTGCAATGGGTCTACCTATATCTTTAGTTAAATGATTTGTTTTTGCCCTTCCCCTTCACAAATTATACCAACATCAAATACAGTGAAAACAGGGGTTATACTGTGGGGGAGGGACATACAAAGCAACATAGAAATCATCTTATAAATATGTTAGAAACAATTGCATAAAAGAAAAAAAAAACACTTGAATACTTATCTTTGGGTTCATTCCCCTAACATTAACTTATCTGATCTTTTCTGCTTGACTCAGACATATACTAGTTATTGCAAATAAGGGAAACCATAACCACTTTTTAAAAATTATCTTTAAGTAGTTGTACAAAGGAGTTGCTGTTCAACAAAGCAGTTCGTGAATACAAAGCATTTTGGTCATTGGCACTCCTTGGAACTGTCTTACCTATCCAATTCCTGCCCCCCACCCTGCCTTTGCCTCACCTTTCTTAATTTTGTAGGATCTGCATTGAATTTTTTGCTGCATTTCCCCCCATATCTTCTCTTTAACTATCTACCACCCTCCCCTTGAAACCTCTTTATAAATTTGGAAATGGAGACTCAGGGAGGAAAGTTGACTTTCCCAGGCTCACATGTTGTGTTCCAGCCCTTGGGTTTCCTAGGAAAAATGTTCATCATCCTCAGGTATGATTGGAATATCCTTTCAGTTTTCAAAAGTGCCTGTTGCCATCTATCCAACTGACCACAAACCAGGCTACACTAAATCTACCAGTACAACCATGTTCATTGTTGCATCGTTTACCATAGCCAAGGTACAGAATCAATTCAGATGCTCCTCAATGGACAAATCAATCAAGAAAATGTTGTATACACAATGGAATTCTATGACTCGGTAAAAAAATATGACATTTGCCCATTCATAAGGAAATAGAAAGACATCGAAATGAACTCACAAGAAATGGAAGAGGTTTTTATTATACTGTTTTTGGTTCTTTTCTTTCTTCTTTCTTTTTTCTTTGGTTATTTCCCTTCTGTTACTGTTTTTTTTTTTATTTTGAACGCTTTATCTTATATATAAGTATCTGATTTTGGAGGGGAAAGAAAAGCACAGAAACAGGACAAAGGGCGAACCAATTCAGCAGTGAAACCTACTAAATACTATGTTGGAAATGAACTATACAACTTTGGGGGAGGGGAATTGGGAGAGGAAAAAGAGAGAGAAGAAGGAAATGCACTCAATAACTGACTTATGTTACAGAAAAGCCCTCTGTATATCACCTTTACAATAAAATTTAAATTTAACATTTAAATTTTTTTAAGTGCCTGTTAAAATGCTGAAACAAGGATACAGGATGATCCATTGCAACAATGATACTGACAAGACACTATGTTGGAAATGAACTTTACAACTTGGTAGGGGATGAAGTGGGAGGGAAGGGACAGTAGGGGAAAAACAAAGGAGAGGGTAACAATGATCAACAAGGAATGTACTCATTACCTTACTCTTGTAACTGGAACCTTTCTGTACAGCATCTTTACAGTAAAATAAATTTTTTAAAAAAGTGCCTGTTACACAAGCATCTTGGGCTTGTCTTGACCAGTTCTCCTGCCCTAACCAGACACATTTCTTTAAAAAAAAAATAAGTTTTATATTGTGAAAATACTGTACAGAGGGGTTACAATCACATGAGCAAGGTAATGAGTACATTTCTTATCAAGCATTGTTGCCTCCTCCTTTGTTTTCCCCCTACCATATCTGACCTCCCATCTCCACAACTACAATTTCCTCCCATCCCCCACCTAACTTGTAAAGTTCATTTTTTGACATAGCGTCTTGTACATCTCATTGTTGCAATGGGCCAACCTATACCTTATTTAAACAATTTGTTTTTTCCCTTCCCCTCCACAAATTATACCAACATCAAATACTGTGAAAATAAAGGTTATACTGTGGGGGAGGGACATACAAAGCAACAAAAAAATCACGTGGTACCTTATAAATACATTAGAAACAACAGCAAAAAAGCAAACACCACTTGTGTCCTTATCTTGGGGTTCATTTCGCTTAACATAATCTTATCTGACCTTTTCTGTTTATCTCAGATATATACTAGTTATTGCAAATAAGTGAAACCATGGGACCTATGTTTCTTTGTGCCTGGCTTACTTCGCTTAATATAATTTTTTCCAAGTCTTTCCATTTCCTAACTAATGGGGCAATGTCATTCTTTCTGATGGAGGCATAGAATTCCTGTGTGTGTGTGTGTGTGTGTGTGTGTGTGTGTGTGTGTGTGTGTGTGTGTGTGTGTGTGTGTGTGTGTGTATACACACCACATTTTCTTGATACATTCATTTACTGAGGGCATCTGGGTTGGTTCCATATTTTAGCTATGGTAAATAATGCTGCAATAAACATAGTTGTGCTGGTAGCTTTAGTATGGCCTTGTTTGTGATCATTTGAGTAAATGTCCCAAAGTGGGATTACTGGGTCATAGGGGAGCTCTATGTGGAGTCTTATGAGGAACCTCCATACTGCTTTCCAAAGTGGTTGAACAAGTTTACACTCCCATCAACAATGCAGTAAGGTTCCCTTCTGTCCACATCCCCTCCAGCATCTGTTGTTATTAGAGTTCTTGCTTATAGCCATTCTAACTGGGGTGAGGTAGAATCTCAATGTTGTTTTGATTTGCATTTCTTTTATTGCTAGAGAGGTTGAACATTTCTTCATGTGTCTATTAGGCATTCTTTTTTCCTCTTCAGAGAAGTTCCTCTTCAAGTATTTAGCCCACTTATTAATTGGGTGATTGTGTCTTTGAAGATTTGTTGTTGGGGGATTTAATTTTTTGAGTTCCAAGTATATTTTAGATATGAGACCTTGTCTGTTGTATGGCTAGTGAAGATCTTCTCCCAATCCGTGGGCTTTCTATTGATCTTGCTAGCTATGTCCTTTGTCATGCAGAAGCTCTGCAACTTCATGCATTTGTCCAACCTTTCTTTGATTTGTTGTGTTTCTGGGTCTCAATTAAGAAAATTTCGGCCTGTGCCAAGGAGACCTAGAGTTTCTCCTATTTCGTCCTGTAATGTTTTCAGAGTGTCTGCTTTGACCTCAAGGTCTTTGTTCCATTTGGAGTTGATTCTGGTGCAGAGTGATATATAAGGATCTAGCTTTAGTTTTCTACAAGTGATTAACCCAATTTTGCCAGCACCATTTACTGAAGAGGCTGTCTTTCTTCCATTCTATTTTTTTAGCTCCCTTATCGAAGATTAAGTGGCTATAGGTCTGTGGCTAACCAGACACATTTCTTATCATCTGTTCCTAATATGATGCCCACATGTAGATCTTGAGTCATCCATCACTTGTTGGTAGATATTTAGTGTCTAGTTTTGACAAAAAAGCAATAGGAAACCTAGATGCTAACAGTAACTCATTTATACAAAAGTCTAACCATCACATTTTTACTTAGTATTCTGTTTCTGTTATTACCCTTTTGTGTATTGAGCATTATTCAACAAAAATCTATATCTTCCTTTTATGTTTAGAAATTGTGATCTACATTCTTCATTGTTAGAAAATTGAAGTGGTCATATCATCTAACAGTCATTGGCTTATAGAGAATGATGGGGAGGTTCTGAGGGGGTGGTGAAGATTTCAGGAATCTGTTTCCCTATCTAGACAATAATTTCACTGGCTGAATCAGTCTGGTTTAACTATTTTTGAATGCTGGTTGTCTGTTGGAAGGGTTTCTACTTCTACGGTAAGGATTGACTGGCAAATTGTAGAAAATTTCAGCCAATGTCAGTTCATAGCTACTGAGCAGTAACTACTCAAAAGTAAACTTCCTAGGATCTTGATTCTGGTGGCTGACTACTACTTCTGGTTTTAGAGGTACAGACATTTTTGGGGGGGTCATCCATATTGTACCCCTATCCTCATTGTTGCAAGTCTCTCTCACATTGACCCTGAAGGTCAACACACTATAGTTTCGAGCATTTTATGGTTTTTTTTTTTGTTAACCTTTTTTGCTCTCTATTTTCTCCTTTGAGGGGCCAGCCATTTAAAGCTTAAAGCATTCAAAACAGCCATACATGTAAGAAATTTAAAGTATCAGAACACATGCTCAGGGAAAAGCACAGGCTTGTAAAAGCTCTGAGAACTTGTTTATACTGCAGGGTGATCACCAGTCCAGACACATCCTATACTAATCAAAAATCAAAAACAAACCCCAGGGAACAGAATCTTCAACTTTCCTGAGTTACTACACTATTAAATTCAAATATGCAATTCTCAATCAGAAACATAAAATCACAAGACACACAGAGAAATAGAAGAATATGACTAATTCAAAGGTCAATAGAAACTACTCCTGAAGAATAGCAGACTGAGTTTCTGCTAAACAAAGACTTGACACAGCTGTCTTAGAGAACTTAAGGAAGGTATCAAGGTTGTGAAGGAAAAAAAATGTAAAATGGAAATAATGATTAAAAACAATGAAAGTCCAAAAAGAGACAAACAGTAATTCAGAAGCCTATTAAAGATTTGCTACCTCATTCTCTTCATTCCTGAAATTTGTGTGTGTGTGTGTGTGTATATATGTGTGTGTGTGCCGCACGTGCACACATGCACACACACACATATTGTCAAGCAGAAGGACCCACAGCTAATGGAAGAGGAGGTAGGAACTGTAGGGAAAGGGCAGTGTGAATGTGGCTGTTAGGAAAGGTCAGTTCTGAACATTTGGGCAAAGTGAGCTTTTACCCATTCCATTCCCAGAACATGACAATTTGCCTCACTTGTCCATTCATTTTGTGTGAGTAGACCATTTGGAAGCCATGTCTTGATAACAGATATGAGTGGAAAATAATTAACCCTGCTTTGTGTTCGGGAAATGGAAGTTATTTTCTGCACAGTACAAATGGTACTCAGCTGTGATAAAGGAAGTGTTTAACTCTTACCCAATGATGCCCGGCATGGAGAATAGCATTCATAATCATGAACTTGATCTTAGCCTGCCCTGACTACTAAGGTCACATCAGTCTCTCCCTAGGCATTCCTTAGTCTGAATCTCCTAGAATATTCTAGCAGACCCTGTTTTAAACCTGGTCTGTATTCCTCTCTTAGACATGGCGTACTCATTTTTCAGGTTTCCTGCTACTGTCACTCCCTTGGATAACCATTACCTGCTGCACCCTTTAAAGAATAAATATAACCCAACTCTACCCTTCAAAGCAAGCCTGCTTCACTTATTAATGCAACACACACACACACACACACACACACACACACACACACACACACACAAAGAAGCATCGAGTCCTTCCTAGCTGTTTTCTTTATGATTTTTATCATAGTTTGTAAAGGTATTTTATTTTTATGATTATAATTTTTAATATTCACCTCATCCTTAGACTATCAATTCTATGAAAGTAGAGATTGGGCCTACTTTAATTTACTCCTACTTCATTTATTCCTATCTCCAAAAGGTCTAGTCTCTCTCCAAAGACTTACTGGGAGCTTAATAAATTATCTGCTTCATTTAAATATAAATAAAAGAAAAAAATCTACCAATATTTAGAGACTAGTTGCTTTAACAACTAAACGAAAGAGTTTTTATTGCGGTTGAATAAATTAATTTCCTGTCTTCCTGAAAATTCTCCTTCTCTTGGAGCCTTTCTTGTGTTTGGCTTGTCTGAAGACAATAGCAGCACAGTGGAGGGTAGGGATAAGTGGAAGACTCTTTGATTAATTGTGAGTATGTTATTGTTAAATAAGGCCAGCTCTGAACAGTTGGGCAATATAAGCTTTTGACCTTCTCGTGGCCCAAAAATGAAGAGCAAGATAGTTTGTCTCAAATCTCCTGTTCATTCTGGATGAGTAGACACCATATTGAAGTCACTCCTAGTTGACAGATGTAGGTGGAAAACATTTTAATAAACCTTACTTTGTGTTAAAGAAATAGAAGTTATTTGTACTGAAAAATTTTTTATTTACTGACCATATGAGCCTTTTGTAGATGTCTTCAATAGGCTTGTGCTGAAGTTAGCTGGAGTGTATGCAGATGCTTAAGAATACTTAAGGATGGTGGCTTTGAGATGTAGGTAGACTAGAGCTGGTAGCGTTAGAATCATTCTCTTTTTGAAAAGAGAGAATCTAAGGGGGAAGAGTTTAAACTTGCATTCTTGTATATCAATGCAGCTGAAATTTTTCCTTTCCCTCCCTCATCTTACACCATAAAAACTTCAGGTTGTGGATTTCTCTTTGGACAGTGATGGAATCTGAAGAGTTCTGACATGAAGTAGTGAGCACGGGCAGCTGTATTTGCAGTATGCAGAGCAATCAAGTCACCATAGAAACATACCCATGAGATGAGAAGTTCCCTCTTTCCATGGTGTCCTTTCTGAAAGCCACAAGATCATTTTTTCATAACAACAAATCCTCACTGGGAAACATTCCATGAAATAATGACAGTATTCTCAAGACTACAAAAGTAAAAGAGAAAAAACAAAAACAAAAAAGAGCCAGGAATAACTGAAATTGTCAGAGAGCAAAGGAAACTAGTGACAGCCAGCATCAAAATACAATGTGGTACCTAAATTGGGTCCTAGAAGAAAGATAGGGCATTAGTGGTAAAACTGATGAATTCAAAAAGTCTTGATTTTAGTTAGTAGCAATATGCTACCATTGGTTTCTTAAGTTTGATAAAGGAATATTGTTAACAATGGGGGAGATGGTGTATGACGACTCCTTCTAATTACTACAACTTCACTATGAATGTAAAAATCATTCCCAAAGAAATGCAATTTAAAGGTAATGCCTCAAAACTGAGATAGTTCAGCATATATAATAAAGTAAAAACAAGGACGTTGCACAAAATACTTTTCAAAAGGGGAGAGGTCCTGGGGACTGTCCCTGAGCTTTTGTGCTCAAGGCTAGTGCCCTACTGCTTGAGTCACAACTCCACTTCTAGTTCTTTGCTGGTTAATTGGAGATAAGAGTGTTACAAACTTTCCTTCTCTGGTTGGCTTTGAATCACCATTTTCAGATCTCAACCTCTTGAGTAGCTAGGATTAAAGGCATGAGCAACCAGTGCCCAGCTAAGACTTCAGCTTTCTAAGTGGACAGTGCCATTTTTTAGCATCGAAGTTTCTTGACCTTTGGTTTTGATTGCAGCATCATCATGATCATTAAGGATAAAACTCTTCTGACCCTTGTTAAAATGATGGGGAAGACTTTACTCAGAACTGCTACCATGGATGTCACTATGATCATAATAGTGGAAAGAGAAAAAGAGCAAGCTCAAATCCAGATTCAACAATAGGAAAAAGTGGTGATTTGTTGCCGATAGGTAGAGATAAAGGATTAGTGAGCAGAAAAATCATTGAGAGGAGACATCAAAAGTAGGGGAATTCTTAACAAGATTTAAGCCAACTTAACAGAATTTCCCTTCAAGGCGGGCCAAGGGCTTACATAGCAAAGGTTAGGGGTACAGAACTTGATAAGTTATGCAGGACTGGAGGAGTTGATTCTTACTAACTTGCTAAGTCTGGACCAAGCAGGCCAGACACAGGACAAGGGCCATAGTGGTGACCTAGCTGAGAAGAGGAGATGGAGGGACAGGCTATTATCTAATACCACCTGAGGCCAACTTGACTGGCTCTACCCGAATTTGCCTTATGACTTGATAACTGCCCAGATGATTTGGTTGCATCCATAGGGTTGGCATGGTGCAGCCTGGGAAAAGATTCTACCAGATTTGCAAACATCTGGATCTTGGCCTTTCCATTCGTATGGTTGGCCATTCTTCCCAAATTGATTGGCTTGTGAACTTGGAAATGGTAAGCTTTGGGGATTTAACTTGTGATTGACTGACTACATCATCCTACCTAGAGTCTACCAGGCAGTTTCTACTCAGAGCCAAAAGCTTTGAAACATCTAGATCTTTCCAGTCAAGACATGTACATAGATCTAAGACTTTACATATAGTACAAACAAAATTCCATAAATCAACCAATCTAGGTAAAGAAGATTAACAACAGGAAGATCTTTTTTTTGTTGTTTTTTAACCTCCTCTAGTCTAGCATGTCCATTCACATTAATGGGTCCCAGAATAGAAAGCTTCTCAATAGTTGATGAACTCAGTCTCTGCTTACATTACTCTTGATGCAAAATGTCATGTTTGGCTGTCATTTGGATAATTCCTGGCTCAGTATATTCCATGCAAAGCCAAGTGATGAAATGAGGGCAGTCAGGCAATTGCAAACAGAAAGAGTTTTGTTTTTTGGCTTGTATTCTGACCTAAAATTCTCTACACAATAGGCCCACTTCTCTACCAGGTTTGGGCTATAAATACACAGTAGAATTCTGTCTAGAGGGAGACAGATTGTATGATGGACATCATTAATTCAGAGGGCTTGAAGGATGGCCACTAGCAGTTGACATTGGCACATGGACTGAACTGGGAAAAAGTTAAGTTCAAAAGGTTTTTTTGTTTTTTTGTTTTTTTGTTTTTTTTGCTTTCGTTTCAATTTTTTTTCATAGGTTAACACATTCTGACTCTCCCACCTCCATAAATATTCTAAAGGGACATGAAAGAAGGTCTTAAAATCCAACCAAATATATGCCTACCTACCTGTAAGGTCTTCTTGTTCTGCTGTTATTTAACTTGTGGGTTTTCCCAATGGGATATTTTAATATATGGAGATGGTGAAATAGTGGCTAGAAGATTGGGCAAAATACAGCCATTATTAATCAGCAACACATGGACAGATTGTCAGCCAGCACCACAGTTCTTTGGTGGGTTTCTGAAGTGGATAAAACAGAAACACAGATTCTGTTGTCTTGGAAGAATCTGGCAAGAAAACATAGGTGTTTCATTATTTCTGAAATGTTATAGGTTCTCTCCCCTTCTTTCATTTTCTTCCCTGAAAAACTCTTTAATTTTAACACCATCTCTTAGCCAGCTTTCAAAATAAAATTAATGTATGTCTATGACTTCATTTCTTTTCAGCTGTTTATGATATGTAAGGACAAGCCAACCATAATTTATTTATAGATTTTGATCCAGTTTCCATTTCTTTATTTTGTCTCCTGGAAAGTAGAAGGAAAGAGCTCCAAATATATCAGAGAAATTAGACATTGAACTTTACTTTCCCTCAACCACTGCAAATAAAATTAGAACATTTGTCTCATGATAAAATTAAGAGAAAAGAACATTGTATCATTTGAAAATCAGATTACTAAAACATCAGGTCTAGATAATTATATTTGCACAGGTCAGGAAATAAGATTTTGATTTATTCTGGTTTTGAGCCTTACCCTTTAGGTGGATGCTGTAGTTCTATAATAAGACTTTTGTCCTTCCTGAATTCTATACCATTTCCTTCAAATAAGATCAGAAAAATTTACATGCCACACCCTGATGAGTCATCATTATGTGTAGGAGGAAGAAGGCGAAAGAAAAACCAATGCTGGCACTTAAATTAATTGAGACAGAATTAATTGTGAAAGCAGCCTTGATGGCCCTTACATAGTCATTTTAGCTTCAGATAAAGAGCAGTTTGGACTCAGTTGTAGATTGTGCTTCCTTTTGCCAATAACCATCCTATTCACTCTTTCATTCATTCATGCTTTTGTTCATTCCACAAGGAGGACCATTTCCTTTTAATCCTGTACATGTTTCCTCATTACTCAGAAGTAATCATCATCATCATCATCATTATCCATGGCATTCTCTTCTCAGATAGAACTGAGATTAGGAAGGAATCACAATTGAACCCTAGAAATGCAGGAAAATCTGTAAGGTTTTGGTTTCTAGTCATTCTGAGATAAATATTTTCCCGTGTTGAAGAAAAGCCTGGAAAGACATTAGAAGATTATGGGCTGGCTTGCCAAAGCAGTTTAAGTTTAAAAAAAAAAAAAAAAAAAAACAGCATACCGGATCCATCACCAGACTGGACACACCAAGGTCCACACTGGAACCAGGTCTGGCTGCCAACCACTCCTTGCCAGGAACAACTTCCTGGTAATTAAGGGAGGTTGAAGAAGAGTCACTGAGATCCACCTGCTCTTCTCTCTTAGTTTCAGAAGTCTCCAAACTCATAAGTCTTTAGTGGTTGTGTTGGAACCGCTTTACTGACTGTGTAAGGTAATGGAAAGAGGATGAACAGAAACCAAAACTCCTAGAACTCCTCCCACCATGCCATTTGAGCCTGGCTGCCCCGCCTTGTTTATGGTCTAAGGAATTGGCTCATTCAGACAATCAAGGCAATTGGCAGTCAGATAACCCCGCCAAGGTCAGATTGTGATGATGTCTCCAATCACATGTACTGTAGTTACAAGGCCAGAATTAGAAGCTAAAAGTCATTTCTCCTCATAGGAAAAGACCAACCTCCCACACTAATCTAAGTGGTGACTATACAGGACAGGAGATAAGTCAGTATCTGCGGGATTCTGGGCCTTCAGCCAGATGAGACATAAAAATCCTTCTCACTCCTGTTCCCCATTCTAGGGGTCTAGACCAAGTAAAACATCCACTCCATCCTTAGCCAAGCCATCCAATTGACTGGCAGGTGCTATATAGATTTCATGGAGCAGATGTCCAATCTAGAGACTCTGCCTTCCTCATTGGCAGACATCTTTGGCTGTTTCCAACCTGCCTGAGTGCATTCAAGGCAACAATTTAATTTTTCGTGTTATCACAAGCAAAACCTAATCAGGAGGCAAATGTTCTAAGTAATTCACTTGTATTTACCATAGCCAGAGATAAAACCCCTTGGAGTGAGAGACCGACCACATGGAGTTGTAGAAGCAAGCCAGTACACAGAAATCGGGGGCCTAGGCTAAGTCCTAATGATTAGTTCAATGACTTTGCTAAGTGATTCCATCTCTGGATCTGAGGCCTTGTCATCTATGAAATTAAACTGCATAGAATAATAGGATAGTAAGAAATCTAAGAACCACTGCTAAACAGCTAGAACAAGTTGCTTAATATAACTCATCAGTTTTAATTCCTTTAAAATTGGTTTTCTTCTTTGTTTTTTTTTTTTTTGGTGGTGGTATTAGGGTTTGGACTCAAGGCCTTGTGTTTGCTAGGCTGATGCTTCATACTTGAGTTATGCCTCCAGCCCTGCTCTTTACTGGTTAATTGTAGGATAGTGTCTGACTTCCTGCACATGATCACTTACTTTAGGATTCCTGTAGTTTCTAGGATGACAGGTGCATACCACATGTACAATTTCCCTCAGTGGAAACAGAGTTTACTCAGACTTGTCTGCGCAGGCTGGCCTTGAACCACAGTCCTCACAATCTCAGCCTCACAAATAGGATTAAAGGTGTAAGGCACCAGCACTTGGATAAAATTCCTTTTTAATCTTTATTTTGACATAACCATATATCATAGTTCTAGCAGTTACATTTTGTTTCTCTTCTTCTATTTCTCCTTTTTTTCTTTTTGTCAGTCCTAGGACTTGCACTCAGATCCTGGATGCTCCCCAAGCTCTATTTCCTCAGTGCTCTGCCACTTGAACCACAGCATCACTTCCTGCTTTTTGGTAGTTAATTGGAGATAAGAGTCTGTCTCATGGACTTTCCTACCAGGCTTGGCTTTGAACTATGATCCTCAGATATAAGCCTCTTGAGTTGCTAAGATTACAGGTGTTGGCCACTGACACCCAACTTTCCTCCTCCTTTTTAAATTCAGAGCCTTATACTTCCTAGCAGGGATTCTACCACTTGAGCAATACTCCCAACCCAATCTCTTCTCTTCTTAAAGGTACATGAAATATGTGAGTCTAATAATCAACACCTTTCATATTTAGATTATGGGTTGGGATTGCTTATCTTAAAATGAATCCCATGGACTAGATAGATCTAGATCTCTTTTCTCTTTGAAATTCTGAGTTCTGCTTAGCTGATCTGACCACTCTTATCATCTCCTTCCTGTTGGGGAAGACTTGTCATCTTAACCTTCAAGCAACCTTGCCTCTAATCTCCTCTCAGTCTATTTTACACTTTTCTGTCCAGGAGAAAAGCCTGAGTTTCTGAGAAGTTCAAGGTGTGGAAGTTCCTTCCTTCTACAACTCAGATTAGCCAAGTAGTTCCCAACTCTACAAGGTTCAAAGGCCATTTTTTATAGCCACAAGCATAATGATTTTATGTCACAGATACTTTCCTGTTCCCTATATAGTGCCTTGAGCTCATTGGTAGTAAGGGTGGGGCTGGATAGGCCCACCCTTGCTAGATAGGCAAGAACATGGACAGGTTAGTCCTGTCTCTCTGTCTCTGATCAGGCTGAGAGTGAACCACACAGTGTCATACTTGAATCACATTTGGTGCTGAAATGCTGCCTGCATTACTTCCTAGGGAAAGTCAGACAAAGAGGGAACTTGAGCTCTGGTGTCTCCCAAGCCATCTGCAAGACCTTGGTCTACTGTGGGGATTCCTGTTTATCCCTAAACCTTGCATGTGTTTAATTTTGTTTTGTGTCTGTGTCAACCATATTCATTCAGTCTCACTGGAAACTTCTCTGTGTATTCCCTCCAGAACCTTTCCATTAAGCACTGTGTTGTGGAATTATGTGCTTCACAGCAATAACTTCAGAAAGAAGCAAAACACTAAGTTAAGATCTTTTTGAAATCTTCGCCTTTTAAAGTATCTACAGATGAATCGAAATATTCTCAAAATACTGTCTTTGAATGCAGCTCTTCATTAGCATCACACAAACTCTGACATTCTGCCACAAATAGTTTTTCCAAATCCAGAGTTATATTTAAGACTTGTAGTTTACTTTAACACCCTTGTGGGAACTCTGGCAGTAAGTACAGAGTTGTACTCTACCACTTTTTCCTCGGATCCACAGAGACCCTAAGAAAGCAATGTAGGCTCCCCGTAATAGGTAACTCTAAAACCTTTTATTTACAATAATTAAATCCTTAGTTATGTCATCTTAAAGGTGTCCCTTTCTCCTCCCAACAGTAAGCAAAATAAAAGCTTACAATTTGAAAGCAGGGGCTGGAGGACAACTGGACAATGGTTGAGAACACTAGAGAAAGCACGTCAAATGATGGTGGAAATCACCGCTCCACATAATCTTTACTTCTCAGCACTCCTATTTTCCTCATTTGTGAATAAGGAGACAATTGTACCTCACAGTGTTACTCCAAAGAGTAAATAGAATTATATCCCAAATCTACCTTCTTCAATTCCATCACATAGTAGATACTTAAAACTTATTTCCTTCCCATCCTTCCCACTATTTTTAGGAGACATGATCGGTGCTTTTGTTGGTTTTGGTTTTTGTTTGTTTTTGTTTTTCATTCATCAAATGTGTAAAATCTGGATGTTTCACGGTCCAACATTATATGCAACATCAACTTCAAACAGAAAGTTAATGAAAGTTGCCATTTAAAGGGCTGCTGGAGAATATATGTGGCACAGTCACACCCATATGAAGTCTTTCAAATTGTTTAAAAGAATAAACAAATCTCAGCGTGATATATGCTTCTCTTTCTTTCATAAAGATTTATTGGAATTTCTTGGCTATTTCTTGGAAATAGCCAGTCCCACACATAACAAGATTAGTAAAGCATGGTGTAAGGGTAGAGTTAAGGAATGTTCACTCTGCCAGAGGACACTGCAGTATCAGGGCCTCATCTGCATCTGAGTCCTGGTGGGTACTCCAAGAAGAACACTTAAGTCTTATCCTGAAGATCTGGATAACTTCAGCTCTTCCCATCTTTCCCATCCCACTTACAATGACACAAGCTTTAAGCCATAAAGATAAATATACATTGTTCAGGGATAGAAAACCCATTCTGTCCACATGGTGCAGATTCTGGCTTTCTTCCTTCTGACAACAGCTCTTGAGATGTTGGTCTGGAGAAAGACTCAATACAACCTGCCGTACAAGTTATTATGATCTGAGGGTTATAACCCCTCAGCTTTAAGGACACTGGGATCCTGTATCACTTAGGAAAACAAATACAGTGTATGTGGGAGGAGGTGTTTGTAGAGATGGGGAGAGAAAGGAGGGAGGGAGACAGAGAGAGGGAGATAGAGAAAAGAGATAGAATGATGAAGAATTGGTTTGTATGGATATGGAGGTTGAGAAGACTCATGATCTGATTACAAGCTGAAGACTCAAGAAAGACAGTGGTATAATTCAGTCCAAGTTTAACGGACTGAAAACCCAGAAATCCAATGGTAAAATTCAGTCTAAAGGCTAGAGAAAACAGTATGTACAAGATTAAGCAGTGAAGCAGAAAAATAGAGAATCCTTCCTCTTCTTTCTTCTATCTCTGTTCTACTCAAGATCTCAACAAATTGGATGAAGCTTACTCACTTAGAAGAGAGTAGTCTAGTTTATTGAGCCCTCTGATTCTAATGCCAATTTTATCTGGAAACATCAGAAGAAGTATTTAATCTGGGCACCCCAAGGCCCAATCAAGTTGAGACATACAATTAGCCATCGAAGATATCAGCTCCCGTTGCAGCAAAGATACTCTGGAGCACGGGCCACTGGGAACTGTTGAATAGCATCAGAGAAAAGACTCATTCAAGTTTTTTTTTTTTAACTTCCATATTTATGCTGATATAGTTCTGTCCATTCAAACAAAGGAACCCTGAAGACATAAAAGGCTTTTATTCTTAGTACTAGCCTTGCCTTCTCCCTCATGGCTCATTAAACTGTAGAGGTGATTACAGCTACAGTAGAAAAAGATGAGTGTGAAAGTAAATATTATTGTGACATTTCAAAATTTGTCCACCTAAGGGGTCATCTTCAGAGGCACTGTGATGGCATAAATCATATTGCCCAAAATTTCTGTGTTGCAGCTTTTAATCTTCAGTGTAATGTTTGGATATAGGGCATTTGCATAGTCATTAGGATAACATGAGGTCCTGAGAATTGGACCCTCTTAATGGGATCAACACCAGAAAAGACACCAGAATCTGGAAGTGGAGCTGGGGTCAAGTGGTCAAGAGCAAATTTTGAGCACAAAAGCTCAAGGACAGAGCCCAGGCTCTGAGTTCAAGCCCCAGGACTGGCACCAAAAAAAAAAAAAAAAGGAAAAAGAAAGAGGAAAAAAAGGAAGGAAGGAAGGAAGGAAAAGAAGGAAGGAAGGAAGCATAGGAACAAAGGAAAGAAAGAAAGAATAAGAAGGAAAGAAAGGAAGGAAGGAAGGAAGGAAGGAAGGAAGGAAGGACAAGACACCCAAGAACCATAAGGCAGCCATATGCAAGCCAAGAAAAGGACCCTCACAAGAAGCTGACCATGTGGCACCCCAATCTCCTGTATTCTCAGCCTCCAGAAATAAAAAAAAACTAATTTCTGTTGCTTAGGCAACCTAGTTTGTGCTGCTGTGTTATAACAGCCTGAAATACAAGAAGCCCTGGACACTGCTATTGTTTGTCATGTCATTCCACATGTCAGTGACAATGCCCAGCACCCATTGCCCTGAACTTTAATGTCACCATTGCACACCCATAGAGAAGTGATTTGCACATCCCCCTTTTTCCCCTGACCAGAATTTCAGTGCAGTCTGCGCATAGCTGGAACTAGGAGAATGTGGCATCCAATTTTTGAAAGATTGCAGTCCCTGTGTGATGCATTCAACTCTGAACTTAAAAAAGGTCCCTTTAACCTACTTTTAGAGTTAAATGAGTTCTAATCAGACACATACAAATAATATAAATTAATGACAGTTCTCCATTTCCTAATCCTGTCAGATTGTGACTTTTCTGGAAAACAAAACAAAACAAAACAAGAAAGCATACAGAAACTACACCCAGAAATAGCGTAGTAGTCTCAGTCTCTTTGATGGTCTTTGTGACTTGTAAGACATAATGATGAATACAGGGGAAGGAATATTCCTTACTAAGCTTTGACATTTCTCAGAAACTACTGTAATCTATATCCCAGAGAAGTCTGTAAAAGATTTGTATTGAGTTTCCTTTAGCTCCATCAGTCACATTAGCTCACTGTCTTGGTTCAATTAGTTAGACAAGTAAATTGGTAGTTCAATGACCTCTGTCTACTTATTTTATCAACTCTCACCATGGCTGGGCTATTTTCTATTTCTTTAATGAGCTTTGCATGACTCCACTGTAATACATAGATTTTTATAGAAAATTAGACAATTCACCCAAGCACATACTCTTCCTGCCACCCAGTGATGATCACCCTCCAACCTTATTCCTTTTGTATGTTTTTCAATGAATTCACTGGCTCCTGAGAAGTCAATATGAAGTCTTATAACTACGGATGGATATGAATCTGCTCCAAAGCCAATGGCCTTGCATTGCCAGAGTAATTTTCAGAAACAGTTCTCATCAGGAACATTTTTAGAGACATTTCAGTTTGAGAGAAAAAAAACTACTAAAGCAATTTACCCCAAAGATATGCCTGAATTAAGTTGCCATTATTCTAATACACATACAGTTTAGCTCTAATTCCTTTTATACAGAAAACCATTATCACCCCTTGAGCCAATCAGCTCACTATTCAGAGAATTTGCTCTCTGACTCTTTAAAATATGCTTGTTAGTCTCATGTGTCTCATCCTATTTTTCCATTAACACTGTAACAAGAAAAAAATCAGTTCCTTACTACCTTATCTCACTGGAGAGCACAAAAAATTATTCTGAGGACCAGACAAAGTCTGATAGCTACAACTCTGCCTCTTATATAAAGAGGAAAAACTAAAGGAATTGACTCTAGGTCGGGACTAGGACAGGTCTCACAAGGTCAATCTAGAGCATTTATCTTCTCCCACATCCTGTGAGATCCATTGTAGATCTCAGCACAGAGTAGGTGGTTGTGGCTTTAGGCATGGAATATGATGTGGAAATAAGGTTATGTGGAAAACCACACATCTTAACTATTTTATGGAAGAATGGGGTTTAAACCTTCTTTTTATAGAAAAATCCTTGAAATGTATACTTTCTTTTTTATGTTTTTATTGTAAAAATACTGTACAGAGGGGTTAGAGTTACATGAGTAAGGTAATGAGTACATTTCCTATTCAGCATTGTTAACCCCTCCTTTGTTTTTCCCCTGCCATCCCTTCCTTCCCACCTCCCCAACACCTCCACCCACCGCCACCAAGTTGTAAAGTCAAAAAGCTTCCCTGATACAATGATGTTGTGAATGGCTGATACAATGTGTAGCACTACTAGTCAGGAAACTGAGAGGACTTCCTTCACCCTGAAAGTTGACTGGCCTGAACCTATACCTGTAAATGTTTTCTGCAGCTTTTGCAACCTCTTCCCTCAGTCTCCCTCTCTTCCCTTGATTTACTTCTTTATAGCATAATTTCTCTTCTTTCCTTAAGTTTGGCCCGAAGACATTATCGTATTTTTTTTAAATTACAAACAATGCTTTGGCATTTGTGGGCAACCAATCATTAGCCTCTCTGATTTCTACACCTCTCTCCCTTCACCTTCCAGTTGATTGAGCTTCTAAAGACCTCTTATTGCCCTTGAGCTCTGTTTGAGTTCATCTGTTACCCCAGATGTTGTTAGAACCATGAAGAATTAGCCTTAGTGCTAGTTACTAATTAATGTTTCTTGTCCCACAAGGAGATTCTTGGGTTCTATAAAAGGAGCTGTGTCCCCATCTGAGTCCACACCAACCACACTATAGGTGCAAATAACGGTCTGGAAATTGAAAAATTCCTTTTTATTTTACATAAGCAGTAACTCAATGACCTGTCACCAAACTTAACCACTTTCTTATGCTTTGGCACAATTAGAAACCAATAACGCTTATCTAGCACACTGCAGACAACCAGCTGTCCAAAAAGCTGAAGATTCAATGCCTGTATTATACCTAATACTAATTCTTGGTACTATGTCAGAAAGCTTTGCACAGAAAAAAAACTGGCCTGTTTCCAGGCAAATAGAATTCATTTTCTTGGGTGAGGTGAACTAGGCACTGTATGATATGCATACCAGAACGTTCTCCATTATCTGAAAACATTATTTGGAATACTGTACTAACAGGATTTCCTTAGGCCTCAAGATTAGCAAAATAAAAGTAACTAATGTATTTTGGATATTCATTTATATAGCATATTTGAAAGTGCTTTCCCTAGGATCTTAGTCTCATAAAACTTGTAACCAAATCTCACTCGTAGCTTATTTATATTCTACCTATTCATTGGATATGGTTTATGTATTTTTTTAAAGTTTGGTAAGGAAAAAATTTCACAAAGAAGAATATGTGATGGAAACTAAAGGCTTAACATATTTACTGCTGGCCCTTTAGAAAACACTTGCCAACCTTTCACATAAAGGATGACAATTGGTGACAGGACTCCAGAAAGGACTCAGAAGATGTGTGGAGTAATCAGGCAGGAAGTCTGGCTTACCCCACTCCATAGATGACAAACATAGACAGTGAGATTCAAAGCAACATAGTCTGCAGCACAGAGATAGCAGGAATGTCAGGTGGTTTTGCTAGCTTTTGTCACTCAATCCTACAGGCCCCAGAGGCCCAAGTGGGGGCTACACAGGCAGTTGTGAAGTAGCTAAGAAATCTAGAACCAAGAAATCAGCACTTTCTATAGCAAATAGTGAACAAGCCCGGTCCCTTCTCCTGGAGAACTAGTACTGCATGAGCCACTATTCATTGGCTGTGTGATTAACTACAATAGCTCAACTTAGTTGGGGCACAGGCATGGATGCTTAGTCCTTGGACTAATGGTCTGTCCACTCCATCCACAGCACAATTCATTGAAGGTATACTACTATTATCCCATTTTATAACTGTAGAAACTGGGCCTCAGAGAAAGGAAAGTAACCAACTAACTTGCTTAAGGTAAAAGCAGCTGACCTAATGTAGTGCTGAACTAGTATAAAGTAAGCAGTGCTTTAATCCTTATCTGTCCAATTCAAAGAACAAACAACCTACAATTGCTTTTTGTTTTCTTCAGCAGAACCACAGGACTAGACTTAAAGTATATACCTGAGAAAATAATCCATTGTTTTCCCTTCTATTTTTAACAACAATAATGCTAAGAGATGAATAAAGTATAAGATACGTAATAACCCATTTTAATACTTAATGTATGCTTGGATGCCAGCAAAATCTGCCAAAAGCTTTCCTGGTTACAAGAAAATGGATTTGGCCAAGTTTTACCTTTACTGGTTGTTTTAAGGAGTTTCCTTTGCAATATGACAGATAAAACGCAGATTTAATTCTCTTTCTGAAGCTAATGTTCAAACTACCTAGTTACACTAAATGCATTAATCATAGATATTACAAACCGCAGCTCACAGTAAAATATTTCCTCATGATTTAACCAGGCTCATCAATTAAATAAGCTCCCAAACACCTCCCTCCAAACCCTTTGCAATATTCTCTACATTTTCACAAACACGTAGCTGTATGCATAGTGTACAATCAGGTGTATGATGGTGTGTGTATGTGTGTGTAAAACTAACGAACAGCAGAGGAGATTGCTGGAAATAGGAATGCGGCAGGCGGGATGGTTGTGGCTGACGTGGGATATAGATAATTGAGACTGTTTACACAAAGGAGACTGTTTTTCTTAAAATTTCCATGAACAAAACAAGTCTGGGACAGGCTCAGAAAATGTTCCTAAGGAATAAGTCAGCAGTATTCTCTGTGATTGCAATTCTCTCGCTCCTTCCCTGCAACTCCAGGGTAATACGATGTCATGATTAACAAGTTGGGCTCTACCTCTGTCTGCCAGTTTCATGGCCCTGCTGTACCACCTCCATGAAGCCTTTATTTTTTAATTTCAGTTCCCTTGACTATGAATGTTTGGGTTGTCTGGGTTCCATAAGAGTTAGGGAAGATGATCTTAACACATATTAGATGCTCAATGTCATTAGTACTTTGCTTTCATGCTTCAAACTGCCTTCCCCTTCTTTTCATTCCCCAATACAATTATTTGGAAAAAAGAGCTACCATTTCTGGCCCAATCAGCTATGGTTAGAGGGTAGGAACTTAGTGTCTGGGCATGACCACAAAGATCACTCTTTTGTGAATTGGGGATCTGAATTCGTAGAAGATTCACAGTATTTTTATGATACTTTTGAAATAATTATAAATATTAATAGTTGTAAATGAGAGGAATGAGTGTTTTATTAGTCTTACCTCTAAAGATGTAGTTATATCAAGGAAAAAATAGTATGCTTCCCTGTGTTTTTCTGGTATTTAGTAGGATCATTTGTAAAAATTCTTTTAAGTTTGAAATAATACACAGGATACTCATTTTGTAAAGTACAATTAAATTATTTGAGATGTTACTTAAAACAGGTAATGGGCTAATGGCATGGCTTAGTAGTAGAGCTCTTGCCTAGCAATTGTGAGGCCCTGAGTTCAAACCCCAAAACAGAGAAGGGGGGAATGAAAGACAGAAAAAATAAAGACGTATAGGTTATGTCAAAATCAAGAAATTAAAATGTAATGTTGAAAATTTTGCCACTCAATTATCTAAGAAATCAAACTCGACAGATCCTACATTTTTTTATGGTGGATCAATAAGGACAAAATTATTTTCTACTTTGAAAAGGATTAAAGTCAAATACAAAGACATAAGCCAGCCTGTATTTCTGGGGATATTAAGCGGTTCTCATCCTCCCTTCAATTGTTCAAGACATACATAAGTCATCAGTTTCATTCTAATTCTTGCTTGTGTAATTTCATTAATGCAGAGAGTACCCTTCTGTTCACCATTTTCTGTGTGTCAAATGTGGCCCCCAGATAGATCCAGTGAATGAAATCAGAAGAGACTGACTAGAGAGATAGTTGTGTGTGTATACCCAACATATTCACACAGTGGTAAGAGAAATGGCCACATGCTTCATGTTTACATTCATCCTGCTATAGGAGAAATGCTCATGAGTACAGAGGATGCACACAATTGCAGGTAACATGGCTATAAATGTATACATACTGTATATAGTGTATATATTTATTTAACCGTGGGAGACCTGACAGAATACAGTGAAAGATGCACTCAGAAGGGAAAGACGGCCATGTACAAAGTATACATATTTACACTAAGGTGGGAGATACAACCATGTATGTAGTGAATACATTTTCATGACTATAAGAAAGACCCAGGTATGCCATGCCCACATTAACAAAGTGGTATGACCGATGGCTGGACATGTAGAGTAAGCGAGTTCATTTAATGGACTCCGTAGTATAAGACCTTGCCATCGTGAGTGCTCAGTTAGCTCTTACTTAGTAAACAAACTGGTGTATCATGTATCAAGGCAGAATATTTGAAAAGTATAAAAGACAAAAAATAATCAATTCATTAAATACTTGTCTTGGTGCCTCTAAGTACCAGATACGGGTTTTTTTTTTTTTTTGTATTTACTTCTAGTATTTTTCATGTTGTTGCAATTTTTTTTAATTTTTTTATTTTATTTTATTTTATTTGTGAACATACTGTACAGAGGGGTTACAATTACATGGGCAGGATAATGCGTAAGCATAAGTACATGGCTGTTACTTCTGATGAGAAATTGAGAGAATGATACGGAGTTCATCTGTGCACCTAAAAAAAATCTCAAACTTTTTTTGCCAGTCCTGGGGCTTGAACTCAGGGTCTGGGCACTGTCTCTGCACATCTTTAACTCGAGGCTAACATTCTACCACTTGAGCCATAGTGCCACCTCCAGCTTTGTCTGTGGTACTGAGGAATCAAACCCAGGGCTTCATGCAGGCTAGGCAAGCACTCTATCACTAAGCCACATTCCCAGCCACAAACTTTTTTAAAAAATTTAATTTTGTTGTCAAGGTGATGTACAGAGGGGTTACATTTACATACGTAAGGTAATGAGTACATTTTTTGTTGAACATTATGACCCCCCACCCTAGTTTTTCTCCCACTTTCTCACCCCCACCCCACCTCCACAAGCTGTACAGTCCATTTCCAACATATTGTCTTGTGTGAATCGTTGTTACATTGGTTTGCCCTTGTCCTTTGTCTCACCATTCTGTTGTTCCCCTTCCCTTCCCCAGTTCAGATAAACATATGTACAAGACACAGGCTACCAAAATCAAATCCAGTGACAACAGGAAATAAACCCAAGGAAAAATAAATGAAAGAAAAAAGAAATAACTCAAACTTTTTAGGTTTAAATGTCTGGAAATGGGCCTGAGAAGATTCTAAGAGAAAATAAAGTTTTGATTTAGCTGGAGATGGCCAAAGGGGGATGAGGTACAGTGGCTACAATTACAAAGAAAGAATGAAACAAAAACACTATGAAGTAGGCCTCTAATACTAGAGAATTAGGTTGGATTCGGGTTTGTAGATAGTAGGGATTGGGTAGACATTTTAAATTTTTTATTATTTTCAAATAGTTGTACAAAAGAGTTTCAATTTAACATATCCATTTATATGTACAATGCATGTTGATCAGCATCACACTTTCCATTCATTCTCCTTCATCTCACTGAAGTCCTATTAGCAAGTTGTCTTTGAGAAAGTTTAAGAGGAGATAAGAAAAGTTTTTATTACCTATTCTTTCTTACCATTTTATCTTACAGCCAGAAAAAAAAATGTGTGGGGATTTCTTCCCACCAGTAACTAAGCTGTTCTCTTCTCAAACCTTTACTGGTGGTGACCGGTTAGGTGTCCTTCACTTCAATTCTGACTCTATGGACCTATTTGGAAGAATCATCATGTCCCACAGGTCACAGGCTAAGTCCCACAAGACTCCCTTCTGCTTCACATGACAATTGTACATAAGCAAGGATCACTCATACTCAGGTGTCACTCATTCTCTCCTTCAGGATTGGTTAACATAAAAGACTGGCTCACAGAACTCCAGAAAACACATTAGTTAGTGTGTTATAAAGATGAGTGTAAAACATACAGAAAAACAGTCAGATGAAATAGATTCACGGGGCATGCACATTGGAGGGGTATAGGGGACTTCAATACCTTCCTTGGGTGCACTGTCCTCCAGCAATCTCCATGTATTTCCCCATCAGGAGTTCCTCAAGCCCTGTCATTTTCATTTGTTGGGTCTGGTTAGTTAATTATTATTAGTGATCAACTCAGCCATCAGCCTTGGATGCTGGGGGTTAGGGAATGGACTTGAAATTCCCAGCCTTCTAATCATCTTTCTGTGGCCAGACTCCATCTTGATGCTGTCCCACTAAGGTTAACAGCCATCAGTCATCTCATCATCAAACAGAAATTATTCTTATTACTATGGAGATTCCAAAACTTTTAGGAGCTGTCTATCAATCAATGGCACCCCAAACCCCAAATACATGGTTCTTGATATCACAGGGGGATTCAGCTAGCAGTGCTATATATTGAGTGGAGCAAGATCATCAGGGATGAGGCCCGGTAGAAAAGAAGGAGACTAGACTATAGAGGATAATAATATCAATATGAGTGCCAATATAGTGTTAAAATCCATAATATATGAGATATTATATATACAGAACTATTGAGAATAAAAACACCTGTTGGAACCAAGAGACACATTTGGTGAAAATAGTAAAAGATCAAAATGTCAGAGATAATTCCTAAGCTTCAACTTGTACCAAACAGAAAGATCGAAGCCATTGCTAATGAAAATAAGATCCCCCAGGAGAAAGATCAGATTAGCAGGGAAGATGAATTCTGAATTGACTGGCCTTGATGTGAAAGCAGAATATACATATGGAAATGTGCAGCCATCCAGTGCATGTGATTTTTAATTAAGGAAGGCCCAGAAGCCACAGCATTAAGTCCTTACACAGGAGTGACTTGTACCTGTGAAATATCTTCACCATAAAAATAAGTTTTTCCAGCTGGAAGTAAGAAGAGTTTTGTAGCCACAGTATATGTAAATAGGGATTAATGAGTTTGTCTAGAATACTTTGGGTCTCAATACTACGCAGATGAAACAGAGTTATAGAACAATATTAGACACAGAAAATGTACTTTGGTCTATCTTTGTCCAAGATACAAGTACTTAGGACTATCCAGGGAAAAATCTGGAAGTCATAAGCTACTATTAGCCAAGGCAGGAAGATAGCACAGATCTCAGTGGAGAGGAAGGAGACAGCTAGGATCAGATGGTAGAGAGTAGGTCAAAATAGCAATAGCAAGTGGTAGGTCAACTTAGTACAGTAATTAGGATAATCAGACTAATTTTTTCAGATGGCAGATCACTTTTAAAATATTCAGTATATAAATGACAGTTTGGGTTGTGAAGTTGCCACTCAGTATTTGACAAAAATAGAAGCTAAAGTCATCAGATTGGGTGACATTGTAAAAGGGAGCCCCTGTAATTGAGGAGTGGTAAGAGGAGCTGGGAATGAAGAAGACAGGACAAGGGAAGGACCTATGGATACAAAAGGAACAGACTTTCAAGAGAACCTTTCCAAGAGAACATGTAAATTAATGTGTGTGTGTGTGTGTGTGTGTGTGTGTGTGTGTGTGTGTGTGTGTGTTTTCTCAATATAAGCATAGCACTGTGCTTGGTATGAAGGGGTCAGATGGCATGGGTTTTGCCTTCCAGGAGTATTTTTCATGGAAATAAAATGTAAAAAGTTATGCGATTGTTTACCAAAGCTAATAGAATATACTTCCATTTGTGAACATGAGCATTAGAGACTAGATTTCATTTTTCATCTTATACAACTAAAAACTCAAAATCAGACAAAATAATCAGGAGTTTTCTGACATTGGAAATCAGTAATTTCTAAGAGAAAAGAAGCAAAGAGGGCCCTATATTTGCTTCAGTTTGATGCTAGACAAGAGTTCACAGTGACTTTTTTGTTGTTGTTGTTGGTTGTGGGGCTTGACCTCAGCCTGGGCACTGTCCCTGAGCTCTTCCCCTCAAGGTTAGTACTCAAGCACTTTGAACCACAACTTCACTTCTAGTTTTCTGGTGGTTAATTGGAGATGTGTCTCATGGACTTTCTTGCTTAGGCTGGCTTTGGCCTGCGATTCTCAGATCTCAGCCTCCTAAGTAGTGAGGATTACAGGCATGTGTCATCAACACCAAGCTTACAGGGACTTAAGCAGATCCAGGTAGTACCCCTGAGTTGAGTGAGAAGACGTGAGTGTTGGAGAAGAGCTAAGCGTCTAGGCTTCCCAGAGGCATCAGAGCTTTACCCAGCACTACAACCTATAGAGGGTTCCTTTGAGTACCTATGAGTGCATTCTTGTGTGAACACTTCCTCGATTTGAGGAGACAAGCACCAGAAAGAGGTTGGCAGAGCAATTTCTGACACACATTCACAGCTGAAAATAAGTTATGGTCCCAGAAGCCAGAGGAGAGAAACTAATATTGCATAGGACATCGTGTTGAATGCTCAGAAGAGGGTTGCCTAAAGACCAAATGAATAAAATGTTCTGATTCCCCACATAGCAGAGCTTAAATGCAGCGGAAAGAATAAAAAGGTTTCCAATAACTTATCCATGTCTCAGAACCAAGTTCAAGCTATTAAAGCAATATAAACCATAAGTAAATATGTGAATAACCCAAAAGTATAAATAAGTACAATCTCTATCATGTAATCCAAAATTATCAGGCATGAAAATAAGCAATAAAATGTGACACATAGTGATAAGACAAAACAATCTATAGAATCTGATCCAGAAATTATACAGATAATAGAATCAATAGAAAATCACATTAAAATAACTATGATAAATGTACTATGCATATTCAAGAAGATAGAGGAAAGCCTGAGCATGTTAAGGAAAGATGTGAGAGATTTTTAAAGAACCAAATCAGCCTCTAGAGAAGATTATTGCAGTGTTGCTTAGGAAACTGCACTAAATGGAACTAAGAGAGCATACCTACAGTATAAAAAGCAGTGAGTATGAGTGGGACACTTATGGCTCAGACCTGCAATCCTACCTACTCGGGAGGCTGAGATCTGAGGTCTGCATTTTGAAGACAGCTGGGGCAGGAAAGTTCATGAGACTCTTATCTCCAATAAACTACTCAGAAATAGCCAGCAGTGGCCTGTGGCTCAAGTGGTAGAGTGCTAGCTTTGAGCAAAAAGAGCTTCAGGGACAGTGCCTAGGCCCTGAGTTCAAGTCCCAGAAAAATAGTGAATTTGGAGACAAGGAAAAAGAAGCTGCAATAATAGAGGGGAAAAAAGACAAAAGTAACAATAAGCCAACAGAAAAATAATGAGCTGTATCACAGCTCCAAGTGGAGTGTGTGTGTGTGTGTGTGTGTGTGTGTGTGTGTGTGTCCACAAAGGAAAGGGGATACAGAAAAACAAATACTCCTAAATCTAATGGCTAGTGAGAAGACAGCTAAGCAACAGCTTCTTAATGGTGAAAGGAAGTCTTCAGCTTAGAGTTCTATACCAAGCAAAAACATCCTTTGTAAAATAAAGTAGAAAGAAGGGGCATACAAAATTGGAAAAACATCATGGTCAATGGACAAGCAATACAAGAGATCCTTAAGGAAAAAGAAAATTTTATCAGATGGAAATTTGAATCTAAACGAATTAATGAAGTACACTAGGAACTGGGGTTTTTTTCAGACTAAAATTATAATTTGGTGTTTGGAGCTTCATAGCATACATACAAATAAGACAAAGTAGCAGTCAACTTGTCAAATAGCTCCCAGCTCCAACTGCCTGGTCTAGTCTCTTATGGAGGAGAGACCTAGACAGTTTCTTCTAATGATTAAAGTTCAGCAAGAGTAGTAGAATATCACTTCTACAAGTAGATTATAAAAGACTGGGTTTGCTAGCTTATTCCCCCTCACTCCGGTTCATCTTGCTTGTATCCTCAGATGACACAATGTATAATGCCCTGCTCTGCCCATGTGGCAACTAAGCGTGAGAATGACCTCTGGGCTAAGAGCAATAGGAGAACACTGAAGCCTTCAATCCAAAAGCTGATCAGAATTGAATCCTGCCAATCACCTTACGAATGAGTGTAGAACCAGCTAGTCAGCACTCATTTACAGCTTGGTGAGTCTCAGAGAGACCCCACTATACTGCATCCAAATTCCTAACCCACAAGAAATGTGAAATGATATTTTAAGCTATTGTTTGGGGAGGGACTTATTATGGAGAAATATATAACTGATAATAAAAGATGTAAGTAAATATGTGAGTAGATATAAAATAATCTTCCCTTTCATGTTTTACAGTAATCTTTGAGAAATAGATGAACAGTGTGAAAGAAATAAAAACAATAGATTTTATTTTTGTAACAAATGGAGAAGTAAGCTGTATGGTAGTTTTTGATCCATGATTGTCTGTAGACAGGACTGCATGCAAAGGCTGGAATTACCAAAATGCACAAGGAAATCTCTGAAGGTGAAGGATTTGTTCATAATTTTCATTGTGTTGATGGTTTCCTGAGAATACACAAAGAACATATCTCCTCATGCATTTTAAATGTATTCAATTTATTATATCCCAACTATAATTTTAAAGGTGAATAAAAGAATAAGGAGCAGAAGAGAATCTAGAGAATTGTGCATTATAGTTCCCGAAAGACTTCCCAGAACAAAGAGATGCTAAGCAATAGAGTCAGGCTTTACTGAAATGGCAGAAGAAAGGTGAGGAAGTAATTTAGGACAGGATAGAATACTGAAAAGCCAAAGAGGCAGAAATTAATATAGTGGATAAAAGGGAAAAGTAAGTTGAATTCCAGCATGGGGCAGAGAAAACAGTTTTCTGTTTCTTTCAAGAGTATTTTCCTGAAAAATGCTGGTGAAGCAAATTCCTATAAATTTGAAGCATAATTACCATTAATCAAGACATGTTAATGCATCCTTAGACCCTAAATCAAGCCAAGAAATTAGTACCAAATCCCCTTCTATTGGACATGTAATGTTGGCAGATGATACTATGTGTCATGGCAAGATTTCCGTTTCTCCACATTACTTATTCTGTGATGTACTAAGAAATGCCTTAGTTCAGCTTGCTTATGTCACCTAGCTACCATATACTTAAAGCTCCGCTCAGCCCACAAAAGACAAAACTAAATAAATAAAAGTGATGTATGTTTATTATTGCTAGCCAGCCGCTGGTGGCTCATACCTATAATCCTAGCTACTTAGGAGGCTGAGATCTGAGGATAGCAGTTCAAAGCCAGCTTAGGCAGGGAAGTCCATAAGAATCTTATCTCCAATAAACCACCAGAAAACCAGAAGTGGCCCTGTGGCTCGAGTAGTAGAGTGTTTGTCTTGACCTGAAAAGCTGAGGGACAGCACATAGTTCCAGAGTTCAAGCTCCTCAACCAACACCACCAACAACAAAAGATTATTACTGCTCTAAACTTGAATACTAAATGTAGCTAGATGCTGGTGGCTCACATCTGTAATCCTAGCTAGGACTGAGATCTAGGTTGAGATCTGAGGATCATGTTTCAGCGCCACTCTAGGTAGGAAAATCCATGACACTTCATCTCTAGTTAACCAGTTCAAAAAAAAAAAAAAAGCTGAATTGGAAACATGGCTCAAGTGGTAGAACCTCAAGCAGGAATGAAAAAGTGGAGAGTACATGTGCATGTGCGTCCACGCGCGCGCGCGCTGCGCGCGCGCACACACACACACACACACACAGAATACCAAATAATACTGGAAATATTTCACCACTGTGAAAATAACTACAAAGGATCTTTCATTTTCTTTCATCAACTACTTCATAGTTATATATAATCCAAAGAGCTATCATGAGTGTGAATAAATGCATCATAGTCCAATACAGATATTATATGAAACCTTAAATTTTTGGAAACCAAAAGAGCATACCCTAGTGTGTAAATAACAAGACAGAAGCTTAGAGACACATAAAAAAGATCAGGGTATAGATTTTGAATGTCACATTAAAGATTTGGGGCTCAATTGAGACCTTATTAGGATTTGCAAGAGTGACATTAGGAAAGATTCCTAGAAGTCACAGAGTGGAGTTAGGCAGTGGAATGACATGAAAAATATTCAGGCAGCTATCATGAGGCAGATTTGGTAAAATGTGATGAGATTATAAATTAAAGAAATGGCAGTCCAATTCCAACACACATTTAGTGCTTTTTATAGCCAAGTACCTATATGTTTGCCCATATAAGTCTCTATTGATGATCTATTTGCTGTGGAACATGTACTATTATTATCATATTTTATATTTGAGAAAATTAAGGCACCACAAGATTCAACAACTTGTCCAGGGTCCTAGTCAGACTCTTGAGTTCTGTGCAGCAACACAATATTCCCTTGACATGGGCTCTGACACTTCCATTAAAGAAGAAAGCAAGGGCTAAAAGGTGGTGGGTGTGTTCACATATCATCCCCAGCCATGACCTTAGTCCATGATGGGAGTCTTCTCTCTGCAGCAGCCTCTAGCTGCCTTCCCTTCCAGTCAGTCCTCCACTCTTACCAGAGTGATCATCCAAAAGCACATGACTGGTCATATCACTCTGCCCAAGCCTCTAGCTGCCTTCCCTTCCAGTCAGTCCTCCACTCTTACCAGAGTGATCATCCAAAAGCACATGACTGGTCACATCACTCTGCCCAAAAGTTCATACATATTGTAACAGGAACTCTAATGATCTGGTCTCTAAGAATTTCCATACCCTTGTCTCTTGCCCTCCTTTATTTTGCATTTAGGTTCCAGATATAAGATTTCGTGTGAATTCTATTTCTCAGACTTCAGGTCGGAACCACTGTTCTCCCTACAATATATCCAGTTTCTCCTTCTGTTCTTTAAGAAATAACCTGGATTCATCTCCCACTCATCTCACTTCTAGAAAACCATCTCTACACCTGCATCTCCCTTAGATACCCTCCAAAACACTTACCAATAGCATATTTTCTCACTAATTATATTACATTCTAACCTCACACATGATTAAGTTCTCTGAGAGCAATGACTACTCAGTATTTCATTCCCAATGCTTACCTTCGATGGCTCTGGATGATTTTTATTTTTAATGAAAGAACATAGGAGGGTTTGGTTTCACAGAATATAGAAAATAAAAATAAGAAAGAAATGGCTTTCTTCACATTACCACTGTTAGAATAAGAAAGCATTTAGGAAAATTGTTCTAGGTAGTTTGTCAGTTTTGATTGACTTGTTGAATTTAGTGATAAAATGTCATCCAAGAAAAAATGTCCTGTGTACATCTGGAATGATGGAACTAGATTCACTGAGAAAGAGGCTAGAACATTAGACTTGCTCATCCCTGGAGATTTTTACCACTTTTACCTTAAAGAATTTTGCTTTCCTAATGAACTTTACAACTTTGGTGGTGGGGCGGGGAGGAGAAGGGTTGGGTGGGAGGGTGGGGGAAGGATGGGATGGGAAGGGGAAACAAAGGAGGAGGCTACAATGCTTGATAAGAAATGTATTCATTACCTTGCCCATGTAATTGTAACCCCTCTGTACAGTATTTTCACAATAAAAAAAGAAAAAAAAGAATTTTGCTTTCCTCCCATAGACTGATTATTGCCTTATTGCAGTGACACAGAAATGAAACTCATTAGCAGGTACACTCCCTTCCCAAGTTATGTGGGAAGTCGTATATAGAAGGAGAATTCATTTTCTCTGCATCTTCCACCAGATTCGCTGGAATTTTTTTAGGTATGTTCTGCCGTTTCTTGCTAGGATAGGTAATATAAGGGTGGGTTTCAGAGATAGGCACCAAAGCGGAAAAGCTCTTGATTCAATTTCATAGCAAACAGAAGTGTTATTTCTGGTCTTGCAAAGAAGAATTTTGGCTCTTTTATATATCATTAGATAAGAACTTAGCAAACTGTAGATTTTCGGGATGACGATTTGTGAATGCAGTTACAGCCTCATAGCAACAACCAAGCGAAAGTGTTCATGCTTCCATTTGTAGAGATCCATGGAGCAGTTAGTAAGTACGTTTGAGATGAGATGTGAACCTATCACTCTAAACCTCAGTGAAAGTGTGTCAGTAGTCTAGCTGGCAAACAATCTCTGTCAGAGGATATATAAGCATATAACTTATGGTCTAAAACATACCCTCTCCTTTCTAGGTAACTATATGATGCCTAGCTAGGTAGAAAAAGTTCTTCCTTTCTATGGATTTCTAGAAGAGAGAGAGAGAGAGAGAGAGAGAGAGAGAGAGAGAGAGAGAGAGAGAGAGAGAGAGAGAGAGAGAGAGAGTTAAATAATATTTCACTCCATGGCAAAGGATTTCCCTTAGATTTCATGTCCATAAGAAAGAATCCACCTCAGAAAACTGACCTGAAGACCTACTAGAAAAGATACACATCTAACTGATATGTCCAACTTTGCCTCTTCATGCTCTTTGACTTTGGTTTTGAAGTTAAGTGGAGAAAGGGTGATGGAAGAAATAAAGTAAGCTCAGAGGAGTTGGTCTTATGAGGTTAAATAAACCAGATGTTAGACTTTGAGCACTTCCCAAAAGCATATGGAGATACAATACTAGAATGAAGGACACAACACAAGGCTGGGTACTTAGATCTGAGAATCACCTTTAAAATGAAGTCACATGATAAAGCTGACTCTGCCACAAATTACACATCTTGAAATGTCATTGTATAATCCCAACAGTGCCAAAAGCAACACAGAACATATTAAAGAAGCAGTTCATAAGATTTAAAAATAAGCAGAGTTATTTTTGAGCAATTCTGTTCTAGAGTGCAACACAAATTTATCCCAACTAACTATAACAAAAGCAAAATTACTCTTTGAGGTGAGCTATCAATAGAGCTAATTTTTTTTGCCAGTCATGGGGCTTGAACTCTGGGCCTGGGCACTGTTCCTGTGCTCTTCAGCTCAAGGTAAGCACTCTACCACTTGAGCCACAGTGCCACTTCTGGTTTTCTGCTGGTTAATTGGAGATGAGTTTCACAGACTTTCCTGCCCAGGTTGGCTTTGAACCACGACCCTCAGATCTCAGCCTCCTGAGTAGCTAGGATTACAGGCGTGAGCCACTGGTACCTGGCTTCCAGCTAATTTTTATACAGCTTGCATAATCTGCTTGAGTTACCTCATGTCACCAGACACTGTTCTTCCAGATTGATGTGTTTAATAGCATTTGTCAACAGTGACTACAGAGTAGCATTTTAATGGCTCCCAAAGACTTGCATCAGAATGTACTATACTCCAATAGCAGAGCCAGTAACACCTCCCTGGTCGGCAATGCTGACGCTTTCTTCAGCAGAAGTGGTCATGCTGCAGATGTTTGAGAGATGGGGGCATCGCAGCCGTTAAGTCTGACTAATATATAGAGCACTGAAGGTAATTTTTGTAAGGCTCTGGATACCCAAGAAGCAACTTGAGCTATTTTAAGCAGAGATGTAAAAGGACAAGGAGCTTTACTGACAAGGAGCTGTATCTTTCTGGAATAATGAATACGTTAGGTAACAGAAGCATGTGAGTCCAGAGTTTTAGGCAAATTAGAAATCTGAACACTTCTTCCACAGGTGACAAAATCAGAAGGTAATTAATCACATTAAATGAAGATTTGTTGTGGAGTTTCATCAAATGGCAGTTCACTTTGTTGCTTAAAGTATTTGATTAAAATTCATTACCTACTTCTCTTACATACAGCATGATTGCCCAAATTGATTTCGATTCATTTAGACCATTATGTGCAACATTTTGAGGACAGGTTCACTTCTATGAAATTAATAGGTTACCATGGAATACCTTAGCTTAGTCTGTTTTCTGCTGCTCTATTGGAATGCCATCGAGTGGGTAATTTATAAACCACAAACATTTAATTGGTATAGTTCTGCAGATTGGGTTGCAGCTGCCATGATGTAATGTAGTAGAGCCAGAATACATGTGTGCATGCACATGTAAGAGAGAGTGGAAAAGAGCACAGCAGAAAAGAGGACAAACTCATTCTTTTTCAGGAACCCATTCCCGCAGTAACTAAGCCATTCTTAAGGTCATATGCCATTAAAGGTCCAAGCAAGCTCCCAATACTGTGCATTGAGGATTAACTTTTTCTTTTCTTTTCTTTCTTTCTTTTTTTTTTTGGTCGATCATGGGGCCTAAACTCGGGCCTGGGTACTGTCCCTCAGCTCTTCAGCTGAAGGCTAGTGCTCTACCACTTGAGTCACAGCACCATTTCTGGCTTTTTCTGCTTATGTGGTGCTGAGGAATAGAACCCAGGGCCACATGCATGCAAGGCAAGCACTCTACCACTGAACCACCTTCCCAGCCTGAGGATTAACTTTTTAGCACATGGACTTTTGAGGATCTATACAAATCATATCACACTTCCAATGGAAACTAAACCTGTCCCAGTTTATCTTTATGCTATATATATCTTGTGCAAGCTGCAGACATGCACATGTTCTTGTAACCTCTCAATGATCAAGTTCCCATTCTCTAATCCTTTTCTTTATTTAGGCTCCTGCTTTCTTTGTTGGACTGCCTAACTCTGACAGTATATCAGGAATTAGAAGTATTCCATAAAATGGAAATGACAAGGTCTTCTGGAATCTCACAATGAGTTGGGTCCTGTTGTATAGTGTGGATCTGTCCACAGCTTCTATCCTTTACCCAATCCTGACTAATGATATCTCTTGGCAGAGATGCCCAGTAAAATATGAGGGTCCCTGAGGGGAAGAGGGTTAACAACCAAGCAAACTGGTTTTCCTAAAGGAAAATGAGCTCATCCAAGGAACTAGAGACCCACACCGCCAGACAACTTCATAGCTCTAGATTCTGCCTTGGCATTTCCAACATGCAACACACAAACAATGAACAAACCTTATTCTTATTTAGATGTCTGCAGAAGACAGCACTCTTCTAGTTCTATGAACTATAGCAGGATACCGTTAGAATTCAAATATGTGGTGTGGGAGATAGGTTAAGAGATAAAAAGAAAATGGAAGAGTAAAAATGATAAGGAATGAATATCTTACCATGTATTCTACTTAATCACTTTCTAGTCCCCCTTACCTACTTGTTTATCTAGGTCCTTCCAGCATGTTGGGCAAAACAGACAATCTGTGTGAATGAAGCAAATGTGGCAGAAGGAGAGTCATGGGTATTGCAGCATCAAAAACTTAAACACAGAAATGTCAAGTGCAGGAGACAAAAGCACCCCCATGCATAGGGGGAAAGGAGCTGAACTGCAGCCTTTAATAGGAAGGCTGCATGAACAGAAGACAGCTTTTGTCTCCCTCAGGATGATGCCCTGCTCAAGATAGGCACTTCATATGCAGCTATGGAATCAGACCTAAACAAACCAAAGTCTAAAAGGATTTTTAAAAGCAAACTACTAAGTTTTTAAACAATAGGAGAATGTTGTTCTAGCAAGTGTGTTCTAGCTTGCACCTTATAACCCAATAAAGGCAGGCCAGCTCACCTAAAAATAACATGGTATGGGCCCTCTATTTTCTTCCTCAGCCTGATGCACATCACATCAAGGCCCCTTTTGAAAATTGCCCCAGAAGTTTCTGACCTTCCTTTAATAAAGTGGAAAAGTACAAATCCTATTTAACTGGACTCCTTTTCCTTTTAGATATGTTCTTTGGGTGTGGGAGGCAGCTTGGCTTTCATTAGGCATCAGGCCAAAGAGTAACTCTAGACACTGCAGGTCCACCTGTAGATCCTGCTGCTTTGTGGGAGACACAGGAAGCTTCCATCCCTGAGGTCCTCCAGATGATGCTAGTGTCTGAAAGGTACCTGATAAAAATCATTAAGAGAGCAGGGCGCTGGTGGCTCATACCTGTAATCCTAGCTATTCAAGAAGCTGGGATCTGAAGATCATGGTACAAAGCCAGCTCAGGCAGGGAAGTCCTTATGAGACTCTTATCTCCAATAAACCACTCAGAAAACCAGAAGTGGAGCTGTGGATCAAGTGGTAGAGTGCTCGCCTTGAGCTGAAGAGCTGAGGGACAACACCCAGGCCCAGAGTTCAAAGCCCTATGACCCCCCCCACACACACACACAAAATCATTGAGATATTAAAGGAGCCAAGTACCAGTGGCTCACTCCTGTAATCCTAGATACTCAGGAAACTGAGCTCTTCAAAGCCAGGCAGAGCAAAACAGTCTATAAAACTCTCATCTCTAATTAACCAGAAAAAAAGCTGGAACTAGAGCTGTGACTCAAGTGGTAGAGCCACTTGGAACAAAAGAAAAGTTGTTAAAGGACAGGGCCCAGGCCCTGAGTTCAAACCCTAATACTAGCAGAGAGAGAGGAAAGAGTTAGAGATATTTAAGAGGGAAGAGGGTGAAAAGGTAAGAGCATTTAGGTCCAGCTTCTAATTAGGCACAGTTCAGTATAATACACCAATATTAATTGAGCTTTTATTTTGTACCGAACTTTGTGTTACTCGCCCCCCCCCAATGGGCATGGGACTTGAACTCAGGGCCTGAGTGTTGTCCCTGAGCTCTTTTTGCTCAAAGCTAGCACTCTACCGCTTGAGCCACAGTGCTACTTCCAGGGTTTTTTTTGTTTGTTTTTGTTATTGTTTTATAGTTAATTGGAGATAAGAGTCTCACGGACTTTCCTGCCCAGGCTGGCTTTAAACAGCAATCTTCAGATCTCAGACTCCTGAGTAGCTATAATATAGCACTCAGCTATATTATACTTTTTCAATGATCTACCATGTAATAGAAACCCTAATCAACAAGTGTTTTGATATCTAATGTATATACACTGTTTTCTTAAAGAAGTCTAGTGCCATTCCAAAAGTCTGGAGTGGCACAAGTGATACAGTGCATGCCTGGCAAGTGTAAGGCCCTGAAGTCCACCCACAGTACTGCCAAAAGAAAAAGAAAAAGAAAATCAAGTAATGGAAATCCCATGCCTGGCTCCATTTCACTTTCATAATCTTTAGTAGATTGACTGTCATCCTTCATGTGACAGCATGGTTGCCGTGTGCTGGACATCATGTTTGTGTTAAAGACAGGGAGGAAAGGGAAGAGTATCTATTCAAAGAGTTCCCTCTCTAGAAATCTCTTAACTATGTACATCCATGGGATTACATAGAGCTATAGTACACTGATACCTTCTGAATGGAATATTACTGGGTTTTGAAGATTTTTTTGCTGTTGTTTTTGTCAGTGGTGAGGCTTGAATTCAGGGCTTGGGCATTGTCCCTGAGCTCTTTATCTCAAGGCTAGCTCTCTACCAGTTTGAGCCACAGCTCCTCTACCAGTTTTTGGGTGGTGAATTGGAGGTATGAGTCTCACAGACTTACTTGAGCTCACTTTGAACCGCAATCCTCAGATCCCAGCATCCTGAGTGGTAGTTAGGATTATAGGCAGGAGCCACCAGCCTCTAGCTAAGAGTACTACTGTTGTCCTCAGTTTATATGGAGAAGGAAACAGTGATAAAGAAACTTGTGCAAGTCACATGCCAAGTAAGTGGTCTGCCTTACAGATTTTAGCACTGCATGCCACTGACAGTATGTGGTTAGATTGCTTTGTAGATAGATTGCTTTGTAGCTAGATTGCTTTGTAGAGTGTGAATCTAGGAATTTGAGGGAAGTTATTTAACTCTGTCAAGACTCCTTTTGCTCACAGATAAAATGGTGATATCAATAATATTCATCATCAGTTTATTGTTAAGATTGATGATTTACTACTCATAAATCGTCCACATTTTGGCATGTAATAAGTATTAGACAAATGTTAAATCCACATCCATGAAGTGGGTTTATTTGTAGTAGGCCTGAAAATAACCCATGTCATTCATCAAGAGAACTGATAAGTAGATTGAAGTTCTGCATATAATTGAATACAATCCCCCCCAGAGACTGTACTGAAAAATGATGAGTTAATGATGCACAGGTGAGTTTGTGATGAATGCAAGAATTCAGACCTAAAATAATATGCACCACCAAGTTCAATTTATGTGAATTTCCAAAGGAGACAACGTGAATCTAATAGAGAAAGGTCAGAAAAGGTGTCACCCTGGGAGTGTCATGTTCTGAGAAAAAGTGAAGGAACTTCCTAGGAGATATAAAGATTGACACAGGATGGACACATGTCAAACTTCATTGAATTGTACACTTAATCTGCATGCATCTTACTGCATGTAATTAATATTTCTACTTTTAAAATAAATAGAAACCATGAAACATATCTATTTAAACTGACTCTATGGAAGAAAATGGCAGCAAGAAGATAAAGGCAGGTGCTAAAGCCCCAGGTTCTCTTTCTCTCTCAAAAAGCCTGTATTTCCCAAGTCATTATCTTAGTGTGTACCCTAGAGAGAGTCCTCCTGCTTGCCACAAGTGTGGACCATGTCTGAGGCCTGATTACATTTCACAGATGGTGTCCAATAGTTACAGAAACTGCCTGTCAATTCACCCATAGTAATGTCAGGTATGTCTGCCCAGAGCATTCCTGAGAACTGCCTTTCCAAAGCCCTGTGCCTTGGAGCTGACCACTTCAACGTTCTAGCTCCCACAGAACCATGGATGATCCAATCAACTGAGCAGGAGACAATCTGGAAAAAGACGTGCATAAGCACATTTAGGCTGCAAAGACTGGTGCAATTGCTCCAGGGTGTCCCACCCGCCTGGGTCAGCAGAAGCCTGAGTAGATCCTCTGAAGAAAGGTTCAGGCTCCACACAGAGTAATTACATGGGATGTAAGTTCCAGTTATTTCAAGTCCACAGAGATGGATGAGAAATGATTTGATTGTGCCTTGAGCCTGTAGGAGGTGGATGAAATGGTATGTCACCCCATAACCCAGAAAGAGACACACCCCCACACACATTTTAAACAAGACTTCTTTCTTTTCAATTGTATTATTTTTCAGTGTGACCACATATACATACGTTTTATTAAAAAACTCAAACAAAAGACTTTTTTTATTCAAGCATTGTCGTAGTTTATTTTTCAATCTGAGTAACTGACTGAACAAAAAGAGAGAGAGCTGAACAAGGCTTTCAGGCCATCTGTCAGCATCCTTGCTGGGTATGGTCTCCATCTGTGGCCTGCCTTCGGAGAGTGAGGGTAAAGGGGGAAACATGGCCTCAATTTGCAAAAAGCTGGTCACTGTAAAATCACAAGTGGAACCTGCATTCCCTCTCTTCTTCCTTCCCTCCCTCCCCACTGCCTAGGATTGTTGGAAAATCCTGCCCACTTAGTGAGGCATAGGGAAGGGGAGGCTGCTCACAAGGCTGCCTACAGACATGTCCAGATCAGGCTCCATCCTAGGTTTACATGGACCCAGGCCTAGCTTGGGGCCTCACTACCTCAGCAGATCCTTGATCCCATATCTTCAGGGTCACTACCAGTGTCCTTGAAGTTGGCTTTGTTGCTGTCGATAGAGCTCAGGCTTGGCTACAGACACATTTGAATTTTTAACGGTTGCATACTCTAATTTTTTTTTTTGGTCCGGTTGTGGGGCCTGAACTCTGGGCCTGGGTGCTGTCCCTCAGCTCTTCAGCTCAAGGCTAGCACTCTACCATTTGAGCCACAGTGCCACTTCCATCTTTTTTTTCCTGTTTATGTGGTGCTGAGGAATCAAACCCAGAGCCTCAAGCATGCAAGGCAAGCGCTCCACCACTGAGCCACCTTCCCAGCCCCTATATTCTAATACTTTTGTGTGGGTTTCTGTGAGAACTCTTGCCATGAACTTTGCAAATGTTAGGACTGAGCCTATGGAAGTACCAGAGAACATCACATTATCCCTCCAGAAAAATCCTCTGATATCTTAATTCAATCTTTGGGCCTTCCGTATTATTACCAGCTGTATGTGCCCATACCTTCAACCACAAAGGGACCAAAGACTACTACTTGCTGTCCTATCTGTAATTCCTTCTCTCTATCATCTAGCATTATGAAGCCCCAAGATGGTTCCTTCAGAAATTCAGGCATCTGTCAGCATCCTTGCTTAGTATGGCCTCCGTCTAGGCTAGCCACACAATGCCTTCCAACCTCGAGAGAGTTTGATTGAAAAGGACAGATGTTACTCCACAGGGGAAAAAATGTTATATTTTTTCCCCAGGAAATACAACATTTCTTCACAAGTGTTATTTTCTCATTAGCATTCACAGCACCCACAGGGAGCCTGGTAATGTCATTAATACTGATTTTTACGGGTGGAGAAATTGAGTCATCCACTCAGGGTTCAGGTTCTGATCTGGTGACTGGAAAATAGAAGCTTTTTCCTCTTTTTGGACCAAATTATATCTCATTTCCATAAACAAAACACTCAGGAGGATATGGGTTTTCTACTTCAAAACAATATCATCTTAAATATAGTTTGATGGATTTGAAGCATACACATTCTGTCTAGACATATGATAACTTTCAAATACCATATGGTCGGATCACATGAAGTAGTCGTAGTTGTGCAGCTGTTAGATGAACCTTCTGAAGGATTAGGGACCCTTAGCAGCCCCAACCAAAGACAACATGGGAAACTTTGGTGGGCTGACTTCAGCCAACCTAAAGAGCACTAAGGCCTAGCCTTATTATAATATTTTCTCTCTCAACTCTTAAATACCTGCTGCTGTTCAGTTCATTTAATGAGGGGATATTAAGGCTGACCTGTGTTTAGTTCAACTAACAGATGGTCAGCATCTAGGAGCTGACTATTCTATCCATATCATGCATAAAAAGAAGAAATCTCTGTAGTCTCCAAAAACATAACTGTAGAAATCCATCCACAATTTCTTATTAGCCAATCATTTTTTGACAAAACTAGTGAGCAAATCAAAGAAGTAATGCATTTTTGTTATGCTCTCACAATCCAGTGTATAAGTCAGAAAATCCAATATTCAATATTTTGAGCACTTCTGTATGCCAGGCTCAGAGGCACACAGTACAGATTGCAGCCTTTACTATCAAGGCTCCCAGATAAACATAGAAAGACATGATGGCTCACTTCGCTGCAGTGCACTGCAGCTGGACTCTTTTGCGAAGCACCATGGCCCTGGGGAGGAGAAAGGTCTGTAGTGCTGCAGCGTATTTCATAGAAGAAATCAGGCTATTTTTTAGGGATGCTGTGGTGAATGGGGAGGAAGGATTCAGAATAGGAAGAACAACAAGGGCAAAGGCAGGAAAGCAGATGGTTCTGGAACATTTCAGGAACTCACAGCAATTCAGATTGACAAGGTCACCCCGGCCAGAGTGAGGTCAGAAGACCCAATAAGGGGTGGAGCACTCTGCCAAGGAGTATGGGATTCATTCTGAAGACATGAAGAAGCCCAGGGTAGGATTAAGGGAAAGAGAAGGGCTCATAAAATCGGGTAACATTTTCAGGATCACTCATGTGTCCCATGCTAGAGCATTTATTAGGAGAGACAGAGGAAAATTGAGAACCAATTACCTTGCAAACATGGGTCCAGATGTCAAAACAACAACAACAACAACAGCAACAAAAAATCCTTGCATTTCCCAATCCAATCCCAGAGTAATGAAAAGGTTAAGCCTGGAGCAAGACAGTTTCCAATCCAAGCTTCAAGCTTCAGTTGTCCCATGTATTAGCCTCATGACCTTATGGATGTCACGTTTCCCAGGCTTCATCTAACCACTATGAAATGTCAGGGCTATGTGCAGTGACTGTTTGTACTCACCTGAGCGCATACACCTTTGAGAGCCAGGAACTCTCTTGGGAGACGAGGAAGCCCTCCAGGCTGACCTGGCAGGCACAGGGCTAGCTTAACCGTGTTTTGATGAAGGTTTCACCAAATTTGTCAAAGCTTTGTCACATGTTTTTTTTCTAGGATACCTAACAAGCTAGGGACAGGGAAGGACATGGCCAAGTTGGATGCAGGGAGTGGGGACCGGGGAGGGCATGTGCAAGAAACAGGTAAGACACAGAAAAAATCAGGCTGCCTGAGACTTGGGCACCGGCCCTGATTGGTGCTCATGGAATCTAGGGACAGAAGAAATACTGCCCTGTATTTCTGATGCACGGGTGGGTCAGGAGACACCGATTACAGACTCTTCCTGTAACTCTTCCTAGCATTGAGAAAGGTTGCTTACATGTCCCAGCCCACCAGCCCCTAAATCCCTCCTCCTAATAAAGCAGGGAAACAGAGATCAAGCCAAACACAAGGGCTTTCAAATATCAAAGAGATAGAAATAGGGATATGGGTCTCCCCCATAAAAGACAATACACATGGAAACAATTTTCTATCCAACTGCGAATCTGCTTTTCTTCAGAGGACCAATCTGTCAGCTCTTTCTGGAACCTAGAAGCTTGAGTCAGAGAAAAATCTCAGGAACCACAGTCATTTGTAAACTCACAAGGAGAAACTTCACATTAAGTGGGCCCCATCTCCTCAGACCTCACATCTGGACTCAGTCTTAGCAGTTTCCTTCCTGCAGGCAGTCCATTTCAAGTGTGTGGGCCTCTTACAGCCCAAATAGGGCACACCGTATCTAGCAATGTCACTCCGCTTTGAAACTATGCTCATTCACCACTAAGCAAGAGATGAATGAGTTTAATTTCTTCGTTCTATTACCTGCAATTTTCTAGAGGAAATAATAAAACTAATTCTTTTGTTTCTGCAGGAAAATGGCTTCCCTTGAGAGGGAAAGCATATGAGGGTACTACATATTTCTAAGTGCTTGTCTCTCACAACCTTCCCCTCACTCATGCTCTAATCATAGCTGGTAGAGTAGAGTCTACCAGCCTCGTTGAGGATGGGCCCCAGTGTGCCCATGAGGGTCAGAGGATGGGAGTTCTGGTTATAACCCTTTCTTGTGCTTTCTGAGCAGACACTGTCCAGTTTTTCCTCTTAGATGTGCAAGGTCAATCACATTGCCTTCTTGCTCTGTATCTGTTCCCCCATGTGCAAATGAAATTGTACTCATCCATTTCTTAGGCCCTTTGTATCCCAGAATATATTTTTTTTCTTAAAATCCTAAGAAAATACTTGTTAAACTCAGTTTGGTACTGCCGTGATCACAAGTGTGTACACATAAGAACACAGAAACTATATTTCCTCAACATATCTTGGAAATTCTGGATGTCATAAAGCTTTAGCCTCAAGATGTGATGGTATTTGGAGATAAGGCTTTCGGGAGAGGGTTAAGATAGATGAGATCATGAGAGCCAGACCCTGACAATGAGATTAAGACCCTTACAAGAAACATGAGCGTCCTCTCTCCCAAATTCACTCAAATTCTCTACTGAAAAGCCATGTTACAACACAGCTAGAGGGTAGTGACCACCAGAAAGGCAGGAAGAAAGCTCTCACCAGAAACTGAATTGACAAGTATTTTGATCTTGGATTTGGTCATGAATTCCTGTTGTTTAAGCATCCAACTATGGTATTTCATTTCAGCAACCACAGCACTGACCCAGCCTGCATTCTCCAGGATAGTCTTAATGTCTTAGCCTCAGCTGTCCTCATGCTGAAAGGAGACCCACCCTCGGGCAGTGTGGAATGTACCATCAAAAAAAGCCATGCAGAGGCTTTTAATGCCTTATTCAAGTGATGATAACCAATGTTGTCACCCAATTTCATGCATTGTTGATTTGTTAGGGAGTAGAAATTGCCTGAACTGGATTCTAAAGTACTTTAAATAAATGCTCAATAGGCAGCTATGGGAAATGAATGACTACCTCCTTGTCTTCTTTGGAAGAAGACAGAAATATAAAAAGATATATTGTAAAAAATTAAACAAGGAAACGAAGGTCTCCAGCCATGAAACCAATCCTTGAAGCATGTCATTTTTAGCACTGTAATGATTTCCAGTGGAACAGCTCTACTGGAAAGGCAATTCAGATGCCACCTCAACAATGTAACATCATGCATAATAGTCTTCTCTTCTGTCATTTTCTAAGTGCCACTTGAAAGTGGAATTTGTGTATTTTTATATTCTATGGTCCCCTTACAGAATTTGTTAATCAGTTTTCAAAGCTGCATTGCAAAGGGTTCTTGTAAAACACATATTAAATTATATTATAGAAAGTTGGATATGATTGCAGTCCTGATAAGTGAACTCTGTGAGCTCTATAGGCATAGAAGCAACTCAATAAATGATTGACTGATGAATGAATTGACATTTCTGTGGTGATTTCTCATTTGCTTCAGAGTTCCACAGATTCTGGGATCCCACTATCCACTGAAGCAATCTTCACATCCATCTGCCTATAGACGATACTGTGAGCAGAACTTAAGCACTGCCGTGTATTTTTTTTTTTTTTGTCCTGGTAATCTTTAAATCAGCCATGGAGCTTCCAGAATGCAGAGCCAATCAGCTTCACGGGTCACATGTGTGTTTAGTAATACTTGTCCCAACTGTTGTTTAGTTCATATTTCAAGGATTTATTGATTTATATTCATCTTGACATTGCTGACAGTTCACAGCTGCCAAAAGAGTCCCACAACAGCATGTCATTTTATGTGGCCTCTGTTGAGAGGCTTGTCCATCGATTCTTCCTTAGTAGGAAGGTAACCCTCTTGCAGTCCATGGTCTCATTTCAAGTTATTCCTTTAGTGTAATGGAAGGAAAAAGTCTCATACATGTGAGGTACGGATTTATACCCTAGTCACTGGCCAATCCTTTATTGTGGTGGTCGTGGTTGTTTTATCTTTAGTTGTACAAAGGACTTGCCATTTAACCAAGCAGTTTATCAACACAATGCATTCTGAATCAGTGTCCCTCTGTTCAACATTCTCACCCATCCCTCCCACCCATTCCCTTGCTTTTCCTAATGTTGTAGGATATACATTGAACCCAACGCCTTTGAAATAAAGCTAAAACAATTCTTTTAATGAAAACCCAAATATTAAGCTCAGGATAGACCCTGCAACATGGCTTTCCATTAGCTCCTAAAGCTGCTGAGGGGAAGAATGCTGAAGTGAGTAGATTTTATCCTAACTACTTCCCCATCAATATCCATGAATGTCTTCCCTCTGGTCTTTTTTCCCTTCTGTGCTGGTTTCTACCCCCATGTTCTGCTTTCTCCAAACTTTCAGTATGATTGGCCTTTACTTATTCACCACTTCAAAGGAAATCTCAAGGTACACTGAGGACCTGACAAGACACTGGTCATTGGCATACATCATGGAGGAATGACAGAGTGAGCTGAAGACACTGCCCTTGATAGCAGATAGGCAGCCTTCCCTGAGGAGAAAGTGGACAGATGAAGGAGTATTCATGATCAAAGTTCTTAAACCTGACTGACTGCTTTCACAAGGACTTACTTAGCACTTCTTATAGCCTAAGCACTGTCCTGAGCTCAAGGAAAACAATAGTGAATAAAACCATGTTCTTTGCTCTCCTTGAGCTTATATTCTAAAAGTAGAATAATAATGTATAAGTAAGCAGATATGCTGTTTTGTGAAAAGACACTAAATGTATTATGAAAAGCAAAGACGTATTATGAGAAGCAAAAGTAAAATAAGTATTTCAGCTCCTCCAAAACTTAAGCACACAGTTAGCATATGATAACTAAAGGAATTAAAAGCAAGAATACAAATGGTCATTTGTTCATTCATGTTTATAGCTACATTATTCATAATAGAAGCAACTCAACTGCCCGTTAATGGGTGAGTAAATAAAATGTGCTATAAAAATAAAATATACATACACTTTTTTAATTTGGGAGGGGAAGGGAGAAAACAAAATGCTTAAATAAGGATACAGGTTGACCCATTGTAACAATGAGATGTACAAGACACTATGTTGAAAATGAACTTTACAACTTCGGTGGGTGAGGGAGAGGGGGAAGGGGTAGTTGGGGAGGTGGGAAGGAAGGGATTATAGGGGGGAAACAAAAGAGGAGGCAACAGTGCTCCATAGGAAATGCACTCATTACCTTACTCATGTAACTGTAACCTTTCTGTATAGTATTTTTACAATAAAAATGTATTAAAAATAAAATATACATTTTGTGTTTCCCCCCGTATGGTTTATCCCCCATTGTCACTGTATTTGATTTTCATACCCTGGGTATTATATATATGTTCATCTGAATGAGGGAAGGGAAGGGGAACCACAAAGTGGTGAGACAAAGGACAAAGAGGGAACCAATGAAGTAGTGATACTCACAAGACAAGATGTTGGAAATGATCTGTACAACTTGGAGGGAATTGGGAGGGGAGGGAAAGGGAGAAAAGAGGGAGGGAGTAACAAGTTCAACAAGAAATGTACTCACACTTGAAAAAAATTATATTAAGTAAAGTAAGCCAGGCCCAAAGAAACATAGGTCCCATGGTTTCCCTTATTTGCAATAACTAGTATATGTCTGAGACAAGCAGAAATGGTCAGATACGTTGATGTTAGGAGAAATGAACCCCAAGATAAGGACTCAAATGTTTTTTTCTTTCTTGAGATTGCTTCTGACATATTTATAAGATGATTTCTTTGTTGCTTTGTAGGTCCCTCCCCCACGGTATAACCACTGTTTTCACTGTATTTGATGTTGGTATAATTTGTGGAGGGGAAGGGAAAAAACAAATTGTTTAAATAGGGATACAGGTGGACCCATCGCAACAATGAGATGTACAAGTCCTTATGTCGAAAAACATACTTTACAACTTTGGGGGTGTGGGGGGGAGAGGATAGTTGTGGGAGGGGGGAGATGGGAAGGTATGAGAAGGGGAAACAAAGGAGGAGGCAACAATGCTTGATAAGAAATGTACTCATTACCTTGCCCATGTAATTGTAACCCCTCTGTACAGTATTTTCACAATAAAAAAAGAAATGTACTCACTACCTTACTTATGTAAATGTAACCCCTCTGTATGTCACCTTGACAATAAAATTAAAATAAAAATATAAAGATAAATAAATAAATAAATCATACAGCCCGGTGCTGGTGGCTCATGCCTGTAATCCTAGCTACTCAGAAGGCTGAGATCTGAGTATCACTGTTGGAAGCCAGCCCCAGCAGGAAAGTCTGTGAAACTCTTTTATCTCCAAAAAACTACTCCAAAAAAGCCAGAAGTAGCACTGTAGCTCAAGTGGTAGAGTGCTATCCTTGAACAAAGAATCTCAAGGACTGCACACAGGCCCTGAGTTTGAACCCTAAGACTGGCAAAATAAATACATGTATACATATGTACATGCATACATTCATGCATACATATGTGTAAATAATATGAATATATTATTTAGCCTTTAAAAGAAAGGAAATTCTAACATAAATTATAGTATGGAAAAAGTTTGAAGATGTTATGCTAAATGAAATGAACTAATCATAATAGTATACAATTGAACCTATATGGATACTTAAAGCATCAAATTCATAGTGAATATGCTCTGGTGGTTCACAGGGGAAGGAAATTTAGGGAATGAGGAGTTTTTGTTTTGTTTTTGTTTGTGTTTTATATTTGTGCTAGTCCTGGGGCTTGAACTCATGGCCTGAGTTCTGTTCTGTGCTATTTTGCTCTTCTACTTGAGCCACAGATTCACTCCCAGCTTTTTGGTGGTTAATTGGAGATCAAAGTCTCACAGACTTTTCTGCCCAGGCTGGCTTTGAACCACGATTCTTAGATCTCAGCCTCCTGAGTAGCTAGAATTATAGGTGTGAGCCACTAGTGCCCAGCAAGGAGTTGTTTTTTTAATAGGCATTAGACTTGAGTTTGGGAGGATGAAAAGATTCTAGATATGGGTAGTGGTGATTGTTCAGTATGAATTAACCTAATGCCAATGAACTGAACATGTTATATTGTAAATGGTAAGTTTTGCATATTTTACTTTAACTTTTTATAATCTTTTAAAGACATTGATAAGAGGTTGGAGTAGGAATGGTTTTAATTAAGATTGTCCAGGAAGGCTCCTCTGAGGAAGAGGTAGCTGAATAGATCAAAGCAATAAGGAGAACATGAAATGACATGGAGAATGATCTGGAGATTGTTCTAACTACAACAGAACACCTTTGAAGTCCTTTGATCAGTAGAGAAAAAAATGACCTCCTTTGTCACTTAAAAGTTCTTCCTGACTGTATGTGAAATGTGGGCTACATGAAGGAAACCTGGAAGCCAGAAGGAAAAGTAAGATGCTATAGTCAGGTTGGAAATGTAGTTCAGTGGTAGAGAGCTTGCATAACACACACACACAACACTTAGGATTCAATCAGCAAGAGACAGATAGGGAGGAAGGGAGTCGGAGAAATAGGGAGGTCAGAGGGAGGGAGGCAAGGTGGGAAGCAGAGAGGGATACTACTGCCTTTGCTAGCTCAATAATGAGATGCTAGGTGAGGAGAAAATGGTGGGTTGTGAATATAGTTTCAAAAGAATGACCTGTGTCTCACTAGCAAATTTGCTATGCAAAGGCAGAGGTGAATAAAGTATGATGTCTCACTTCTTAACCCAGCAACCTTGCAAATGGGGGTTCCATCTATTGAAATTGAAATGACCAGGTAGAAAAGCTATTCAGGGGTTTGGGAAAGGGTATGGAGAGGCAATCAATATGAAAGACCATGAACTCCATGTCTATCAGAGAGCTAGCACACAAAGCTACTCATTAAATAATGATTGAGTGAGTGAGTGAAATTAAGTAAATGGAAAGAAAGAGGGAGGAAATTAGCTCTCTTTATATTTTTTTTGGTCAGTCATAGGGTTTTTTTGGTCAGTCATGGGCTCTGAACTCTGGGCCTGGGCACTGTCCCTCAGCTCTTCAGCTCAAGGCTAGTGCTCTACCACTTGAGCCACAGTGCCACTTGCAGCTTTTTCTGCTTATGTGGTGCTGAGGAATTGAACCCAGGGCCTCATGCATGCAAGGCAAGAACTCTACCACTGAGCCACCCTCCCAGCCCCAGATCTGTATTTTTAAAACATGAAGGAGAATGTTTGGTAACATTATAGGATCACACACACACACACACACACACACACACACACACACACACACACACACACAAACAGCTGGAGCTATGTGCCAGTGACTCATGTGTATAATCCTAACTATTGAGGAGGCTGAGACACTAACCCAGGCAGGAAGGTCCATCAGACTCTTATCTTCAATTACCACCAAAACATTGGAAGTAAAGCTGGGGTTCAAGTAGTAGAGCAGTAGCCTTGAACACAAAAGCTTATGGACAAACACACACACACACACACACACACACACACACACACACACACACACACACACACACACACACACACACACACACACACACACACACACACACACACACACACACACACACACACACACCAAGCTAGAACTGAGTTTCAATCTCAGAAAATATTTCCAAACCTCCAAATGACTCCTCCTACCTTTTGCTAAAGGTCTTCCCCTACCTCCCTCTGCCCTAGGTACAGTAGGAAGAAACTTAAAAATATCCAACCCATTAGTTCCTTTTGCTGTCAGGTCAGGGATACAGTTCTGAAAATGGAGGAAGATAGAAACATAGGCCTAGAAATTGAGTGGGACACAGTGATGTCCTTCTGCAGGCTCTACCTCCATCACCACTGCCAGCACATCAACAACCACACCTTCTCCTCACCCCTTCCCCGCCACAGCTTAGCATTCCTGCAGGCAGCCTTGAAACAGTGCAGCCATCCACAAAAACTCTAGTCAGTTCCCTCCAAAATCTCACTCTCTAAGGATGCTGCGAGCTGGACAAGATTCATTCCACCTATGTGCTTCTTTTCACTAACCCACTTACTGCTCTTACTGAGTCTCAAGCTGGTTCCTACTGAACCTAAAACAAAGGGAGCTATTTGTGAGAACAATTTTTTTTTGGGGGGGGGTCCGGTCGTGGGGCCTGAACTCTGGGCCTGGGCGCTGTCCCTCAGCTCTTCAGCTCAAGGCTAGTGCTCTACCACTTGAGCCACAGTGCCACTTCCGGCTTTTTTCTTTTTGCTTATGTGGTGCTGAGGAATCGAACCCAGGGCCTCATGCATGCAAGGCAAGCGCTCTACCACTGAGCCACCTTCCCAGCCCTGTGAGAACAATTTTTAAAATGACTTTTAAGAAGTGAAGAACGGAGACAAATGATAAGTGAACCTGATAGAGGCACGTTGCAGTGTGTGAATGGCAGTATCACAATGAAAGCTCTTTGTACCCCCTTTTTTTGGTGCCTGGACTGGGGCTCAAACTCAGGACCTAGGCACTATCCCTGAGCTCTTTTGGTTAAGGCTAGTGCTCTACCATTTGAGCCACAGCTCCACTTCCAGTAGTTAATTGGAGATAAGAGTCTCATCGACTTTCTGCCCAGGCTAGCTTCAAAATATAATTCTCAGATCTCAGCCTCCTGAGTAGCCAGGATTACAGGCATAACTACCAATGCCCTGAGGAACTAACTTTTTGTACTAATTACCTTACTCCTGTAACTGTAACCCCTCTGTACAGTATCTTTACAATAAAAAATGTATTTAAAAAAATTCGAGCCTGCAAAGAAACATAGGTCCCATGGTTTCCCTTATTTGCAATATCTAGTATATGTATGAGTCAAGCGGAAAAGGTCAGATAATGTGATGTTAAGAAAATGAACCCTTAGATATGTATTTTAATGTTTTTTTTCTTTCATGCATGTGTTTCTAACACATTTATAAGATTACTTCTTTGTTGCTTTGTATGTCCCTCCCCCACAGTATAACCCCTGCTTTCACTATATTTGATGTCAGTATAACTTGTGGAGGAGATGGGGAAAAACAAGTCATTTAAGGATACAGATGGACCTGTTGCAACAATGAGAAGTACAAGTTGTCATGTCCAAAATGAGCTTTACAATGTCGGTGGGGGGGGGGGAGGGGAAGGATTGGGATTGGGATTGGGATTGGGATTGGGAGGGGGGAGGCTGGGAAGGGATGTGAAGGGTAAACAAAGGAGGAGGCTGCAATGCTTGGTAAGAAATGTATGCATTATCCTGCCCATGTAATTGTAACCCCTCTGTACAGTATGTTCACAAATAAAATAAAATAAAAATTTTAAAAAAATTCGGGCCTGAAAAGGCAAAGTAGAAATCACAAATAAAGGACTTGGTACTGGAAAAATTAAAAAATTAAAAAATTTATTGTTATTGTAAAGGTGATATACAGAGGGTTACAGTTACATAAGTCAAGTAATGAGTATATTTCATTTTGAAGTGTTACCTGGTTCCTTGTTTTCTCCGAGTTTTCCCCTCTCAACGCCCGCCTCCCCAAGTTGTATAGTTTATTTTCAACATAGTGTCTAGTAAGTATCACTGCAACATTTGTTCACCTTTTGTCCCACCATTTCTGGGCTCCTTCTTGCCCTCCACAAAACAGATAAACTTACATACAAGACAAAAGGCATAGAAATTTAAAAAGCAGCAAAAGGTGAAAACAGGAAAAAAACACAAAAAAATAAAATAAAATCTATTTCTGTTTCTTGGAGTTCATTTTAAGCATCATTTTATATGAGCATATACACATAACTATTGAGCCCTTGTGATCCTCTCTTAAGAATATCCTCCTTTGGTCTCATTGTGTGAAAGTTTACAGTCCTATTTAATTTATCATATCCAAGTATAATTTTTTGTCTTTCATTATCCATTTGGTTTACTTGTAGAGTTATTGGCACATTCTAATTATTACAAGTGAGGGAAAACATTCAACTTATGTTTCTTTGGGTCTGGCTTACTTTGCTTAATATAAGTTTTTCCAAATCTTTCCACTTCCTTACAAATGGTGCAATATCATTCTTTCTGATGAAAGAATAGGGTTCCATTATGTATATATACCACATTTTCTTGATCCATTCATCCACTGAGGGGTATCTTGGTTGATTCCTCATCTTGGCTATGGTAAACAGTGCTGCAATAAACATGGTTGTACTGGGAGCTTTAGTGTAGCCTTGTTTGTGTTCTGTTGGATAAATGTACAGAAGTGGAATTGCTGAGGCACAGGGAAGCTCTCAGTCTTTTGAGTACCCTCCATACTGCTTTCCAGTGTGGTTTAAGTGACTTTCAAAATTGGGTGTTAACTGCACAAAACAAAATACGAAAGGAGAACTATTTGAGACCATGCAACAGCTGCAGGGTATCACCCTGCCTCTATTTCCCTGATATGTGGTTTTCTTTTTTTTCTCTTATTTTATTATAAAGATGCTGTACAGAGGGGTTACAGTTATATGAGTAAGGTAATGAGTAAATTTCTTGTCAAGCATTGTTACCCCCTCCTTTGTTTTTCTCCTACTATGGTATGTGGTTTTCATGAGTTAACAACTTTTGTCCTGGCTTTTTCACAGGATTGAGGGTACAGAGTTTGCCAATGACAACATCAACCTTCTTGCCTGTTTCTCTTTCGGCAAAAATTACTCCACCCACTACCACCTGGACTGGCTCTCCACAGAACTCGGCTGCTGCCACTGGCTTCCCAGCCTCAGGCACTGACAATGCCTCAGTTGCCCCAATTACATCCACAGCTCCAACATCTATGTTTTCCAAGGATGTTTCCACCAAGCCCGAAAAAGAAGTGATCACCAGCCACTCTGCAGCATGGGAAGGTGCACACACAAATCCTTCCATTCCTGGGCTCTTGTCCACCAGCAATGCTATTCATCTGACACCCACACCTGAAGAACACAGCTCAGGAAGTCCTGAGAGTGTGCCAGCTGTAGGGTCTCAGTCCCCACCACTCACCTCCCCTCAGGCTCCTGCCTCTTCACCCTCATACCTATCGGCCTCCATGCCTGCGGTTCCTTCTGCCTCCATCACCCCCAACCTGAGCACTTCTGTGAGCATTCAGACTACAGCAGCTCCAATGTCACCTGAATTCCCAACAGAGGACCACAGCTCTGGTCACATACCCACTTCCCATGTCACAGACCAGCCAGGGACCAAGGAGAAAACACCCCAGAATTCTGAGTCAGGCAAAGTGATGTGTGGATCCGAGACTACCACTCCCTTCCTGATCATGCAGGACGTGGAACATGCATTAAGTTCAGGTGAGTCCATTTGGAATGTAATAATGTTCATGCTTATACTTAGCGTTACACTAAGAATCAATCTTGTGGGAAGCTGAGGTAGAATGATCACTTGAGTCTGGAAGTTTGAGGCCAATCTGGCCAACATATTGAGACCCACATCTCAAAAAAACAAACAAAAAAAAGAATCAGGTTACCAATTTTTAAGTTTGAATTTTGGAGTACAATATCTGAGGGAAAATTCTAACTTATAAGAATTTCAGCAAAAACACAAACTTTAATTTGAGTCCCTTAATAATATGCACAGGATATATTATTTCTTTAGCTTCTTCTTTATTGCTTTATATTATTTCTTTAGTCTCTTGTCTAATTTATCTCCACATAATATTACAGGGGCATTGTAAAGGATAAACAGCGTGGCCTCAGGTCAAGCTTCCTAGGTTTTATTTCCAACAATTTGCTGCATTTTCCCCTTGAAAGGAAAAACACCCCTAAAGCAGGATATTTTTAAGTTCTGTGTCAAAGCCAAAGCCAAACCAAGGTTGACCCTCGTTTATTCCATATCCAGAAAGTGGAAAAATGAATTCACAAATCAACTTCTCAACTTCTAGGGGATGAAAGGAAAAAATATTCATGACTTTTCCTAGAATAGGCAGAGATTCTCCATCTCACCCTCAATTCAGACAATATCCCTTTTTATGGTCTAATGCTTCTTGCCACAATGATTATAGGTATGTCCCTTAGAGATTAGATTATAATTAAGTCAGCAGTTCTTTGATGGTTACACTGGCCACCATCTTGGATTTAATCACTTTTGGCTAGCTTACCTGAAGAAAGCTACCCACCTTTAGGCATCCTGTTCTCAAAGATGAACAATATTAAGGCAGGGTAGAAGTTAAGCTAGGTCACCCTTTTCAGTTCTGATTCCTGACAATAGACAAATTATTTCAACTCTCTGTGCCCTTCTATTTCTTCATCTGTAAAATAGGGATAGAATAGATTCTACCATATTCTGTTCTTACAAAGGTTAAATAACATGACATATAAAGGACTTAGACCATTTCCTGGTAGAGAGTAAGTGTTCAGGAAATGTCAGTTATATAATTCTTTGGTTTTTAAAGCCATGTTTACCTCTTGGAATCCAGCCAAAGCAAGGTGGGGTGGAGAAAACTGGCTCATCCTTTATTTCACACGGATATCTTTCATGGGAAAGACAATAAATGTGACATGACATAGAATGTACTTGTATTCTCCCAGCGATCCTATAAACTAAGTTTTATTTCCATATTCATTGCTTAAAATTATGGTGGAAAGATATTTAGCATCTTTCTGAGGCTAATTGGACCTGATAATGATGTGTCACTATAAACTTCATGGTTTGGAGTAGGAAGAGACTTTTGTGGGAACATTTGGTCATTTAGTTGAAAAACAGTAAGGTGAGAACAGCCAGAAGGCAAAGAAAATAGAGGTGCATCCCTTTGTCTAGGTGGTCCTATTACCCAACATAGACTGAGAATGAAGTATTCTAGACAGAACAATGCATGACAAGCTGTGGTCAAAGCAACAGCTATCACTGAGGATAAAGCTACATCTTTTAAGAAATAAACACTAGTAATGGAAACCACAATTAGACAATGGAAGAGAAAGAACTAAGATTAACAAAGCACTAATTCCTTCAGGAAGAATCCACAGTATAGTAAGGTGAAAAGTCCCAAAGAATTATAAATTCTTATTTCAAAAGACAGCGTATAAATGAAGGTCACAAAAAAAAGACACAGTAAAAGTAGGATAAAATAACTAATTTCAAAGGCCTAGGTGAAGTACAGGAAAATTGCAGAGTCTGAAAAGAAAGAAGACAGCAACAGAACTCAAGACAGAGCCCTGTCGAACTATGGATCCCCTTGACCCTTCCTTCTAAGTTGGTCAGCTTTCAACTTCAAACATCTCCTGTGTGCTGATGATTTGGAAATAGAGTCCTGCCTCTATTCTGCTTCATTGGGCTGGAGATGCCTATATTCGACTGTCAACCATGAGATGCTGGGGGCATCTCACACTTCATATGAATGAGCTGAATGGTTGAATTCTTCAGCTCTTTCTCTGGCCCTCCTTGAGTCTTGCCCTCTCTTAGCCCCTCAGGCCAATAACCTTCTAATGATCCCTAAGATACCTAGGACAATCGTAGCATATAGAAGTCACGTACTCTACATTTAATGCATCACACTTGGACTGCTCTTTCACCCCTCTGTCATCTCTCACACAAATTAGTATTCCTGTGACTGGTCATACCCTTATCAGAGATCCTCTCCAAACTGTCAGGTCTAGGTTTGCTGTTTTATGTATGTCCTGAATTTTGCACTACTGTCGGATGACCAGCACCTGCCTATGAAGGGGAAGAACTCAGAACTAAAAAGCCTCTAGGACTCTGGTTTCTCCCAAGGATATAAACTGGTATTCCTGACAACCTCTATCTCTGGGCTTGAGGAGGTCAAGAATAAAGAGAGATCTTTCTGATTAGACTGACACCTATCCTACCATTACAATAGCCAGTGTGACTTTTGAACACTGGAAATGTGGCTGGTCCAAATTGATATGTTCTATAATTATAAAATTCACACTGTATTTCAAAGACCTGGTACTAAAACCAGAATGGAACTGTAAGTCTTTTTTATAAATTGCATGTGAGAATAATATTTTGGATTTTTTTAAATCAAGCTCGGAACAGATGGTGAATTCATACAATCTCTGGGTTCTTTTGCACTTTCAATCTCACTGATAACCTTAATGTAAGTTTACTAAACATCTAGAGATTGTGGCTCACTTGCTGATTCCCCCTGCCTCAAATCTTCTCCTTCTAGGTTTTTGGCAACTCATTCCTGTTCACCTCCTCATCAAAAGGCCTCATCGGAAAGAGTAACCCCTATCACTATTGATCCTTTGTCCTGATTTCTTTTTCCTCTGTATTGTTAGCATTTTCTGACATCATCTTATTTATCAAGAGTCTGTTTTCTACCACTAGCCTGTCAACTCCATGAAAGCAAGGATCTTCTTCAAAAGAGGGTGAACATTTGTTCAATAAATGTTCATTCCATAAATGAATGAGTTAGTAAACTACTATGAGGGAAGTCATTGAATTTCTCTAACATTTGTTCAATAAATGTTCATTCCATAAATGAATGAGTTAGTAAACTACTATGAGGGAAGTCATTGAATTTCTCTGAGCTTCTGTTTTCCCATCAATGAGATTAGTATAACATCTATTTATCTTAAAACGTATTATAAACTGGGTGCTGGTGGCTCGTACCTATAATGCTAACTACTCAGGTAGCTGAGATCTGTTTCCAGCCCAGGCAGGAAAGTCCATGAGTCTCTTACCTTCAATTAATTACCAAAAGAAAAAAGAAAAAAATAGAAACTCTTGGAACAGAGCTATGGTATATATGGTACCGTGCTAACCTTGAGCAAACAAAGTTCAAGGACAGTGCCCAGGCCCTTAGTTCAAGCTCCCAGGACTGGGACACAACACACACACACACACACACACACACACACACACACACACACACACGAATCTTACTGTAAATTATAGATGACATAATAAATGTAGCTATTGAACAATGACTCAAATGATGGTTGCAGTTGTTATTTTACTGTTACTTGTTCTTATTATTAGTTTTCTGCCAACAGTGATCATTATCATTATATTTTGCTATGATGAAGAATGCCCACTATCATCATGAATATTCACTGAGCCAGGCATCTGACTACATACTACGGATATAGCCCATGGATGATACAGTTACTTCTCTAGGGAGTTTATAATTTTGTACCTGCCAGAGAAGGTAGAGCAGTTTGGTGGATCCAAGGTAGCCATCAGAAATCAACTAAGCAGAAGAAATAAGTGTTTAGTGATTTTCATCTCTCAGCTTTTGTTGGGCTTTTAAAGAAAGAGAGAAGGATGTAGTATGTTAAATCTAGGCCAGTGTTTTGTTACTGAACTCTTCACATGTAGAATCTATGACTACAGTGTGGTTTTTATTCCCTGAAGGAAATGGGATGGTGGTGTACTATACCCAGTTCAGTAAATACATGAAGGATGAACTTAAAACCAGTTACTCTCAAAATATCATCATTTCTTGCATATAGAAACTTGAAAATTATAGTCCCTGTGCTTGTTGCACAGTGTGATTCTCTTTTGTCTATAAAATCCATGTCTCTACTGGTACACTTCTTCCTTGTTTTCCATTACAAACAGAAAGACATCTAATGATGGAAACTGAAGTCTTTTGAAATTTAAGTTGCTGGTTCAAACGCCAGCTCTATTCTTAACTAAAGAGCACTATGCAGCACAGACATCTAGGCATTTCTGTAGGCATTTATGCTGCATAAGACATCTATAAAGCTCACAATGCATAGAGACTTGAAAAAGATTTAATGATAGGAAAGATGAAACAGTAGTTTTTAAAGTATATCTAGAAAGGTTTTAGGAGTAAACAAATGTGCGTTAATGATGTATTGAAAAAAAACTTTAAAAACACGTTAAAGGGATAAGCTTTTCTTTGTTCTGTTTTGTTTTTTTAATGCAGTATTGATAGACTGCACTCAGGGCCTCTAACTTGTTAGACTAGAATGACACTGTCAAGCCATACCTCCAACCCTGTATTTTATTGCTTATCTTTAGGATAGGCTCTTACTTTCCAGCCAGACTCACCTGAACCACCATCTATCTACTGGTAGATTTCTTGTCATTGCTAAGATCACAGGTGTACATCACAACATCCAACTTCCCTCTGTAAAGATGGAGGTTCACGGACTTTTCTGCCCAGCCTGGTATTGTAACTGCAATCCTCCCAATCTCAGCCTCCAGTATGGTTTTGGATGACTAGTGCACACCACTGTGCCCAGTTGTGAGTTGAGAAGGGGTGTTGCCACCTTTTCTGCCCAATCTGGCCTCAAACCTAAATTCTTCCATTCCTAGCCTCCCAAATACCTAGGATTGCTGGCATGAGCCATTAGTACCCAGATAGTAAATAATATGTTAATTTTAAAACAGAATTCTCAGGAGACCCTGTAAAATAATGCTGAATACTCCTTATTATATTGTTTTAGCATGTATCAGAAGGCACTAACCCTACGAAGCACAGTATCTTAGGGTCATTTTATAAATATCGAGTCATTGTTCAGGCCTTACAGTAAAGAGTGCCATCATCTTTTCTGTCTTTTTCTACTCCCATCACCAAATAACTGTTGATGTTGGATTGTTAGTAGTTCTCAGCATCATTTACTTCTCTTCATGTTCCTTCTCAAAGGGAAGGGGTGGGAAGGGAAGGGATGGATGAGAATGTTGAAAGGGGTGAAATAATCAAGGTATATTGTATTCATAAACTGTTTTGTTAATGGCAACTCCTTTGTACTACTGCTTAACGATAATAAAGAAAAACAACAAAGCTCCCACAACTCCACAGCATAGCCTTCTGACCAACCCTTCATCCCCTCTCCGCTCCAGTCTCCTCCATCTTGCTTGTTCTCTACACAGCAGCAGCCAGAGAAATGATTTCACCAAAATCAAGTCATACAGAACCTACTACCACAGTACCCCAGTCTTTTCAGACTGTCCTGTTTCTCTTCAGGTGAAGTTCCCAAACCTTCCCACTATGTGGTCTCTACTTTCCATTGATCTCATTCCCTCACCCTACCCCTTGCTATCTTACCTAGCCATCCTCACATTAGCTGGCTCTCATGTCTGGAAGTCTGTGGCTCTCCCTCTTGACTTTGGGTCTTTGTTCATTTGGATGCTTGTGCCTAAAACCCTCTGTACCACATCACTTCACTTGGCTAATTCCATTTCAAACCTCCCCTCTTCTGGTTATTTCTTATGGAGCCCACAGTGCTGCTCTCACCTCCCGTATTGCTACAACTCAGGTGTATCTCTTTGTCATGATGTATGGTTATATTCTGAGTATGCGGCTCTTTGTTCGCTGCCATCACTGTTTTTCAGGATACTCAAGGGGGTACTTGTCTGTTTGAGCTCGCTAATGTATTCCCAGTACCTAACAGTGTCTAGCTCCACATAGATAATAAATATTCAGTGAAAGCCAGGCGCCAGTGGCTTATACCTGTACTCAGGAGACTGAGATCTGAGCATAGTGGTTTGAAGCCAGCCAGGCAGGAAAGTGCATAATTCCATTTCCAGTTAACCAGCAAACTGCCTAACTGGAGGTATCACTCTAGTAATAGAGCACTAGCTGTGAGTGAAAAAGCCAAGTAAGAGCTTGAGAGCTTGGAGCCCTGAGTTCAAACCTCAGGATCTACACATACACACACACACACACACACACACACACACACACACACACACATTCAGAAAATAATTCAATTAAGGATTGGTTTTCAGCGGCGAAGTATCAAGTTTTAGATAATAAATACAGGTGTATTCTTTGCCTTATAAATCCAGAGCTCTGACTTGAGAAGGAAAACAAGGTAATTACCTGCCACTGTACACTCAGTGGTTCTTCTGCCCACCAAACTTTTTTGCCCACCATTCTCACCCCAAATTCTGACTTTCTTTTTGACTTTGCTGGACTGTCCTGATTACTGTTATAAACTCTCATTCACAGTGTGATGTTTCTATGCCCAACTTTTTAAACTTATACTAAATCTCAAAACTTGTTAAAGCCAAGTAAGCTCTCAGAAGGAGCCCCAACTGTCAGATTGATTTCCGTTTAAAAAAAATATTTGGAACGCTTGCCTGTACTTCGTAGGTTCTCCTTTGGCTCACTTTTACTACCTAAATCTTAATCTGGTTTTGAAATATTTCCAGTGTACCCTTTGAAAAATATATGTCAAGGTAATAAAATCGGCTGTTTACCATTTATGTTGTCATCGAGAAGCAAGACAATTCCTCATGTATTTTAATTGTCCCAATGTCACCTTTTCTTACATTTTGAGAGTTCCTGTCCCCATGGAACAATTTCTCTGTTCTGTTTTAAAGATGACTTTCACCAATCACAGATGATTAAAGTGACTTTTGAAATGCTTCAGTGAGAAAGTAAGATTTAGCATCTAAGCACAGCTGATGTTGTTAATGAGCTTGTGAGCTTACTGGGAAAACTAATTGGAATAGGCCTGGCCCTATGTCCATACGAACCATTACTTTAACTTTCTGAATAAAGACAGCAAGATGTTTTAGCTGGAATCACTGTCAAGCAAGTAAAGGCAGGATAAAAGTGAAGGATCTGAGATGGGAAGGTGGCTCAGTGGTAGAGCGCTTGCCTTGCATGTCTGAGGCCCTGGGTTCCATTCCTCAGCACCACATAAGCAGAAAAAAAAAAGCTGTAAGTGGCACTGTGGCTCAAGTGGTAGAACACTAGCCTTGAGCTGAAGAGCTGAGGGACAGCGCACAGGCCCAGAGTTCTGGCCCCACGACTGGACAACCCCCCCCCCGGAAAAAAAAAATGAAGGATCTAAAATTCATCCTAGAGAACTGAGTTTCAGTATTGAATTAAGAGAACACATAATAGCTATTAAGTTGATATTGTCCTCTGTATATGTTGTTTCTCAGGCCCTTGGAAAGAAAAATATTAGCCAATAAAAAGTGGTATTTTGTTTAACAGTTACTTGTTTTCATGGTGAGATTCATGGCCCTCAAGGGTTGGACCACTGGTTCAAAGATGAAGGTGAACTTATGTTAACACTCATAAAAATCTCAGTAAGTCTATGAAAATGAGCCACCCAAAACACTGTTAATGTGTTTCCATTTAGAGAAATTGTGTAGTCATTTCCAAGGCAGGCTCTGGGAAGACAAGAATATGTGCAGTAGAACACTACACATTGGCATCAGACTGCCTGGCTCAGATCTCAGTGGTGCCATTTGTTGAAGTGGGAGACACAGAGGAGCAGGGTAAGGAGGGAAGTAAGTTTACTTATAACTGGGTATCACATTTTCCTCATATATAACATGAGAGTACAGGTATAGTACTGTACCTGTTCTACAGAATTCTTCCTTACTGGGATTAAACAAAACAGGTACATAAAGTGCTTCCTACATAATTAGCACTAAATAGATGTTAGTTGCTATTACTACAGTTGGGTCTTTAATCCCCAGTGTAGATGCCAGCAAGAGTGTAGACTCCTCTACACTTAGATTTTTTTCTAACTTGAAAAAATTAGAACGTTTATGAAAACACTTTAAGGTTCCCAAAGGAATACTTACTATGAATATTAGGCAATAAAAATCCATATAAGCATCTGCCTACAGCACAATATAGAAAACGATAGTCCAGTTGACTAGAGGAAAACATAACTATGTTCGCATTTGAACAGCAATACTTTCAGTAAGCCAGGGAAAGCTAGAGAAAAGGTATAAAAACCTAAACTCTACGAGGATTGTAACAGAGAGAAAAGCCATCTTAGGGAAACTTTGGAAACAAAAGCTGAGCCACAGGATTAACCAAAAGTAGACCATTAAGAACTAAAAGGAAGGAAGAAATCCTGAAGAAATAAATGAGATGGTAGCAATAACAACAACAACAACAAGAGATCAATGGCAGCTCATGGCAAGAGGGTAGCACAGAGTTTGTGATAACATTTTATTTTTTGCCTTCAGGCATCATCCACAAAGAGATGACAAGAGCTAAATCCCCAAGCTGGTCCTTAACTTTCCTCATTTGCTGAAGTCTTGGTGTGGATAATACCCTTAGGCCAGGTGAATTAGAGCAATGCTCTCCACTCTGAGCTGGAGCTGCTATGTGGTGATCCAGTAAGCTCATGTGAAAGACAGAACAATTCCACAAGAAAAGGGATAAGGAACATGATTTGCCATTCTTAGAAACCTGGTATGTTTAGCATTGCAGATGTCAAAGGATAGCTAAGATGGGCAAAGCTAAACAGGTAGTTAAGATAATTCCAAGTGAGAAAGAGGTCTCACTTGTGCTGAAAAAGATTGCAATTATAAGTGAAGAAACAGTAAAACCATGGTAACCCAGAACAGGTCTGATATGTGTCCCTCCTGATCTACATGGATTGCAAACTTGTACTCCTGATGGGTTCCTAAGAGAAAAAGAAAGGAAGGAAGAGGAAAGAAGCACACAGCTTGTGCAAGTGCACATCACTTATTATCTCAAGCAAGATTAGTATTTTTATAGCTATATGCTTTATGGAAGAAAGTGCTTTTAGATAAAAGCAACACCAGTCCCCAAACTGGATCTTCTGGTTGCATGAAGTAGAAAAGTACAGATATCAATTCTGCCTAAAGTTTGAACTCTTAATTCTACCTACAAACTAGCTTTTAGATAGGAGTATAAACGTGAAACAAAATGTTCCAATTGCGATCATTTTGGGATGATTTTAATAAAGATTACCCCTTCTACTTTGTGTAAAGAAATGATGAAATAGTAATTCAGGGATTTGGGGAGTGATGTGGTGTGGAAAAGGATTAACACAAGCTTAGGTTGTGTTTAATACATTTTTGTAATATATTTGCATGTAAACTGTATAACTTGTAAAGAAGCCCCCTAACTACGAATAACGTTAAGTATAGTTACGTTCCAAAAGATCTGTTATGAAGTGATTTTATGAATTACTTATTTGGAGCCTAGACAAAGAACTTGGTAGCCCTGGCTTCCAAGGACTTCCAATGCAGAGACCAAGCAGAGTGTGTTCACATGAAATCATCAGGATGCAAATGTATCTCATCCCTCTATGTTTAGTATGTGTACTCTGAGTAATTACCTACAGCTACATATATATCACTTGCGCACTAGATTTTACCAGCAAGCCTCTAAGAAAAGAGAAATTAAGGCAGTGGCTTGTATTAGGGATGATTTCTCAATGAAAGGGGTTTGACGAGGTTCTTGTAGAAAATGTTGTGTCCTTCGTCCGAGAAGACTTACAGAGGCCCTGTCTCTACCTTGTCAAGCTCAAATACCAGTCTGGCTTTCAGTAATCTCCATGACTTGGCCCTGAGACATCCTACAGCCATTGTCACATCTTCTATTCAGTTCCATTTTCCCTTCTTTTGCACACCGTGATCACGTTTTTGTCACTTCTACAAATCATATGACCTTAGAAAAGTCAGCCATTCAGCCTTTGGGTATTTTCATGTCTTATTACACAAACTCTCTCAACAGCTCTTCTACATTCACCTACCCCTCTCAGTAGCCCTCGATATGGTTAGCAGCCCATATTTTAGATCAGAGCTCCAGTTGCAGGGCCTGTCTCCAAGCCCACTGCTGACCCTTCAACCCCAGACATGTGAAGTATCTGCTCTCCTCCCAGTAGGCGCCTGCCCCCATCCAAGTCCTGCCCATCCTTCAGACCATAGCTTTATTCCCACCTCTTCCAAAGATGGCTGTAGCTTTACAGACTCACCGTCTTCAGTCATAGGTAGAAATATCCAGTCTCCCTATTTCCTGCCTGTGTGTCCACCTGATCATACACTCTTCTGTTTATGCAATTGGGTGGACTATTTTTCTCTGTACAGTGCCCTAACTTAATCATGGAGCTCATTCATAAGAGCTTGATTGGTTGGATAATGTGGGATTAGATTGTTGGATTGATGTGGGATAAGAAGGAGGAGACAAAATTTCCTTCCCGTGGCATGGAGTAGAGAGAATAAGGAAGACAAGGAGTGAAATCCAAGCAGAATGCAGGGCCAGACATCAAAATGACCTTCAATATTAGTGAAATTAGCATCCCCTTAGTATCCAATCACTGTGAGAGAATTGAGGTTTTCTTTATTCATTTGTTTTCTCCTCATCACACAAATCTACACCTACTACTAACACCACCACCACATAGCAAATAGCAACACATGGCATGGATTATTATATATGTGGAAGGGTGTGTATGTGTATGTGTCTATGTGTGTGTGTGTGTATACTTCCTTCCATATCCACTCATCTGCCATCGGATGTATTTGAACAAAAAAAACTGTGCCTACTGAACATGTACAGATTTTTTTATTATGATTCCTTAATACATTCCAACAACTGTTTACAGAGCATTTACATTGTATTAGGTAGTGTCCGTAGTCTACGGATGATTAAAAGTAGGCAGGGGGCTGGGAAGGTGGCTCAGTGGTAGAGCGCTTGCCTTGCATGCTCGAGGCCCTGGGTTCGATTCCTCAGCACCACATAAGCAAAAAGAAAAAAGCCGGAAGTAGCGCTGTGGCTCAAGTGGTAGAGCACTAGCCTTGAGCTGAAGAGCTGAGGGACAGCGCCCAGGCCCAGAGTTCAGGCCCCACGACCGGACCAAAAAAAAAAAAAGTAGGCAGGAAGTTGTGTGGGAGTTGTATGCAAATACTCTACATATTATATAAGGGACTTAAATATTCTTGGATTTGGTTGTGGAAGGGTTTAGAGCCAACCTCACATTAATACTAGGTGACAGTACAACAATGCACAGGATTTGTGGCAGGATTAGTTATTTGGGGCTACACAAATGTTAGCAATCAATGGCATGGGCCTTCTGAGTTTTCTGTTCAGTGTCTTGTGTCTGCTTGTAATTAGTTCTACTCTGAGTGAACTTGAAATATTGAACTTCAATCCATCTTTACCAGTGCCTATAAGAGGAAGTAACCAGCATTTGAATGAATAATGCTGTAAAAACTTAGGTGAAATAGGCCTGGGTAACAATACTAGCTCAATCATTTACCAGGTATAAAACTTGGTAACCAACTTCTTAACCTTTCTGGGTTTCTCATCTATAAAATGGAAATGAATCCACACCTCTTATAAAGATAAGAGCTGCAAAGTTCTTGGCCCAGTGTTCCTCCTAAGTAATCAGGGACAAAAAATAAGTAGCTGTAACTGCTCTTAAGCCTGCTTGCTCTTCTCATAGGGGCCATTATGAAAGTGGCATAAAAAGGCACCTTGAGAAATCCCAGACTTGGTGTAGGCACAAAACTTAAGCACACATTGATTTCTGGATCGTCAACAGCCTTTTGGTTAGGCAAGACATGTTAGCACAATGGAATGTGCTAGCACAGTAGAATATTCTTTTATCTTGGTTTATAAAATATACAGATACGTTTCCTCCAATTCTCTCTTAATTTCTGCCTATTCCAGAGCATTACAGCATGAGTCATGCCCAGTCTGTAACTTGCAAATACCAATGAGGAAGAAAGGAAGTGCCAGCCAACTTTCCCATCCTACACTTTCAGAACATAGCCCATTAGTGTCTGCACCTCCCTCACCTTCCTCATTTTTCTACTTGCTTTGAAAAGAAAAAAGAGTAGAATGACAAAGGGGGAATTCCAGATTCGTTTAAACAAAACCCAAGGGGAAATAACATTTGTTTTCATAAGCCAGAAATGAAGCCTTGTCAGTTACCATAGAAGTTGGGGTATCCTTGGCTTAGCAACCCTCCTCATATGACCAGGTCATGAAGTCCTCGGGTGTGGAACTTTCCAGAGCTGAGATGACTAGAACCTTCTGAGACAGCAGCTGCTAAAGAGGTTAGAGAACACTCAAGGAATAGGATTTCCTAGGCTCAGGGCTGAGAAAGGTCTCTACTTCTAGAAGACTATGACTTCCGTGGTTAGCACTCTCTGAGGACAGGCAGTAAGTCACAGAATATTACAAAGGAAGTCCAAATATGTAAGCACAAATTATTTTATGTCACATATCTTGCCCTCAGGTTGAAAGTACCAACTCTTCGAAGTGTGCCTTTACCTAGACTCTCTGGGGCCTATCAGGTAGAAAGTCACTCAAATGTCCAGTTCTGAGTAGCTCTGGGTATCCTGGATGATGCCATCTGTGGACCTGGAAGTATAGTCTTGAAGAGACCCTGTGAAGATTGGGGCTATCCCGATTCTGGACAGCCCCACCATCCAATAGAAGAGAAGCAAGTCTTCCTATCACTTGCTGTCTCCACAACAACAACACAAAGAATAGCGCTTGGGCTGGAGAAATTGCCAACTTATTTTAGAAAGAGGTGGTATATAAATAACCCCAGCAAATCACAGAGCTGGAGTAAAGGAAGGAACTTGGAAAAAGGCCAAACCTCTGATTTCCTATGTTCAGCTATCCCTTGGGCCGGGGCGGGGGGGGGGGGGGGCAGGGATAGTCTTATAGGGAAATCAGCTTGCCCCTTCTTTTCAAAAAGGTAGAAATTAAATTAAAAGGTCAGTTTAAAAAGAAATGCTCCTAATTGCAATGACTGTATCTTTTTTTAATCCTAAAATGCCCCCAACACTGTACCTTGCGGTTATCGTCTTCCTTTCACAAGCTCTTAAAAGAGGCTGTTATGAGACCTTAGTGAACTTTGAATTGTTCTAATTTCAGCACAGTTTGGAGGCCATGAAGCTAAGAGTCACCTTTCAAAGTAGAAGTGGGGGGTTTACATTAGAGGATCTGACCTCAGACTTTTTCTGCTGAACCCAATCTGCACATTTGCATGATCAGTGGCATAATTTTATCTTTAAGTGGCAAAAGCCAAAAGGAATTATACTGATAATTACAGAATCTGATTCAAAAGGAGCAAAGAAAGCGAGTGTCAGAAACGTGTAGGATCTGAAAGTGGTCAAACATGGTCAGTCTCCATGGAGACATCAAGCTGTCTTCATCTTCATGTTAGCAATAATCTAATGATCTCCTTTGGCTCATTTTTTTTAGTTGTTGTTTTTGTTGTTTTTGTTGCTGTTGCTGTTGTTGTTGGCTGGTAGGGCTTGAACTCATGTCCTGGGCACTATCCCTCTTTTGCTTTTTGAGCCACAGTTCCACTTCCAGGTTTCTGGTGGTTAATTGGAGATAAAAATCACATGGACTTGCCTATGCAGTCTGGCTTTAACCCATGATCCTCAGATCTCAGCTTCTTGAGCAGCTAGGATTATAGGCATGAGCCACCAGTGCCCAGCTTCTTTATAAATTTTAACCAGTTGGGGCATGAACTCCTCAAGAAGCCTTTTTTCAATGAAGAGAGGAAGGATAGACAAATACAGTCATAATATTCAATGTATATAGGTGAAAATGGAAGCAGGCAACTTGTTTTTAACTGATTGCTAGTAGCTGCCTACCAGATTTCAAAATACAAAATAGAAAGAATCGATTTACTTATAGCTGATTATTTCAACAAGCAAAAAGCAGTGCTGCCTATTACATGTGACCTTATTTTGACAACAGACTTATTTTCTGTATATAGAAATTTAGTATTGAAACATGAAAGCTGAACATACTTCCCAAAGATGTTTTTATTTTATTTTTCACACATGCTTTGATACAATAGGATTGTTAAATTAGCACAACTGCCAAAGTGACCCTTTTAAAGTGGACACTACAGACACAGCTGTGTGGTTTTGGTTTATTAAAAAAACTTTATTACTTTATTGTAACCTTTGGAATAAAATATTTTGTCTCCAGATATTAAACAAGTGATATAAAAATGAGTCAGAGCCTGTAAAAGAAGAAAAGAGAACATCAAGTGATTTAAAATCTACTACCCTAGGTACAACACTGCAGCAAGTCACTCTTAAAAAGATAATCAAATATTACTGTGTATTGTTCTCTGAATGCCAAGCTTGCTGAAAGGTCTTGATGAATACTGAAAGATTTATTGGCCATTACTGAACTTTGTTTGGCATTAAAAATATTCCAGTAGCACAGTATTTTGATTGTTATTTTAAGATCCTGGGCTTTGTGCTTGCTCTGACTTCCATGCATAATTATCTGTAATAAAAAAAAAAAACAACTTTGTCTTCTTTCAGAGGAAAGATTGGTAGGTATTGACTCATACTTGCAATCCTAGCTACTCAGGAGACTGAGATCTGAGGATCATGGTTCAAAGCCACTCCAGGTAGGAAAGCCCTTGAAACTCCTATCTCCAATTAACCACCAAAAAAATCTGGAAGTGGAGCTGTGGCTCAAAGTGATAGAGCACTAGCCTTGAGCACAAAAGCTCAGACAGTGCCCAGATCCTGAGTTCAAGTCCCCAAACCAGTACAAACTAACAAACAAACAAATAAATAAATAAAGGTTGAGATTGAACACTTGAGAGTGACTAAACTCACTTTATTTTCTTCTCCCGTCTCTTCCTCCTTCACAGGCAGCATTGCCGCCATTACGGTGACAGTCATTGCTGTGGTGTTGTTGGTATTTGGAGTTGCAGCCTATCTGAAGATCAGGTGAGAAACACTTTACTTTAAAAAGAAGAGTCTTCCATTTTGTGGGATTCCCAGCTACGGGGTATTTTTCTAATGACTTATTTAGTGGTCGGTCATTTTTTAGCCGTCTGAAACACTGGCAGGGAAGTAAGCCTGGCCAATGAACTCTACTCCAGACAAGAACAGGTGTCTTGACCCTTGCAGAACAGAAAAAAATAAGCTGACACGTGGGGCACGATGATGTGGTGGACGAGAATTAACCTGAAGTCAGGAAACCAAAACCCAGGCCCTCTGCTCTGAAGCCAAATCATGACCCTAGTGAACCCATACACCTCATCCAGGAGCTGGGGTGCGAGGTGACGGGGAGCAGGGCGGGGGACAGGGTTAAGAGTCCCCAAAGAATGATGTTGATTTGCACCCAATCTGTAAACCAGGTTTTCAGGTTCTAACTGCAAACGTGAAAAGGAAAAGTAGAGCATTGTCTATAAAACTAGGGTTTAACTTGCAGTTGTATCTATTTTTAATTCAAAAAAAAAAATAGAAAAAAACCTTAACAGGGGTAGCACCAGTAGCTCATGCCTATAATCCTAGCTACCCAGGGGCCTGAGACCTGAGGGTCATAGTTCAAAAGTCCATGAGAATCTTAACTCCAATAAACTATCCAGAAAAAGCCAGACGTGGTGCTGTGGCTCAAGTGGTAGAGTGCTAGCCTTGAGCACAAAGAGGCTCAGGGACTGAGTTCAAGCCCAGGATCGGGAAAACAAACAAAACAAAACAACAACAACAAAAAAAAAAAAAACCCTTTTCTTCTTCTATGAAGTAAAGGCAGTCATACATGGTACAATAGATTTTTACCCTCTTAGCCAGACTGTTTCAATGCTCTGTAAGTCTCCCATTTTCGTTTTCTATGACTCTAAGAAATCCGTAAGTTTTCAAACCATATCATTCACACTGAGTGTCCCTCCAGCTGTGAAGTAGCAGATGGCAGTGGCAGTCTGACTTGCTGGTCTATGCAGCACCGGTCACAGGGACAGATGGAAAGGTTGTGCTTTGATGAGCACTGCCACTCCTTGACTTCCAATACCTCATCTTCGAAGCAGCTTTACAAAATCCACTCTGACCCTGTTACTCTTTCCCTCAAAACCTCACAGTTGCTTCCTTCTGCACTTTGAATGACTCTACAGGTCATTTGTGGACGTGCAGCATCTTTTCTCTCTCATCACATCTCTGTTTCCTTTACTACAGAATTTACTAGGTTCTATCCTTCCCCTGCGCTTGGGTCTTCTAGCCTCTGTCCTTGCACTGTTTTGCTGGGAACTCTTCCTCAGGCAGTGTGTGCTGATTTCAATCATACTTCCTCTGAAAGATTTCCCTTCTGGTTTACCAATGCCTCTGTCATGTATTCTCTTACTGCCTTCATTATTTTCATCCTGGCTACTATCATTATCTACTATTGTGCAAATTAAATAATGCACAAAGACAGTCCTTGGTAGATTGAATAAGTGCAAACTTAATAGAATACATAATACCATTGTACTGGGATGCACATGTACACACGCACTCTCATCTTTTCTCACATACCCCTGCACATCTTCCTCAAGTTATATGCTCACTTTCCCTGTCCCTCCTGCCCTTGATTCCTACATACCTAGCACTTGGGCACACATCTTCTCTGGAGCCCCTGGCCATCTCCTGTTGGCATTCAGCCCAGCCATCCACCCACCAAAGACCTCTCTTTGTCTCCTTTCCTTACCTTTCCTCCTGTCATTTAAGTATACATCCAATCAATCCAATAATGGTGGCATTGAGTCTGAGCGGGCCTCTGTACCACACCTCTACCTTAGGTTCAAAGAACCCAAGAGGCCAGTCTTCAAAGAAAAATTCGAATAAAAAGGTCCAAGGGGCCTATGTTAAAATGTTCACCCATTTTAAATCAGATACTTCCTTCTGATTCGAAAAAGTCTTTTGCCCTCATTAAGTCTGCATTTCCTTGAATATCAAACTTAATTTTACAAATTACATCTTACTGAATGGGACCTTTTTTCTCTAGTTTAATTACAAGTTTATCACTTCATTTAATTATAAGTTAAATTAAATTGTCTTTTATCATCTATTCTTGGAACTTGGCTGTTGTGTAACAAGGTATCCATAGAAAAATGTATCCCTGTAGCTCAAAAAAACTCACAGATAAATTATAGAGTCATTTCCAGAATCACCAATGGTGAGTTTTTGAAGAGCTGTATCACTGAAAACATGACCTCCTCTGGAGTATAGAACAATCCAGAACTACTTCCTTCTCAGTGTACACCTCTCAGACCCTTCACACCCCCCCCCCCACATACACAATAATGTTAAAATAAACTAAAGGATTCTTTCTCTCAACTTTTGGCAAAAATTCAAATGAATCATTTCAAACCAACACTGGCTCTTAGCAGGCAATCTATAAACAGTGATTAAGAATTCAGACTCCCAAAGCAGAGATGCTTTAGTTCAAATCCCAGCTCTACCTCTTTCTAGCGGTGTGGTCTGATCATGTTACAGTGAATCACTAATCCTCGTTTATCACACACCTGTGAAGAATCTTAACTATCTGGTAGCAGTGTTGGAAGACTGATGAATACCGCTTCCTAAGAACATAGCACAGCCATTACCATCACTATTACCATCATTATTATAGTCAAAATGGTTAAATGAAAAGAACACTAATGATACAAGCACAGAGATAGATAGATAGATAGATAGATAGATAGATAGATAGATAGATAGATAGATAGATAGATAGATAGATAAAAATTTGAGCATTAGCAATAGGCCAGATATTCCTAAAGAGACACAGTCCTGACATCATTATTTTTGCAAGCAAACCATTTCACTTTGTACTAATGAATCCTTATTAAAATTGTATAAGATGTTATTTTAAACTATATTTCTCTGGATAAATATAACCAATACCAGGTAAATTCAGAGAACGATTAAATTGAATGAACCAATATTTCTATTCTCCATGTAGGTTCTCCTAAATCCAAAAAAATAAAGACCTCATGGTATAAATACAAGATCACTACTTGTCTATTGTGTTACTTATGTTCGGCACTGTAAACTTAGAGATGGATAAAGTGATCAAGCCCCTATTTTAGAAATCCCCTAAGGAAAACCCCTTTCCATCCTTCCATTAATTATTGTGGCAAAATGATAGCATATGGAGGTTAATAGTTCTCATGAATCTTAAGGCTATACGAAAACACCTTCCAGTGTTATTTTGCAAGGTTCTTGGAAAAACCCCACTAATCATTCATCAAAAGTATTGGTGATTCCATTGATGTGTGTGTGTATGTTTGTGTGTGCACGGTTAGGCTTTGCCTTAAGTGGAAATTTATTCTTCTTCTATCATCCTGTATTTCTGAGAACAATTTCTGGAGTATCAGATGACTAAAATCACAGCTTATAAGGGAACCATTTGCTTCTACCTACAACCATGAACTGGCCAGCTACTGCCTGGCGATTGCAAGAACTCATGAACAGAAAACACATTACAGTACTAACAGCAGCCCAGTACTTTTTGCCTTTCTCCCCAAATCTTCATGTCCTCCCAGTGTTTGGGTAAACTCATTAGCCATTTGTGTTTCACATTGCTGTTCTTTGGAGATCTATGACCTCTAGTTTTATCACGGTGTCCTCTGCCTGAAGAACTGTATATTTTTATAACCTGAGTCACCAGAGGATGTGGCATATAATGCTGAACTGCCCTGGCCTCCCAGAGCCTTCCTGTTATCAGCCTCATTTTAACCAGCAGCTGTGGAAGAAACAACACGCTTTGCAGTTAAGCTCAATACTGGATTGACCTTTCCACTGAAGTAAGTAGTATAGAAGCAGGTGCCAATGGCTCACACCTGTAATCTTAGCGACTCAGGAGGCTGAGGTCTGAGGATCACAGTTTGAAGTCAGCCTCGGCAGAAAAGTCCACGAGACTCTTATCTCCAATTAACTACAAAGGTAGCTATGGCTCTCAAGTAATAGAGTGCTAGCCTTGAGCATAAAAGCTCAGGGATAACACTAAGGGCCTGAGTTCAATCCCCAGGACCAACGCACACACACACACACACATACACACACACACACACACACACACACACACAAATACAATTGTAATCGGTGCAGAACACCTTGATAGACTTCTAACATGGTGCCAAGCACATGCACGCTGAGACAAGTGACCTAATCAGTTTCTTTATTTGTAAAATGAGACTATAAAAATAACTATACCTAGCACAGGGTATCCATGAGGACTAAGTTGGGGAACATACACATACTCAATGCCCAGGGTGAGGTGAGGCCCTGGAAGAAGGCTGGTCGTATGAGCCACAGCTGTTAGGTGTTTAGTAAAATAGTCACTTCTGATGTGAAGTTGGAAGAGTGGCCCATGCATGCTATTCCCTTTCAGTTGGCATCAAGGGTTCAGAAGAGAGGAGGAAGAGGAAGATGGCAGAGCATCTTCTGTTAACTGTAAACTTCTGCTAACTGTTGACTGACAATTTTAGCGATGATGTCCTGAAATGCCTGTGAGGTTGTATTCATGTGGCACAGCCACAAATAGAATGGGTTCTCTGTGCAATCTGTATTCCAGGGCTTGTTTGTAACTTTAAAAGAAAGCAAAGGCCCTATCTGCCTCTTGCAGAAAGGTATCTTTAATTAGTGATGATTGAAGAATGAGGTAAGTTACTTTTGTTTTATTTAAGTTGGCTCAAAACTGTTCCACTTGGAGATAATCTCCCTGCGTAAGAGACCTTATCTGGTATGGCCACAGAAGTGGGTGCAGCTATAATTAGGTATGCTGCTAACCCTGGCAGACAAAATGGGCTTTTCCTTTCACCAAAACAACTGTGATCTTCATTTACAGACACCACCGGGCCTAGACTTTAAGGTGTCTTGTGAGAAGTCACCTGTTTTACTTTCTGTCTCACAGTGGTGACATCTCTTCCTTCTGATTGTTGTTAGGTTTAAAAAGTAGGCTCACACACCTCTGAAGGCTAAAGTTCTTCTAGAATTTGTTGTCTTTATGTTAATTTTTAGACTATCACTTGGAGTTCTGTAGATCTAGTTTACTTCAGTTTTCTGCCTCAGTGGTTCTCAAACTTGATTGTGCAAAATTACCACTAGGCAAGTCTATCATAGACAGTTCCCTGGATCATCCTCATCCTCACAGTATCTGATTGGGTATGTCTCTGTGGGGTCTATACCCCTGCATTTCTAACAAGCTCATGGGGGAATATCAGTGCTGTTTGTCTGAGAACGTAGAATAACCTGCTTTGTCTTTGTCTAACACTCTTAGCAGCCACATGGCTGTGGAGGTTCCCAGATAGATTGACCTGGTGTCTCGGGCCTCTATTACTGAACATTTGAACATATTGCCCTTCTGTTCTTTGCCAGATGTTTCATTCCTTGTTTAGTTCCTTGATACCTCCCTCCCTCCCTCCCTCTCTCCTTCTCCCCCTCTTTCCCTCTCTTTCTCTCTCTCTTTCTCTCTCTCTTTCTCTCTCTCTCTTTCTCTCTCTTTCCCCCACCCCCCCCCAGCTTGCTCATGGCTGGCATACTACCACTTGAGCCAGGCCTCCAGTCTGACATTTTATTAGTTAATTGGAAAGGAAGACTTTTCACTGGGTCTAGCATTGAACTTGTAATCTTCCAAGTCTCAGCCTCCTGAATAGTTAGGATTATAGGCATGTGCCACTCGTGAGCAATCTTTTGATTCAGATCCTTTCATCTGGCAAATTCTATGTTGTCCAAGCCAAAAAAGACCTCCTGGGAGCCTTCTCCTCCCCCAAACTAAGCTCTTTGCTGCACAGTCCTGCTTTGCTCCACCTACTTCCATCTCTGCCAGTTGCTATCTCTAGAATCCCTTGAAGCTCATGTGAAGACATGTCAGAGATGCATTATAAACATTTACTAGACAAGAGAATCATTATAGATAGAAAAGTTTGGGATGCAGCTGCAATACTTACTTTTTCTGGGTTTGGTGAATGGGAAGCCATGGGCATCTATGAAACCCCCATAGAGTTTCCTAGTTTTCTCGGAACATCAAACATCAGACCTCTTCATACCAGTAGTATGCTATTAAAACAAAAGAAAACATAAAACACAGACATAAAAGAAACGAACTTGCCAGTCTCATGCTTGGTAATCCTAGCTATTTGGGGAAAATCTAGAGGATACAGTTCAAAACCAGCCAGGGGAAAAGAGTCAGAGAGATTTTGTCTCCAATATAACCAGCAAAGATCCAAACTAGAAGGATATTTAAGTGGTAGAGCACCGACCAAGCAAGCAACTCAAATAAAGGTGAGGCTCAGAGTTTAAACCCTGGTAGCAGAAGAAAAAAAAAAAAGGTGAAAGAACCAAACAAATGTGATCTACCAGTGGCTATGTCACGATATGTTTGAAAGTAATAACTTTACAAAAAGAAGAAAGAAAGAACCGACTATAGAAAGAGAATTTTTTAGATAATGTTTGTGTCCATCACTGGGGATTTGGAAGACAGGAGAAGGAAGTAATGGGAGCGTGTGTTGTGTCGCTCTAACACTGATTTGCCGTGATGACTATGGGCAAAGGAGTTGAGTTCTTATGGTCCCAATTTTATTAGCATCAAAACCACAGCATACAATGTTAATTTCTTGGTTTGGACAAATACATCATAAATATTGAAGATGTTGACATTAGGCCAAGCTGTGTGAAGGATATGAGAATTCTTTTTACTTTCTTTTCTTCAAAATAAATACAATCTAAAAAGCTTTTTCTTGAAATAGTGAAGCAGTAAGCTTCCATATAGCTAAGACATTGGCTCCTGCTCAGGGTCTTTGTCCGTGCGGTTCTCTTTGTCTGTAGAGCATATCTCAGGCATCCACAGAATTCATCTCTCATCTGCTCTCCCGATCACTGGACTCAGAATTGCAGTCTTCTCTCACACTTGAATTCCTCATCCTCCTTCTTTGCTTGCTTTATTAGTTTTACCAACACACTAATATCCATCATCGTAGTATATATTGTATCTCCCTCCCCATACGATGTATGCTTTCCAAGATCGGTTGAAACTGCTTCCTATCTCTCAGGCCCCAGAATAAAAATTTTTAGATGGTAAGTTTTTAATGAGGATCCAGGCAGAGAAGTGGTGATCAGACACAGAGAGCCAGAGATGGAAACAAAGACAGCTACATCAAACCCATCATTAATAGGAGAGAGGAATCTAATGCTTAATTACCAATGGCTAATGAGCGGCATGGTCCACCGTATTTCCCAGCACTAAGCTGAATCTTAATTATGGTTGTTTCCCTCATTCTTCACTCATGATAAGCACTAAAGAATGAAAGCAAGACTCAATTTAGGAAAGAGGAGAGAACTTCAGGGAATTGTAAAAAAAAAAAATAGTGGAGATATGGAGGACTACAATGAACCTTTGTAGAAGTGAAGGTGGTTTCTAAAATATGTTTTTACACAGAAAAAGTGGGATATCTCACCCATTTTCAAAGACAACTATCAAAGACAAGTATCAGAGCCACAGTTATCTTAAAATAGAAGCTATTTTGCATTAATGAGGAAGGCCCTTAATAAGATGTCACCTATAGGGTAGGAGTGAAGAGTGATGAATTTTTTTTGGAGTGTGCTGATATAGATATAGCTATAGTAATGAGGGAAGGGCTTAAAAGATATCATTCTTGAGCAGGGAACTAAGTCTCAAGCCTATAATCTGATCTATTTGGGAGACAGAGATTGAAGCATCATCATGACTCAAGGCCAATCCAGGCATAAAATTTTGATATACTCCATCTCAACCAACATCTGAGCACAGTGGTGTATATTATGCATGCTGCAGGGAAAACACAGTATCTTAATGCTGTAGGGGCCTGTCTGTCATTCCCGGTGACTTGTAGAAAACCATGCCAGTCCAGGCCAAAAACAAGATCTAACCAAAAAAATAATCCAAGCATAAAGGACCTGGAGGCATGGCTTAATGGTAGATTGCATGCATAGCAAATACAAGGCCCAAAATTCAACCCCCAGTACTGGCCCCCCCCAAAAGGTTATTCTTTAGTTTTCCCTCTTGGTTTCTGCTTTTACCTATGTAAAACATACAATGCAGTAAAATCACTGACAAGATGTCCAGTGCCATTGACTAAAAAGAGACGTTGATACTGTGTGAGGTGCTGTAAAGCCACTTCATCAAATGACAGTCGGGCTATAACTCTCTTTTCTCTTCCTATCTTTAACTTCAAAATAACAGCTCTGACCTTTGGCATTCTTTTTTTTTTTTTTTTTTTTGCTGGTCTTGGGCTTGAACTCAGGGCCTGGCCACTATCCCTAAACCTCTTTGTGCTTAAGGCTAGCACTCTACCACTTGAGCCACAGTGTCACTTCAAGGTTTTTTTCTGAGTAGTTTATTGGAGATAAAGAGTCTCATGGAATTTTCTTCCCAGGCTGGCTTCAAACCATGATCCTCAGATCTCAACCTCCTGAGTAGCTAGGATTACAGGCGAGAGCCACTGTCACCAAGCTTAGCTTTGACATTCTTTAATGATAGTTTTTCTACTATAATGCAGTAGTAGTGCACAACAAACAGCCATAGACCATGTGCATCTCTGATAGTTCTGATCAAGCCAACTCAGTATCGCTGCCAGATGTAAGCAGCTATCCTTGAATATTTACATAAAATAGCCATCACATCTAGAGCGTCATATTAGGTGTTCTGATAGTGAACAAGAAAAGTAAGGCATAAACTGCCTCCCAGAGGTTTACCATCTAAGAGGAGCCAAGGCATAGCAAATAGAAAACTTCGCTATGTTGGATAGGTGCCAGTCTGTATTAAGAAACTGAGTAAACAAAATCTCCTTGGTCTGACAATGACATCATTCATTCAGATTGAAATTAGATGAAGCAATCTTGCTGTATGGAGTCAAGAGATGATTTTATAGCAGCTCTACCATTAAATAAATTGACAAAGTTATTTGGTATCTTTCCTAATTCTGGGAATGGAAGGTGTTTCATTTTGTTTGGTTTGGACTTCTCAGACTCTCCACATGTTAATTTGGAAAGCTCCTATTTCCATCCAAAACATGCCATGTTCTGACCTAGAGAAAGGTTAACATGCTTCCTTATTCTTCCCTTATCACATAGGCACAAAATGTGATTGGCTGACTCTTTCTAGAATAGTATCAGATTTATCCAAATCTGGCTTGAATTTCAGAACACTGAATTCTTCTTGTTCAGGTCCATGGATGTATTAAAGCCAGCCCTACAGGTTCAGTACATTGCCCATTTAGGCTTACCTTTATCTCTGCATCTTTTTCTTCACCTCTCAGCACTTAACCCATTGTTCATTCCAACTAGAAGGCAAAGAAGAGTGAAACTAAATCTCAGTTCTTTTATTTTACTACTATGGTAAACTCAATGCCTCTTACAACAGCAGACTCAGGAACAGCAATGACAAAATAGTCTTGTCTAAAATAACCACAAATAGGAAATGTTAACCGCCCAAATGATTTATATGTGCCAATACTGGCGCTTGAACTCAGCTTGAGCCAGGCTCCATGTCTAGCTTTTTGAATATTAATTGGAAATAAGGCTCAACAGACTTTCCTGCTGAGGCTGGCTTTGAACCACTTTCCTCAAACCTCAGGCTCCTGAGTAGGTAGGATTACAGATGTGAGCAACTGGTGCCTCACAACCAAATATTTTTAATACTTTAACATCACTTCCACATAGTAATGATTTATAAAATTCAACTAATGATAATATAAAATATTGGAATTGCTAGCAGATGTAGGTCTGTATCCATTCAATGTCATGTTACTGTTTGCAGATTTCACAGTGCTTTTATAAGTTTCATTGCAATGAAAATTACGAAGCTGTATTGGCCAAAATTTATTGTGCAACTATTATGTGTCAAGTCTTTTCAATGTATTGCCTTATTTAATTCCCCCTAACAACTCTGATGCATTTTTTCGTTCTCTGCTTTATAGATGATGAAACAGAGAGTTAAAAATATACTCAAGGACATCTATTGACCAAAGTGTCATTTTATAGAAATAAAATTGTGTGATAGAAATAAAAATGTTACAGGAAATTAAATTGCCTTACAAAGGTATAACAGGAGTACCCCATCAATGATGGTTTGTGTTTATTAGGTAGATATTTGCCAGGCCTGCAACAGTAAATCAGTCTGATTTTAGGATAGGCTCCAATTTCACAATACCCAGGGTAAAGAGTTTCATTGGAATTGACCATCATATTCGAAAACTACCTCCAATATATCTGTAGATTAAAAAATGTAACCAGGAACCAGTGACTCATGCCTATATTCTTAGCTACTTAGGCGGCTGAGATCTGAGGATCACGGTTCAAAGCCATCTTGGGCAGAAAAGTCTGTGAGACTCTTCTATCCAATAAACTACTCAGAAAAAGCCCCAAGTGTCTCAAGTGGTAGAATGCTAGCCTTGAGCACAAAGAAGCTCAGGGACAATGCCCAGGGCTCTGAGTTCAAGCTCCAAGACCAGAAAGTAAAAAGGAAAAAATACAATGATGTTTCTGGGTTCCTGACCACTATCTGGTCATTCCTATCCCCATACCTACCCAAATTAATATGGGCCTTTCTTGGGAACAACAATATCATAGAAACATCTTCAAGTTTCTGAGTACATGGATTGAGTCAGCAGAGTTTGTTTTTAGAACCCAACCAGAATTTTGAAGGCTTAGACTTTGAAATGCAAACAACAAAGGTAAGATGTTGGGTTTGCAAACCCCTGTCTGATGAGAATAAACTTCAGAAGAAAAAATAGCAATTATTTTAGCAACCGATAGAAATAGAGCAAATGCTTTTTGTGTCTCTTGGGTTATATTTTATTTTGTTTAATTTTCATATTTGGAGAAATTAGGGAGAAAGAGCATGCTTTTCTGTACTGGACCTAGCATACATCCTGTCCACTGGCCAGACACCATAATTTACATGCCAGCATGAGCTTCAGAGGTACTGCATATATATTTTGTAGGGTTTTTTTTTTCCCAATCCTGTCGTTAATTGTAGTCTTAAAATTTTCTCAGTAAAGCAGCTAGAGCCAGCTTTTTAAGGGTTTACAAACCATTGTAGTAACTGACTTTCCCTCTGTGAAATGAGGAGCTATAAAAGGTTTTGAGAAGAGGGGTAGTAACAATCTAACTTCCCATTCTTACAGAAACAACTGTGTGACAGCTTCCCAGAGTGACCCAAGAAAGCCTACTTAAACCATATTATCAATAAAACAAGGTGCTAATCAGACCCTGGAGACCTGAGTTCTAAACCCTAGCCACTGCTGAGGTCCAGGTGATAGGGTTTGACTCCCTGCTCAGATGAATGACTTTGGGAATAACATCAAGTGTCTCTGAGCTTCATTTTCCTTATTGGAAAAATAAAGACAAACCACGCCTTCCCTTTTTTGGCTTTATTTTGAAAAAATAAACACTGAATACAGAAGCACTTTGTAAATGATAAAAAAAAAAAAAAAAACAATTTAAATGCCAAGAAGGCTGGTGACAGAAACAACAGCCAGTGTGCTAGGAATACAAGCTTCTTCTTGCCATCTCTTCCTATTAGAGGGTCACAGGACCGTCCTCTTTCTCTGTCTCTCACACTGGAAGTGGAGGGAAGAGAGGAAACTGGAACTGACCTGCACAGCTCCTCCATTCAGGACTCCGTTTATCAGGCTATGCTCAGACAGGAAACTTCAAATAACCACAGCCTTCATCTTCTTCTTCCCCAGGCATTCCTCCTATGGAAGGCTTTTGGATGACCATGACTACGGGTCCTGGGGAAACTACAACAACCCTCTGTATGATGACTCCTAACGAAGAAAGGTGGCCTGTGATGAGGAATAACTGTCCTTTATTTATAAGTGCTTATTCAGTAGAATTAATAACAAGTACCTGATGCGCATTGAATGACAATCTCAAGTCCTGTTTTGTTGGTATGGTTGTTTTTGTTTTTCTCCCTCTCCTCTGGCTGCTACGTTGTCCCCTTCCTGGTACAAAAGAACCATTATTTAAAGATGAGTAGAGACTGGTTTGCTAATGAAATGGGCCAAGCTTGCACTGGCCAAGCTAGACCACTGTAGTGGAGACATCAGCACCCACCAAAGGACTCACCTTGAGAAGAACTGAGGAAGAATGATTGGCTTATATTGTTAGGAGTTAATTTTAGGGGAACTTTGTGTTTGGATTATTTCTTAAGCTTGTCTCTAGGAAATTGCATTAACTATCAAGGAGGAGAAAAGGAAGCAATCCTCAGAGGATTTCTCCCTGCATGGAGAAGCAGAGGGTTCTCAGATTCCTTTTTAATCTGTTTATCTGGTTGTATCTAACAAGATGCCTGCTTTGCTCTACAAGCTGGATAGTGAGGTTTAGCTGCCTAATTAACAAAAGATGAAAATAGGCGGTGCCCTGGAGGTGACTAGCAGGCTGAGGGCAGTGTTCACTTGTTGTGGGATCTCAGCATGCCCTCCACCTGTTCTCCCCTCCAAGCCAATCAAAGATAACTAGGATCACAGCCCACAAGCCCTCAGCAGAATTGCGGTTCCTAAAGAGAAGGCAGGGAGATGAGCCCCAAGACAAGAAAGGAACTGGCTAGTCGAATGAGAGAACAGAATGGGATAGAGGAGAGATCACAGGCATGGTGTATTAAGTACCTGCTCAGCCACCTCTCAGTGGCTGTCAAAGACATCCACTGCTTAGAGGAACCATATAACTCCTGTTTCACACCCATGAAGCAATGGGTCACTCTCTGGCTATCTGCTGGGTAATGGCTGAGAGCTGTTTTTAAAGAGGAAAAAAAAAGAAGAGGCACTGGTCTATCTGCAATTGCTTAATGACACATTTCCATAGAAAACAGACCGCATGAATAATCCATTTATTCTCCTGTATGCTTTCCTTACTCATTCTCCACTTTAATAAGTGAACGTCTCTGGGTATTCAGTCTTAAAATCCTGTACAACGGATTTTGAAAAATAGCTGTTCATATTTGAAGGATTTCATTTTATTTCAGTCATTCTCCACTAAGAGTGATTTGTGCCTCCCCACTCATGGGTATTTGAAAATGTCTGGTGACATTTTGATTGTGATAAGCTAGGAGTGCTACCCATGAGCAGAGACCCCCTGCTAAACCTTCTGTGGTACACAAAGCAGCCCTCTATAAGGAACTATCCAAATATCAATAGGAATGAGACTGAGAAACTCTGGTATAGTGCAATGTCCCTGTGACAGAAAAAAAAATCACAACTTAGTAATACTTTTTTTTAAATTTATAACCAAAAAAATGATGTGCCAAATTTTTATCCTCAGAGTTATTTAGTTTGCTGGCTGATAGGTTAGGTTTTGGCATGCATGATTGTTTCTTTATCCTTTGTGTTGTTGGAGAGTATTACATCATGGCTACCCCTCTGCTCTCTTCTAATATCTAATATTAGCAACTGGTATTTTATGTCCTGCCTTCAGGAAATAGACAACACACTCTTTGAAATGTGTCATCTCATCCTCCAATGTCATAAAGAACTTGAAACGGCATCAATTTAGATTTCTAAACATGGATCTTGTTGCCATGCGTGTTTTGGAAACTATACTTGCTGTGCTTTTCCTGAACCCTGCAGTTACCAATTCCCATAACCTGCCATTTGCCCTCTGAAAGACATTATTCTAAAATGCTAGGGGCCCAAGGGAATGCACAACCCTTGAGGCTTTCCACAGGAGAGCCAGAGGAATGAAGTGGCAGAAATTAAGATATCTGAATACTAAACACAAGAGAAAAACAAAACAAAACATGGACCTTCTCCAAAAAAAAAAAAAAAACAAATTACAAAGAATGACCAAAGATGCCCTCTTTGGCCATGCTTGGCCTCAACAACTGTCCCTCTTCCCCACCTCAGTCCCTTCGATAGGGCTTTCAGCCAATAAAAACAGGACACTCCACATGCTTTTCTCCCTCGGCTCAGCCAAAATCATTTTGACAAAATGTCAATGAAACACCTCTGGAGAAGTGCATGATTTTGTGGGTCTTAGTTCTTGGTCAGAGAGACCAAGAATCCTGACCTATTATAAACCAAGAATGCAGCATGTGTTTTTCCATACTGAAGGTTTATTGATAGGTTTATTGCTGTGATTCACTTCTTTTTTTTTGGTGGGGGGGGGGGGGTCCAGTCGTGGGGCCTGAACTCTGGGCCTGGGCGCTGTCCCTTAGCTCTTCAGATCAAGGCTAGCACTCTACCACTTGAGCCACAGCACCACTTCTGGCTTTTTTTTTCTGCTTATGTGGTGCTGAGGAATTGAACCCAGGGCCTCATGCATGCAAGGCAAGCGCTCTACCACTGAGCCACCATCCCAGCCCCTGCTGTGATTCACTTCTAAAAGCTTCTAGCAAAGAGATGGGTCTGGACCCAGAGCAGGTATATTCAGCAAGGTAACAGCATCACATAAAAGTACAGTGTCTGTTAGCATGAAATACATGAAGGTAGAACCTTATTTTCCCAACTGTATTTTTGCCTGCTATTGAATTAGCCAAAATATTTTAGCAAGTTTATTGTACAAATGATAATTCACACACACACACACACACACACACACACACACACACACACACACACACACACACACACACACACACACATCTGAAACATATGCCAGTAATTGATGTCTTTTACCTCAGGGAGAGTCTGTCTAAGTCTACCCAAGGGAAATGGCTCCATCAGATCTAAACTACATATGCTAGCATAATAGGACCAATCCTGATGCGATAGAATGTCAGAGCAAGAGGGAGGCAGACAGCCTCTCCTCAAGATGCTACAAATGAGCACAGAGGAATCCACTTTTTCAATTTGGTTTTCTTTCTTGCCGCCCCACTGGTATCCCCAGAACATCTGTTTTATCTTTATTTGTAAAATAGGGGTGGTGGTTTGATATTGAGCTCACCCCATTCTACCTCACAGATTGTGTTGTGAGGGATAAAGAAATCGTGTCAACAGTATTTTCAGTTTCTGGAGAAAACTATAAATGTGTTAAGTATTACATAGATACACACGTGATCTCAGATTCTTATTTGCTGTTATACTGATGTGTGGTTTTTACTTATTCTATGAAACTATGATTCTATCACATCCACATCAGACTGAGCTTCCCTCCCATTCACTTGACTGACACAGTATAAACTGTGCCTGGTGATACAAAAGATAGTTACCATCTCCCACTGAAAGGATGGGTAGCCTGGACACAGGGCTCACAGATGAAAACATCAGAATTTAGAAGGTTAAGGTGGCACAGAACAAACACCCGAGCACTATTAGTAGTAAGATCTCTGCTTTCACTCTCCAGAGGTCTTGGATGCACTGTGGAGTTGATTGTGGTTTCATGTCATCTGCTTGCCCTTCACCTTGCTTGCAAGGGTGCATGGTTCAATCCCTTGACTCTGGGAAATGATGCAACTGGGCTGGATGCTGATTTGCACGTCAATTCACCTTCTTTGCCTTTAACCTTTTTTTCAGGGGCAAATGAATGTACCATTTCAATATTGACCTTAAAAATACTAGTTGGTATTGGTAATAGCCAAGAGTTTATTGCCAGATTTTCTTTCTTGGGGAAGTTAGCCAACTGAAAGATAGAAAAAATGTGCAACTTCTTTGATATTTGATGTCATTGTATCTACATTTGTTGTAAGACATATTGCATATCAATTATAATTACGTCAATTAAAGTTGTTACAAGCTTGTGTCTGGCTGTGGTGGTTCACATTTTGATATGTTTTATTATTCAAGCCATTCAGTTGATAGGCGTAATACTGCTCATATTAAATAGCTTTGACTTGTCCTTAAAGAAAATTTATCCTACATCAATAAATGATATTTTCCACAAAACAAGGAAAGTTTCTCTGATCTTGAAACAGGATTGAAGAATGTCTGCAATGAAGACACTTTCCAAGCAAGTGATTTTACTCTCAAATATTCTGTGTGCCTTATACAGCAGAGGTAAAAGTAAACACTTTGATTTAATGAGTTAGATGTTGGTATATAATGAAGCCATATTAAGGCTTATTTGAATTAACAGTACATGTGGTACTTGCTTCACTTCCCTTCAAAAAAGTTAATTCAACATATTCATCCTTATTTGACAGTTAAGTAGCAATTTCAGCCATCTAAAATATAACTTCAACCCCTAGAAATTATTATTCTAATTTTGAAGCAAATAGCAACAGCAAATCACAGGCATATTTCTTTGTAGGAGAGAAATGGACAACCTGGAAATTAAAAATTGTTGTTCAGATGACGAAGATAAACTTTAGGTTTAGAAAGTTTACTTATGTAGTCTCAGGTAACAGCATCAAAGATTGACTAAGAAGTACCAAAATAGAGAATGAAAAGGAAGATATTTCCAATGATTGATTGCTCAGTTTTATAGTTTGGACAAGGGTCCCCTAAAAGCCATGTATTACAGGTTTGGTCACTGGTCTATGGCCCTTTTGGGGTTTGGAGGGTGGACCCTCTAGGAGGTAAGACCCAGTACAGGGAAGTTAAATCATTGGGAGTATGACTTTGAAGGAGCTATTAAAACCCTAGCCTCTCTTCTTTCTCCTTTTACTTCCTAGCAACCATGAGATGAACAGCTTCCTGTTTTATATTCCCACTATGATTATGATACTATGAAACACTAAATCCAAGAGCAGTGGATCAACTGACCCAATGAGTAAGCTCACGTATTGCATGAAACAATGAACCAAGATGAACCTTCTCTCCTTACAAGGTTATTGTCTAAGATAGTTTATCACAGTGACGGAAAACTGATTAGTCCAACATATTCAGTTATTTTAAAGACCTACTATGGTCATAAAGACAACTGAAGACTCCATCATTGCAAATTTACCTGAATAGTCACAGGAAAAAAAACAATAAGAATTTGTAAGGCTGGGAATGTGGCTTAATAGTAGAGTGCATGCCTACCAAGCATGAAGCCCTGGGTTTGATTCCTCAGTACCACATAAATAAAAAAAAGCCAAATGTGGTGCCGTGGCTCAAGTGGGAGAGTGCTAGCCTTGAGTACAAGAAGCTTAGGGACAGCGCCCAGGCCCTGTTCAAGCCCCATGACTGGCCAAAAAAAAAAAAAAAAAAAGAATGTGTACTGCTGACATATTACAAATTTTTAGGGGCAAATCAAAATTTTTTCTATAATACAGCATTTTCCTCTCAGATCATAATCTTATTTAGTATCCTATCTACAATCTTTTACTCTCTTAAAATTCAAAAGGATTCACCAACATCTAGCTAGCATTTTTATTTTTTTGGCGGGGGGGGGGGGGGGGGAGGGAGTCTGGTCGTGGGCCCTGAACTCTAGGCCTGGGCGTGGGCCCTGAACTCTGGGCCTGGGCGCTGTCCCTCAGCTCTTCAGCTCAAGGCTAGCACTCTACCACTTGAACCACAACGCCACTTCCGGCTTTTTTCTTTTTTGCTTATGTGGTGCTAAGGAATTGAACCCAGGGCCTCATGCATGCAAGGCAAGCGCTCTACCACTGAGCCACCTTCCTGCCCCTAGCATTTTGATTTTTGTCTGAACGTCTTGAATTAAAAATAACTCTTAAAAAAGAACTCTTCAAGTTGGAGAAAAACTTTTGAAGAGGTATAACCATTTGTTTAGTGTTTCTCAAATATAGAATGACCCACATTCACTGGCCTAAAATATCAATCATCAGTTTGAGTCAACAAATGTACTGAGGGCTGTGGATGTAGCTCAGAGGTAGAGTATTTGCCTAGCATGCTTAAGAGCATGTCTGAGTTCAATCCCCAGTATCTCCCTCTCCTCAAAGGAAGAACTGAGTTTCTATCTTAACCAAGAAATTGAACATTTGCCATAAAAATAAATGAATCAAATATTCATTAGTGTACTTATGTGCCTAGGGTATTGTGTGCATCTGCTTTGGAGATTGTTACACTATCTCCAGCTTAAAGATAGGGAAACTGAGGCTTCAGGGTATTAAATTCATTCACCTAAGTAGTAAATCTTTCTTTGTAATCCATAATAAATATTAAGTTCAGTACTTGCAAGTTTACTGTGTGGCAAAAGTAGGACTCAAACTTGCTCCTTCAATCACCAGAGCCTTTAGTCTTTTTCTACCCAAGGAAACAGTATCTGTTATAAGTATAACCTGGGTCTTAAGACCTTCACACTTCCCATGTCTATGGGACTTTCTGCCCCTTGCAAAGGCCCTCCCAGCTATTTTGGGGAGTCTCAAGAGTGTCTGGCATGCAGTTGAAAGCAAGCCCAGTCAGCTCCCCAGCACATGTTCCCCACCGGGCACTTGTTACCTTTCTGCTGACTTCTGTTGCCTGCCAGATTGTGTTCTCTGTGACAAGAAAGCCTGCCTTTTCTCCTCTCCTGTTAAGGACACGTCCAGCACAGGGCCCTATTGTCTCATGGAATTTTAGTGAGAATCTGTTAGTGTCCACTTATGGCTAGGAACCAAATTTGCATCTACAGCAGCCTGGGCTAGGGATACTGCCCTTGGAATTATCTCTGTTCCTACTCTGAGAATGTCATCAAATTTGACCAACTTGCCTTTCCTTGGGATAGTAGTGATGATAGCTTGGTTCTCACATCATACTTACCATAAGCCAGATACTGCTGTAACCATTTTAGATGTCATAGTATCTTTATGAGGATGTTTCTACATGAGGTACTATAATCCCCACAGATGATAGATCAGTAAACTAATGGCCAAACAAGTGAAGAAACTTGTCTCAGTTTACAAAGTATAGGAGAGAACTGAAATATCCACTGTCTCGAGTTCAAGCTTCAGGCCATTTCCAAACAGAATCCTCACTCCATGCCAGGAATTCTTGACACAAATGTTCTGTCGGCCCTCAGGCCAGCCTATACATGTGGGACAACTTGTAGGCAAACTTGAGTACCCAATGCAAAAGCAAAGTTCTCTAAAGGAAGGGTTAGATCAACCCATTTTCCGGGCATCCACACTGGGTAGCACCTGCAGGGATGCAGTAACTTTAGATCTTTTGAAAAGATCTGATGACCTGCAGACTCTGAGTAGCTTCTCACTATATCCTAGCTCTTTCAGTCAAGGTCACTGTATTTGTGTATTTCCTATTATTGACACAATACCACAGAGCAAGTGAGTTATGAAAATGGGAGGTTTATTTTGGCTCACAGTTCTGGAGGTACAAGGTCAAGGGGTCACAGCTACTGATAGCCATCTTACAAAGGTAGTACAGGGCATTCTATAGTAAGAGACAGGAAGCAAGTATATGTATGTGCATGTGTTTTCTGGTGTATTCTTAGAAAACCAACAGTAATGATCTTATCAAATACTCTGCTAAAGATTGTCCACAGATAAAGTTTTCACCATCTTTATATTTCACAATGGGGATTCAAGTTTAGCATGAATCACAGTGGATGCTATAGGTCTACATGTTAAAGGTTTGGTCCTAAACACTAAGAAGTGGTGGTAGCTTTAGATGTGATATTTAAGTATTTAAAGAGATCTGTTTAGGTGATGGGGGGCAGGGTCTTATTTTTTTGTTGTTGTTGTGGGGCCTGAACTCAGGGTCTGGGCGCTGTCCCTCAGCTTTTCAGCTCAAGGCTAGTGTTCTACCACTTGAGCCACAGAGCCATTTCAGGCTTTTTCTGCTTATTTAGTGCTGAGGAATCCAACACAGGGCTTCATGCATGCAAGGCAAGCACTCTACCACTGAGCCACATTCCCAGCCCATGGGGGCATGTTCTTAATAGAGGGTGTGAAACCTCAGCCCCTTTTGCGCTAACTCAGAGGGACATCTATGTTTAAATCATAATAGTCTACCACTTAATTGCCACCAACTACCTCTGACTGACCTAGCCATTATCACTAGGTCCCACACAGCAGTTGTAATGACATGGTCCAGATCATTGTCTTGTTCCCCTATTGACCATTTCTCCCTTGGCACATGGACAGAATTCACTGCAACAATACACTGAGAAGCACAGTCTTGATCAGTCATAAGCTAGAGCTGTCAGACTATGTGAGAGAAATGTCCACTTCCAGTCTCCATGCCTGGACATTTAGCACTGTTACAGGGTTCTAGCAAGAATGACAAAAATACTGCTCTGTGTGTTTGGGGCAGTATAAATTCTGTATTAAATTTTTAATACAGAATTACATTTCACATAGAACTTAGTCTCACAACAAAGAACAAGAAGAGAGGTTAGGGAAGTCACCAACAAGTAGTTACTCGAACTTGAGGGTGTTTGGAAAACTATTCTCTCTTGGGCTGTAAGAAGAGAGAGAGATGGGCTCTTGTGAATTCACTGAGAGCCATAACTATGCACACCCTCTTTCTAAAGAATGATTTTGCTTTTTCTATCTTCAATATGTTGTCTGAAAACCTGTCATCGTAAAACACTAGCCAGCCAGTACCACACAAGAAAGTGGATCTCCATTCTCCTGTTTCTGACTTTTCCTTTGTATTGCAAAGGAGATCTTAGTGTTACAATGCCTAATGGTATCTTAGAGGGGCAAAGATTTGAGTTGTGACAATGCTGAGCTAAAAACAATCAGAGTCTGCCTCTTACCCCAGAATTTTCCAAGACACACACATTCACAGCAACATGTTACTTATTCCTACCATGACACAGGCTCAGAAAGCAAGGGTTTTCTCCTTAAGAAGAAAGACAAGGTTTTTCTGTTGTTTTTGTTGGCCATGGTGGTAGTGTTTGTTTTGCTTTAATTTTTTTTCTTTTAGGGGTACAAAGGGAGTGAGCAGAAGGGGGGAGGGAGAGAGTGTGAACAAATGCAATCATGCTATTCAGTATACACTATGTGGAAAAATGACCTATTTGTGGGCAGGGATGGGAGTTGGGAGGGGGGAAACCATTGTCCAGAAAATGAAATTTACTAATCACTTGACTTATGAAATGGTAACCCCTCTTAGTAATGATGTCACTCTAGGAAAAAAACGCATTTCCCTAGTCCAGATACAGTCAGTCTTCAATACCAAACTGTAGCTAACTATTCTCATTCCATATTTAGTGGATAGCGGAGAATGAGAAAGGACAGAAAAACGGATGTGCTGGGGTGAGAGGAGGAAGCAAAAAAAAAGAGAATGTACTGACTAAGAACTTACTTTCTGCCCCTGACCTCGCCACTGTGGATCCCTCTCTTTCCCTGGTCCCTGTAAAGGCCTCTTGTCTTCAGTCAGATTCTCATCTGGCTGTGACTCCTGAGCAGTAGAGTGACTCAAACCTTCCATCAAAACACAAGGAAAACCTGAGGACTGGAGAAGAGAAAGTGAATCAGAGACGGTTGCTGATCTGGAAATTTCTATGACAAAAAAAAAAGACATAAGAAAAGAAAAAAGATAAATAAGGAAAAGGAAAAAATGAAGAGAGAGAGAGTGTGTAGGGGAGAGAGCCATTCACCCTGTACCTAGCATCCCAAATGCTCTCCCTTCCCTAGTTTTGTTGTTCTTTCCCTCTCCTTCCCCTCCTTCCAGCCCACCTCATGTTCACTTAACAAAAACCAACAGAACTGTGTAAGGAGAATGTGAAGAATATGCTCAAAACCATGCTCAGCCCTCATGTAGAGCCATGGGTCACTTCTACTTATGGGCCCCCCGAGGAGAACTTAAAGCCATTTAAAAAACAAAGACAGGCTTACTGGGAAGAGTAGGGGAAAATAGAGGTAAGAGTTTCCTTTAATTGCTTTACTTTTGACTTAGAAGTACCATTCCACATCCTGCCACCATATCCTACCAAGCCTCTGTCTCTCTCCATTATTTCCTTCCTATGAGGAAATTCCAGGCTGCAGATGCTTGCTGAGCTGACAGCTCGGGGGCTGATATGCAGTGGATTAAAATGCATTAAGCTTTTATAGGATGAATAATTCACAATGACAATTAATCTCAGGTCCTGAGGCTCAGGGACGGAGGGGCTTTCTCATGCCCTCCTGAAAAGTCATTTCTGGAAAGTAGCCAAGTTCATCAAGCAGATTTGCTCCAGCGGGCAACCCATAACTGTTGGTCACTCCTAAATTGTGTAGACAAGGCTAAGCTTATATCTCTCTCCCATTGGTTCTTTTATGCTACTTCCACAAGAATTCAAGTAAATCCTTGAGTGAGCTTCTTGGACTCTGATTCCTGGGCCATCCAAGGGATGGTTCACACACACACACACACACACACACACACACACACACACACACACACACACACACACACACACACACACACACACACACACACACACACACACACACACAAATCATTCGTTCCTACCCTCCCTGCCTAGAAAGAAACAAGAACTAACCATAACAAAACCATAGGCAAAGGAGAAATTGTGACAATTTTATGCCTATTTCTTATTCCTTCTCTATATTGGAGATAGTAGATGTAAGAGGAGAAAGGAAAGAGAAATTGAAGCTGCTGCTTAATTAGAGGCATATGGGAGTGAAAACCAACAGCAATGTCTTTTGCTCACAGATGTTTACTCTGTTACAGGCTCCAGGGATTTTCCTAAGACATCAACTGGGTAGAAACGATCACATTTGGAAGCAAAATACTTATTTATTCATCCACCTATTTCTCCATTCATTCAACAAACAGTATCCATTCATACATTCAAGATACTTTTTTAGACAGGTCTAGGTGGAATCATGAAACAAGACAAAACGTCTCAGATAATGCCTGTCCTCAAAATGCTTTTCTTCTACTGCTAAAACCTTCTAGCTTACAATCCCATAGAGGGAGCTGGGTACCTGAAAAGGCTGGGCGCAGAGCACACTGGGAGGACAAAGAGGATGTGACCATTGGATTTGAGAATATTAGACGCATTTATTTCCTTCTTCCTATTCCGGGACTTTCTCTGATTGGCCTGTCCCCACTTTCTGCCTAATTGGTTTTCTGATTCTAGACTTTTCTCTAGGCTCTTCCTTTATAGATCTGTCTTTGCCATCAGTTCTAGATTTCATCCAGGAAATTTAACTTATTTCTCCTAACTGTTCTGTTTGAACTGATAGGCACTCGTTTTTCCCAACCCTAGTAACACTTTCTTTTCTGGTGCTTGTCATGCCATGGCCATGGCCCACCTAGAAGTTGATATGAGGAGGAGGTAGAGAGAAAGGGAGGAAATAACAATTTCAATCATCTCTCCTTATCTTGCTATAATATCCTGAGGTACTACTCCCTAATAACATTTGTTTAGTCTCTTATGGGTCCATAGCATAAGGATGATATAAGATGTGTGTGTGTGTGTGTGTGTGTGTGTGTGAGAGAGAGAGAGAGAGAGACAGACAGACAGACAGACAGACAGACAGACAGACAGACAGACAGGCAGGCAGGCAGGCAGGCAGGCAGGCAGGCAGACAGAGAGTGTGTGTGAGAGAGAGACAGAGAGACATAGAGAGACAGAGAGAGAGATAGAAAGAATGTGTGTGTGTGTCCTGGGGCTTGAACTCAGGGTCTGGGTGTTATGCCTTAGCTGTTTTGCTCAAGTCTAGTGTTCTGCCACTTGACCCACAGCTCCACTTTGGGATTTTTTTTTAAATCATTTATTATAAAAATGCTGTACAGGGAGATTGCAGTTACATGAGTAAGGTAATTAGTATATTTCTTGTCGAACATTGTTACCGCCTCCTTTGTTTTTCTACTACTATCTCTTCCCTCCCATACTGCCCACCCCACCCCACCAAAGTTGGAAAGTTCGTTTCCAACATAGTATCCTCTGAGTGTCATTGTTGCAATGGGTCATCCTGTGTCCTTGTTTCAGCATTTGGTTATTCCCCTTCCCCTCCCCAAATTAGGTAAATGTATATACAAGATGCAGGGTACCAAAATCAAATATGGTTAACAACAGGGGATATATCATAGGGGAAGAACATACAAAAGAAACAAAAAAATCACATAGTACATTAAAAAGAAAAGAAAAGAAAAACCTCTTGTGTCCATATCTTTGGGTTCATTTCATTTAGCATCATCTTATATGGTCATATGTACATAGATTTTGAGCTTTTCTGCTCATCTAATAAGATTATGGTAGGCATATACTAATTATTGCAAATAAAGGAAACCAACAAATTTCAGAACCTGGAAAAAATGGAAGAATTTCTAGCAAATATTGATATGTCCAAATTAAACCAAGATGATTTAAACCAACTTAACAGACCCAGATCAAGCATTGAAATAGAAACACTTTTGGCTTTTCGTTGGCTATTTAGAGATAAGAGTCTCATGGACTTTCCTGGCCTGATTGGCTTTGAACTATAACCCTTAAATCTCAGCCTCTGGAGTAGCTAGGATTATAGGCATGAGCCTTCTATACCCAGAGGCTTATTTTAGAGAGCAAAAAACTGAGACTCAGAAAGGTTATGTGACTTTCTCCTGGTTATAGTTAGAATGAGGGAGAGTTTGAATTTCAATCCTGGGTTTTCTTATCCTAAAGTTCATACTCTTTCTAACAGAAATCTTTCTCAGACTTCAAGGTACATTCAAATCAGCACAGATTTGAAGGTTCTGATTCATATTTTTGAAGTGGAGCCTGAGATTTGACATCTATAATCAGCTCCCAGGTAGTTCTGATGTTTATCAACACCTGGCCTATGTCTGATTTTCAGAGGGACAAGTTGCTAATATTAGGAGTCTCATACCACCACCTCTTCCTCTAGAACAACTGAGGCAACACATTTTGATTTTTGTTTTTATAGCTATTTCTGATGAGTAGAGTCACTGGTTTTCAGAGTCTGAGGGTCAAGATGCTTACAAATGCTACCATGTCTGCCCTAATCCAGGCTTATTGCTAGGACAATTCTGCACAGCACGAAATCATCCCACCTCCTACCTAAAGATCTCACAACATCCACATCAAGGAATCCTTGGAGCTTGGTAGCCCAAAGAGGTACACAGATGACAGATTTGATCCTTCTGGCTACCATACTTCAGGTTCTTGTTCTTGGTCATTACACACATCATCTCTGCCCTTCAGCTATTTCACTCCAAATTGTCATCATTGACAACCTCTCTACAAACATATCATGGCACATGCCTGAGTTCATGGACTGCAAGATGTCAAGGGAAAGGATGATCCAAGATAAGCCTAATCAAAGAAAGGTGTGCTTACATATTTCTGAGTACCTGAGAAGACAGGGGTTCTGCACAAACTTGGACATTTTAGAAAAGTCTAGAAAGCCCACTGAAAAATTCATATCATTTTGCCTTCTGTGAGATCTCAAAAGGTATTTATTAAGAAGACAAGTAAAAAATGTTGTCTTCTAGCCATTTTGGTCTATGTCAGAAATTGAACAGAATCTTTACAAATATTATTACAAATATTAAAGTATATTAAACAGAACAATTATTTGCACTGGACTCTGAAGCTATGATGGCTCGGTTGGAATTCTGGCTGAGCTTATTACCAGTTGTGTGACCTTGAAAAATATTATTTAACCTCTCAGTTCCTCAGTTACTTCTGTCTACAAAATGGGATCAGCATGGTACCTTCCTCATGAGGTTATGTATGAAAGATGAATGAATACCTGTAGATGCCATGAATCCAGGCAGCCTATGAATGTGTTCTTGCCATAATGACCATAATGAGTTTCACCATTGTAGAGCTGAAGAAATTGAGGCTGTTCAAGTTGAACACAGCTACAATGTGGTAGAAACTTTGCTTAATCATAATGAAAACTAATATTTGCTGAACATTTGTTATATGGCAGACATTGTTCTGTTTTACTTTCATCAATTCCATCCTTGTAAGGATGTAAAAACTAGTGTAATAGATATTATTAGCCTCATTTTATCACATATAAAAACTCAGGTGTGATGAGTAAGTATGACTTGCTTAAGGTTACATATTTAGCTAGTGGGTGAATCCAGAATTTGGATTTCAGTGTTTGGTTCTGGATCCTGAATGCTGACAGTTCACAATACATGCCTCATGCATGTCTTGACCTATCTTTGTTGGTTATCAACTGTGTGCCTAGAAAAGAAATTGGTTGACTTTAGGTTAAAAAGGGTTCTGAGCCACATTGTTTGTTTTCAAATCACTCATGCTATATCTTCATCTTGTTATTGGCTACATTGTTGGAAAAACAAAAGTAAACCTGACCTTAAGTTTCAGTTCTTCCAGGCACTAACTTTTATCACCTAAGCTTACTGCTTATTTGCCCTGTCTAATTTCTCACTTTAAAAAAAAATGATGACAACACTTTCTTGACAGTGCTGCTTCTAAAGACTAAGTAAGCTCTTTTATGCACAGTGCTTGATAAATGACTCTGATCCCTTCTTTTCCAGAAGGAATGAGATACTCATATATAAATATTGTTGACTTGTGACTTACAATAATGTTTTTGGATGACAGCTTAAATGAGTTAAAGTTTGCTAAACTGAAAGTTTAGTCTCTTCACATAATAAAAAGCCAAATAGACATGAAAAGAAAAACCTCACACTTTGATATACACATTGGCAAGCATTTAGTATGCAAAACCAAACACATAAATCTGTACTTGAAAGTATTTGAGACACAGGTCTGGGTTAATTGTTTTGAAAATATGAGTCTATTGAACTGAAGGGGCTGTGTTTTCCTGGTAGGTTCTTACTAGTCAGAATCAGAAGTTTATATTACTCTAGGGACCTAAGCATGGTCAATATTTGGACCACATGGGGAAACAATTTCTACTGGTAAACTAATGCGCAAGAATGAATTTCAAAGATGACTTCTCTCAAAATGATCTCTTTCCTTTCAAAAACATTAAACATCTATCTTGGGCAAAACAGTAGTTGCCTTTACCTTAGAAAACCTTAGCTTATGGAAGAAGACTAGCCTGTCTCTGTCAGCACTTTCAGATTTTCCTGCAATCTGATCATCTACCATTTCTCCTTCAGAAGGGTCAAACCATCCTTAAGTGTCCTTTCCGCTTTGTCTTGATAGAAATTCCCAAGCTCTGTGAAAGTTTTTTTAAGAGGTAAATAATACTGTTGCTAAATGGTATGCTTTAGTTCAGCAGCATATTCTTTAGCCAACCTTGAATCTATATCATCAGATTTTTTTTCTACCCCTCACATCAGCATATTGGGTTTTCCTATTATTAATTTGCATTGCATTCATTCTAAGAGCAGTTTCCACATGTGAGGCAACACTATTACAAATGCAAAGTTTTTTCATAATACTTTAAGTCTTGCTTATAACAAACCTTTGTAAGATCACACTACTCATGTTAAACTGTCTTAAATCAAGTGATGCCTGTGTCCAAGTATACCATAAACCATGTGTGATGTCTTCAATCAAAGTGGGGATTCTGGCATGCTAACTACATTACATTACATTAATTACACTGACATCAATTTTGTCAGAGCTAGAAAAAGATTCCAGGTCTCAGCTGAGTTATTTTTAGGCAGTAGGTAATTCCATGTCCCAGAGATGAAGTTCTTTGCATAATCAAGCTTTAAAATGTCAGTAGTAGTTTGGAGTGATATTAAAGTACTTCTGAGTTTTGAAAGCCTTCCAAATATCCTTACGTCTATTTAATCTTCTCAAAGAGCACAAGCACCAGCTGAAGTTTTTGTCAGTTTGAAGAGGATCCCACCCAACATGGGGCCATGGATGCTGGATGCTATGCCTGCACATTTAGTCCAGAGATAGGCAGGCTTATATCCAGAGAAAACAGCTCAGCCTGGAAAACTTAAAGTCTCAAGCTTGAAAGTCTTAAACAAACAGTAGTTAAAATGTATGTTTATAGCCCCTAACTTTTTTTAAAGAATCCTTTTTATATTTGGCATATTTCCAATCCAATACTCTGCTTGGCTTCATTAATTGGTCCTTCTAGGAATTTAGGATGTTACCAGACAAAAATAGTATCTAAATACTGGCAGTAAATGAGCAAAACACATGTCAAAATCTTCTACTGTATACCATGTAAAAGAAGCATGGAAGGAAGAAAAGAAATCATTATTGGTCTGGATTAAAGAAAACAACAACAACAACAAACACCGGGCCCAAAATATTCACTCCCATGACATTTCACAAAAGAAAAATTACAAATGATGAACAGACGTATAAGAACATTTTCAAACTTACTAGTGAATTTAATATTCTAGATAAAACTGATATACCACTTTGCATAATATATTTAGACCACAAAAAATAAATTTCCAACTTTTAAACCAAAGTATCTGATGCCAGAAACATTTCCCAGTGGGATACAAATTGGCATACATCTAGTAAGAGGTCTGAAATCTAAGCATGAGTGCAGGAGACTTACTAAGGAGTGAGAGAAAGAAGCAAAATTGGCAGAGGGTGAATAAGAACCCAATACCCTTTTAGCAAAGGTTGGAACTAGTCCTGTGAGGAGCTCTGTGGCTAAGATAGTCCTTGGTATTTTCTTGGATTCATGACTTTTGGAGCTTTCCCTGACACTACACCCCTGCAGGGCCATAACTTTGGGCAAAGTAGCATAAACCAGGCCATAGAAGCTCACAGAAAGGGGATTCAACTGAGAGTTTTCATGCCTTATGTTAGAGGAATAATTGATCAGACTTAAAGAGTGATCAAAATGGTGTCCCTGACATTCACATACACAATTCCATGCACTATTTCGATCATTCTTTTATATAATAAATTATGGAACAATCTCCTCCAATATTTTGGGAGAATCCTTAAGTGAAAGATTAATCAGAAAAATGATCATTCTATCCATTGTAGCTAATCTTAAGGCAATAAGGGAAAATCATCTTGCCTGTCTTCTACCACCAATTCTAGAGCTATCTAGGTAGTTAGGCTGCTGACATAACCCTCAGGATGGCCTGGACTATTCACTTGTCACCATCATCTTTTAAGGTCATTCTTGCTACACTTGTCCATTTATACACATGTTACCTCACAGCCCTAGGGGTAGGACATCTAGCCAGACTTACCTGGATTCTCTGGTTAAGACTTCACAAGGCACCAACATGTTAGCTGCATATCATCCATTTCACCACTGTAAAACGTTTAAAACTTGCATCACAGCATACCCCACAAAGTATCTGGCAATCTACCCAGCATCCGTAGATTTCCCTTGCTACCCATTAAAAACAATTATGCATTGGAAAAAATATACTATGTAAACATGATGTATATTTCCAATCTTTACTATTCCCCCTAAGATTAAAACTTGTGGCCCATTGTCCTCCATCTATTCTGTATAAATACAGTAGTGAGTGATTTTGCATTTTTCTTTCTGCAAATACTTGTTTCCAATGCTAATTTTTAATGTATGTTTCCTGTCTACATCATGACTCATGAAGTTATTTACTAAGGGAACAAAAATCTCCTGTATCATGGCTTTTTCAGGACCATTTTTATGTTGTCAAAGCAATTTTCCTTCATATGTAATTTGACAAATGCTAAGAGCTAATTGAAACCTCTGAGGCTCAATGATTTTAGAGAACACAAAGCACAACATTTACTATTATGCATTGGTGTAGTGGTTGCTCCTTCACATTGCATTTTTATTATCTTGGACAATTCACAGCAGAGACATTTCATAAAAGAATTTTGCCAATAATTTTCAAACATAACATTTACCATGAACTTTGTGACTAATTTTTCAGATTTTCCTGACTTGTGTTTACTACAGTAAACAGAGACTTTTAGTCCCTTCCCTGACTTTACAAATGAAACTTTTTGGCATTATTCTAGAAATCATCCATTTTTATTTACTCTGAGAAAGCTGATTCTAAGTTTTCTTTGGAGGCCATTTGTGAAATAAATTGTTAATATTCTATAAAATAGTCATTTTCACATTTATCCTTGGTATCAGACCTCAAGTTTAGATGAACCCTATGTCACTCATACAGAAGACTACCTGTCTATCTTCCTTTCAGCAAGATCTTCTAAATCCTGGTCAATGACATTTAAACCAATGTGTTTATGTGAGACTAGGGAAGTCTTGAGAGAGAATAAGTATACTCATATTACTACTTTCGGTTGTCTAGAGAGAGGTTGTGATGTCTGGAACTCCAGTGCCTTTTTACCTAAACTAACTATAAAACAGGAGCCACACTGAAATGATCTCATAAGGAGAACAGAGCTTGAAGTTTTAATGGCACCAGGGGCCACTAAGCAGGCCCTAGACTGTCTGGCCCAGACTTAAGAAAGAAAAATGACTCTCTTATCCTAGTCACTGATCTCTTGGTGTTAATTTCTTTTTTTAATTGAAAATTGTATATTCTCTTGTTTTTTTATTTGCTATTCTAAAGGTGGTGTACAAAGGTGTTACAATTACATAAATCAGATAAGAGTACCTTTTTTGTTTTAGACAATGTCATCCCTTCCCTCACTTTCTCCCAGTTTTTCCCTGGCATTCCCATCATCTAGTGAGTAGTTGATTTCTTATATGCAGCTGAAATCATTCCTATTGTATTCTGAAAAAGATATAAAGCCTACAATAGATTTATGTTCCTATTTAACAATGTTTTCAATTAACAACATCCTAATTATTAAAGAAGTTCAGTAACAAGCAAATTTCAGGAATTAATCTGTTATGTGTTCTAATACTATCTTTTTTCTTGTGCCACATCATACTCATGTTCGTGAATATTCATTATATTCAGTCTATCTCATGGGATTCTAGTCATATATTTCAAGTAACATTATGGTTTTACTTCAGTAACTCTTTGCTAAAGCTTTGAATTATTTTGATGAAATTGGGATATCATACACCCTCAAAACTCAAAAATAACAATATAAAAATGATAGTGGAAACATACATAGAGAGAAATTGAAGAGACTCATTTTGCCAGGTAATCCTTGCACAGATGTGTAGTGAGCTCAATGTAGTTCAGGTGAGAGGTAACATGGAACTTATGAATGTGGTAACTGTAAGGAAAAAGTTAGTGGGAGGACAAGGGAAGTACAGAAATGTGGAGCTAGCATGGTTCTGTAAACTGAATGAAATGATAACACAAAATAATATGAATTAAGGTATTGAGTATAAATTGCAAGATAAGATAATATCCATGCTTTTTTCCCCCAGTCCTGGGTCTTGAACTCTGGGCCTGAGCACTGTCCCTAAGCAACTTTTGCTCAAAGCTAGCACTCTACCACTTGAGCAATAGCACCACTTCCAGCTTTTTCTGTGACTAATTGAAAATAAAAGTCTCACAGGCTTTCCTGCCCAGGCTGGCTTCGAAGCATGATCCTCAGATCTCAGCTTCTTAAGTAGATAGGAGATGTGAGCCACCAACACTCAGCTTATATCCCTGCATTTTTAAACATTTATAAAACTATTAAATTCTGGCGGGAACTGAATACAAGGATATAAGGAAAAGAGTTATGGGAAGATAGAGGGAAACAGAAAAACCATTTTGGTCAAGGAAATAGAAACTAGGCTTGGAAGTGGAGCCTCCCACAATCCACAGACACTACTGCCTTCCGACTTCAAAAATCACATTCCAATAAAATTCTATATGGCCAATTCCACATAAGACTTTGTGTGGAATTTCTGCTACTTATCTGCCCTAAGTCCATCATGGCTGCTATATCATACCATATTATTTTTGGGGTCTCCATGTTTCCACTCTAAAATCTGAAGGCCCTCTGCAAGCACAGAAATGAGGAGAGCGTATCTCAACATTTAAAGGAATCTTGCTTCTGCCGATTTATTTTCATTCCCTAGGTAGTCTTGAACAAAATTTGTCTGCATCTGCAGCAACACTTGAAATTAAAAACCAATCCAAACACAGTAATGAAGATGAACCATACCATTGACCCACACGGTCCTCTGACCCAGCAACACTTTTAGAACATTTTGGCTTGTTAGGAGTGCATCAGGATTTCTCTGAAACCTATCATTAATCTTACATTACAAATCCACGAACCATAGATGACAAAACGGCCATTGCTTTTTCGGGTGAAATTGCTACACTTTCCAGGGAGGACTTGTTCATAAACCAATTAGACAGCAGGGATCTCAGGGTCTGGGCCCTCTGAAGAAAGGTCGCCTGACACAAGTGAATGAATTTGTGGGATCTTCAAAACATCATTTGGGTTTAAGAACTGATAAAAGGATTGTACAGTTGGCATGTGGCAGTCATACACACCTGTTTCTTAAACCAGAATGTCTTCAGAGTACTTCAGGCAGATAGAGAGTCACAGAAAGCTTTCTGCCAGTCCTTGGCAACAGGACCACAAGAACAGAGCTGTAAATGAGTTTCCTAGGAGTGGGGATTATCTATCAACAACAAAAACTCCTATTTAGTTTATATGGTTTTCTATCTGACCTGGCCTTTAATGCTAACTCAATGAGAGGTCTATATTGAGCATTTCTCCACCAAGTATGGTTTTATGACTCTCATGAGCTGAGGAAGAGCCTATGCCTTGGGGCATTTTTTATTCCATCCTGGAAAGTTATAAGGATTGGGATTGCATCTCTATGTGGCATCTCTCCTGGTCATTACAGTCTGAGAGGCTTAAGCTATCTTTTTGGACATGGACTGAGGAACCAGAACATATTAAAGACCACAAACCATCTCCTACACAGCTACCATGGGCCATTCACAGGACCTAGCATCAATGGCTTTCTCTGTGATTGTGCATTGGAGTGGCCCTGATCCCAAGAGCCCAGGTGTCTTAAGATATCTTCTCTTCCAGTTTCCCCCAGTGCCCAAAACCCACATCTCCACAGTCCTTTCAATAAGTCATGAAAATACTTCACAAAATATAAAGACTTAGATAATGTAAGGTATTTGTAGAAGTGCAGTACTATTTCCATTCATTCCATTAGTTCCATATACTTCCTAGAGGCATTGACTTATTAACCCATTCTGACAAGTTGGAACAATTGGCATGATCTAGTTAAAAGCCCTTACTAAATTTTAAAGAATTGTACAAATAAAAAGCATTCAACCCGGGTGCTGGTGGCTCACACCCGTAATCCTAGCTACTCAGCAGGCTGAGATCTGAAGATCCCAGTTCAAAGCCAGCCCGGGCAGGAAAGCCCGTGAGACTCTTATCTCCAACAAAACCACTCAGAAAACCAGAAGTGGTGCAGTTGCTCAAGTGGTAGAGCACTAGCCTTGAGCTGAATAGCTGAAGGATAGCATTCAGGCCCAGATTTCAAGCCCCATGACCAACAGGAAAAAAAAAAGGCATTCAAGTAACAATAGTGCCTGGTTAAAGGGGCAGTCAATAAACAACAGAGCCCTTAAAGAACAAGTTAAAGACAAGTGCTGTGATCTGAATGTTTATGTCTCTCCTCAAAAATCAGGTGTTAAAATATTTACCCCATGGTAATGGGGCCCTCACCAGAAACAAAATTTGCCTGTTCATGAAAGAACACCCCATCTTAAACAACTGCTAGAAATAAATTTCTATTGCTCATAAGCCAGACAGTCCATGAGGTTATGTTATCCCAGCCTGAATAAAATAAGACATCAAGTAAGCTTCAACAGGAAAAAGAATGTTGTTGAGCCAAGGTATGACATTGACATAGGAAGTGGTCATGCATAGGCAAATGGTCTTGGAAGATTAATGGAGATACTAACAAAAAGTTTCATCTCCTTAGCAATTTACTCTTTTAATCACAAGTTCATTCTGTTGTGCTTACTCCCTATCCTCTCCAATATCTGTACTTGTCAGATTTTACTTTGTTAAAATAAGAACTAGAGCTTCTCAGAGTACTCAAGCAGGGCTTTTAAAAGATTGATTAAATGTTCAGATCCCTTTAAATTTCCTCTCCTGGGAATAACTATCCTGCTACAGTCTCCTTGCTTAAGGAAATGTTAGCAGGTTGAACACTGGAAACATCCCTACTAGTTTGCTTGCTTAAGTTTCTGTCCTTTCTCCTCACTGTGCAAGAATTAGCCATGGTTTTCTTCAGAGTCTTAAAATTATCTTAGAATTGTTATCTCATCCCCTCCCAAGTATATCATAGTTAAAATGCCTGGAGCACAGCCCCACCAGCATCTTATCCAGCTTTCCTACCATATTACTTAACACGTAAATTCATTAACACTTTGAACCCACCCTGAAACCCTGAGGTAGCTGTGTCATAGTTATGCTCTAAGCCTAGAGAGTGAAAACCAAACTTTATTAAGAAAAGTATACTTAGCTTAAGGCCTCAAGAACCTAAACCTTTCATTTCTCCTCAGAAAATGGAAGATGGAACTCATCTCAGTCACCAACCATGATCCTCTGTCCCCACTGAAGAGACAGAGCACAGGTTTGAAAGGCCCAGACTTAAAAGCAACTCTCTCATGCTGGCATCCCAAGACATAGCAAGAAAAATCATGTTCCATAAGGAGGAGGAGACAATTTACAAATAAATAAACTACGAATATCTTAAACATAGTAAGTGCTGGTGTGTATTTGAAATTTAAGCTTAGATAATAATCAGTAAGATCTCACTTTTCCATTTGCAAGGAACCTGATGGACAAATCTTTTCCTTGCGTGAGAATAAAGTTGAAGTAGAGAGTAGGGGGTTTGTCATCTTTAAAGTATTACTTTATATAACTCCATACAATTTAAGGTCATAGTTGGATGTGAATTGGGTGGGAGGGGGTAGCTAATGATATCAAAGCCTACAGGGTCAACTGTAAAATGGGAATTATTGGTTTGGTGGTTTGTCCTGTCAACCTGGTAACAAACATTTCCCAGAATCCTTATTCCTATGAGTTCAAGTTGATAAAAAGTGGAATTTGCATACATTCGGAAGGCGGACATGAAACAGTGTACAGCATGTTAGAGTACAATGACTGAGGCAGCTGTCATCAGAATCCATATTGTTGTTTTTTTTTCTCCTCTGCTCAAGGTCAAGCTCTTCTTCCAGACTGCCCAGACTGCCATTTAACAGGAATTCTGGGTCCATCAAAGAAAGCAGTATTTGCACAAAGATGCCTCCATCAGTAGTTGGGTGTCTGGATGTGCAGATTTCAGCTTCACTGGTTCATATCATCTCTGATCTTCCAAATCACCTGTTAGGCCTTCATTTCTCCAGCCTTCCACCAGTGTAAGGATTGTAATTTCTATAAAAATATTATATTCATAACTCAGTGACATTAGCTTCTCAATCAACTCTATGTTAGAATTGTTTGCAAAGAATCACTAGAAAGGCTAAGTGCTTTCCACATGTCTGAATCAGATTTTATTCTCATGAAATCAATTTGAAGTTGGCATAATAATCCATACTTATGGATAGGAAAACAAGAGCTGAAAGAGATGGCTGGCTTACCTAAAAGAGACAGATGAAGGGAGCAAAGCATTCTCCTTGGCTTGCCACTTTTCCCAAGAACCTGACACATGAATACATGCCCAGCAAAGAAGCTGCTCACTGACACCATCTCCAGGACTCCTTGGAGAAAAAAGAAACAAATGGTACTGCAGCTAAGGAAATTAAACTGAAAAAGTACCAAAGAATTAAGCATGCCTTGCATGCCTGAGGCACTGGGTTCGATTTCTCAGCACCACATAAGCAAAAAGAAAAAAAAAGCCGGAAGTGGCGCTGTGGCTCAAGTGGTAGAGCACTAGCCTTGAGCTGAAGAACTGAGGGACAGCGCTCAGGCCCAGAGTTCAGGCCTCACGACTGGACCCCCCAAAAAAAGAATTAAGCATGCTAGGCACCCAAACTCTCATAACCACATAAAGTAAGTGCTGCTTCTATACCTCTTTTATAGATGAGGAAACAAAGTATAAAGTCTCTGACTGACTAATCAGTATAAACACCCTAATTCTTTAATAGCAAAGCCAGAATTGTTTAAAAGCCATGTGACTTAGAGTCAGTTTTCTATTACAGTATTGAAATACCAGAGATAATCAAGTCAAGTAAACTTTTGGGAGTTCCTGTCCAGGATCACTTCATTGTTTGAGAGCTTAGGTGAGGTAGCATCATCATGAGAGTGGGTGGCCAAGAAAAATCTGCTCACCTCATAGACAGGAAAAGAAGGAAGCAAAAAGAGGAGGAGGGGCTACAACCTTCTTAGAGGCCATGAACCCACTGATGTAAAGACAACCCCCAAGGCCCTGTGTTCCAGAGGCTGAAACACATCCTAAAATTACCACCCTGGACACAGTCCTGGGGACCAAGCTTTAATATATAGGATTTTAAGGTATATTAAAAATCTAAACTATAGAATCAAAAGGGAAAAAGAGGCGGAAAAGATTATAAGAAAAAAAGGAAGACTGATAGTAGAAATGAGAAGCTAAAGGGGCTAGCAGATAATCTCAAATTATTCCTTAGTAACATGCTCCAGATCTGGAACTGTTCAGACTGTATATAAGACATGGATAAATCTCCTCCTCTAGAGCAGTTGCATTCCAGGAAGTATGTGAGTCGTTAATCTGTAGTTTTAAGAATTGTTATACTGTCTGCAATTTTCCTGAGATTACTTAATAGACTGTGTGATATTTAGGTGCTCGTTTTCATTTATGTCCTACAAATTAATTCTGGACTGCTCTGATCAGAGATTCACATTCTATGGAATGGTTAGTTAGCCTTTGAAGACTAATAAAAATTCTTATTTCTAGAGGCAGCAACCATAAATCCATATTCCCTACATATCTGATCAATAGCAGGTTTGTTACTTAATACAATAATGTTGTAGGTTATTTCACTTTGGATAATAAATTAAATAGAATGTCAAAAACAAGTGTATCAGCATACTCATCCTTGCATTAACCAACATAATATAGAAAACCATATATATGTATATATATATGTATATCACATTTTCTTGATCCACTCGTCTACTAAGGGGCATCTGGGTTGATTCCATATCTTAGCTATGGTGAACAATGCTTTGATAAACATAGGTGTGCTAGTTCTATGCTTCCATCAGAAAGAACATACTGCCCCATTTGTAGGAAATGGAAAGACTTGGAAAAAATCATATTAATTGAAGTTACCCAGTCCCAAAGAAATTTAGGTCCCTTGGTTTCCCTTATTTGTAATAATTAGTATTCATATAGGATAATCTAATCAGATGAGCTGAAAAGCTCAAAAACCATGTACATATGACCATATAAGTTGATGCTATGTGAAATTAACTCCATGATATGAACACAAGAGGTCTGTCTTTATTGTTATTGTTTTAAATGTATCATGTGATAATACTTTGTTGTTGTTGTTTCCTTTATATGTTCTTTCCCCAATGACATATCCTCTGTTGTCACTGTACTTAATTTTGGTACCCAACATCTTGCATATACATTTGTCTAATCTGGGGAGGGGAAGGGGAATAACAAAATGCTGAAACAAGGACACAGGATGACCCATTGCAACAAGGATACCCACAGGACAGTATATTGGAAATGAACTTCACAACTTCAGTGAAGGGGGGGAGAGTTTGGGTAGGAGGAAGAGTGGGGAGGTGAGGGAGGGAAAGGATAGTAGGACACAACAAGGGAAGGGGTAACAATGATCAACAAGGAATGTACTCATTGCCTACTCATGTAACTGTAGCCCTTCTGTACAGTATCTTTACAATAAAATAATTTTTTAAAAAATGTAGAAAACCTAATTGTCATCTATCTTTTGAAATGATGTCCCAAACCTTGGTATTTCTATTGGATATATTTCTATTAGATTTATATTTTAACATTTAGGTGATGCTGATCAGATATTTAGTTAAGTCTTGCTACTAGTATATTTTTACAACTGAAAGGAATACTTTAAATTGGCTCATTTGGTTGCTTAACAAGGCATAAATCTGAGACTTCACTGAGTTAACAGAACAGACTATGTGACAGTTTCTAAACTGCTTGATAATATTTGTTGTTTTGAAACTTATCTTCAGTGTCATATCTTTGCTGGTTGTAAGCTCTGTTGGAGATATAACAATTGTAAATGCCCAGTTGATTAGTAGGTCATGTTATACAGCAATTAACTTCAAGGATTATGAAGATATAGGCTAACATGGAAGTGCATGACATATATTCGTGATTTATTTGTCCTAATAACTGAGAATTAAGATTTAAATAGTTGAAAAAGTAGGAACCATTGTGGGTTCAAAGAAACTTGGAATCTTTAAAGCAAAAAGACTACCCAAGGAAGAACAGAGAAGTAGGGCAGAGGAGGTAAAACTGCATAAGGAAAGAAGAGTCAACTTCATACAGAACCTTGAGAGTAAATATTTTCTTCTATTTTATTATCTTTAAGCAGTTATACAAGACCATTTCAATTCAATGTGTCAATTTGTGGTTACAATGTATCTTCTCTATGTCACATCTTCGATCATTCTCCCTCATCTCTCCCAATCCCACCCATCCCCTCAAATGACCTGGTTCCATTTTCACACGTGTATATTAGATAGAACTAGGTGGAATTAAAGCCGGCAAAAAGAATGAATGAATGAGATATTCCAAGGAGATATTTTGATTAGCAAAAGAACAGTAGGTTCAAGCATACAAATCCTTTCCATTTGGCTGTAACAACCAAAGGCCAAACTGAAAACATCCTTCTTGGAGAATTTTGGCCTTGGCCAATGTGAACAAGCCTTCAACTTGATCAAGACAAAAGCCAGCCCAAGATACTTTATCTTTCTTCTTTTCAGTTTATCTTGTCAGCTGGTGTACTTAATCTGAAATAGGGGTTTGTGGGGTTGTTTTAGGCCAAATTGTGTTTGGCAAAGGTAGACTTTTGTACCAGTGCCCAATTAGCCCACAATTCCTCAGTGAAGACAAACCTCATTTATTTGCATAATTGTTTCCTTGGCTGCTTTCTTTATAAGAATAATGAGCCATTATGCACATAATTAAAGCAAGCTTAACAAATGAGGACCAAGCTGACAAGAATCACATGAGAAGGTCAAGAGAAATTATCATCAAGGCTGGTCTGCTAAGCATAAGGCCAATCTAATATGCACTATCCCCTGAGAGCAGGACTCCTTCAAGGCCTCTGTCTGTGGGGGTTTTCCATTGAGCTCAGGCGTTCTGGAGGAAATAAGGTTTGATTTTACCCAGCCCTTTTTCTGTTCCTCTCATTTGCATTCTGACTTTCACAGTGAGAAGTATCTGGCTGGTTTATGATCAAAGCACTCCACAACAAATCCTCTCTTTTTCCCTTTCCCCTGATTAATTTTTCCAAAAACTCTTCTTTAAAAAAATAAAACTAAAAAAGTAAATAAATAATAGAATAGAAGAATAGAAATAAGCAAAATGTTTTCATTTTTTTTCTTTTTTTATTGTCAAGGTGATGTACAGAGGGGTTACACTTACGTAAGTAAGCGAATAAGTTCATTTTTGTCAAACTTGTTACCTCTTCCCTCATTTTTCTCCTACTCTCCCTCCCCCTGACCCCCAATCCAAGTTGTACAGATCATTTCCAACGTATTGTCTTCTCAATATTGCTGTTGCATTGGCTCCCCCCTTGTCTTTTTGATGGGCTTTCTAGGGACTGTTTCCTTTTTAACATGGTAATAGTCTTTGACCACAGGGTAGCTAGATCAAGGCAGAGATTAAGAACCTTTCTCACAGCTACACATGCCACTAAGCATTTTCTTTCTTCTAGTACAAGAGGAGTTTTTCATGAGAATCTTATAGCATCTGGTCAGTTGCTTCTCCTCAGGATAAATGTCCCAGTTCTTGGAGGGCTCTCTCAGACATTGTGTGAGCTGACAGGTTCCTTGATGACCAGAAGGTCATTGATAAGTGATTCTGTGAATGCTCTCGTCCTCCCTAGCCTGGATTCTGTCCCTCGAGGCCTTGTTATTGAGTGTATGATCTGTACCACTTGGGATCTTGTTAGAAATGCAGCATCTCGGGCTGTACTACAGATCTACTGAAAATGGATGAAGAACCCCAGAAAACCCGTTTCCACACTGAAGTTTGCAAAGCAATGATCTAAGGAGTTCAATGGCGATTCCATTCAGTTCGGTTCCTTTTCTTAGGGAAACCTGTCTGACAGCCTTCTATATCACTTTGTTGTTTAAAGAATGATTCTCATCCTAGAATTATGGAGATGCCAGACACACATCTGACCCAGTCCATGTAGGATCTCTGCAGTTTATTAGCCTCATATCACTGCAGTGGACAGGGCACTGCACGCCTCATGGACTCTCACAGAGGTTGTATTCAGAGCACAATGAATAAGTAAGGGCTGTGGGAAGAAGACTTTGTGCTGTCATGAGGGTGAACGGCCCCTTCTTTCCTGTCGGAGGATATAATTGGCATTTAGGAATTGATCTGAAAACCATCAGGGAATGAAACCTCCTATTTGGGGATAAACAATACCTTCCTTTGACATACTTAATTAGGTGAGTTGTTTGGTGTTGGAATATTACCCATAAGAACAAAGGAGGGGAACTTGAAGCTAGTTGGGACATTCAAAGCTCCTAACCTCCTAATTTTATCAGATGTTAATACACAATGTTTGTTATAATCAGATTATAACACCCAATGAAATTCTCTTATAAAAGTACTTATTTCTGGCAGGGTGCTGGTGGCTCACACCTGTAATCCTAGCTACTCAGGAGGCTGAGATCTGAGGATCTCGGTAACGTCCCTGAGACTCTTATCTCCAATTAACCACCAGAAAACCAGAAGTGGCGCTGTGGCTCAAGTAGTAGAATGCTCACCTTGAGCTGAAGAGCTCAGGGATAGCACCTGGGCCAAGAATTCAACCCCACAACTGACCCCCCCTCCCAAAAAAAGTACTTATTTCTAGATGCCAGTAGCTCACACCAATAATCCTAGATACACAGGAAGCTGAGATCTGAGGATCATGGTTCGAAGCCAGCTGAGGCAGTAAAGTCCCTGAAACTCTTATTTCCAATTAACTACCCCCCTCCCCACCAAAAAAAGCTAGAAATGAATCTGTATCTCAAGTAGTTGAGCAATAACCTTGAGTAATAAAGCTCAGGGACAGCACCTCAGCCCTGAGTTCAAGCCACAGAATCAGCACACTCACACACAAAAAAAACACTTATTTATTCCATTCCATGTAACCAAGCATTGTGCATAAAGTATGATAAATGTTCAGCAAGTATCCACCAGTCTTCATCTTCTCTCTACTTGGCTTAGCTATATCATAGCCATAGGCTATGGTGATTCAAATCCAACTTCAATTAGTAGTACAAGGCACATGCCAGGAAGTATTCATTGCATCCAACACATGTTCTCATTTAGCTTAATATTTACTTCAATCCTGTGCGGCCATTGCTTTTCCATCCCCATTTTTAAGGTCAGGAAATTGAAAAGAGTTTAACCCAGTCAATCAATATAAATGCTGTTTATTGCATCCCAACATGGTACAGCAATTCAATCTGTGTTATCATAACACAATGATAATCTAGCAGCACATTAGAACCTTCATTGAAATGCAGATACCAGTAACAAGTGGTAAGAAACCAGCAATAGAAAAAATGAATTTATTTGGCTAGCTCGATAAAATGAACAGTAGAGTATTAAGCAGGTATTAAATGCTTTGGACCTCATTGGCTAGGCTGATGCTGATAAAATCTGACAGTAACTAGAGGGTCATTTGAGAAGATAATAATTGAAAGAGACAGTCTAAGGGATCTACTAACTATCAATTTTTCTACACTGTGTTCTGTCTGATCAATTTAGACCATCAGGAGCCATGAATCCAGGCTATATTTTTTAGTCCCCAGAAAGAATGGCCTCACTGCCTTATGTTTAGAAGTGGTATGGTAGAGTGACTGGGAGTGTAAACTCTGAATCTAGATTGTCTAAGTTCAAATCCCAGTTCTTCTGCTCTCTGACCATGGGGGTTAGGGCCAGTTGTTTAACTTCTCTACATCACAATTGCCATCTGCAAAACATATAAGCGTTTGTATTCTTTGTCCTGTGAGAATGAAATGGGTCAATATATCTGAATCACTTAGAACATTTCTGGTGCAGGTTAAGTCTGTAGAAAAAGGCAGCTGTCAGTGTGAATCAGTGCTAAGTCTCTGTTTTACATAAGAGGGCAACACAATAATGACGTGATACTACAAGAATTATCCAAATAAACAAAATAGTACAGCCCACATACAGGCTTCAATACATGAAATAATTTAATTTTATGGTAAAGGAAGAATAAAATATTATTGAATTCATAGTATTGGGAGAATTGGGTAATTTGATCTCCTAATAACTTGCCCTCTACCTGAACTCTATCTAATGCTACTACTGGTGATGCTTTGAGTAATCATTATAGCACTGCTTACCATCTCCTCCAACAACAACAACAACAAAAAAAAAAAAACCATGTGTTCATCATGTAAGTGAGAAAAGTAGTCATTTTTTTCATTGTATAAGTGAGAAAATTCCATTTTTATTGTTTTATGTATTTTGTTTGCGTATAGTAACTATACAACATAATAGGTTTCATTTTGTTTTCATAAATATTATATGGCCTATGACATTTTAATATACACATTTTATAATGTACTTTAAGAATCCCAAAGCCCATTTCTGAGACCTTTCCTGGTATCAAGTATATAATCCATTAGGCCTGGTACATTCAAACACAATCATAGACAAGAGGTTACTTAGGGAATTATTCATAAAAATATGTTTGAAACCAACAAAAATTCAAAAATTGTGAAGAACCCTGGGGATAGCAACAAAAGTTTGATACCTATGTAAGTCTGAAGAAGTAGAGTGATTATGAGATGACTGTAGTCAGATCTGCAGCCATCAGACAGCCACCTGACAGGAGATAGGATCATATAGTAGTTGCACTCACTGAGCACATGAAGCCTGGAAAGGGAAACTGGGATATAGATTCTCACCCCTCTCAACAACTCTCTTACAAAGGAGCCTGGCTGATCCAGTTGACACAACTTAACTTCTTGGGTACACAGGATGGTAGAGAGGGGAGAGCAGTGATCCATCATAAGCAAACAGAAGGCTAAGGGTGTATCTTAATGGTACAGCACTCATCTAGCATATAAAAGGCCCTAGGTTTGATCCACAGTAACAAAAAGCAAGTTAAAAATAAGAATAAGAGTAAGAAAATAAATATGTCAACTCAAATAATTAGGAGTGGGCGGAACATTGTCTTCTTAGTTTGCTGCCATTTCCTAAGGACCATGGGATTTCAGTCCTAGGTAAAACCAGATCTTTGTCTGTTACACTAACGGAAAGAGTCTTATGTAGAGTCACTATGTCGATGGCTCCTAAATTTTAAAAAGGCCATATAATCAGATATTGGATGATTACCTAAGACAGATAACTTAATTTCTGAATGAAAGTGAGGTGGTAATTGTACAATCATTTTGAATGTTATTATGCAAAAGTGAATAGGGACCAGAAAATACCTTTTCTAATGAGTATATTTAAACAGATAGTTAGAGATCTTAAAAAAAAAATTAATAGGAATGCAACATGAGAGTCCTGTTATTCAAGGTGCCAGTTATACACTTAAGACTAAATAACTGGGGCTGGGAAAGTGGCTTGCCTTGTATGCTTGATGCCCTGGGTTCCATTCCTCAGCAGCAAATAAGCAGAAAAAAACAGAAGTGGCACTGTGGCTCAAGTGGTAGAGGGCTAGCTTTGAGCTACAGAGCTGAGGGACAGCGCCCAGGCCCAGCACCCAGACAATAAGTTTGTAGAATATCTGTCTGAGGTCAGGACATTGAAGCCTATAGGAGGATTAGTAGGAATTAACTGGCTAGAAAGGATCAAAGACTAGAAGAGCTTTGGGCAGAGAGAACAGCATGTTTTGAGGCCATGAAGTAGAAATTCCTCCAGGTGTTTAGGAAAACCTTCTGAGATGCAAGGAGCAGAAGGGACAATGGCATAGGGGCCTGGAGAAACAGTCAGCTCACATAAGCCTTGGCAAGATAATCAAGAATATTGCATTTTATCATAAGTCCAATGAAAAGCCATCAAGGGGTTTTAAGAAAAGACATAGTCTGAGCATGCTTCCATTGGCTGTGGTGTAAAGAATGGGTTCAAGAGTTGGAGATGTCGTACAAGTAGTACAAGTAGTACAGTGCTTGTCTAGCAAGCTCAAGGCCCTGAGTTCAATTTCCATTAACACTCTAAATAAATAGATAGCTAGAGAGAGAGAGAGAGAGAGAGAGAGAGAGAGAGAGAGAGAGAGAGAGAGAGAGAGAGAGGTGGGAAGGAATGAACAAGGGAAGAGTCTCAAGATAGCTGTTGCTATAGTCCAAGGAGAGAGAGAGAAAATGGCGGCAGTGGATGGCAATGATCAGATTGAGTTTTATTGTTTCAGGCTGAGTATGTGAAGAGTGGGCTGAAGGCAGGAGGTTTTGATATTCTTTTCACTGCCCTTAGCTCTAGCCCACTCTCTACCTATCCTCCCCTCCAATCTGCCATTCATTTAGCACTTACATTCACCGAAGATAGCATGAGATAAAAGGACCCTCTCCCCACTTCCTCAGAGTCCAAGCCAGACATGCTTGCTAGCAAAGTGAGAGCAAAAGAAGAAAAGCACAGAAAACGGCATGAAAAAACACTAATGAGGAACTTAACCATTTGGCCTTGACAAACTGGAAAACCACAATTACAGAACCTAATGACACCCTTTCTCATGGCAGTGTATTCACGTTGACATCATAACTTGTTTACTAGAACAATTCATCACCCAAACATTAACATAATATTCAAGTTTAAATAATATTGAAATGTTAATGATTCTAATTTATCACCCAAGCCTTAACTAATAATGGGAATATTTGTCTTTGAGCCATAGTGGTCTCTTGCTCAAACTAGTTTGACAGTTATGCCACTCATTTTATCACTGATGTGGCCCAAACTCAGCTGATGTCCTCATGCCAGAAATTGCACAGGATCATAAATCAGACAGACAAGCACAACAGATTGTCTTGGCTATGGGCTCGGAAGAATGCCAGAGAAACCTGCATCAGAGCTAAAACAAACTTGAGAATACTGGCTTAAAAGAAGAAATAAAAGAGCAAGAATGACTTCCAGGTTTATGGCATGAGCAACCAGGTAGATGGACTTGGCATTTAGGAACAAGATACAGACCAAAGTGGGCCACGGAGCAGGAATAAGTGGGTTCCAAACATGCAGTTGTGAGATCACTGTGAGTTTTCTAGATGGGACTATCCCCATCAGCAGCTCAAAATATGGATCCAAGACTTAGAGCTATGTGATAGGGACAGAGAATGATCTTAACTTTTAGAATACAAGTGATATGTAAACACTGGTTGGACAATGAAGCTATCCTAACAAAGTAACTGTGTCCTAAAAAGGAACCACAGAATGGAGTCATAAGAACTGTATTTTAACGACAGAGTCAAGGAGAAGCATGCAAAAGACCTGGAGAGGTAGTGTTCTGAGAGACATGGAAACCAAATGGGACAGGAGTTTCAGGAGATTTAATGTTTGTTCCCAATTTGCCTTCGAGGAAACTTACCTGATCCTCACTTGTGCCAGCCATCTCATCCACATTTGAGATAGTCTAGTCATAAATGCTTCTCTGCTCTCAGCTGACCTACAAGTCTTTCATGCTTCTATAATTTTCCTTCCTCTTTCTTTTTCATTTCTTTTTGCCATCTTTCTACCAAAATGTATTGCCTGGCCACAGGCTTAAAGGGAATAGAGTGAAATGACCAGGAATTAAAAGTCCTGAAATCATGACACACAATAAACCTGGCTCCTTTTGTGTTTCTCATGGTAGTGGAAACTAACTTCACTTTTCATCCAACCCCATGAAGTGTTCAGCAAAATCAGAGGAAGGAACGCATGTGCTGAGACCCACAGAAGCCTTTCAAGGTCTCCACTTTTCTCTTAGGATGTCTGTCATCAACATGAGAAGGACATGTGTGAGCTAGCTCACTGGTTTCAAGAAACAGAGGAGAGACACTGTAGAAGCAGAGCCAAGCCCAGTCAAGAGCACAACCCCAGACTTCTCTGTAGACACAGGACTATAACATTAAACGACTCTGGTTAGCCAGAGTTTTGAAGTTGTTGGCTTGCTTTCAGCATTAGCTGCACAGTACACATGCTGTCAACAAATTGAACTTGATATTATTATGTTCCTCTTAGTCAGAAGCCTTGTTTCTAAAACTATGAAGAAAAATAACTCATGAGATCAGCAGCAAATGCTATCTTTGAGAAAGATATTAAAACTACTCCTGAGCAGTTAAAAGAGACTCACTAGGGAATTTGACGTTTTATATCTGAGGAGCTGCATACATCATTTAATCTACTTAATTTCTTTCCTGTTGCCATGGGCCTTACTAAACTAACTCTCGTGTTCCGTTCAAAGAGAATTTTTATTTTCTTTCTAAACCAGTAGCATTTAAGGGAGTAGGTTCTACTCTGCTGATTTTTGTGTTTTGTTGGTTTGAGGCAGGTAATGAGTACAGTACATGTTGATCACTGTCATCCCTTTCACCATTGCTTCATCCCCTCCATTTTCCTAGTCTGTTGATTTCTTTCAACTCCTCATTCATAGAAATGATTATCAGGTGTGGGGGATTGCGCATGCGTGTGAGCACACACACACACACACACACACACACACACACACACACACACACACACATGCAAGAATGCAAGCCACTAGGGTTTAAACTGAGGACCTTGTTAGGCAAGTACTCTACTACTTGAGTCATGCCCTCAATCCTATTTACTCCTTAGTTTAGAGAGGGTCTTGAGTTTTGCCTATGGCCAGCCGTGGACCACCGGCCTCCTACTTCTGCTTCCCAAGAACCTGGGATCTCAAATATGCACTGCTACTCTCAACCCAAACCATCACATTTTAGAAGAGTATTATTTTTCCTCATTTTTCAGAAATTGACTTTCATGTTACTTGTATGATGTCAAAAGGCACAAGTTCCTCATCTATTCCTGATTTGTCCAGGAAACTGATTTTTTTTGTCCAAGTTTCCCCAGTCATAATCTTACCTCCCTGTTCAGCCTGTGGTCTGCTTTACTATGTTCTATCCATGTTTCCCAAGTTGGACTACACTGCCCACCCTGGCTTTCATCAATGCTCAATGTTCTCAATGTTTTCTCTTTTATTCTGTCACTTATAGTCATACAGCAACTTTCCTGACATAAGATAGTGTCTATATTATTAATGGGAACTTGTTATTTCTGATGCCACTCCTTGAGCATAGACGTCACCTTCAAAATGTTAAATAGTAGTTGTAGTGGCTTTCTGTAACTAGGAACCGCAGATAGCTGCAAAGGCATTCATTCAAAGCAAACGCTATGTCATTCGCCAACGAGTGTGCAAGTGGGTGTTTCCTATATCCACTCTTCTATATCATCCCTGGGCCTGTCTAGTTGCAAGATTTCCATAAAAGTTCATTGAAAAATTAGGGCAATATTCCTACTTAGAAAAATGTTCCTACTTAGAAAAGCTATCACAAGACAGTACACAATTTATCATCAGATAAATGATGATTTTGTCCTTAATCTAACTTGCTGTGAAATGTTTCTATGTGTATGTGTGTGTAAATAAATTCAAGCACTTGTTTAACTCTTCCTAATTAATAGTGACTTTCTTAATGGTCCTTTCCCTCCTGTGTTTTTTTAGTACCCATCAGCCATGAGTACAATAGGTATAATGATTTGAATATAAACAAATTCTTATTCTGAGTTGTTCATTGTTCAATAAGAGAAATTCTGTGGGTGTTATTAGTAAAAGTGAGCAGTGTTTGGGGAAAGAGAGGCATCGGGTGTCCTGGAAAGATTCACCTTGGCCCTGTCTCTTCCCATCACTTTCTCTGTTACCCGACGGCCATGAGGTGAACTGCTTCTGCCTCCTGCTCTTCCTGCTTCACGTCCAAAGCCATAAATACAGCTGTCCTTTGACTGTAAACCCCTGGAACTGTAAGCCAGAATTAATTCCCCCTTCAAGCTGTTCTTCTCAGGTTTTTGTCACAGTGACAAAAATCTAACTAACCAACACTTATACTTTCTGAAGCTCAGCTTCTACACATGCAGATGGAAGAAAATGGTTTAGATCAGTGTTTCCAGAAATAGGAAATGTGAACCACTGGCTACCGATAGCACGTATTCTGTTAACGTTTTAAAGAGTGTTTATTTTAATGTGATTGAGAAAAACACATATGTGTAGATTTTGTATTTGAAAGCTTTCAAACCCAAAAATAATAACATAGATAACATAGGTGTTATGTTTTATAAATTTTAATATGTAGGACCAAGATCAATATAAAATTGGATCCATCTGAAATCAAAGGCTAAATGAAGATACGGTAAAATTAACAAACCATTGCGCTGAGGAACTCTGAACCAACTGATCTCCAAGGCTTCTCCCAGCCCTGGACACCATAGGTCTAGACTAGAACTTAGCTCCTAAAGCTGGAAATAAGCCTCTCTCCCAAAGACAAATAAAGAAGATCAAGGAGCCACTTCTTCATTCTTAACTAAAGAAAAAGGTAAGTTTTTGAGAAACATTTTCTAAAGAAAATGACAAAGAAAACAAAGGTTTATGAGTTACTCAAGATCTAGCAGCGTAGTATTCCAGAACACAAAATTCAGCCTTGCTCCCTTGGGAAAGGCATTGGCAAGTTTGTTGGGACCAACTGATGACTCAAACCAAGTGATGACTCAAAACATAAAGGAGCATTATTATTGTTTTCTTAATGACTAACACATTCAGATTCAGAAAGAAACTGCAGCTGATCCCTCCTTCGACTCCAAGTTTGATTAACAGATAGATAGATAGATAGATAGATAGATAGATAGATAGATAGATAGATAGATAGATAGATAGATAGATGCATTTAAAAAGATGGTAGCTTTTCTGGGAGAAGTTTCCCCTAAATTTTAAGATAAACACTTCATCATCTTTATCTTTCCCTAAAACTAGGCCCTAGGAATGAATTGGGAGCCATTTCCTTCCTGACTATGAGAGAGAACTCCCTTGCTATGTGCTGTCATCCCACAGTATAAAATCAAGTACACGGAAGAAAGAGATAATAGTTATTTAGTGGGTATGGAATCTCCGTTTTGTAGGATGAAAACATTTCTTCTCATTACACTATAGTGTGGATACATGTCCCACTAACTACTACAACATCTCCTTAAAATGATTTCAAAAAAAAATCAAATCCAAGCTGGGAAGCATTGGACATTCACTTGAAGACCCTTCAATAATAGTAGAACTAAATCTTGAAAATTAAAAGAAGAAATGGAAAGCATATGGCACACACTCAGAGATACATCTCACTAATGCCCTCTGGAGATAAACCCATCAGAGGGAGCATAAGGCAGGAAAACTGGGCAAGAGTGACAGAAATAAGCAGAAGAAACAAAGGGATCCTTACAAGGGAAGTAAAAACTGATGATAGACTAAGAAAGTCTCTTATTTTAGAAAATGGCTATGATAGCAAATCTAGACCACAGCTTAGTTGGGTTAATGTAGGGCCAATGAACAAGGTACAGAGGTACACACAGGGTAGTTTAACCACAGGTTAGTTCACAGCACATAGAGATTTCCCAAGAGGCCCCTTCAAGATCTCACTAGCTCTTCTCTGTCCAATGCTGCACCATTTTCAATTCTTGTTTCTAATTTTTTAAAAAGCAACTTACTTTTGAAAACAGAAACAATATATCTCTATACTTAAAGTATCTATGCATAAGTGCAGCAGTGGTATTCATTGGCACTATGTTGAAAATGAGCTATACAACTTGTTGGTAGAAACAGGAGGGAAAAACTGAGAGAGAACAAGGGAAGGAATAACACTGTTCAAAAAGAAATGTACTCTTTACCTGACTTATATGACTGTAACCCCTCTGTATATCACCCTTTCAATAACAATAAATAAATTAAAAATAAATAAACACATATAAAAATAAAAATAAAAATGTGAGCTTTGGAGTTATACACTAGATTTAAATCCTGGATTTACTCAAAGAGACAAAGGATGCATGTTTTGTTTATTATATGGATGTTTGATCTAAATGATAAAATAGATATAAACATACATGGGTATCTGCATATATAAACAAATATATTAATTAAAGTATGGTATATGCAGGGGATGATTCCAATTGTGTGACTCTTTTAAACAACTAACTTATAGTTTAACAAAATGAAACTAGGGAGCCGGAACATGTGTTGTTGAGAGAGGGTAATACAAGGGAAAGGGACAGATGAATACAGAGAGAGAAAGGGTGGGCAAATGCAGTAATAACATTCAATGTACAAAGGTGAAAATGAAGCCAGGTAAACTGAGGGGACAAGTAGGGTTGGAAGAGAAAGAGGAGTGTGAAGCACTGTACCAATAGCTTGTTGAGTTGAAACCCCTCTGTACAACTACTTAATGATAATAAATAAAATCCTAGATTTAACATTTTTAAAAAATAAAAATAAAATATCTGAAGAGCTCTGAAAACAATATACTTTATACAACAGTAAAAAAAAAAAAAAAAAAACCAGGGGAAATAAACTGAACAAGCCTGCATAGGTGAGGGGTAATGAAGATAGGAGAACCAGTAAACTTATGTAACTTAGACTCACTCTAGCTAAACTGTGATGAATGTAGATTCCCCTAGAAATGGAAATTCTTTCCTTCTGTATGTGCCTCTCTCTCTCTCTCTCTCTCTCTCTGTCTCTCTCTCTCTGTCTGTCTGTCTGTCTCTCTCTCTCTCTGTCTCTCTCTCTCTGTCTGTCTCTCTCTGTCTCTCTGTCTCTCTGTCTCTGTCTCTCTCTGTCTCTCTCTGTCTCTCTCTCTCTCTCTCTCTCTCTGTCTCTCTCTCTCTCCCCCCACCCAAGGGCTAAATATTCTGGTGTCTAGAACTTTGTCTTGTTTCAAGTAGTCACTGATTGCGAAGATAAAGAGTATTAGGAAAGAGTATTGTAGTAAGTGCCTTTCTGCTTCATCTTTCCAACCTACATAAACGCCACCTGATAATTCTTAGAGATCTTAAATCATACCCAGGGTGGGGTTAGCCTATTAGGTTATATTGCTGTGTTGCTTAAGCTTTAGTCACAGAAGAAGAATGAAGAGGAAGCAACAGAAACACATGATAGACATACAGACAGATCTGAAAGATGATGAGAGCCAAAATAGGGTTTTGTAATAAAGGGAATTAAATCATTGAATAAAGTCCTGCAAAAATTAGATTACAAGTAACCCAAGATTCCTCCCTACCCACAAAAGCAAGAAAAAGTAGAGTTTTGTTCTTGGAAACTGAGCAAATCAAAGTAAATTCATTTTTAAAGACTCAAGAAACAACACTAGAGTTTAAGAAGCTTGACTTTCACTTTATCTCAGCATTTGGCTTGTAAACAAATGTACAGCCATTGTGTATTCTTCATGGTTAGCTCGATTCAGTGCTTCGTCCTTGGAGTCTGTCACTTTTGACCTGCTCGTTTTGTCTTAGTTCTTGTTTGGCTGGAGGAGGTGGTCAAGAGTATTTTAAAGGATATGTAGGTAAAACAGTTTTGGAGCCCATAGATGTCATTTGATCATCCTCAGATATAATCATCTTGGATCAAAATATTTAATCTCCAAACTTTGTCTTTGCTTATTATTTCCAAGGGAAATAATCTGAGAAAGAATATTACTTGTCTTTATTAGTATTATTTATATTTGTCTCTCTTCTTATTAGTGGCTATTTCTTCTTGTCCTTTTAATACATAAAAATTGGGAGAATAAGGCACTTGCATCTTTGATTCTCTGCATGACTAGACTATGTGGAAGATGTTGATACTTAGGTAATAAAGATACCTGCTCGTCTGTTCTCTAATTTCATTCAAATAGATCACATCTTCCCAGGCTCCAGTGGCTCACATCTGTAATCTTAGCTATCTAGAAGAATGAGATCTGACGATCATAGTTTGAAGCCAGGCCAGGCGGGAAAGTCTGTGAGACTCTTGACTCTAACCACCAAAAAAGCCAGAAGTGGAGCTGTTGCTCAAGTGTACAGTACCAACCTTGAGCACAAAAGTTCAGAGACAGAACCCAGACCCTGAGTTAAACCCTGAGAACCAGCACACCAACACAAAGAAAGAATTAACTCTCTAAAGATTCAGTGAACTGCCTTAGTCTCCTAGGGCATCCTGTGTTGTTCTTTTCCAGGAGTTTCACAATCTGAATAGATCCAAAAATGAAGGATAATTGCAAAGAGGCATTATACACCTATTCTTACAAAAGCAAAATCCATGGGTATGAGGGATGAATAGTTATTTCTTTGTACAAACTCTGGAGCTTTGCTCCATGACTAGTTGGAGAGAGACAAAATATATACTTTCAGACAGGTGATAAAATGTGAGCAGGCTAAATATGCTTTTCTGAATACAATTATCTCTCTCTTCCTCCCTCCTTCACTCCTTTCTTCCCTCCCTTTATCTTACTCTCTATTTACCTCTCTCATCCTACTGCATCAAAGTTCTAGTGGGCATTACTATTATTACTATTACTAGAGCCCAGCCAATAAACATAAGCCCATTGTGAATGGATGGATATTCTCTTCATTTCTGAGTTCTCCCTCATCCAGTCTACAGAAAGGTAGAATGTTTTTCATTGCTACTTGCAGATAGAACCAGCCAGTGAGATTCACCAACTGGTAGATCTACAGATAGAGGTTGTTTTTCTTTTCTTTATATCAACATCAACTCTATACATATTACCCACAAGGACTTAATCACTCTGAACAACTTACCTTCACAATAAAGTTGAACTTGTGGGTTCCTTTACTCTCAACATCTCCATCTAGAAGAGTTGTATATAAACTAGGAAAATGCTAGGCAATGTTTCACATCGTGCTGAACGATGCCTACAAAAGCAGCGCAAGCCTCTCATGAGTGATTTCATAATTGAGTAGTTTGGGGCCATCTGTTTTCAGTGGCTTTTCTTTTCCATTTCAGAGTCATGGCAATTCTGAACTCTATGAAGAGCAGGGAAAGAGGCTTGCAGTATCATCTGGAGGAAGGTGCTATCGCCTGTCAGCACTACTGGGCCTCAAGGCTTGCTGCTGCTGTTGTTATTTGGTCTAGAAAGAAGCAGATGGCATACAAGAAGCCTTTTCCTATGTTTCATTTGCTCGCAACAAAAGCCTTAAAGCTCTTGCCTTTGGGCTGGTGTTCTCAGGACTAAGCTACCTAATCCACTAGCTTTAAGATTCAGGGTCAAATGAGAGTCACTCCAAAGTTGAGCAAATGCTTCCTAGCTTCCCAGAATGGCCATAAAGTGACTTGCCTCAGGGATACTTGACCTCAGAGGGACCCCTGATCAGTGACAAGGAAAACGTTACTCAGTTTTATCCAAGGCTTATATGCCTCCATGAACATGCAGATGGACTGTAGTCAGCTCCTTCTAGAGATTATGAGCAGGCTAGTTTATGGGTGACTTGTGCTGGAGTAAGATAAGAACAAATGAGGGTGCATTTCCCAGGCTGGCCTACATGTCTTCCTCCCTCCTTTACCTCAAGGTTGGCTTCCAGAGAATGGAGCAGGAGTTCTCCCTCACGGAGTATGGAACAGTGCCATTACAATAGCAAGTGTTTACCAGAACTGTCTCCACAATTTTCTCAGAAGTGAGGCTGGGATGAGATGCTGTTTGATAGGCCTGTAATGCAATTACTGATGATAACTAACAACTCTTACTGAGGATTCACTATTCCCCAGGATATCTGGTTTTGTTTCATAGCCTGAGGCACATTTGCTACCACACTTCACAACATCCTGTAAGTTCTTCTTTTTTTTATTCATTGCTAACTTGGAATTTTATTTTGTTCTAACAATGTAATCAGACTATCGCAGGCAAAATTAGCTATGTCATCATGGCTTTTTGAAAGCTAACACTACACAAAGCAAGCTCTTCAACCATGATGGAGAGAACTTCTGGGATACACACACACACACACACACACACACACATATGTGTGTATATATATATATAGATAGATAGATAGATATAGATATAGATATAGATATATAGATATATATATAACAAATTGCCTGGGCACTTTAGCAATATATCAATTTCAATTGCAGTGGAAATGACACTTTGACTAAAAATGAAGTGCTAGGGGGCTGGGAAGGTGGCTCAGTGGTAGAGCGCTTGCCTTGCATGCCTGAGGCCCTGGGTTCGATTCCTCAGCACCACATAAGCAAAAAGAAAAAAGCCGGAAGTGGCGCTGTGGCTCATAGTGGTAGAGCGCTAGCCTTGAGCTGAAGAGCTGAGGGACAGCGCCCAGGCCCAGAGTTCAGGCCCCACGACCGGACCCAAAAAAAAAAAAAAAAAAAAAAAATGAAGTGCTAGGGGCTGGGAAGGTAGCTCAGTGGTAGAGCACTTGCCTTGCATGCATGAGGCCCTGGGTTCGATTCCCCAGCACCACATAAGCAAAAAGAAAAAAGCCGGAAGTGGCGCTGTGGCTCAAGTGGTATAGCGCTAGCCTTGAGCTGAAGAGCTGAGGGACAGCGCACAGACCCAGAATTCAGGCCCCACAACCGGACCTCCCCCTCCCCCAAAAAGTGCTATTTCCCTTCCTGAAAAGACTTTCTTAACAGAGTAGTAGTGACCATCTTCCCAATGAGTTTTTTTCCCCGTTGAGTTTTAGGATCTATGCTCTTTCCTTCTGAATGAGAATGTATCTTCATGTCTGATTCCACCTATAGCATAGGTAGAAGTGATGCCATGTGACTTTTGGAGCAGATACATCTCCCAGATCATTCTCTTGGGAGCTAATCTCCACGTTGGAAGTCAAGGCCACACAGAGGGGTCTAATGAAGGCATCCCCAACAATAGTCCCAGTAAAGATGGACAGGATCTTAGCCACAGGCTGCATAACAGCCCTGCTGCGCCCCGTCAACTAGTAGAACCAGAAGTGACAATAATAAAATGGTGCTGCTTTAGCTTTGGAGTCATACAGTAATAGGCTATTAGCACACACATATAAATTTACCTAATCTTTATGAAAACACTGTGGAATTGATATTATTACCTGTACTTTACAGATGAGAAAAAAACTAGAACATGGAAGGGCTAAGCAATTTTCCCAAAATAAGTGACAAAGCTTGGTTTCAGACCCACGCAAACTGGTGTATGAGATTGTGTGCTCTTAAACTCTATCTTATGCTGCTTCTTTTGTCTCTCTTCCTTACAAAAAGATGCTGAAAGCAAGGAAAAGTGAAAAACAAATGTGAGGCAGAGAGGGAGTTGATTCTGTTCTTTCAAGAACGTGGCAGCCTTCAATTCAAAATCATCTTTTTGCAGTGACACTATTCAAAAAGAAATGTACTCATTTCCTGACTTATAGGATTGTATCCCCTCTGCACAGCACGTTTACAATAGAAAATAATAAGTTTAAAAACTCAGCTTTAGCAGTAGGCTCCCACCCCCTGTGGAGGGGACTGGACAAGTAAATATTTCTCTGGAAAGCTAGCACCCATCTTTCCCTCCACCCACAGTGCCAGGAGCTATATACTGGAGGCCACCCTGTAGTGCCATTATTCAGCTCCCCTCACACTGTCATCTGTGTCATCTCCAGTCATGTACCAGACACATTACTTCCCCTACCCAATCACAGAATACACTAGAGACTGGCTGACCTTTCAAGGGTGCTCCAACAAATACACAGATTTTGTTGTTAAAAAAAGAAAGTGAAGCCAGAACACAGGAGTTGTGTGTTTTCCAAGTAGCAATATGATAATGAGCCAGCTGGGGCACCGATTGGGATACCCTGAAGGGTCCCTTTGGATTTAAGGCCAAGAAAGGAGAGTGATGTGTGGTTCCAGCCCTAAAGCAGAGTCCAATCACACTGGTGCTGAGCACACAATGTAGAAAGTGCCCAGATATCTGTAATAATCCAACCTGAAACGTCACACCTGGCTACCCCCAATCCATCAGCAGCCCAAATGTTTTGAGACTTAGGTGGTGACTTTGAACTTCAGAAAAGCTGCCGTTGCCTTTATGACAACAGGTCTCTTACAATGAAGAACACTAGAGATGGGAGCAAGTTACATAAAAATCATGTTAAGTGCTTGGGGAAAAATTCAAAGCCAGTCTGCACTGCAGAGATAGCTAGCTAAAATCAGAGCAAAAGGAGAAGCACAAAGCCTGACTGTCCAAAGAGCATGAAATTATTTCTGACTTTCGGCGTTGTGGAAATGACTCTCTAAACTATTCATTGTTAAAACCACTCTCTGATCATTCCTCAGCTTCACAACATTGGAAGAAATACCTATTGGTGGGGTTTTTCGTTGTTGTTGGGAGGGTTGTTGTTGTTTTGGGGGGTGGTCTTTGCTTTTTTTGTTCCAGTCCTGGAGCTTGAACTCAGGGTTTGAACATTGTCCCTGAGATTCTTTTTACTCAAGGCTAGCACTCCATCACTTGAGTCTCAGCTATACTTATAGCTTTTTTTGAGTAGTATACTGGAGATAATAGTCTCACAGACTTGAGTAGTTAAGATGAGAGGTGTGCCACTGGCACTAATTAAACCCATCAGTGTTTAAAGACAAATTTTAATGACTGAATCTCAGTCAGGGAACTCTAATTCAAATGACTGACATGAAAATAAAAATTCAGATGAATTACTATGATCATTCTAGTTCCTTCTAGTCCCTTTAAGGGTCTTAGATTTTTCTAACTTGACCTTAAAAGTCTCTTGTGTTCCTGCAAAAACTCCATAGGACTAGTCACTGAAGATTGCTGGTCAGACATATACTCTGCTATTCTATCCTCTCTACTAGGTTTATTTGAAAAGTTTTTTTTATCTTTTTACCTAATAATAGTTTTTCAAAACATTATGCATTTACTTTCCTGTCACTACTTCAACTCCACAATTCTCTAGGGTCTGGCTTCCTTTCCTCTCTATGGGTCCTTCAAGGCATCTTCTAATGGTTAAAACACATAGATGCACTAGAAGGAGAGGGGGAATGCCTTTGTGACTCTCTTCTCTCCTAACTGACAGTGTTACAAGCCCACACATTTTTGTACCACTAAGTAGGCCTGCAAATAGCCACAGGGCATAAATGACATACAGCCCCACTGTAACGTAAACTAAAATTTAATTCAAGAATTCAAAAACATTCTTCCTCTGGGAACAGTTTACCTTTCTAATGAATCTTTCTTTAGGGTCTGACACAGGAGCCAAATCTCCCTTATTTCTGGTCATTAAAAACCTGAAGCACATTGAGAGTGGACAGGTGCTAATTCGTGTCTGCTGGCTAGACTCCACTTTCAGTAATGACAGTTGGCACCAGAAAATGCCCTTTGTGACACAAAGATGATGTCTGCAGTATTTTGCTCTGTTTAATAGCCAAGGTATTATTTCCCTGGGGAGGCTCTTTCACACGAATTCAGTATAGCTACTCTCTAGCTGAGGGGGCTATGCCCCCTCAAACCCACTGTTCAGTGAAAATATTGACTCAGAAATACATTTACTACACTAACCTGCTGAAGACTGTGACCTAGTACCACTTCTTCAAGTATGATAGTATTGCACATAGAGAACCAGCCTGGGGAAAGTATCATAATTCATAGTTCAAATACATGGTTATCTGTAAAAGTCATAAGTAGAACCATCCTCAGTCAGAGACTGTCTGAGGCTAGTAGGATCCTCTTCTAGGCATACCCCCTCAGGAAACATTGAGCGATGGAGGGGTTTTCCTGAAGCCCATCTCCCCTTCATCATGCCAGGAAAAGGAAGGGCACTATAAAAATGCTCATAATCTCTACTATCTTTATCATTACCTTTCCCAAGTCTCTCCAAACATGAAATGAAGATTGTTAAAAATCATAGTTTCTTTCTGGTTCCTTAACTCTGAATGTAGAAAGTGCCAAGATTTCTCAAGATTAGAATAGAATTGCTCCATGAGGAGCACATTGGTAGGATATATCTATGCTACTTAGAATATGAAGGAACAAATGGTCGGGATATATCAGAACCTGAAAAAATCCATATAAATCTTGGCATTCTGTTGTGGGGAAAAAATCTCAAAGGTTAAATGCTCTATGATTCTGTTTATATAACATAAAATGGTAAAAACAGCACAAATAGAGAATAGATTTGTGTGGTTGACAAGGGTTAGGGAATGGGTTGGGCCAGAGGAAAGAGGGTATGTCTGGTAAAGAGTAGCATGAGATGTCTTAGTGATGGAAATTATTTGCATCCTGATGATATTAAAGTCTCTATATTGATAAGGACATTGAACTATAGTTTTGCAAGTTGAAACCATGAAGACTGGTGAAAGATTATAAGGGAAAACTGTATCATTCTATACAACTGTTTATAAAGCAATCTCAAAATACAAGTTCAAAAAGCAAAAGCATTGGCTTGAGAATGGCAGGATCAGGCTCTAGTTCAGGGTCTGTTAATAATCAGATAAAGCTGAGTACCAGTAGTTTCCACATATAATGTTACCTGCTCAGGAGGCTGAGGTCTGAGGCTCATGGTTTGAAACCAGTCTGGGAAGAAAAGTCCATGAGATTCTTACCGCCAATTAACCAGAAAAAAATGCTGAAAATGGAGTTGTGGCTCAAGTGGTAGAACACCACCCTTAAGTGAAAAAGCCAACTGAAATCATGAGGCAATGAGTTCAAACCCCAGTGCATGCCAAGAAAATAATAATAATATAATGATGTAAGTATGAGCCAAGTCCTTCTCAGCTGTATTATCTGTGAAATGGAGTTGAATGAGGTCATCTACAAAGTACCAACAAAGTCAACAACTGAGCAATTTCAGGGCTGCCCTCCATTACTACAGAAAAGTCCTAGGAGCCGGGCACCAGTGGCTCACGCCTGTAATCCTAGCTACTCAGGAGGCTGAGATCTGAGGAGCACAGTTCAAAGCCAGCCTGGGCAGGAAACTCCATGAGACTCTTATCTCCAATAAACCACTAGAAAACCAGAAGTTGCACTGTGGCTCAAGCAGTAGAGCGCTTGCCTTGAGCTGAAGAGCTGAGGGACAGCGCCCACGCCCAGAGTTCAAGCCCCATGACTGACCAAAAAAAAAAAAAAAGAAAAGTCCTAAGAAGAATCAAGCTCCCATGGCATAGTGGGTAATTTGCATAAGTAGTCTCTATAAATAACATTTTAAATTTGATTTGCATTAAACTAATCTGCAAAAACAAAACCAATTCATGATTTGAAAGAAAAAAATTCTCAAAACAAACACTATGGTATCATTAAAGTTATGGATAGTAAAAAAAGAAAATTTCCATAGACTAGTGTTATTAAATGGTACATTTTGTTTATTATAAAACCAAGAAAGCTAGCTGGGATTTCTGCCTCTTTTTCTAATCTATTACACTCAAATCACTCTCTCATTATCTCATTATCTCTTTTCATTGGAAACTCTTTTTGTTGTCAATATTCTACCCTCTGGGGAACTACAATACACAAAATAGGAAGTCCTTTAATATAACTTACAATTTTAGAAGGGAAAAACCCAAGCAACTTATTAAGAAATGGAGTTTTGTCAAAATGTTGTTCAATTTCTACATCACCCAATAGCCAGTTTTTACTCACCAAATAAAAAGAACTGAGTATTTAACACGATATATAGTCAATGTCAAAACAGCAACAAACTGATATTTTGTCTCAAAGCATCTAGTATATAAAATTAGCCACCTTTACTGCTTGCTGAAAATGGAGATACTTCTCAATGTCCATTTGTTCTAAAAGCAGTGAGTATTGTTTAAAAGAAAAAAAGCACAGGCAATGAACAGTAATAAAATAGCATATAGGCCCTACCACTTTTGGTATTCAAGAAATGAGACAATATGTCAGTCATCACAGAGCTAAATCCTACGTTTACATTACCATAGTCAAACAGTTCAAATGTATTATAATGCATTCACTAAAATAATACATAATATAACTTACCCTTTTTAAGTGACTTACTAGCCACTGTAAAATGTTACATATATATCTCAAAGGACACACATGACTTTATCTGGGGCTGAAATGCAAATGATCTTGATAGAGCCAATGATAACTTCTATGGTCTTATGAAAAATGCCACCCTAAAATTTATACAAATCCCTACTGCCGACTTATTGGTTCTATTTATTTCTTCAATATAAATGCCTAGGCCAAAAATATAACCTCCTTAGTCATTTTTCCTGACTAATTTCTCACGAGTCAAAATCTCCTTATTATTTTATATTTATAATATCATCACTATGTGTCTACTCAACCTTTTGTCACATTCAATACTTCCCTTACTTATTCTATACCAATAAAAAAAGTTTGTCAACATTTATATTGTTCCTATTATGTGAAAGATACATGTAGTGTGTTTATGAGGAAACAGATGTATTTCAAGAAGTGATATTTATCTATTGCTATAAAATTTATTCTGAAAAACATGTCAACTCTTTTTAATCATGAGAAATTCTACAGAAGTATTTAAAACTATTTCTCCCAGACTGTCTTTGAATTGTCATTCTTAACATATTTTCAAATACAAACAGTAATAAACCTCTAAGCACAGCATTTTCATCACCCATTATTTTTCACAAGACAATTACTTACTTCCTGATCCCTCACATCCTGACCCTGACTCTCAGTACCTTTATCTCTTTAGCATAAGAGAACAGTAGATGAAGGTGTGGGTTCGGAGTAGAGTGTCTGCCCAACTAGTATGAGGCCCTGAGTTCAAACCCTAGTATCACCAAAGTCATTTTTTATGCATGTGTGTTGCTTACTCGCATTTGCTTATGAGATGAGTGTAGCTTCACAAAGATCATTAGATCAAAGATATGGTTTCCCAGCCAAGCACCTGTGGCTCATGCCTTTATCAAAGCTACCCGAAAGGCTGAGAACATGAGCATCTCTGTTTGAGGATAGCCTGTGCAGAGTAGTTTATGAGAACCCTTCTCAACCAAGAGCTGAGTTTCAGCACTGAGGGCTGGGTTCAGTGATACGCACTTGTTATTCTGGCAATTATGTGTTAGGTTTTTAAAAAGAGATAGCCGAGTAAGCACAGCAGCACCTCGGTTCGAATCCGAGTCACGGCACCATTTATGTTAGGTTTTTAGAAAGAGGTAGCTGAGTAAGAACAGCAGCACGCACGTGGTATTCAGGTAAGGAGTAGGTTTATTCAGTACTCCACGTGGCTGGGAAAGGCCTGGGAATGAGACAGCTGGGAAAGAGAGGAAAGAGATAGAAAAGAGCAGAGAGAGCAGAGAGAGGGCATCTGGGCCAGGGCTAGGCCTTATCTAGGGGCAGAGAAAGGTGTGGCCACATCAAATTCAGATGTGACCTCAGCGGATGCAGATGTGCCCTCTTCCAGATGTCCTAGTTGCCTAGGTAACGCAGGTACTGGGTGGAGACTTTGCTGCGAGGAGGGTGGAGTCTGCTCACCATCCAGGAGCAGACCTTACATTATGAAAGGTGTGGGATTGTAGCCGAAGCACATACATGCCTGAGCAGGAAGTGAGACCCTATATCAAAAATAACCAGCAAAAACAGGGCGGGAGGTATGAGTCAGTAGACATGAGACCCTGAATTCAACCAGTACTCCACCCCACCCCCATCCCTGAGTTGCCAATTTTAAAAGAGGGAGGGGGGGCAGGAATAAGATAGAAACTCATAAGCAGTTGTTCCTTGGGAAACACCAAAAGGAAACAATGTAGCCGTAAGGCTTTAGCCACATATTAAGGATCACGGGAGTTTATTCCTTTTTTATTAAACAGAGCAAATGATTTTTCTAAAAATCTCTTTTTAAATTTGATTGGATTTTAAGATTATGAATGATTCTTTTTTTTTTTTCATGAAGATCTAGCTACTCATCTAATCCTTGAAACATGCACACAACCCACTGTCAAATGTGTATTCAGGGTCCATTTAAACAAGAAGGAGATGTTAGCTGATACCATATATATTAAATCAGAATCACCTAAGGGGCTTCTTATAATTCAAAGCTCTGACCTGATTCGATTTTCTAATTACACTGCTGTCAGAGGGGGTGATAAATGCCAGGCACCTCCAAAGGTTAGTTGCAGGTGAATGCTATGGATTTCCTTTCCATGGCTTTTCTGAAGCCAAATCTCAGACTGAATCTTAGTATATATACACTCTGGTATTTCAAAGCAAACATCCAACAGTTGTACCAGCAGTATAACAAAACCCAGAAGAGTATAGTTCTAAGTTCTAGGCACACCAGCAGAACTTTCCTTGAATAGTTCACAAAGACAGAAACAGCAACATTCTAGCACCAAAGTTGGGCTCATACCTGTGATCCTAGCCATGGGGAGGTTGAGAATGGAAGATCACAGTTCAAGGCCATTCTGGGCACACAGTTTAACAAGACCCTTTCTCAATCCATACCTGTGTGGGTATAGACTTAAGCCCTCATCCACCCCAGTTAAAAGCAGGTCTGGAGACATGGTTCAGACTGAGACGCTGAGTTCAAGTTCCCAGTACCACCAAGCAAAAACTAAATAAACAAAAAGAAAAAAGAAAAGATTGGGCTTTTTAGATGGAGTGAGGAAATCATAAGATACCCATCTCGGCAGTTGAACAGACTATTGAGAAATCAACTTCTGGGTCTCACCTGTGAGGACACAAACTAGTGACACAGCTATATATGTACAGCCTAGCAGCACACCAAAACCCACATAGAATAAAGACCAGTATTTAAAGGAAGAACTATCCAAATCTAACATTCATTGGTCAAATGATCAAATCTTCTGGTGCTAAATAAATATAAAATGGAATTCTCCTGGGCTTAGCCTTTTAACTAAAAGGCTAAACACATCCAATTCATATCACACATTCTTTTTTCCTTATTTATTTTTCCATTAGGTTTATTATCTTTAAGTAGTTGTACAAAAAGGAGGGGTTACCATTCAACCCGTCAGTTTCTGCTACCCTGCATCTTGATCGACATCACCCCTTCCAACATTCTCCCTCATCCCTCCCAACTCCACCCATCCCCCCAATTTTCTGAGGTTTCACAGGATATGCATTGAATATTTATTAAATATTTTTCCAATGTTCCCTACATGCTCCTGTGTTAAGTACTAGGTCTCCCGCTAGTGGCACTAGTTTGCTAAGTGCTGGAAACTTTAGAAGATGGAAAATAGGTAACTGAAAGAAATAGGTGGATCCTTGGTGGGGGGGGGGGGGGGGAGTATCTTGTCCTTGACCCCCACCTGTCTCTCTCTCTCTCTCTCTCTTTCTGCTTCCTGTCCATCCTAAGGCAGCATCCTCCTCCACCACATGCTCCTGTCATCATGCGGTTCTGCCTCACAACAGGTCCAGAAACGCAGAGCCAAGTGACCATGGACTGGGCCATCTGTAAGCCCTTCTTCCCTGAGGCTGCTCCTGTCAGGTACATTGTCACAGCGAAGGTAAAACTGACTTACACACCCAGCTAGCCAACAGCATTAATGTCAGATTTAACTCAAGGTAGGAATCCTAGCACAATGGTGTGCACATATGATGACTTAACTTCTTATAAAATATTCTGTATTCTCAGCTCCAGGGACACAAATCATGGGTAATATTGATTTTTCTATATTCCTTTACATTGCAATGCTCACCACTGAGTGAACTGAATTATCTCACTTGTGGTCTGAGCAGGGAAGAGTAGAACAGAGCTATCACCTGCCTTGTTCTAGAAAGAACTTCCATAAGTACTACAGTTACAGATTCTCCCTCCCTTCCTTCCTTTTTTTCCCCTTCCCTACATCCTGCTTCCTCCCTTTCTCTCTTTCTCCCTTCCCCTCTCTCTTTCATGCACATGCATGTGTGTGCACACACTCTCTTTTCTTATTTTAGAGATCATACTAAATGGCTGAATTTATCTTACTCAATTAAAATGCAGAGGTATTCTTTGATGTGTTATTGCAAAGTCAGATTCTATACTTTTTAACAATCAGTTATAATGCTATATATTCTCTTGAATTTTAGCTAAGTGAATACAACCTATCAAGATTTTTTTCTTACTCTGTCATACAACCTACCTAGTCTCCTCCAGACCTCATGTCACCCATAAATTTCACTAGGATAGCCTTAATATTTTCAAGGATTTCTTCTACTAAATATCAACAGCACCAAAACGTCCTAACAAGGTCAAAGTCATCAGTCTGTGAATTGTTAGACCAGTGACTGGTCTTTTCCACTGTTGTTTTTCTACTTAACTAGTATTGTCACTTTTTTCTACAAAAATATCAGAAACAAGCAGAAAAGGTCAAAAGCTATGTACATATGACTATATAACCTGATGCTAACCAAAATGAACCCCAAGATAGGGACAAAAGAGATTTTATCTTTCTTGTTATTCTTTTCATTGTACTTAAAATGTACCACGTGATTTTTTTGTTTGTTTCTTTGTATGTTCTTCCCCCATGGTATAACCCCTGTTGTCACTGTATTTGATTCCGGTGCCCTGCATCTTGTATATAGGTTTTATCTAATATGGCAACAACAACAACAAAAACTTGATAGTGTCTGTCTAAAGTCCAGCTTCAACAATGACTTCAGTCTGGATAAATAAATCTGGTGAGTAAGCAAGGTGCACCATGAATGCACAGGCAGGAAGTAGTAGAACATTGGTGATAGAATTATGTGTCATTCATGGTTTGGATTTGGAAAATCTCGGCCTTAAATTATTAGACTATAGTGCTGATCTGGTGTGCCACTTACAAAACTATCATTCTTCTTCATGCCCAATGACATGCAACAAATTCCCAGGATGTCAGTGTCTTCTGCTATCATATTTTTTCAAGATTGGCGAAGCATCTCAGTGTTATGATTTGTGTTTCCTTATTGCCATGCAATGTAACTCATCTCGATGAGGAAATCTTCATTCTTTTCACTTACAGCAAGTCAAGTGTTCTCCTATAATGTTTTCAATAGTTAGGGCTTCTAGTTACCCATTTCTGTCTATGTTGTGACCATTTTAAATTAAATTGCTGATCTCTATGGCAGACTGATCTTTCCAAAGATAGCCACAATATTCCCTTCTTACACACCTTCTTTATATGACCCTGATGGTCCAAAAACCTGGACAGGTCTCAAGATTCCTTTAACTGATACAGTATGACAGAAGCGATGTCATGTGATTTCCAGATGGCCTACAGAAGTAGCTCTCACTCCCACCTTGTTCCCTTGAGATCTCACTCTTGAAATCCAGTGACCATACCATGAGGAAGCTCTTAACTACACCACAAGATGAAATATGAGGAGTGGTTATAATATATAGCTGAGCCAACACCTCGGCTAAGGTCTTACCAACAGCCCAACTAGTAGGTAAGCTACCAGGTAAGTTACTGAAGAAACATGTTATGTGATTCTCTGGCAAAGCAGTAGAGTCACCTTCAGCTTTCAGATCTAACTGAGCCCCTAGACATAATAAGACTCAGAAAAGTGGTCCCCACTGTACCCTCATAGAATCCAGGAAGTACAGAATCCCTAATCACAATCAAACAGCTTCTTCCTGCCACTATCGATCAAGGTGGTTTGTTGTAAAGAAATAGTGGCTGGAATAGTCTCCTTGATAAGATGAATGAATGTAAACTAGGAACTCTGTCTTCAGAGGTCACCCTCATGTACCTGTGTTGGAAACATCTGGTATGCTTTTGAAAATTTAGACTGGACACCACACACACACACACACACACACACACACACACACACATACACACACACACACACACACACACACACACACACACCAATCCTAGAGTAATTAGGACTCCCCCAAGAAGTGATGAAATCTTAAGAGACTCATATCTTTGTGATGAATATATAAAGTGCTTACTATAGCCAGACAAAAAGGAAAAACAACTCATTTCAACTTGAAGTAGATGATCTTGGGTCCAAGAGCACACACACAAAAAAAGTCACCTTTTTTGTTTGCCTGACCTTGAAATCCTGGACTGGTTCCTGGTCATTCATTGCTTGTGTGGGAGGGAACTGTCCAGCATCTCTACTTCCTGAATGAAAGCCACTCAATTCAGTGGAAGGAAATTCTGACTCAACCTCCAACACGTGTTTCTAGGGTTTAACTCCTCCCTTGGAGAGAAATCAAGACTCTTAGTCATCTTAATCCATTAGTGCATCATAGTTTACCCACCCACCAGGTATGAAGACATACTAATGCCATAGCAGGAAAAGAAAAAAAAACAAAGATTCACAATGCAGCAGTCAAGTTATTCATGAAATACAACTTCTTTTATCCCTTAAACACAGAGTTGTAAAGTGTACCCTTTCAGAAAAGCAGAAGGTACATTCTTGAGGTCTCTTGTTGCCTACATAGGTTCAAAGAAAAATCTGGACTATAAAATACCTTCAACTGCATAGCTATTATGCTGACCATTGATGGGTAGGAGCTTCTGTATAAGATAAAAATATTAGATGATTGACAGGCACCCTTCAGCATGAACAACTTCACAGGTATAAACTTTACTGTTTTGGTGCAAGGGGTAAATGTTGACTTTGTATACTAAAATAACTGAAGTTAAGTGACTGGAAAGTCATTTTGATAGAACAGGAAACTTGCTGTTCATTCCATATATCCATGACCTCAAAAGCAGGAACTGGATGTACAAATGGTGAGTGTGTTTCAAATGCCCTAGAATTTGAATATTGTAATACCAGATTTGCACCTTTTAATAAAGCTTATTTTTATTCTGCTTCAAGAATGATATTTTAATAAAGAATATTAAGGAACTAAGATACCAGCACAGATAGTCATTCAGATAATAAAATATTAGACTAAATGTCATAGAAGATTCTAAAATTGCACTTTGACACAAGCAAAACTCACCGCACATGGTGAAAGGTTATGGAATGTTTGTGTTAATGTATTTATTGTATTTTTTACTTTTATTGAGCAATTTTGTAACCTACATTCCTTTAATAATAAATTGTAAAGACCAAACTAAATTTTGCATTTTCTAGCTAAATATATTTCAGCTCCTTTTTATTGTACAATCCTTTCGGTCCTACAGTCTGTCCATAGCTCATATTTGTTCCTATAAAGAACAACATATTTTACATTTTGACCCTTGTCTTGTAAAATGATGCTATTTTGACTTTTCCTGTGGATTCCAAGTATTCAACTTAGGATGATCCAGTGGTAACCATGGTGACAGAAAGCAAGGTTCAGATCTTAGTAAGGTCATGTCATTCTTTCCCACAGTGCAGAACTCACATTCTAACACTAATCTAGTATCTAAAAATACATCACAGGACAGCTCGTGTTTCCATTTATGGGAAAATATGACTGAATCAGTTAACTAACTTTCCCATTGCATGGAAAGAATCCCTAGTGGGTAAACCAAGAGATCTCAATTTTGGATAAATGAGACTACATGGGGAAAGGAAGGACCTCATTGCCAGATTAATTTTTGAAGCTTAGAGCTACTCCCACACGCAACAGAAAGGCAAAAATCAGACTCAGCAAACAGAAAGGTCTTTAATGATAATGAAATATTGTGGGTTTGGAAATGTGGCTCAGTTGGTGGAAAGCCAACCAATGAGCAACGTATCAGGTACAGAGTTCAAGTCCAGGTCTCAGAACAACAACAACAACGAAGAAATATGGTGTTGGATGCCACTTCTGCTACGTCTGCATATATAGTGGCAAAGCAGTCACTAAAGCATTTCTCCACATGGGACTTCCTCACATCAGCTACTATTCGGCTATTTGGCTTTGTCCCTCATTGGCTGATAGCCAGGGAATGCCAGTGACCTCATTTACACCACGGAACAACTGTTTCACAAGCTGATTGTGTACATGGCCACGGCTCTGTCTGCAGCTAGGTGCCCCAGTCATGTGTTAGAGACAAGCTCAAGATTTTCTCTCAGATCCACTTTAAAGTTTATAATGAGAGGCTTTGTTTTGATTTGATCTTGAGGATCTGTGTGTGGCAAATCCTGAATACCAAAAATGGCAAATACTGTAGGCTTAAAATTTTGTTAAGAGGGAAGACTTTATGTTCTCTGTTCTTCACAATAAAACAATGCATTCATGCTAAAATAATGGCATATAGTGACAGAATCAAAATCTTAACTTACTTGGGGGGGGAAAGCTACCCGTATGAGTATGCATGCAGTTTTCTTACATAAACTAACTTGACTGGCTAGTTTTAAGTGAGGCAGACACAAGTTTGTTGTTGCATGTATAAATCTTAACTAAAGCTGGTATTATTTATTTTAGCTCAATTCCTTAGATATCCCAAATTCCTATCACTATTTCTTCCCACGCTCCTGTTCTGAGAGTAAACTACAGCTATTTCTCTTTCAACTTCATTGGACATAAAGATGTTTATCTTTGTGCCCTTCTTGAAGCTTTACTTTCAAGCTTACATCATTCAACTCTAGGTAATAATACTGACCTTGCTCTCCTTTTTTCCTCCAAGATACATGAGCTGTGTGTAATCTCCCCGATGCCTTACAGTATTTAAAGTTTTCAAAAGTTTTCTACCACAGGTATAGATACACACTAAGACTGACTCACAAAAAAAGGTGATATAGATTATGCAGCAACATAGTATTTAGATATTGTAAAAGAATATGCACACACACACACACACACACACACACACACACACACACACACACACACACACACACACACACACACACACACACACACACACACGGTTTTGCCGAGAGAAGAGTTTGACTAGTCAGAGCACTTCTGTTGAGAATAAAATAGACTATGAGTCAGGAGTAAGCAAGGTAGAAGACTGGAGATTCCTTTGCCCCATTCTATAAGGGAACTTGTGATTAAAAAGAAAATGAAGCTACTGTGGAGTGACTAGAAGAGGACTAGAGAGAACAGACTTAAGATAAAGATAGCAAGCTGGTTTAAGCACATGATGGTATAACTGTAATACATAGTCCTGAAAATAGTCGCTTCCCTGAGATGCTTCACAGAACAGAAAGTAGACCAGGGAGCTATCCCCCTGACCGGGTGATGATCACCAGAAACACAGGTAAGGAATGGCACACCCCAAATCTCCACCACCATAGACAAGCAAACTTTGGGAAGTGGTGGACACAGCACAAAATCTACACAAGTTGTAGAGCCAAGGACCTTTTTGGGAAATCATCATCCAGTCTGAGATCATTCTATATATCTTTCTGGGAAGAATGTCAGATTATAAAAGTTGTTGAGTTTTAGTCAAAAGATGTGTCAGAACTTATAGACAATTTGGAAATACAACCTTCTTTCTGTAGTACAGCATTAAGATCAAGATATGAACACCGGTGATGTCTCAAAAGACCAAACCAGTACTCCATGCAGCCTGACCCAGAACTGTCTTGTGTATGCACAGTAAAACTATGCACATCCCTGCAATTTCTGGTGCCTATAATTTCCTAAACATTAGAATCAACTCCCTTTTCTGCCAGGCCTGAGTATAAGGTAGTCAATAAAAGACATAGGGCTTTAGGAGATGGTATTACTTAAAAAGATACAACAGAGTCATTTTCACTCTCTACTCAAGTAATGTCAAATGATAATCAAATATCAGCAATCTGGTTTTTTAACCCTCTGGTGATAAGATTTTGGTGTTTATTAGATTACAAACTGACACTTCTCAGATCATGCTTTGAATTGAAATAATCTAACATTTTGGTCATAGTTCTCTGGAAGGTAACTAAGCAACATGAGGACTTCAAGATGTTGAAAGGGTAATGATGGTGTCTTGCTAATAAAGGTAGCGGTTGTTGAGGCTGAGATCTGAAGATCACGGTTTAAAGCCTACCAAGGCAGGACAGTTCCTGAGACTCTTTAATAAACTACCCCCCTTCCCAAAAAAGCCAAAAAAAAAGTGAAGCTTTGACTCAAGTGGTATAGTGCTAGCCTTGAGCAAAAAGAAGTTCAGGACAGCACCCATACCTCAGTTTAAACCGCAAGATTGGCACAAAAAAGTGTGCGTGTGTGTGTGTGTGTGTGTGTGTGTGTGTGTGTGTGTGTGTGTATGTCCATCTACACACATATATGTAGTGATTGTGACTTTGAAAGACTGTGGAGCTATACAATAGTCTATGAGTATTACAATCAGGGTCTGTTCATACTATCTCCCTAGGAAATGAACCCATTGTGAGAGGCCAGTCACATCTCACTTCATTTTCCTACTTTCATTTCAGTAGTAGCAGCTCTTTTGGAGGACTGTAATAAGAATCACCTATCACAGTCATCATGCCCTTCCCCCTTTTCCCTAAAGAAAAAATAGACTATGCTAGGCTGAGAGCTGTGGGCAGCACCCCTCCACGCACAGCAATGCACCCACCTCTCTCATGGAGAGACAGCCAGAGCCGTCTCACCTTCTCTTACCCAGGTGATACAAAAGGGAATGGGCCAAGGGATGCAGGTGTTTACAACCTCGCGTGAGCAAAACGGAGTGAAATTTTATCACTGGCACTGACCTCCCGTGTACAGATGGAATGATCTCTTCCCTGCTGACTTCATGAAGCAGATTGCGATCAAGTTAAGTTGGCAGAGTTGGGGAGGTAAAAATGAAGCACCATTCCCATGTCAGGTATGAGTGAAAGGACAAATCCAGGCCATCAGGTATTGTTTTTTTTAACTTAAAAGAAGAAATTGAAAGGTCATCTATGTAATAAACATACTGTTTATGTGGAAGAGGAGGCAGTGAAGATTGCTTATGAGGCACCACCTGGAGAAGCCCATGAGAGATGTAGAGCTGAACTATGGAGTTAGGAAAGAATCAGGGTACTCAGTGCAGTGAAGGGACTGAGTAAACATTTTCCCAACAACAAATATCAGAAAAGATCATTTCCTCTTTCCCCTTAAAAGACATTTTTAAAACCAGGATTTCTGGGCTTTTGTTTCTCTTGGTTTTTTCAGTAGAATTAGCAAACAGTACAAGATTGGAAACCACCTTGTTATCTAATGCAGGAGGTTAGAAAGCCCATGTGTCCTGTAGAAGAACCATCCACACAACCACATTGTTAATAACTCCTTTGTGCTGAAAGAAAATTGGACATTTTTTATGAAGAGGAATTTTCAAAGCTTACCTGTTGTTTTTTAAAGATTCTAAAGTCCTTGCTTAGTTGATGGAAGACAGGACAGGTTTTGGCTCTGACCTTCTTGTTTTACAAATGTAGAAAACGAAGTCTTAGAAGCATGAGCAATTGTAGGTTTTCAGTGAGAAGATCAGGAATGACACACAACCTATACATCATGCATATTTTTTTTCTTAAGACATATCTGAAAGTAAATATGCTTTGTGCTCATCTGGGCTCTGCTCTGGGCTCATCAATTCTGTTTATAAACTCAGAGATGATGTCTAAATTCATAGTCTAAATTAAAATGTTACCATCTCAATTTTTGTCAGGAAATGTCATTGTAGCATGACAGTTTCCAAAAGCTACTGTAATGCAAAGGTAGTTGTCTATACTAGCCCTCAGTCTCCAGAATGAATCTAGTCCTCAGACTTTTTTTTCAACAAGCTTATTGAAATCCTATTAGGTATCTGATAAACATCTTATCCAAAATATGTAAGAAAACCATTGAGAGTTTTACTCCTATGAATAAGCTAGAGAGAGAGAAAGAGAGAGGAAAAAAAGCTATCCTAAAAGCTAGATACAAGAACAAAGATATGAGACAGGAGGAGGAGGAGGAGAGGGAGGAGGAGGAGGGGGGACGGGAGGGGGGAAGGAGGGAAGAAGAGGGGAGGGGAAATGAAGAGAGTGGGGGAGGGGAAGGAAGGAGAGGGGAGGACAAAGGAAAGTCTACAGTCAAGTGAGAACTATCTCCTGCACAATGTCACATTTGAGAAATCTGACCAACATGCACACTTAAGATGGTCGAATTGCCACATGACATTACAAAGAACTCAAGACAGACTGAAAGGTAAGATTTCAAACTAAACATCCACTGGACAAAGACAAGTAATAAGATCGTATTTGGGGATGAAAGCCTGACAACCTACAGTCGTAAGAGAACAACTCCAAGACTATCTTTATCTTCCGTCCTGGGATCCTTTGCACTTTAAAGGGGCACTTGAGCAACTTGTAGCCCCTGTCCCTCTCCCAGGGGGAGAGACAGACTTGAAATGCAGTGGGAAAATGTCTGTCTTGGATGAGTCTCTAATCAGATTTTCTAGATTCTGCTAGGAAACAGTGGTGGAGTGATAGGCATAATGCTGTCCTAGAATAAATAAGCTTTGGATCCTGGTCTGAGGACTCTTCTGTCAGACCATTAATTAATTTATTTATTTTCCTTTTCAGTGTTACTGGTTTGAACTCAGAACCCCATGCTTGCTCAGCATGACTGGTGCTATACCACTCAAGCCATATCTCCAGTCCTTTTATTGGTTGTTTTGGAAGTGAAGGTCTAGTGGACTTTTCAGTCCTAGTTGGCTTCAAACTGTGATCCTCTGGATCTCAGCCTCCTGAGTATCGAGGATTGTTAGCAGGAGCCATCAGTGCAGCTTCAGTCTCATTAATTCTGACTCAATTTCCGCTTGAAGGCAAGAGGCAGGGTGAAATATATAAACAGGAAAGTGGTTCTTAACAGCACTTGAATCCAAGTAATATGGATAACAGCTATAGAGGCTGTAATTAGGTATGAAAAATAGAATATATTAAGTCATTTGCTGTTTTTAAAACTTTCTTAAAAAGAAGTACAAGAAGAAATCCTGTACTTCAGAAATAAGATTACACTTTATTCAAGTTCCTATCAAGATCAATTCTCAGAAAAGTCCACCAGGACTCTCTTCATTCCACAGCGTTGATTTGATCAAGAAAGCAGTTTTAATCAATGATGTCCCTGGTTTTATGTTAAGGGTGAATGTTATAGAGATTAGACTGAATACCCTCAAGGAGACAAAATACTTAAACTTTTATCTGTAAGGATAAATGAGCAGTCAGTGTTTTTAGCAATGTGGCCTTGAAGGTTCTATAAAGCAACCCAGGCAACTATTATCATAACCCTGAATTGGGGGTGTTAATTACATTAAAAGCTGGTTGGAAACTAGCAGTACATTGCTCAGCTGTGTGGCCTCCAAAATTAGCAATTTTTAAGACCACTAAGAGTAAATGAAGCTAAGGGGGCTTAGGGGATATTTTTCTATATCATCAGAGGAGGGAGTGCTTTATGACAAGGGATCATGATTCTGCCCTAACTTCTGAGCTGATTCTGCAGGCTTCCCAAGAGGATTATATGACACAAGGACTTTCCTTGGTAATAGCTTCCCCTTTGTTTTTGTAATTTTGTGTAGCCACCTCAAACCCTGCTAGTTTTAACTTGATCTAATCCGAAGGAGTTCCTAGAGCTGTTGAAAGCATGCTTATAACTGTTTAGATGCAGCCAGAAGAGAAAGCCCCCCCCCATCCCCACCCCCACCCCTGCCCCCCTCACACACCCACCAAGGCAGGAAGATGCAGGAAGCCATGTTGACAACAGGGAGCTGCTTCCTCCATTAGGTCAAGTGTAATGTGAAAGATAGACAGAGTGGACGTGCTTAAGGGCAGAGGATATTGTCATGGTCAAAGAAAATCAAGGCAGACTTTTATCTGGTCACTTAGAGATACCAAAGTTTGGGACAGAGGAGAAGCATTAAACTCCTTTTGGTTTCTAGGTGCCTTGCCTAATACCGGAATATTTTTAACAACATACTTGAAGAACTTAAAAAGAAAACGCCATTTTTTTATTCAAAAAGTAAAAGAAAACCATGAACATACCACCTTATTATTATCTTGTTCCTCACACTCAGTGTGGTTCCGATCCTTAGACGATTCTTGTTCATTGTTGTGACAATGTTCTTGTACAGCAAAGTTCTTGAACATTGCACTCAATCTCTCCTCTCTCTTTCAGATTGACTGATGGCTGGATGGTGCTTTTGCAGAATCTTGCAAATTGTCCAAGTAAGAGGTATCACTAGTTTTCACACACACATACACACATACACACAAAAAAAATTCTGTGCATTGCTGCCCAAACACATGGCACTGCCCCAAAGCAGATCTAGGGATGGCAGAAGTGATCCAGAAGAGAGGACAGGCCTGGGAGTAGTCGGCATGACAAGACACGCTGCAGATGCTTAGAGGCGCTAGAGGGTTCTTGACATCAGAGTACTGCTGGCACTTCACTCTTCACAGCAGAAAGACACAAACAGCACTGTACAGGGCACAGGCCGTTGCAGAGGAAGGATATTGAAGTAGAGAGGAGACATATTGAAGTTGCAAAAAGCTGAAGGCAAGGAGACCAATAATGAGGTCATCTACTAATCTTGGCATGGGTTTTAAGGGCTTATAAATATTTCACTGTTTATAATCAAGTACACACAGAGTGGCACAGGTTTTATGAAGAGAGGGGATATGGAGGAAACAGGAACTTTTTCTCATAGCTCCTCTCAGAAGAGGCACTTCTTCTCAATTCTAGCAAAGAAAGGCATAAATGAGCACGAATAGCATGAAACTCTGTATGTGTATGTATCTGTACATATATTAATATATGGAGAGAGAGACAAAGGAGGGAGGAGGGAGGGAAGAAAGAGGAAGGAGAAGAGAGAGAGAGAGAGAGAGAGAGAGAGAGAGAGAGAGAGAGAGAAAAGCATTCAAACTAAGTAGGTAGTAGCCAAACAGTGACAATTTAAATCAAAGAAACATTATAATTGGCATTAACACCTATCCCACAGCAATATGGTAAAGACATAGTTGAATATGAAAATATTAGAAGACACTGTGTCATAGATGATTTAACAAACCAAAAAAGAGATACAATGGATTTATCTAGATATTAAAATCTTCTTGCTAATATTATTACTGAATTTATAAAATTTGTATAGTCTCTAACATTCAGAGTCTGTCCTAAAATGATGTAACTGACCTTACAATCAAGTAAATGGAGATTCATTCCCTCTTTGATAATTCAGAAAACTCCAGAATCTTGTAGTGGTTCTAGTGGGAGTATCAAAGAACAGGTGTGGAACTAGGAAATAAGAGCAGTCCTTCTGTGCTTTTTTATGGTTTGAAGGCCTTCATCTTTTCATTTATCATTTTTATAGTGGAAGAAATATACACGCACATACACACAAGTGTGCACACACACATCCAAGCCTGTAAATATCCTCTAGTACTCTTTCTGACACTATTTTCAGATGTGACCTTTGCAGACAGCTCACTTGGGTAAAATTAAATCAGAATGGAATTTGAAGAATGCATCCTCCTTTTTTAAAATTCACTACAAACTAACTTCAATATTTATGACCATTCACGGAAAATATATGGCAGTACTATTGGAAGAATAAGGTTGCCTTGAGCAGAGTTGTAGGAAATATGATCTGAAAATCTAACTCAAAAATCTTCACAATTTTAATAGAACATTGTTATAAATGAAACCTAAGTTAATAGACACAGGAAATGAATGACTTCCACGGATTCAAATTAGAATAAGATATCAAGAAGGAGAAAAGAGAGCTCTAGTTAGTTATAGATAGTAGTTACGACTCATCATGTGAATAATGAACAAAATTAAAAAGCTAAACACAAGCAAATTTTCTATCTTGCTTACTCATTAGGATTTTAATTATCTGAAGTCTAACGTATATTGAAGTTTTAATAATTCTCAGAAGAAATACGAAGTATTGATAGTAGCTACAACCTCAGTGTTTAAAGATCTATAGACTCCAATATCAGCTCTACCACCTACTAGTCAGTGATTCTGGCAAGTTAGTTGAGATATCTGAGCTACAAAGTTTCTTATCTGAAAAATGGGTCTCATGGAATTTTACTTATAGGTTCTATAAAAATTACAGATTTGGGGCTGGGAAGGTGGCTCAGTGGTAGAGCGCTTGCTTTGCATGCATGAAGCCCTGGGTTCGATTCCTCAGCACCACATAAGCAAAAAGAAAAAAAGCCAGAAGAGGCGCTGTGGCTCAAGCGGTAGAGCACTCGCCTTGAGCTGAAGAGCTGAGGGACAGTGCCCAGGCCCAGAGTTCAGGCGCCATGACTGGACCCCCCCCCCAAAAAAATATTACAGATTTGGCAATACACTGATGGCTCAGTCCTGTAATCCTAGCTACTCAGGACAATGAGATCTGAAAATCATGGTCCAAAGCCATCCCAGGCAGGAAGTTGGTGAGATTCTTATCTCCAACTAAACACCAAATGAACAGAGGTAGAGCTGTGGCTCAAGTGATAGAATACCACCCTTGAGCACAAAAAGCTCACAGCACTCAGGCCCTGAGTTTAAGCCCCAGTACCCAGCCCCCTCCACACACACACAGAGAAAAATAAAAATAAAAGTAGCCAGATTTGCTTACATAGTAGGTGTTTAATTATTCCATGATTTCTTCCCTCTTTTCTTCTTAATCTTGGAGAGTGTCAATGTGTTTTGAAATGTAAACATACTGGGCATTGCTTCAGGAGTTAATAGTAAATTTGCTAGAATAATTGGTGTCTTTTTTTTTTTTTTTTTTTTTTTTTTGGTCAGTCATGGGGCTTGAACTCTGGACCTTGAATTCTGGGCCTGGGCACTGTCCCTGAGGTCTTCAGCTCAAGGCAAGCACTCTACTACTTGTGCCACAGTGCCGCTTCTGGTTTTCTGTGGTTAACTGGAGATAAGAATCTCACAGACTTTCCTACCCAGGCTGGCTTTGAACTGTGATCCTCAGATCTCAGCCTCCTGAGTAGCTAGGATTACAGGCATGAGCTGCCAGCACCTGGCAAATTGATGTCTTTTAATGTGGCAGTTTCCATGCTAACATCTGAAATGTAAAGAAAAGGGATCCATGGGTCAGTGTGGTATATGAAGTATGATTACAGACTCTGGGCTGAACCACTGGGTTCAAATTCTGACTCTGCTATTTATTTTGTGATAAGAAATATTATAACCTTGGAAAGCTCTGCTTAATTGCTCTCTGTTTTAGTTTTCTTAGTTACAGAGTTGTGAGACTTAAATCATTTAATCCACAAGAATTTAAAATAGTGCTTTATACATGGCTACCACTCAAGTGACTAAAGGCCATTAAGACATTAAAAATTCCAGCGCTAGATGACAGGAAGATTCCAGATGACTGTTCACAATAAAAACTACACTTTTGGGACCACAGGCTTTCTTTCAAGATTCCTTCACAGAGTGAATTAACCTATAGCTTGTTAATAGAAAAGGTCCCTGCAGAAACAGCAGTCTGAACAATGTACATGTGAGTCATCTGAGAACACAAACACCAAATAATAAGTTGTGGTCACTTTTTTAAAGTTCCCAACTCACTATTTGGAATATTCTGACCCTGAAACTCAGGTAGCAAGCTTGATCTTACTTATATATTCACATCACATGTGGATTTTTGTTACTACCAACTTCTTTTAGTGTAAAATGAGCTTCCTTCTAATAAAGGTGTCAGGGTCTACATGAAGTAAATACATCATAGTGAAAGAATAATCATACTTGCATATGAGTGGATCTCCCTGTTGGAGTCAATCCTGTGTAGCTATTAATAGGACTCCATGATAGCTAAATTTCAAAGAAAGCTACTGTTCTATTTAATCACCCAGAGCTCCTCCAAGTTATCATAACATGCCAGAAGTATTGCCTTTGCATGTCTATCAGCTCCCATTCCAGGAAGGCAGAGGACACTGCACAAACTTGGAATACTAATGAGATCATACAGCATGACTTTATGCCTGCTGCAGTCCCAAAAATGGGCTGTGGAATTCTGCCTTCACAAAAATAAAAAAGATAGGAGTTTAGCTAGCCCTCAGCAAAGTCTATACAATCTTGTCCTTGAGTTCTAGCAAACACTGAAAGGTTGTTTCTCTCTCTCTCTCTCTCTCTCTCTCTCTCTCTCTCTCTCTCTCTCTCTCTCTCTCTCTCTCTCTCTCTCTCTCTCTCTCTCTCTCTCTCTCTCTCCCCCCCACCCCCGGGTCCAGACCTGGGGCCTGAACTCAGGGACTAGGCACTGTCCCTGAGCTTCTGCTCAAGGCTACCATGTGAGCCACAGCACCACTTCTGGCTTTTCCTGTTTATATGTACTGAGGAATCAAACCCAGGGCTTGCTAGTGAGCACTCTACCACTAAGCCACACCTCCAGCCTAGCCTGTAATCTCTTACCTGTGCTTCCAGGTATATCTTTATTATCTTTTTCATATCCCCACTCTCTGATGGGGGAAATGGACAGTTTGTATTATTACTGTTTGTGCCACTAATAAAGCTAATTACACCCAATTCCTAGTCCATTGTTCTCTGCTTTAAGCTAGCATGCTTGGTTGGAACATTGAGAACTGTTCTTTTAGCACACTGTTCTCTGGCAGAGTCAACCAATCATGGGCACTAGAGGGAGACTGGAAGGCTACAGAATAGGGAAAGACATTTCTCTGAGTTACCTTGCTGTTTGGGTCAGTGTCCATCAGCAATGGCTTCACTCAGGTGGAGGCAAGTGCCCCAGGCTCCAAGTTCATTTTGGGACCCTCAAGACAAGTCTTACCTTTGCCCTGTCAGAAGTACCTGTACCCACACCACCAATAATGCTCGCCCCAAAGCTCTGTGTGCAGTTCCATCAGTATTCTGTTTTCCTCTTCCATGTTCTCATTACCCCAACTTCCTCTTTCTGCTTACACAGTAAAAGGGATATGACTACATTCATGCTGCAATTACTATCTTTGAGGTATTCTACTGCTCTCTCTTTGTTTTTGTAGTTTTTCTGTTTTCTTATGTCAAATTCTCTCTCTCTTATGTTAAATTCTCTCTAGTGAAATATCTAGCAAGGTTTCTACTATATCTGCTCTAAAAGACTTTTCAAACCAAGGCAACAAAATGAAGTAAAATGTATTCCTCTCTTAATTTCTAGGTGTCTATCATGGAGTTGAATACTATCAAGAGCAAGATGAGATCATATCCTTGATCTCAAGAACTCTGGGTGGGAATGCATACTGATGACTCACATCTGTAATCATAGCAACTCAGGAGGCTGAGATCTGAGGATCACAGTTTGAAGCCAGGCTGGCAGGAAAGTTCATAAAACCCTTATTGCCAATTAACCAGCAAAAAGCCAGAATCGGAGTTGTGGCTCAAGTAGTAGAGCACCAGCTTCAGAAAAACAGCTGAGGGACAGTGCCCAGGCCCTGAATTCAAACCCCAGTACAGGAAAGAAGGAAGGAAGGAAGGAAGGAAGGAAGGAAGGAAGGAAGGAAGGAAGGAAGGAAGGAAGGAAGGAAGGAAGGAAGGAAGGAAGGAAGGAGGAAAGGAGGGAGGAAGGGAGGGAGGAAGGGAGGAAAGGAGGAAGAGAAGGGAAGGAAAGGAAGGAGAAGGAAAACCAGAGAATGGAAAGGAAGGGAAGAAAAGGGAAAGGATTTTGGGATGGGTAAGATAAAAAGCAATGCCCAAAAAGTAAAAAGAGAAACATGAAACATAAGATGATTTGCTACAAACCATAAATGCAGTCAGAAGTGATAAATGGAAGAATCATTGTGGGTCAAAGTAACTAGGGAAGACTTCATAGTAAAATGGAAGGTAGATTTGGAAAAATTAGATGCAGAAAGACATTAGAGAAGAACCATTCAGACTTTCCTTCAAGAGAGCGGCTTGAGCAAAAACGTGGAAATGAAACATCAGGCTTTGGTTTCTACATATGCATATCCATCAATACCAGCTAATGTGTTTGCAATTGTGTAGATTGTCCTAAGTCTGCCACTAAGTCCAACCCAGACTCTGGGTGAATTTATAAATAGTCAAACCAACTGGAATTCCATCTGCCACTTAAAAGGAGCCTCCATGAATATCAAACTCAAGTGCCATTCAACTGTAGTAACTTAGAACCACAGCACATACATTTTTACTAACAGCTGGGGATTTGATATTTAGGATCAATATCCTGGTAATCCTTTTGATTGACTAGAGGGTTTGTCTAAGAAGTCCCCAGAAGACTCTCTATTGAAGGATTCGGATGCAAATACCAAAGGCAACTGCTGTTGGGAGTTCTTTGAAGACCACAGCCACTTGTTCGATTGGAATCAAATCTTCATAAAACAAAACACAAGTCCTTAACACCAAAACTAAGCAATTTCTGATTCTATATACCTGTTTTACAGAAAGTGAGGCTTCTAAATGTGCTTCCGAAAGCCCCTTGTAATGTTACATAGGGACACAAGTAGATTACACAACAATCATCGCTGAGAACTTTCATAAATTAGCAAATGCAAGTGGGAACAGAACCCTCTAAATAACAAGTTAGAAGATCATCATAGAATTAGATCCTGACCTTTCCCATAAAAGCAACCATGCTCTCGCCCACCCCCACTCTTCTCCAATTTACAGTAATGGAATCCACATGCAAGAAGTCACCTTGTGTTTGTGAACCAAACCCTACACTTTCCTCTCTATGACAAAAGCCATTTGTTCTCTGAACCATCTCATCAGGATCACGTTACACACTGAAACCTTCAAAAGGGGCCCAAGCTCAGACCTCCTGCTGAAAACTTAAGCTGTCAGTTGTTAGGCAGAAAAATCAATCAGAAACGCATTTGGAACAATAGTGTGCTGCCTGGAATTACACCGAGCTGCAAAAATAAAAATAAAAACCAACCCAGAGGCAGAACACTAATGACTGGAGATACCTCTACCAGTTCAAACAGGATGGATTGATTTATGTAGACACATTTGCCTAACAGAAATATCCCAGTGCCAAGTCTCAGATTTACATACAATTATAATAAAATGTTTTCTAAGAAGGACCCAGGAGGTACTCTGTTCCTCTACATGAGCCAGTATGTTATAGATTGCTTTCCCTAGCTCACATTCCTCCCCTTAGGTCTTGCAGTAGCTACAGAGTCTTTGCTACAGTTTGAGTGATTTATCATCTTTTAAAAATGCTCATGGAAGATACAGGCAGAGCTGGGATTGCCAAAAACACATGCCTCTTTCTGAGCATGTGAGAGGCAGATAAAGTTCCTGAGCCTCCCTCTTCTCTCCTCAGGTCTTTAAATACTGGCAACTCCCTCCATATTCTTCCCAAAGGAAGAGCAGAATTGGTTAGACTCATGTCAACAAAGTTAGCACTAGGTCTAGGAAGAGTAACAATATTTTTTAAAAAAATGATAGCAGCAAGGCACTGGTGACTCACGCCTGTAATCCTACTTACTCAGGAGCTGAGATCTGAGGATTGCAGTTTGAAGCTAGCCCAGGCAAGAAAGTCCATGAAACTCCTGTCTCCACTAAACTATAAAAAAAAATGCCAGAAATGAAGCTGTGGCACAAGTGGTAGATAGCTAGCCTTGAGCACAGGACAGTGCCCAGGCCAGAGTTCAAGCCCCAGGACTGGCAAAATAATAATAATAGTAATAATAATAATAATAATAGCTAACTTTTTTAGCACTGTCATGTGCCCAACATGCCTGATAGGCTCTTTTAAGCCCCTGCTCAAGACAGGGACTCATGTCCCACTGAGCAACTGAGGCTTAGAGAGGATTCAATCTTTACTCAAGGTCATGTGTTAGACAAAAACATGACCTTGAAATTCTCTGAAGAAGTTACACTTAGCTGGAAAGTCCTGAAGACTGCTTGATCTTGGCTGGCTGGGGAGATGGAATGTTGTGGGCTGAATATTGTAGATTATTTTAGGGCTGTGTGAGGCTTTTTAATGCACGCTTATCATAATTTTTAGAGCTGACCTAATAACCTGTGACTATCAGGTAACATGTACTCCAAAGCTCAGCAGACCCCCAAGCCTCCATCAATCCTGAGGCAGAGTATACTACCACCCTGGAAACCTATAGATGCCTTCATTGATGTATTATTTGGTTTTGCTCTATGACTGTAAACATTCATGTAACCTCATTCAGGTAAAACATGTCAATTCAGGGTCACTTGAATCTGTGTTTTAGGATCATAGTCACTCATATTTAGCTCTGAATAGACCATTTTCTGTTTTCCTTTAAAGCAGAGTCATTATTTGACATCAATAGAAGGAACCAGAAATCAAGGCTAAGCTGAATGATCCCAGAGCCCTGTCCCCACTGATTACATCCCACACATAACCGTATGTCAAAGCACAGAGGAAATTTTGTCCTAAATCATGGGCTTCTGCCATAATCCCAAACGAGTTACCTTTGAAATGTTTCTGTGTGGGTGGTCTCAAAAACACCAGAAAGCTGAACCCTGTCACATCTGGTGCCCTACTAAGTGGGCATGATGGCATCTCTGCATCTGTAGTCTAAGTATGAAGATCAGTAAATCTTGTCAAAAACCTTGACTGGATGCTTAGCACGTCTGAAGCCAGGCTGTGCTCATGTTTGGACCTCATCAAACTGCCAGCACAGCAGCAGCAACCCCTCAGAACAAGCCTTTTTCTCAACCCCTCCTCTTCATGGGGAAACGCTTTTGTCTGCTTCTCTGGAATTCATCAAACACAGGTGTATTTATCTGGGCAATCTTTTCCTTACCACTAAGCTAATGTGACTTCCTGGAGTAACTGCTCTAAATGTTATAAATACAATCTCTAAAGACTTTTGAACTTTTATTCCTCTTTAAAAATATGGCTGGGGAAGGGCTGGGGATTTAGCTCAGTGGAAGAGCACTTGCCAGGCTAAGTGCAAGGCCCTGAGTTCAGACCTCAGCTGCAAAAATTAAACAACATAGATAATGTAGACACACACACACACACACACACACACACACACACACACACACACACACACACACACGTACACATATATGAATGAATGGATGACGGGAGAAAAGAGGTATCTCCAGTTAACAGATACAAAGAGGAAGCAGAGAAAAGTTGCAGACATTTTTGGCACTTGCCCAACAGCACTGTTGAGATGAGGCACAATTTGTTATTACAAGAAATTAGTAGCCCCACAAAAAATAAAATACTTAGGAATTAACTAAAGAAGTGGAGGACCTCTATGATGAAAACTTTAAAAACCCGAAAAAGGAAATCAAAGCAGAACTAAGGAAGTGGAAAAACCTCCTGGATAGGGTGGATTACCATCGTGATAATGGCAATTCTGTCAAAGGCTGTCTACAAATTCAATGCAATACCCATCAATAGCCCAACCTCATTCTTCAATTAAATAGGAGAAGCAATCCAAAAATTCATATGGAACAATAAAAGACCCTGAATAGCAAAAAATAATCCTTAGCAGAAAGTACAGTGCTGGAGGAATAACAATACCAGACTTCAAACTCCACTACAAAGCCATAGTAATCAAAACTGTAGTGGTATTGGCACAAGAACAGACCTGAAGACCAATGGAATACAACAGAAGACCTAGAAATGAACCCACAGACCTATATAGCGCCTAATCTTCAATAAGGGAGCTAAAAAAATAGAATGGAAGAAAGATAGTCTTTTCACTAAATGGTGCTGGCAAAATTGGTAGAACACCTGTAGAAAAAATAAAATTAGAATCGTTAAATAGGGATACAGATGGACCCATTGCAACAATGAGATATACAAGTCGTTATGTCAAAAAACGAACTTTACAACTTTGGTGGGGGGGGGATTGGAGCAAGGGGGGGCAGGGGAGGAAGGTATGGGAAGGGATGGGAAGAGGAAACAAAGAAGGAGGCAACAATGCTTGATTAAGAAATGTACTCGTTATCTTGCCCATGTAATTGTAACCCCTCTGTACACTACTTTCACAATAAAAAAAAAAGAAAAAGAAAATTAGTTCCTTTATCACCTTGAACCAGAATCGACTCCAAATGGATCAAAGACCTCGAAGTCAAAGCAGACACCCTGAAAACATTACAGGAAGGAATAGGAAAAATGCTAGAGCTCCATGGCACAGGCCAAAATTTTCTTAATAAAGAACCAGAAACACAACAAATCAAAGAAAGGTTGTACAAATGGGATTGCATGAAATTGCAGGGCTTCTGCATGGCAAAGGACATAGCTAGCAAGATCAATAGAAAGCCCACAGATTGGGAGAAGATCTTCACTAGCCATACAACGGACAAGGGTCTCATATCTAAAATATACTTGGAACTCAAAAAATTAAGTCAGCCAAAAACAAATCCTCAAAGAAACAACTGCCCGATTAATAAGTCTATTAAAGATACACTTCTCTGAAGAGGAAATAAGAATAGCCAGTAGACACCTTAAGAAATGCTCAACTTCCCTGAACATAAAAGAAATGCAAATCAAAACAACATTGAGATTCCACCTCACCCCAGTTAGAATGACTATAATCAAGAACTCTAATAACAGATGCTGGAGGGAATGTGGCCAGAAGGGAACCCTACTGCATTGTGGGAGTGTAAACTTTTCAGCCACTCTGGAAAGCAGTATGGAGGTTCCTCAAAAGACTCCACATAGAGCTCCCCTATGACCCAGCAATCCCACTTTTGGGCATTTACCCGAATGATCACAAACAAGGCTACACTAAGGCTACCAGCACAACTATGTTTATTGCAGCATTATTCACTATAGCTAAAATATGGAACCAACCCAGATGCCCTTCAGTAGATGAGTGGATCAAGAAAATGTGATAGATATAGATATAGATATAGACAGATATAGATATAGATACAGATATAGATACAGATATAGATATATACAATGGAATTCTATGCTTCTATCAGAAAGAAAGACACCATCCCATTTGTTAGGAAATGGAAAGACTTAGAAAAAAATCATATTAAGTGAAGTTACCCAGTCCCAAAGAAATTTAGGTCCCATTGTTTCCCTTATTTGCAATAATTAGTATACATATAGGATAACCTTATTAGATGAGCTGAAAAGTTCAAAAACCATGTACAAATGATCATATAAGATGATGCTAAGTGAAATGAAGCCCAAGATAGGGACGCAAGAGGTTTTTTATGTTGTTGTTTATAATGTACTATGTGATTTTTTTTCTTTGTTTCTTTTGTATGTTCTTCCCCCTATGATTTATCCCCTGTTGTCACTGTACTTGATTTTGGTACTCTGAATCTTGTATATACATATATCTAATCTGGGCAGGGGAAGGGGACTAACAAAACGCTGAAACAAGGACACAGGATGACCCATTGCAACAAGGATACCCACAGACAGTATATTGGAAATGAACTTTACAACTTCGGGCAGGGTGGAGGGGAGTGAGGGGAAAGAGGAGTGTGGGAGGTGGGGGAGGGAAGGGGTAACAATGATCAACAAGTAATGTACTCATTGTCTTGCTCATGTAACTATAACCCCTCTGTACAGCATCTTAGCAATAAAATTTAAAAAAATAAGTAAATAAATAAAAATAAATTAGGTTTTTATTGTACTTTTTGTGGTTCTCCTCTTTCTCTTTTTTCTTCTTTCTTTTTTTCTTTCTTCCTTCGTTTTCCCTTTCATCGTTATTTCTGATTTCTGTCCTGCATGTAACTTTCTGTGGGGAGAGGAAGGAGAAGCACAGAAACAAATGGTTGGACGAAGGAGGAACCAATTCAGGAGTGATACTCACTAGGCACTATGTTGAAAACTATACAGCTTGGTGGGAAGGGGGGTTAGAAGGGGAAAAACCTGGAAGAAAATGAAGGGGAGTGGCACAAAAAGAAATGTACTCATTACCTGACTCATGTAACTGTAACCCCTCTGTCCATTACCTTTACGATAAAGAACAAGCAAAGAAATGAGGGAAACATCTTGCTGTCAAAGTAGTCTGAATTTTGGAGGGAAGCGCCTCACTGCCCCATTCAGCTCATAACCTTAATGTCTCTGTTTCTTCCTCAGCAACTTCACTCTTGAGCTCTCTAGCTAGCTCATATTCAACTTATTGTTCTAGTCCATGTCTTGCATGTGACAAACATGTTTGCTGACATTGAACTTTGCATAGACAAGTCTGGGATTCATGTGAGGTGATTTCTTTCTTAAGAAAAGGTTACTAGCCAGGCACTGATGGCTCATGCCTGTAGTCTGAGCAATTCAGAAGACTGAGATCTCAAAATTGCAGTTCTAAGTCAGCCTGGGCAGGGAAGTCTGTAAGATTTTTATCTCCAATTAATCACCAAAAAGCTAGGGGAGCTGGGGCTAAGGATGAGCCTTGAGCACAAAAGCTCAGGGATAGTGCCCAGGCCCTGAGTTCAAGCCTAAGGAACAACACAAACAAAAAGGAGGAGGAGGTTTTTAAATTTAAAGTTTTTAAAATAATAAAAACAGTGTACTCTTCCCCCAGCTGAAAAGCTTGACCTAACAGAACTATCATACAGAGAATACTGTATGTAAGGTTTAGAGTTGTTTGATGCACCCAGAGTACATCAAGGAGTTCTATTGCTACTGATTCATCCTGTACATCAGAAATAGAAAAAGAAAAAAAATGGAAAGTTGCAAGGAACAGGATATGAAGTTAGCTCGAAAATTACTGCATCTCTCACCAGAAAAACATTTCTCTATTCTGTGCATAGAGAAACCTCAAGTATATGTAGGTATTTATTCATCTTTTCCATTGAAGGATATTTTTCTTTAGAAAGATAATGAGAATCAATACAGAGATAACCCTAAAAATAATAGAAATAAATATGCCTATTTAAACAGGTAGATATTGTTTAGATTAACATATATCTTCTGTATTTATATAATGTTTGAAAATATAACTTCAGGAATAAGGCAAGTATTTCAAGAGATTTATAGCAGGTGTTAGCAGTCCAGAGCTAAATCCAGTCCAGTCAGCATTCTATATGACTGACACCTTCCAAAACCTGATGTGCTGCCAGTCTCTTGTCTGGTTTCCTGAAATCTGGGTCATCTGCCAAGATAGAAAGGGAAATTGGAATTAGAGCATATTCCTTCTTCTTCCCCGGAACCACAAATCCAGATGTTTTTTATTCATAGAAAAGAAGAGCACTAAAGTTAGCTCAATGCATCTGAGAGTTAAGAACAGAATTCCTCCCTCCCAACACCTCATCAGCCTCCACACAGTACTCCTAGAATGCATACAGTGGATCTCACACTAGGGTGAGCTCTCATTCAAGGATTTATTTCCCTAAGAGATTTCCATCATCTGATTCTAGTAAACATAATACAAGCCCGCATATCCCACTACAGCCCTCTGCTTGTTCCCTCATCTCTCCCTATACTGAGTAACCAACACTGCTTCTAACGCCTCTAAATGTACTGCTTTCCAGAGTGGCTGAACAAGCTTACATTCACACCAAGAGTGTAGTAGTGTTCCCTTTTGACCACATCCTCACTAACATCTGTTATTATTTGTTTTTTTTTTATAATGACCATTCTAACTGGGGTAAGGTAGAATCCCATTTCTTCATGTGTCTATTGACCATTCTTATTTCCTCTCCAAAGAAGTCTCTTTTAAAATTTTTTAGCCCACTTATTAATAGGGTGGTTGTTCCTTTAATGATTTGTTTGGGGAGGATTTAATTGTTTGAACTATAAGTAGATTTTTTATATGAACCCCTTGTCCGTTGTATAGCTTGTGAAGATCTTCTCCCAGTCTGTGGGCTTTCTAATTATCTTGCTAACTATGTCATTTGCCATGTAGAAATGCTGCAGTTTAATGCAATCCCATTTATCTAGCCTTTCTTTGATTTGTTGTGATTCTGGATCTTTATTTAGGAGGTTTTGACCTGTGCAAAGGGGCTCTAGTGTTTCCCCTATCTCTTCCTGTAATATTTCCAGGGTATTTGCTCTTACCTCAAAGTCTTTGATCCATTATTTTGTATTTTTATATGTAATCATATATTGTGATTTGAGATTCACTTTAGTTACTTGATCTAAGTATGGCCTTTATGATTTGTTAGTTATACCCCTAGTAGTAGGGCCACCTGGCCAAATTACTATCCACATGGAGGAGGGAAGAAAAATTTCTTGGGTATCCCCCACAATGCTCAATAAAACTTAAATTTTGGAGGCCATGCACAGTGACTCATGCCTAGAGTCCCAGCTGTTCAGGAGGAGTAGATCCAGAGAATTAAGGATAGTTCTGACAAAAAGTTTTCAAACCCCTATCTGAACAAACAAGTCAGTCATAGTAGTTTATGCCTCTCACTTCAGCTACTTGAGAGAGACAGAAGTAAGAGGATTATGATCCAAGACAGCCTTAGGAAAACATCCAAGAAAGCCTATCCAAAAAGAAGCTAGAAGCAAAAAATGGTAGAGTGCATTGCTCAGAACAGAGTGTTCATCTAATACCCTATGAGTTCTAATGAAGTACTATAGAATAATAAAAATTAAAAATAGCTGGGAAGTGGTAGTTCATGCCTCTAATCCAAGAATCAGAGATCTGAAGATCATAATTTGAAACTAGCCCAGGCAGGAAAGTCTGTGAGACTCTTATCTCCAACTAGCTACCAAAAAAAGCTGAAAGTGAGGATGCAGCCCAAAAGCTCAAGGACAGTCCCAGGCCCCGAGTTCAAACACTAGTATCTGCAAATAAATAAATAATAAAAATTAAAAATAAATCATAAAGGTTTCCAATCTGGTTTGTGAGAACAAATATATTCCTGGACCCATGTGAATGTCTGAGGTTATGTTGTGACCATTTATAATTCACGCACACACATATACACACACATTTTGGGGTAATTTTCTTGTACAAATACACTTTGTCAGTAATCTCTGACCAATCAGAGAAGCTTCTGCCAGTCTCCAGGGTGCTCTTTTGTCAGCTACTTCTTCTTTAATCCTTGCCTTGTAAACTCAAGCCTGATCCCCTCAAACTCTTTCAGTTTCCTTGGTTGAAGGGCCTTGCCAAGCATTACCTGGGTTCCCTTCTGTTATACTTTTTAATAATCATCTTTACTCATGTTGCCCTTAATATAGCCTGAAAATTTTGGATCAAAGATCATCGCTGCAGGATCAATAGTTAGAATAACATTGTACCATTGTCCCACCCCGCACCCCCCCTCAAAGACATAATGAGAAACAGGAAAAATCATTTTCTTTTTTCTTTTTTTTTTTTTGTTGGTCATGGGGCCTGAACTCTGGGCCTGGGCGCTGTCCCTCAGCTCTTCAGCTCAAGGCTAGCGCTCTACCACTTGAGCTACACACCACTTCTAGCTTTTTCTGCTTATGTGGTGCTGAGGAATTAAACCCAGGGCCTCATGCATGCAAGGCAAGTACTCTAGCACTGAGCCATCTTCCTAGCCCCAGAAAAATCATTTTCTATGAGGGACAGGCTGATTCTACAGGTAAAAGACACAGAAAAAAAAATATTTTGTGCTCTTGTACCAGAGAAAGAAGCAGAGGCTTCTCTTTCAAAATTTCTAACAGCCTCTTTGGAAATCCCTCACTTTAACCTTTTGGAATATAAACATCTCTCCAGAGAAGAAATAATCCCAGTATCTCCAGTTCTGTAACTCAGAGATGCCTCTAAGCCTAAACTTCATCCTCTCTTGAGATATAAACCTGTAGTTCTGGGGTTAAATAAATGCCTTTGGCAGTCCCACTATCTATTTAGATGTGAATTGACTTGTAAATTTGTTCTCAAGTCAGATTCCAAGGTTTAGTCAAAATTCGTTCAAGAAATCCCAACTGTGAAGAAAAAAAAAATGACTGCTCCTCAATCCCACTTCCCCCCTGGGCCATGACCTGGAAACACTCTCAAATGAAGCAAAACAATTGTATCTCAACCTGTGAGTTCCCCACCTCTCAGAATCATGATCCTTTGTAACCTGATGGTGAGGGTCATGAAAACTGTGAATTTCTTTCTTTGGTTCTATTGGTTATTCCGGGCATGAGTGGAAATCTAGTTCCTGTGATTCTATTTTGGGGGAAGCCAAGATCTTGAGCTGCTTCATATCTCTTTGCCTTTGCCCTCATCTTTCCCTCTGTGTAAAAACCCTTTACTACTAGAAACACTGCCCCCTGATGACCACCCACCTGTAAAGTCTTTGCAGCTTTTAAGGCTCAATTCAGGATACCTGTGTGTAAGATTTTCCGCATCCCCACAAACATCCAGGTGTCTATAGAAGAAATATCTAGTTCCTGACAACTGAGGATCCTACTCGCCACCTTTCATGTAGCCTTGGCCTGATTAAGCTTTCACTCTTCCTGTATGTATCCTGCTTTGTGAGAATGGCTGGTCTCCTCCCTACTACAGGTGTTTGTGGTCATTTCATTCTTGGTGGTGACTGGTTCAAGATGTTCATCTATCCCATCTTTGGCCCATCAGAGAAAAGAAATTGGTGGCTGGATTTTTAACAGAAGTTCCTTCCTTCTGGTGAAGGCATGCAGAAAGAAATTATTTTTCTTCCTCTTGTGGGCATATAGTATCTTTATATATTTTGATGTCATCCCTCCCTATTAACAACTGAGAAATGAAGCCAACACTTAGCGAAATGGAAAGAACCTGGGTCCTTGTTGGTATCAGTAAGCAGCAGAAACTCAGTTCTCTGTTGTGTGCAGTTGTTGGAGACAACTTGAGTTGGAGTTTTGGCCAAAACACCCCCTGAGGAGTGGGTTCATTGGTGGCACCTAGTACATGGGAATTTTCCATCTATGGCTAGGTTCACGTCTGTCTGTCCAGTCCCTCAAGAGCCCAGAGAACACAGGGCAGCTTCACTCTCTACAATCAGTCTGAAATAAAATAAGCATGGAAGTTGTACCAAATTATTGGTTTTCATCTCCCCAGAAGACTATGAATTTTCTATTAGGTTTGTTTCATTGTGGAGAGGGTTGTTTGTTTGGCAGTATTCAGGTTTGCACTTAGGGCCTCATGCTTGTTAGACAGATATTGTACCTCATGAGCTAGACCTTTAGCCCTTGTTGGTCATTTTTTGAGATAAAATCTCTTTTCTTTTTTTTCTCCCAATTAGCTTGAACTACAATCCTCCTATACACACTTCCTGCTATAACTTAGGATGGTAAACATGCTTCTCTTCACCCAGTCTTTTATTGGTTAAGATAGGAGCCTTGCAGACTTTTTGCCTAGGCTGGCTTAGAACTGTAATCCTCAGATCTCAGCCTCCTGAATACAAGCATGAGCCCCCATGCCTGGCTTTTTATTGCTACCATTATTGATACCTAATATTCATATGAAAGCTAACTACATAGATGCTGCATGCTACATCTCATGTAATCATCCCAATCATTTTAGGCAGTAGATGCTATTACAGTATTGAAAAAGTCCAGTCATGTGTCCAAGCTCAGGGATTCGCAGCTAGGGAGTGGCAGAACTAAGACTCAGCCTTTTGTCTCTTAACCACTAGATGTTTTTCCTGAGGAAATGATCTTATATCACTAATTTTATCCACAAATGTCTCCCTCTATATTTTTATATGTACATATAACACAGGTGATTCAAACTGAATTGAGTTGAATTCAATTCAATGCAATTTTAGGAAGCAGAGAGAAGGGTTATTTCTGACATTCACATGCTTACCAAGGATCCTGTCACAGTCCAACTATAATTTCTTCGTAAAAAATAAATTGATACTTCAGAAATATAACCTATTCATTCTGGGTAGAGATTCTCAGGCCTCTGCTAATGAGATTGACTCTCTAAATTCCAAAACCCTTCAAATAATTCATTTCATGTTCAAATGATCCATTTATTCCCTCTTCTACCTTGTCACAGAACTCATAAGTATTTCATCAACTAGCATATAATTCCACATTTGTTTCCTTTTGCAAAGTCAGGCAAGATGTCTGGGCACCCAATAAATATTAATTAGTGAAGATGATAAAGGTTAATTTGATAAGTTTCTTCTTCCTAATTGCTTTTGAAGACTCGACATCATTTCTCATTTGGATTGAAAGCTTTGGAAAAGCACATTTCAAATCTATATATTGCTAATCAACTTAGCCAGATACTGAATCTTCTTTTGTTCAAAAGGCTTTGCAGTCATTACTTGCATATTCAGAGTGGTAGGAACCAGTAGAATAGCCTCTGCAAATCCTGATACAGTAAACTGAAGGAAGCTGGAAGTGCCAGAATAACATTCTATTCTGAGGCCATCTTCCTTGCCTCCCTTTCCTTCCATTGGGATAGGAGAACGGGGCTTTCCTTCCATTGGGATAGGAGAACAGGGTTCTGTAAGCCAATTTTCAATAGCAAAGTTAGAAGATACACTTTTATTTTTATTTTTAGTCCTAGGGCTTGAACTCAAGGCCTGGGCACTGTCCCAAAGCTTTATTGCTCAAGACTAGTGCTCAAGCATTTGAGCTACAGCTCTACTTCCAGCTTTCAGGTGATTAACTGGAGATATAAGACTCTCACACTTTACTGCCTAGGCTGGATTCAAACTGTGATCATCAGATCTCAGCCTCTTAAAGAGCTAAGATTATAGGTATGAGCCTCCAATACCCAGCATCTTCTACTCTTCATTTGTAGCAGTCCCCTCCTCCTCAAATATTTTATCTTCTAAGATATTATGGATGAACAAACAAGGCCATACTAAAGCTACCAGCACAACTATGTTTATCACAGCATTATTCACCGTAGCTAAGATACGGAACCAACCCAGATGCCCCCAGTAGGTGAATGGATCAAGAAAATGTGATATGCGTATGTATATGATGTGAGATTATATATATATATATATATATATATATATATATATGATGGAATTCTATGCTTCCATCAGAAAGAATGATACAGCCCCATTTGTTAGGAAATGGAAAGAATCATATTAAATGAAGTAAGCCAGACCCAAAGAAATAGAGGTCCCATGGTTGCCCTTATTTGCAATAATTAGTATATGTCTAGGATAATCTTATCAGATGAGCAGAAAAGCTCAAAAGCTATGTACATATGACCATCTAAGATGATGCTAATTTAAATGAACCCCAAGATATAGACACAAGAGTTTTTTTTTATGTTGTTGCTGTTTTAATGTACTATGTGATTTTTTCTTTGTTTCTTTTGTATGCTCTTCCCCTGTTGTCGCTGTATTCAATTTTGGTACTCTTCATCTTGTATATACATTTGTCTAACTTGGGGAGGGGAAGAAGAATAACAAAATGCTGAAACAAGGATACAGGATGACCCATTGCAACAATGATACTCATAAGACACTATATTGGAAATGAACTTTACAACTTGAGGCGGGGGGACAGAGAGGAGTGGGGGAGATGGAGAAGGAAGCGGTAGTAGGAGAAAAATAAAGGAGGGGGTAACAATGCCCGCCAAGTAATGTACTCATTACCTTACTCATGTAACTGTAACCCCTCCGTACAGCATCTTTACAATAAAATAAAATTTAAAGAAAAGATAGTGTATAGTTTTGTCATCACTGTCTGCTAGTCTTTTGTTTATGATGTGTTTGTTTGCTTTTTTTTTTTTGGTATTGTACCTGGGTTTGAACTCAGGGCCTTGTACTTCGTCCTCTGACATTTGCACAATGCTCCCAGCTCTGCTTTGTCATTTTGTGCACACATAAACAAAATAACAACAGCGAACAGAAGATTTTGAGAAACTGAGTCACACTCTGACTCACCTTTTAAGTGGGAATGGACATGAGCTCTGGCACCAGGTCAAGGTGATCCTTTGGGCTATAAGGAGAGATGAGGAGTTCCAGGAAATGGTATCTTTTGGTTCCTGAAGGAAATTCAGCTAAAATCTCTTCAAGGATACAATGAATTGACCAAAGCAAATCACAAATTCCAAAGGGACTCAAATAAAGGAAATGTAAGATTAGCATTGAAAGTCTGCAGTTAATTTGGGAAGATAAACTTCTGATCTTAAATAGACTATTCCTTTGAAATGTAAAATAGCTCAAAACTATCTGCATCTAAGGCATGGACACTCCTCTGATTTCCTCCATCTGGGTAGGAGTTTGCAGATATTAGAGCAACATTAGACCATAAGAAGCATTCCCTCCCTATCCCCCAAATCAATGAAAACGAGTCTAAAAAGTTAAGTTCTAATTTATAGCCAAATAGGCTTTCTGATCCACAGTTTCTCATCTGGATCAGGATTCATCAAGGATCAGGATTCCTTTATTTACCAAGATGAGATATGCATAGCCCTTTGTAAACTCTAAAAGATTACATAAGTACAAGGAGCCACTCCTTGGATGACCCAGGCAGATTTCCAAAACACTATAAATTGACGTCAAAAAATAGGGCACTAGTGTTGGTCAGCCACAGTAAAAGCTGCTGAGCTAAGGAAGGAGAGTTATTCTGTAAACAAGGCATGTCCTGTGATCCTGAAAAGGTAGAAAGAAGAATCTACATGGACTGAGACATACCTTCATAACAGCTTTGGTGACTAAAAGCAGGATTCACTGATTAAATTGAGGCAAAAATAATTTTGACCAAAAATACAAAGGAAATAAATCATTTCAATAATTCCAGTGTTATCTCACATTCAAGAAATGCTTACAGCTAGGCACCAGTGCCTCAGAACTGTAATCCTAACTACCTAGGAGACTGACAGATGGAAGTCAGTCTAGACAGGAAAGAAATCCATGAGACTCTTATTTTCAATTACCCACTAAAAAGCCAGAAGCGGAGTTATGAATCAAGTGGTAGAGTGCTAGCCTTCAACAAAAAAGCTCAGGAACAGTGCCAAGACTATGAGTTCAACCCTCAGGACTGGCACAAAACAAAAAACAATAAAAGCAATGTTCACAATGGCCAAGTAGCTTGCTAAGTGCTTTATTTGCTTTATCTACCTTAATCTCTTCTCCTGTGAAGTACTCACCAGTGTCAGGATTAACATCACTTTTCAAAGAAGCTTATGAAATCTAAGAAATTTGCCCAAGATTATAGAGAATAGTAGCTGAGATGTGAACTCATGCTTCTAGCCATGTCTCTCTTTGTTCTTTCTTCCTTGTTTTTTCTTTCTTTCTTTCTTCTTTCTTCTCTCCTCCTCCACCTTCTCCTCCTCTTCCTCCATCTTCTTCTTTTGTCTTTTTTTGTTGTTTATTTTTTGTGTGTATATGCTAGTCCTGTGGCTTGAGCTCAAAGCCTGAGCACTGTCTCTGAGCTTTTTTGCTCAAGGCTAGTACTCTACACTTGAGTCACAGCTCCACTTCCAACTTTTTTTTTAATTTTATTTTCTTGTAAAGATGCTATACAGAGAGGTTACGTCAGTAAGTTAATGAGTACATTTCTTGTCCAGCATATTTACCCCCTCCTTTGTTTTTCCTCCACTATCCCTTCCCTCCCCTACATTCCCCACTCCTCCCCACCCAAAGTTACAAGGTTCATTTCCAGCATAGTGTCTTGTGAGTATCATTGTTGCAATGGGTCATCCTGTATCCTGTTTCAGAATTTTGTTATTCTCCTGCCCCTCCCTAAATTAGATAAATGTATATACAAGATGCAAGGAACCAAAATCAAATACAGTGACAACAGGGATATACCATAGGGGGAAGAACATACAAAAGAAACAAAGAAAAAAAACACATAGTACATTAAAAACAACAACAACTTCCAGCTTTGGGGGAGGTTAATTAGAGATAAAAGTCTCATGGATTTACCTGTTCTGACTGGCTTTGAACAATATCCTCAGACCTCAGCCTCCTTAGTGGCTAGGATTACAGGCCTGAGCTACAAACTCCACCAATGTTCTCTCCTCTTCTCACATCTAGATAAAGTGAATGCTTCAGACACTGTGTAAATTCCTAAGTTTCATATTTCCGAGGCAAGGAAAGGGAAGGGCCGCAGGAGATTTACAGATGCTCCCTCTAGCTCTAATTTATCTCTTAACAAAAACGAGCACGAGACCATGGTTCAAGAGGTAAAACGAATGTTGTTCAAGGAGTATAGAAGAGGGGAAAGAGATCCCAGGATAGACCTGGGCTCAGTTAATGCAGCAGTCAAGCCAGAGGAGGGAAGGAACCACAGACGGAAATTTGTGTGGAAGAAACTTAAGGAGGTGGGAGTATGCAGATTAACCTGATGACAGAAATTAGTTGGGGAAGGAGGGATTTAATCAGATATCAAAGGGAAGTGTTTTGAGTAAACCAAGTAAACAAAATTCTTGCTACGACTATTTTTAATCTGTATTATTATTATTATTATTATCTTTAGGATCTGTACAAAGAAGTTGCCATTTAACGTCACAGTTTATGGATACAAGATCTTGATCAATGTCATGCCTTTGGTCATTCTCACCCATTTTTCACCCCACCCATCCCTTCCCTCACTCTTCTTAATTTTGTAGGGTATACATTAGATTCCTATCTGCATTTCCCCCCCTCACCCTTCCTCTCATTGTCTACCCCTTTCCCCTCAATGCCGCCCCATCCATTTTGAGTACCTGCTTCCTGATGTTTTATTTTGCTGAACTTTCATTTTGGTTTTCTAAGTTATTTGAGATCTCCCTTAATTCAACGGTAGAATACATTTGCATACGCTTGCATCCCATTCCTCACATGTACTTATGAGTTTGTAAGCTAAATCTAGGCTTGTTCATTCAACAATTCTTTTGAGGACAAATCTTAAGCACAAACCCTAGTTGAAAAAAAGGACCCAGAGGAGCCTGTCTGGTGTTTAGGCTAGGATAGAATCTTTATTGTGTTGGATTTTTCTGCTTGGGATCATATCAACCCAGAAATAGTTTCAGCCTGCAATTAATTTTCACCCAAAGATTTTTTTTTCAGAAATACAGTTTACATCCCAATAAAAGAAGCAACTTGGAAGTGAATTATAAGCAATCCTGTTTCTCAAAGCCCTTTGGCAATTTCTCAACTTGGGCTCCAGCCTCTGCCTCCTTGCCACGTAGTCCTCTGTCAGTCCTTTTCTTTTTTTTTTTTTTTTTTTTTTGGGGGGGGGGTCCAGTCGTGGGGCCTGAACTCTGGGCCTGGGCGCTGTCTCTCAGCTCTTCAGCTCAAGGCTAGCACTCTACCACTTGAGCCACAGTGCGACTTCAGGCTTTTTTCTTTTTTGTTTATGTGGTGCTGAGGAATCGAACCCAGGGCCTCATGCATGCAAGGCAAGTGCTGTACCACTGAGCTACCTTCCCAGCCCTCTGTCAGTCCTTTCCCGTCCCGTCCCCCACTCATATTCTCATGCATTCTCTGTTGTATCTTTTGTTTCCTCAGTTTCTCCCACCCTGTAGGCTCAGAATTTCACCATGTCCCATGTGATTCATCAAAGCAAGTATTTTTCTATCCAATGAGAGTTCCTTCCTTATGCAAAATTTCAGTGCCCATGATTAAGATGAGGACATTTTTCCTTAAAAATGAATGACAGGAGTGTTTGGGGATAGATGACAGTCAAAGGAGGGAGAATGGAAGGAGATGATATATGGAGGTAAATATAGTCGAAGTTCTCTGTACACTTGTGTGAAAATAAATCAGTGAAAGCTGTTGAAATTGATCAAGGAGAGAAGCAGGGTACAGATGAGGGAGACTGATCGAGGGGGTGAATTTGATCTGGGCATATTGTAGCATGATGAAAATGCCATATTGTAACCCCTTTGTACAACAAATATATGCTGACAAAATTTGGAGAGGGGCTACAATTTTTAGAGATTAAATAAAATAGACAATATCCATGCATGACACTTTGTAAAGTTAAATATTGTTTTATAGAGCTTTTAGCCATATCTATTTATTATGTATATCTTCATGCATTCGCTAAGTTGTGCTTATAAATGTATTTCATATTGTATTTGGCACTCTTGTGAAAAGTTTGAAAGCCAATGATTTAAGAAGCAAGATGAGCTTTCTGAGTAGAGCAAACAGCAATGGTAAGATCTCTAAGCTAGAAATAAATAATTCATAACCATTTTCCTTTTCAATTTAATATATCAAAAAAGTTCAATGGCAAAGATTAAAAAGTCAATGATACTATGGGTTACTATGTCTAATAATTTGTTCCAAAAAAAAAAGAAGAAAACATTTTCATCTTGGTACACATGCACTTCATACATGTGTGTTCCTGGAAGGTACAGCAAAGGGAGAGCAATACTTAGGACTGCAGTGGGTTTTGATTATTTGAACTCTTGGAAGTGGCGCTGTAGCTCAAGTGGTAGAGCGCTCACCTTGAGCTGAAGAGCTGAGGGACAGCACCCAGGACCAGAGTTCAAGCCCCATGACCGACAAAAAACAAAAAACAAAAAACAAAAACAAGGGCAGACAACTGATTATTTGAACTCTGGTACTAATAAACCACTGAAGAATAAATAATAGTGGAAATCATAAACCTGAAGCACTTTAATTATTTTCTCATTTGCATAGCTTATCTTTATCTATTATAAAATTCACTAGCGCAAGAGAAATATGCTCTCCCTGGAACAAAAAAAAAATCTGCTTTTGGGAGAGAAAACAGCTTGCTGGCATGACGTCTGATTTTTTAAAAAAAAAAACTATCTTCTTTATTCACATATTCTGCTGCTCAGACCTGAGACATCCAACCAGAATCTAATTCACTCCAGATATCAAAGTCCATTTTAGCAGGCATAGGTTGAACTGCTATCTTCTCCAAGTCTTGGCTATGCACCTGCTCTTTTCCTCTGCCATATTTCTTTTCGAATAAACTTTTCTATCATCTTTACTTTAAAAAAAATAAAAAAAGATTATGCATATTAGAAGTGAGTGAAGTGGCTTACACCTGTAATTCCAGCTACTGAGGAGATAGACATCATTGGAAAGTTCAAGATGAGAAACTAATCCTGGCAAAACGTTATCCTATCTTAACAAGTCCTCTCTTAACAAATAACCTGGGCATGGTGGCACACAGCTGTAATCCTAGCTATGCGAGGGGCATAGGAACAAAGATCACAGCCCAGGCAAAAGGCAAAACCGTATCTAAAAACAAAACCAAAGGGAATGGAGATGTGGCTCAAATGACAGAGCAGCGTCTACAGTGCAAAGCACTATGTTCAAAGTCCAGTATCACCAAAAAAGAAGGAAAGAAATGTTGCTTTATCAGCTGCCTTGCTGGGTTGTAGATGTAAGGTAGATTCAATATGTAGGTTTAAATAGGCAGCCACGAAGAGAACACCACTCGGTATTCAGACAGGAAGAGAAGAGGTTTTATTATTACTGAACAGCTGCCGGGCCATGCATGGTGGAAGTGCACAGGCTAAAAGGGGTGAGCTGAGGACCTGCCTGGGTTTCAGTGGGGACTGGGAGGGAAGAAGGTGCAGCCAGATGGGAGAAAGGTGTGGCCACACTGGACGTAGATGGGACCTCAGGGCCTAGGGCCATCCTCCATCCATTGTTGGGGGGGGGGGGAGGTGACCTTGGAGGAGGGGGAGGTGACTGCTTCCAGATGTGCCAGTTAGCTAAGTGACACAGGTACTGGGTGGAGACTTATGCAGGAGGGGGGAGGCCAGGGGCTGCCTGGCCTGGGGCAGGCCTTACAGTAGACATTTTCTTTATATTTTTAACAAAGTCAATTACTTGTTCCTGATATATTAATATATATATATATATATTCTCATTTTGTGAATAAGCTCACATAACTATGATTTAATCAATGCATATTGGAAAATCAATTCTGTCACATTTCTTACTTGCTCACAGCCACCATTTTTTCATTCAGCCACTCAGCAAACAGTGTAGAGAGATGACCACCGGCAAACTGCCAGAGAAGTACTCAAGGTGCATAACCTCGCCCTGAAGCGTGGCATCTTTTGTCCTTTTCTTCAAAGCTTTACGATGTTCTTACTAGAACATAATCACTGAACTCATGTTGCAGGCTCAGCCCTTGTTCTGACATCTACATTATATGGTCCTACTTCATTTTTGTAACTCTGTGACTGCAAGGATGGTGCCCTTTGTCTCGTTTTACAAGCATCATAGCTGTAGTCAGAGAGGTTAAGTAACCTGCTCACATTATTAGTAAATGGCTGAAGGGCAGAGTCCATGTTTTAACCCAGTTTGAAATTTGTTCATTCCCAAATAGTGATGGAGAAAATTGTGTAAGCAAAGGTGTAGTGATACACATCCTGATTCAGTCTTCCTAAGAGTGCTGTTAACTCTTTGTTTGATTATTGCTAGTGTATGATCTTAGCAATACAACTACCTTATCATCTAGCAGCCACATGACTTGCTTTGTGCTTTGATTGTGACAGAAAGAGCTAAGACAGTATACAAAGGACCATGATGTCAGCCTTTCTGAATGATTAATTGTATAAATAATAGCAATGATATCCTGCATAATGACCAAGTTTACTTCCACACTAGTTATCTATCTCTTCATGATAACCCTGTGTGGCGTTTCATAATTTGTGAAGCCAACACTCCAGTACATGAGCTATAGATTTAGGGATACCAAGCTCCAAGCCCAAAGCCAGACTCTGCTTCCTGATCCAGAATCCTTCTTCATCATTCATTCATCATCTGCATCAGGAAGTAAAACAATAGACCCAAAGAATACACTTCCACTCTTCTCTTTGTCTTTCCCTTTCTCTGCCTTTCTCTCACACCCTGCCTCATTCTCAATCTGTGTGTCTCTCTCTTTCTCCATCTCTCTCTTTCTCCATCTCTCTCACACACCACACACACACACACACACACACACACACACACACACACACACACACCATTGTTTTTCACTTCAGCAATCTGAATTTGTTCTGAGGCATACATGAACACACTTGGGTGCCTCGTTAAAGCAGGTCTGAAGTGCAGAGTTGTTAACAAATCTCCACATCCTTCAGGCTACTGTTCCTGTAACTAGAGAACTTTATACCAGAAGCTTTCATTCTAGCATGCATTAAATTTTGCTGTGACTTATTCTGCTTTTTACAGTCATTCAACTTGACTTATTTGGGACTAAAGCCCTCCCTGCCCTCACTTTGAAATTGGGATTTAGGTCCTATGCATTCCCCCTCTCACCCTGGCTTTGAAAGTGAAAAATATTATGTAAACTTTCTGCATGCCAAAACATTTGGGACTTTCCAATCCATTGTGTAGTTGAGGAATTTTTATTCCAGTCTTACCTATTATTTTGGAAAACTATTTTGGCATCTCTGGAGCGGAGCTGCAAGGATGCCTGTACAACTAACTTTCCACAGTCTTTAAATTCATTACAGGCGAGGGACTACTAGGAGTGTGCAGAGAGAGTTGTGTGAGCGAGGAGTGGAATATGTGACAACTAATACATTATTTAACAGTTTTCATTGGTAAACACAGCAAAAGCTAAATAGTAGATGCCTCTAATGGGAATCTCCAATCATCTGAGAGTTCATGTCCTGATAAACGTGAGAGCTGATGGGAAACTGCTGGAGGCTGGGACACAGCATGGGTAGAGGCTCAGAGGCTCCCGCTTGCCTTCTTCTCTACTCGTAACTCCACATGTTCAATATCTGACAACTCCCAGCAAAAGGTGGCTAGTTGGTATGTAACACATTAAGTCCACAATGGTGCTTCAAAAATTTCACAATTCACTTTGACTCAGCAAAGCATTATAAAGAGTCTACTGTGTACCCAGGAAGGTTTATACACTTGGAATCAGTAAGATTCAATCCCTGCTTTGGGAAGTTTTGACTCCAATCGAATAGACAGAAATGGAATAATTATAACTAGGGAGCTATTCAAAACAACACAGCTATCTTCACATGATGAACACCTACCAACCAAGAAGGATGCTGGCTGGTGCATATGACATCACATGATAGCGATCTGGTACAGACTCTAGAAGATGCTCAATCAATACTGAGTTCAAGTTGTGGCGCAGTTGAGGCTCTTTGAAGAGGAGGCCTTTGGAAGAGTAAGGTGAATAATAAAAAAAAGACAAAATTTCCATATTTACCACCTACTGTATACAAGCTCTGTGTTAGGAGCATCCCGAGTTACTTGATTTGATATTCCTAACATCTCTTTTGAACAAATAAGGAAACTCAAATCTTTAGAAGACAAAATATTATTCAGGATCTGGCAGGTTTTTAAATAAGAGCTCAAACATTCACAATCCAATTCCAGAGCTCTACTTGTACCTACTACTCATTGTTGCTTCTTCTAAAAATGAGAACCATCTGATTTATGGCTACAGACATATTGAGAGAACTACTAGGGCCGGGGGCGGGGAGGGAGTGAGCTCCTTATTATTTCTTTGCTGTAAGGGTAAACTGGAAATATTTTAGGAGGAATTGATTGGCAAAGTGCTTATTGGAAGTTGACCTCAGGACAGTAGAGGTGAAGGTAAATATCATGTAAAACCAAGCTAATAGTCACCTTTCCTAAAAATCTTGGTTGAATAAAGGACAGGCAGAAACAGCCATCAGGCAAATATTATTCAATGTGCCTCTAAAGGTCAGTAGTGAGCACAAGAAGTCTTGTTAAAATGCTAAAATCCTGTGAAAAAATATTAAAATAATACTGTCTTCTACCTGTTTTGGAATCACAAAAAAATGTTTACTTTGGTTAGGGTGGAGGGTTGAACATTTTTATTAGTATATATTAATTGTACAAAGGGGTTCACTAAGGTATTTCCACATGTGCATGAATATACTACAATTCCAATTTACCCCCTCTATTTCTCTTTCATAGTTCTCTTGCCCATTTCCTTTTTTAAAATAATTTTTAATAAGTTTCATTATTCTACTTTTATACATGCATATGAGTTACTTTGATCATATTCAGCCCCCCAATCATCTTCTTTATTCAAAATCTCCCCTCAAAAATGCCCTGTTACATTCATGTCATTTGTCTAGTAATTTTTTTATTAGGTATAGGTTCCACATGTGAGAGGAAATATACCATATTTCGTCTTTTTGGGTCTGGATTACTTAACTTAATGATCTCCAGTTCCATCCAAATAACACAAAATTTCATTCTTCTTTAATGTCAAATAGTACTCTATTATATACACACACTATATTTTCTTTATCTAGTCATCTGTTGATGGGAGCATAGGCTGATTCAATAGTTTGACTATTTGTGAGTAGTGTTGCAATTACAGATATCTCACATGAGAGTTCTTTGATGAGTCTCTATACTGACTTCTATAATGGAGGCACTAATTTACGTACCTACCAACAATGTTTGTGGGATCTTTCCTGTACTCCATACCCTTTCTAGGACTCATTGCTCTTTTTTGCTATTTATTAATAGTTACCATTCTAATCACAATAAGATGGATATCAGTGTCACTTTGATATACATTTCTTTTTATGGCTAAGGATGTTGAATCTTAATGAAATTATTGGTCATTTGTATTTCTTTTTTGAAGGCTGTTCAATTCATGTGCCCATTTAATAATTGGATTATTTATTCTTTGGGTGCTTAATTTTTAAGCTCCTTATGTATTCTGAATAATTAATTGCTTATGAATAGCTAGCAAGATTCCTCTCATTTTATAGACTGTCTCTTCAATCTGGTAATTGCTCCATTTGATATGCAGGATTTTTTTAATTTGCAGCAATATCATTTGCCAATTATTGCTATGATTCTATGAGATATTGATATCCTACTTGAAGAATCATTGCCTATGCCTATATCATAAATAGTTACCCTATGTCTTCCTCCATTTGTTTCAAAGTTATAGATCTTACATTGAGGTCTTCGATTCATTTTTCAGTGGACTTTTGAACAGAATGATAGATAGGAGTCTAACTTCAGCCTTCAGAATGAAGTCTTCCCAACAGCATTTGTTGAAGAAGCTGTCTTTCTCCAATATATATATATTTGACATCTTTGTGAAAAAGTCAGATAGCTGTGGTTGTGTGTGTTTATTTATGGGTCTTATTCTATTTGTCTACATGTCTATTTTTGTTAAGAGCTTACTACTTTTTCCTCCAAGCTGGTCATGAACTATGGTCCTCCCAATCTCTGCCTCCAAAGTAGATATGACCTTAGGTGTGAGCCACTGTCTCTGGCCTGATAATATTTTTCTGAGTGCTCAGGTTAGTCTGAGTTTTCTTCATGACAGGAGATGGCTTGATAGTGAATAAGAGAACTAAGGAAAAGTGGAGACACTGGCACTGGAGAAGATGAGAGCAATGAGAAGAACTTTCTGGCAGGAGGAATAGCAAAACGAAGGCCTTGACGTGGAAAAAAGCAAGTTAATGTGAGAGCTAGAAGGTAGTAAATGAGCCAGAAGTGTTTAACTCAGAGAGAGAGATTAATTGAATAAATTGAAAATTAAGGATAATGAGATCCAGGTTTATCTTTTCATTAAACCTTGTGATGTTGGATAGGAACTGAAGATGTTGGTTTAGAAAACCCAGAAACAGCAATATTCCACGTTAAATGAGCATACCTAGTGCCCTAATTTTTGGCTTATAAGTATCATTTTTTTTCTAAACGGAACCATGACTCCCTGAAGAATCACACATTCCAGAGCTAAAGGTTGGGAAGATCTGAAACACCTTACTGCTGGGAAGCATTCAAGAGTAATACAAAATCCAGTTTGAAGAGGATCCCACTGAGCAAATTAGGGCAGCCACTGGGGACAAGTAATGATCCCCCAAATTGTAATCCATTGAATAACAGGAATCCATGATCTTACACTGATAAAAAATTAATGAGAAAAATAGATACACTGTAAGTTTGATTAGAATGGGATAGCTCCCTAAGTTCAAAGTACTCCCCCCAAAATACTAATCATGAAGAAGAGAATAACATCAGGGTAGAGAGCCAGGCAGACATCACTTTAATCAAATCCTCTGAATGAACATCATTAGCAAATTGAAATCAGAGAAAAATTGAAATTGTGGGGCACTTGATAACATGCAACTCAAAGAGCATAATGTCATGTCTGTATCATTCCATCCAAAGATATGTGACTGGAATCTAACCAAGTGAGAACATCAGACAAAGCAAATTAAAGGTATTATTTTAAAAATAAATAAAAAACAAAGAGGTTCTGAAAGACTAAGAATGATTTCTTAATTGATGGACTGAACGATGGAAAAGAGAGATATAACAGTGAATGTGATCCATGATTCTGCCCTGGATCTTTTGATTATGACTTATTAGGAACGTTGGGGAAACTTCAAAGGGATCTGTGGCTTTGGTGGTAGTAATGTATCAGTGTTAACTGCGTGGTTTATACTTTGGTTAATTGCCTGGTATATACTTTGGGTATGTAAATAAATTCCCTTCTTGTAGGAAATGAGCAAGAAGGTAGGCATTCAGGAATAACTAGCATATTGACAACTTACTTAAAATAGTTCAGGAGGCCAAGAAAGTTCTTTGCACTACCTTGAAACTATCCTAAAAATGTGATATTCAAATTAAAGGTTTGTAATAATACTTTATTTGAAAATCATCTTATTGCATGGATTATATAGGACAAGAGGAAAGAGCCAGGACATCAGATTTGATGCATCTGTAGTAGATTAGATAAGTGGGTGGTGGCAGTTTTTTCCACCCAGAATTCTAGTCATAGAAATGGAAGGAAGGAGAGAAGATTTTAAATATTCTTAGGAGAAGCAGCAGATGGTAAATAGAGGTTTGATAAAATAGATAATTCAAAGATGTTTCTAGGTTTAAGCCTAGTACCTGAGTGATTAGTAATGTCATTTTTTTGACATGGAGAAGACTTAGAGAGGAAAGAGCTTGGGAATGAAATAAAGAGCTCTGTGCTAGATGCATTAGGTTGGGAACACCCATGAAATAGCTGGGTGAAACTGCTAAGTGAGCAGTTGGAAGTAAGGGTTTGGTTCTTAGAGATCATCTATAAATTTTAGTATCACCAAAACATACAGGGTTTTTTTTTAGAAAAGTGAGTAGGATCACTGCTTCAAACAGGGTTCTTGGTGGAAATCAAACACATCTTCTGAATCATAAAGATAGGGCAGACAGTAAGATGGCAAAACATCTCAAGGCAAATCCAGGGTAGAGTGGAATTATAAATGACTTGAGAAGAAAGGGATTCAAAAGGGAAGCAACCAACCCTGTCAAATGCTCCTAAATTGTGAAATAACAGAGACAGAGAATTTGAGGCAAAGAAGTAATCAGTAACCTTGATAAAGAACTACCCTCAAATGCTGGGTGCTGGTGGCTCACACCTGTAATCCTAGCTACTCAGGATGCTGAGATCTGAGGATCAAGGTTCAAAGCCAGCCCAGGCAGGAAAGTCTGTGAGACTCTTATCTCCAATAAACTACCAGAAAAAGGGCCCAAGTTCAAGCCTCACAACACACACACACACACACACACACACACACACACACACACACACACACACACACACACACACACACACACACACACACACACACACACACCAAGCCAAAACTAAAACTAAAACAAAAAACTACCCTCAGTCTGGTCAGTGAGCCAGGATCAGTCAGATATGAAGAAGGTAAACCACTCTAACAAGTGTGTGTGTGTGTGTGTGTGTGTGTGTGTGTGTGTGTGTGTGTGTGTGTGTGTGTGTGTGAAAAACAAACTACCAACAGATCAGTTTAGAATGAAAAGTATAGCTTCAATGTGCAGTCGGTGCACAACCTGACCAGGGCTTTCTCCAGGACATGCTTTCATTGAAATCCACATTATCTAAAGGTTGGTTGGTTAGACTAAAATGGAAAATGTCTAATGAGATGAGGGTCAGATATTTCACACTACAAATCTTTAAATTATCACATATCTTAACAAACTGGACCAAAATCTGTCATTGGCCAAATAATCTTCTCTAAAGCTCTGTCTGTCTGTCTGTCTGTCTGTCTGTCTGTCTGTCTGTCTGTCTGTCTGTGTGCGCGCACACATGCACACACACGCACATGCATATACGCCTTCAATCAATGTTTGTTTAATTGGTCTAAAAGCTATTCTGACTTTGCATATAAATACATTTGACACTGATTTTTTTTTTGGGGGGGGGGTCCGGTCATGGGGCCTGGGCGCTGTCCCTCCGCTCTTCAGCTCAAGGCTAGCGCTCTACCACTTGAGCCATAGTGCCACTTCCGGCTTTTTTTTCTGCTTATGTGGTGCTGAGGAATCGAACCCAGGGCCTCATGCATGCAAGGCAAGTACTCTACCACTAAGCCACCTTCCCAGCCCCTTGACATTGATTTTATACTCTTTCTCAGAGCACTCTTTCATCATTTCCACATTCCTGAGCATTGCTTTAAATCTTTTATTTTTTGCACAGCTCCATTCATTCTGAGCACCAAAAATATAAGCTTACATTTCAAGGGTAGTCAAGTTTATCCACCATCTGATAGAGCTTAGTTTTCTAATTCAATTTTCTTTAGCCTAAGAACATTGACAATACTCTTGAAAAGAAAGCAATGATTTTTGCCAGATAGTTTTGAATAAATAGTACTGCAACTGCTGAACTTCAAAACTGATAAGAGAAAATATAGATAGGCAGAAGATAAAGGGTTCTATCAATCTGAGTATAGCATAAGTCAAATTGCATTCACTGAAACAAGTCCTTACAGCCAACAGCTGGAAGAAGAGTCAGCCCACAAGCCAGAGTTCAGTGTCTTGTTTTCTCTGTCATACAATACTTGGAAGAGAGATGAGACCGATTATGAAATCTGACAGAGATGGAATGACAGCAGAACTCTCTTCAATCCTCCCTCTCAAATTAGAAGTAGTTCCTTTGTATCCTGTGGTTCTTCTGAGGAAATAAGAAAGTAGGCTTTTCTGTTTAGCTAATGGACAGCTAAGGTGACAAAACTCAAAGCATGTAAGATGATCCTTAATTCTCACATTCCCTCACATACTTTTTGTGCGTTATTTTCTCTCCTCTTTCTACAATCAGGGACCAAGAAAGAGACAAGAGCCATCAGCGTGGGTGAAGGCAATCAAGAGCTAACACAAGATTCCTTCACTCCTTTGAATTCTATCAACATTATTATACTTAAGGAAACTGAGGCTCAAAGAGATTAGAATTATTGTCTGGTTCAAAGCTTTAATACAGTTTGCCCCCCAAAGGCCTAGGTATTGGAAACTTTGTCTCTTGTATGATGAAATTCAATGATAGTTGTGGAACAAAGGGAAGTGACTGGAACAAAAGCACCCTATTGGAAGTGTCACATGAATGGAGTAATGTCCAAGACAGCAAATTGTTGTGGAAGAGCATGTGTGCCCTCTCATTTCTTTTTTCCTTTCATGCTAGAGCACATGCTCCTGCCATGTGATGCTCTCTAACACGAGGTTCTCACTGAAGGCCTAGGTCAGTGCCAGACCTGGGGCCTCTAGAACTGTAAACTTAACATCTTTCCTACAGAAGGCAACCCATTTCAGATGTTAGTTAGGTCATCACAAAATGAATTAAGATGTTTGAAATATCTGTTAATAGTAGGCTTGAGGATGGGAAGGGAAAACAAAAGAGGAGGCAACAATGCTTGATAAGAAATGTACTCATTACCTTGCTCATGTAATTGTAACCTCTCTGAACAGTATTTTCACAATAAAAAAACGTATTAATAAAAAAATAGTAGACTTGAGACTTATTCAGATCACATGACTCCAAAAACAGCTCTTTTCTGAAATAGAGCTCTATTGAAAGAGAATTGGCCAATAATAAACTATCTTTTTAAAGTATACAATAAATAGTGATACACATATACACCCAAGAAACTATCACCACAATCAAGGCAATGAACACAGTCATCATATCCAAAAGTTTCCTTGTGCCCTTTCTCTGTGATATAACCAGCTACCCCACCTCTGTTTAAAAATCAGTTCAGGTAATTATTGATCCTCTTGACCTAATTTTTCTTTCCTTTTGTCAGTCATGGGGTTTGAACCTTGAACCACAGTGCCACTTCTGGGTTTTAGGTGGTTAGCTGGAGATAGTCTCATAGACTTTTCTGCCCATGCTGGCTTAGAATCATGATCCTCAGATGTCAGCCTCCTGAGTACTGACCTGATTTTTTGTCTCTGAGCTTCTTAGTTTTTCCTAGACTCCTGTTTAGAAAGAATGAAATTATGTATGTGTATGCCTTTTCATCTTCTTTTATATAGTGTAATCATATTATATTATATACAATACATATACATTTTATTAGTCTACCTTATAAGTTTTGACCATTATTTTTAATTGACCAATGTCATATCATTAAATGGATGAGTCCCTTTTTTGTCACTTACCTATTATTGATGGTCATTGGGGTTGTTTGAAGTTTGGAGCTCTAAAGTTGCTGTGTACATCCATGTGCAAGATTTTATATGGACAGATGCCTTCATTTCTCTTAGATATATATCTAGCTGTTAAAATCCTAGGTGGTTTGGCATGTATTTAACATTTTAAGAAACTTGACAGTGTCTTCCAATGTGATTGTACTATTTCATATTACTGCTGTCAGTGAGTGAGTGTTCTGATTGTTCCATAACTTGGCCAACACTTGGTGATGTCAGTCTTTTACACTGTATCCATTCTAATGGTTAAATACATAATGATATCCCATTGTAGCTTCAGTCTGCATTTCCCTAATAACTAACATGTTGACCATCTTTCACTGGTTATTAACCATTTATATATTTTCTTCAGTGATGCATCCATTTAAATATTTTCTTGAGTTTTATCAGTTTGTCTTCTTAGTCTTTAGTTGTAGAGGATTTGTGTACTCTACACAGAAGACATGTGGCATGTGTTTTGCAGATATTTTCTCCAGGTGTGTGCCCTATTTCAGTGTGTGTGTGTGTGTGTGTGTGTGTGTGTGTGTGTGTGTGTGTGTGTGTGTGTAGACTGTACTGGGGATTGAACTCTGGGCTTCATGCTTGCTAGGCAGGCACTCTGCCATTTGAGCCCTGTCCCCAGCCCTTTTTGTGTGTGTTGCTTTTATAAAATATGGTTTCATTTATACCCAAACCAACTTGGGTCACAGTTCTCCTTCTTGCATAGCTAGGCTTGCAGGTGGGAGTCTCTATGCCTGGTTTCATATTTTTTAAGATAAATGTTTTCAGTTTTAATAGAAACCATTTATTTCTAAGTGCTTCTTTAGCTATGTCCCACAAAATCAGATATAGTATGTTTTCATTAAAATGCACTTCAAAATACTTGATGAGTAGTAAGTATCCATCACTTGCCAAATCAGGATCCATTACTCTTCACTTCAACCAAGTTTTTTAAAAAAGAAAAAGAATAACTACTAACTTGGGTGATAGAAGTTAACAGTTTATAAAACATTCTTGCACTTCCCTGAAATCTATCAATACTATTAGTGTATTTTATAGATAAGAAAACCTCAGTTCAAATTGAAAAGGCTTGCTCAAAGCAAGCTGGCTAAGCATGAGGCCCTGAGTTCAAACCCAAGTACCAGCAGCAAAAATTTAAATGAATAAAAAACAACTTGTTCAATGTTGAAGTATCAGAAGTAGCTAATTCAAACCTTATTTCACGTATTCATGTTTTGAATCCCACCTCTTCACTTTATCCATATTTCTAAAAGTCTCAGTTAAATACACATGTGCCATCGCAATGGCTAGTTCTCAGACGTAAATATAGTGAAGTCCAATACAGAATCCACAAAGAACAGGCAAAAATTTCTGCCCAACTTGTCCTCGCTGATCTCTGAAACTATCTTCTAATAACAGCCCTGGCCATAGTGCAGACACTGTAACCCAGTGACTTGCAGCCTGTATCTATTTAGCAATATTAATGGCCCAACAAATTAGCATTTGTTAGACTCCCCTTGAAGCTCCCAGGCATTCTGGTCTAGTCAGTACTGGATACAATTCAGGCTTTAGAGTCTCTTGAGGAACCTTCATACTGCTTTCCAGAGTGGTTGAACAAGTTTACACTCCCACCAGCAATTCAGTAGGGTTCCCTTTTGGCCACATCCCCTCCAGCATCTGTTGTTATTAGATTTTTTTTTTATTATAGCCATTCTAACTGGGGTGAGGTGAAATCTCAGGGTTGTTTTGATTTGCATTTCTTTTATGGACAGAGAAGTTGAGCATTTCTTTATGTGTCTATTGGCCTAACTAGAGCAATAAGACAAGATGCAAACATAAAGGGGATCCAAATAAGGAAAGATGAAGTAAAACTCCACTCTTTGCAGATGACATGATCTTGTATTTAAAGAACCCCATGGATTCCACTCCCAAGTTACTTGAGCTGATCCGAAACTTTGGCAAAGTAGCAGGGTATAAAATTAAGCTTCAAAATTCAGTGGCTTTCCTGTAGGCCAATAATGAGAAGAGTGTGGCTGAAATCAGGACAGCAACTCCTTTTGTAATAGTCCTACAAAAAAATAAAATATCTGCCGGGAGCCAGTGGCTCACACCTGTAATCCTAGCTACTCAGGAGGCTGAGATCTGAGGATCACAGTTCAAAGCCAGCCCAAGCAGGAAAAGTCCATGAGACTCTTATCTCCAATAAACTACCAGAAAACCAGAAGAGGCACTATGGCTCAAGTGGTAGAAGGCTAGCTTTGAGCTGAAGGATAGCACTCAGGCCCAGAGTTCAAACCTCAGGACCGACAAAAAATAAATAAATAAATAAAATAGCTAGGAGTTAACTTAACTAAAGAAGTGAAGGAAAAAGGAAATTAAGGCAGAAATAAGGAAGTGGAAAAACCTCCCATGCTCCTGGATAGGGAGGATTAACATCGCAAAATGGCAATACTGCCAAAGGCTGTCTACAAATTCAGTGCAATACCCATCAATATCCCAACCTCATTCTTCAATTAAATAGAAGAAGCAATCCAAAAATTCATATGGAACAACAAAAAAGACCCTGAATAGCAAAAACAATTCTTAGCAGAAAGAACAGTGCTGGAGGAATAACAATACCAGACTTCAAACTCTACTACAAAGCCATAGTAATCAAAACAGCTTGGTACTGGCACAAGAACAGACTGAGGACCAATGGAATAGGACAGAAATGAACCCACAGACCTTAGCCATCTAATCTTCAACAAAGGAGCTAAAAATGATAGAATGGAAGAAAGACAGCTTCTTCAATAAATGGTACTGGCAAAATTGGTTAAACACCTGTAGAAAACTAAAGCTAGCTTATATATCACCCTGCATCAGAATCAACTCCAAATGAATCAAAGACCTCAAGGTCAAAGCAGACACCCTGAAAACATTACAGGAAGGAATAGGAAAATTCTAGGGCTCCTTGGCACAGGCCGAAGTTTTCTTAATAAAGACCCAGAAACACAACAAATCAAAGAAAAGTTGGACAAATGGGATTGCATGAAAGTGCAGAGCTTCTACATGACAAAGGACATAGCTAGCAAATAAATGAAAAACCCACAGATTGGGAGAAGATCTTCACTAGTCATAACACGGACAAGGGCCTCATATCTAAAATATACTTAGAACTCAAAAAAAATTAACTCCTCCAACAACAAATCCTCAAAGAAACAACTGCCCGATTAATATGGGGGCTAAAGATTTAAAGAGAGACTTCTCTGAAGAGGAAATAATGTTTTAGGATTTCTTAGCAAATATCTTAGGTAATTCTGCTGTGAGATATTAGTAGATCAGCCTAAAATGAGAGGAATAGAGGTTAGGAATCCAGTGGGATAAGAGGCGGTAGTAGAAATAGGCAGAGAATTGGTTGTATCCTGTCAGCTCTTTAGGGATTTAGATTTTAAGCTAAGAGTAATGGAGAATAATTGAGATATTTTTAAACTAGAGCAGTGAGATACTATATTTACACTTAAGACAGATCATGATGTGAGACTATGGAGAATGCATTAAAGAGGTCAAAGGCAGGGAGGAAAGGAAGGAAACATGAGGCTTGTTACAACAATTCTGTCAAGGACAGGATGGCAGTTTGGACCATGATAGTGATGGTAGGGGATAAAATTGTTAAGAAAATATTAGCATACTCGGAGGGAAAGCATACAGTGAAATGGAAAAATATTTTTAAAAGGGAGTATCCATAAATAAGAAATGATCATAACTCTAGAAATAGTGATTTGGGATCCAAGGGACCTCTGGTCCCCTTTCCTTGCCTCTCTCCTTTCAGGAGATGTATTGTTTACATTAATAAAGGGAATTTACTGCCTCAGATCATAAAGAGTACAGCTCAGCCCAGAATCTGGAAACCACCATGTTAACAACAGCCGTATTTTTTAACACGGGACTTTAGGAAGCAGTTTTACGATGCTCTCTCATGAAAGTCCTTCCCTACCAGCCTGAGCCTCCCTCTGCTGTACCTTGTTTATGGGCTCAGGTGCTCTGCACTTCATTACAGCATCATCACTCAGCTGGCTATAAAGTTGGAAAATGAACTTTGTCCCGAGTCCTGCACTAAATGTATTCAGAGAAACCTTGTTGTGGAAGCCACATTTTACTTAGACTAGATCTCATGAGTAATGTAACTCTAGGCATATAGACACAGGGTGCAATTATTCTATCCAATAGTATTTCAAACATAGTATAAGTCATCTCCCTGAGGATGGTAAAAAGGTTAGAGATGCAGGTCTCACTGAAGCTTCCTCCTGATTAAGGCAATTATATTTTAACCCCATGTGTTTATGTGATTTTATTATCTTTCCAAGCAACATCAATCATAGTCCAGTAAAGTGTATGATCATTTCCTTTGTATCCAGTTAAGAGAAGAAAATTGCGGGAGAATAAAGAAATGATCTATCAGAAAAGCTTGGTGAATTACTAAAATTACCAACCAAGGATGAGGAGGAGAGCTTGAATACGAAGCAAGGCGATACTAAAACGCTGTTTCTCAACTCTGACCTCATATAAAAATCACCTATTAGCTTTTCTAAGATAAAGAAAAAGACAAGAACAAAAGGCAAAAACTCTACCAGCATTTCTAATCGCAACTCTGGAAACCATAGCTATCCCGAGTATTAGCGGGCTGATGTGGGCTTTTCAGTGTCCAGGCTTCGCTGTTCCATGAAGTTAAGTTCAGTATTTGTCTGTCTCTTCCCTGACGAAAATGCCTAATCTGAATTTGTAAGGGAAAAAATGAAAACCTCACTAACTTTTTTTAAAACCTCTTTAAAATGTTGTTTTTTCAAATGAGTTTTGCTCAGGGGAAGGGGCATTCCTCTTTGAAAACCGTCAGGTGTCATTTTTAGAAATTAATACAACTTTTCTTGTTTTTTTCTCATCCTTTAAAAATATGAATCAGAGCATGTCATTTTCCTATGGACCACCTCTTGCTTTTTCAGGGCCTGGACAGACAAGTAAGTTGAAGCACTGATTGTTTATTTAAATGCTTAAGTTGAAGGTCAAACTAAAAACCTGTCAAGTAAAATCTATCACAAACATATATGTATAAAAACAAAACTCAAGAGTTCAAATGGAGGAATACCTGCTTGGTAAGAAAAAGGCTCTGAGTTCAAATTCCAGTAACACCAAAAAAACCCTGATATAATTTCTACTGGATGAAATGTTGACACAATATCAGATATGACTGAATTCAATTCTATTTTACTATTTTATTGATGGATCAGCAAGGTTTACATAAGTAATAACAAGACAAAGCTTTACACTGATCATAAATTATAATCTCTTTGGGGAATGGGATTTGTTTTTCTTGCCTTCATTTCAGAAGAATCTATTGTCCTTATTCAGATTTTCATATTGTCTATATTCTGGTAACAGTAATATCAAACTAGACCCTTGTCTCATGTTTTGAGGTCCTTTCTCTTTATTGATTTCCATGTGTAAAAACTCTCCTGTTGAGAGCCACTTGCAACTAGAATTGCCAACAAACTTCTGGAATAAAATTTAAATTTCTGGGGCTGGGAAGGTGGCTCAGTGGTAGAGCGCTTGCCTTGTATGCATGAGGCTCTGGGTTCAGCACCACATAAGCAAAAAGAAAAAAGCCAGAAGTGGCACTGTGGCTCAAGTGGTAGAGCTCTAGCCTTGAGCTGAAGAGCTGAGGGACAGTGCCCAGGCCCAGAGTTCAAGCCCCACAATTGGACCCAAAAAAATTTTTTTTAATTTCTTAAAACTATCAGATTTTATATATTTATGATCAATGTTTTAATGGAATCATATATGATAATTACAGTTTTATGGGGAGTATTGTAAAACATTTTAATTTCATCATATATATTGTTATCATACATATGACTATTTTCATAACAGATAAAACTCGAAGTATTGTCTCCTGTGTGGGGGGGTGGGTAGAGGGAGAGAGAGAGAGAGAGAGAGAAAGAGAGAGAGAAATTCAAACATACCTTTTCCCCTTACCATTAGTGTGGTCCCAGGCAAGTCTCCAAATGGCTCAATCCTTCAGTTTTCTCCTTTGCAGAAAGGAAGCTTTAATACTTTCTCACAGGGTTACTGTGTGGACTGAATGAGTTCAGATAAATAAATATAACCCTTAGGTTAGGCTGCATAGAAAACATTCAATAAATCATGGGTTAAGAAATAAAAAGCCATCCTCAAAGAGGCTTTTCCTGACTACCCAACTTAATATAGTTCTTATCAGCATTTCCAATCTATTTGGGGCTTTCATGACATTTATCACTCCCCAGGATTGCCTCATATGTATAACTTCATTATCCATTTTCTTCCTCTAGATTGCAAGTTTTCTGACAAACTAGTTACACCAGCCTCAACAATTCTTTGGTGAATAAATTAGTCTTTATTTAAGCCTATCAATTTTAAGTTAAATCAGAAACTTGAGAAGACTAAATATAAACTCCTTTTTCTAGCTTTTCTCAAATTGTGCTCCTTTCTGATAGGCTAACAAGCATAGCTGTGAATTGCTAAGGCATGAGAAACACAAGTAGGTAGTGGTGGCAGTAAGGGGCCATGACTTGAAGACTGTGGATTGCTCACAATGACAAAGACTTCCCACAGCCCCAGGGAAGTGGGAGTGTTTGACAATATTCAGTTAACTTAGTCTACCTTTGACTAAACTGTCTGATTAATTGATGGTGTTGATTGCTGTTAAGAAGAAAATTGACCAGTTCATGAGCAACTTGTGCCTTGTAGGGCAGAGAGGCATAATGGTAGACAACTACCTTACAGAAGAAAACAGGAATATGGTCCTATTAGATCAACAACTCTGTGAATGCGCCTTCCCCTCCTTTTCAACCATGCCTCTCTACCATGCACTGCCAGGGCAGCAGTTGGGTAAATAAACTTCTCCTGCCTGAATAGTACAAGGTGTTCTCCTCACCGGTTACCTAATGAAACCTACCTACTTAGTATACCTTATGTATGGTGCCAGGACTTGGATGGGGTTTTTGAGTCAGGACGCCGCTTCTGCCTGGTCAGCTCTCCTTCACTCACCGGACTGACTCTCCTACTCATTTACTGGGGTGCTGCAATGAAACCCCTTTGAAATGCCTCCTGCGCTCCCTGGAAAGCCAGAGCGCCTAATTGTTATGGCATTCTCAGTTTTAAACAGTTTTTGCCGCTGCCATGGTAAATGGTCAGAAGTCTGTTTACTTTCAGGCTCTCTTTGCTTTCTGCCCATCATGTCCAACTTTCTCTATCTCTCCCTTTCTCTTTTCTCCAACTTTTTGGTTTGTGCCCTGAAGAGTGTGACGCAGGCTGGGTCCCAGGGACCCCTCCCTAGGTTTCCTCTCAAAGGCTAGCCAATCTAGGCTTGATCTATTTGTTCAGGCTTTCTTTGCATTTTTTCAGAAATTTGCCATCTTGGCCACATGGTGGGTTAAGGGTTTGGTCTCATCTGACCCATAACCTTCCACCAAGCTTACTAATCCATCCATCTATTCTAAGGTGCCTTGCTAACAAGTTGATCTTTTTACAGGCCCTGGTAACTGAGGCTAACCATCTGATGTGCTCTGTTAGCAAAGATGTCTAAACCTTGTTGTCAAAAATTTTAGGTTTTGAGTTTTACCTTTTTTGTTTGGTGTTGTGTATTCTAGTACTGACTACATGGTTCTAAACCCCAAAATAAGGAATCAAATGTTTTCTTTCTGGCTATTGTTTCTAACATATCTATAAGATATTTCTTTGTTGCTTTGTATGTCCCTCCCCCATGCAATGACCCCTGTTTGCACTGTATTTGAAGTTGGTATAATTTGTGGAGGGGAAGGGAAAAAACAAATTGTTCAAACAGGGATACAGGTAGACCCATTGCAACAATGAGATGTACAAGATGTTATGTTGAAAATGAACTTTACAGCTTTGGCGCAGGGGTTGGGGGGAGGGAGGTTTGGGGGGGGAGGGAAGATGGGAAGGGATGGGAAGGGGAAACAAAGGAGGAGGTAACAATGCTTAATAAGAAATGTACTCATTACCTTACCCATGTAATTGTAACCCCTCTGTATGGCATTTTCACAATAAAAATAAAAAATAAAATATTGAGCATATCTGTGCTAAGATTCTCATTACATCTAATGAGCTTTGTCATTGCAGAATATTTGTTGGTTAATTCTTGAAAAGGAGCAGGTAAACTCTATTTATTCTATTTGATCTCCTTGTTGCTTTAATTGGAAATAACAAAAGGTTTTTGTGGCAAAGATTGCAGTTTAAAGCCAGCCCGGGCCAAAAAGTCCCTAAGACTCCATCTCCGAACTAACCTACAAAGAGCCAGGCTGAAAGCATGGCTCAAGACTCTTATCTCTAACTGGCAAATACTTGAAGTGGTACTATAACTCAAAGTGGTAGAGCACTAGTCTTGAGCAGAAGTATTCAGGGACAGTGCCCAGCCCTTGAGGTCAAACCTCCATGAATACTACCTGGGACAAGCCATCCCAGCAATGAGCACCTAGACTCAGCCAGTGTGGGGAAAAAGGGACCATGGAGTAAGAGGAGATGATGTCATATCAGCCACTTTGTGACTGCCCTTTCAAAATTAACCAGAGACGGGAGGTCAATAGAAGTAAGAAGCCTGCCCATCTAATGTCCATGCCTGTCTACCTTTTAACTGGACAGGAATTTATATTCTTGACTTTGTTACCTGACTTCTCTTCTACCTAGTTAGCTAGATGTCAGAAGTAGCTAGGGACATTTCTACCAACATTTTCAGCCCCAAGTCCTTCCCCTTGCCATTTTTTTGCTATCTAGTATTTTTGTTCAGCCCCTTAAGGCTCATGAGACTTTCTCCAGACTTTATCCAAGAGACTTGGCTCCTCCAGACTTTATCTAAGGACTCACACCTAGCAAATGACAGCTGCTGCCTGCTGCCTTTTCAGAGGAGACTACATCTCAGCCTTTTACCCCTACTGTCGACTCCCCTTGCAAGCAGGAAGTAGCCAGAGAGAATCTTCACCCTTTTTCATAATTACCAAAAGGCTGGAATGTAAGGTCTGCACAGGGACACCTCCCTACCTCTTGGCTAAGTCCTCACCCAGTATCTGTTACCTAGGTAACTGGCAGATCTGGAAGCAGTCACCTTCCTCTCCTGCTAGGTCACATCCTGGGCTGCCTCTGGTCACAAGCCTCCCATCTGACCCTAGGCAGTTCTCAGACCCTAAGGTCACATCTGGATCCAGTGTGGTCACACCTTTCCCCCCACCTGGCCACACCTCTTCCTGTCTCTGGCCTAGATAAGTCTGACCTGGGGTGGGTCTCCCCATTTTTTTTTTCTTTTCCAGCCATGCCTCTCCACCATGCATGGCAGGGGCAGCAGTTGAGTAAATAAACTTCTTTAACTGCCTGAAAAAAAAAAATCCGTGAATGAACACAATCCATTCCAGACTGGTCACTTAAAAATATGCCTTCTATTTGGAAAGCAGTATGGAGGTTCCTTAAAAGACTCTACATAGAACTTCCTATGACCCAGCAATCCCACTTTTGGGCATTTACCCAAGTGTTCACAAACAAGACCACACTAAAGCTACCAGCACGACTATGTTTATTGCAGCATTATTTACTATAGCTAAGATACGGAACCAACCCAGATGCCCCTCAGTAGATGAATGGATCAAGAAAATGTGTTATATATACACAATGGAATTCTATGCCTCCATCAGAAAGAATGACATTGCCCATTTGTTAGGAAATGGAAAGGGGTGGAAAAAATTATATTAAGTGAAGTAATCCAGGCCCAAAGAAACATAAGTCCCATGGTTTCCCTTATTTGCAATATCTAGTATATGTCTGAGTCAAGTAGAAAAGGTCAGATAAGTTGATGTTAGGGAAATGAACCCTAAGATATGTATTCAAATGTTTTTTTTCTTTCATGTGATTGTTTCTAACACATTTATAAGATTATTTCTTTGTTGCTTTGTATGTCCCTCCCCCACAATATAATCCCTGCTTTCACTGTATTTGTTGTCGGTATAATTTGTGGAGGGGAAGGAAAAAACAAATCGTTTAAATAAGGATACAGGTGGACCCATTGCAACAATGAGATGTACAAGTCGTTATATCAAAAATGAACTTTACAACTTTGGTGGGGGGGGGGAGGATCTGGTGGGGAGCAGGGGGAGGATGGGATGGGAAGGGGAAACGAAGGAGGAAGCTACAATGCTTGATAAGAAATGTACTCATCATCTTGCCCATGTAATTGTAACCCCTCTGTACAGTATTTTCACAATAAAAAATGATGAAAAAAAAAGAATTAAAAAAAATATATACATATGCCTATAAAACAGAGCTGGAGGCATGGCTGAACTTGCTAGACTAGCAAGACCCTGAGTTCAAACTCAAGTATTGCTAAGGGGATGGGGAGGAGGGAGAATAAAAGTTTACTTAGGCTATAGATGGTGGCACACACCTGTAGATCCCAAAACTCAGGAGCAGCACTATTTCAAGCCAGACTGGGCTACATAGTGAAACTCTGTCTTGAAAATCCCAAAATACAGCCAAGCAAATTATAATAAAAAGTTAAGCTCCCAATTGAAAAATATATATATATGACTCCTAGCTGGGCGCTGGTGGCTCACGCCTGTAATCCTAGGCTGAGATCTGAGGACCACGGATCAAAGCCAGACTGGGCAGGAAAGTCCATGAGACTCTTATCTCCAATAAACTACTAGAAAACCAGAGGTGGTGTGGTAGCTCAAGCGGTAAAGCGCTCACCTTGCCTACTAAACCAGGTGCTGTCATGCCTGTAATTCTAGCTACTCAGGAGACTGAGATCTGAGGATCATGTTTGAAGCCAGCCTGGGTAGGAAAGTCCATGAAACTCTTATCTCCAATAAATTACTGAGAAAATAAAAAAAACAGAAGTAACACTGTGGCTCAAGTGGTAGAGTGCCAGCCTTGAGCAAAAAGCAGCTCAAGGAGAGAGCCCAGGCTGAGAATTCAAGCCCCAGGACCCAGCCAAAAAAAAAAAAAAATGCCTGCTAAGAAAAAGAATTCTGGGGAGGATGGGAAGGGATGGGAAGGGGAAACAAAGGAGGAGGTTACAATGCTTGATAAGAAATGTACTCATTATCTTGCCCATGTAATTGTAACCCCTCTGTACAGTATTTTCACAATAAAAAAAAGAAAAAGAATTCTGTTGCCCAACTAATTTATGGTTTAGCAGAATGAATAGCAAGAAGCTTACCTCTTTCTTTTTTCGTGTGTGCATGCACGCACGAATGTGTGCTTGCATGTGCTAGTATTGGGACTTGAACTAAGGGCCTTGGTGCAGTCCCTTAACTTTTTCACTCAAGAATGGCACTTTACTACCTTAGCCACAGCTCCACTTCCAGCTTTTGTGGTAATTGTTATTGTTTGATGCTTAACTGGAGATAAGAGTCTCTTACTTGCCTGCCCAGACTAGCTTTAGACAAGATCCTGATATCTCCACCTCCTAAGTAGCTAGGATTATAGGCTTGAGGGACCATCACCTGGCTGGATGGGGATTTTGTTGTTGTTTTAATGATAGCTTCCTTCACTCAATGAGCCAACAGAACTTTATGCTAACACATTCCTGCATGTTATAAATTGAACTGAATATTTCCAGTTTGATCTTTCAAATCAAATATCCAACCATCGCTAACCTACCTGGTACTAGACCCAGGACACTGACCTGTACTGACCACATTGAAGTTAAGTCATTCTTGGGGACTTCATTTGGCCGTCCATTTCCACTTCATCATAACTTTTTTCATCATATTTACTTCTAAGAGAATACAAAAGTAAACATCACCTTTCTGGAGTTCCCTTGTGCATCCGGGGGACTTTCCCTGACTGAACCCTCAGGTAAGCACTTGTACATCTGCAGAAAGCTTTCATGGAGCCCTCATTTCCTTGGAAACCATCCTCTGCTACAGAGCTTTGAATACTCCAACATCAACAGCAGTAAATCTACTCTAAGCACCTTAGAACAAATGAACATCTTTCAACTGAACAAATCTGACTGCTTTGATCTTGGTGATTTATGATTCTCCCTGGAGGCAAGCTGGAGGGCCTTTCTTTTAAAAGCTTTGTTCTCTAATTTTTTGCTTCCCAAACTTTTTTTCAAAAGAAAGAGCATAGTTTAAAAAGGATACTATTTGCAATGCATAGTATGGCAAATAGTTGAGGATTTTTGCTGTGACAAGCCAACCAGGGGCTCCAGTGTCATCTATAGGTTGAGGGACTTGGAATCTTGGGTTACTGAAATCCATTTGTGCGGTGCAACAAAGACACCAGTGTTTGATATAAACACTGTGAAATGTGTAGCTATGTCCCAGACACTGGCCATGGAATTATACCACTAGAACCATGGCCTCATGGCCTCCAGTCATTACATGTCATTGAAGCCATCATTGCTGATACTCTCAGGGCCGATTGCACATGGTTTGTCTATCAGAGCAGACAGAGGGACCTGGTGTGTTGTTTACCAAGTTATTGGGTTCTCTAGAAATCATACCGTCTTTTTACTTTAAAATTCTAATTTTTTTACATTGTTCTAAATACAAAGCAGCACAGCAGAGAATACATGAATACAGTCCCCTCTCTTTCCCTGTCTGCTGTAGGTAACTGCTCATCCCCCAAACTCCTCTCCAATCAGAATGAAAAGAAGATAATATTTTTATCATAAATGGGTGATTTATAAGTGTGTATCCATTTCTGGGTTGCAAAGTGTTATGATTTATGAACACAGTATGGAATACTAAATCTAGCTACTTACTATGTCTCATACCTTCAATAGTTAACTTGTAGGGTGATTAAAGCTTTTTTTTTTTTTTTTTTGGTCAGTCGTGAGGCTTGAACTCTGGGCTTGGGCGCTGTCCCTGCACTCTTCAGCTCAAGGCAAGCACTCTACCTCTTGAGCCACAGCACCACAGCACAGCACTCTTATTGGAGATGAGTCTCATGGAGTTTCCTGCTCAGGCTGGCAGTGAACCGCGATCTTCAGATCTCAGCCTTCTGAGTAGCTAGGATTACAGGCATGAGCCACTGGCGCCTAGCTAAAGCTTTTGAAATGTATTCTCTGCATAGTTTTGAAATGTACAATAGTCTATTATCATCTGTATTCATAATATTCTTTTTACCCTTGCACCATTCTCTGCTCGCCACTCCTGTCTCTCCTCTGGCCTCTGTAACAATCTATGAATTTCTTTCAATGCCACGTGCACTTGAGCACACAGTCATTGCCTTTCTGTGCCTTGCTTATTTCATTTAGCACCATGTTCTGCAGTTACATATATGTCATCAGAAAGGACAGGATTTGCTGCTTTTGTAGGGCTATTATTCTACTGTGAATATACTCTCTGTTGGGGGGCACATCCATGCATTCCATAACTTGGCTATTGTGAATGCTGCTGCGAAGAACAGCAGATGAAGAAAGCAGGCATCCCTTCAAAAAAGTGATTTTGCCAGGCGCTGGTGGCTCACACCTATAATCCTAGCTAGTCAGGAGGCTGAGATCTGAGGATCTCGATTCAAAGCCAGCCTGTGCAGGAAAGTCTGTGAGACTCCTATCTCCAATTAACCACCAGAAAACTGGAAGTGGCACTGTGGCTTAAGTGGTAGAACACTAGCCTTGAGCTGAAGAACTGAGGGACAGCGCCCAGGCCCAGAGTTCAAGCCCTGTGACAGACAAAAAAAAAGTGATTTCACATCTTTTGAGTAAACACTTAGAAATGGAGTGCTGGATCAGAAATCAATAGTACAACTCCCCTTCTTACTCTATATATACAAATGTAAATACATACATACATATACATATACATACATATATTCAGATAACATGAATGCATGTGTGCTATTTTGCATCATGGCTTTTCACACTTTAAAGAAAAAGTTACAGCACTTAAGTAAATACTTAAAGAGGTTCTTTTTTTCTCACTCTTTTTTTTAATAGTATCATAGATTTCCATTGTGTAGAGGTACTACAGTTCCTTTGAACCAATACCCATTGCTATTTACTTGGCTCATTTGCAGTATTTGCAACTATAAACAGAAATGTACGTCATCTTTTATGTATGTAGGTATGTTTTTAGAAGAAATTTCCAGAAAAAAAGATTACAAGGCCAAAAAATAAGGCATTTTTAATTTTGTTACATATTTGTAATTTGGATCATTACATTTATAATTCTGTAATTACAAAATTTGTAATTTTTGAATAATGTTGTCAACTTGTTCTACAGAAAGATTTATCATTTTATACCTCTACCAGTACTTCAGAACACTTAACTTTTCCCTCAGCCTTGCCAACAGAGTTTGCCACCCAACCGTTAGATTTTTGCCAATCTGGTATATTTTGGTGTAGTTTTAGATTTCATTTATCATGTGAGGAAGGCTTGTCATTTTTTTCAATTGTTTAAGGTCATCTGTAGTCTCTGATAATAAATCTTCCTGCTGGAATTCACTAGAGTTGCTTTCTATCACTATAAATGGTTGCACTGATTCAAAACCATCTCTCCTGGAATCTATAGCCATGCTCTGCACTTGTTTCAATAATGGTCTTCAAAGTAGCACAGTGAAGGAGCAGGGGTTTTACCCCAAGCTCACGTTCTTCTAAAGAGGCGGGGGGAAGAAGTCAGAGGTATTCATAAATCATCTCCAGCTCCAGCATCAGCTCTAGCCTCTTAGATTTAATCATGTTTTGCTGGTTAAGTGCTTGAGCAGGAATAAATGCAGTGGTCAGCTGATGTACCATGTGTTAAGGTTCTGACTCCAGTTCAAATTTCACTGACTTCAAAATGTCTGTACATATTATAGAATACTAGAATAGCTAAAAAGAACATGTCTATTCTTGTATCTTCTCCTTCTTTGTGTTCTTCTCTCCTGCCTTCCTTATTTAATTCTTTCCTTCCTTCGTTATTCCCAAAGAAGTTGATCATTACAGATTAAGAGCATAGGTGAAGTTGATCTCGCCATCACCATTTTATTCTCTCCTCCTGTAGCACATCTTGCTTTCCCCAGTGAATTGTAAAGACTTCAGCAAAAACTCTGTTAGATTATTTGGACTTTGCCAGAAAACCATGCAGACATCCAGGTACAGAGAACAAAGAAAGGTTTATTGCTGGGATAGGGGCTGACAAGACCCCTTCTCACAAGGGAGAAGTGAGAAGCAGCACCAGCTATTGTCTGAGGTGACCTATATATCCTAGGAGGTTTAGGAGGGGCTAGAAGGGACTAGGGGTGGGAGACCCTGGTGTGGACATGTGGGCCAGGGGCTTCATCATGGTGGATTAGGATTTATGGCCACTGCCCAAGTAGTAGATAAGGGTCTCTGCAGCTGCCCAGACCTGAAGGTCACTCTAAGGGGTTCTTGTTGCCTTATATGGTGGTAGCTGCCCCAGAGAAGTGCCATCCCAAAGTAAAGGGGGTTGGAGGCTGATTATTTACTGCCTGTACTAAATGGGCCTAGTGTTACCTGGGAAGGAAGCACGCCAAGCTATGGAGAGGGGAAAGAAGAACATTGGGCTAACAATCTTGCAATTTAACCTGACCTCTGCATGTATGTAGATTCCTCCCATGCAAAATCCCAACATGGAAAAGGATCCGAAATAAGAATTAATGCCAACCACAGGCCTAGAGGGGACTTTCCTGGCCTGAAGAGTCAATCCCAGCCAACCAAGTTGGCAGATCCCAGGACAAAACAGTGAGAGCATCACTGAGAGATTGAAACCAATAGACTCAGCCCTTGGCAGACAGCAACACACGGTACTGATTACTCCCAGAAGGCTGCAGAGTATTTGCCTGGTCATGGCAGAATCCCAGGATTCAGAAGAAAGAATATGGCAACAAGGGACAAGAACCAGTAGGTGTTAATCTGGTAGTGGGGGCCAAGTCCTGCTGCTATGTAAATACACGGAACCGTTGACTGAGGAGCAAAGGGATGTTTGTTCTCCAGCCCAAGAAAAATTTATAGGAAGGAAGGAAGTGCTACAGAGAACCACATGGAAAGGAAACTTGGCCTACACTTTGATATGCTCATTTTAACAAGGATTGTAAAACACATCAGTAAAATTTTAGTCATTAAAAATATCACCAAGGGAGTCAGTCCCAGTGACTCATGCCTATAATCTTAGCTGTTCAGGAGGCTGAGATCTGAGGATTACAGTTCAAAGCCATCCAGGGCAAGAAAGCCTATGAGAACTTTATTTCCCACTAACAACCAAAAGGCTAGAAGTGGAGCTGTGGCTCAAGTGGTAGAGCAAAAGGCAAAGGGATAGTGCCCAGGCTCTGAGCTCAAGCCTCAGAAATGGCACAAAACTTAGTAATGAGAATATCATCCAAGGCTACACAAATAGTTTTATTCCATCACAGAGACTGGAGTGACTGAAGCTCACCAGCCAGGTAAGGATCAAGTGGTGTGGGCTGTGCAGCAGAAATATGAGGTTCCCGCTGCCTGGCTACATGGATGGAACACTGAGTGAAATCAGCCAGCCACACAAATACAAGCACCACGCGTTTGTGCTCATTTGTGCAAACTAAGGGGAAAGCAAAACAAAGAAAACAGTCATGAAAGGAAGAGGAGGGACTACCAGGGAAGTGGGAGAGGAAAAGAAAGAGGGAAGAAAATAAGAAAGAGTCATGAAGGGAGTGAATAGTCTATCAGAAGCATGTGTGGAAATATCACAATGACACCCTCCACATTATACATGGTAATCAAAACATAGGGGAAATGCTGTAGTAGAAGAGATGAATATATACAAACAAAAGGATCGTGGTGAAATCCATTATGTACAATTTGACACACACCAATCAAAAAGAATGCATATTTGCACATATTTTTATGTGTTTATTTTCACATGCATGAATCACCTTGAAGAAAGCTGGGTCAAGATATTAAGACCATGTTTGGTGAACCCTAAATGGGACTTTTATCTCTGTATGTGTAGGACTTGGGAGACCAAGAACTGAGGTTAAAGCTCAGATTATAAATGGGCTGGATAGGATTCTACCAAAGCCCATTTAAGCCCATTATGCCATCAGGGTCTCCCTCCAAACCAAGGATACTTGCAGACCTAAAAAGAAAAAAAAAATGTATGAGAAAATTTAGGCCCAAGAATTTGGACAGGTCACCTTTAAGAGATCATAAGCTGACACCACCACTGAGAAGCACACAAAACATCTCTTTTTTTGGGGGGGGGGTCCAGTCATGGGGCCTGAACTCTGGGCCTGGGCGCTGTCCCTCAGCTCTTCAGCTCAAGGCTAGCACTCTACCACTTGAGCCACAGCACCACTTCCAGCTTTTTTCTTTTTGCTTATGTGGTGCTGAGGAATCGAACCCAGGGCCTCATGCATGAAAGGCAAGTGCTCTACCACTGAGCCACCTTCCCAGCCCCCACAAAACATCTCTTTTCCCATCCATTCAGAACTGTTATCTATCTATACTGGTCTCATTCACTCAGGCCTGTCCAGATTCCCTGTGATGATACACAGTATCTTCATAACACAGTAAATGATGCTTTATTGGCTCATATCCAGTTCTGTGGAACTTTTGTGTTGGATAGCTGGATATAAAATTAAAATTATAACAATCATGATGGGAAGTACTCACTTCGTTTACTTCTCTTCATTATCTTTTCAACTGGCTTTCATAGTATATGTAAAATTACAGTTCAGATAAAGTCTTTCCCAAGGCAGAGGCAACACAGAAAACATCTTTAAACCTCTTTTACTTAGAACCAGGATCACCAGGAATATAAATTGCAATGTGATATATACCCCTTGCCACTGAGATTATTCAACATTGTCAATGTGTTTAGTTCTCTCTTGCTACCTTTCTCTCCTACATGTTTCTTGTGGCTCCCCCCCCCCCTGCTCCAGGCCCCCTGTATATGAAACTTGTCTTTTGTTCTCTCTCTCTCCCTCCCCCCTCCCCCCTTTTCTCCCCCCTCTTTCTCTCTGTCTCTCACACACACACACACACACACACACACACACACACACACACACACACACACACACACACACACAACCTTGAACACTAATCACCAGCATGGCCATCTTCACATCCCAGTAGGGCCAGATTTTCCGCAGCTGAGGCTGTCAATAACATTACGAAGTTAAGCTTACAGAGTGTTGTTTATTTATTTATTTGTCTAAGCCCTCTAATCTAGGCATTTGCAGGCCCGCCATAACAGCAAGTGTCTACAGACATTAGCTAATTCATTCTCCACACTTTCCCCTGTGGGGGCACTGACAATGTAATAGAATACTGTCAGATACTCGGGGAGAATGGGACTTACAGGAACATTTTGACAGAACGCTAGTGGTGTATCTTGATAATTTATTGAAACCACCTGGCTTCAGATATCCTACTCTGGGTAATATCTAACTATCATTCTGAAATTTTTCAAACCTACAGAAAAACAGAAAGAAGAGAATAAAAGGCATCCATATTCTTTACCCCTGGGCCTCCATTGTAAGCATTTTGTCACATCAGATTTGCCCTACTCTATTTTGGTGTTTGTGATAGAGGGAAGTATATCATTTAAGAATGACATATAGCTATCATAACATGCCAACCCTATTTATTTCAGCACTTGTCTCTCAATAATAAAAAGCATTCAGTATATCAGTACCATACTCAAAGGATTTAACTTTGATAGGGTCCCATCAAATAACCATACGTAGTGAAACATTTCAGATTGACCTAATGAAATCCTTCGAACTACTTGTATTTTTAAACCCAAGATCTGATGGAAGCTGACACATTGTGGGTTTTTCATCTGTTTTTAAGGTTTTGTATTGTGAAAATACTGTACAGAGGGTTTACAGTTACATGAACAAGGTAATGAGTACATTTCCTAACAAGCATTGTTTTTCCCCTACCATCCCTTCCTTCCCACCTCCTCAACTGCACTGCCCCGCCCCCACCCCATCTAAACTGTAAAGTTCGTTTTTTGACATAGTGTCTTGTACATCTCATTGTTGCAATGGGTCAACCTGTACCCCTATTTAAATAATTTGTTTTTTACAATGTCTTTCTATTTGTCTTTTCCTAAAAACACATCTCCCTATTCACTCCTCTCTCTTCTTCTTTGTTTGATCTTCCAACACAAGGACACCCCTGAAAAGCATGTTGTCTTACAAAATATTACACACCTGGATTTTCCTGCTCATTTGCCTGAACTTTTTTTTTTTTTTTTGATCAGTCATGGGATTGAACTCTGGGCCTGGGCACTCTCCCTGATCTCTTTAGCTCAAGGTGAGCACTCTACCACTTGAGCCACAGCGCCATTTCCCATTTTCTGGTGGTTAACTAGAGATAAGAGTCTCATGGACTTTCCTACTTGGGCTGGCTTTGAACTGCAATCCTCAGATCTCAGCCTCCTGAGTAGCTAGGATTACAGGCATGAGCCACCAGCACCTGGCTTACACTTTTTTATTTTTATTTTTTATTAATAAGTTTTTTTATTGTGAAAGTATCATACAGAGGGGTTACCATTACATGAGCAAGGAAATGAGTACATTTCTTATCAAGCATTGTTGCCTCCTCCTTTGTTTACCCTTCCCATCCCTGCGCTCCCATCTCCCCCCCACTCTCCCGCCCCCCACTCCCACTCCCACTCCACCCCATCCCCACCAAAGTTGTAAAGTTTGTTTTTCAATATAATGTCTTGTACATCTCATTGTTGCAATGGGTCCACCAGTATCCCTATTTAAATGATTTGTTTTTTCCCTCCCCCTCCACAAATTATACCAGCATCAAATACAGTGAAAGCAGGGGTTATATCGTGGGGGAGGGACATACAAAGCAACAAAGAAATCATCTTATAAATATGTTAGAAACAATCACATGAAAGAAAACAATTTGAGTCCTTATCTTGGGGGTCATTTCGCCTAACATCAATTTGTCTGACCTTTTCTGCTTGTCTCAGACATATACTAGTTATTGCATATAAGGGAAACCATGAGACCTATGTTTCTTTGGGCCTGGCTTACTTCACTTAATATAATTTTTTCCAAGTCTTTCCATTTCCTAACAAATGGGGCAATGTCATTCTTTCTGATGGAGGCATAGAATTCCATTGTGTATATATATCACATTTTCTTGATCCATTCATCTACTGAGGGGCATCTGGGTTGGTTCCATATCTTAGCTATAGTAAATAATGCTGCAATAAACATAGTCCTGCTGGTAGCTTTAGTATGGTCTTGTTTGTGATCATTTGAGTAAATGCCCAAAAGTGGGATTGCTGGGTGATAGGGAAACTCTAGTAGAGTCTTTTGAGGAACCTCCATACTGCTTTCCAAAGTGGCTGAACAAGTTTCTTTTTAAATTATCTTTAAGTAATTGTTCAAAGGAGTTTCCATGTAACAAAGCAGCTTATGAATACAATGCATTTTGATCAATGTGACCCTTTTCAATATTCTCACCCATCCCTCCTATCCCATCCCTTCCCTCATTTGCCTGTGCTTTGATTCAAGTTGATCATTTGGGCAACACATAAATGATGTTGTGACCTTGCCTTTATATCCCATTAAAAGACCAATCTCCTATCTTGTTTTGAATGCTACTAAATTTGCTTATTTGATTAACAGGGAATCTAACAAATTTCTTCATTGTAAAGGCACCATTTCCCTCTGTAATAGATAAAATAATAAATGATGCCTTAAGATGATGTATATGTTCTTTTCCCTGACAACTTTTTATCCATTAGTTAGTTTGTGCTTCCATTAACGATTCTCTCCTACATGGACTATAGTCCATGTAGTGTTGGTGGGGGAGAAAATGCTCATTTTCAAGTGCACTCATACCTTTCTACATATATTAATTTTGATTCTTTTGGGGAAAAAAAGAACTTCACCTCAGATAATTATTATGGGCTGGGCACAGTAGCCTGTGTCTGTAATTCTAAGACAGAGATCAAGAGGGTCAGCGTGATTCAAGGCCAAACAGGCAAAAAATCTCATGAGATTCCCATCTCCACTAATGAGAAGTCGTGTGTGTGCCTGTCATCTCAGCTCTTCAGCAGTATTTACAAGAGGATCATAGTTCAGGCTGGCCCAGATTAAAAATGAGACCCTATCTCAAAAATAACAAAAGCAAAAGCAAAAAGGATGGGAGCTATGGCTCAAGTGGTGGAGTCCCTGCCAGGAAAGTTCAAACCTCACTTCTTTTTTTTTAATTTTTTTTTGTGAAAATACTATACAGAGGGGTTACAATTACATGGGCAAGATAATGAGTACATTTCTTATCAAGCATTGTAGCTTCCTCCTTCGTTTCCCCTTCCCATCCCATCCTCCCCCTGCTCCCCACCAGATCCTCCCCCCCACCAAAGTTGTAAAGTTCATTTTCAACATAATAACTTGTACTTCTCATTGTTGCAATGGGTCCACCTGTATCCCTATTTAAACGACTTGTCAAACCTTACTTCTATACATGCACACATACACACACACACACAACCATTATGGAACTTCATGATTCTTTTAACACTCAATATGTTGTAACCCATAACTGTCATTATTCATTTTGAGGTTCATATTTTTTAAATGTGGGCAAGGGAACTCACTTATGGCTAGTAAAATCTGTAATTTGACTACATTATTGTAGACACAACACGCAGGAAAGAAGCGATGCTGCATAAAAATAATGAATTTTCACATGTAGCAGTTTAGTAAGGAATGCAGATGCCTTTTTACACTCCACTTTCTAGAATTATCCTCATTCAAACAGTGTTATTTTTGATCCCATCCCACAAACTTGCAAGAGCATCAACAATATCATCAATAGTTTTGAAGATTTGGGATAGTGAGAAAGGACACAGTATTGTCTGATTGTCCAGCTTCTTCAACAGTGGGCTCAAATTCCATCACCTGAGCACTTTATTCAATTCTGAAGGCTTTTGCTGCAAACCTAGTTCCCACATGAGAATGGAAGTCCCTGAACAATCTACATCAAATCTTGCTCTGGGAAGAGAGCATTCATTCTCTGCTACAGCACCTTTCACATCTTCTCCGCCTCTGAGACCAGCATAAGGCACCAGGCAAATGGAGTGACCCAAGCAAACATCATTCATGGCTAAGTCATCTGTGGGTTGAGTTTCCTAGTCACAACATCATTCACTTTTTGCCTCTTTATGCCTATGCATATCTTGTCAATCACCTACCAGTCTTCTAAGCTAAAATCACCCTGAATCATCTTCAATAGTGGCCTTCCTGACATTCTCTCCCTCCCTCCTAGATAACACCACATGTCCCCATTCTCTTGGCTCATCCTAGCCTCTGTGTGTGTGTGTGTGTGTGTGTGTGTGTGCGTGCATGTATGGTGTGGCGTGTGCCATTTGCGCATGCATGGGCCCCAATCCTGGACCTTAAATTCAGTGTCTGGGTGCTATCCCTGAACTTTTTTGCTCAAGGCTAGTACTCTACCACTTGAGCCACAGCTCCACTTCCTGCTTTTGGATTAATTAGAGATAAGGACCTCACAAACTTTCCTGTCTGGGCTGGCTTTGCACTGTGATCCTCATATCTCAGCCTCCCGAGCAGCTAGGATTACAGTTGTGAGCCACCAGTACCTGGCTCATATAAGACCTCTTCACAATACTTTCTCTTTGTCTATCAGCTCCTAAGGCTACCTCTAGTATGCTCCTGTAATTCTCTTTCTTGGAAAAGCTGTCAATCCTCTGCACTGACCTATGGCTACACCCTAGCTGCTAGAACATTCCATTGTGACCAACCTAAATCAACTGACTCTGCAGGCTAGGTAAACCTGTGCACTCGCAACTGCAGTTATGAGTTCGAGCATCTCAGCTCCCAGAAGCAGAGGCCTGAGGAAGGAAAAGAAAATAAATAATGTCATATAGTCAGCTCCCTACTTCAAAGATCACTGACACAGCCTCTCTTCCTCTCTCCCTCTCTCTCCCTCACCCCTCTCTCTCATTCTCTCTCTCTCCCCATTCATTTGGCTTCTGACCTTTAGAATTCTAGACAACTCTTATTGTTTTAGCCACTGTGTTTGTGGCAATTTATTATAGTGGCAGTAGGACACGTGACCTTTCTCAAGTTCTGAACGAGTTAAGAAAGAAGCAAACAATACATTTTGTTTCTTTTGTATGGTTTTCCCCATAGTATAACCCCTGTTTTCACTATATTTGATTCCGGTGCCCTGCATCTTGTATATACACTTCTCTAATTTAGGGAGGGGAAGGGAAAAAACAAAATGTTGAAATAGGTATACAGGTTGACCCATTGTAACAATGAGATGCATAAGACACTATGTTGAAAATGAACTTTACAACTTGTGGGGGGGGAAGGGAGGAGTTGGGGAGGTGAGGGAGGGAAGGGATGGTAGGGGGAAAACAAAGGAGGAGGTAACAAATAGGAAATGTACTCATTACCTTACTCATGTAACTATAACCCCTCTGTACACTATTTTTACAATAAAAAAAAGTATTTTTAAAAAGGAATCAGGAAAAGATATCACCTCTTTGCTGACAAAGCTAAGAGGAGAAAGTATGAGTCAGATGCATAATAAAGGGCTTCTGACATAATTGATTAATTAATTAATTAATATCTTCTGAAACCAAACTCTAGATCTGACAAACATCACTGCCAGCCACAGGCAGAACTGATTCTATGAATGAGCTGTGTGGTGCTTAACCCTGTGCCATTTGTAGTAAGAGGTTCAGAAGGTTGAACCAGGCTTTCTCTGGGCAACTAGACTTCAAAGAAACAGAAAGAAATAGCGGAGCTGGACATCTCATGTTCTTATTCCAAAGACTCCTGTGGGATGGGAGAAGTAAGGAAGCAGACAAGAGCAAAAGAGAAAATAAATGATTAATGGGCTTAATATTTGAACACTGCTCCTTTAGTTTACATCATATTACTTTCTAACCATTCTGAGAAGCATTATATTATAAGCATTAAGAGCATTATTGTACCTGAATTCAAAACCTGGCTTGATCATATTGTAGCAAGTTGCATACCCTATCTGTGTCTCACATTTGAAAAGGTAGAGATGATGATTACATATTGATAGCTTATTTTATGGTTTGGGGTGTAAAAATTAATTAGAGGAGGGCAGAACAGGAAAATAAAAAGCAGAAGCCTATTGAATTTCCATACTTTTTTAGTTAAAAAGAATAAACTAGGGCTGGGAAGGTGGCTCAGTGGTAGAGGGCTGGCCCTGCATGCATGAGGCCCTGGGTTCAATTCCTCAGCATCACATAAGCAGAAAAAGCTAGAAGTGGTGCTATACCTCAAATGACCTTGAGCTGAAGAGCTGAGGGACAAAGCCCAGGCCCAGAATTCAGGCCCCACAACCGACCAAAAAAAAAGAATAAACTAGGTCCTGATTACACCTGTAATCCTACCTACCCACTCAGGAGGCTGGGGTCTGAGGATCACAGCTGGAAGCCAGTTGGAGCAGGGAAATCTATAGATTCTTATATCCAATTAAAAACCAAATAGCCAGAAGTAGAGCTGTAGCTCAAGTGGTAGAACACTAGCCTTGAGTGAAAAAACTCAGAGACAGTGCCCAGGCTCCGAGTTCAAGTCCCAGGATACACTCCTGCCCCCACCCCTGTCTCTCTCTCACAAATACAGTATAATAAATTTCATCTGAAATTTGTCCTTAAGGACCTAGAAAATCATTCCCATTTCTCCACTCACATTAAGGGATGACTGTTTCAGTCATCTTCATTGTAAATGTTATCTCCCCATCTACAGCTGGCTGTGAACTTCTCTAAGATGGAAGTTCCCATGACAGGTATCAGGTAAGTGGATCCAATAAGCCTTGTCCAAGACAGAAAACATAATTTGTCTCTTACTTCTTGGAACTAATTTCTAATGAATGGAAGTGTTGTTGTGGTGGATAATAGAAAAATTAGCATGAATATTACCATAGTAATATTAACTTTGTGTCATCATGTATTCCCAACAAAGATTCAAAGCCTATAACCTTGGATATGAGTGCATCTTTGAAATGTTGGGATATATTCAGGAAGAAGATGAGGAGCTTTTTAAATATGATATATATGTAACTAAATTCTGATCTTTTAAAAACTGTGTCACAGCCCCGAACCATGTCCCACCATCCTCCAAATAACAAATAATTTGAATGCTTTCAATGGGAAAAATCTTTGGATAATTTTCTTTAAGTGTGTTTTATTCTGCATAACAGAAAATCCCAACCTGCCTCTCTAGCCACATTAGCTTCCTTGTGTGTCTTAACCCAACATTCAACCATGCTTATTAATTCAACTAATACAAAGTCTAGAGGCAAAGAAAATTCCAGCATATTGGTGCAGTAGCTCAGTGACATTATCAAGATCATATGAGAATGTTTTCAGTCTCTCTAGAATATCAATTTCAACTGATTGGCTTTTGGTGCCAAATTGAGTTCATAGTTCAGGAAGACTGAAACAACAAAGTTATATCCAAAGGCAAAAAGAAACAAACATTTTTCTTACTCATCTCTTTTTATCAGAAGGCAAATTGTTCCCAGAAATTTGTCCCTGGGAAATGTCCCAGAACTCTGACAAAGAGTTCATATTGTCAAGTGCAAGCTGCAGAGAGAGGAGAAACAAGGGCTGGGGTTTTGCTGTTTTATAGTGAGACATAGGTATTTCCAATAACCTTCGGTATCCACTACAGTGAGGGTGAGAGATGTAGGAAATGAGGTGAGGATATTTCATGCACAGCCAGGAAGCAGGATGGCCACTGCAAAGCAGAACTCCAAGTCCCAGCTGAACACATACATATATAGACCTTAGAGCCAAATAAAGCTTTGTTCCAATCTTACTCCAGTTTCTCTCCTCAATCTATTCCAATCTATTCTTTATCCAATTATTACAGCAGATCTTTACATAGTGGGTTTTCTTTGTTGTCAAGGCAATCTAAATTTGTTATGGAAAAATGATAATAAACACATTCCAGAAAAAATAAATCACACCACTCTGAGACAAATACTATTCATGTTAATGCTTGCTGCATGTTTTTTAGACACTATTGTATTAATGTGCATTCATACATTTTTACAAGATATTTTCCTTATACTGCTTCCATCTACTGCATGGCATATAAGAAAGCTAAAGAAATGACTATGTCTCATTTTAAAAGATGAATTTTTTGGAAAGCAATTTGAATAATTTAGAAAGGAGTCAAAGCCATGTGCTAGTCCAAGAATGAGAAAAAGAAATAGTAATAAGGTGGTTTGGAACACTGTCAATTTAAAGTTAATTCATCAATTTTATGTATCAGGATATGAGAAGCTACACAGTGTTCGGCTGAAGCATAACATTTGGTGAAATTAATTCCTCATGCAGCATTTGAAACAAGAACACCATTAGCTTTCCATGCATAGCCATGTTTGTGTTGACTATTCCAGGAATAAATTGTTCCTTCTGTACTCTGTTAGGAATAATGCTGTAGCATTAGAAGGATTTAGTGTATTAAGTGTTTGTTCAAGTTTGAAAAACCATTCACACAAGTAGCACCTTCATCTTTCAGAGCTTTGAGCCATCTCAAGTAATACATTCAAGTAACACTCTTTCTAAAGTCACTTCTTGAATAGCAATAGAAGAGTTTTCAGTTAATTAACATCCAGAAATGTTTACCCTTGTGCTGTGGAATACATATGCCTACATGACACCATGACAGCTTGATATAGTGATTGACTGGCAGGCCCCTTGACCTTTGCCCATACAAAGCCACCATTGGGCCATTGGGTTATTTTGGTATGCTTCAAAATCTAGCTCTACAATTTGTTAAATATTTTCTACAAACAGATGGATTAACCTTTATAAAGCCTCCTTATTTTTTTACTTCTGGGGTGGAAATAGTAGTATGTACTTTGAATGTCTGTGGTGAGGATTCAACTATTTTTAATTGTTTCACAATATCTAGGATATATCACTTTCTCCATAAATAGTAGCAACAACCAAAGCAGCAATGGTAGTATTGATGTGAACGATTACAGATGCAGCAAAAGCTTGCACAAAGTAGCACTAAGAGAATATCTTCCTCTCATCTAAGCATCTTATACAAACATGCGGAAGTGTAAGCATGTTCATTCAGCTTAATTATGAGCTGCTGGAACCAAAAAAAGCAAATGCACACAAACTACAGCAGGAAAAGTGAACAGTCTTACGTTTAATAGTGGCATTTAATGATCAAATGGGATGCTCAAGCCTAATGCATTTTCCACATCCATCCCCTTCCACACATAGTGACATAGTAGAATAATTTTTAACACACTGATGACTCTCTTTTGCCAGCTATCTTCTAGGAGTTCTTACTTGCTATGAGTTACCAATGGAAAACTAGGTTATGTTCATCTGTAAAAGAAACTTTTAGGACAAAGAGATAGGCAAAAAGAACAGGAAAAAGTATTACAATGGAGACTAGAGCTTGGAAAACACTACATGCTGATCCACTAAAGTAAGCGTCAAACGAAGAACCAATGAGTATGTGGTGAAACCTTGGATTAGGCACATATATACTGTGCTAAGAACACATGATTTCTTTAACAGAACTCTCAGAAGCAGGTGGCTGCCAGGAGCTGGTGGCTCGTGCCTGTAATCCTAAATTCTCGGGAGGCTGAGAGCTAAAAATTGTGGTTCAAAGCCAGCCCAAGCATAAAAGTCCATACGATTCTCATTATGCACTTAACCAGAAAAGAACCCAGCAGTAGAGCTGTGGCTCAACTGGTTATAATGCCAGTCCTGAGTAAAGAAACCAAGTATGAGTGCAAGACAGAAAAGAGGAGGAGGAGGAGGAGGAGGAGGAGGAGGAGGAGGGGGAGGAGGAGGAGGGGGAGGGGGAGGAGGGGGGGAGGAGGAGGAGGAGGAGGAGGAGGAGGAGAAGGAGGAGGAGGAGGAGGAGGAGGAGGAGGAGGAGGAGGAGGAGGAGGAGGAGACTTCTAGCTGCCCACAATAGAACTTGTAAGGTAGTATTTTTCTTAGTGTGAAAGAAAATAGAAAAGCTTTCTACTCCAGGCTTTGTTTGACTTCTGCTAGAAGCCTTTTTCACTGGTATCCCTCCAATCCCTTCTCGACATCATCATCACCAAAACAAATAGAAAAAGAAAACAGCCACATTGTTCTATGTCCTATGTTGTTATTATTCTATTGTTCAGAACCATTTTTGTTGAAAAAGTAAAAGGATGATGACTCTTTTGTTAATCTCAAATGACAAGAAGGTACAGCCTCAAGTACCTTCCATTTCATGAAAGGAAAGAGGTAATAGATGATTGTCTAGACTTAAAGTTCCATCACTACCGCATTTCCCTAAGATGGTCACAATGACCACAGATGGTGTGCAGTGAGGTTGTGTCTGCACTCCAGTCCTAATGTGCACCCCTGTTCATGCACATGCATGGAGGCACAGCTTGTTCAACCAGAAAGTGATGGAGAAATATTTATCCTCAGTGTCTTGAAAAATACGGTACCATATTGGATGACAATAGTGACAAGGTGATAACTGAAAATTTGATTCTGGCTCAGTGTGACCACTTGAACATATGTCCATGTCTCCTCACAAATGGGGCAGAGTATGGGGCTGAGAATCAAACAATAACCCTGGCTCACATTCTCCATCCTGAAAAAGGCTTTGCATTCATTCTTTTTCAGAGCTTTGTGATACTTTGCATTCAGTTAAGATTATTTGGGTTTTGAAAAAAAAGGGGGGGGCTATAAATTCCCAACTCCTTGGATATGGGTAGGATCCTATATGGAAAGGAATTTTGACCCTTGATAGACTTGCCTGGAATTACCAGGCTAGGCAATATTGAATCTGAGATAGTACAATTATACATTTGGGGGGGGGGGGGTCCGGTCGTGGGACCTGAACTCTGGGCCTGGACACTGTCCCTCAGCTCTTCAGCTCAAGGCTAGCGCTCTACCATCTGAGCCACAGCGCCACTTCCAGCTTTTTTCTTTTTGCTTATGTGGTGCTGAGGAATCGAACCCAGGGCCTCATGCATGCAAGGCAAGCACTCTACCACTGAGCCATCTTCCCAGCCACAATTATACATTTTTGCCTGGGAGTTAAACACAGTGACAAAATTTTCTCAAATCAAGGTTGAATACGTTTTTGCAGTGACTCGGTTTGATAAGTAAATAATCTTGCTTGCCTATACCCATGCTCAGGTGCCATGCACACACATCCACTCAACATGTTACCAGAGACCAGCACCCTTCTCCTAGGATAGCTAACTGTCAAAAGCAAGCAAACTAGGAGAGGAGAAGGTAGAAGGGAAGTAGGAAGGGAGGGAGCAAAGAAGGATTTGTAAATGAAACCTTAACTGTCCAAAGTAGATAAAACTCCTTTGCAACACAAAAGACAAATTAAATTTTTGGAAATTCCCCATAGATTTATATCACTATTTCAGAAGTCCTTTATCAGGTTTCTAACTCGTTTTCCATTTCCCAAAGCTCTGATGGCATTAACTTTTAATTATTTGTGAGTGTTCTACATAAACTCTATCTGTGTTAGAATTCTGGCTCTGTGGCACACTGCATGCCACAAGCACTTTTCAGTAAGGCAGCATTGTGATGCCTACCCCTCTTTTCTCCTTTGAGGGAAAGGCATAAGTAACAAGCAAGCTAGTTCCCCATCTCATCCAGAGTCACATTCAAGAAATATGAACTGTCCAGATCTCTACTCAGGCTACATATGAAAATCTTGATACCTTTATCTTGTCATCTTCCCTGTTCCTGGAGCCATTCCACAGGTAGAAGACTCTTGGGATGAAACCCACGCACCAATTTTCTGAGTGTTCTTTTGTCGTTATTATAATAATAATTGAAACAAAAAGAGTTAAAAAATACCTAGGCCTCTTATAGGAAAACACAGTATTTATTTTGTTCACCATTGTATACTATAGACCTAGCACAATCCTTAGCATAGGAAAAGCACTCCATGTAAGTATTATATGAGTTAATAAAACAAAGTCTGTCCATTCTGTATATTCCAGGGTAAATTAGCAACAAGCAGAGACAGTTATAAATCAAACTAAGTATCAGCCAGATTTGGCAAAAGACATTGGCATTGAAAAGCCTTTGATTATTTCCTGTCTCTAGTGGCTACTGGAAGCATCCATCGCAATCACACAAACACGTTTCCCATTTTACATCTGTGTTTCAGTGGCCAAAGGTACATAGCCAATCCCAGAAACCAAGTGGGGATGGGGAGAAGTATATACTTCCTATTTTGAAACTTAAGTCTGAGAGGAAAGTTAACCACTGGATTTCCCATGTTCATGTCTCACAATTCCTACAAGCAACAATGATCGCTATACCTTAGTTGAATAGGTGAATAACTTTCCAACTAGTTTTGCTAGATTATCAAAATGTCTCTCTGCCTTCCAGCACTTAAGCTGTTACAATTAGAACTCACATTAATGAATCAAGATTTAGAAAGGTCAGGGGCTGGGAAGGTGGCTCTGTGGTAGAGCGCTTGCCTTGCATGCCTGAGGCCCTGGGTTCAATTCCTCAGCACCACATAAGCAAAAAGAAAAAAGCCAGAAGTGGCGCTGTGGCTCAAGTGGTAGAGCGCTAGCCTTCTTGAGCTGAAGAGCTGAGGGACAGCGCCCAGGCCCAGAGTTCAGGCCCCACAACCGGACCCAAAAAAAAAAAAAAAAAAGATTTAGAAAGGTCAGTTTTGAATGAGTCAACATATGCTTTCTGGGAATCAGAACCCAGCACACCTTGTTTGAAGCCTGACTCCTGCACTGAACTGGTGTGTGGCCTTATAGAAATTCCTTAAATCTCTGAATCCTCAGGGCATTTGTTTCCTAGGTTGCTTGGAGTTACCAGGGTTTTATTTCATTTACACCTATAAATTGGAAACCATCCTGACCTCATAGAATACTAGTAAGGATTAAGAGAGCAAATGTGGGCTGGGAAGGTGGCTCAGTGGTAGAGCGCTTGCCTTGAGTGCATGAGGCCCTGGGTTCAATTCCTCAGCACCACATAAGCAGAAAAGGCTGGTAGTAGCACTGTGGCTCAAGTGGTAGAGCACTAGCCTTAGACTGAAGAGCTGAGGGACAGCACCCAGGCCCAGAGTTCAGACCCCACAACCAACCAAAAAAACAAAAACAGAGCAAATATAAGAAACATATCTGACCTATGATTGCTACTCAATTTGTTAGTGAGACTGGCTATTTATTTTCTCGTCTGCAGAAGAGAGGAAAGAGAGCTACATGTTTGGTCGTGTTTATTTCTGTTACACAATGCATCCTTGATTCTTGTTTCTTATTTATAAAGCACCATCATCTTTATACATGGATAATATGGAAGGTTTACATGAAAAAAAGGCCATTGTTTTCTCAATGGCTCTCTCCAGTGGAATTGTAATATGTACTTTACTGCCTTTAAGTAGGTTCCTGACCCTATTCTGCTCACAGCTAGGCTGGTTGTTCCTTCTATGTACGCTATAGTAAGTAGCTCTATATCGCTTTGGGTTTTTTGTTTTGTTTTGTTGTTTTTTGGTAGTGGTGGTGGTGGAGTGGTATGAGTGATATGGTATTTTAAATCACAGTTTTCATGCTTGCTAGGCAGGTATTCTATCTTGTTAGCCATGACTGCAGCCTTGTTTTGCTATAGTTATTTCTGAAATAGGGCCTAACTTGGGACCTGCGTAGGTCTGGACTAAGATTCTATTTATACTTCTTCAATAGCTTAGATGACAAACACATACCATCATTTCCAGCCTTTTCTGCTGAGATGGGGTCTTGTGAATTTTTAACCCAACTTGGTTTCAAAATCATGATCCTCCTCTTTCAGCCTCCTGACTAGCAAAAACCATGCCTGGCTAGTATATGGTAGCTTTCCATCTTACCATGTATCAGGCCATCTTTCAATTGTACATTTATGTAGATCACTACTACACCAAAAAAATAGTCCGATATGGGCACAGTGGTACACACTGTAATCCCTATGCACGGGAGGCTGAAGCAATAGGATCATGAGTTTGATACAGACCATCCTTGGCTACAATCCAGTTTCAAAAGAGAAAAAAGTACTGCTATATAGCAAACAAGCAACAGTGGTAAATCTTGGTTATTTTGTCCTGGACATCACCCAGCCTTTTTTCTTGTGACATCTCCTTAGTGACATCATTTTTATCCCTGGATTTAGCCTCAACTAAACCAAAAAAATTCTCCCCTTAAAACAGTTGGAGCTAGGGGTAAGAACTCCCCATAGCAACAATTCTGATTTGTAGAGATACTCAGTCCTAGCCAATGGGCATTGTCAGTTACAGATCTAAAGTAGAGAACTGGATGGATCAACACAAGGTGCACACGTTCCCTTTTGGGCAAAGTGGTAGCCAAAAGTAAGTCCACTGTGCCTGGGGTGACCAGCATAGGAAGACACTGCACCTGTTGGTCTAAAGAGCCTGGAACCAGAGCCTCATGGTCCAGGGGCTTGAAGCAGAGTATTGGTAAACAGGAATTGGGAGACTTAGAAGTCCCTAGGAACAAATTTCTCCAGACTCATCCATCTCCTCTGGTGTACGACTAGAAAAAAAGATCAAAATATGGCAAGTTTACAGTGATGAGGGAAGAGGATTGAAGAGTCAGCTCAGGCCAGATGCTGGTGGTTCACATCTGTAATCCTAGGCTGAGATCTGAGGATCATGAATTAAAGCCAGCAGGGGAAAGAAAGTCCTTGAAACTCTCATTTCCATTTAATCAGCAAAAAGCCAGACGTTCAGCTAGCTATGGCTTAAGTGGTAGAGTGCCAGCCTTGACCAAAAAAGCTAAAGGATAGTGCCCACGCCAGGAGTTCAAGTCCCAGTAGTGGTGTCAAAAGAAGAAGAAAAATGGAAAGCCAACGTCTTCCTGCCATGTTATTTTAGAAGTGAGTGGAAGTCATTAGTAGCATGACATTCCTGGTGCAGGCACAGTCACAGAGCTGCCTGTTGGCTGGCCTTTGATGTCACAGTACAGCTGTGCCCACACATTTGTTCTGAAAGTAAACTCCGACACCTAATCCTCTTCCATAGCCATTATGTTACAAGGCCTGATTCTCCCCAAGCTCCAAGATTCTTCAGGCCTGTCAGTTTTTTTCCACCCATCTCAGAGATTTCCTTTTCTCTGCCTTCCATTTTCCACTTCCACAGCTTAGAAACAAACAAAAAGAAAAAAAAAACTTCAATGCGAGTAAGAAATTTCAAACAACAGTGATGTGTTACGTGACTTACTAAATGATTTGATCATCAAAGTTTCATCTTACTTTCAGTGAAATGAGGTGAGCATAAATGGCCTTGCTTGGATCTTGTTATGGCTGAGTGGCTGCTAACAGCTTTCCAGAGATCAAATGCCTGTAGCAGAGCACTCCATGCACACTGGTTAGAGTCCCAGTTCCTGACAGGAACAAGAATCTGTGCTATTACTCCCATCTTATTTATTTATTTATGTGACTGGAAATTGGACCCAGGGTCTCTAAGTGGGCTCAGAGTTCCCTGGTGACTCTTACTAACATCAATATTCACTTAAAGATTATGATTATTCTTTCTCTTTTTCTCATTTTTAATGACTGAAGAATTTGAGTAAGAGTTTAAGCAAATTAAAGTTTTTTATTTGTTCAGTTTGATGTGTGTGTGTGTGTGTGTGTGTGTGTGTGTGTGTGTGTGTGTGTGTGTGTGTGTGTGTGTGTGTGTGTGTACACCCATCCTGGGACTTGAACTCAGTGTCTAAGAGTTGTCCCTGAGTTATTTTGCTCAAGGCTAGCACTCTTACCACTTGAGCTACAGCTCCACTTCCAGCTGCTTTGGGTGGTTAATTGGCGATAAAAATTTCATGGACTTTCCTGCCCTGGCTGGCTTTGAACCACAATCCTTGGATCTCAACTTCCTGAGTAGCTAGGATTATCGGCACCAGCACCTAGGACAAATTGTTAATTTATAATGTGAGTTGAGTTGTATGTGATTAAATAGTATCTCAAAGGTTTTATGGTTTTCAGAAATTTGATGGTGGCAATCAGGTGTTGGTGGTTCACACCTGTAATCCTAACTACTCAGGAGACTGTGATCCAGAGGATCATATTTCAGAGCCAGTCTAGGCAGAAAAGTACCTGAGACTCCATCTCCAAAATAACCAGCAAAAAGCAGGGTTGGAGTGTTGCTCTATTGGTACAGCACCAGGAAAGCAAGCAAGCCAAGTGAGTGTGAGACCCTGAGTTCAGACCCTGACATTAGCAAGAAAAAAAGGAATCTAATGGTAGTTACACTAAGGTAGTTACACTATTTCTCAGTCCTGTAACTCTACTTTTAGGTGATTCCCTATGAGCTAGCCCAAATTCTGCCTAAATGAAACTGAACGGCTCCTACATTCACTTCATCATCAGCTTAGTCCTTTACTTAGTCCTTACCTACTAAAAACATGAAAGCTATACTCAATACACTCCAAAAGAAGTCCCCAAACAAAGTATATGGTCCTCTTTTGAAAGCCAATCTTATGAGGTGCAATAACACAAATCTAACTAAAACCAGCTCAGATAAAACAGTAATTTTATCAAGTCCAAGTGTCCACAAGATAAACAGCAGGGCTAAGGGCTGAGCAGACAGCTGAAACTTGGAGCTAGAATTCCTTAAGACAGATGAGACTGGCCTCTCTCCTCCATCATCATCATCTTCTTCCTCCTTCTCCTTCTTCTTCTCTTCCTTCACAACCACCTCCTCCTCCTCCTCCTTTTCTTTCTCCTCCTCTGTCTCTCTGTATCTCTCTTTTCTTCCTCTCCCTCTCCCCATCTCTCTCTCTCTCTCTCTCTCTCTCTCTCTCTCTCTCTCTCTCTCTCTCTCTCTCTCACACACACACACACACACACACACACACACACACACACACACACACATACTTTTTCATGTCTGTCTTCCAATCATATTATAACCTATCCAGTTTGACATGAATGCTGACCAAGTTCTCTTAGCCCAGACTATCTCATCAATACAGAACTCAAAATCTCTGGGGAAAGGCATTGTTTGGTCCAGCTCAGCTCTAATGATGACCCTGAAACAAATCAAAAGTGGCCAAGAGTCAAGTCTGCAAGAAGACGGTACTGCACCCACTCAAGGCAGGAGTAGGAAGAAAAGCTTCCACAACGCAAGACATTCACACATTACAACTAATCCCTACCATGACTATTTTAGAGGTATTGGTGAACTGGATGGTTAATGAAAGGTAAAAATAATTAGATATCAATTATATCTGTTATACAATAATCATGTGTTATATCTCTGTGTGTGTGTGTGTGTGTGTGTGTGTGTGTGTGTGTGTGTGGTATGTAACAATTGGGTCAGAAACTTCTCTCCCTTTTTTTTTAATTTTTATTGTGAACATACTGTACAGAGGGGTTACAATTACATGGGCAAGATAATGAGTATATTTCTTATCAAGCATTGCAGCCTCCTCCTTTGTTTACCCTTCACATCCCTTCCCAGCCTCCCCCGGCTTCCCCTTCCAATCCTCCCCCCCCCCAAAGTTGCAAAGTTCGTTTTCGACATGACAACTTGTACTTCTCATTGTTGCAATGGGTCCACCTGTATCCTTAAACGACTTGTTTTTCTCCTTCTCCTCCACAAATTATACCCACATCTAATATAGTGAAAGCAGGGGTTATACTGTGGGGGAGGGACATACAAAGCAACAAAAAAATAATCTTATAAATGTGTTAGAAACAATCGCATGAAAGAAAAAAAACATTTGAATACATATCTTAGGGCTCATTTCCCTAACATCATCTTATCTGACCTTTTCTGCTTGACTCATACATATACTAGATATTGCAAATAAGGGAAACCATGGGACCTATGTTTCTTTGTGCCTGGCTTACTTCACTTAATATAATTTTTTCCAAGTCTTTCCATTTCCTAACAAATGGGGCAATGTCATTCTTTCTGATGGAGGCATGTTCTCTCCCTATTTACAGCTTTGTTCAAACATGCTTGGCAGATAGATGCTTAATAAAAAAAAAATTGCCAAATGAGTGAATGCAAAAAAATAATAACAACCGGAATACAAATGCAAATGCTTAATGACTTCTGAATGTGAGACAAAAAAATTTCCATGTTATATTTGGCTGAATGTTTACATATTCTACAGCTACCATGTGTTACTTTTTTACTGGCATACAGTATAGTACAAGAGAGTTTCATGGTGCTAATTCCATAGATGCTTTCAATGTACATTGAACACTAACTGCATTATGCTCCTTATCCACCCTCTTCTCTTTTCAAAGAGTATTTTCGAAGGATTGCATCCTCACTAATATTTGTTGTTTATTTTTCTTGATGTCCGCCATTCTGACTGAGGTGAAGGGGAACCTCAGGGTGGTTTTGATTTCTATTTCCTTAATGGGCAAAGATGCTGATCATTCCTTCCTCTGAGAACTTTCTGAGGAAGATGTCCATTGTCCAACGTATGTCAAACATCAGATGGCTGCAGTGATGTGGGTTTACTGCTGTATCTTCTATTCTGTTCCGTTGATCTTTATGTCTGTTTGGGGCCAATGGCATGCGGGTTTTGTTATTATGGCTCTGTACTACAATTTAAAGTCCAGTATTGTGATACCTTCAGCATTTTATTTTGCTCAAGATTACTTTTACTTTTGGGGATCCTCAGAGACACCAATTTTTTTTTCTATTCATGCATATTTGTCATGACACTTACCTACAAGAACTGTACTCATTGCCTTACTCCTGTAACTGTAATCCCTCTGTACAGCATCTTTACAATCAAATAAAATTTTTAAAAAATGAGTTCATGTTTTCCAGTCTTTTTTGCCTTGCTTTTTTTCATACAATAATTTGTGGGAATCCCTCCCAACCACTGGCATAAGCCCAATTCTTTCTCATGTAATGGATGCATAACATTTCATGGAATAGATATTGCTTATTTTATGCACTATTCTCTGATTGATAAGCACTCATTTGTGTGTGTATTGCTCAGTTTCTACTGTAATAAGTATCCTTGAACAGACATTCTTGTTTTCCCTTTTCATAATTGCAATCTATTTCATTGAGCATACATTCTTAAGCCAGTGATTCTCTTTAAACAATCTCTCAGATGCAAAATTTGCTAGAGCCAAGCCTATCTATGTGTTTTTATTTGAACAGCTATTTCTAGATTCTTTTCCAAATGACTAGAACCATTCAGTTTCTCTCCACAGAGAATGAGAATAAGTCCAGAGCATGCATGAGCACTCTGAAAGTCCTGCCAACCTAGAAAGTTATAGACTATCTAGCTCATTGCTGCTTTAGTTGCATTTCCTTCACTTGTATTGAATTTAAACATCATCTTCACTCTTTCACTCAGTGTTCGTCTTCTGGCCAATACATAAGAATGCTTTCCCCAGTAGTTCTCTGTCGCTGACATTATGGATACTCTTACCAGATCTGGTTCTATTTGTTGATTTGTTTATGGTACCATTTTCCAACTTTAGATAGCCTGTCTTGCAGTATAACTTTTGAATGTTAAATCTCATTTCAAATTTTCTTGTTTCCAGAAGGTGTATACAGATATTGCCTAAATTTTCTTGCAGGCATTTTAATATTATTTTATTATCTACAATGTTTTTATAGTTTTGCCTCTGAGTATGCTTGTTCCAGCCTATTTGACTGTTTTACAAAACTCTGTTCTCCAAATGCTCTGTTTTTCCATCTTGTGGTTCCCTCATTGTGAGCTAAATAAATCTTTGATTTATGTTCAATTTTATTTTCATTATGAGAGACATATTGGAATATGTTTAACATTGGATGAATGATATATAATTGTTTTTCTCCACATGAATAATCAGTTATGCTACCTCTATTTATTAAATTATATATCCTTTTCCCTCTAAATAACAATGCTAATTTTTTCCATGCCTCAATTAAAACCTTTACATTAAGTAAGTATACAATGAAGATATTTTAGATGAATATGGCATATACCCATGTATATTCAATTCTCCCTCTTGAGTCTCTCTTCAGTTCTTTTGAGCTATTAATCTACTAGTCTGTTGCTTTGCTAATACTATAATTTACCTTGTGTGGTTTTATATTATGTTCTGATGTCTGTGAGGCAGACAGTTTTGGTTAGTTTTGTTTTTCTCAATAATCTCTCATCTACTCATGAGTATTTATCCTGCCATATATATTTTAAGAACCTTTTCTTCCAATTCTAAAAAGAAGACTCCATTTGGAATTGAACTGAAAATTGTATACTTATTCTGATAAAATAGGTACTTTGTGATTTTAGGCTTTCCTACCTTAGAACATTCTGTGTCTTTCCATTTGTTCAGCTCTTGCTTTATGTCATTCAATAACAATTTTAGGGTTTTCTTAATATAGAGCCTGTAACTTGTTATCTTTATTGCTAAGTATTCTGTAGACATTGAACATGGATCATTTCTTCTATTTCTATGTTTTTGTGCTTTGGGCCAGAACAGACAAATACTATTGATTTTTATACATCTCTCTTGTACACAAATGCCTTACTAAATTCTCATTATTTTTAATAGATCATTTGATTTGACATTGTTTTGATCTTTCTCTGGCCCTGAAGTACTTTCAGGATAAAAATATAACCCAACAGACAGTCCCCATGATTTATTTTCTATCAGTAAGTATTTACTTTACCTAGCAACTTACACTTCAACACAATCTGTATCTTCTTTTTTAATGACTTGAAGCTTAGTATAAACATGGTTTTTTTAAAAAAAAAATCATTGTTTAAGTTCTGCAGAAAAGAGAAGAAAGAGCCTCCACAGAAATGCCATCACCAAGAGGCTGTCTAAATATATAACGTCTCTGGAGAGATTCCAGATCTGGGAAAGATGTGATCCAGAGGGCCACAGAGCCGTGGAAAAATGTAAAAAGGATTCATCCCGGTTAGAAAAAGTGCTCAACAGCAGGTCTAAGAAATGCAAACAAGGCAGGAAGACAAATGTCTGGAAACAAGTTAGGACAGAGAAGAAAATAAGTCAAATCAGGGAAAGGTTTTCCAATGTTTCAATCTTTTCAAAAGAGCCCAATAGAGACTCATCCAATAAAATCAACATCAGAAAATGGCTACATCTAAGAGGAGGGTGGGGCCAAGGAGAGAGAGGTAGAAGGGGAGAATATAGTCAAGAATTCTTTGTATATAGCAGAATATTAAGAAAAGTAGGGGGAAGGGGGACGTTCAAGGGGTGTAAGGATGTTGAAAAGGATGACAGTCATCAAGATACACTGTATTCAGCAACTGCTTTGTTACATGGTACCTCCTTTGTACAACTACTTAAAGATGCTTTTTAATATATGTAAAAAAAATAGATGAGCCCAAGAGGCAGCCCTGGTGAAACCTGTATAAAACCACACAAGCAAATACTCTGAAAAACTGTACACATTTTCTCAAATGAAAGTGGTTTTAATGTAATCACTTTCAGAAGAGCACATTCAAAGAGTAAATACCTTTTTAGTATTCTTCACTTTATCTAGACACTTCCTTTGTAATGCTCCTGACTGCTAATTCTATATTTTTCATAGTTCGTTTCCCTCTGACTTTTAAAATGAAGAGGAACAGGAAATAGTATCATTTTTAATGTAATAACAGAAGTTGGTTTTATGTATTTAGTCATATTCTGCTACAGTCTAAAAAAATCACCTTCTGAATTCAAAATAAATGGAATTTTACACAGGAAAAAGATTCACCAAGAGCACATATGTTTCTTTAATCCATTTATTCTTTCTGCTAGCAGTGTTGAAAGAAGCATTCCCAGCTCGCCTGTACTTGTTCTAAATGTCATGAGCGACAACCCTTACCTAAGTGGGAGCAGATTTATCTGAGGCTATATTGTTGTGAGGAACATTTGATCAGCCCAATAAAACAACTAGCTCTTTTTTCTTTTTTTTCTTTACTTTTTTTTTTTTGGTCAATCCTGGGGTTTGAACTGGAGGCCAGGGCTCTGTCCCGGAGCTTTTCTACTCAAGGCTAGCACTCTACCACTTTGAGCCACAGCACCACTTTCTGTTTTCTGGTAGTTAGTTGGAGATAAGAGTCTCATGGACTTTTCTGTCCCACCTGGCATCCAGCCAGGATCCTCAGATCTCAGCCTCCTGAGTAGCTGGGATTACAGGCATGAGCCACGGATGCCTAGCTCTGCTCTTTTTTTTTTTTCTTGGAAAAACAGAAGACCAGGGAAATACTCTGATATCATTTTGCATGAGGCCAGGAAAAGAAACTCTGCAGACAGAACAGCTATACTCTCTCTCTCTCTCTCTCTCTCTCTCTCTCTCTCTCTCTCTCTCTCTCTCTCTCTCTCTCTCTCTCTCTCTCTCTCTCTCTCTCTCTCTCTCTTTAAATGTACACAAGGGGACTAACAATCTTTGTTTCCTCTAGGAATCAGGACTTAAGCCTGAGGTAATCCAACTTGACTTCCCCTCTCCTCTCACCCCTTCATTTCAAAGACTGCCACCTCTTTGTTGTCCTATATGTACATACAGTCACTATTCCAAAGGCCCAAGTTCCTGTGCTTTTGCCCTACCCTTGCCTTCTCATTGTCCTGCTTTTCACTATGGACCCAGCTAATGGGGAAGAATGCGCTCATCCTACTCCACAGAGAAGTAACTTCTAACCTTTTCTGAGAAGAGCCTATAATAAAAATTACTTTTTAACTTTAAGCAAACCAAACAAACAAGAGAGAATATGTCCCTACACAACATATGACATACTTTCATGTGTCTTCTATTTTGTCAGGTGTAGAGCTTGAACTCGGGGCCTGGGTGCTGTCCCTGAGCCTCTTTGTGCTCAAAGCTAGTACTCTACCACTTGCGCCATAATACCACTTCCCGTTTGGGGGTGGTTATTGGAGATAAGTCTCACAGAGACTTTTCTTCCCTGGCTGGCTTCAAACCACAATCCTCAGATCTCAGCCTTCTGAGTAGCTAGGATTATGAGTGTGAACCACCAGCACCCAGCTCCATTTCTGTTCTTAAAAACACTAGCCTAACCCCATCCCATTAAGATTTAACAATCCAAAAATGAGTGGCAGATCTCAATTTGAACAAGACTACCTACCTGTGTGCAGGAGGTGTCACCAGGGTAGTGAAGAGCCTGCAGAGTGAATACTTAGGTGGAAGGGACAAAGGGCAGGGAAGTGAGGAACAAGAGGTGCCATTCACTATGGTAGCCATGATGGCATAGGACCAAGTACCACCACCACAGCTGTCACACATAGAAGCAGGGGTGGCACCCATCACATGAAGAAGCGTTGCATTATCCTAGTGACGAGCTTACTTCTACCTTCCTCTCAAGCTTTACATCAATCATCATGTAGTCATTGAAAAGATACATCAGTTGAGTACTAGCTACATGTCAAAAAGTAGAAGATAGCAGGCCCCTGTCACATGGGACTATATTCTATCCTCTTTGTACTGCAGGTATTTACTGATCTTGACCCTACCAGGTACCAGGACAGTGGATTTACTGAATTGTTGTTCTTGCATGAGGCTAATGTGCTTCACACCACTACTGACATTTTTAGTGGCTCTTCACTATGATTTGAGTTTGTACTTCTCTATTTTTTAGTGAATTGATACAAAGTTTTTATTTTATTTATTCTGTGTGTGTGTGTGTGTATGTGTGTGTGTGTGTGTGTGTCTGTGTGTGTCTGTGTCTGTGTCTGTGTCTGTGTCTGTGTCTGTGTATGTGCCAGTCTGGGACTTTTAATTCAGGAACTTGTGCTTTTGTTTTGTTTTCTCACTCAAGGATGGAGTTCTACCACTTGTGCCACCCCTCCACTTTCTGATTCTTTTTTAGCCTGTAAGGACACTTGACAATCTCAGAAGACAGATCTGATGGGTGTGACTGAAACTTGTTGGTGATATCCAGTGGGTAGAAAAATGTGGGAGGCTGCTGAACACCTGCAGTGCACAGGACAGTCTCGAATCTTCTAATCCAAAATATGAAGAGTGCTGAGGTTGAGCCGCACAACTTGGCCTTTTTCTTTATGATCAGTGCAGACTTTGTGAGACCAGGCGATGAGACACAGGTGGGTTAATAGCTATGAGCCACACCTACTTCTAGGTGCTTAGAGCTAGCTATAAACCAATATTTCAGATTTAGTGGGAGGTCATGGGTGTAAAGCAAAGCTTGACTGAGCATATCATCTATGCAACTGAGAATGCCAAGAGGTGTGGTGTACAGCAGTGTGTGTATGCAGAGTCTGGAGGGAGGGAGATACAGGACTTAGCCATGTCATCTCTTACTCTGACCTTCTTAAATCCTAGTTACAATCAAATCCACATACTGATCTCATTAACCAAAAGATGTAACTAGCACTGGATGGTGGAAGCCTAGCTACATTCCATTTTTCAAGAAGCAGCTGAATTCTTAAGTATGCACATTAAAGTTTAAAAACAAATCAAAGAAAATGAGTTCAAGCAGACTTAAATAGCATTCCGAACCAATAAAGGCAAGACACCAAAGCTCATAATGTCTGACTCACTTCAGGAGGTGAAGATTACCATAAGTAATAATACACAGCAGTGGATGCTAATACGTTAAGCTTTAGACCAAGACCTTGTAAATGACTAAACTTTACTTTTCCCAAGTTACTCAGCTGTAGAGGGGGAAAAATAGATGCTGAATTACTAAGAGAATTGTCCACTGAGTTGTCCACAGGAAAAAGAGATTGTGCACTGAAAAAATCTGAAAGAACTCTTTTGTCTTAATCAGTCTTCCATGGAAACAAGATTTTTTTTCAGTCCCTTGCTTTGCACTATTTCATTTATTTAAATGAAATTATTTTCTAATAAACTAAAATTCTAGCCAGCCACTAGTGGCTTACAACTGCAATTCAGGAGCCTAAGATCTGAAAACTGCATCTGAAGCCAGCCTAGGCAGAAAAGTCCATGAGACTCTTACCTCCAATGTAACCAGCAAAAAGCTAGACATGGGCCTGGCACCGGTGGCTCACACATGTAAGCCTAGCTAACTCAGGAGGCTGAGATCTGAGAATAATGGTTCAAAGACAGCCCAGGAAAAAAGTCCATGAATCTCTTATCTCCAATAAACCACCAGAAAACCAGAAATGGCACTGAGGCTCAAGGAGTAACCCACTCACCCTAAGCTGAAAAGCTCAGGGACAGTGCCCAAGCCCAGAGCTCAAGACCCATGACCAAAGAAGAAAGCTAGATGTGGCCTTATGGCTCAAGTGTCAGAGTACCAACCTTGAGTAAAAAGCCTGGCATGAAAAAAATAAAGTAAAATAAAATTCTAATCACAATTTTGTAAATGGTGACTTCTGACTTTTAAGAAGAGCATTTTGTCTTTTGTTTTTAGGTGGTTTGAGTCTATTCTTATCCCTTCAGCAGCAGGTACTGCCTAGGGCTCTCTCAGTGGCCTTAGACTCACCTCATTCTCCCTCTTCTTATTTTTAGTCCTCAAAAATAATGCTAAAACAGGCTAGAACAGCAACTTTCTCAGATAAGGAGGAAGCAGCTAGAATGTCATGGCCTTGTCTCTTTCCTTCTGAGAATAGTACACCCAATGACACTTTAGCCTGGAGATTCCTGTTACCACCAAGTCCACTGTGGCTGCTTTTGGGGGTAGCTCACCTGTGATGCAAATAGGCCACACACAGACAAAAGTACAACCTCATGGGCCACTTGGGAGAACAGCTCACCATGAAACGTAGGCATCTGTTGTCCCTTTCAGTCCACCTTCCTCATTTGTGCATTCTGTGTTACTAGAGTAGTGCAACAGTTAGAAATTGACACAGCACAGCCAGGATGTCCCCTGAGATTGACACCAGTGTACTGGGAACCTGCTTGATAGAGGCTCACACATTAGATGTGAATTTCAAGAAGGCATTTTCCACAGTGTTTTTCAATCCTTTCACAAAAGTTACATTTCTACTAAAATAAACATTGACAGCTCTTTTGCATTTCTTTCTATCTGAGAAACATCTGCTGTACCCCTGAAAAATGACCCTCCTTTTCATACACATGCATCCTCATGGAGCACACTAAATTCTCCCATATCCCAACACTTAGAAAGGCACACATTATACTTACAGCCTGACTGGATTTGTTGGCACCAGAAATCAATATTTTGGTGTTCTGAAGATGAGGCCTGTTTATGGCAGTGCCTCTCTAAGGACAAGTTAGGAGATTGTTGACAATCACAATTCCTCATCTGGCCTCAGGGTTAAAGCAAGAGCAGAAAGCAATTAAAAGAAGCAGGCAGAGATTCGACACAGTGGCATAATATGGCACCTTACGGAATCACGAAGGAGAAGGATTAAGGAAAACCATCCAAAGTAATTATCCTAAAGACCAGTGGGGATGAGACAAGTCTCCTGCAAGTTCTCCAGATACATCCTAATGTCACTCTTCTCAGGAGGGCTAAGGGAATATCCTGCTTGAGTGATTTGATAGAATAAAGAATACAGTTCAGAAAATCTGCAATCAAATGTGCACCTGCAAATGTTTGCTATGTGTGAAGCTCCCATCTTGCACTTCTTTTTTTTTATTGTGAGAATACTGTACAGAAGGGTTACAATTACATGTGCAAGATAACGAGTACATTTCTTATCAAGCATTGTAGCCTCCTCTTTGTTTCCCCTTCCCATCCCTTCCAATGCTCCCCCTCACCTGATCCTCCCCACACACACCAAAGTTGTAAAGTTCGTTTTCGACATAACAACTTGTACATCTCATTGTTGCAATGGGTCCACCTGTATCCCTAGTTAAACGATTTGTTTTTGCCCTTGCCCTCCACAAATTATACTGACATCAAATACAGTGAAAGCAGGGGTTATATCATGGGGGAGAGACATACAAAACATCTTATAAATATGTTAGAAACAATTGCATGAAAGAAAAAAACATTTACATACTTATCTTGGGGTTCATTCCTCTAACATCAACTTATCTTACCTTTTCTGCTTGACTCAGACATATACCAGTTATTGCAATTATTTACCATAGCTAAGATATGGAACCAACCCAGATGCCCCTCAGTAGATGAATGGATCAAGAAAATGTGGTATATATACACAATGGAATTCTATGCCTCCATCAGAAAGAATGACATGGCCCATTTGTTAGGAAATGGAAAGACTTGGAAAAAATTATATTAAGTGAAGTAAGCCAGGCCCAAAGAAACATAGGTCCCATAGTTTCCCTTATTTTCCATCTTGCACTTCTGTCTAATCTGCCTTCTCTTCCCTCTCTCTCTTTCTCCCTTTCCATATATATGTATATATGTATATGAACATATATGTATATGTAATGTATATATGTATATGTATATAAATATATGTACATGCATGTAGACACCCAAAAGTATGCTTGTGTGGATATATGCATTAAAAGCTTTTAAAATTAGAAAAGAATATTTTTAAATTTCTACCAACTTGTCTAACCCATATCCTCTTTCTTACTAAGACAATCCATCTCAAAATGTATCTGAATAAGCTTCCAATAATAACTTCCAAAATAAAAACCTTCCAGTAAGCTTTCAAAATCTTTAGGATTGCTGGGACCAGTGGCTCTCACCTGTAATCCTACAAACTCAGGAGGTCTAAGGATCATAGTTCAAAACCAGCCCAGGCAGAAAAGTCCATGAGACTCTTATCTCCAGATAACCACTAGAAAACCAAAAGTGGCTTCTGTGGCTCAAGTGGTAGAGCACTTGCCTTGAGCTGAAGAGCTGAGGGACAGCACCCAGGCCCAGTTCAAGTCCCATGACTGACAAAAAAAAAAAAAAAAATCTTTAGGATTACTTCTTTTGATCAACTAGACACCTAGTAAATAAAGCACACCGATTATCCAAATAGCCAAATTTTGAGACATGAGTGGTATTTTGGTACTGAGGTATGGCTCAAGGATTGGATAACATTCCTTGAGAAGAAAAGCCAAGTAAAAGTGCAAGGTCCTGAGTTCAAACCCCAGAAAAAGCACACCAAAAAAAAAGGGGGGCAGGGGTTGTATTTTATTTTTGTTGGTTTCCACAGACTATTGAATTATAGGCAACAGGATATTTAGTAACTAGAGCTTAGAGCTAGATGTATTAATATTAAGCAGCTGCTTAATCTGCAAATTGGTGCTATTTTGCAATAGAAAGAATTTATGAAAATCCCTTGCTTTAAGAGTTTGACTTTGCCAGGAATGAGGCACATAACTGTAATCCCAGCACTTGGAAGCCCAGACAAGAGGATTGTGACTTCAAGGAAGCCTGGTTACATAGCAAGGCCTTATCTCAAAAATAAATAAATAAATGAGCTTTGCCTTTTACAGAGATTAGGAATTTAAAGTGTCAGAAAATGGGTGAGGATTTGAATCGTTCCAGATGGAAAATAACTCCCTATTTGAAATCTAGGATTCATTTCCATATTTGTATCCTGAAATTAATTTAATTCTTGAAGTACCTTTGAGCACAACAGAATGTTTGAGCTCAAAGGAATCATGAAAATATAATCAGGAAAAAAATCAAGATAGAATTTCAGAACCAAGTCCAATTTTTCACTGGAGAGACCCAGGAGGGACCAGCCATGTCCTAGAAACATATCCAGGCACAACACTTAATCCCTTAGCTACACAGTACACTAGAGACTTTTAGGACATTGGTCTTTGTCCTCACAGCTAAGACTTCTGATAACCAAGGCCTCCAGGTTTAATCCTCCCACACCCAATTTCTTAGCAACAGCCCTCAACAGATTCCTCTGTTTTTCCTACCTGGGGTGTCTTGGACTTCACATTCTCCATGAAATAACTTCTACCCTCCCATGAAACTATTTGCAAGGTCAGTCTATAGACCAGCCTTGTGTAAGATTTGGGGGGTTAAGTTAATCCTCTGTCATCCTCATTGATGAGTAACACTTAAAATATTAACTTGGTTGGAACTTCATCTGGACATACCTTTGTACTTTACCTAGCCAGGCAGCTCTTGGTTCATGAAATCTCTCATGTCCTCTGCACAGAGGTAGCCAAACCTAGATGGTTCTACCCCCTGGTGGTCATGTTTAAATCATTTGCCTATGGAATGGCTCTCTGTAGCAAAATTAAAGCTGTAACCCAAATTGCTTTCTCTATTACCCAAGGGCTTTGGGGCTATCTTTTTCCCAATGCAAATAGGTACATTTTTGACAAACCAAGCTCATTTAAATATCAGGCTGAGAGGAACATAATTAGAAAGCTCAATGTGTAAATGAGGAAATTGTGGTGCATACCAAAGTCATGAGAAAATTAAATTGAGATTTTTTTAGTCCTATTCATTCTAGAGGCAACGGTATATTCTCTCTCAGGTCAACACTGCACATATGTACAGATGAGACAGGGTCAAAATCTCTGATGCAGAGCGATGTAACCTTGCTCCCCAGCAATTTTTTTTTAAAGAATAAGCTGGCTTCTAAAGAATGATTCTCAATAAAAAGCCAGAACCATCTGTGTTGGGGGTCATTTCTTCCAACAGCCCCAATGTATACCCTGAGAGAGTTTCTCACTTCACAGGCCATTTTTATCTCCATCCTTCTACAGCTAGGTGAATGGCAGCCTCTGAGGAAGACATGAATACACTGTGAGTCTGCTGCACTATGCACAGTGGGAAACCCAACCAATAAATTTCCTGTAAATTCTTCTCAGCCCCTTTAAGCTTTAACTTTCTCAGGATGTGTGTGGTACTGCTGAGCTGTCAAAGAAGCTGTCCCTGGAAAGCCTCTCGTTTTTCTTTTAGTGCCAGTTCTTAAAAAGTCGCAAAGCAAAACAAATTACCCCCATAAAATTCTAATGGTGAACAGGAAAATTCATGACAGCCTTCCTCCAGGACCACAGCTAACACAATTTATGCTTGCCCACACCCTTCATGCACCCATCTCCCCCATGTTTGGAGAGGGATGGGATCCAGGACCTTGGAGGGCATCGTGCCCACTCCATAGTTACCCAATCCACCCCAGACTCTGCCAAAACTGCACCAAAACGCCCCCCCCCGAGGTGATCAACAATGACCTACAAGCTCTATGACCCAATGGGGAACTCAGCCCTTCTTTTATTCTGACTTCTAGGGAAATTTTAACACTCTTGATTACATCCATCTATGAGAAAAAGCTTCATTAGTTGGGTCCAAAATATCTCACCCCCAAATCTGGTTTTCCCTTTCAATCTGTCCTTGCTGTTTTAAAGCTTCTAAAACAGTGGACTCTTCACGCTCCTTATTCAGCACCCTTCTTTCTGGGTAGATGCACCCTGCTTCAGAAATTCAGTTCCACTCATCTACCAAGTCCTGAGACTGTATCTTCATCCAGAGATTTCTGTTTGCATCCTCTATGTCTACTGGCCTTCTAAAAATGTTGCTTGTCTTATCCAAAACTGAACCCTTTATCCTCCCTCAAAACCACTGCAGTAAATGATCTCAGCATGACTCTCAGAATCAGGATGGACCCATTCCTTCATACTCCCTCCTCCAGGCAACCACTAAATCAGTCTAATGCTTGGCCTATCTCAGACCATCCAATCCCTCCTTCCTTGCTCTGGCCCATGCTCTCTGCCCACAGCTACTACAATATCCCTTACTCCCTGTGTTCCTTTCAGTGAAATTACCACAGGATAGCAGAGCAAATGGTCTTTATCCACCTGACCACATGTTACACTGTCTATACCCTTTAATGTACCCGCTATGGCTTTGTTTGTCAGTACTGGGATTTGAACCCAAGGTCTTGGGCTTGCTAGGCAAGCATTCCACAACTTGAGCCATGCCCTGCCTCTGCCCCCCAATCCCAGTCCTGTGGCTCTTAAGGTGAAGAATAAAACACTAGCATGGCTTTCCAGGCCTGCTGCCACCTAGCCACTTCTCCTACATAGTTGTTTGTTCCACTCCCCGTTCCCTGTCCCACTCTCCTCTCTGTTCTACAGGTATTTTCTTGCTATCCTCAGTCTGTCTGTGATCCTCTCTGGCTACAGCCTTTCCAAAGGTGGCACGCACTACTGTAGATCCTCTCCTTGTCCATTTGCCTAATTCTCATCTGATTTCAAATCTCAGCTGAAACAGCCTTGCTTCCAAAACTTTCTCCCTGATCCCAGTGACCAGGATCATTATCCTTGCTGTGACCTCTCTGTGCCTCACTGAGTAGGCCTTTTCTAGTGTCTTCTACAGACACCTGTGTCTATGAAGCCTCTTCCGTCATCTTTGGACTTCATAAAGCGACAGCACTGTTCTCTCTCATCTACCAAGTCCTCTGTACCTAGTAGGGTGCAAAAATAATAAACAGTTTATGAATTAAATATGTTTTATTTAGCCTCCTGGAGAGCAAGGGTTACTTTTTTGCTTCCTTTGTCTCTAGTATGCACCTGATATTTTTATTTATGTTCGGCATGCAGGAGGTGAATGTCTCATCCATCTTTAGTATCCCCACGCCCACACCTTGCCTCATACATTATATGTGTTGGTAAATGCTCAGTGATTGAACAATAGGAGCTGGCCTCTGCCCAGAGGCAGCACAGAACCATGGAGAGCTCAGGCTTGGTGTCTGCACTGGGAGTGGGCCAGTTATACCATTCATTACTTTTGTGTGGTTACCTACCTTTTCCAAGTTTCATTTCCTTCCACTCTGAAATGAAAACAATAATGATATTTCATTGACTGGGATTTTTTTATTATTTCTATCTATCTATATTCTATCTATCTATCTATCTATCTATATCTATATCTTTATTCTATCTATCTATCTACCTTGCTGGTCTGGGCTTGAACTCAGGGCCTGGGTGCTGTCCCTGAGCTTCTTTGTGCTCAAAGCTAGTGCTCTACCACTTGAGCCACAGCACCACTTCCAGCTTTTGCTGAGTAGTTTATTGGAGAGAAGAGTCTCACAGCTTGGGCTTCAAATTGCGATCCTCAGATCTCAGTCTCCTGAGTAGCTAGGGTTACAGGCGTGAGCCATTGACACCCTGCTGATTTTTTAGCTTTTTTGTTTGTTTGTTTGTTTGTTTGTTTGTTTGGGGGGGTCCAGTCATGGGGCTTGAACTCTGGGCCTGGATGCTGTCCCTCAGCTCTTCAGCTCAAGGCTAGCACTCTACCACTTGAGCCACAACACCACTTCCGGCTTTTTCTTTTTGCTTATGTGGTGCTAAGGAATCAAACCCAGGGCCTCATGCATGCAAGGCAAGCACTATACCACTGAGCCACCTTCCCAGCCTCACCCTGCTGATTTTTAAGGAAGTTTTAATTTTACTCTCCTATTGGGAGTTCCAGTAACTTTAGTGTATGAAATAAATTAGCAATAAATGACTGGAAAAAGAGCATACATATCTTAATACATATGCAAGACACAGAAACATGAGGTTTACATGGAGCCAGCTTCAGGCTTCTGCAGGAAGGAGGTGGTGCAGGCTGGGGATGGAAGATTGGGGAGCAAAGTCAACATGGTCCTTTTGTCATGCAGATGAAGCTTGCCTGGTAACAGCTCCTATGGTCATCCCTCTCTGGACCAGATACCAGGCCCCCAATCTCTTCTTCCTGTGGTTATATCCCTTTTAGACAGAAAATACGAAAGTGTATCAGAAAAGTCTCAGTCTATATCCACTGTTGACTAATGTGCATAGATGTAATATTTTTAACCAATGGACAGCTTTGCAGAGTCATTCCTGTATCTGCAGAGGTCTGCAGTTTCTCTGAATAACCACCTTGAAATAGTCCAAAGAAATATATTTGGGGTGGGATATTTTACTCTCCCAGAGGATGTTAAAAAGAGAAAATAAAACATTGCATGTAAAACATAATAATGAATTGTTTGAATAGTAAGCATTTAATAAATGAAAGCTGCCACCAGTGTAACAGAAAGGGGTCAGCTGTGAAAATGCTAATTATACCTCTAACAACCCAGGAATTACTAGATAAATTGTAGTATAGACATATCAAGAAATACTATGAAGTCATCAAAAATCTCGTTAAGTAATATTGACTACATGGGAGAAATGTTCTCACTATCATGATAAAGATCCTAAAAGGACTTAAATACATATATGAAGCATTTTACATATAAAAGTGGCAATGTGAGAGTTAACAAAGGAACAGGGAACAGAGCACCAACATGAGTTCCTATCCTCAGAAAGCAAAATTCTAGTGTTTAAAAGAACAAATGACACAGTAATTGAAGAAAGGAACATCACAGCAAGATCTTTAAGTGGAGTCCCACACAATAGAATCTCAATATCATGAAGGTTGTATGAAGTGCTGGACACCAGTGACTCATGTCTGTAATCTACTACTCAGAAAGCTGAGATCTGAGGATCCTGGCTCAAAGCCAGCAGGACAAGAAAGACCCTGCAACTCTTATCTCCAATAAATCACCAAAAAGTCAGAAGTAGAGCTGTGGCTCACTTGAAAGAGTGCTGGTCTTGAGAAAAAAAGAATCTAAATAAGAGCACCCAGTCCCTGAGTTTAAGCCCTAGTATGGCATCAAAAAAAGTATGAGTAAATATATTACTAGCAGGTAATCTAACAAGGTATTAATAGGGAATGATAGAATCAAAAGCGATTTTATACATTTTATTGTGCTTATAGTGTGTACTAGTTTTTAAAAATAACCAATTGTTCTATTCTATAAGCAGAGATACTTAGACAGAACTAAATTATTTCTCTGAAATCTGTTTTCTTTTCTATTTTCTCTTCTTCCCTTTTCACAATAAAGCAGGAGACAAATCAGACATGAATTGTCTCAGCTTCCTGCTGTCCCTATCTGTCTTCCTGTCTAAAGGGCCAACACTGAGGTGCCAGACAAGCAGGTCAACAGCTTTCCTTATTTAATTCCTCTACTCTCCTCCCCAGGTACAAGTCTGTCTTTGCCATCTCTCTTACCTGTATCTGCACGCCTTCCCTCTCGACCCTTCATCCTCATCCTGTTCAGGTAACCCACCAGCCTTCACTCCAACTCTCATCCTTTCACTCAATTGGCCAATGTTTTTAAGAATGGTCTAAAGCCAGACGCCAGTGGCTCATACCTGTAATCCTAGCTGAGATCTGAGGATCACGGTTCAAAGCCAGCTTGGGCAGGAAAGTCCGTGAGACTCTTATCTCCAATAAACCACTAGAAAACTGGAAGTGGTGCTGTGGCTCAAGTGGTAGAGCGGTAGCCTTGAGCTGAAGAGCTCAGGGACAGCACCCAGGCCAAGCCCCACAACCGACAAAAAAAAAAAAGAAAGAAAGAAAGAAAGGTCTAGACATTCTATCCACTTTCTCACCCTCATTCACTTTACAAATGTGTTTCCACATACAAGGCTCACTGAAACAATTCTTGCAGATATCACCAAGAATGTTTATATTGTCACCTTGCATCTCTATTTGTTAAAGTCTCATTGCTGACTTTTGCACATGCTAAGCCTTATATCTAGGATCTTCTCAGCCGATTTGCCAAATAACTCCACTTTTCTTGATTAACTCTTTTCAAGTCCCAGCTCAAATATTGCCAAGCTAAAGAAGTCTTCTATATTTCTCTTCTTTGTGCTCTGTAAAGATGAGACTTGTCAGCAACTGTGCCTCTCTTACAGTGCTGATAACAAGATGTTTCTCATGAATATGTGTTTAATATATGACCTTATGTTCCCACTCCTGGGTATTTATCCAAGAGAAATGAAAGCCTACGCCACACGAAGACCTGGACCCAAATGTTCATAGTGGCTTGACTTAAAATCTCACACAAGTGAAAATAGCCCAATTGTTCTTCAGTAGATAAATACATAAACTAAGTGAATTCATGCACTCAATGGGGCATGAGCTCTGCAACAAAAAAATATCAATTATTAGTACATGCAACTTTATGGATGAATCTCAAAATCATATGTTGAATAAAAATATGATGAGCACAAAAGGCTATCCCTGTATTCTGTGATTCCCTTTATATAACATTCTGGGAAAAACCAAAAAGTAGGACTAAATGTCCACTCAGGGTTGCTGGTAATGGGTATGAGGAAAAGGGATTAACTACCAGAGCCTTGGGACCATTGTAGAGCAAAGGAAATTTTCATCACTCTATATCCTGATTATAATAGTAGTCATATAACCAAGTGCATTTGTTAAAATTCAAAAAAGTATATATCTAAAATGATAAACTGTACTGAATGTAAGTCTTATAAAATTGGCTTTAAAATACAAAAAGGAAGCTCAGACCAAGTTCTACAGCCAGCTTTCTATGGCTGTATCCAACCCCAGACCACATTAAGTCAGCTCCTATTCATTCCAAAAGCAACTGATTTCCTAGATGTTTCCCTCTGTATACCATAGTATACTGAATTTATCTGCTCATATTAGTTCATCTTTACATTACTACGATGAAGCATGAAACTTTATCAAAAGAAATGGCTCATCAGCTTGAAGATAGTAGTGCTAGTATTTTCTCCATTCTCAGGGCATCCTGCCATGGGGGATAGCAATGGTGGGGGTACTTGCAGAAGCAAGTACATGGACTGAGTTGTATCTCAAACCAGAAACATAGACAAAGATACAGGCTCCACAATTCCCTCTGAAGACAAATCCCCAATAACCTATAGACCTCTCATTAGGCCCTATCTCCCAAAAGCTTCAACCTGCAGACCAAGACTTTAATCACAATGGACCCTTTGGGGGATACTCAGATGAGGTCCTCATCATAACACTGCTTATAAAATAATTGTTAATTGCATTTTATATATCTAGTCCCTACTGGATGTTGGGTTCTTTGAAGTAAGAAATCCTGACATTTGACTTAATAGCACTCATTCTTTCACGTAACCTCCCACCTACTCCAAATGACTAGCAAATTACTCTGCTGTTGACCAATGAGGTTTCTCTTCTGATCCACTTAACAGGAAGTCCACTAAACTCCACTACTAAGTTCCAAAACTTTCCTCAAAACTTGGCCTGATCAAAATTCTCATCAAAATTAAGGCAGGCACTGGTGGTTCATGACTGTAATCCTAGTTACTCAGGAGTCTGAGATCTGAGGATTGCAGTTCAAAGCCAACCCAGCCAGGAAAATCCATGAAACTCTTATCTCCAATTAGCTACCAGAAAACCAGAAGTGGCACTGTGCCTCAAAGCAGTAGAGAGCTAGCCTTGAGCAAAAGAGCTCAAGGCTAACTCCAGGCCCTGAGTTCAAGCCCCGTGAACAATTTTTAAAAAATATTTCTCAGTTTTATTTTTCCTTCCAAACTAATATGGCTATAGAGTTCTTGGCCATTAATGACTCATAGTAAATTAGAGAATATACTGTCAATATTTTATTTTAAAGGAAGTTTCCTTAAAGTAGAAATCCCTTACACAATCTACGGAGTCTGAGGAGGAGAGATTTGGGGTGGAGGTTGATCAATGGCTCTTGAATCTTTATAAGAATTGCTAATAATTATAATACACAGTCACTTTTTTAAAGTCAGGAGCTATAATGTATTTAACAGGTTTTTTACTCCTAAAATCCATCACTTTAAGGGAAAGAGAAGAAGAAACAATGAAGGGGAGTAAAAACTAGTTACTTACACAGCCCTCTCTACTAGAGTTACAATTCCTTCTGTACTTGAATTATATACTTGACACTTGATATATTTGAACACTTTCTCTTAACTGTTTTCTTCTCAGAATCCTTCAAAAAAAAAAGGTGTGGGGAGATAAATTGTTCAAAGAGGATATCATTTTTAAATGACATGCTCTAATTTTTTTCTATTCATCTTATTTAAAAAAGACCTCCTGCCATATAAAAATAGCCTTTCTTTGTGGCTTTGGAGGTTTCTCAAAAAACTAAATGTAAAACTTCCCTATGATCCAGTCATACTACTCTTGGGCATCTACTAGAACATTACAAGTCAGGATATAATATAGATACTTGTGCATCCATGTTCATTGCTGCACTATTCACAATAGCCAAGTAATGGAAAGCGCCCAAATACCCTACAAATAGATGACTGGGTCAAAAAAAATGTGGTACATATACACAATGGAATTTTACTTATCACTAGAAATAATAATGTTAGACATTTACAAGGAAATGGATAGATTTAGAACAAATCTTGTTAAGTGAGGTAAGCCAAACAGAGAAAGAAATAGTGCATGTTTTCTTTCATATGTAGAAGCTAGATCTAAAACACAACTGGACTTGATAGTTTATGCAGGACGCTAAGCATTCACACATTCACACACAGACTAAGGGAAGACACTCTTTTTTTATGGAATATTTTATTTTTGGTACTTCCAGTAGTGGTGAAACAAAACACATACTGTTGCTACCTCCCTGGACTCTATTCTACCCCAAGGAGATCTCCATTTATAAAATCAATAAACAAGAACCAGAATTATAACCTTCCACATAGGGACAAGAGTTTAGAGGCTAACAGGAAACAACAGCCACATGTAAGGATACAGTTAGAGGTAAGCAAAACACAAAAAGTCTATTTTATCTTCACATGCAGTCATCATCTCGCAGGGAGGACCCTCTTATAGGTGAGGAACCCAAAGACACAATCCTCTCAACATTTAAAATACTATTTATCACAATGAATTCCAGGAAATGGAAACATGTTTTTTTTTGGTTGATAGAGGTGTTGGTGTTAGTGTTTATTTCCGCTTTGGGGTTGTTTTGTCTTTTTTAGGGGGGCAATGAGAGGTACAGAAAGGGAGGGAGGAAAGGTTCAGTCATGATATTTAGTATACATTGTGTGGAAAATAAGCTACACACCTTGTGTGCAGGACAAAAGGAGGAAACAAAGGGACAGCAAAGAAAAAGGTGACATCATCCAAAAAAGACATGTACTCATTACCTGACTTATGAAATGGTAATCCCTCTGTAGAACACATTAGTAATAATAATAAAATTCTATTTTAAATAGCCTTTATTAAAGAGCTACCCAATGTGGCAGGCCATAGGTTTTATTACAGTGGCTCTCACCTAGTAATCAGGCCTTTCACAGTAGTCTAGGTGAGAAGGGATTTCATAACAGTTACAGAGAATTTGTCTGCCATCGTGTTTTTCTCTTTAAGGTTCAATGGATTGGACAGAACCAAACCACACCTGCCCCAAGATGGTTCACTCTGCTTATCATACACCAGGCTCAGGGCAACCAGCAAGAAATGTGGCCAAGTGAGATTCTGAAAAGGCTACTTTCTTACTTTTGCCCCCATGTCAGTATCAGAGCCATGGCTATGGTGTTGAGCTAGGGACTACCCTGTCCAAATATCTTCTGGGGAACAGTCTCATAATTTTTATCCAATTCTGAAAGAAGTCAATATTCTTGAAGTTATTTTTAAGCTATGTAATAGAATATTTATGATGAAATTAACATAAATAAAGATTATACACATCTGCAGATATGCTGTGCTTAAAACTAAACTGTAGTCATTAAATTTCCCTGAGGAGCTACTGGGGGTAGGAATCTTCCCCCCAGCCAATAATGTATAGGACCCTAACCCCTACCTACTAGTCTCTAAGAGAATATCCCCAAACTTTATAACAACTGAATGTGTTTTTTAATAGTTGCATTCATAGATCCGATTAGAAATGAGAAACTGACAATCAAAGAAATTGGACCAAGATCACACAGCTACTTCCCTCTTCCCTTCCATGAAAACTGACTCTGTAATCAGAAATACAAGTTCTCCCCGGCAGGGACTGTACCTGGGCCATTCTACCCCTTGTCTTGGCTATTTCAGGATTTAAATTCTCCATGATTATTTCCTGAATCCTTTTATATGCTCACATTTGAACCCTAGCTCTCAGCCTCACCAATACATTGCCAGTTATACTACAATTCCCCACAGGATCTTTTTCCCACTTCAGGGACTTATCTTGATCCTTTAACTTCAGCTTCAGAATATACCGTCATAGAGTCCAGGATGTTCTTGAGAAGGGATAGAATATCTAATAGATATTCTGAGTTGTGAAACCTTGAAGTATAGCCCACATTGTTCTCTAAATCCAGTTCTTTCTACACGACAGTCAAACCCACACAGTCAAACCCTATATTATCTTTTACATGGATCTTGAACAATTTTGATCAGCTATAATCTGCCTTAAATATAGATTGATTATTGGATTATCTTCTGTTCACTAGCGCTTATGATGAAACCAATATTCTCCATGAAGGGACAAAGCAAATGACTTCCAAATCTTTTCTCACTAGCAACCAGTTTAAACTCACTTAATATTGTGAAAGGAAAAAAATGCAGAGAGGCAAACAAGCAGACTAAGAATGAGGCCTGCCTAGAATTAATGTTTGCAGATTTGGTGCTATTTTTGTGACAGAATTAGCATATATTCTGACTCATCCAAATTGCTTTCTCTTTCTCCTTTCTATCTTCTTCCAGAACTCCCAAAATTGGCTGCAATGTAGGACAGAATTTCCTACAACACAGAGACATCATCCATCTGTCCCTAATTTCACAAAATGACAAACTGCAATGTCCTTGAGAGCCAAAAAATTCTGTTTCATTTTCCTCTCTGATAGTCTGTAGGTTTTCTTTCCTTTCCGTATAAGTCGAGAATTCAAGGTAGAGTTAACAAAAGAGAAAGCAGGCACCAAGTAGCATACTCATTGCTGGGCTACCGAAAGCTAGACCACTCAGAAACAGGCAACGGCGATCAGTCTAGGAATAGGTGTCGCATGTTTTCACCACCATGGAAGTTACTGCATTTCTCTTACAAAATGGAAACTGAAAGGCCATCTGAAACTTAAAGCATCCCACTCACTCAAAGCACAGTGGGATAAATGTGTTCCTTCTTTGCTGAATTTTATTCTGCACTAACAGTGATGATTATATGTCTCAGATTTGGGGACTTTATGAAAGTCAAGATCTCTTAAATATCATGACTTTTGGACTGCCTTGTTCAGAATACCTTAAGATATACTGATATGGGGAGAAAGAGATACAGACAGACAAATAGACTCCAAAATGTTATAAATAAGGAATACGCTTTTTCAAATATTTTAATTTGATTGGATTAGTCCTTTGAGGTGACGAATTCTGACAAAAGACTTAGATGAAAATTCAGGGTATACAGAATTAGTAATAACTTGGAAAAATAGGTGTGCGTCAAAAAAGCAGTCTAGAAAATATTGATTTCAAGTCAGAAATCCTGAGCCTGAATCTTGAGCATAATTTGAAGTGGGCTGAGCCTCAGCCTCACTACTTGCAAAACAGGGAGAGATCAGCAGAGCATTCTCTAGAGAAAGTAGCATGTGCTTGAAGAATGATTAAAATTCAGCACTTAATAAAGAAAGGATGTAATTAAAAGTTAAGAGAAGTTCCACTTAACTCTGGGAGGCTGATTGTCTAAATCTGGACTTCTCTAAAGACACAAACTGAGAAGAAGCCTTAGGTGGCATTTTTGGAATGTGATCCTAGGAAAGCAGGGGCAAGCTATGAGAAGATAAAAAAAAAGATGGGAGTAGGGGTGGAGGGTGGGGCAAAACACAAATTCATTACCAAGGTCACTGCTGTGCACATCTAAGTTAATTCCTTCTGAGATCCCTGAGTACCAGATGCCTCCCAGAAATGAGCCACTGGTAAGCCAGCCCAGCATCTGTTTCCCTGTTCTGTTTCCCCATTTGCTAAAGTTTGGCCCTAGGGCACTAACTCTCTTGCTTTGGGCTCTGCAAACTCTTGTTGCAGATGGAAAGAGTCTGAACCAGAAGTGGGGGGTGGGGGGGGGAGAGCGGGGAACACAAGTTTGAGGTGATTGCAGCTCACGGCTGATGCTACCATCAGTGGTGGTCTCAGGGGCTTTGGTGTGGGCACCAGTGTTTAATATCCCAACTTAAGCTGTCTTGCAGCATTCCTTTGCTTACACTAACCTTCATAGTGATAAACAATATCTGAACATTGTGTCGCTTATTGTAAACTTGGCTGTCATTGGTCATTTTTACCATGGAGAATCACCTTCCTTCCTTCTCCTCCAACAGAGAGAGAGACACACACACACACACACACACACACACACACACACACACACACACACTAGACAGACAAACAGACAAATAAAGAGAAAGTATATAGAGAGATGCCATTCAATTTCTTGGTTCTGTGAGAACAACAACCTTCTTCTTTTGGTCACAGACATAATCCCAAAACTCTGAATCATGCCTGCCTGGAACAAAAGCTAGTGGACCAAGTAGATGAAGGAAAGAATAGATGAAGGTGACAAAAAACATCGTGTCACTCAAATCTGCTGAACGTCTGCTTTGCTTGTGAGTGCCCAGTCCCTCTTTCCAGCTGTGTTACCTTAGGAGTAATTATTCCTGGACTTCTTCTCAGGATCTCTTGCCCCAGGATGAAAATGGTGCAATTCAATCTCTACCGAGATGTCCTTTGGATTTGTCTTTTCTCTGCCTCTCTGCATTAATATCCAGCTGCCCTTGTCCTAAGGGTCATTTGGTTTGCTTGTTTGGTGAGTAGGTACTATGCACATGGAAAAGTGGTCCTGTTTGTTTTCAACTTAGTTTTTCCTGCTTAGCTTGGGACAACCCTTTCTTGTCCCTAAAGACAGAGAAATCTATCACTGTCAGCTGCCCTGTCTTCCTCATTTTTCATTCTTCTTGCCTTTATCGCTGTCAGATGACTCCAGCCCTGCCCAACAGGGGAGAAAACCTTCAGCCAACAAGTCGTGTTCTTCCCACGTGAAAAGACAAAGCTACCATTCCTCTGGAAAGAATCAGGGTCGGGGATCCCTCACTCCAATCTATATCACCTAGTAAACAGCAAGAAGTAAAAAGAGCCTTCAAGTGCCAGAGAAACCACCCCATGTGTGCAGGGGGGGGAGGTGCAGTACAGTACCAGAAGAGACCATGGAAGAAAATAGATTGGCCCATATTGATATAAGGCCATCATGAGATCTGTAACAGAGAGAGACAGGATAGTGCAAGGTAGGGGCGGGGAAACAGCAAGCTCAAGGCCCACAAGGCTGCAGGAAGAAGTCTGCTCAAGCAAGAGGACTAGGTGCACACCTGCTGCCTGAGATAAGCCAAATCCAACTTCTGGGTTGATGGAGATGAAGATGCTTGCAACTCACACGGACCAGGCCACTCCTTGCTTTCAAATTCCGCTTCCTGTTCTGACAGGAAGGCACTTCCCCACTTTCCACCCTGCTCCCCTTGTCTTGCAACTAAATGTAGCTAAATTTGCTTCTCTTTGCCTCTGTCTAGGAAGTCTTTTCTGGACCCCACAGATCAGGTCCCTATCACTGTGGTAGCATACTTTCAACCTCCTCGGCTAGCCCAAAGGAAGATGTTATTTATCTTTATAGCCACAAGGACTCAGCCTTGTCCACACTAGGTCCCTCAATCAGACTGAATAAATGAGCTGAATGAATGAATGAGCTTACAAGGCTATACCTTTGATTGAAGGCAGAAGCTATTTATCAGAATGGGCACAAAGCCAGAGCTACACCATCAATGGGTATAAAATGAGATTGAATCTCCAAGTCATGGGCAATTGCTCCTTAAAATGCTGCAATGAGATCAGCATAAAACTTTGAAGTGAACTGAGTTCACAGATAAAAGTCCCACAGGCTCGGCCCCAGGTGGCAGAGACAGAAGCCAGGCAGACTAACTGTATTTGCAGCGGGCTGAATCTTTCGTTCCTCTGGCTTGGCATGGGTTGAAAAAATTCAGAAGGGACAGATGGATAGGAGGAAAGTACAGTAGCATATGTTTGGGAGACAGAAGCAGTACAAATAGCACAGACCTAATGAAAGCTCTCCAATACATTTTTTCCCTTCTCTCTGATTTCTCAGTCAGTTGAAAAAGCCAAAATCTTTCCTGCCTCAGGGCCTTTGAATGTTTACTTTTTCTTGAATTTATATCTATCCATGCTTTTTTTGGGGGGGAGGGGCCATCGTGGGGCATGAACTCTGGGCCTCAACTCTGTCCCTCAGCGATTCAGCTCAAGGCTCACGCTTTACCACTTGAGCCATAGCACCACTTCTGGTCTTTTGGTGGTTAATTGAAAATAAGAATTTCACGGACTTTCTTACCTGGGCTGGCTTTGAACCCCAATCCTCAGATCTCAGCCTCCTGAATAGCTAGAATTACAGGTATGAGCCACCAGTGCCTGGCCTATCTGTGCTTTTAAATAGACTCCTTCTCCTCCTCAGTAGATTCTGGCTTCAGTGTTAACCTGTGGTAAAACTTTTGTTGAATATCCTATGTAAGTTTCAAGGGAATGGACATGTGGCTCAACTGGTATAGTGCCAGCCAGGACCAAGTATGCCAAGCAAGCACAAGGTCAAGACCCATCCAGGCAGAAAAGGCCTGGAGCCTCTATCTCCAAAAGCTAGCAAAATGGTAGAGGTATGGCTTAAGTGGTCTAATACCAAGCAATCCAGGAGCTCAAGGTTCTGAGTTCAAGTCCCAGTACTGGCACACAAACAAACTAAAAGTTTCTTCCACCACAGTCCATTTATCTGAATGTCCTTTTTTTTCTTTCATCATAATACTGATACAATTTCAATTCTACTTCATTTATCTCTGTGTTTACTAGGGATGCTAGGAAGGATGGCCTCCCCTCCTGAAGGAAACTTTATAAGGACGCAAAGACTGCAGTTCATTCTTGGTCTTACCTTTAGGAATCAGTAAAAGGTCATAACTATCAGTCTAAGTGTTGTGGTCACTATTATTTCAAAGGAACTTCTTTAGTATTCACAATATTGAATTTATACATCAAAGTGTGGCTCAGCCATGAGCTTCTCCATATTCCTAATTTTCATAATGAACTTTAACCTTAACCATATTCACTCTCCTATTACCTTCTCTTGTCTACACCTCCCACCCAGGACACTGGGCCCCTTCCTCTTTCTAAATAATCCTCTTGTACTTTTATGTCTCCTCGATTGTATAGAGAGGAAAGATGATATTTTCTTTGCCTGGTTTGGTTTTTCTCAACATAATGATTCTCAGTTGCATTTAATTTCCCATAAATGATAAAACTTTGTTCTTCTTTATCCTTTCACTTATTTATGGGCATCTTAATCCTTTCCTAAACTTAGCTACTGTGAATAATGCCACAGTGTTTTGATATCTCTCTTGTATGCTAGCCTCCATTCCCTGGTAAAGACCCAAGACAAATATAGCTATATCATCTGGTAGGTCTAGTTTTCATTTGCTTAGGGATCTCTAAAGCGATTGCACTAATTTACAACCCCACCATCAATATATAAGGGTTCCCTTTTCCTCCTGAGTCCTCATCTCATTGGTTGCTTTTTTTTTTCCTTTTTCTTTTTAGTTTTGTTAATGGTCATTCTGACTGGAAAGAAGTAGAGCCTCAACTTCTTTTTTATTTCCATTTCCCTAGTGGCTAAGGAAGTCGAACATTGCTTATTCACTGTACTTCTTTGTAAGAACTCTGTTCAATTCCTTTGCCCATTTATTGATTGGACTATTTGCTCTCTTGATGTTCGATCTCCTTAGATATTTATATAGTCTGGATATTAATCCCCTGTCAGATGAATATCTGGCAAAGGTTTCCTTCCATTGTGCAGGTTATCTCTTACATTAGTAATTCTTCCTTTGGCTGTATGGAAGAATTTTTAATTTGATGCAATCTTGTTGGTGAATTCTTATTTCCTGAGCTGTTTTATTGGAGTTTCATCCAAAAAGTCATTGCGTCTGTTTTATCTTGAAGTATTCCCCTACTTTTTAGTAGTTTCAGAGTTTCTGGTCTTTTTTTAAGTTTTTTTTTTTTATTGTGAAAATACCATACAGAGGGGTTACAATTATATGAGCATTTTTGCCTCCTCTTTTGTTTCCCCTTACCATCCCTTCCCTCCCATTCCCCCCACCCCACCCCCAATTTTCTGGTCTTATATTAAGGGTTTTTATCCAATTTGAATTCATTTTTGTACAAAGTGAGAGATAAGTATCTAGTAACTGTCTTCTGTATATGGATATCCAGTTTTTCCATCGTCATTTTTTGAAGAGGTTGTCTTTTCTCCAATATGTGTTTTTTGTACCATTATCAAGCAAAGCTCAGTTGTTTTTTTTTTAAGGGCATACTAAAGGTATTACAATACTTGGTTTCTAATTTTTTTTGGGGGGGGGGGGGTCCGGTCGTGGGGCCTGAACTCTGGGCCTAGGTGCTGTCCTTCAGCTCTTCAGCTCAAGGCTAGCGCTCTACCACTTGAGCCACAGCGCCACTTCTGGCTTTTTTTCCTTTTGCTTGTGTGGTGCTGGGGAATCGAACCCAGGGCCTCATGCATGCAAGGCAAGCGCTCTACCACTGAGCCACCTTCCCAGCCCTTGGTTTCTAATTATACTACAAAGTTATAGTGACCAAAACAGCATGTTACTCTCACAGATATACTGACACATAGACCAATAGAAGAAAATAGAAGAGCAGAAATAAACACACACAGCTATTGTCTTATCTTTAGGACTGACTTTGTTTTATATAAAGGAGCCAGAAACTAACATTTATAACTTCATCCAATGATGTTGGGATATCTCTAACCATAAAAGAAATACAAATCAGGGGCTGGGAAAGTGGCTCAGTGGTAGAGCGCTTGCCTTGCATGCTCGAGGCCCTGGGTTCGATTCCTCAGCACCACATAAGCAAAGAGAAAAAAGCCGGAAGTGGCACTGTGGCTCAAGTGGTACAGCGCTAGCCTTGAGCTGAAGAGCTGAGGGACAGTGCCCCGGCCCAGAGTTCAGGCCCCACGACCGGACCCAAAAAAAAAGAAAAAGAAAAAGAAGAAATACAAATAAATCAAAACTACATTAAGATTCCACCTCACCCCAGTTAGAATGGCCATTATCAAGAAAACAAATAATAACAGATGCTGGCAGGGATGTGGCCAAAAGGAAATGCTACTACACTCCTGATAGGAATATAAACTTGTTCAGCCACTCTGGAAAGCAGTATGGAGGTTCCTTAAAAGACTAAACAGAGAGCTCCCATATGACCCAGCAATCCCATTCCTAGGCATTCAAAGGATCACAAACAAGACTACAAGGAAGCTACCAGCACAACTATGTTTATTGCAGCATTATTAACCATAGCTAAGATATGGAATCAACCCAGATGCCCCTCAACAGATGAATGGATCAAGAAAATGTGATATATACACAATGGAATTCTATGCTTCCATCAGAAAAAGATGGCATCACCCCATTCATAAGGAAATGGAAAGACTTAGGGAAAAAATCATACTAAGTGAAGTAAGCCAGACCCAAAGAAACATAGGCTCCATGTTTTCCCTTATTTGTAATACTTTGTATATGCATAGGATAGTTCTAGCAGAGGATCACAAAAGTTCAATACCTATGTACATATGACCATATAAAATGATGCTAATCAAAATGAACTCCATGATATAGAAACAAGAGATTTGGTTTTATTTTTAGTGCACTGTTTGCAGTTATTTGTTTTGTCTTTCTTTTTTTTCCTCCAGTTTACTCCCCATGGTCACTGTTTCTGATTTTTGTATCCTTTGTCTTATATAAATTTGTCTGATTTGGGGAAGGGAAGGGGAATCACAGAAACAGTGGGACAAAGGGTGAACCAATGCAACAGCAATACTCAAAAGACACTACATTGGAAATGAACTTGGGGGGAAGGGGAATTGGGAGGAGGGAAAATAGGAGAAAATGAGGGAGGGGGTAACACTGTTCAAAAAGGAATGTAGTCATTACCTTACTTATGTAACTGTAACCCTTCTGTACATCACCTTTATGATAAATAAAAAAAAATTTAAATGATGTTGGGAAGAATGTCATTTCAAAAAAAGTGTTTCAAAATGGGAACATCCTAAATGTAAGAGTTGGAACTTTGAAACTACTGCAGGAAAATACAGTAGAAACCTTTGAAGATACAGGCATAGATAACATATTGCTAAACCTTGACTCCAGTTACTCAGGAGATAAAAGAACAAGAATTGATAAATGATAGCCAGGAGCCAGTGGCTCACACCTGTAATCATAGCTTCACAGGAGGCTAAGATCTGAGGATCTCAGTTCAAAGTCAATCCAAGCAGGAAAGTCTGTGACACATTTCCAATTAACCACTGAAGAGATCATAGTAGAGCTGTGGCTGAAGTGATTGAGTACCAGACTGGAGCAAAAAGATAAGAAACAGCACTCAGGTTCTGAGTTCAAGCTCCAGTACCAACACAAAAAAATTTTTTAAAGAAACAACAGCATCAAAAAAGAATGGGGGTACTATTTGAGGGTAGGAACCTACAAAAGGGTAGAACAAAAGGAGAGGGTGAAGGGTTGGGTAAATGTGATCAATATATTTTATACACATATATAAAAATAGAACAATTAAACCATTAAAACTAGTATAAGAAAGTATAATAGAGAGGGTAAATTTGAAGAAAGTACATTACATGCATGCATGGAAATAATCTCAATGATATCTCTTTATACAATTACTATATACTGGTAACAGTTGGGCACCAGTGGCTCATGCGTTTAACCCTAGCTACTCAGGAGGCTGAGATTTGAGGATGGTGGTTGAAAGCCAGTCTAGCAGCAAAGTCCATATGACTCTTGCTCCAATCAGTTACTCAAAAAGCCAAAAGTAGATCTGTGGCTCAAGTGGTGGAGCTCTAGTCTTGAGCAAAAAAGCTCAAGGACAGGGCTCAGACCCTGAGTTCAACCCCAGGATGGGCGCACACACACACACACACACACACATACACACACACACACACACACACACACACACACACACACACACACACACACACAGAGACAGTGGTATAAAAAAGAGTAATAGTGGAGGTGAATTTAAATTTAAATTAATTTGAATTTAAATGAAGTACATTATATGCATGGGAACCAAGTGCATTATATGCATGGGAAATACTCAATGAAAGCTCTTTATATACTATACACAAACAAAATTTAAGATGAGAAATAAAAGATTTAGAAAATAGGTTTTTTTTATACAGTAAAGTAAAATCTATACTAAGATATACAACCCTGCCAAAATGGTGGATGGCTACAGCACTCAGAGGTATGAGGAGCAATTCAATGTCATTCTTCTCCCAAGCGGGCCTGTCATAGTCATACCAAATCCTCCAACTGGATTTGAGACTTGAGAGACGGTGCATTGCTCCTACAGCTAGGGTGACCAGTGTGTTCTCATCATTACTGGCTGGGCCTGTCCTGTGCTTTGATTTTCCTTCCATCTAACCTCACCCTGGTTCTACGCTAGGAGGGTGTAACCTGTTTGGAATTACAGACTTTCCTCATGCTTTTAATCTTGTCAACTCTTTTGTTATTTCCAATGCTCATCCCCTCTTTACTTCTTTCCAATGCTGGCTTTCCTTTGTTACCTGACTCTTCCCATTCACAGAGTCCCACATAGGAAGCTTCTAATCCAACATCTTGGGGCTTCTCCATTTTCCATCAACTTCGTATATCTAGTATCAGGAAGTATCTGTTAATGCTTTCAGGACCAACTCAGCATTCAGCAATATATATTAAATGGTGCCACATAGGTCTGAGTTCACCTTCTGAATAAATCCCTGCTAATAAAAGAAAATGAGATTTCATGATTAAGAGTTTTAGAAGTAATCAAGAGAGGGTTAAAAAATCAAGCTAACAAGGGCAGGGTATGCCAAAGAATAGCTACTGGCATGCCTTCCAAAATAATATCCTAGATTATGATTTCACATAAAAAAATAAATAACGTAATTGCTTGCCAAGTCACATATGAATTCTGGAAGAATTTAAGCAGAAACTAAACCTTGCTAGCCCTGTAGAGTCTAGAACTTTCCCAGATCCCACTTTTCCCTGCTCATCCTGAGTGTTCCCTCATCTGATTTTCAACACTCTGATGATGAGGTACCATTAGTGCTCTAGTCTAAATTACCCAAACCAGGCCCTGTTAAGTTAGTTGAAAACAATCCAAAAATTAAAAGCCCTAAGGAAAAATTTTAAATGAGAGTTTGGGTTTATATATACAAAGAAAGTCACTGTTCAGGCTCTAAGTTATTTAAAAATTAGTGGTTTTGGAGGTTTGATTGGTTGGTTTCTTTTGTCTTTTTGTGTTTATCTCATCATAGCAGTAGAGCCAGGTCCCATGCCCTTTGAGCTGGAATTCAAATTGAATGAGACATAAACAAAAAGTTCCTTCCTATGTAGAATGCTAGAAGCATTGTCTTCATCTTTAGGAGGCTTAAAAACTGAACAATACTTTTCAATTAGAGAACAAGACTTTTCTCATCATTCCTGTTATTCAGTCCACCCCCAACCCAAACTTTAAGAATTCATCCAAACTCTGCCACCTGCTAGAAGTTTACTGCTGCTCTACCCATTGTCAGTCTAAACTCTGAAGCTAAGTCCATAGCTCAAAATTGTATTGTTCTCTAATTGTGTGCAAAAAAGTGAGAGACTACAGGAAGACGCAGGAGAGAACTAAATCTCATCAAAGCCATGTGTTGCAAAGTATTATATAATCAACCTCATTAATCCTTCCAATACTCCTGTGATAAGAATAATTCATTATATATACCACAGACTTAAGAAATTTGAGGGAAGGGATAGGTCCAAGGGAGGTAATGATGTTAAAGCGATGAAACAGATGAACATGCATTGCATGCATAAACTTCTATTTGTTAAATGGCAAAAAAAAATTCAAGGAAGAACCTAAAATTAAGGAAAGTGAGGGAAGAGGTGGGTTGGAAAGGGTAGATGAGCATGTTAAAAGCAACATGGATCAAGATGCATATTCATAAACTGCTTTATTGAATAGCAACTCCTTTGTACAACTACTTCAAAAAATGTAAACTTGTAGAAATATAAAACTAACCACTTATGAACATTATATATTTGTATTATGTGTAGACTGAAAAAATATGACTTGTAAATAAAGGAATTATCCTTCACCAATTTCCAGATGAGACAACTAAGGTCTGTAAGAGGCTAAGAAATTTAGCCATGTCCTAGAGCCAGTAAAAAGTAAAGTCAGGATTTGAACCCAAGCCTCCCACTACACAGATCATGCTTATTCCTTACAATTCAGAATCAGTTTTATCTCCTCCGTGGCAAAGGTCATACAAGGAAGTAGATGAGGAAGGTGGATAATGCAAAGATTGTGGTTGAAAGATATTTCAAGAATAAATGCTGATATGAGGCAGCTGTTAGTATAGCGTCCATAGAGCCTCTGAGAGAAGAAAGGGGATCGTTTGCATCATACTGAAGAAGAGAGCCCTTTCAACAAATGAGGCATTATGATAGAGATCCTCATGACACAGAATGCAGCATTCAAGTGGGCCGTCTGGACAGAGGGTCCATTTAGCCATCCTCTGCAGGCTCTCCCGACCAAACCACTTCTGTAGTGTGTTTGGTTGCAGATGTCACCAGCAGATGAGTGCCCTGAAGCATACAAGAAGAACATATTGGTATTTGAGCTCAAGGGATGCTGGCTAAATCTTCAGAAACTTAAAGGGTAGCTTTCATAAGGAAGATACTTGGAAGGTTTCTGTGAAACTCTAGAAAACAAGACCACAACTCCTGGGGGAGAAGGCTATGGCAACTGCAAACCAATATTAGAACAAACCACCTCTAAACATCAACAGTTTCCCCTTGTTGACTTGCTCATACAGTGTGAAAGACCACTTACCAAATATGTAATATTTGTGTGGGGAATTAAGATTGGTCTGAAGCCCTTTATATTCCATTCAATTGGTTCTACAGCTCAACGTGCAATTAATGTTATTTCCTCCCCTTATAAGGACATCTGAATTCATTTCCTAAATGCTGCTATAACAGATTACCACCAATTTAGTCACTAAAACAGTATAAATTTGTTATCGTACCATTTTGTAGGTTAGATCTCACTAGGTTAAGGTCAAAGTGTTGTCAGGACTGTATGCTTTCTGGAGGCTCAAGAGGAGAATCTATTTCTTACCTTGTCCAGCTTCTTGACATATGCAAAGGTAGCATATATCTGGGAGTTATCAAATCAAATGACTTCAACCCTTCTTGCTGCTTCTCTTCTACTTCTAGGTGACCTTATGGTTACTGGGTTGCCACCCACAAAAATCCAGGACTGAACCCCTGCTTTCACTATATTTGATGTCAGTATAACTTGTGGAGGAGATGGGGAAAAACCAGTTGTTTAAGGATACAGGTGGACCTGTTGCAACAATGAGAAGTACAAGTTGTCATGTCCAAAACTACCTTTACAACGTCAGTGCGGGGGGCGGGGGGGAGGAGAAGGATTGGGATTGGGGGGAGGGGGGAGGCTGGGAAGGGATGTGAAGAGTAAACAAAGGAGGAGGCTGCAATGCTTGGTAAGAAATGTACGCATTATCCTGCCCACGTAATTGTAACTCCTCTGTACAGTATGTTCACAAATAAAATAAAATTAAATTTAAAAAAAAATCCAGGACTGACTCCTATGTTAAGGCCAACTGGTTCACAAACTTAATTCCATTTCCAATCTTAATTCTCCCTTGTCACATAACAAACCATAGTCACACGGGTTATGAGAAGTACAAGTTGTCATGTCAAAAACGAACTTTACAACTTGGGGGGGGGGAGGATTGGGTGGGGGGAGAGGGAAGATGGGAAGGGATGGGAAGGGTAAACAAAGGAGGAGGCTACAATGCTTGATAAGAAATGTACTCACTATCTTGCCCATGTAATTGTAACCCCTCTGTACAGTATTTTCACAATAAAAAAAAGAAAAAAATTTTAAAAAAGAAAGTGACTATCTATAGAGAGGGGACTTTAACCTGTTTAGCACAATGATTTTTTTAAATCATCACCAATGCACCCCCCTAATTCAGGCTGACATGGGAGTTAGCAGGGAAGACTCTGTCTTCCCTGAAGACCATAAGAAATAGAAAAAGAAATTGGCAAATGTGTGGCAGGCCTCCCTGGGTTATTCGACATTTGGCCTCTTCCTAATATAAACCATGAAAATAAAATGGAAGAAAGAAAAATATTGTTCTGCTGGGTAAATTTTACTTCTTGATATGGAATGACAGATGATCTGTGAGAAGATCGACCTCTCAAACATACACCTGAGACCTAGGCTTAGGTAAAAAAGCAAAGCCAATGGAAATTACCTAACAAAGAATTCTCTATAATTAATGAAATATAAAACAATAAGAAAGGATAGTTTAAAAGACAGCTTCTATACCAATCCAGATGCCCCTCAGTAGATGACTGGATCAAGAAAATGTGGTATATATACACAATGGAATTCTATGCCTCTATCAGAAAGAATGACATTGCCTCATTTGTTAGGAAATGGAAAGACTTGGAAAAGATTATATTAAGTGAAGTAAGCCAGACCCAAAGAAACATAGGTCCCATAGTTTCCCTTATTTGCAATAACTAGTATATGTCTGGGACAAGCAGAAAAGGTCAGACAATATGATGTTAAGCAAAATGCACCCCAAGATAGGGACACAAGTGGTTTTTTTCTTTCTTGCTATTGTTTCTCACGTATTTATAAGACATTTCTTTGTTGCTTTGTATGTCCCTCCCCCACGGTATAACCCCTGTTTTCACTGTATTTGATTCTGGTATATTTTGGGGAGGGGAAGGGAAAAAAATAAATTGTTTAAATAGGGATACAGATTGCCCATTGCAACAATGAGATGCACAAAACACTATATTGAAAAACAAACTTTACAGTTTAGGTGGGGGGGTGGGAAGGGTAGCTGAGGAGGTAGGAGGGAAGGGATGGTAGGGGAAAAACAAAGGAGGAGGCAACAATGCTAGATAAAAATGTACTCATTACCTTGCTCATGTAACTGTAGCCCCTTTGTACAGTATTTTCACAATTAAAAAAACTTAATTAAAAAAATTTTAAAAGACAGCTCCCACCTCTCTCTTTGAAGTTAGAAGGGAGATCATTACCACATATTAGAAACTATTTCCATAGCCAAGTTATGGAAATAAGCTAGATGTCCTACAATAGATGAGTGAATCAAAAAATGTTATGCATATATATATACAATGGAAATTGGCTCATCCATCAGAAAGAATAATATTATGTCATTTGCAGGGAAATGGATAGACCTAAATTAAAATTATATTAAATGAAGTAAGTCAGACTCAGCGAGACAAAGGATGTGTTTTCTCTCAATGTGGAAGTTAGATGTAACTTATAAACCTATATGAAAATACCTACAGGGTCAGAGGCATATGTACACAAACAAATTAACTGGAGTATGGTATACACTTGGAGAGGACTGTAATAAGATAAAAACTTTAAACACTAACTTAAAATATAACAAAATGAATATCAAAATAATACATAGCAAATCTAACAAAATGAAGCTGAAACAATTTGTCAGAGGGGGTGTGGTATAAGAGGAGGAAGGGCAGATTAATAGAAAGAGGAGGGGTGGGTGAATCCAGGGAAAATATTCAATGTATATATGTGAAAATGGAACCAGGTAGGTTGCAGGTGGGGTTTGGAGAAATGGGGGAGAATGATGGAAGGAATGACATTGGTCAAGATTCACTGTACTCACAAGCTGCTGAATTGAAACCCTTTTTTACAATTATTTAAAGTCAGTTTTTAAAAATAAAAAAGAAGCTTCCATAATCTTCTCTAGGGCTCCACTCCAGGCAGGCACTGGCAATTATAGAGTTGGCACAAGAGGAACAAAAAAATCTATTTGTTGTCTCCTCAAGAATGACTCTCTATGCAGAGGGTCAGGGTTTAGGGTGGCTGATGTTTTAGTAATTAGGTATGTTCAGGACAAAAAAGTGGAGATCACATTCAGAAACTTGACCAGCACCGCTGTAAGGAATACATAGCCATTTTTCTTTTGTTAATGGAATTTCTGATCTCCTATCACACTCATCTATACTTACCTGAAGTTTCGTCCTTACAAATCTCCATCTTATAATCTCAGCCATTTGAATCACAGTAGAATTCCTGAATTGTTTCATTCCATAGACAGGGTATTTGTGTTTTAAAATTCTTCCAACCATAAATGATCCTTCAGTCAGGATTCTTTCAGTTTAATCTAATAAGATTCTGGTAGAACAGTTGAAGCAAAAAAGTGGGGAGGGGTAAATTATTGGTTAATACCAAAATCCAGGCAGAGATGGGGCTTTGACCCCTTCCAGAGCCTTTGCTCCACATCACCCTCTGCACCTCTTCTCTAGTGACTTTGTTCTCCTGCAGACTCTCACCGGTGAAGACAGGAAGTCCCATGGAAACACCAGAAATCACCCTGATCCTCCCGGAAACCCCAGGAGAAAACATAATGGTTTTTTACTTTGTCTCCCTACAAGGATTTTAAGCTGAATTTCATCTTAGTAGTTTTCCGTTGGTCCACAGACTGAACTCATGTGCTCATTCATGAACCAATAACTGTGATAAGAGAAACACAAACTTCTCTTTTATAGCTCTCTGACATCTGACCACTGTTTGCATTCAGTGCCATTTGAACCACATGACATTTGAAAAAGAAGAGATGAATTCATTCCCCAAAGGAAAATTGAAATATTGCCTAGAAGGGAAAATGGATTCTCAGTAGGCAGAAACATCGATTACTATGCCCAGGCGGTACTGCATGACACTATTTGATAGTAAATGATGTGAGCACATGTGAAATCTAGGTAGACTTGGCCTTGAATGGCCTCCTAAGAAAATTGCTAATCTTATGTCAAAAAATACTAGTCTTATTTTTTTTCATTTTATTTTATCAAACAGGCATTTGGGGGATCTAGAGCACATGAGCACTCATTTCAAGTATATGGCCATCCTCATATTTTTCTCTTAATGGGCTTTTATAATGCAAAGTCCTATATTTAATATATTGACACCACAAGGTAAGCATTGTGGAGGTAGAAGACCTGAGAGGTGAGCTCCTAAAAGAAAGTTGTCAGGGTTGAAGATGTAGCAGAGAGAGAGAGAGAGAGAGAGAGAGAGAGAGAGAGAGAGAGAGAGAGAGAGAACTACTATTCATCATGAATATCTCTGTTCTGTATAAACACCAGGTTGAATCAAAAGTTCACCTGTTCATTTGACTACCATAGAATGTCGGAGCTTCTGTTCTCTTTCTTGGCCAGCTTTAAATTGTCAAGGTCAGCTTCAAGAGCAAGCTGTCATTAAGTAAGAAGCATTACTATTCTCTAGCCTTCTGAAATATAAAGTATTCCTTCTTCCCTGTTCTTTTATCAGCACCAGTATCCCCTTTCTTATCACCACTAGTTTATTATCTCACATTCCTGCTGAAGTGTTCATTGAAATGAGGATGGTAATATTTTTTAGCACATCCCTATCAATTTGGTTCTGAGCATGAGGTACTGGATGGTAGATACCATCTAAAGATTTTAGATACAAAGATTTGATACAAAGCTTCCAAAACCAACAAAAATATACTTTAAGCCTGTTCATTCTACCTGCTGGAGACTGTATAAATTCTTTTAAGAAAGTTAAAGGAAGAAGTCATTAGACTATTAGAAATATATATATATATATAGAAATATATATATATATAATGTTATACAAGAGTATAAAGGCATGTATCTTTCTTGTACAGCTGTCTGTACAGGTTTTGCAATAGAAAAAAGCAAAATATAGGGGTTATCAATTCTAAAATCTAAATAGTATGTTTAAAAAGAAAGAGAGGGGCTGGGAAGGTGGCTCAGTGGTAGAGTGTTTGCCTTGCATGCATGAGGCCCTGGGTTCGATTCGTCAGCACCACATAAGCAACAAGAAAAAAGCCAGAAGTGGCACTGTGGCTCAAGTGGTAGAGTGGTAGCCTTGAGCTGAAGAGCTGAGGGACAGCGCCCAGGCCCAGGCCCAGAGTTCAGGCCCCACGACCAGACCCCCCAAAAAAAGAAGAAGAAGGAGGAGGAGGAGGAGGAAGAGGAGGAGGAGGAGGAGGAGGAAGAGGAAGAGGAAGAGAAACATAAATAACCAACTTGCTAAAATTTAAACTTAAAATATATTCTTCAGCAAAATGCACTTTTTAAAATCTGTGACAATTTGATACTTCCTTTCCTGGTATATTTTAGAAAAATCTCCTCTTTGTAAAGAAATACTGTAATATTGTGTTTATACTGCCAGTATATTTTAATGTTAAACAATGAAGTCCATGTAACATTTATTTTAATAAAATTTGATATTTTTACAATAAGAAAAGAACTATATTCTCACTTCATAAAATGACATTCACAACCAAGTTTCATCATGTACTAAGATCTTTTGGGAAATTCCAATGCGATTAAACTTATTAAAAATTAAGGCATATCCACATTTTCCTCAGTTGATCTTTTATGTAAGTTGAGTTACACATTCCTAGCAAGGGCTGTATCTACTTCCAGTTTGTGAAATGTTGATCTCTCAAAACATTCTCCTGCTCCCCAGCCTAACTCCTGTTATTTCCCTTCAGTGATCTACCCAGAAATCTCCTACACCAAAACTGTATCTTTTTCCTAATATCAACAAAAAAAACAAAAGGACAGACATTAGCTTAATTAGATTATATGATACCATAAGCCAATCTAGCAAACTCTGCCATTCAGACCTCAAAATAGCCCAAAAGACATTCTACAATATTTACCTGTTGAGACTCCAAAACATCTTTCAATGGTCTTTTCTTTAAAAAAAAAAAAATTGAGCTTTAGTCATGGCGCAATACAAACAGCATCAAGGTAGTTGCATAGCCTAGAAGAACAAAATATAAATCTCTCAACCCACCAAAAGGAAGGAATGAGGTCAAGTTCCATTAAGTAAACACTATCCTTAAGTACACTCAAGTTTCTGCAGCTACAAAGTGGTAGAGAAAGACTAAAGTTGATGTCAATCTGAATCCGAAGCCCAGGCTCTTCTTATACTACCTACCTACCTCCTGATTTTCCTCTATGCATTTTCACCTGAATTATGCACACTTCTCAGAGAAGTGCATGTGCTTATCTGGACTCCATCCCCATTTGATTGTTGTTTTGTTCTGAGGGATGAGCTAATGTTCTCAGTTCCCAACAAAGTTCATTTCTATTTGTCTAAGTCATGAAGAATGTTTTTATTTGAATTGATATAAAAGAAAACCATCAGAGAAGCTGAAAGAAATTTGAAGCAAACAGGAAGAAGCAAAGAATAAAGAGAAGATTGATACTGAAGACATAAACAGAAAGAGAGGAAAGAAGATATAAAACGAGGAGAACTGGACAGAGGAAGGTGCAAGAACCATCTAAGAGCTTCTTCCCAACGGTGGCAGAATAGTAATTTGAGCCAGCATTTTTGTTGAGAGAAATTAAAGTATGTATACAAGCAATAAAAATAATTTTCTTTAAATCATCATAAAGCTAAACAGAGTAGAATTACTGGGCCAAATTCTGCAAGAAAACACAAATCCAGAGATGTGGGTAACATTTTGCCAGAAGTGTGTTCACCAGCTGAGAAATGTCCTTGATGTCTTCATACAACTCCAGTGACAAAATGTGCAAAGTCTCTGACAAGGAAAGATATAAAGCCTTACTGAGAAGCGTTAGAAAAGGCCTCAAGAACTGAGAGCCATAGCTTTTCCATGGTCAAGGATGAAAAAGATTGTAATTGAGGCCACTCTATACTAATAACCCAATAGAACAGAATAAAAAGATTGCACATAGGCTTTTTATGAATAGGCACTTCATGAATTATGGACATGACAATCATAGCAGAGGAGAGATGATTAAGAAAGTTGAACTTCTATGCGTAAAAACATGAAACTTGGCATCCTCACCCTTCATCACTACCTGTATTACTCCTCCCCTCTAAACATACATGAACACTAGAAAAATGTTTGTCTTTATGTATTTGGGTACCTGACATAAGAATATCCATAAAGACACCATGTGTAAGAGTGTAGTTTTTAAATGACACAATACATGGTCCTAATGAACAGAATGAACCAACTGAAACATTTATACAGTAAAATACTACAATGTAGTGAAAATGAATGTTATAACAGATATATCTTGGAACATGATATTCAGAAATGGTAAAATTGAAAACAGACAAAACTAAAAAATATATTGTTCAAAAGATGCAATATCGCATATGTCACACAACTATAAATAACAGTAAGGAATGGACAAATGCAAAATTCAAAAGAGTGGAGGGAAGCAAGGGGGCATACAAGAAAGACTTCACAGTAATGATGTGCTTTCTTAAATTGCCATCCATAATGATGGTGGGCAACTGAGGCTTCTGTGCGTTGATTACTTACACTCTACATATATTCTATAGGTATTTCTTTAATCTACTCAAAAGTTAGTAGAAATGTAACATATATACTGGCTGATTTTGAAGGGCCAAGTTTGAACTCAATATTCCAATGAGATCAGAGTGAAAGCTGGAAGGGAACTGCCACAGAATGAACTTCTTGAAACAAGGATGAACCTGAAACTTTTCCCTGGGGTGGGGTGGGGGGAACGAATCATCATTTCTATTGTATTATTTAAATTATTGATTCTCTCAGGCCCAGAGAGAGATGAAGGGCAAATTTTCTCTCTTATGTGGAAGTTAGATCTAATTTATAAATATATAGAGAAACATATGCACATGTACACAAATGTATCCGCTAAAGTATGATGCATGCAGGGAGAATTCCAATGGTGTAACTCCTTTGAACAACTAACATACAGGCTAACAAAATGAATACCAGAAAACTAGTACTCAAAGCATGTTGGGGGGGGCACGAGGTCAAGAGGAAGAGGGGGAAAAAAGGGGAAAAAAGAGGAAGAGGGACAGAGGAATGAAAAGAAGTAGGGTAAGAGAAAGTAGTCACAATATTCAATGTCGATATGCAAAAATGGAACGAGGAAAATTGAGGAGATGGTGGGGTTGGGAAATATGAGGGAGAACGATGGTGACATTCATCAAGATATCTGTACATTGTACTCACAAACTGACATGTTGGATTGAAATCCCTTTGTACACCTAAAGATAATAAAATTTGCTTAGCACTAGTGTCTCACGCCTCGCTACTCAGGTAGCTGAGATCTGAGAATCTCTGTTCAAAGCCAGGTGGGGCAGAAAAGTTCTGAGACTCTTATCTCCCGGTAACCACCAAAAAGCCTAAAGTGAAATTATGGCTCAAGTGATAGAGTGCTAACCTTGAGCACAAAAGCTCAGGGACAGCACCCAGGCCTGTAATACATGTATAAGTTTATAAGTGTTTGTGGAGGTGGTCCTAAAATTTCTTGGATGTAAGTTTGACCTTAACTGAAAAAGAATGTGTGAGCCACTACTGTTGAGCCAGTATCTTATGACTAGACTGTCTGCTGTAATTCCTTTCTGAAGACACAGTGAGCAGTATGAACACAATGTCTTAAATCATCCACATCATTTGCTGTGTTCATTCCATTGCCAATGACAAGGCATGGCAATTCATTGGTTTTCCTTTCTAAGAACACTTCAATCAGATTTGCTGTGCTGTTGACAATTTCAGATCTTGTATCTGTCAGCAAGCTAGTAAACTAGAAGCAAATTCCAGAAATCCTTGAAGTAGTTTTTTGGATATTTGGTTTTACAAAACATGAGACCAAGCCACAACCTAAATGACAAATGGTTAGCTAATACTAAAGTCAAAACTAAACTCTGGAACCTCAAAATTTTGGATTAAATTATTACAAAAGATACAGAAGCAAAATGTGAAACTAAAAGAACTACTATATCTATTCAACAACTTTCTACATGCTAGATATTATGTCAGGCATTGGGAATAAAGTAACAAAAAAATACATGTCGCTCATCTCATAAAGTTTGGGCTTTAATTTAGAAAGGCAAGAAGAAACAAACAATAAAAATAAAAATACAAACAAGGGATTAGGGAGTGACTTAAGTGGTAGAGCACCTGCATAGCAAGCACAAAGCATTGAGTTCCAACCATGGTACCATGAAATAAGAAATAAAGAATAATAGATAAACAAATGGCAGGGGCTGGGAATGTGGCTTAATGGTAGAGTGCTCACCTAGCATCCATGAAGCTCTAGGTTCTATTCCTCAGTACCACACAAACAGAAAAAAGCAGAAGTGGTGCTATGGCTCAAGTGGTAGAGCACAAGCCTTGAGCAAAAGAAACTCAGGGACAGTGCCCAGGCCCTGAGTTCAAGCCCCTGGAGTGGCAAAAAAAAAAAAAAAGGCAGTGTTCAGTGCCATATAAAAAAAAGAAATCAAGGAAGAAGAGCAGGAGCATGTGAGATGAAGAAAGAAAATGTTATTCTTCAAGGGTGTTTACAAAAGCCTTCCAGAGGACTAGAACATAGCTTAGTGGGAAAGAGCTTGCCTGACAAGTACAATTTCTTGGTTTTGATCCCCAGTACAAACAAGAAAAAAGAAAAGAAAATATTTAAAAGAGAGAAAAGCCTCATTGAATAAGGTAACGTAGCAGAAACCTTTTACCTTTAATTTTTTTAAGCAAAATATATATTTTTAAGTATGGAAAAATTATCAGACTCATGAAAATAAAGAACAGGCTTTGCTATCAGACAAAAACAGGATTTATGGCCTAACAATTATTTATAATAGCAAAAACTTGCTAACCTAAATAGTTATTGAAGTGGGCTTTATTAAATAAATTATGGTAAATTCATATAATTAAGTAATGTGTAACCATTAAAGATAAATATTATTATTGAATTTCAAAAGTAGGTTACAGAATTTAAGAAAAATAATTATCTATATATGGATTTTTTTCAAGTTTGAAGATTGTACAACCAATCTCTAATAATGGCACATTAGGGGAATGAAATTATTAAGAGTAACAAAGAAGGTCTTGGTTTCCAATAATACTCATGCATTATTTTGAAATTTCACAACAAATGCTTATTATCCTGCTGCGTAAGTGTCATTAAATAGTTCAGTGGAAATGGAGTGGTTTTATATTAATGAAAAGTGCAACTCAAAGTGAGGACATTTTTTCATAAAACTTCTTTGTTAAAAAAATCAGTATTTGGATTTGAACTTGAGCTTGTTAGCTAGTATTATAAAAATAGAAACCAAAACCTAATCCTAATGTTAACAATTCAGAAACTGTTGGTCCAACTGCAGTTGGGCCAATAAAAGTAATCCTGTCTTCTTGGTAGGGCCTGGCACAGAAACATCACACACACACACACACACACACACACACACACACACACACACACACACACACACACACACACACACACACACACACACACACACACACACAAATAGCAGGTTCCAACTAAGACACAAGGAGAACTTTGTTGGGACTCTTGAAAAGCCTCCTCCTCATTTTCTTGGATGGAATCTTTTCCTCCTATTAGATGTGAAGAAAAACTGGGGCCCGTGGCTCAGCAGCCATCCCCAACAGGAGGAGGACAAGGAAGGAACCAGATTTATGATGATACACAGGCCCTTGTCAACTGGGATTCTGTCAGAGCATGAAACCTTGCTGAAAAGACATGTATAATCTTTGTGTCAGTGCTCCCAAGGATCATGCAGAGCTATAATGCCATGCTAAATGCATAAGAGACAGGTGAATTTGTTGCCTTCAGTGGATGTCTTTTATCATTAACACCTTCTAGAGCAGGATGGCAGAAGGAAGTCTACAGGCCAATCCAGACCACCTGTTTATTGCCCCCATCCTCACTCTGCATATTCCTTTAGCTACATTCATATTACAAAGTTAGAGTGAAATAGTGACTCTAGAGAAACTACCTGAGAAGTTCTGCAAGTATATATGTGTATATATATATACATATATATATATATATGTGTGTGTATATATATACATTTGACTTTGTATACATTAGTCTTTGCCTCATGATCAGTGGTCAGGGAGAGCTGGCAGCCCAAGTGTTGATGACATGAACCGTGTGCCTGTGATTAACAGATGGCTTCTTCTGCAAACCTATCACAGATCGGGATTAAGTGAATCAATAATTGTAAAATACTAAGTGTGGTTCTTGACACATTGTAAGGGTTAAGTAATTCTTAGTTCTTGTTCCAAACCTAATACCAACTACTGTTTACTTAGCTCACTGTTCTGCCACTTGGCAATTTGGCCTGGACTCAACCAGATGGTTCTGATATTAGCCAGATTCGCTCTTGCAGCGGCTAACAGCTGCAGTTCAGACTCGGACTACTCCGAATCACCCAGTTGGCTGGTCTCCGATGGTACCATTCACACATCTCCCACTTAGTACTTGTCACCAGGGCAACAAAGCCATTTGGCAATCAGTAAGCCTCTTACAAATACTCCACTTTCTGGTGGGAGGGGGCTTCTGAACTCCTTTGCAAAGTGGCACATATATGGAAAAGAAAAATAATTGCAATCATGTATGAGCAATCTGCAACACTTAAGTTACAATCTCTTAGCCTAATTTAAATACCAATCAAATATTTAAGCCACTTAAGTAAATGCAAATATACAAAATGGTTTTGCTCTTTTCTTCCTTTTGAAATCCAAAACATATCCAATTGAAAAAATTATTTTAAAAAATTGTATAATTCATAATTAAATAATTGCTTTCAGTTAACTAATTTATTTTATTATTAATAATTTATATGAACCTATTATAAGCTTTAGCAATTGTGTGCTCCTGTAAGGACAGCAAAGAGATTGTGAGAAACCATCTTCAGCACCATAGACTTGTAAAATTCAACTGATTTATCCACAGTTCTTCCCATCTATAAAAACATATAGTTGCCAGCCACTGATGGTTAGTCATGGGGCTTGAACTAGGCCTTTGGTGCTGTCCCTGAGCTCTAGCTCAAGACTAGTGCTCTACCACTTTGAGCCACAGCTCACTTCCAGTTTTCTGGTAGTTAATTCCAGATAAGAGTCTCATGGACTTTCCTGCTCATGTTGGCTTTGAACTGCAATCCTCAGATCTCAGCCTCCTGAGTAGCTAAGATTACAGGTGTGAGCCACTAGTGCCCAACCTATAAGACTCTTATCTCCAATAAACCACCCAGAAAAAGCCAGAAGTGGCAGTTTGGCTCAAGTGTTTGGCTACCTTAGAGCAAAAGAAGCAGCATAACAACACCCAGGCCCAGAGTTCAAGCCCAGGACTGGCAAAAAAAATAGAAAAGAAAAGAAGAAAGAGAGAAAGGAAGAAAGGAAACAGCCATGATCAAGCTTACCAGAATTAACCATTTATATGTCCACTCTGATTACTATTTAGGTACATTAGTACTCACTGGAAAGTAATCCAGACCTAATAAAATGTTATAGTCTCTATCCTTAATTTATACATATTGGCTTGCCAGTGGTTTGTGTATGTGTGTTTATTTTGTATCAATAAGATTACTTTTTTCCCATCCATCCCAAATTCCAGTATAGTATAAACCCATTTTCCAGGCTGGAAACCATGTGAAACAGTAGAATAAGATCTTTTGAGTCAAAAAAGAAAACAGAACACATTGACATAAGAGCAAGCAATAGTAAGTACCTGTAAGATGCTTAAGTTTGCCAAGTAGTGTTGCAAGTAGATTTTACTCATTAAGTTCTTATTCCCACAAAATCGTATAACACAGGTGTTAGAAAATGACTTACATAAAATATTATCTGGGGATGGAAGTGTGGCTCAGGTGATAGGTAGGGTGCCTACCAATGAGCACAGAGCGTCAGATAGCAAGTTTGAATCCTGGTCTCAGATGAAAATTTTTAAAAAAGAATCAACTCTAGTCAGGTTGGAGTGTGCCATGTCAAGTGAACAGGCCAAGAAGCCAGCTAAGCAAAAACTAATATCAAGTTTTTTTTCTCCCATTTTACTCCTATAATAAATTTTTTAAATCAAAGAAAATAAGATTGTCCTATACTTAAAATTCATATTAATGGAAACATATTTTGTAATTTTTTTGCTCAACATTATGTGTAAGATATTTATGTATGTTGTTTTGTATAATTATGGTTATTGGTGAATACAACACTGTATATATATATTTTTTTTGGTCGGTCATGGGACTTGAACTGTGGGCCTAAATGCTTCCCTCAGCTCTTCAGCTCAAGGCTAGTACTCTACCACTTGAGCCACAGCTCCATTTCTGGTTTTATTGGAGATAAGAGTTTCACAGCCTTTCCTGCCTGGGCTGGCTTTGAACTGTGATCCTCAGATCTCAGCCTCCTGAGTAGTTAGGATTACAGGTGTGAGCCACCGGTGTGGCCCAGCCTATAACACTGTATATTTACCTATTTTAAAAACATTTTTCCTTGTTTTATAGATGAGAAAGAGGTAAGATTTGGACTGAAGCAGTCTGGTTCCAGAACGCCTCAATTTAAGCATTACATAATGCCGTGTGTTCATAAAAACACTCAAGAGTCATGTGAATATGGTAAAAGCTCTGATTGGAGAATAGGCATCTGATCCTAAGTCTGGACCAATCACAACACTTACATTTACCTTAAAAAAAATATTTTAGCTTCCTCTGACCAAAAGCTAAATGCAGCTCAATGTTGAACATTCAGTGATTAGGGTTAGGGTCTGGGGAAGAAGAAAGCTTTGAGAAAAAAACAGTAAATCAAAATGGAGAAAGCAAAGCCACAATAGACATGCTTCTGACATTCTACTGTTGGGAGACTGAGACAGAAAGTGGCAGAAGAACCTGAGCTGCCTGTGGTATGCTGGGAAATTCCTAAGTCTCTATGTTGGTGGTACTGGATGCTTTACTTAGGAAAGACCAGATGTCAGGAGCTCAAATGCACAGGAGACTAGGGCTCCTACTGTTGTGGAATCAATCAGCTTCCCTCCAGCTACACTTACAGCTTTGGGAGTTCTTTGGGAACAAGCATCAGAAGAGAGACTTTGTTAAGTTCTGAGTATGAAATGTACCTCCATACATTGATATCTTGAACGCTTGGTCCTCAGTTGGTAGAGCATTCTGGAAGGTAGGACCTTAAATATTGTTTCAGTCACTCACCCTTTGTGATTTTAGGCGAATACCATTGATGTGGATTCTGTTATCCAACTGATTTTGTACTTTGGAATGGAACTGAGGAATCTGTGTGTGTGTGTGTGTGTGTGTGTGTGTGTGTGTGTGTGTGTGTGTGTGTGTGGCTATGCAAGCACTCTACCACTTGAGCCACACACCTAACCCTTTTATTTATATTTTGTTTTTAAGAACTCAAGAGGAAAAACAAGAGGTGAAAAGTGCAGCAGTGGACTTCACTGGATACTGATGACAGTGAAGTATACAACTCATGGTAGAGAAGAGAAAAAAAGGAGTTTGGGAGAGAGTGAGCAAACAGAAGACCCTGTACAAAAGGAAATGTACTCCTTGCCTGACTCATGTAATTGTAATCCCTCCATACATCACCTCCATAACAATAAAGTAGGTCAATAATTTCTAAAAAGGTAAAGATCTTGCTAATTTTTTTAAGATTGCCTTCTCAAGATCTTCCTGACTGCCTCCTCAGTAGCTGGGATTACAGGTATAAACATCACATCTTGCTGCATCTTGTTCTTATAACATTAAAAACACAGTACTGTAGCCTGCAGCACAACACATAGCTTATACATATCCCAGATCTATTAGCTTCATCTGCTCCTGAGCCCATGGCTACATTTACCTCCACCCTCATTGGCTGTCTTGTCTTCCCCAGGATGAAGGCCAGGGTCTGGCAGGAGTAGCAGTGACAGACGTCTAGACATAATCACAGAAGCTCTAGGTTCCCCCAAGCAGCTGCCAAGAGACCAGAGAACAAGCCTAGAACTGCAAGGGACTCCATGCCACATGGGACAAACACTAAACTCTAAAGGATTTTCCTTTCTCTGAGGCATGGTAACTTTTTTTATGACTTGGTTGGAGCACATGTCTGTGTTTCCTCGTAAAGATAGGGGCTGGGGTGCTTCCACTATGTGTTTTCCTCTCTCTGTTCATCATTTGTCTTTCCCCTATATTCTGATATCCCAGTATTTTATCAGCACATGAGCTTTGCCTAAATTTCTGTTCAATTGGGAACATGGGCTGAAACAGTTGATGTATGGTATTTGGGGTAGGTGGGTAGAGATGTGAAATCTACTAGACTAGATAGCTAAGCTAATGACAAAACTGAACATGCAAACTTTTTGCCTTTCCATTATTCCCTCAACAATACAGCAAAACAAGTTGGGGGGGAGGGGGAGGGAGATGGGAAGGGATGAGAAGGGGAAACAAAGGAGGGAGTAACAATGCTTGATAAGAAATGCACTCATTACCTTGCCCATGTAATTGTAACTCCTCTGTACGCTATTTTCACAATAAAAATATAAAAAATAAAATAACAAGTTAGGTAACATTTACAATGTGATTACTTATACTCAAAAGGACACCACAGGTCAGGTGCCCAGTGGCTCACACCCATAATCCTAGCTACTCAGGAGGCTGAGATCCGGGGCAGCTGTTCAAAGCCAACCTGGGCAAGAAAAGTATGAGAGACTTTTATCTCAAATTAACCGCAAAAAGCCAGATATGAAGCTGTGGCTCAAGTGATAGAACACTAGCTTTGAGCACAAAACGTTCAGGGACAGCCCACAGGCCCTGAGTTCAAGCCCCAGGATCCAAACAAAACTAAACTAAACAAAGAAAACACAAAATAATTACCACATTAAGCTTATAAAGATTTTATTTATTTATTTTATTGTGAAAATACTGTACAGAGGGATTACAATTACATGGGCAAGATAATGAGTACATTTCTTATCAAGCATTGTAGCCTCCTCCTTTGTTTCCCCTTCCCATCCCTTCCCATCCTCCCCTCACCCCCCACCCAAACCTTATAAAGATTTGACCTAAGTTTGTTTCAAACTTTGCTACTTACCAGGTGACACAGAGTAAGTCATACCTTCACCTGGATCAGTGTGATTAAGCCTGAGTTCTCAAGGCAGATTTCTTAGGGTGCTTGTGAAATCATCAGCAATTTGCACAATATCCCCATCATCATTTTCCTTGAGTGTGGAATAGAGGTAGTAACATGTGGGGTGGTCTGGGTTAGGGCTGCACACCTGGAGCATTGTACAGTGCCATGGAATTATAAAGGTTGTTTTCCCAGAGACAAAGATTTTGACCCGTATCTGTTTGTCCCTACTGGAAAAATCTGGGCTGTTTTGTTACCTCCACAGCACAGTAAGATCACTATCACTATACTAGCACAGACTGCAGCCATGTCCTGCCACTACCCGACAGGCTTAGCATCATTGCTCTTTAATCTCTGCATGCACGCGCACACACACACACACACACACACACACACACACACAAACACACTTCCACTGCAGAAGGCAGATTTGCAAATAACCAAAGCAATGTTTCATATCTTTATCCAAGTCCTAATTTGAAATAAATCTTCCAAAGGTCCAAATCTGATGAGGGGAACATCTTCGCCAACATTTGGGAAGAGAGATTCAATCAAATGATCTTGTTCTGCTTAATATATTATGTTAAATCACTCTCCCAGTGAGATGATTTAGAAATAAAGAAGACTAAGCAAAAATGCCACATGGCATAAGATTTTATAGATGTGTATATAAAATCTGAGTCTATTAGGCTGGCCAAATCATTATATTACCCTGCGATGGGAGGAAGAAACACAAATCCATCCCTTCCACAGCTAACGATGAGACATGGAGGCCTGTGTGCCTCAGGCTTTGCTTCAACAACACATTCAGGTTCTTAGGAAGTATCAGTAAAGCAGATATTCCTTCTTTGTACTTGACTCACAATCTTTATCAATGACCCATGCTCATAGCAGAGTGCCTGATAACGAAGAAGACAAAAACATCTCAGTGGGAAGCCTGCCCCTGGGATCCAATGCTATCATGATGCTACACAGACGTGCTGTGCTGACTGGCAAATGAATCAAACACTAGAATCCATGTTGACCCTGTCCAGTCTTCATGACCACAATGACCTCACCCCAAAGGCCTCCAAAGACATTCTTCTCTCCAGAGTGCCATTTAGGAGATTTATAATTACCATGCAACTACCATAATTCATGCAATTTATGATGTATTCCAGACCTCATACTGATTTCCACTACTGGGCTGGATTCAAGGCTGCCTGTTACCCAGAGCCTTTGCAGCCTTCTCCCCCAGTTAATTATCATTTTCAGGCACTTGTTAGAAAGTCAACAACAACTATGTAATTGCCATTGTTTACCACAAATTGCAAGGTGCCTGGGTTCCCTCGGCCTTGTCTCTTTGATCACCATGATCATCATCATCATTAGCAGAAGGTTTTGAAGGCTCACTTAAGTGCCTTTCTTTCCACTAAGTGCTCTAATGTGAACTGCAGCACAGCTTGCCAGAGATGGCTAATCATGAAGATAGCACGCCAGAGCCTTACTACTGCTTTAATATATTTTCTAATAAAAAATCGTTTTATTCTCCTTTGGAACCTAAGAGTATAGAAATATAAGTATCAGTCAATGAATACTTTATTAATACTATAATGTCTGTCTCTACATATGTATTAAATAAAAAAAGTTATGAGTGGCATCTGTAGCAAAAATACTCAGTGTGTACAGCTGGAAGGAGGGCTCAGTTGGTCAAGTGTTTACCTAGCAAGAATGATGACATGAGTTCAAATCCCAGTAACCTCCTCAAAAAAAAAAGCCACTAGTAAGATATAAGATTCTAGATTTTTAAAAAAAAACTGGAAGTGGTGTTGTGGCTCAAGTGGTAGAGCACTAGCCTTGAGCTGAAGAGCTGAAGGACAGCGCCCAGGCCCAGAGCTCAAGCCCCACGACTGACAAAAAAAGAAAAGGAAAGAAAGTCTTTTGAGTAGTGGTTAGAGGTATAGAATCCTCCTGCTGCTAATATTATACCCAGGGGGAAAATCATGTCACATTTTTAAGTTCTAAGAAATCAAACCTCACAGAAAGACAGATTCCCAGAGGACCGCTCGAGCACCATGTGATCTGGCTGGGTGGCATTTGGAGTCTTTCTCTTGGGATATACACTGGTGTTCATACATGCAACACCCTCCTGTGGACATATTCCAGCTTGAATGTAATCCCTACCACTTTCTCTCCCCTCTGAGATATAAGAATATAAGAGGAAGATACAGTATCAGCACAGCTACAGGTTTTCATTTCTTTAAAACCAGAGTATATCATCCAAAAATGCTGTCTAAATTCTTATTAGTAATCAATTGTTTGTGAATTCACTGCAGCTGGTTGTGACATAACTGACTCTCAGCACAGTGACCAGTGCACTGGGTGCCAGGCATCTACCTACCTTGATTAACTATCATGTGACACGTCATATCTTTCCATTGCATCTCAGTTTCTTTATTATAACAAGAGAAGGGTGAATACATGCTATAGGCCAAATATCTACTGCCAAATTGTTCTGATGAAACACTGGCTTGATAGTATTTGGAGATGGGGTGGCTCACACCTGTAACCCTAGCTACTCAGGATGCTAAGTTCTAAGGATCATTGTTCAAAGCCAGTCCAGGCTGGGAGTCTATGAAACTCTTATCCACAATTAACCAGCAAACAAACAAAAAAAAGCCAAAATGGAGCTGTGGCTTAAGTGGTAGAGTGTTAACCTTGAGCTAAAAAGCTCAGGAACAATGCCCAGGCCCTAAGTTCAAGCCACAATATATGAGAGAGAATAAACTAGAAACTTTCTCAAACATGAGAGTTCACAGTTTGCCTGGAGTCTATAAGCTAACTCTTTGGGACATGTGTTTTATTGTTTGCAGAACACTGCTTTGGAGATACATCTCTGATTCTATAATAATCCTGTTCAGTCTACATAGTCCAAGTGAAGCTCACTGAATCCCAGATTAGACCTATGGCAAAAGCCTTCATTTTGCAGAGTTCTTGATTCTTGCAGCAATTTGGACATGCAAGACGGGTATAATGCTTCTCGCCATACATATAAGAAAGCAGACTTTCTCATGTCTCTTTTTTTAATTTAATTTTATTGTCAAGCTGATGTACAGAGGGGTTACAGTTACATACATAAGGTCGTAAGTACATTTCTTGTCAAACATTGTTACCCCATCTTGTGTTTCTTTCTTTTTTGGCCAGTCCTGGGGCACTATCCCTGAGCTTCTTTTACTCAAGGCTAGCACTCTACCATGTGAGCCATAGTGCCACTTCTGGCCTTTTCTGTTTATGTGGTACTGAGGAATCGAACCCAGGACTTCATACATGCTAGGCAAGCACTCTACCACTAAGCCACATTCCCAGTTCCCCTTCTTGTGTTTCTTAAATTGACTAAAATCATACACACAAGTGGCAAGAAAGCCACTACACAAACCCCAGGTCTTTTTTGTTTCCACTTCTTGTCTGATGTTCCCTCCACTTGCTTTATCATTACATCCTCACCATCTACATAGAAAGAGAAGCAACCCAAGATTCTAAGACTAAGATAGTACAATCAGATAATACAGTAGAGCACCCATTAGCAGCAGCCATTATAAAGGTGCAGATGTCTTTCAGGATAAATGGATGAGCAGCACTGACTGCAGCCTGGTCAATGATATTGATTTCAGGAGCAGAAATGTCATAAAAGAAGAATTCCAACATGGAAAATTTTCAAACAAGCTCCAAGAAGAAAAATATGACAAGACCCAACCATGTCCATGTGAAATAAAAAATTTTAGTCAGTAGAAAAATATTCTCTGGGGAGAATCCAGAATAGTTTATCAACCCTCCATAGTTTAAAAGAGATAGATTCCAAGATTATCCTCTCTGCTTTTCATGTGCTAATCCATAATGGTAGACATTTTGTCACTCTACTGTAATCTAATTCAACAAACCATCTGGTGTCTTCTGTCTACCATGCATTGTAGTGAGGATTAGAAATAAAACTGGAGCAAGAAATGTTCATTGAATATAATCCCTATATTCAAAAAAAGAGATGAGCAAAAGAAGACAAAGATGAAAACAAAATAAGAAGGAGGGCTGGGAAGGTGGCTCAGTGGTAGAGCACTTGCCTTGCATGCATGAGCCCTGGGTTCGATTCCTCAGCACCACATAAGCAGAAAAAGCTGGAAGTGGTGCTATGGCTCAAGTGGCAGAGTGTTCGCCTTGAGCTGAAATGCTGAGGGACAGCGCCCAGACCTAGAGTCCAAACCCCACAACCAACCAAAAGAAGAAGAAGGAGGAGGAGGAGGAGGAGGAGACCGAGAAAGGGAAGGGGAAGTAGCTAAGATTCCCAAGATTCTGATTTTGGCAAAAAAAAAAAAAAAAAGCCAGGTGCCCGTGGCCCACACCTGTAATCCTAGCTACTTGGGAGGTTGAGATCTGAGAATCATGGTTCAAATCCAGCCCCAGACAGGAAAATCCATGAGACTCTTATCTCCAATTAACCACCAGAAAACCAAAAGTGGCTCAAGTAGCCTTGAGCAACCCACAACCGACCAAAAAAAAAAAAAAAAACCAAGTTGCAGATATAAGAAGAGCCACAGGACCAGAGGAGAAGCAAGGGAAAAGTTCATTTGGGGACATTAGATAGGTTAGGAATACATCTGGTTACAAGAAAGAACTCATCCAGCAGTTCAAGCAACATTTGATTATCCTAACATAAACTCCAAAAGAATGTATTTCAGCCCAGAGCAGTGGTTCAAATTATCAGGAGTTCAGGTTCAGCCTATTCTTTATTCCACCCTCCTTGGTATACTGGCCTTTTGTCATTGTACTTGTTATTCTATGTTCATAATAAGGGCTACCACAGCTCCAGGCATCACTCTAAATTCAGGAACTAGATATGCAACATAGTTTCAGCCTCATCTGTCTGTTTTTATTTTCTCCCAGAAGCCCTCAGTAAACCTCTTATTTCATCTCACTAATGATAACTGAGCTACCTGGCTGTGGGGAAAGGAATCTGGATTTCTAGATTCTATAGCCAGAAGTTAAAAGATAATTAATGTGTGTTAGCCATAGACACATGTTCAGTGGAAGACTTTTGTAAGCAGATCTATCTAGCTTTGAAAGCTTCACAAATATAATATCCCTGTGTTTCAGGAACTTCAGAACCAACCAACCACCTCTACTACAGATTTCCATACTTCATCACATTGAAAGACTAACAAACCCTAGAGTTCCTAACATGGTCATCTAATTTGTTTGTTTGTTTGTTTGTTTGTTTGTGGCTTGTAGGGCTGGGGATTATACTTGCTAGGTGCATCTTCTATCACCCCAAACCATATTTGCCATCCTTTTTAGCTTTAGGGATTTTTTAGCTAGGGTCTCACATTTGCCTAGGTCAGTCTTAGACTGCAATCCTCCTTCCTACATCTCCTGTGACAAGCACATTCCATTTTCCCTGACTTATTGGTTGCAGTGAGATCTAGCTAATTTATCCGGAAGGCTGGCCTTGAACCTTAATTGTCACAATCTCTACCTCGTGAGTAGCAGTGATTGCAGTTATGAGACAGTGCTCTAGGCTTCTAACACAGTCCTAAGAGCATAGCGGAGAATCAATAAATATTTCACGATTTCCTGACAACTTGGACCCAGGAGAAAATCTAACTTGGATGATTTGGTTTTGGCATGGAACTGCATAAGAATTTCCAAAAATGAAGTAACAATAATTGCAAATTCCAGCATATATGTCAGCTCTTCACCTAAAATTTTGTTTGTTATCCCTCTTCAGCCACTCCACAGAGTCTCCTAAGACCAATATATCAAAAATTAACATTGGTATGAAATACGTTAATCAACAGAGAAGCTAAGCACCAAAAATTCTGTACTCTCCATTCAGCCCTTAAACAGACAATAAGAAAAATTAAAATGCGGTCTAGCTGCTAGCTCAATGTAAATCATTTCCTACTTCCAGAAAATTGAGCAAACAGTCATTAAACATGTAAAAATATAAATATATAATAATTTGTAAATTGGCATTTTCTTTAGAAGCATTGGATAATCCAGAAGGTAATGGCAGAATGACATTCTATCCCAATTATTTCCACTGTACATTTCACATCAATTAGTTAGAGCTATCATGCACCTGTTGAATGTAAATTGCTTTATGAACAGCTGTTCCAACCCCAAAGTAAACAGGCTGGGATTTTGAAATAGGCATCTAGTCTAGGGCTCACTGCTATTATACCATGTTGATTTCCCCAGACAGAAGAAATACACATAAGTTTATTTATGTATGCCAAACATAAAACTCTTGGGTTTTTTCCCTACACAGTAAATTTAACCCCTAAACCATTTCCCACTAGCCCCTATAAATTTCCAGAAGGAGGAAGTGGTGCTGTGGCTCAAGTGGTAGAGCGCTTGCCTTGAGCTGAAGAGCTGAGGGATAGCGCCCAGGCTCTGAGTTCAAGCCCTACAGCCAACAAAAATAAAATAAAAATAAATAAAAATAAAATAAAATATAAATTTCCAGAAGGAGATCTGAATATTTATTTTCAATCAACTACCTGAGAAAATTGCTGTATTAATTGACGTAAATGCTCATTTGGATGTGTAAACAAGTTGAGAAATTTATTCATTCCAGGAAGTTGTTTGTTTGGCAAAGTTATCAGTTTTGAAAGTTAAATTTATGGAGGAAAAGAAGAGGCAAGAGAAAGTACCCAGCCTCCAAAGGCCAGACTCTGTTTAGGCTTCCATGGTGGGTGCCATCCTAATGTCAGCCCTGTCCTGAACCAAACAGTAAAAAAACATTCTCATTTCTTCCCACCTCCATTTTCTTCAAGTCCTCACCTAAACAATTGGAAAACAGTCAACACACACACACACACACACACACACACACACACACACACACACACACACACAAAATATGTCCTGCTTACCTGCTTAGCCTTCTTTGGATGACCCTTATGTTTGTTTATCAGTCATGGGGCTTGAACTCAGGAACTGGTGCTGTCCCTGAACTCTTTTGCTCAAAGCTAGTGTTCTACTACTTTGAGCCACAGCTCCACTTCCTGTTTTCTGGTAGTTAATTGGACTTTCCTGCCCAGGCAGGTTTTGAACCTCAATTCTCAGATCTCAGTCTCCTGATTAGCTAGGATTACAGGCTTGAGCCACCAGATGACTCTTATTTTGAAAAATAAAAATCAGTTCTTTGGTTTATCACTCCCTCCAAACTCTCCATGTCCTCAGATTCTGATCTCTCCAGAAGCCAAAAGAAAGTTCACTGAACTATGCTTGTTCCAACACCAGGAGAAAGAATGATGAGACTTCTCCAAAGAGTAGTTGTATCTTAAAAGCATGATATATCCCAGACAGGTGCAACCTAATAGTACACCTTCCAGCAAAATAGGCTGTATCAGAGTGTTCCTTTCTGGCCTTCTCTAATCATCACTTTCCCTACCTAGAAAAATAGTTCTCTCCACTGCTCTCTAGCTAAGGCATTCTACAATAAACCTGGAAATACAATAAACTAATAACAAAATAGAGATTTTTTTTTCCTGAACTGCTGAACAAGGTCAGTTAAGCCTGCATGAAATGCAACAACTCCTTCTAGTATGTAAACTAGAAAGATCTATGCTATTAATTGGTGATAAATTAAATGGAATTCTCAGAGTTCCCCCTGGTAGAGTCTCAAAAATAAGTGCTTACTTGCATTTTAAAAACAGGATGAATAAAGAGGCTAAAGTGGAAAACTCTCCATTATCCAATCCAATGGAGAACATTGAGTAGATACATTGTGATATGGAGCTAGACATCCAGTTGATCTAGCAAAGAGGCTCCTTGTGCAAATGCTTAAAGGCCCCCGATATATATAGCTATATATATATATTACAATAATCAAATATTCATATATATAGAATATGAAATATGAATATTCAATTATCTATAATATATGGACTATATGTGTATGAATATGCATATACATATGAACATATGTATTCATATCATGCATATTTTATTATATAATATATGTAATATATGTGCATGAGTATACATGTATGTATGAATATATGATAGCTATGTGAAATACATATAAAATATATTTGAGTATATGTGAATATTTGGAGTATAGATGTGTATATATAGATGTGTTGTACTAGTCAGCTTTCCACTGAGTTACCAAATACTTGAGATAATCAACTTATAAAGAAGAAGAGGTCCTTTATGACTCATGGTTTCAGATGTTCACAGGCTTTGGGCCTGTGGCAATGCAGTACATCATGGCAGGCACACATGGCAAAGGAGGCCACGTGTTCCCCCTCAAGGCTGTTCCCCTTCAAGTTAGGTTACACCTCAGTGACCTAACTTCCTCCCACTAGACCCCACCTCTCAAAGGTTCTGCCACCTCCTAGTAACACCGCAGCTGGGGACCAAGCTTTTAACACAGAAGCCTTTAAGATACACACATCCAAACCCTAGTTATTGTCACCCACACCTTCCAACCCTGAGTGCAAGCTACAAACCGAAGAAAATGCCATTGATGGGCTTTTTTCATCACCACATTCACTTGCACAGACTTCACTTATTATAGGAAGAAGACATTAGAATAATCTTGTTTTTAATAAAGTTCTCAAATTGCAGGCCCGCCACTGTGCCTTGCATTTGCTCTTCTCTCATCTTATGTAAGTGGATTGAAATTACTTCTCTGATAAAATGTCCATGGAGAGGATTTTTTCCTTTGACTGTGCAGACAGGGAAGGAAGGCACAAGGAACTTCGGTTGATGAATGCCCTTCCTGGGACCACCTCCCCAGTCTATATTTTCTTCTTACTATAAGTAGCCATAGCAACCTCCAGGGAGGCCCAGAGCATGCATCAGTCATCCGTTCTGCATCCCAGCCCCAGATAGAAGTTTCAGTCCAACGTCTGCCTGAGCTGGGAAGAGTACAGCCTCCCTTCCGAGACCAGTCTTTCCAATATGGTTACTCTCACTCAAGGACCACTGTGCCTACTTCAGACCTGTCTAACCCAGGTTTGCCTTATCCACTGGCTTCTGCCTCCACTCTGGCTAGGTCTTCACTGTTCTCTGGATTTGCACTAAGCTCTCAGAATCTTCTGCATTAGGTTCCAGTGTCTGCCATGGCCCTGTTAGTCCTAGCTTCAGCCTTGTTTCCTCTAATCTGTGACTATCCAGGCCTTTATTCATGTCCCTTTTTCTTCCTAATCCCCCATCCTCCAGCCATTCCCCTAGCCCTGCTGGGGCTATGATAGAAAGTAGGTAAAGAAGTTCACACAACCCCATGGATGGAAAATAAGTGAATTTGTTCAAACATTTCCACTTGATGACATTGACTTCAGCAATCCTATCTGGAACACAGCCACATATGCAAATAAATAGGGGTATGGATGCTCCTATTCTAGATTCTAGACTCCTAGATATAGCTTTTAGTAAATCATAATAAAGAGATGGCTAGTAAGACCCTTGATGTCATAAACCTTCTCTGCTATCAATAGATGATTATTTAAAGCTTTAAAACTGATACAGCAGGGCTGGGAAGGTGGCTCAGTGGTAGAGCGCTTGCCTTGCATGCTCGAGGCCCTGGGTTCGATTCCTCAGCACCACATAAGCAAAAAGCAAAAAGCCGGAAGTGGTGCTGTGGCTCATAGTGGTAGAGCGCTAGCCTTGAGCTGAAGAGCTGAGGGACAGCGCCCAGGCCCAGAGTTCAGGCCCCATGACCGGACCCAAAAAAAAAAAAAAAACTGATACAGCAGCTGGGCACTGGTGGCTTACGCCTAAAATCCAAGCTACTCAGGAGGCTGAGATCTGAGGATCACGGATCAAAGCCACCCCGGGCAGGAAAGTCCGTGAGACTCTTATCTACAAATAACCACCAGAAAACCAGAAGTGGCACTATGGCTCAAGTGGTAGAGCATTTGCCTTGAGCTGAAGAGCTCAGGGACAGAGCCCAGGCCCAGAGTTCAAGCCCTACCACTGCCAAAAATAAAAAATGATACAACAGACTGGGTGTTACTTATTTTTGCCTTTTTAAAATGACAGAGTTCCAGGCACAATGTGTAAACACCAAATGTTTGAAGGTTGAAGGAAGGAAGGAAAGGAAAAGACAGGGCTTGGGATGAGAGAAGGGAAAACTGGTCTTCACAAAGGCAAATTTTGGGTACATAACAAAATCAGATGGAGGAAGAGGTAGCATTGTAGAGGTGAAAAAACACTGGACTAGCACTGGGTCAAGCTCCAAGGGCTGTAAACACAATTCTGCCTCCAATTTGCCATAGGACCTTGAGACAGCCTATCCCAAGTCTTTCCAGTCTAGTGTCTGAGTTCAGGGGAAGGTGGATTCTTCTTTTCAGTTTCCCAGAGTTTTGTTCTCTCTAGATAGATCTGAATCGATCAACCCCAAATATTCCCTAAGGTTTGAGGCTTCTATCCACACGTTCCTGTAGCAAAGCCATCCAACTGTCTAAGTCCACTCCATGTCCACGATTCTAACCTCTTGTTCAGCTGTTTTTTTACTCTGCCTGTGTGCATGCACACACGCACGCACACACACACACACACACACACACACACACACACACACACACACACACACACCCCTTTAAGATGCTTCTTTAAAAATGCCCAGAATCCTCAAATAACCACTACCAATGATGCAGACATTCAGGAAATACCATGCTCTGGACTCTGAGCCCATTCCTTCCAATGCCCCAAGATAGAACCAGAACAGACCTATAACTTCCCCCCTTTATCTGAAAATTCTGATTTTCCTTTACGCATACCCATTGTGAAAAACAATATACAAGATTCTCCAAAAATATTTTAAGAAGCACACACAGTGAGACCAAAAGAAGATACTCAGGAGAGAAACACAAAGGCACAATGCCTAAATTCCTCTTCATATTTATATGAAGTAATATACATACTGACACGAACTCCAAGATATGAAAACTAAAGACTTCTTTTGTTTTTTAGTTTTTAAGTTTTTGATGATTCTGTTTTCTTTACCTTATGTATGGTGTATTTATGTGTCTTTAGGAGGATAGAGGGGAGGGCACAGAACTCAAGGGGGGAAATGCAGCAATGAAGCTCACTAGACACTGATAAAAGTGAACTATACAACTTGTGGGGGGAGACGGGAGGAAGGGACTGGCAGAGAATGAGGGAACAGATGACACAGTATGAAAGGAAATGTACTCATTACCTGACTCATATAATTGTAATCCCTCTGTATATCATCTCTATAATAACAATAAAGTAAAATAATTTAAAGTATGTATATATCCAAGAGAAGTATATATCCAAAGAAAATGATATTGGTATCCCAAAGAAATATCTACATGTGCATATTTATTGTAGCACTATCGTAATTGACAAAATATGGAACCAACTAAGTGTCTATCAACTATTGACTAAAGAAAACATAAGATACACACACACACACACACACACACACACACACACACACACACACACACACACACACACACACACACACCATGAAATACTATTAGGCCCTCAAAGAAAAATAAATCCCATCATTTGGAACTGGAGATTATTGTGTTAAGTAAAATAAGCCATACACAGAAAGACAAATACTCCTGTCCTGACTCCCAGAGCCTTTATCCCATCTTTCATGGTCTCACTAGCAATTGCTCAGACATTGCTTTTACTCCATGGGAAATTTCCTTTGGCCCTTTGCACTTTGGAGAGTTCCCATGGACTCAAGATTGTCCTTCACACTGGATGTTGTCTCCCTCCCTTCTTTGCTCCACAGCTACCACTGGGGATCAGTCTTCCCTCCAGAATAGCCCAGGAGTCCCAGCCAGAATGCAATGCCAGACCTCAGGACACCCATAGGCTAGGAAGGAAGATGCACACTCCTTGTCCCAAACACTAAATGGCTCATGTCATTCCACAGAACCTGGAGGTTGCTGGCCAAATCCTGTGAGCTCAGGCTTCAAGGAAAACTTGTTCTTTAATCCTTAGAGCCCAAGGATGCAGAGGAACCATAAAGGTCACTCTAGAAACAAAGGAAAGTAACAAACAAAACCTGTTCCAGACACCCAGCCATGCTCCCCCACAGCAGTCTACATCCTGTCTTACATGGCTGCCTTTCCACTATGGGAAGAAAGTGCTTGTTCTTTAAAGTGTCAGTCCACTGCTTAACTTCTTCATGTAAATAATTAGAACCAGTTCAGATTATGATACTCTTCTTTGTTTTTAATGTTAGTTGCTTTCCTTTTTTTTTGATAGCTCAAAACTACATGGGCATCTCTACCTACCCCAAGTGCCAAACCAAATGTTTAGAATCATTGCTGAATGAGTTCAGTCACCTCTGTTTTCTCCTTCTCAGAAAAAAGCTCATTTTTTCTCCACAAGATCTCTTTAGAGTGTCCCCATGTATAACAGCATAATTATAACTCATGAGAGATAAATAGGAAGGCTAATGACTGTTGTTCTTGAGAAAGAGAAAGTCATTCACTGGTTGTGAATAAACCGTTATAGAAAGTAAATTATCTTTAAAAAAAAAAAACAGATGCATTTAAACTTGGCATTGATCTTTGTAGCAGTCAGCTCTGGCTTTCTCTTAGATGGAAACAGTATCTGCAGAAATCTACACTTTTCCACAGCAAATCTGCAAATCCCCTTCATCATGTGCTGCCCTGAGCCGCTGGTCTAATCCCTGCAATACAGCGCAGTCTCCTCCTCCCCGAGAGTTAACAGATCACCACAGGACAGAGAAACACAAACACTCTTTCTGTTCTTTTTCACCTACAAACCCCAGATGCATATTTCTATGAAGAAAACTAAATGGGAAAGAACAAGCTCTGGTTTCCCCAAGTTGGCAGCTGATGTGAGGCCAAAAAAAAAATTCCTTAAGCTTGAGGTGGCCTCACTGGGTTCCACCCAGTTCCATGCTGGTTCCCTCTCCTCAATTCAAGGCTCATGATCCAGAGTCACCCACATGTGAGCTTCCCCATATCAAACAAGGCCAACAAAACACTTGTGCCAGCTAAGACATGCTCCTCAGCTAGGAAGTCTCCTCCTCACCCCCACCCCCACCCTGTGTCTACCTCAGACCCCAACTGGTCTCTAGACTTGTTTGGTTTTTGGTTTGGGGGTGGTTTCCCCCAAAATCCACCACTTCTATAATAGTTGCTTCTCCAAGGCCACCAGTTATATATTGATTGATACCTTTAGTGGCTGTGATTCATTTATTTTGTGTGTGTGTGTGTGTGTGTGTGTGTGTGTGTGTGTGTGTGTGTGTGTGTGTGTGTGTGTGTGTGTGTGTGTGTGTGTGTGTGTGTGTGTGTGCTGGTCCTGGAGCTTGAACTCAGGGCCTGGGCTCTGTTTTGGTGAGTTGGGGGTGGAGGGTTGTTTTGTTTTGTTTTCGGTAGTTTAGTGGAGATAAGAGTCTCACAGACTCTCCTGTCTGAGCTGACTTTGAACCCCCAATCTCAACCCTCTGAGTAGCTAGTATGACAAGCATGAACCACCTGATCCCTTTCTATAAAAGCAATCTTCTCATTGTAGTCTTCATTTCTACCAAAGCATAAACTATATATGAGGCAATCTTTCATTTCTAACACAGATCCCTGCTTTTCCAGAATTCTAAAATGGATGTTATTATAACTATTTGTTCTTTCCAAAACTATAGCATAAATCCTTAACAAGTTTTTTCTAGGTGTCCTTTATAGTGCTTCTGAGATACTGAACTACAGGATTCTAATTTTATTTCTTAGTGTTCAGCTATAATTCACAGAAGCCTCATGAGACAGAATAAGAAAAGCTTAGCTGGGCACCATTGGCTCATGTCTGTAATCCTAGCTACTCAGGAGGCTGAGATCTGAGAATTACGGTTTAAAGGCAACCAGGGCAATAAGTCCAAGAGACTCCTAGCTCCAATAAACCACCAGAAAACCAAAAGTGGTGCTGTGACTCAAATGATAAAGTACTCACCTTCAGCTGATGAGCTGAGGAACAGCGCCCAGGCCCAGAGTTCAAGCCCCATGACTGACAAAAGAAGAAAAAGAAGGAGGAGGAGGAAGAGGAGGGGGGAGGAGGGGGGGAGGAGGAGGAGGAGGAGGAGGAGGAGGAGGAGGAGGAGGAGGAGGAGGAGGAGGAGGAGGAGGGGATAAAAGAAAAGCTTTCCTTCCTAATCATGGTTTCCTTCTTTAAGAAGAAGCAGGGTTTTGCAGGATTAGCATCAAGGGTAATTCTATTCAAAGGTGGGAAAAGGACTTTCCCATAACATATGCACAGAAGGCCCAGCTTAGAACAACCTTGCCAGGCACAGGTCCCCATGCTGAGAGGAAATGACACATCGCAGAGAGACAATCCTGAGCCTTGTATATAATACCCACAAGTGTAGCTACATGAGCCACCTGCCCCAATCTATTAGCTTTGCTCCTCACTTCCTTGGAGAGCAATTCAGAGATCCTGTGTACTATCCCTCTTAAGCTCAAACATAATGCCCTCATAAAGGTTCATTCAAATGGTAGTGTTTGCCCCTTGACAACTTAGGATATCAACAAGACAACATTTAAAAACAAAAAAGAGGAAGTGGCCTTGTGGCTCAAGTGGTAGAGCACTAGCCTTGAGCTGAAGAGCTGAGGGACAGTGCCCAGGCCCAGAGTTCAAGCCTCACAACTGACAAAAAATAAAATGAAGAAATAAAAATAAAGCCAAGCAAACAAAAGGGAGCTTGGTGTGGAGGCTGTAACCAAGTGGACTCCAATGAGACCTAAGTGGTAGCTGCACTGAGAAAATGGGAGGATTCCAAGGAAACTGGGCAGACAGGTCAATGCAGCAGCTGCTGCTGCCCCAGGCCTGATTGATTGTGGCTCTGAAGGAGACATCATTGCAGAACAAGTTTATAAAAAATAAAATCATCTTCCTTACAAGACCGTGGTCGGCCATGCCCAGCAGACCTCTTCTCTCCCCTTCTGATCTTACCAAAACTAAAAGCACAACCTAATAATCTATATGAGCATAAGTCTCTGAGAAAACTTAGTTCCTTTCCCACAATGTAAATGTCCTGTTAAAATGTCTTTGATTTTGCTTTGTTTTGACTTTGGGGTGCTATTGGTATGGTTGTGGATGTGGTTGTTTTTCTAGTTTCTATTTCTCCAGGCAGATTCTCGCTACGTAGCCCAGGCTCACCTCTAATTCACAATCCTCCTACCTCACCCTCCCTACTGCTGTAATTATAGACATGCGCTTCTATACCCAATTCTGTGAAAACCTTTCTAAGCTTGAATTCCTCAGGAAAATCGACAGTAAAAACTGCCCTGGTCCATTATGAAACCAGAATGTTTCTGTGTATATAACCATGCTAATAAACAAACATGTTGACACCATTATGGTGGGTAGGTGGGTGGGGACTGAGAAGGGGAAGAACAACAATGACCATTTGTTCAGCCAAAATTCACTCACAAAGAGAGTTAGACAATCTCACATTGTCCATTCTTTATCCCTCCTTCCTCCAGACGTTTCCAAGAGCTACTTGTCCTAAATCCACAGTGTGCATCTGCTCCATCTCTAACTCCTCTTCCTGCTCTTTCCAGTATCAAGTTCTATGGCAGTAGCTCTTCCCAAATATCCATCTTCCTGCTTTTTATCTCCCCACTTCTACTTGTTATTCTACTCAAAGCTGATGGTGGTCTAACCTTCCCAGAACAACCCCAGTGATATCAGCTACCACCCTCCCAGTGCTACAGAAGAATCCCTAAATCCCCGCTCTGGCTTCCAAATGCCTCCCTCACTTGGCCCTTAATTTCTTTTTTTTGGGGGGGGGGTCCAGTCGTGGGGCCTGAACTCTGGGCCTGAGTGCTGTCTCTCAGCTCTTCAGCTCAAGGCTAGCGCTCTACCACTTGAGCCACAGTACCACTTCTGGCTTTTTTTGTTTTTGCTTATGTGGTGCTGAGGAATCGAACCCAGGGCCTCAGGCATGCAAGGCAAGTGCTCTACCACTGAGCCAACTTCCCAGCCCCTGGCCCCTAATTTCTTTCACACACAAAAATCTGACCAAAATAAATAATTCATCCTTTTATAGAACTACTGTTGTTTTTTCCTGTGCTTCTTTCAAACTGTTGCCTTTCCTTTCATGACAAACGTCTGCATCTCCTCATCTCTCAGACCCCGGCCTCATCGTCACCTCTTCCCTTATGCTTGGAAGCCATAGCTGCTCGCTCTGAACTTAGAGATCTCATCATCTAAGTCCCTTCTGGGACAACTACCACTCCCATTGGGGTCCTTTGCAGCCATGGCTTTCTGCTAATTAGTCAGTTAGTTAAATTTCTGAGAGTTTCTCTTCTCATTTTTCATGATCTTTAAGTAGTGGTATAAATGAGTTTCCATTCATCAAAGCTGTTTATGAATATAGTGTGTCTTGACACAAGTGTCACCCCCTTCAACATTCTCCCCATCCCTCAAATCCCACCTATTTTCTCAATTATGAGGAATATGAATTGAATTTTATGATTGCATTCTCCCTGTTTTCCTCTCTACACCTCCTTCCCTTGGCCCAACTCCCTTCTTTCCAGTTAGTTAATTTATTAATTTATTAGTTTATTTATTTATTGCTAGTCCTGGGACTTGAACTCAGGGCCTGGGAACTGTTCCTAAGTTGTTGTGTTGTTTTGTTTTGTTTTTCCTGTGCCAGTCCTGGGGCTTGAACTCAGGGCCTGAGCTTTCATGCTCAGGGCTAGCACTGTACCACTGGAACCATAGCTCCACCTCTGGCTTTTTGTATTTAACTGGGGATAAGAGTCCCACAGACCTTCCTGCCTAGGCTGGCTTTGAACCATGATCCTCAGATCTCAGCCTCCTGCGTAGCTAGGATTAAAGACATGAGACACAGGCTAATTTGTTAAGTATTTAAGACAGGGTCTCCCTATGTAGCCCAGGCTGGCTAGGTACTCTGGAACTTATTATATAACCCAGGCTGGCCTTGACCTGATTATCTTCCTACCTCAGTCTCCCACGTGCTGGGACTACAGACATATACCATCATGCCAAGTCATATTTCTCTCTCCTACACTGTGTTTGAAGGCAAGCTCTAGACTTCTTCTTTGTGCTATGAAGCAAGAGAGTTGCTGGCCAGCCCGCAAAAGAAGGAAGAAACATAATGCCTATACTGCCCAGGAGCCCTGAATGATCAGTACCCTTGACAAACTTACATTCCTGTTTCCTTGCCTCCTCAAACTTTCCATGTCGTTCCATTATATTCTCTAGGCTCCTCTTCTCCCTTTTGGAACCACAAACAAACTTTCCTGAGTTGGTTGTCATTTCCCTGGGGACGCCAGCCCAACAGTTTCCTGACTGTAGCACAAGGAGAGGAAGGAAGCAGGGCAGGGGTACTCTGAAAGACTCAAACTTAGCTGACTGGGAAGAGAATGGGAAGCCCCGCACTAAGTTAAAGCAATTTGTCAAGCAAGTTGCCCAATAGCTTTGTGCCTGAACTATGAAGTAGCATATCAAATCAATTCACAGGGCTGCCCATGGGCTTCAACCTCAAATGCAAAAACCCCAGGTTTCTCTATACCCTCCAGGGACCGAAGGACAAGGCTGTGAGGTCAAGAGCCCTCCCATGGCTCCATAGACATAATACCCAAGAATAGCCATAGAGAATGCTGGCAGTCTGCTATGTGTCAGGCTTTCTGTCAATCACTACACATGAATTGTTTAACTCAATTTTTAAGCGCCTGTCATTTTACAGGTGAACAAGCTCTATCTGGCTTTATCATAGGGATCTAGGTGGCGATAGTGGCCACATTTCACCCCTGCAGTTTTTGACCTCATGTGCAAGCAGATGGAATGGCAGGAAGGCCCCTGCCTTTTCTATAGGCTGGTCCTCCTGGGAGCTGAATGTGTTTCAATCCAGTCAATGGCACTCAGTCTCTCATTCCATCACCTGTGGTGCTTCACTTGCAAAGTCCCAGCGCTGACAGTAAAGCTCTGTGAACCTTATTGTGCTTGATCAGTGCTGAGTTGGGGACGGTGGGTGCTGCCTATCTTGCCTCTGCTGGCAGCTTGTCTTCTGGCCTTGATACTATTCTGATATCAGGGACGATGGCAACTGTAGGCAGTGAGGGCATTCTGATCATTGGTATTGGGTGTAGGCAGCTTGTCCTTCCACAAGGTCAGGCCTTTCAGCCAAGGTCCGATTGCTGCCCTCCCCAAATTCAACTGTCTCCATTCCTCATGCTTGCCAATTTCCACAAGTATCTTCTAAAGAACTCTGCCCATCATACACTCCCCTGCTAAATAAATCTCAATGGCTCCTCATTGTTTTAATAATTATGGGCAATTGTGGGCCCTAAGCCATGTCCAAGCCCTCATATTCTAGGACAAGCAACCTTACCAGTCTCCTCTTTCTTTTCCTTCTCCAGTGTACACACATACCCTGCTCTCCAACTGAACCAACCCTCAGGTCTCTCTTCTACACTCTTCAGGCACTAGCAGCATCCTCCCACTGTTTCCATCTGGAGAAATCCCACCACCACCCTGAGTCTCAACTCAAATGCAGTCTTTTCAGACTGTCAGGAGCTCTCTCTCTTGATTCTCCATCCTGGATAGGATTTCCCCAGTTGCTATGACTCCATGCCACTCTGTTAGTCTAGTCACTTGTATCCTTTTCTGAGTTCTTTTACAATCAGCTGCCAACTCCCACGCATTCTCGCCCCTCTCCCTCCTACCATGCAGGTAACAGGAGGTCTTCCACATCCAATGAACCAAACCTGTTTTTTATTAATTACTATATAAATTGTCAAATTGGGTCAATATACTGAATTGAATAGTAGAATTTACTCGTTTATCCTGGATTCTTATCTAGAAAATAAAGGGACTAGCTTGGGGGAGAGAAAAGTCTGTTGGAGGACCTAACATTAGGGTCCTCATTAATTATGCTATTGAGTGTTAATTGTCCATTCTCATCTGCTAATAACACAGAAGTTTTATAAATGTCACTTAATATACAAATGATTGATACAGTCTTGGAATTGTCGAGCAAAATTATGTGCCTATTAGAAAAAGAATAGCAGACATGATTTTTTTTCCTCTGTTCCTTGTCTTTCACCTTAACTCAAAAGACCAAACTAAGCAGTCTAAGATAATCCTCTATTTCAAAACTAGTCCTCAAAGTTTCACTCCTTCCTGGATTAGAAAAATGGTTAATTTCATTAAAAAGCCTCCACTTGATTTTAGATTCCATAGAGCGAGAAAGAGATGAAATAAAATTGAAGGACTTTTTTTTCTGGTCCTAGGGCTTTAATTCATGGCCTGGGCTCTGTCCCTGAGCCTTCTTGTACTCAAGGCTAGCCCTTTACCATTTGCCCTCTACCATTTGAGCCACAGCTCCAATTCTGGCTTTTTGACTAGTTTATTGGAGATAAGAATCACACTGACTTTCCTGCCTAGGCTGGCTTCAAACCCCAATCCTCAGATCTCAGCCCCCTGAGTAGCTAGGATTGCAAGCATGAGCCACTGGTTGCTGGTTGAAACATTAATTTTTAACAAAAATGGATATCAGGAAGCTAAAACATCTCTTGAATGGGGGGAACTAATTCAAAGCAGGGACAAACGTGGAAAAATGAACAGTGAATGAATATAGTTAGAATACTCAATGTATATCTGTGCACAAGGAAGTAGGAAACGATGTGACTGGGAAGAATGGTAGAAGAGTTGATTCTGATATTGCACACATAAATGGACATGTTAAATTGTTTTTTAAAAAGGGTGATGCCTCATACGTCCAATCCCAGCTACTCAGAAGTCTTAGATCTATGGATTGTGTTTTGAAGCTAGCCTGGGCTGGAAAGCTTGTGAAACTCTTTTTTTTTTTGGTTGATCATGGGGCTTGAACTCCATCCAGGCCTGTGCGCTGTCCCTCAACTCTTTAGCTAAAGATGAGCCTACTTCTTGACCCAAGCACCACTTACAGTTTTTCTGGTGGTTAATTGGAGATAAGAGTCTCACAGACTTTCCTGCCCAGGCTGGCTTTGAACCGTGATCTTCAGATCTCAGCCTCCTGAGTAGCTAAGATTACAGGTATGAGCCCCTGGCACCCAGTTTAAGCTTGTGAAACTCTTATCTGCAATTAGATACCAAAAAAATAGCTAGTATGAGCAGAGAACTTCCCAAACCTGCAAAAACATAGGCTCATACAGATAAAAGAAACTTTTAGAACCCCAAATAGACCATCCCATCATCACATTATAATCTGCACAGGATCAATTCAGACCAAGGAAAAGATCCTTAAAGCTGTCAAGGAGAAAAGATCATTCACCTATAAAGGAAACCCAATTAGAAAAACCTCAGATTTCTCAGCAGAGACAATTAAAATAAGAAGAGCCTGGAATGATGTATGCCATGCCCTAAAGGCAAACAACTATCAACCAAGAATACTATACCCACCTAAACTCTATTTCATAACAAAGGTCAACTAAAAACCTTCCATAGCAAAGAAAAACTGAAACAATATATCTCCACCAAACCAGTCCTACAAAAGATACTTAAAGATGTCCTATGCATAGAAAACCAACAAGACCAAAATAAAGGCCAAGAAACCTCATCCAAATTGAGAATCCAAGAACCATAGGAAGAACCCAGTTGCTGCAGCCCCCAAGAAAGTGAATAACATGGCAGGAACTCCCAAATACCTCTCAGTCCAAACTCTCAACATTAATGGACTTAACTCTCCAGTTAAGCGACATAGACTGTGTAGTTGGATTAAAAAGCAAGATCCTTCTATCTGCTGCCTTCAGGAGTCACACCTTGCCCATAAAAACAAACATATTTTGAAAGTGAAAGGCTGGAACAAAATCTACCAAGCAAATGGCTCCCATAAACAGGCAGGAGTTACAATCCTAATATCAGATAAAATAGACTTCAAATTAAAATTAGTGAGAAGAGATAAAGAAGGTTGCTATATACTAATTAAGGGATCTCTCCTTCAAGAGGATACTACAATTCTAAATATCTATTTGCCAAACAACGGAGCACCCAGATTTATCCAAGAAACACTACTTTCCCTCAAATCTCACATAGATCCAAAGATATTAATTGTTGAGGATTTTAACACACCACCTTCCCCACTAGATAGAACAACTTGGCAAAAACTCAACAGAGAAACCATGGATCTAAACAACTGCATAGATCAACTAGATTTAACAGACATCTACCAAATATTTCAACCAGCAGCATCAGAATACACGTTTTTTCTCAGTAGCACACAGAACATTTTCCAAAATAAACCACATTTTAGGTCACAAAACAAACTTGTCCAAATTCAGAACATTGAGGTTATACCTTGCATTCTCTCAGACCACAAGGGATTAAAATTCGAACTAAACACCAAAAGCCACCAAAGAAAATCCTGTAACACATGGAGACTGAACAACACATTGTTGAATCACCAGTGGGTCACGGAAGAGATTAGAAAGGAAATTCAAATGTTCATGGTATTTAACAAAAAGGAACACACAAATTACTAGCTCCTCTGGGACACAGCAAAGGTGGTACTCAGAGGCAAGTTTATGGGTTTCTGGGTTCCTACATCAACGAATTGGAGAGATCTGAAATCAACAATTTAATGAGACATCTGAACCTCCTTGAAAAAGAGCAGCAAGATAAACCCCAATCCAGTAGACAGAAAGAAATAATTAAAATTAAATGAATTAGAATCCAAAAAAAAAAAAAACATAGAAAGAATCAACAAAACAAAGAGTTGGTTCTTCAAAAAAAATAACAAAATTGACAGACCCTTGGCAAATCTTATCAGAAAAAGAAGAGAACATACCCAAATAAATAAACTCAAAGATGAGAATGGAAACATTACCACAGAAACAACCAAGAACATTATAAGGGAATACTTCTCAGACCTTTATGCTAATAAGTTTGAGAACTTAGCAGAAATGGACCTTTTCCTAGCAAATATCGACATGCCAAAACTAAACCAAGATGAATTAAACCATCTTCATAGGCCCGTATCAAGCATTGAAATAGAAACAGCAATAAGAGACCTCTCATCTAAGAAAAGCCCAGAACCAGATGGATTTAAAGTGGAATTCTACAAGGCCTTCAAAGCAGAGCTCACACCAATACTCCTCCAACTCTTCAATGAAATTGAAAGAGAAAGTTCATTACCGAATTAATTCTAAGAAGCCATCATAATCCTCATCCCAAAACCAGGCAGGGACTCATCAAAGAAAGGACTTAAATGTTTTTTCTTTCTTGCTATTGTTTTTAAAATATTTATAAGATATTTCTTTGTAGTTTTGTATGTCCCTCCCCCATGGTATAACCCCTGTTTTCACTGTATTTGATGTTGGTATAATTTGTGGAGGGGAAGGGAAAAAACAAATTGTTTAAACAGGGATACATTGACCCATTGGAACAATGAGATGTGCAAGACTTTATATCAAAAAACAAACTTTACAACTTTGGCGCGGGGGAGATGAGTGGGGGGAGATAGGAGAAGATGGGAAGGGATGGGAAGAGGAAACAAAGGAGGAGGCAACAATGCTTGATAAGAAATGTACTCATTACCTTGCTCATGTAATTGTAACCCCTCTGTATGGTATTTTCACAATAAAAAAAAAATAGCTAGTATAGAGCTGTGGCTCAAGTGATAGAGTACTAGCCTTGAGCAAAAGCTCAGGGACAGCACCCAGGCCCTGAATTCAAGCTCCAAGACTGGCACAGAAAGAAAAAGGAAATCCTGAACTAAGGGACTTGTCTGGGACAAGTACTGGATAGGACTTAACAGCTGGAAAGACTCCCAGATTCCAACAAAGCTGACTGTTTTAATTCATTGTAACATGAGCAGGAACTAGTCCTCTGGTGTCTGCAATGGACACCAGTCAAAGCTCCAATGACAACCCTGAACCACTAGCACCATGTCTCCTTGGATTCCTTCTTGGAGAAGAGTGGAATAGATGAAAAAAAAAATCAGAAAGTCAGCATCATTCATAAAGACTGAGCCAATCCAATGAGATTTTAAGATTAGTCCAAGTGTGCCATAGTGGCCCTAATTCACATTTACTCACCATCCAGTAGGGTCAATGGCTTGTGAAAACCATCAGATTGGGGCTGGGAATGTGGCTTAGTGGTAGAGTGCTTGCCTAACATGCATGAAGCCCTGGGTTCAATTCCTCACTACCACATGAATAGAAAAATCCAGAAGTGGCACTGTGGCTCAAGCGGTAGAGTGCTAGCCTTAAGCAAAAAGAAACTTAGGGACAGTGTCCAGGCCCTCAGTTCAAGCCCCAGGAATGCAGGGGCGGGGGAAGAAAAGAAAACCATCAGATTAGTTTTGTTGACATGTATACAGGAGGAAATTTGCAACTACACTATAGCATGGTTGCAAAAGGCTTCTGTGCTTACAGGCACTCTATCATTTTAGTTTTCCATTTGCAGTGAATTTTTAAGAATCTAAACAGTGCTGTCAGATTTCCAGGAGTTAATTTCATCACTGTGGCATATCAAAGACACTTCTAGCAACAAAGGAAATGGGAAATTATGAGAAACTGAAATCTTCAAGGTCATATAGCCTATTTCTACAAAAACGTGTGTGTGTGTGTGTGTGTGTGTGTGTGTGCTTACACATACTCATTACTTATTAAGAACTATGTTGCCAGCGACTAGCTCTTGGGAGAAGGGAGTCAGCTAGGAGAGAGGAATGGGGCCGTGAGTCACCTTGGGGAGCAGATGGGGAGGGGGAGCTCACTCTTTAGGGTTCCTTGTCACTGATGCTGTTGGCTCCTCTTTCTGTGCTCTCAGCCCACTCCCAGGGGATCACCTGCAGCTTCTATGCATGTTAGTCCTAGAGGCCCCCTTCCCAGGGACTGGCATGCTCTTCTCCCAGGCAACACTAGCCCCATTAAGTAAATAAGCAGCCTCCACCCCCTTTTACCTTGAGATGATGCTCTCCTTTGGGGCAGTTACAGCCATATAAGACAACATGATCCCTTTAAAGTGACCTTCAAGTCTGGACAGCTGCAGACCCCTTATCTGCTATTTGGGCAACAGTGTAAATCCTAGCCACCATGATGAAGTCCCTGTTCCACATGTCCACACCCAAGTCCCTGCCTCCTAACCCCTCCCAGCCACCACCTCGGGTTACATCTTTTGTAAGAAGGTGCCTTGCCAGTCCCTTTGCTGGCAATAAACCTTTCTTTGTTCTTTGTGCCTGGATATCTGCATGGTTTTCCGGCATAGCCTAACACATCTCCAGATGAAATCCCCAGGCTTCTTTTGGTCATGCACCTGCCTCTGCCTGCAGGCTTTCTCTGGGAGTATGTTCAGCACTCTTGAAGGCAGAACGTAAGAACTGCTGGGCAGCAATTCTCAGGACCAACTTCCCCAAAGTGATGATGGAGTTGGTAGATGGCCATCCCGTGTTCCTCTCTCTGCAGCAATACACTTGGTGTCATGGAGAGTCTCCAGTGGGATTAAACCCCAACTGCCTGCCATGGAAACACACTCATGAATTTCCCTAGCTTCACCTAGTTTCCTTCCACACTTTTCCACTTCCACCCTGCGCTCCCTGAGATAAAACTCCTGAACCAAATCAGCTATATTTTAGGGCTCAGAGAATTCAAGTTAGAATAGCTAAGCAGAGAGTATAAAGTAACAGGATTAAAATGACCAAATTAAGGAAAGGATCAGAAACCTCCACTTTGTAAATTATAAAGGTCTATGTACCTCTCTTCTCTCCGAGATTACTATAAACTCCTGATGCCTTAGGTGTTAGGAAAAACAGAAAGCTCAGAGTTGTGAATTGGAGCCTTAAAACGAACCAGGAAAAGCCACAAGGACTGCACGGTGCAACTAGAGTTAGACATGAGAATTGACAAGAGAGATTGTGACAGGGAGAGAAGGCTCACTCCATCTCGCCACCTCCTTACCAGCAAATGCTCTACGTGTGGCTATGTCTTAGGGGTTATGAGTTTTGCCTTAATAACATTTTGGGTTTTTTTCTTAAAACACTATATGTTATAGTCGGTAATGAATTTTATGCACCATCTGAATGAGTACTAGTTAGTCTGTGAGTTGGCAGAAATACCTAAAATGATGAAATAGAATATTGTTGAGGATGAAAAATACTTATTTTACTGTACTTAGCCCAGCTGCTTCTTTATTCTTCAGTAGCTTGTTATAACAGTAAGGCACCCACTGAGAATGCTGTACTGATACATTTTTCTGGCATGGCTTACCATGGCATTAATATTTAAGCTCATTTGTTACAGCTTTCATGTGGAGCTAAAATGAGTTCACAACGGATAGGCTGTGTTGTTGTTCACCTTTTTCAGCTAATTATTCAACCAGATCATGGTCAGCTATGCTTTCCTGCTGGTTTCAGTCATGTCTAATCCTTTGATCTATTTTTTTCCCATTGATGTTTGCCTGTTTTGATGGCCCTTGCCAATTACATTTAGGTCAGTCCCTACAACACCTCCAAAGAAACTCGGGAGGACAGTTAATGACATAATCATAGTTTTCTCCCTACATGGCATTCATTATGTTATTGTATTCCTGGTGACTTGCTCAGCTTTGTAGAGGTATTAGCTGGTCTAGGTTTTAAGGCTCTAGGGATGCAGCAAGACTTGATGAATTATTTACCCAGAATAGCTGAAAACAATGTTATTTAGGAATACTACAAAGCAAAGACTGTGATGAAGTAAAGTCAAAAGCAGCATGGAAAAGCAGTTTCAGGCCTCAAGTTTTAGGGGAGGTCCAGATCTGAAGAAACTCATCACTACAGAGGTCAAAGGCATTGGCCATAGAGTATAGGTCAAGGAGAAGAAGGGAAGATGAGTCAGCTAAAGGATTGTGGACTAAATCTCTGAACACTGAAAAGATGCCAGGGCCTCAGTTTGAGGTAGGCTAGTTATTTACATCCCTAGGGGGTGATAACAAAAAAAATCCTACAAACAACAGAAATGATCCCTCTGAACAGTATTTTTACAATAAAAATACATACAAAACAACAACAACAACAACAGAGATGTATTTCTCATAGTTCTCAAGGCTGGAAAGTACAAGATGAAGGCACCAGCAGACTTTGTATCTGAAGAATATCCAGTGTCTGTTTTCAAGAGTGCTAATTTTTTATGATCTAATCACCTTCCCAAGGCCCCTCTTCCTAATGCCATCCTTTCAAAGTTGAAAATTTTAATGTGAATTGAGAGGTACAGGCATACACATTCATTCCATGGAAGCTCATTTCATGACTGTGGTGAGAATTATTTCAATGATTTAATGACCATTATTTCTGGGTCTCTCCACTTCTGGAAGTAATGTTGAACTAGACGTTCTAGCTCCCATATGGTTAGGCAGAGCCATGTCACTAATTCTATCCAACGAGTTCTAATCACATAGCCTCTGTGTCCCTTCTAAGTCAGAACTTTTGATTGCCATTGCAAGATTTGCCAGAGCTCTTTTTCCCTCTCACAAGGCAATTAACATCCTTCAGGATGACAGCTGCCCATCAGCCTGCATCCTAAATGAGATGCTGTAGAACAAGGCATCCACCTGATCCTCACTAATATATCATGAGATGAGAAGTAAATCTACATTGTTTTAAACACTGAGATTTTAGAATTCTTTACAGAGAAAATCATCTCTCTAATACTGTGACAAAGAGATAATTCTGCTGGATCCAATAGATGAGTTAAATATTAACCATTAAATGTGGTGAAATATTAACACATTTATCCAACAATATGTGTAGAGTGAAAAGAACATCAGGTTGGGATGGATGGATGGAGGGAGGGATTCAAAAATATATATGTTAATTGATATTCACATTTGGATAATGAAACTAGGTAGAGTGGGCCTACCCTAACCTCCTTTTAACTGAGTTACCAGTTCATTTAATCTCTTTAATTAAACATCAGTGCTGTTCTTCTGTACAACAGGTGAAGAAGTTCATCACTGTAGAGGTCAAAGGCTTTGTACAGATGAACAACATCTACCCTGCCTCCTGATGTTCAGGCCTTTGTTAATCTTCTCCCCTTCAGTGGGAATAGGACAGTACTTCACTTCTAGCTAGATGAATGTGGCAAAAGTTATAAGAGGTCATTTCCATGATTACATTACATCATACAGTTGGTCATCCTCATAATTGGGCTTCCCATCTACAGATTAAACCAAGTGAAAATTGAAATGTTAAATGTGTGTGTGTGTGTGTGTGTGTGTGTGTGTGTGTGTGTGTGTGTGTGTGTGGAGAGAGAGAGAGAAAGAGAGAGAGAGAGAGAGAGAGTTTTTCTTTGGTCATTATTCCCTAGACAATAGAATGTAAAAACCATTTGCATGGTATCAACATTGTATTAGGTATTATAAGTAATTTAGAGATGAATTAAAGTATATGGGAAGAGGCATCTAAGTTCAAATGTTATGCTATATTTAAGCACCTATGGATTTTCATGTCCTCAAGGGTCCCTAAACCATCCCTTAAGATATCAGGAAATGCTTATATGACTCCATCTTTCTAGGAGGTTCCGGAGACCCTCTATCCTGCCTTGATAAAGTCAATGGCAGATGGGAAAACCCATTGGCTAAGGCACTTCCGGGAACTGATGGTAGCCTCTAAGAGTGGAGAACCTAGCAAGAAATCACAGTGTCCAACCCTTCAATCACAAGAAGATGAATTCTGCCAGTACAGTGAATAAACTTGAAAACATCCTTTCCACTTGATGTAGCAGGTGGGAAAGCAACCCAGCTGACACCTTAATCATAGCTTGTTAGACACTAAGGATGCAATTAAGTTGTATTCCTGAACTATAAAAATTGTGAGAGAATAAATTTGTGTTACTTTCACTGTTAAATGTATATCAATTTGTTATGCAACAGTAGAAAAGTAATATAATAATTGAAGGCACTAATATGTCCCAAAGCATTTTACAAAGTGTGAAGTAGTACATACATGTATTAGATATGAACCTCAAAGTACATGAACATACTTTTTTGTATCATGGAAATACAAAATAATAAAAAAAAAGAATTACCCCTGTGCTTTGGGGAGTCTACAAGTCATCTTTTCACTGAGTCTTCACATAAACTCCTTCAATTTTTCCTTCAAATTACAGCATCTGCTTTTTTATTCTGACCTTGAAGTTGGTACAGCTGTGTCACTGGTTGCTTTTGGTCTGTGATATGCACAGCTTCTACAATGCTGTCAATAAAGATAAAACCTAGAGTTTAAATGTTTCTCCTTAGAGGACTATGAAAAGCCCAGACTGTTTTAACTATGGATCCAATTTAATAGGTATACTTGGGCCGACATTTCAGTGGGATTGCCATTTTCATCATTTTTACTACTACCCTGCATGTCACTATGAACTATTAAGAACATCAGTGAGTGCCTGTATTTTGTGTCTGTATTTTTATCTAGACTTCATGGATGTTGGAGGTATATTATCTATATCAATATGCCGTTTCATCTCCAGTACAGAATTTAAGTATGTCTGCAGTTTCTGTCATGAGTAACATTTCTTGCCTTTTAAGGCAAATCTGCTTTCAAAAACCCTTGGCCAGCCAGGTGCCAGTAGCTCACACCTATAATCCTAGCTACTCAGGAGGCTGAGATCTGAAGATCGCTGTTCAAAGCAGCCCTGGCCACTGTGGCTCTGAAGGAGGTAATCTTATAAGTCTAAAGTATTGTGATTATTGCCATTATTATATTTTTATGCTTATGACAATGCCAGAAACTGAGTACCCTCTAAGTGTCAATCTCTCTGTGCCTTCCTACCTAATTCTCAGGAAACCCTACAAAACTCTTTTGTTTTGTAAAATCAGACTTAAGAAGAAGTGCCTCACTTGACGTCACACATCTTAAGTCATTCCACCAAGACTTTTATACCAAGTATGAGGTTATTTCAAAGTTCACTTTATTCTTCCCCACCTCACCTATGGCCCCAAGACCAGCATACAAACAAAAGAAGAAAAAAAAAGAAATTAAGGATAAGAGCATAGAAGAAGTTAGTTGCAATTGGTAAAACTTCTAAGGAGATTCCTTTGAAGAAAGTGCCCATTCCTTAAGCTTTAAAGATGAGTAAAATTTGAGTAGATGACCAAGGAGTTGCAGGAATAGGTGAGATGCAATGAGGATTAAAGGACATTACATGCTCAATAAATACCATGAACAAAAGTAGAGAGTCATAACGTGTTAGTCCACTCCCACTTATACAGTTACAGGCTTCAGAAAATCTTCTTGTTATTCCTCTAATACCCACTCTTCCTTTCTTTCATGGTAGCCAGACCCCAGCTAAGTCCATCGCTACTCAACATAAAGACTACATTTCTCAAGTTCCCTTACACACAGGGGTAAGGGGGGAGGAGCGGGGTTACATGTCTCTAAATTCTGATTAATGTCATGTAAATAGATTTATCTTGATCTAGGCATTGAGAATCATTCTTAAGAAGACAGTTAGTGTTCGCAATAGCTAGGATATGGAAACAACCTAGATGCCCCACCACAGATGAATGGATCCAAAAATTGTGGTATCTATACACAATGGAATATTATGCAGCCATTAGAAATGACAAAATAATGGCATTTGCAGGGAAATGGATGGAGCTAGAAGGAATCATGTTGAGCGAGGTAAGCCAAGAACGAAGAGACAAACAGTACATGGTCTCCCTGATAAGTGGATGATGAATCCAAAATGTTAGGTGATATGACAAAACTAACAGGACTTAAGAAACAAAGAACTCCCACTCATCTGGTTGAACCACTACTAAATATCCCCATGCTGCTGATCACATATATGGTATATAACATATGAGCACCGTTATATATTACAGACTGTGATAGACAATTTGCTCCAGGAAAGTTAGAATGAACTTGTGACTTTAAATGAGCATCATTATTCCACAATACTGTGAATTTCCGGAAATTAAGTAATCACTTAATCACAATCAAAAAAAAAAAAAAAAAGAACCTTGGGGAAGGGAGGGAGGGAGGGGATGGTAGGGGGAAAACAATGGAGGGGGTAACAATGTTCAAGAGGAAGTGTACTCATTACCTCACTCATGTAACTGTAACCCTCTGTATAGTATCTTTACAATAAAAAAATTAAAAAAAAAAAAGAAGACAGTTAGCACTCTTCTTGACCTCCTCTTCCTCTCATTTCTTCTTTCCTGAGTGCTGGGAGGCGAAGTAATGACTAAAACCATCTTGAATTTTGAGATAACCTTGTGCATGTAAGTTCCAAAATCCCTTTCATTTCCATAGGACCTTCCTACAGGTCTAGATTGGCTTCTTAGTTGGAAAAGGGATTATAAGGGTGGGAAGTCTATGTCTAGTTTTTGAGATCAATGGTGAGAATGTGTGAGCCATCTGAAAACACAATTCTTAGAACAATGTTGAAAAGAGACATGGAGTACCAAACAGACATCAAGGCTAACTCACATTCTTTTTTTTTTTTTAATAAATTTTATTTTATTTTATTTGAGAACATACTGTACAGAGGGGTTACAATTACATAGGCAGGATAATGCACATTCTTAACTATGTTGTTTAAATTTACAAAAGAGGTAAATGCCTAATCACAATAGCACGCTATTAAATTCCCTTTTTCCTCTCCACAGCTCTACTCCTCCTCAATCTGTAGATTTCCTGGAATTTTTTATCTTAAAAACTCTTCTCAGTAACTTTTCCTGAAGTCACTTCTCCTTCAGCCCTTCTGAAGACTCCACGTGCAGCATTGTGTCAGGGACACATACAATGGTCCAACCCCACCCTGGAAGCTTTCCATTTCATAAGGAGTATAAATAATCAAGAAATCCAGCTTGTCCCATAATGTATTTTTATACTTCTATAAAACTCAGTAAGAGGTAGGGTTTTCAATCTTAGTCTTTGCTTCTAATCCCTGTTTGGATTTTTGTTTAATGTGAAAGCTTATTATTTGGTATTCTGCAAAGAGGCAGAACCAAAAGAATGTACAAAGATGTGTGTGTGTGTGTGTGTGTGTGTGTGTGTGTGTGTGTGTGTGTGTGTGTGTGTGTGTGTCCAATTAATCAGCAAAAAGCCAGAAGTGGAGTTGTAATTTAAAAGTGGTAGCACACTAATCTTGCACAAAATAAGCTAAACAAAAGCATGAAAATGAAAAGACTTGGAAAAAGTATATTAAGTAAATCAGACCCCAATTTGTAGTAATTAAAATGTGCCTGTAAATCTACAAGTAAACACAATGGATAGTAAAAGACAAAAGATTACACTTGGACATGACCAATTAAACAGGAGTCTAAACATTCACACAGTGAGACCAAACGAGCATATTCTAAGGAGAGGAATCACAAATGCTCAATAGCTATGTGTGGATGATCATATAAAATGTTGTTTATCAAAATGAACTCCATGAAATGGAAACAAGAGGTTTTATATTTTACTTCTGGTGGGGATTTTTTGTTTTTCTCTTTTTGTTGCTATTTCTTATTTCTGTACCTTTTGTCTTGTATGTGAGTTTATCTGTTTGGGGGAGGGAAGCACAGAAATGGTAGGACAAAGGAGGAACTAATTCAACGGTGATACTCACTAGATACTATGTTGAAAATGAGCTAAACAACTTGTGGGAGGGAAAAGGGGGAAAAAACTGAGGGAAGAAGTGACACTGTTCAAAAAGAAAGATCTCATGGTTTGAAACCCTTATTTGCAATAACTAGTATATGTCTGAGACAAGCAGAAAAGGTCAGGTAAGTTGATGTTAGGTGAAATGAATCCCAAGATATGTATTCAAATGTTTTTTTTTCTTTCATGAGATTGTTTCTAACATATTTATAAGATGATTTCTTTGTTGCTTTGTATGTCCCTCCCCCACAGTATAACCCCTGCTTTCACTGTATTTGATGTTGGTATAATTTGTGGAGGGGAAGGGAGAAAACAAATAGTTTAAAAATAGGGATACAGGTAGACCCATTGCAACAATGAGATGTATAAGCGGTTATGTCAAAAAAAGAACTTTACAACTTTGGCCTGGGTGGGGAGCTGGGAGTGGGGAGATGGGAAGGGATGGGAAGGGGAAACAAAGGAGGAGGCAACAATGCTTGATAAGAAATGTACTCATTACCTTGCTCATGTAATTGTAACGCCTCTGTACATTACCTTTACAATAGAAATTTTTAAAAAATAAAAAAATTTTTAAAGCATGAGATCCTGAGTTCATTTCCAGTACTGAAGCCTCATTATCTGCCATCTTGCAAGCTAGAAAGCCAGGAAAGCAAGTGATGTAATTCAGTCTGAGTTTCAAGGCCTGAAAACAGGAGAGCCAGTGATATGTGTCAATCTGATCCCCCCAAAAAAACAGATTCAAAGCTGGGTACAAATGGCTCACACCTATAATCCTAGCTTTTCAGGAGGCTGAGATCTGAGGATCATGGTTTGAAGCCAGCCCAAGCAGGGAAGTTGTGAGACAATTCTTATCACCAATTAATCACAGAAAATCCCAGAAGTGGTGCTGTGGACTCAGAGACAATGCTCAGGCCCAGAGTTCAAGTCCCAGTACTAGCAACAACAATAACAACAAAAATCAGGTTCAAAAATTCAAGACTGGGGACCACCAATGTCTGATGACAGGAGGGGATAGACGTGTCCACTCAAGCAGGGAGAGTACATTGAATTTCTTGCTACTTCTTGTTCTACTCAGGTCCACAATAAACTTGATGGAATCTGCTAACACTATCAGTGTAATCCTTCTGTCTACCCTCACAGACATACCCAGAAATAATCTTTTACTAACTAGCCCATAGCCAACTCAAGTTAACACATAAAATTAACCAACACAGAAAGCAAATGAGTTGTTTTTCAAGCAGTTTTAGAAAATATGTACATGAGACAATATTATTTGCTTACCCAAGTGATTCCCCTTTTTCCTTACCACAACACTTATTTTTCTCATATTTTAGGAAGTCATGTATACAAGGAAGTTTGCTCCCTGCCCAGCCTTTGAGGTGAAACTTAATTAATCAAGCAGCTCATGTTAATCCCACATCTTCTACAAGTTGCTGGAATAGAGGTGGGCATACAGCCCACTCTTAGGCAAAAAGACATAACTTCTGAGAAAGGGTTTTCTCCATGATTAAAAATAATGGTTGTTACTATGGAAAGCAGTCTGGAGGGTCCTCAGAAAGCTAAATATTGACCTCACCTATGACCCAGTCATACCACTTCTAGGCATCTATCCTGAACAACAGGAACCAGAATACAAGGACACATGCACTTCCATGTTTATTGCAGCACTGTTCGCAATAGCCAGGATATGGAAACAACCCAGATGTCCCACTACTGATGAATGGATCCAAAAATTGTGGTACCTATATGCAGTGGAATATTATGCAGCCATTAGAAAGGACAAAATAATGGCATTTGCAGGGAAATGGATGGAGCTAGAAGAAATCATGTTGAACAAGGTAAGCCAAGAGCAAAGAGACAAACGGCACATGGTCTCCCTGATAAGTGGATGTTAAATACAAAATGTAAGGTAATACAACAAAATTAACAAGACTTAAGAAACAAAGGACTTCCACTCATCTGGTCGAATCACTACTAAATAACCCCTATACTGCTGATCACATATATGGCATATATGTGCACACCGGAGGGAAACCAGGAGGATGACACAGAACTAGAGGGAATCAGGGAAAAACATACAACAGCGTCACCCATCAGCTGCACTGGACATTGACTAAAATGAACTAAGCAACTCAATGGCAGCAATGAGAGGGAGGGAACAAGTGGGAAAGAGGGAACAGCTGATGCTATGCAAAACAAAAGAAATGTACATATCACCCAATGTGGAAGAAATAACTGTATCGCAAAGCTCATAGAACTCATAAATGTTATAGACCGTGATAGACAATTTGCTCCAGGAAAGTTAGAATGTGTTTGTGACTCTAACTAAGCATCACTATCCCACAATACTGTGAAATTTGGGAAATTATGTAACCGCTTAATCACAAAAAATTGAAAAAATAATGGTTGTTTTCTTTTTTTAAACTTTTTATTATTATAATACTAAATGGAAGCAGATAACTTGAGAGGATGGGTGGGGTCATGAATGATTGGAGGAATGAGGGATAGGATGACATTGATGGAGATGAATTGTACTCATAAACTAAGGTGTTGAAGCAAAACCCAGTTGTACAACTACTTAAAGGTAATTTTAATTTTTTAATAATAGTAATAGAAGAAGTTCCCTGTTTTTGTTTAAATTCAATTATAGTAAGACATGGCACTTGAAGCTATGGTAGCTATTTTGTGATGATGAGATAAAAGTCAAAAACACATAAAGAAGCTGACTCAGAGCTATAATGCTGAAATAACAAACCTCAGTATCACTTATTTCCAGATTTGTGTCACATAAATAATAAACTCTTGTTTTGAAGCTTTAGTAACTATTTCAGATCTCAGAGCAAAAAGAATCCTATAGATAAAATATTTATAGCATCTATCTAACAGCTATTTTTTATTTACTATTTTATAGTGTTTGAAATTTTTATAAATAAAATCACTGAATATTATTGTGAATAAAATCTAAACTTGTATTTAGGGATGTTAGATATAACATAATTAATAACATTTGACAGTCATGATCACAGTTCAGTGTTCATAGGAATGGGAGTCCAGGCTGACCTCAAACTCATGATCCTCCTGCTTCAGTCTTTCAAGTGGTGAGATTACAGATGTATGCTAGCACATTAGCTATGAAAGCTGAATCTTTACAAAGGTCATCACAAGTCTTTGTCATCTTATTTACATTGTTTTTGATGACTAGAAGAACCCATTGTCTGTCCAGACAGAGTTAACGGTCATGTGTTGTGTAGACATAAACCATACTTTTGTTGCCTAGCCAGGAGTATGTATAGACGATGTATAAATGGTTCAAAAGTCTGAATAACCAAATGGTTCCCTACAGAGAGCAAATATGGTTGCCTACCCTGGCAGAATCATTTCAACTTTTAAATTGGATTTTTTTTGTTTTTAGTAAGAAAATAACCTCAATGAGTCTGAATTGCCTTTCCCCAGATAATGCAGAATTTGGGAGCCCCAGGACACAGTACATGTTTATGGGTAGCCTTCTGCATAGTCGTTTTGCATTATCATTGGATCTGGAATATGACATTCCCAGCTGTGAAATGTACCTGCCCTAATGGGCAACAAATTTATTTTAAAATGCCATTTATAGCTTACTTCTCTCGGACTTGCAAAGGACATAATGGGATAATGTGGTAGAAAGCACTCTGAAGCTATGAAGTACTAAGGTTGCTATTTTTATTACAACCTTAGACTTTTTTCTCTTAAAATGTTAAAAGTGAGTAACATTGCTCGACAAGAAATGTCCTCGTTGCCTTACTCATGTAACTGTAACCCCCGCTGTACAGCATCTTTACAATAAAATAATTTGGGGGGGTCAATCGTGGGGCCTGTACTCTGGGTCTGGGCGCTGTCCCTCAGCTCTTCAGCTCAAGGCTAGTGCTCTACCACTTGAGCCACAGCGCCACTTCCAGCTTTTTTTTTTTTTTTTTTTTTTTTGCTTATGTGGTACTGAAGAATCAAACCCAGGGCCTCAGGCATGCAAGGCAAGCACTCTACCACTGAGCCACCTTCCCAGCCTAAAATATTTTTTTAAATGTTAAAGTGAATAAGACCCTTTAATAGTTCCAGAGAGGCTACTGCTAAGACATGGGAGCACATACCTAAATATTGATCTATAATGATGATATCTACCATTTTCACAGTAACTAAGAGTACTCAGCAATCCCAATTTCCTCTGTTTCTTCAAGTATGTTCTGTGCACTTCCAGATATGGACAATTAAAGCAAGATAAATCCTACAGCAGCTATTGTGTCCATGTGACATCTGATCTAGGTGTTTTCCTCTTTGCTATGTCAAACACCATATATCTTCAAATTCCAGTTCAGTACATATTACTGAACTGAACTGAACTCAGTTGCTACTCAAAGTCTGGTCCATGGATGAGCAAGAGTGGCATATCTGGAAGCTTCCAAGAGATGCATGCTCTGGTTCCCTAGACCTACAAATCAGTCTATATTTTAACAAGACCACTGGTGTTTACTCTGAAGTATGGGAGTGCTAGCACAGAACATGGCCCGTTCTGTATCTGTGTCCCTGTGTTCGGTTCCTATGCCCACCTTGCTTCACAGCACTACCTAACAGCATGAAAACATGCTTGCTAGACTGGTGTGGTGCTGTTTGATATGCCAGGATGTTTATGCCTTCACTGAGAAAGTAGGTTGACATATGACTAGGAAAGTCTTCTTGACTTTTGTTAAGGAAATTCTGACACATATTCCAATCTTCCAGAAGGTTCCCAGTGATATTGAGCTCCAGTTACTCATCATGATAACCACTATTGACTTTTCTATATTCCTAGCTCATTTCCCCAAAGCTTCAATATGATTTCCTGGGATCACTTTTTCCAGTAAACTGCCTTTATTCTAATCCTTCTCTGCTTTAGGAAGAATTCCAACCAAGACTAGTTATCGTCCTTTCTGATAGTCTCTGTTCTAATCTAGTTTCCTGCATGTGCTATCATATCAAAATTCCAGAGATCAGATGGCTTAAACAACAAAATTATATTCTGTTAGAAGTCCAAGATCAAAATGCCAGTACAGTTGGCTCCTTGGGAGATGATGTAGATGACGGCTGTAGATGACATCCTCCAAGGACAGGGAGAGAGTCCTATCAGATGAGCACCTATGATATGACTTTATTTCATCTTTAACACCTGCCAACAGTCCATGTCCAAATACACTCACATTAGGTGACAGGGTTTCAGAATATGAATTTGGAAGAGGCAAAAATCAATCCAGAGAGCCTCTTATTCAAAAAGATAGAGGATATAACCCCCAAGATGTTAAATAAATGCCCAGCAGTTCAATATGGTCATGTGGATCAGATCAAGGAGGGAATTCAACTTCCTGCCTTTTAATTCTGGTTCTACCACTAAGCTCCCTCTGCTCAATTGAAGGATTAGGGCATCAGGCCAGGTAGTCACTAAGGACCAGAAAGGCTGAGGCCAGAATAAAGAACGGAGACGGGAAGGAAGATTTTTTAACAATGCTGTTGGGAGCTTTAAGAGCAACCACAAAATCCAATGAATTATCACATTAAACCAAAAAAAAATGTACCTCACTCTTTTGTTTCTCAATCCTAAATCACTTTAATTACAAGCAATTCATGACAATTCACACTAATGAAAGAGAGCACTAGCATAAATAATTCAGAAACTCACTAATAATCAGCACAGCTGTAGGACACTCCTGCCAAAGGAAATATCCCAGGAGGCCACACTGGCTGGGTAGGTGGTGGTAGACAAGACTGCCAATTGCATGTTGATAGTCTCAGCACAGCACACAGCCTGTGCGCCAGCTCAAGACTTGAGTTTAGGAGAGCAGAGTCTGTTACAGACCATTTTGTGCTGTCATGGAGAGGACACCTATGTACAACACATGTGTATAATAGAGGAGTTGAGGGGGGGTTCAAAATTGACATAATAGAAATTTGTGCAAATATTTGGCCTGTATATTAACTTTGTCCTAGTACTGTGGTATTATGGGAGCTTTGCCTACAGCTACCTTTATTCATAGTCTTCTCCTCACCTGAGATACTGCTCCAAAAACCTGGTGCAGCACAATAAGAAAGATGCAAGCAAGCAGGACATGGTGACTCATGCCTGTAATCCCAGGTAGAGATAGGAAGAGATACCTTCCAAAGGCACTGCTTACCTTCCTCCCCATGCTCCTCTGCCACTACTAAACCCTTTGGCCAATGGGAGATGAGGGACAAGAGATTATTTTTCCTTGTTCCTCAGGGAGACTATGCTAAGGTGCATTTGCTATAACTCTCAAAAGGTTCCTGGTTAAACCCTAACTTTCCACACCGAAGACCATCATCTACGAGTAGATTGGGTTTTGCCTCTTCCCACCTTCATGATTCCCAGAGTAAATGTCCTGATCATAAGCACTTTTCTTGGGCACTGCTGTAAGGGTCCAAAGGATTGATCCTAGGTCTCAACCTAGGCCAAGAAAGTTGTTAGCAAAGGTGGCTATAGAAAGCATCCCTTGGTGATAGGATTCTCATGATCAGAGAGAGGTAAGGACCTCATGCTACTGGTAAGAGGATTGGAAGTGACCTCTGGCATGTGCAGCATCACAATTCCTCCTCCAGTGGACTGGGATAAGGAGTGAACCAAAGACAAAGTACTGCCCACCGTGTTAGCAGAGACTCTTGCACAGCAAGGGAGCCCATGACAATGATGGCTGAAGGGCTGCCTGGTTTTATTCAATCAATTTAGATGCCTGAACAAAAGGAATGATAGTTTCAGGTAAGAAAACTAGCAATTCAAGGCATACTATGAAAGTCAGAATGTCTCCCATGTAGAGCTGAAAGTGACCCTTAAATCTTGCCATCTGGGCTGAAATTTAGTCCAGGATTTAACCATACTGGTAGTAGAGCTGGAAAAAAACCTGAATGTGCAGAATCAACAGGTCTTCTTTATCACAGTCAGATCCCTGGGGCTGAAAAAGTGGAACTCTGGGACATGGAAGAACCTGGCACATGGAAGAGGCAGGGCCAAGGCTAGGGTGGAAGAATCCATAGGCCTGTGTTCCTGAGGACCCACCAGTAGCCTCAAAACATTTAGAATGGGGCTGGGAAGGTGGCTCAGTGGTAGAGTGCTTGCCTTGCATGCATGAGGCCCTGAAAAAGCCGAAAGTGGCACTATGGCTCAAGTGGTAGAGTGCTAGCCTTGAGCTGAAGAGCTGAGGGACAGTGCTCAGGCCCAGAGTTCAAGCCATGACCGACCAAAAAAACACTTAGAAGTAGCTCAATATTAATTTTCACCCTAAAGCCAGAGGCAGCTTTTGCTATCATAGTTTGGTTATATGTAGTAAATATAACATTATCTTCATAATACCTGAATATATATCCTAGGCTTTATTCTAAACTTAATATTAAATCTGTTTTAATTTTAATGTATTTGCATAAAAACAGGAGAACTGATCTGGGTGCTGTGGCTCATGCCTGTAATCCTAGCTATTCAGGAGGCTGAGATCTGAGGATCATGGTTTTATACCAGCCCAGACAGGAAAGTCTGTGAGACCCTTATCTCTAAACACCAAAAAGCCAGAAGAGTTGTGCCTCTAGCAGTAGAGCAGTAGCCTTGATCACAAAATCTCAGGAACAATGCCAAAGTCCTCAGTTCACACCCCAGAACTGGCACCAAAAATAGAGAGAAAGAGGGGGGGGGTAGATTGGAATATAAGAAAGAACAAGAGCTTTAGAATCACATAAATGTTAAATCACCATCTATTCTACTTAATGTTCACCTTGAGTATTCCTGTTTCCTCACCAGTAAAATGAAAATAACCTTCTTGCAAATTGTTGACATGTTAACAACATAAATTTGCAACACAGGAAAAGTATTCAATGCATAGCTTCTGTTTTATTTCTACCACTATTCCTATTCTGTTAAACCACGTGATCCAATATAAAGTGAAGTGAAAATTGAAACTGTCAATATTAAATGTTTGCTATAAACCAAGAAAATAGTTTAATTTACTTGTTCTTGATAATTCAATTTACTTGTTTCTCAGTTCCAAGATAAGTCAATTTAATCCATTTGCATGCAATATGTGAGCCAGTTAAGCTCTAATAATGAAGGAATGTACTGAAAAATTATGTAAGAAAACTTTGCTAAGAGCTTGTGGCTCATGCATGTAATACTGGCTACTCAGAAGTTTGAGATCAAGAAGATGGTGGTGGAAAGCAGCATGAGCAAAAAAGCCCATGAGACTACATCTCCAAAAGTAAGAAGCAAAAAGTCAGACTGGAGGCATATCTTAAGCAGGAGGACATGCAGCAAGTTGAGAGAACTCAACCTGAGTTCATCCCAATAACAAAAATTGTTAAATAAAGATGAAAGAGAGGAAGAAAGAAAGGAAGAAAGAGAAAAGGGGAGGGAGGGAAAAAAGACAAAAGTTTGGGTTAGTTTTCATGGAGTTAAACTGCTGATGAATTTAGAGTATTAATAGTTTTTTATAATTCTATGAAGATTCAAAGCTCCAAAATTAGCAATAGTGTTATTTTACTCCAGATAGCATAATGTGAAGCAGAGATTTGGCTACTACCCAGGAAATCTGATCCTGTAGACAGCCCAATAGGCCAAAAATATCCTCCTCTGTAGCAAAACCTATTGTGGCAGACTTTGACTTGCTATTGTATCATGAATCTTCTGGGCAATATTGTGTCCAGAAACAGGACTGCAAAGAAGGCTTAGAGAATCCAGATGCAGTTAGCAATAGAAAGTTGCATGACATCAATCAGAAAGCTACTGTAAGACAGCAATCTGCAGGTGCCTGGTTCAATCTTTTCCCGTTTCCAGTCTCCCTTTAGAGAAAGCATTTGTAGATCACCGGATTATCTCTTCTAGAAAACTCCCTCCCAAGGAAAAATGAAGTCCAACTGCTTATTTCATGACTTACCTGATTAAGCTTTATGTATTTAAAAATCATCTTGAGTGAATATTTCTCCACTTAGAAAGTCCAAGGCACCTGTTATTTTAAAAATATCACTGCTAAATTAGAAAAAAAAAAAAAAAGAAGAATGACAGGATAGATGGTTATACAAATACAAAACTTTTCTCTTTCATGTGGAAAACAGTGCTAATCATTCATTCTTTCACAGCATATTTATGGAAAGCATATTATTATGCACTAGCCTTTGAAATATAAGACAGTCTTTGCCTTCCAGAAATTCAGAATCTAAATCTATCTAAAAGCAAACTGATAAACAAAATACCCAATGCTATCTATATATGTAAACAGAATTCAAAAGTATAGAAAAAAACATGTCAAGTCTGATTTTTTTGACTGACAAAAAAAATGTTCATATTTCTGATATTTGGAAGTGACACTGTGGCTCAAGTGGTAGAATGCTTGCCTTGAGCTGAAGAGCTCAAGGACAGTACTCAGGCCCAGAGTTCAAGCCCCATGACCAACACCCCCCCCAAAAAAAAAACCAGCTCTGGTATTCAACATGATCTTTTGACATGAATATTAGCTAAACCAAGCTAACTAACATCCACATTCATTCACACACATCTTTTTTTGTGTGTCTGGCAAAAATAGTTGAAACTACTCTGCCAATAATTTTCTTTTTTTGGGGGGGGGGTCCGGTCGTGGGGCCTGAACTCTGGGCCTGGGCGCTGTCCCTCAGCTCTTCAGCTCAAGGCTAGCGCTCTACCACTTGAGCCACAGTGCCACTTCTGGCTTTTTTTCTTTTTGCTTATGTGGTGCTGAGGACTTGAACCCAGGGCCTCAGGCATGCAAGGCAAGCGCTCTACCACTGAGCCACCTTCCCAGCCCTCTGCCAATAATTTTCAAGTAGATACATTGTTACTAACTATAGCCCCTATTATGCACAATCGATCCTTTGATATGTTGAATATGTTGAACATCTCTTCATCCCCTCTCCTCTGTCCCCTATACTAATAGCCACCATTAGGCTCTGTTTCTACAAATTCAACTTTCTTAGTTTCCACACATAAGTGAGCTCAAGCAGCATTTGTCTTTCTCTTCCTGGCATGTTTTTTTTTTATTTGTTTAATGTAAAGACACTGAACAGAGGGGTTAGAGTTACATGAGTTAGGTAATGAGTACATTTCTTGTCAAGCATTGTTACCCCCTCCTTTGTTTCTCCCCTACTATCCCTTCCCTCCCTATCTCTTAACACCTCCATCCCCCCCAGGTTGTAAAGTTCATTTTCACATTATGGCTTGTACATCTCATTGTTACAATGGGTCAGCCTCTATCCTTGTTTCAGTATTTTGTTATTTCCCTTCCACTCTCCAAACTAGAAAAATGTATATACAAGATGCAGGGCACCAGAATCAAATACACTGACAACAGGAGTTATAACATAGGGTGAAGAACATATAAAAGAAATTTTAAAAAATCACATAGGACATCAAAAACAACAGCAACAAAGAAAAACCCTCTTTGTCCTTACCTTGGGGCTCATTTCACTTAGCATCATCTTATATGATCATATATACATGTTCAACCACTCTGGAAAGCAGTATGAAGTTTCCTCAAAAGACTACACATAGAGCTCCCCTATGACCTAGCAGTCCCACTTCTGGGCATTTACCCAAACAATTACAAACAAGGCCATACTAAAGCTACCAGCATAACTATGTTTATCATAGCATTATTCACCATAGCTAAGATATGGAACCAGGGCTGGGGAGGTGGCTCAGTGGTAGAGCGCTTGCCTTGCATGCATGAGACCCTGGGTTCGATTCCCCAGCACCACATAAGCAAAAAGAAAAAAGCCGGAAGTGGCACTGTGGCTCAAGTGGTAGAGCGCTAGCCTTGAGCTAAAAGAGCTGAGGGACAGCGCCCAGGCCCAGAGTTCAGGCCCCATGACCAGACCCCCCCCCCCAAAAAAAAGATATGGAACCAATCCAGATGTCCCTCAGTAGATGAATGGATCAAGAAAGTGTGGTATGTATATATGAATTCTATGCTTCTATCAGAAAGAATAACACTGTTCCGCCGGGCGCTGGTGGCTCACGCCTGTAATCCTAGCTACTCAGGAGGCTGAGATCTGAGGATCGAGGTTCAAAGCCAGCCCGGGCAGGAGAGAACGTGAGACTCCTATCTCCAATAAAACCACCAGAAAACCGGAAGTGGCGCTGTAGCTCAAGTGGTAGAGTGCTCGCCTTGAGCTGAAGAGCTGAGGGACAGCACCCAAGCCCAGAGTTCAAGCCCCATGACCGACCAAAAAAAAAAAAGAATAACACTGTTCCATTTGTTAGGAAATAGACTTGGAAAAATATGCCAGATCCAAAAAAACATAGGTGTCATTGTTTCCCTTATTTGCAATAACTAGTATACATCTAGGATAATCTTCCCAGACAAGTTTGGCATGTTTTGATTTACATAATGTCCTTCCAGATCTATGTCATTGCAATCTAATTCATTTTTATACAAAAAATAGAGGAACAATAAATGTACATTGGCCAAACCCAAGAGATCTTTTTCTCAGAACACCTGAATCTAGAACATCCTTAAATAAAATGATTAACTTTACTGGTTCATCAGGTTAAGAACTGTGGTATTCGTTGTAATAAAATATTAGTCATTCTTTTGAGAGGCAAAAGACTTGAGTAAGGTATTCATATATAATACACGAACAGGTAAGACACAGAAGCAGTTACTTCTACTGCAGTCATCATTTAATTTATACATGGCAACTTGTTTGTTGGACCACTCGAGAATATTTGACCAAAATCCCACCAATCAGGTTCTTCCAACAGAAAATTTGAATGAGAATCAGCAATCACAGTCAACCAAGCATGTAAATATGGTAGAGCCCTCTCCCACCATGAGCTTGGAGAGACACAATAAGCAGCCAGCCTAGAGATGAAACTGTGTTGTAAGACAAGGAGACCCCAGGAAAATAGGAGTAACCTCCTTCATTTCTGGAAGATTTCAGAGCCATGGTGGAGTTCCTCTGATACACCATTGTGCCTGCCTGCCTGTGTGGTAGGAGACAGAATAGAACCATTCAGTAACTTTCTCCTTTTGAATAAACTCAGCATGGGTGTTTGATCATTTAAAACTCTTCACTCCGGCTGGGAAGGTGGCTCAGTGGTAGAGTGCTTGCTTTGCATGCATGAGGCCCTGGGTTCGATTCTTTAGCACCACATAAGCAAAAAGAAAAAAAAAGCCAGAAGTGGCACTGTGGCTCAAGTGGTAGAGTGCTAGCCTTGAGCTGAAGAGCTGAGGAACAGTGCCCAGGCCCAGAGTTCAGGCCCCACGACTGGACACACACACAAAAAACAAAAACAAAAAAAAAAAAAACCTCTTCACTATAACATACCCCTCCAGTAAGCCCAATCTGCTATGGATCCCAAAATACCACTGGCACTTCTAAGAAACACAAGTGTAGTGTAGTCTTTTAGACTCCCAACACCTTCCCCAGGTCATGCCATCCCCAACTCGAGCCTCTTGCATTCCATCACATCTTCTCCAGTTTCCACAGCCAGCATGACTCAGTAGCCTAAAGATGAACTCCAGGGAAGTGATTGCAGCTGGACTGCAATTTGTAGGACTGCTCTACAGAACAGCATCTCAGATCCACTACATGCACAAAGTCTTTGAAATCCAATATTTTATTCTTCTAGTATGTTATCATTCAAACCAGTATATTTCAAGCGTTCAGGCATGACATTTGTCTAGAAGCTACTGAATTGGCAAATAGAGCTCTATATTTAAATCTAAGCCCTGCTCATTCCTTATTAGGTTACACTGGGTAGATTACTGAACCATTTCTTGCCTAACAAAGTTTGTATTGAATATTGAATGATATATTACCTTCAAATCCTTTAACATAGTGCTTGTCACCTAGGACTCCCTCAATAAATATTAACCACTAATTTTATGACAAAATCCAAAGAGCAAACAGAAGACAACATCAGGGAAAGTTCGTGAATTGGTGACATTCCACAAAATATATTTAGAATAAAGCATCGGATGAATACAAATCCTATGATGGTGCTAGAAATCCTGTTTTGCAATGGTTAAGAGCTGCTTTGTGATTCATATCCTGGCTCTACTCCTTACTAGCTGTAGGAAGTTGAGAAACTTATCCAACCATTTGAGATGCCAGTACCTTCATCTGGAAAATAAAATTATGACGACATTTATCTTATGTGATTGGGACAAGAATAAAATGAATTTCTAAAGAACTAACAGTACAGATAAGCAGGAGCTGCCACTATCATTGCCACCATTACTATCATCATCATTGTTATAATTGTAATTGTTATTCTGCCAGCCAAATCACTAATGGCACTGTAATCATTAGGTCTCAGCTCCTCAGATTTCACTAAATACATATTGACTTTTTGTTGACCCACAGTCAAAACAGTCTGTTGTACACATAATTGTGAACTTCTCTATTAATACAACCCTGCAAAGACAAAATGCATAATTACAACATACTACTTAGAAACATCCAGTTCACAAACATCACAATCCTGTTCACAATTATAAGTACTGAGGAATAGCTGGTAGCTGAGCATATAAATGCATAACCAGATATTATCCACTGACCCTCCATGCTCTTCTATCCTCTCTTTTGCTCTGGGGGGCTAGAAGCCTGGGAATTCAATGTCAGCTACTCCGTCACCTGCACACTATTGGATCTGGGTCTGTAAAATCATACAGCACATAGAAATCAGAAAGGGAGTAGAACTACTCTTCTTCCCCTACTAGTCTAGCAGATAAGTAGGCTTCTTAAATGAGGAGGATGGTGTTAGTAAAAGCTTCCATGTTCTTCCCTTCAAATTCACTCCCTTCAAATTCACTTCCTTCAGGTTCAGAAGCTATAACAGTGGTGTCCTATCAGTTCCTGTCTCTGGGTGGTATCCATAGCTCTCTGGTTACCTGAAAGCTGGGGTTTTCCTCTTGACTCCTACTCCTTCAGCCTCTCCAAGCTTGGTGTCAGCACCTTATTTATTCCCCATGTTAAATCTTGCTTAGTATGAAATACCTAGAATGATTTCTGTTTTCCTGACTGCCCCTCTCCCCAGCCTGGTTGATAGTCTAGCTATCCTCTGAAAATTGATCTTGACCCCTTAATGTAGCTGATGCCTCTAAGAGATGCAGGTCATCAAATGTTAGAGATGACTACAGAAACGCTACTTTATTGGCAGAGTTAAACTTAAGCAATAGTAATAACAACAATGAAAAGCAAAGTAAATCACTTTTTATATTACAAGACCTTTTTTTTTTCATGGCTCTCCCTGTCTTATGAGTCAACCTAAAACCACCTAACATAAAACGCCCAAGCCCTTAACTGTTGGATTATATCTAGCTCATTGCATCAGAATTGAGAGACTCAATGGTCCCCTGGGGACTTAGACTGGGACCATATCCATGCGTACACTCAGATTCCACATCAGTGCCATCACCATGGAGATGCCATATCTGTATTTTAAAGCTTGCTTCTTTAACATTAGTAGCATTGTTATTCTCTTTCTTGTAACAGAGAGGCTAATGTAAAAAAGATGTACATGTTCAAAATAAGGCAGTCTGAGGTAGATCTACTTGCTTGTAGGTTGAAATGAACTGATGCCAACAGAAGTTCCTATCAGGGATTTTGAAAACTATTCATCACAGAAAACATTTAGTTTCCATCTAATCTAGCAAACCTCACCTAAAAACAATGTAAGATTCCCACTGACCAAGGAAAACATCAGGGTGGGGCACATTTCCAGAGAATTAGTTGAAAAGAGATGCCATCAAAGTTTTCTATCTCACCCAGTAGGGTCCTTTTACAAATGAGACACAAAACAAATGGCTAAAGGAATGGAGATTATAAATGAGTATTCTTTGAGGCTTTGGGCTCTGTGTTTCCACAGCAACATCTTACCTGGAGAAAAGCAGGTATGTGATGAAGCCCAGCATGTCTGTCTCCATAACAACAAAGTTGCTCATGGCAACTTAGGCTGATTCTTCACTCTTTTTCTCCCCAGTAGTGTCCATGGTAACAATGCCATACAACCTTCACCTTCCAAATAGACAAATGTCCACCTCTGAATCCTTGTGATGGGTATCTTAGGTCAGGTTCCTCAAGAGATGACAGCATACATGATTTATTAAAGAAGTATTCCCAAGGAAAACCGGGAAGATGGGATGCAGGAGAATAGGATAGGAGAAAGACAGCACAGCCACACTGGCACAGTCAGAAAGAGATGACTTCAGCCTAATCCTGTGAGGGAATCATAAATCAAAGTTACTTCTACTCATCTTTTTCACATCAAGAGTTAAAATCTATCTCAAGGAGATATAATTCTAACACTTTTAAGATTTTATCTTTGTACAAAAATCAGACTCTACACACCAGAGAAATTTAGAGAAAGTCTTCAAACACTGGCTTTGAAAAGCACAACAAAATCCTGCAATGCAAAACAATGGTACAATGATATTTAAGGGAGTAGGAGAGTACCACCATTATCCATTACATTGGAGAAGACTAGAGGATCATGGAGAGACAAGTGTTGAACATAGGAACAGAGATTATGGAAACATTAAGCAACAGGACTCTAAACTGAGATTTAAGCTACCCAGGAAGAGATATACTTTGTTGCACAACTTTCTGACATGACCCCAGGGATGACCAGCTGTGGACATCGAAAACAGAACTCAAGTCAACAGGAGAAAAAAATATGCTGAGAGAGACTGTTCTTCAAGACTGAGATCCAGGGCTTCACAACCAGTTGTTGGATCCAGCCCTATCCTTACTTTCTATATGACCTTTAACAATTTAGACAAGTTGATGTTAGGGGAAATGAACCCCAAGGTAAGTATTCAAATGTTTTTTCTTTCATGTGATAGTTTCTAACATATTTATAAGATGATTTCTTAGTTGCCTTGTATGTCCCTCCTCCACAATATAATCCCTGCTTTCACTGTATTTCATGTTGGTATAATTTGTGGAGGGGAAGGGAAAAAAACAAATCGTTTAAATAGGGATACAGGTGGACCCATTGCAACAATGAAATGTACAGACATTATGTCGAAAAACTAGCTTTACAACTTTTGCAGGGGGGGTGAGAGGGTGGGGAAGGAGGGGGGAGGATACGGGAAAGGATGAGAAGGGGAAACAAAGGAGGAGGCAACAATGCTTGATAAAAAATGTACTCATTATCTTGCCCGTGAAATTGTAACCCCTCTGTACAGGTAGTTTCAAAAAAAATTTTTTTAAAGATTTAAAAAAAAACTTTCAAAAAGAGAAATCTGTAACCCCAAATGGTTTTACTTCAAAATTTTATCAAATGTTTAAAAAAATTTTAACATTAATCTATACAATCTCTTAATTATATAGAATAAACACTTTCCAATTTATATTAAGAAGCAAGTATTATCCTGATCTCCAAACCCCACAAACACACACACTCACTCACACACACACACACACACACACACACACACACATCTACTCCAACACATACCACATGCATACATAGCTTATTCACCATGACTGAATAGATTTATTTCAAAATGTACAAAATTAATTCAGCATTCAAAAAACCATTACCATAAAATAAAATGCAAAAAACCACATGGTTATATCAATGATACAGAAAAATCATCTGACAAAATTCAATTCTTATTATAAAATTTCTCAGAAACATGGAAATAGAGAAGAAATTCCCTTCAACTTGACAAAGAACATCTACAAAAGTCCCTGCAGCTAACCTTGCACTTAATGATGACAGTCTGAATGCTTTCACAAAAGTCAGAAATTATAGAAATGTCTATTCTTCCCTTTCATCCTATAAAGTAATATATCTATGTAGAAAGTTCCAAGGACACAGGGGCTGGGGGTGGAAATGGGAAGGGATGGGAAGAGGAAACAAAGGAGGAGGCAACAATGCTTGATAAGAAATGTACTCATTACCTTGCCCATGTAATTGAAACCCCTCTGTACAGTATTTTCACCAAAAAAGAAAAAGAAAAGAAAGTGCCAAGGACTTCAAAACTAAAACAAAAATCTTCTCAGCATTCAATCTTCTCAGCTCTTTCAGCAAAATTATAAAATACAAGATAAATACACAAATTATAGGCACAGGCACCAAAATTAAAAAATAATACCACTTATAATCAATCCAAAATTAAATATTTAGGTATAAATCAAATAAGACTGTTTATGACTTAGTTATAAAGTATTTTGTGCTCCCTAATTTATATGTTAAATTAATAACTCCTAATGTGATGGCATTAGGAGGTGAGGTCTACTATAGGAAGTAATTTGGTTTAAATTAGGTCTTAAAGATGGAGTCTCCATTATGGGATTAGTACTCATAAAAGGAAAAGAAGATAGCAGAGCTCGCTCCTCAGTACATGAAGACAGCAAGAAGACAAATGTCTGGAAACCAAGAATTGAATTGGCTAGTGCCTCAATCTTGGCCTTCTGAGCTCAAGAACTGTGGGGATTAATTAGTTGTTGCTTAAGTCATTCCACCTATGGTGTTTTCTTTTTCTTCTTTGTTTCTTGTCTCCTTCCTTTCTTCCTTCCTTCTTTCCTTTCTTCTTTCCTTCCTGTTCTTTTCCACCTTTCTTGTAGGCTATGGTTTTGGCTTATAGCAGGCAGATCTGGCAGAGATAAGCTTTTACATTAAAACTATATAACAAGCCAGGTGCCAGTGTCTCACTCCTATAATCCTAGCTACTCAGGAGGCTGATATCTGAGGATCATGGTTCAAGTCTAGTCCAAGCAGAAAAGATTTTACCAATAAACTATTTTTTTAAGCTAGAAGTAGATCTATGGCTCAAGTAGTAGAGCACTAGTATTGAGCAAAAAAGCTCAGAGAAAGTTCCCAGGCCCTTAGTTCAAGCCCCAGACCAGCAAAAAAAATAAATAAATAAATAAAACAAAACAAAACTATATATAACAAAATATTAAAATATATCATGTGATTGGATTGGAATACTCAATGTCATCATGATATCAATTTTTACCAAATATTATACAGGCTTAGTGCAACACCTATAAAAATTCTGGCCAAAATTTTCATAGATATAGACAATGTATTATAAAATTTATATGGTAGACAAAGTAAAATATTTAAAATAGTTTTGAAAAATAGGAAAGGAATGGAAATAGAACAGAACAGAGAATTCAGCAGCTATCTCCAAATTCTTACAGATTCCAGAGCAATGCAACAGAGGGAAGATGGCCATTGTGGCAAGTGGTACTGGAGCAATTTTACAGGCAAAAATAAACCATGTGGAACTAAGTCTCACATCTCACAGGAAAAATAATCCACTGCATTAAATGTCAGTACAAAGCTATCAAAGTTTTATTTCAACTAAATGAGTAAATATTTGAAAATATAGAGATAGGCAACAGGGTCTTAGACTCAAAGACAAAGCACAATGCCTAAGAGGAAGAATTAACAAATTTTACCTCATCAAATTTTAAAGCCTTTGTTTTTGGAGAGACCTATTTAAGAAAAGGAAAAGAAAAGCTACAGACTGGAAGAAAACATTTGCAAAAAAACAATCAAACAAAGAACTAGTGTCTAGAGTACATAAAGAACACTAAAAAGTCAAAAAAAAAAGTAAATACAGCATGTTCCAATTAGAATACAGAAAAGAGACATAAACAAATACCTTACAAAAAATGCAAGTAAATATATGTAATGAAGTTCAACATCATTAGGAAAATGCAATGAAGTTTAACTTACATGCTTAGAAAAACTACCATAAAAAACAATGAAAATATAAAATGTCAAAAATGAGTTCTAAATGCTAGTAATATCAATAAATGTAAATTAAGTTCTTGGTATTTTAATGTAATAATGTATTGTCTACAAGAGGCACATTTGAAACAAAATTATGCAGAAGTTTGATATGAAACTATTACTGAGCTGTTTTTACTAACAATACTTCTGGCATACAAGTAAATAAATGGGGGCTGGGAAGGTGGCTCAGTGGTAGAGTGCTTGCCTTGCATGCATGAGGCCCTGGGTTCGATTCCTCAACACCACATAAGCAGAAAAAGCTAGAAGTGGCACTGTGGTTCAAGTCGTAGAGTGCTGGCCTTGAGCTGAAGAGCTGAGGGACAGCACCCAGGCCCAGAGTTCAGGCCCCATGACCGACAAAAAAAAAAAAAAAGTAAATAAATGAATTTTTTCCTCCTACCAATCAATTCTGTAGCCCTTTATGGGTACCAGCTGGACAGCTGATCCTAGGGTTTGAACTCAGGGCATGGATGCTATCTCAAAGCTTCTTTTGCTCAAGGTAGAACTCTGCCTCTTGAGCTAAAGCTCCACTTCTGGCTTTTTTGGTAGTTTATTAGAGATAAGAATCTCATTCACTTTCTTTACTGTCCTGGCTGGCTTTAAACCACAATCCTCAGATCGCAGCCTCTTGAGTAGCTAGGATTATAGGTGTGAACCACAGGCACTGAGCTCAATTCAATTTTGATGCTAACAACTTGGAGATAATACCCAATTCTCCAGTCTCAAAAGTTCACCTTACAAGACTGCACTGACTTTAAGCAAATTGGATCCTAGGTTATTCACTCTGACCACCTTAGTTTCAAATCAGGAGTTCTAGCCTGGTATGGTGGCACATATCTATAATCCCAGCATTCAGGAGGCTGAGTACAGCAGAAGAATCATGAGTTCCAAGACAGCCTGAGCTAGATAGCAAAGCCCTGTCTCTAGAAAACAAACAGGTCTAGACAAAGGTGGCTCGTGACTTTACTCTTAGCTACCTAGGAGATGGAGATAGAGAGGGTAGCATTTCAAGACCAGCTCAGGCAAAAATGTTAGAGCTACACATCTTAACTAAGATCTAGGCATGGTGACACATGCCATCATCCTGCCCATGGTAGTTAGTCAAATAGAAGGATGGTTGTCCAGGCCAGCCTAGGCAGAAAAAATAGATAGATAGATGTTGAATATTTACATAGGGTATGCCTCATCAATTCCACGCCTATATATACCTGTACAAGAAAATCATGCCCATAGGACCATATGTCTATGGAAGCATTGCTCCTAGCAAAAGTCTTAACCCTTGAACGAAATGGTACTTTCAAACTGCAGAAAAATGAATGAACTATATTTATTACAGCATGGATGACTGAGTAGCAAATGTTAAGTACAAAAGCAAGTCATAGAAAACTACATATACTCCTTTTAAAGTTTAAAACCAGCTATTAATACAAATTGCATTGTTTTGATACATATATTTACTCATTAAAGACACATATATCATATAGACTATATACTTATTATATGTTGCCATATATATTATGTGTATAAATTATTTTTAAAGCAAGACAATGATAAACACAAAATTTGCCCATTTTTACAAATTAAAAAATTGACCTATTATTCTTAAGTGGAAGCAAGAGACTAGGTTACAGAGAAATACATAAGTAGATGCACTTGTTACCATTTTAGTGCTTAGGTCAAGTGGTAAGTTAAAATTTAAATCAGAAAAACTATGGAAACGATGTTGACAAAAGTATACCTGCTAGATACTATGAACCAAAGGATACTGAGTACACCAATTTTAAAATTAGGTTTTAAAAAGCATGTAAAATATAAAACATTTTATGGCATAACTGAAGGTATCATTACTGTTACTGGAAACAATAGGCCAAGAAGATTTAATGCTTATGAAATAGTATGCACATTGGGCTGGGAAGGTGGCTTAGTGGTAGAGCGCTTGCCTTGAATGCCTGAGGCCCTGGGTTCAATTCCTCAGCACCACATAAGCAAAAAGAAAAAAGCCATGAGTGGCACTGTGGCTCAAGTGGTAGAGCTCTAGCCTTGAGCTGAAGAGCTGAGGGACAGTGCCCAGGCCCAGAGTTCAGGCCCCACGACTGGACCCAAAAAAAAAAAAAAAAAGAAATAGTATGCACTTAATAAGGTGTAATTAAAATACATGGAATAGTAACTGACAAACAATAGGATGGAAAAAACAGTGCTTCTAGTTGGCGATGTTTTTAACACATATTTTGTCAAAGATATTCAGGCTTCAGTAACAAAAATACCACAGTGGGTAGCTTACAGAAAACAGAAATTGATGCCTCATAATTCTATAGACTGAGAAGTCTAAACTTAAGGTGCTATGATATTTGGTGTCTGGTGAGGATCATGAATTCTTCATAAACTTAGTTATATTTTGCCCTCACGTGTTGGGCTATTCCACCATAATGCAGCTCTCAATAGTCTCTTCTGCATACGGGCACTAATTGCCATTGTGGGGCTCCACACTCGTGACTTAACCACCTTCCCAAAGCCCCATCTCTTATTATTACCATACAGTTCAGATATACAAATCAAATTTTGAGGGTATACAGTGTTCAGAATAAATACCATTCTGAAAACTGATAGCTCAAGTAAGAGGATGGGAAAGAAAGATACACAAAATATTTTAATTTCAAATTAAGTCATATAAACTTAAAGTAAGGTATAGTAGATGATAGACAGACAGATAGAATGTTATTTTACACTCAAAATACATATAAGATGCCTAGGTTGTAAATTAGATATTTCGATCTTACATATACTGTTGTATCACACCAATTGGACAAGAATATTAATCAGTGTAATATAATGTAATTTCTGGGCTGGGAAGGTGGCTCAGTAGTAGAGCACTTGCCTTGCATGCATGAGGTCCTGGGTTTGATTCCTCAGCACAACATAAGCAAAAAGAAAAAAGCCGGAAGTGGCACTGTGGCTCAAGTGGTAGAGCGCTAGCCTTGAGCTGAAGAGCTGAGGGACAGCACTCAGACCCAGAGTTCAGGCCCCACGACCAGACCCCCCCAAAAAAAAAAATATATATATATATAATGTAATTTCTAAAACTAAAAACATGTTACTAAACATAGAGACAGAAATGATACACCCCATTTCAAGCAATGAATTTGGGGCTTTTTTAAAGCTGCCTTTTTCTTTTTATTCACTTTACCATTTAGTTTTATAAAGCTTAGAGGCACTTCTAACTCAGGGGAAGAGTCTGCAATTTAAGAAGCAAACCTTCCCTCTTCCACTTGGAACTCCAGAAAGGCAGAATATCCTGTGGCATGAAACTGGATTGGCAGGATTAGTCTGATTTTTTTTTATTTTATTTTTTATTTTTTTGGCCAGTCCTGGGGCCTGGGCACTATCCCTGAGCTTCTTTGGCTCAAGGCTAGCACTCTACCACTTGAGCCACAGCACCACTTCTGGCTTTTCTGTTTCTGTGATACTGAGGAATTGAACCCAGGACTTCATGCATGCTAGACAAGCACTCTACCACTAAGCCACATTCCCCGCCCCTTATGGAGATAATTAGGACACTTAGAAACTAGAGACTGCTATTATATCCTGGAGAAACAGTTCTTCATCTTTAAGAAGTTTGGAATGCTGATTGGTTGTCTTATGGTGTGTTACCCTGGTGATATTTAAATCACATCTTAAAGATGTAAATACTTGGTGACTTTTTTTGTTAAGCAAAAATAGAGATCATTGGCACTCAACATGCTTGGCAAAAGAAAAGAAAATCACTTTTGGTGGGAAAGTCTTGTCTTCTTTACATAAATGAATAAAGTCTGAATTACACAGCAACTTGTGGGAAAGTGTTAAGCTCTTTAGAACTGAATGGCAATGAAAGCACTGTATGTTGAAATCTGTGAGTCACCTAAGTGGTACTCAGAGGGAAATCTGTACCTACTCATACTACCTATACTGCAGGATGCTTTATAAATTTTCGTCTTCCTCATCCTTCTAGTACTTTTTTCCTCCTTCTCTATCAAACAATTCTGTCCTAAATGTATTTGAATGTATTAAAAAGAAGTAGGCATTCCCCTCAAAGGCTGGAGAGCGAGCCATAGCGCTAAGAGCACAGAACTGGAGTGTAAGAAAGGCAACAAGTTTTCTGTTCAGGACAGTAGCCCAGCTTAGCCAAGCAGAGCACGCCGAAGAAAAGTACCCCACGTCCACCATGGCTCAGGGAATAAGAGCCCCACACAGAGGCCATCTAATCTGGGAATCAGAGCAAGGGTACAACCAAGAAGTATCCACCCAGGGAAGGCCCTGGTGGCCAGGTGGTAAGCATGAGAAACTGACTATACCACAGAACCAACCAAAGAAACCGTGTCCCACAAGCCTTTGTGTATGTTTAAGCTTCAATACCTTCAGAACCACAAGTTTCACAAAGTGACAAAAATACTTCACACGTGCAAGCATTTCCATTTTTTCTGAGCTGTGCAGGCATCAGCGGCCGTAGGGGCGGCGGTGGCCACACAGAATCCCGAGGAAGGGGCCAGAGAGTGGAAATCTTCACCCTACTGTCCAGAAAACCAAGGGAAAGTGTGAGTACCCCACGACATATCCCCACTTCTCACAGATCAGTCTGGAAGGTAGCCCCGCCCCCACCACCCGGGAAGAGCGCCATCTTTGATACTGGCAGAGACCCCACCCCACCAGCTAGCAGATAAGTGGGGTCTGGCAGGCAGCGACTGTGGCGCCATTTTTCAACAGGGCAATGGAATCTGACCAGTGGGAGTCAACTTCGCCCAAGGGAGGGTTGCCCGGCTAAGGAAGAGGAAGCTCCTCCAGGGTTGGGCGACCGGAGGCGGCCCGCACCTCTGCTTAGCCAGCTGCAGGATATAATGATAATAATAATAATATGATGATGATGATGATCATAATAATCAGCTTACGACCTCCGGAGAGCAAGACAATCCATCGAGGCACAGACAGCGAAAGGTGGACAAAAGAAGTTTATCTACACGATTTACACCAGACAGGGGTCTTGAGACTACCTTGTCCTGGGCTAGAGACCCAGAACCAAGAGCAGCCTCAGCCACAAACCTCCAAGCCTCCACCAGGCAGCCCTGACCCCCGACCTGTATTAGCCGGTCTGCAAACCTCCAAACCTCTGGCCTCCAGGGCTGCAGAGCTGCACACCTCCAGAGGGGAGAGCTCTTCCCTGTCTTCCTTCTCCTTCTCTGCAGCCTCTCCACTCTGCACGGGCCTGCCTGCTCTGCTGCGGAGGCCTCTCCACAGCCTCTCCAGAGGAGCCCGAATGACCTGCAGAGGAGCCCGAATGACCTGCAGAGGAGCCCGAATGACCTGCAGAGGAGCCCGAATGACCTGCAGAGGAGCCCGAATGACCTGCAGAGGGGCCCGAATGACCTGCAGAGGAGCCCGAATGACCTGCAGAGGGGCCCGAATGACCTGCAGAGGAGCCCGAATGACCTGCAGAGGAGCCCGAATGACCTCCAGAGGAGCCCGAATGACCTCCAGAGGAGCCCGAATGACCTCCAGAAGAGCCCGAATGACCTCCAGAGCAGCCCGAATGACCTCCAGAAGAGCCCGAATGACCTGCAGAGGAGCCCGAATGACCTGCAGAAGAGCCCGAATGACCTCCAGAGGAGCCCGAATGACCTGCAGAGGAGCCCGAATGACCTCCAGAGGGGCCCGAATGACCTCCAGAGGAGCCCGAATGACCTGCAGAGGAGCCCGAATGACCTGCAGAGGAGCCCGAATGACCTGCAGAGGAGCCCGAATGACCTGCAGAGGAGCCCGAATGACCTGCAGAGGAGCCCGAATGACCTGCAGAGGAGCCCGAATGACCTGCAGAGGGGCCCGAATGACCTCCAGAGGGGCCCGAATGACCTGCAGAGGAGCCCGAATGACCTGCAGAGGAGCCCGAATGACCTGCAGAGGAGCCCGAATGACCTCCAGAGGAGCCCGAATGACCTCCAGAGGGGCCCGAATGACCTCCAGAGGGGGCCGAATGACCTGCAGAGGGGCCCGAATGACCTCCAGAGGAGCCCGAATGACCTGCAGAGGAGCCCGAATGACCTCCAGAGGGGCCCGAATGACCTCCAGAGGAGCCCGAATGACCTGCAGAGGAGCCCGAATGACCTGCAGAGGAGCCCGAATGACCTGCAGAGGAGCCCGAATGACCTGCAGAGGAGCCCGAATGACCTGCAGAGGAGCCCGAATGACCTGCAGAGGAGCCCGAATGACCTGCAGAGGAGCCCGAATGACCTGCAGAGGGGCCCGAATGACCTCCAGAGGAGCCCGAATGACCTGCAGAGGAGCCCGAATGACCTGCAGAGGAGCCCGAATGACCTGCAGAGGAGCCCGAATGACCTCCAGAGGAGCCCGAATGACCTCCAGAGGGGCCCGAATGACCTCCAGAGGGGGCCGAATGACCTGCAGAGGGGCCCGAATGACCTCCAGAGGAGCCCGAATGACCTGCAGAGGAGCCCGAATGACCTGCAGAGGAGCCCGAATGACCTCCAGAGGAGCCCGAATGACCTCCGGAGAGGCCCGAATGACCTCTGGAGGAACCCGAATGACCTGCAGAGGAGCCCGAATGACCTCCGGAGAGGCCCGAATGGCCTCTGGAGGAGCCCGAATGACCTCCGGAGGGGGCCCGAATGACCTCCGGAGGGGCCCTAATGACCTCTGGAGGAGCCCGAATGACCTCCGGAGGGGGCCCGAATGACCTCCGGAGAGGCCCGAATGGCCTCTGGAGGAGCCCGAATGACCTCCGGAGGGGGCCCGAATGACCTCCGGAGGGGCCCTAATGACCTCTGGAGGAGCCCGAATGACCTCCGGAGGGGCCCGAATGGCCTCCCGAGGCTCCCCTGCCCTCCACAGGCCGCCCTGCTCCGGCAGGCTTTCCCCTCATCTCTCCTCACTCCTACTCCCCCCTCTCTCCAAGCTAACCTCCTAACCGTTTTTCCTAACCGTCCTTCTAACAGTTTTCCCATAACGGTTTTCCAACTGCCATTCATGCTCCTCCCCCAAGCAGCCCACTGTCCAATCACTTCCTGACAGCTCACCATGTGGGGCTCAACGCTGCGTCCCTCCAGTAGCATGCCACGCCCCTTTCAGCAGCATGTCCCACTCCTTCGGCGGCACGCCACGCCCCCTTTCCTGGCATGCCACGCCCATTTTCGGCGGCCTGGCGAGCCCCTCCAGCGCCAGCGCCCTGTGGGGCTGTGATGTCAGCCTCTCAAAGCCCTGCTCGATCCGGTGGCCTGGACTATGGAGGCTCGCCTCTTGATGCCCCGCCCCCTCCAGCAGGCCTGGCCCTGGGCCACGCAGACTATGGGGCCCCGCTGATTATGGGGCCCCACGGGTTACTACAATAATAATAATAAACTGCCTCGGCGGCGACTTCATGCTACAGAAAACAGCCACCTCCCTCCTGTGTGACACCCAAAGCAGATCACCTCCCACTGAACTAGCCTGGGAGGAGGGTCACGAAGACCCCAAGTCTCTAAGGCAGAACATTTTTCTGCCCATTCAAACTGATCGGAGAAACCAACGAAGCCGCAGGAAGCCTGACCTCTGCTAGGAAATCAGAGGCTCCATCAAGACACAAGAGCCCCCCAAATTAAACGAGGAACGCTTTTTTTATAATTACAATTTTTTAATATTTTTTCTATTTTTCCTCTTCATTATATGTATTTTTTTCCTTTTTTCCCATTTTTTTTCCTTTCTATTTCATTGCTGTTCTGCTCATTCCTAGGTACGTAGCCGACCGTGATTAGGCCTTCCTCCTTCATTGTGTGCATACTAACATTAGACTATATTTTGATTACTCAGTTCCCCATTTCTCAATCTTAATATCTTTAACTTTAGTATTTTTATACTTAAATAATTTTTAAGTTTTTTATTTCCTTATTTTATATCTTTTTGTGGTTTTTTTCTTTCTTTGAATTTAGGTCTTAGTTATCTTCCTTCTGTTCCTTTCCTTCCCTACATTCTTCTACTTTTATTTCCTCCTACTACTTTTCCTTGTACTTCTTAATTTCTGGTCCTCTGCTCCTTCTTTGATTTTTTTAGTCAGTTGATCCTTTTGTTGTTTGTCTTTGACCTAGACTGTATCTGTACTCATTTTGATTATGTCAAAGTGGTTCATCAAGCTGAATCTGTTCAGTCCAGAGTGATTTAAACCTCATGACAGATTTGTTGACTGGTTACAACTATATATAATCCCCACTCCTGAATCACAGTACCTCTTCCCTAACAAAGAAAAGCAGAGATAGATAGGATAATTTTGAACCTCTAAAACTGGTGCAATTACATGGTGGTTTTGTGGTGGTATTGGATCTCTTTTTAGATCCAAAAAAGGAGAGAATGAAAATACCTATGATTGTGAGCCTCTATATGATTGTGAGCCTCTCAAGTCTGTGCAACTACAGGGCTCTGGGTTGTTCAGTTTGTGTCTTAAATTGTGTTCTGGTGTGCTATTGGATTTGCTTACATTTCCAAGTGGGAAGAAGAAGAAGCCATAGAAACACAAGAAAAATGGCAAGTCAACTCCCACTAAAAATAAACAGGCAACAGAGCAGTCAATGAAAAAACTAGAGGATAGTCCTCAAAATGCTCTACAAACACTACTGGTAAATACGATGAATGAAAAGATTGAGAACCTGCATAGGACTGTGCGTGAATGTGATGAGGCTAACCAAAGATTAATAGAGGAATTCATGGAATCCACAAGCAGAAAGCTAAGTGAACTCCAGCCAGAAAAGGAGTCCAAGAAAGTATAGCCACTCAACTAAGGGATTTGAGAGAAAACCAAATCAAGGAGATAAAGAAGTCCATACAGATGTAAGACAAAGCTTCAAGAGAGACAGGGAAACCATCAAAAATGACCAACCTAGAAGGAAGGGAGACAAAAAAACAAAATAGAAAGTCTTGGTAGCAGGTTAGATGAGGAAGAAAATTGAATCTCTGGAATTGAAGATAGTCTAGACTTTGTAGAGAAAGAACAGAAAATTATTCAAAACAAATCAAAGAAAAAAAGACATATCTCCTCAGGAGCTCCAAGATACAATCAGGAAGCCTAATTTAAGGATGGCCTAGAAAAGGAAGCCAATGGAATAGACAATATATTTAACCGAATCCTAGGAGAGAATTTTCCAAATATCCAAAAAGATAGGCTCATCCTTTGAAAAATATAACTCCAAACCAGAATTACAGAAAATTCTCAAGAATGTTCTACACACTGAAAACCAACAAGAACACGATATTGACAGAGAAATGGCCCCTAAACAAGAATACATACATATGACAATATAAGATGATGCTACGTGAAATGAGCACCAAGATACAGAAACAAGAGGGTTTTTTTTCTTTGTTGTTGTTTAATGTACTATGTGAGGTTATTTATTTTTTATTTCATTTTTTTCTTTTTTCCCCCTATAGTTATCCCTTGTTGTCACTGTATTTTATTTTGATACCATGTGTAGTGTACATATGTTTATCTGAATTAGGGAAGGGAAGGGGAACAACAAAATGCTGAGCCATAGGACAAATGGGGAACCAATGCAACAGCAATACTCAAAAGACAATAGGTTGGAAATGAACTTTATAACTTGGGGAGGTTGGGGGGCAGGAAAGTGGGAGAAAAATGAGGGTGGGGGGTAACAATGTTTGACAAGAAATGTATTCATTACCTTATGAATGTAACTGTAACCCCTCTGTACATCACCTTGAAAATAAAGTTAAATTTTAAAACTTGAAAAAAAATAAAATTTAAATGCATTACTTTAAATTCACCAAAGTATATAAACATAAAGGAAAGTTATGTAACTAAATTTTCACATGATGATGAGAAAAATAAAAACTAAACTATACTTAAAAGGCTGGATTGGAACCACTGTAATTTTTCTGGAGTATTTTTGGTATTTGGTTTTGTTGGCAGTACCAGTGCTTGAATTCTGAATTCTGAAACTTGTGCTCCCTTGGCTTGTTTGTTCCCAATTGGTACTCTACCATTTGAGCAACACCTTTAGCCTTGTTTTTTTTTTTTGTCTTTTCTTTTTTGGTACTGGGGATCGAACCCAGGACGTTGCGCTTGCTAGGCAAGCGCTTTGCCACTGAGCTACATCCCAGCCCTGGTTTTTTTTTTTAATTTACAGTAATTTTTATTTTAAAGGTAGAATTACATGTGTGAGCCACACATCCATAGCTTTGTTTTATGGCAGTACTGGAGGTTGAACTTAGGAGCTTGTATTTGCTAATCAGGCACTTTAACTAATTAAGCTACAGTTCCAGCTCCATGGTTTTCTATGTATAAATGCAGAAATTAGTAGATATGTAGAAAGAGGGAGAAGTCAAGAGAGAAAGCAGTATTCACTAACACTGTTCACTAGCCAGGAATGGAAGCAACATCACCTCAAAATCAATGCTCAGAGATGGAAATCAGTGGCTTACACCTAAAGCCTACCTACTCAGAAGGATGAGATCTGAGAATCACATTTTGAAGCCAGCACAGTCAAATCCTTGAGATTCTTACCTCCAATTAACCAGCAAAAAAGCCAGAAGTGAAGGCATGGTTCACATGGTAGAGCACTAGTCATGAGTGTAAGCCTGAGGCCCTGAATTGTAGCCTCAGTACCAGTACAAACACACACACACACACACACACATACACACACACACACACACACACACACACACACACACACACACACACACACACACACACACACAATGGTAACCCCTAACTCTACATAATACCATTTTCTTCTAAAGGAACTTCTTAGATTGGGGACTAGGACAAGGTAAATACTTAAATCAAATCATTGCTCTAGGTAACAATGAGCCCTCAAAGAATATTGATGCATATGAGAACGTGTGTACTATTAGGAGGACTTCCAGTGACTATTTTTGCTATATGCTTATTTTTCAGCAAGCACAAATAACAATATAAACAAAGAAATTGAAAATACTGTAAATAAAAACTAAAAGATAATCAAAGTTAACATTTGATGAAAGTTAACATTTGTTCCCAATTAAACTATTAGTGAAATGGGAACAGAAGGAAATTCTTTGTGATTGCTCATTTTAGTCCACAAGCTGCTGAGCTGCTGACTCAAACTTTTAATATTCTTATTGTAACAGACTGAATATTTCTTTTCCTTCAAATTCATATGTTGAAACCCTAATCAATCTCCAAGGTGAAAGTATTAGGAGGTAGTAGTCTTTGAGGTGCTAAAATCATGATTAGTGTTCACAAATCAGTTAGTGCTCTTATGAAAGAGAACAAGGATAGACAAATGAAGAGAAGAAGGGGAGAATGTAGTAAAGAATCTAATGTACATCCTACAAAATTAAGAGTGAGGGAAGGAGTAGATAGGGAGGGATGAGTAATAATGTTAAAAGGGGTGACATTAGGGCTGGGAATGTGGCTTAGTGGTAGAGTGCTTGCCTAGCATGCACGAAGCCCTGGGTTCAATTCCTAAGTACCACATAAACAGAAAAAGCCAGAAGCACTGTGGCTCAAGTAGTAGAGTGCTGGCCTTGAGCAAAAGAAGCTCAGGACAGCACCCAAGCCTTGAGTTGAAGCCCAGGACTGGCAAATAAAAATAAAAAAAGTGGTGACATTGATCAAGATATATTGTATTGATAAACAGCTTTGGTAAATGGCAACTCCTTTGTATAACTACCTAAATAATAAAAAGGAAAAAAAGAAAAGAGGTGCTAGTTGCTCACACCTGTAATCCTAAATATTCAGGAGATTCAGAGCTGACCATCGAGATTGAAGCCAGTCTCTGCAGAAAAGTGCTCAAGACTCCCTCTTCAATCCACTAGCAAAAAACTATGCTAGTTGATGGGTGACAATGTTATCAGATACTTTGTATTCGTATACTGTTTTGTAGAATGGGAACTTCTTTGTACAACCACTTAAAGATAATAAAAAATTTAAAAAGACTATGCCAGAAACATGGCCCAAGTGATAGAATACCAGTCATTAGCAATCAAGCTCAGCAAGGATAGACCTGGAGTTCAAGCCCTGGAACCAACAAAAAACAATAACAACAAAAGGAGCAAGAGCTCTCTTGTCTCTTCTGCAATGATGCTATGACTATTTGTACAGTAATAGTTGGTATGGCTTATTCCAGTTCCATGACAGAAGTAACATAAAAACTATGAGCCAAACCTGACAGACAATATTATCCTAAATTCAAATTCTAAGACATTTTGGCTGTGAGTTCAAACTCCACTACAGCCAAATAAATAAATAATGACAACATTTTATCTTCCAACAAAATTATTCTAGTAAAACCAAGGATTTTTTTCTAGTGTAATCAAGGATGGTCACTGTAAACACTTTTATTTATCACTATCTGGAAAGCCAGGGATAAAGAGATGATAAAATGCCATGATTGATATAAATATTGAAAAAGAAGTAATAAACCTATCACTTTTTGTTATGGTTATGACTCTATATTTTAAAAATCTGACATTCAGCAAAAACACAAAAATTAATGAAAAATTTGGTTAAGTGACTGATATCACAGGTTCATATAAATAATTTTAATTTTACCACAACTTAACTAGTGATTCAGCATAATCTATGTATACATATAAAAATATACATAGCTTCCTGGGTTCTCTTAAATTGAAGAATTCCTGGTTTGATAAACATTTGGATTTAAAACATTGAGTAATACTGACTATCTGAGTGGTTTATATAACATTTTCACTAAGATCTAAGCAGGAAGGACGGAGGTAAGGAAGAGAGGAAGGAAGGAAAGGAGGGAGGGAAGGAGAACTCTAACAATCACTGCTATATTCTTACTACATCTAATAGTGCCTGTCCATAGGAAAAAAATCAGTAAATATGTATGAATTATTGTCATTACTTGTTGGATAAACTAGAAGCTATTATCATGACATTTCAGTACCCTTACATGACATAAGCTCATCTGCTTCTTCACCCTCCACTAAGATACAACTGGGAATCAGAGTGAATTGCTGCTGGGGTGATTTTAGGACTAAAATGAGGAACCTTAGTTACATGCATGATTTATATGGAATCTTTACCACAATCCAAGTATCCCAAAGGAAGGCAGATAGGAAAGAAGAGACAAGGAAGACAAGAAGGAAGATAAGGAGAGAAAGGCTTCCACGTGCCAAAAACATGTCAAAGACCATCAAAATAGTTTGTTTTCTCATCAAGGAGGATTGGAATCAGGAGAGATAATAAGTGAAAAGGATGAGCGTAGGATGAAGAACAAAATAAACTACACGAAACATCACAATACAGGTAGATGTGATAAGAGTTGTAAACAAGAAAAGTATCATAAGAAACTGATGATTGGTTATGGAAATTTTTTTCTTTGTTTTTTATTGTGAAAATACTGTACAGAGGGGTTACAATTACATGAGCAGGGTAATGAGTACATTTCTTATCAAGTATTGTTGCCTCCTTTGTTTCCCTTTACCAGCCCTGCTCTCCATCCTCCCCTTTGCCCCCCACCTCCACCCCGCCAAAGTTGTAAAGTTCATTTTTCAACATAAAGTCGTGTACATCTCATTGTTGCAATGGGTCCACCTGTATCCCTATTTAAACAATTTGTTGGTTTCCTTTATTTGCAATAACTAGTATATGTCTGAGACAAGCAGAAACTATCAGATAAGTTGATGTTAGGTGAAATGAACTCCAAGATAGGACTCAAATGGTTTTTCTTTCTTGCTATTGTTTCTAACATATTTATAAGATGATTTTTTTTGTTGCTTTGTATGTCCCTCCCCCACAGTTTAACCCCTGTTTTCACTGCATTTGATGTTGGTATAATTTGGTTATGGAAATTTTAAATAATGGTTTTATTTTTTTAATAACCATTTTAATTCTCCAACTTGATCATTTGTTTTCTCCCAAATCAGTCATCTTCCTTCTTAAATTCCTGCCTTTCTTCCATCCTTTTTTCCATCCCTTATTTTTTGTGGAAATCCTTAAACCATCAGTATGACATTCTTCAAACAGTGGGAAATAGACAAATACAGTGAGAAATGATCTAATACAGGCATGGATGAGGTCAAGGATAGCAAGAGTGAGATGGCTCAAATGTGAGATCAAGACTGTCTCCTTAGAGATAGCCTAAGGACCTGTCCAAGGCTAGGGTCAGAACCAAGAATCAGGCTCCGGAAGTAGATGAAAGATAATGAACAAAATCTTCCTGACAATAGCGGAAATAGTCAACAAATGCATCTATCCATGCAGAGAAAGGGAAATCTGTCCCTGGTTCTCTGAGGCTACTGTATGCTTTAAGGGCAAAGAGATCATGTTCAAGCATCCAAGCAGAAAACACTTAACAGAATGACGGGCTGAACAGCACAATTATCTCTTCTAACCTCCCACTCCTCCACAGGCAGAGACATGGCTGCCAGGGTCAGCTGGCAGGGTGAGGTGAGACTGAACAGCAGCCGGAGGGAATCTGCCTATTTCGACATCCTCTATGGAAATGCACACTGACAGAGCACCTAATGAATGATGCTAAGTGCCTGTAACAGCAGGTTGATGAGGATAGGCCACTGTCAACTCCTGCTTTGCTCTAGCGTCTCAGCAACACTTTCCTCTCGGCATGTCAACAGCTCGTCTCCCCGGAGATGAGCAGCAAGCACAGATGTTTAAAAAGCAAGAGCAGTCTCAATTCAAGGAGAGGAGATTAAAATAAAGTTTCTTTTGTTTTTTTTAATAGTGAAGATAGGGCTGGGAATGTGGCTTAGTGGTAGTGCTTGCCTTACATGCACAAAGCCCTGGGTTCGATTCCTCAGTACCACATAGACAGAAAAAGCTGGAATCGGTGCTGTGACATCTCAAGTGGTAAAAGTGCTAGCCTTGAGGAAAAGCTCAAGGACAGTGCCCTAGCCCTGAGATCAATCCCCAGAACTGGCCCCCAAAAAACACCAAAAATGAAGAGGTCAAACCCCAGTAGCTCATGTCTGTAATCCTAGCTACTCAAGAGGCTGAGATATGAGGATTGAGATTCAAAGCCATCTGGGGTAGAAAAGTCTAAGACACTCATCTCTAATTAACCAGCAGACCAGAGGTGAAGGTATGGCTCAAATGGTAGAACACCATCCTTAAGTAAAAAGGCTAGGCAAGGATGTGAGGCCCTGAGTTCAAGCCCCACTACCAGCAGGGGGAAAAAATACTATCTGTATGTGTATGTATGGATAGATGGATGGAGAGAGAGAGAGAGAGAGAGAGAGAGAGAGAGAGACAGAGACAGAGACAGAGACAGAGACAGAGACAGAGACAGAGAGACAGAGACAGAGACAGAGACAGAGACAGAGAGAATAGATAGATGGAGAGACAGGGAGAGAAAGAAAGAAAATCACAACTCCCTTCTTCCTTTCTACCATTTCAATTGATAAATTCCAAGCATTTTGTGAACTTCAATCTTTTGTTATATAATTGGGTTTTTCTGATTTATTGTTGTTTTAGAGGTGATATGCAGTGGGATTACCTTTACATACTTCAGGTAATAAGTATATTTCCTTTGCATAGTATCAGCTGTTCCCTTATTCTCTCCATTCCCTCCCTTCCATCTCTACCCATGAGTTGCATAGTTCACTATCATCAATGTACAGTGCCCTCCACTGAGGAAACTGAGGCATAAAGAAATTACATGGTGGGTCTGGGAATGTGGCTTGGTGGTAAAGTGCTTGCCTAGCATGCATGAAGCACTGAGTTCGATTTCCTCAGTACCACATAAACAGAAAAAACTGGAATGGGCACTGTGGCTCAAGTGATAGAGTGCTAGCTTTAAGCAAAAGAAGCTCTGGGACAGTACCCAGGCCCTGAGTTCAAGTCCCAGGACTGGCAAAAAAAAAAATTACATGCATGCCACAACAGGAACCAAGAATCAAAATATACTCCACTCCACATGCTACACATCCTAATCCAATTCTCATGGTTATGATTTCCTGGTTAACTAATCCAGAATCAGCCTTTGAGTAAGGCAATTGATAGACTGTTAATGTTTACTATGGAAAACATTAGATATATTTTTAAAGTAGATAAAATAATATAATGGACCTCATGAAATCCATATCTTAGCTTCAACAATGGTCAAATCACAACCACTTGTTTCATAAAGAACCCTAGCTTGCAGCAATGGACTGTGGTCTGGCAAATCCTGTCATGTCATTCTCTCGGAATCTTTTCTTTTCTTCCCCCCCCCCCCTTCCCTGCCCCCAGCCCCACCAGCCTTTGGAACTACTAGGATTTGACACTACTGGAGCCCCACCCCCATCCCCGCCAACAGCTGTTTTTTTTTACTGGTATTTAGAATAAGGCTGATAACTTTCTGCACTTTTTTTTGGTGGTTAATTGGAGATAAGAGTCTCACACTTTTCTGCCTGGGCTAGCTTTGACCCACTATCCTCAGATTTCAGCCTCTTGAGTAGTTAGGATTACAAGCATAAGCTATCAGTGCCCAGCCTAATTGTTATGTATTTTTAAATATCAGCTAGAAGAAAACTTAAAAACAAACCACCTCTCCATGTTATTTCCTCATAACACTCATTGTTGTCTGAAATATTCTTACTATTTTACTTGTTTTTTATCTCTTTTCCCACATACTCTAAATTTAAATCCCAGGAGGGGAAAAGCCTTGCCTATTTGCTTACAAATGTATCCAGGTGCTAGAAGAGTCATAGCAGAAGCTCAATAAGCATTTAATGATTACAGAGTTCTTGATTTTGCCGTGCTTCGTTGTACACTAACCTTTCTTCTTTTAGATGCATTTCCTAAGGATAGCATCTGAAGTATGGGTCATGTAAGGTGCATTATCACTCCTCATTTTATTTATTCATTGAAAAAGCACTCAAAATGCTCACATCTCCACACTTTTATGCAAGTCACTTAAACAATGTTTACAGAGAAAATGTAGTAGCACAGGGATATGTTTGTAGTTACATGAAAATAAGCAAGATATAAATATGTATAACATGATGACTACAAACAGGATTTTTCAAACACTTACAGAACAGATTGTGAGGAAACACGCCAGAATGCTGAGTGTCTTTGGTGTTATAATTGAAGGCCACTGGTTTTTTGTTCTTCTTCCTGCTTTTCCACAGATGCTAATTTTCTATACTGAACATGTATTACTCTTAACATAAGAAACAAAAAAAACTGGCCCTTTTTTTTTGGTCGGTCATGGGACTTGAACTCTGAGCTTGGGTGCTATCCCTCAGCTCTTCAGCTCAAGGCGAGCGCTCTACTGCTTGAGCTACAGCACCACTTCCAGTTTTCTAGTGGTTTATTGGAGATAAGAGTCTCATGGACTTTCCTGCCAGGGCTGGCTTTGAACCATGATCCTCAGATCTCAGCCTCCTAAGTAGCTAGGATTTCAGGTGTGAGCCACCAGTGCCCAGCAAATGGCCCTATTTTTAAAAAGGATTATTGTCATTATGTTGGAAGGTAGGTATGTGGAATAGAGATCTTGTTGCACCCAGCTTAGACTATTCAGTCTGCCACATTTCATATCCTCCTTAGAAAGCACCTTTCCATTATCTGGCTCTGACCAGTTTTCAATTGTAAGCAAACCAGTGTTTTTCTTTCTGCTTACAACTATCATTTATTTGAACTTGCTCTGCTTACAGATTCTCCATGGAATTATCCAAACTCACATCAATACACTAGGGCTACTTACTCCCTTCCCCGTCAACCTTGATACTTCCTCTATTCTCCCTTGCCCAATCCCAAATACACAAGATTATGATGCAGATTACACTGCTCATATTTTCTAAGGGTCTCACTGGCCCACACTGGTCAATCCTCCCACCTCTGCTTCAAAAGTGCTGAGATTACATCAGGCCTGGCAAAGTCATATACTCTACCATTACAATCCAACTCAAGAAATACAAATAGGAAAGTATGTTCTAGGCATGCTTAATTAAAATTTAAAACTATTCAATGACTATGCGTTCTTTTATTTTTTTGGTCATGGGGCTTGAACTCTGGGCCTGGGCACTGTCCCTCAGCTCTTCAGCTCAAGGATAGTGCTCTACCACTTGAGCCACAGCCCACTTCCAGCTTTTTCTGTTTATGTCATGCTAAGGAATCAAACCCAGGGCTTCATGCATACAAGGCAAGCATTCTAACACTGACCACCTTCCCAGCCCTATGAATTATTTTTTTGTAAATAATTCTACCAATAAGCCACATTCCCAGCTCTTATGCGTTTTGGGGTTTGTTTTTTGTTAATATTTTGTTGTTGTGGTAGTGGTACTATAGAATTGAACCCTGGGCCTCATGCATGCTAGGCAAGCACTCTATCACTTAAGCCACCTTCCCAGCCCCCCGACTATGCATTCTTGATATTGGTTTGTGCCACTGTTATTTTATAAACAATAAAATGTCAGTGTCCTGGAAAGGCTCCTATTTTAAGTACAAGTATCACTGGTATCATTCAGCATGGAAGTTTTCTATCACAAGAAATATTATAGCACCCTCTACTGTTAGGAAACAAAGTTGAAGGGTATCTTGGGCTTATTTTTCCCTACAGGAGTCTCCAGCATCATAGCACCACAGGCTGCCAACCATCTTGTTCATATGTAAAAACATGATTTAGAAGAAAAGCATAGGGCTTAATGCAAACAAGATATTAAAAGTAAAGGCAAAGAATAAAAATCCAAAGAATAAAAAATCCATGTGTGGAGTTGAATGGTAGTGAGAGAGACCTGTAAAACTCCTGAGAATGTATGTCTCAAATGGCATAAACCTACTCATTTCAGCCTCCAATAAAAGGAAATAATGGTGCTGAAAATAAAGAGAAAATCTTTGCAGGCCTTTCAAGAAACCTTAAGTGAGTAAACTGATGTTGCTGGATTTTAATTTTTTAATGTGCTTAAGCAAAATTACAGTGGGCTAATAACTACATGGTCCATAATTCCTTCCAAGCTCCAAAGTGTATGATTCCATTAGCTTAAACTAAATTCATTTATCTTCACAGTAAAATAGCTACCAGAGAAGTATACATCAGCTCATAAAGAAGCAGATGAATTCTGAAAAATAATGCTCTGTGGCTATCAATGATTTAATTTAAAAAGTGGCAAGTATCCAGACATAGGATGACAGCACTATTTCATTCTTGAGAGGAGAGGCAAGGGGGCCTTGCCTAGTACCATGGCCAACTATCCCTGGAGGGATAGTCATGTCAGTTTTAGTCTGCTATAGCATCCTCTACAAGTTACCCTCAGCCCAGCACATCTGAGCAACTTCCACGCATAGATGCCAGGGCAATCCTAGGGCCACGCAGGGTCTTTGAAATGAGGGATTTCTCCATTTTCTTGCTTCAGGTCATCAAGCAGAAAATTCTGCCTCTCCTGTATAAGGAAGACTTCATCTTCCATGACTATTACATCCCACCACATCAAAGAGAAAAGTCAGTTAACTGGGGTGATTTAGGGAAAAGTCACTGTACACAGACTATAATGTCAGTCACTCATATTTCCCCAGGCAGTTTCAGTGCTAGGGACTCATTGCTTCATTTCCTGTGGTCATGACTACACAGGTAAATTCAATTTAAAACAAGGAAGTTCAAGTTCAATTTGCTCTTAATTCCAAGCTACCTCCTATTTTTGAGCATTTCAGGAAGAAATAATCCATTCATTTACAAAAGGAACATGCTGATCAAACATGGAATGTGTTGATCAAACATGAGGAACAATAGAACACATTACCATGAGGGTAGGAGGTTTGTATCAACATTCATTGTAATCTCTGTGGCTTCTAGAACTATTTGATCCACAGTATCTACTTAATCAATATCTGCTGAATCAATTAATGAACTATTGTTTGAAGAACTAATTTGGGGCCACTTAAATTATTTTCAATGCTAATGTTTGTCTTCAGGCTTTGGAAGAATAATATCACTTTACATAAGATCTCAATTGTTCTTAGGGGAAAATATTTCAAAAGGAAGGAAAGATTTCTTTTACATATAAAATTGACTATTTGCTTTCGACCAAAAAACACACAACCTTTGGAAAGAAACTTTCTATAAAACAATGTTTCAATATAATTTTATTAGCACTTATTACATCAAAACTCGGTTATACTGATCCAAATGAATGATTTAGAAAATTCAAAAGCATATGTAATTAGCTTTTAACAATATGGTAGAACTAATTCTCAGCCCTCAAAGTCAAGAATACTACTTCGAATTAAGTGTAGTTCTATCAAGAACTAGAAATGAACTCTGTGTGCATAGCATCAGTTAAGGTTCCATGAAAATATAACATTATCAATGAATGTATCAGTGGCAAATACCACTGGCTTCCAAATTAAAGGAATTTTGAACCAAGACACAATCAGGGGCTTTCATTCAATACAGAGTTATGGTAAGTTTATAAGGAGACCCTGAATCCTTAAGTACTTGTAGTATGATTTTATGCCTTAACACTAGTGTAAAATACATCAACTCTAATGCATAGATTATGACACATTATGACAACAGAATACTTTTCCACAGAGCTTTTTCTATATCACAAAACGTTGACATTTCCAGTTAGTATATGCTGCTCATTGCTGATCTCGTGAAATTCTACGTCCTCCAGCTTGAGCAGTATTGTAGGATTCACAGATTTTACACTTCATGCCTAAAATATGGAACTGGACTGTCGATCGTCCATTACAGTCATTGCAGAGAATCTAAAAAATGAAGAGATAAACTCATGATTAAGTAAGTTAAGACACTGTCTTAACATATGCAAACATACATAGATACGTCTAAACAGTCCCTTAAGAAATGTCCCTTAAAAAACATTCCCTTTTAGCCAGGCGTCGGTGGCTCACGCCTGTAATCCTAGCTACTCTGAGGATCGAGGTTCAAAGCCAGCCCGGGCAGGAGAGACTGTGAGACTCCTATCTCCAATAAACCACCAGAAAACCAGAAGTGGCGCCGTAGCTCAAGTGGTAGAGTGCTCGCCTTGAGCTGAAGAGCTGAGGGACAGCGCCCAGGTCCAGAGTTCAAGCCCCACGACCGACCAAAAAAAAAAAAAAAAGAGAAAGGCTCTTGCCCATCCCTAAAATGACAGTAAAATGCCATTGAAGAATTAATCTTTTCCTGTGCTAAGTGCGATATTGGAAAAGGAAAAAATATTCACTTGAAAATAGATGACTATAATGTGATATGGTAAAATCATTAGTTTTCATTGGGCACTAGTGGCTCACACTTAAAATCCTAGCTACTCAGTTGTCTGAGATATGAGGGCTGCAGTTTACATCCAGTTGGAACAGAAAGTTCTGAGATACCATCTCCAGTTAAGCAGCAAAAGCCAGATTGAAAGCATGGCTCAGGAATAGAGCACATCTTCAAGCAGAAAAGGCCAAGGAAGAAAACAAAGTTCTGTTTAAGCCCTGGTATAGGCATTCAGGCATACACATGTATGCATGTACACACATGCATGCACACACACAGAATCATTAGCTTTAAAAGTCATACCGTTATAAGAAAACTTCCAAATTTTCTCTAAATTATAATTTGGAAAACTATTCTTTTTTTTTTGGGGGGGGTCCGGTCGTGAGGCCTGAACTCTGGGCCTGGGCACTGTCCCTCAGCTCTTCAGCTCAAGGCTAGCGCTCTACCACTTGAGCCACAGCGCCACTTCCGGCTTTTTGCTTATGTGGTGCTGAGGAATCGAACCCAGGGCCTTGAGCATGCAAGGCAAGTGCTCTACCACTGAGCCACCTTCCCAGCCCCTGGAAAACTATTCTTTAAAAAATATTATTTAAGGGGCTGGGAAGGTGGCTCAGTGGTAGAATGCTTGCCCTGCATGAATGACCCTGGGTTCAATTCCTCAGCACCACATAAGCAAAAAAGAAAAACGCCAGAAGTGGCACTGTGGCTCAAGTAGTAGAGCACTAGCCTTGAGCTGAAGAGCTGAGGGACAGCACCCAGGCCCAGAGTTCAGGCCCCACGACTGCTGCGGCTCAAGTGGTAGAGCCCAGAGTTCAGGCCCCACGACCACTGTGGCTCAAGTGGTAGAGCCCAGAGTTCAGGCCCCACGACTGCTGTGGCTCAAGTGGTAGAGCACTAGCCTTGAGCTGAAGAGCTGAGGGACAGCGCCCAGGCCCAGAGTTCAAGCCCGTGACCAACCAAAAAGAAAAAAAAAAAAGTACTATTTAAATGCAAAGAAACTAGTGGTTGCCTATGCCTGGGGGCCCTGAGTAATAGCCACTAATGGATACCAATTCCTTTTTGTAATGAAAATGTTCTAAAGGTATGGTGATTATACAAATCCATGAACATACTAAATGGCACCCAATTATACTTTTAAAGAAATGAATTCCACGGCATGTGAACTGTATCTTAGCAAAGCTATTATTTCAAAGCCAAATCATCTACATAAACATATCACACTTCACTCTCTACTAAAACATCATAAGACTGTCAGTATCCTAAAGGTGATCTTTTATTTTTTACTTCGTACTACTTCAATTACTCACATGAACTGTGAAACTTTCTGGTGTGAATAAAGAAAAAGAGTTTTGTGGTGTTGAGCTACATCCTCAGCTCCCAAAATAACTCCTTTGACTTCGTTATGCAGTTTGCATCCTTGTGCATACAAGTACTGAGATAAAAATATATATGCCAAAAAATTTTAAAGCATCAGAAAACTATGCAACCTTCCCATCCTCAATTCAATACTATGCTAATAAGTAAATACAGTAGTACATCAGTTAGTGGAAGGGAAAATCCTTCACAAGTCAAAAGGCACAGAAACATTTTTCATGCTCGCTCTGCTAGTTAAGACCAGTCGAAGAATAATAAGTGTACTAAACAATAAAAACCAAAAGGTAAATTTCAAAAATAGGGCAAACATGTTCTCCTGAAATGCAATATGGAATAATTTAAAACAAAACACAATTAAAATAATTCATCAGTGATCCACTGCATTACTCTAGTAATGTAAAAAGCCAGATTACAGTTTTTGCCTGCCATCTAGTGTTGAGAAAAACTGCACAAAGGTATTCCTGGGAATTTTTTCCTTTATCTGAGCTCAACATAACAATTTAAAGATAATTTTGTCCTTCCCATTCATCAATCATCATGGCCTTTACATGGAAGCAGTATTTTCTAGACAAATTTAAGCAGAATGGAAAAGAAAGTTATTGACAAAAAATTATGGAAAAAAAAAAAGTTCAGGTACTACTTCTACTCACATCCACAGTCATATTCTGATACTCTGAAGGCATGGGAGTCTGTGCTACCTCATCATCCAGCTGTCTCCAGTATCTTGTCATATCTAAAGCAGAGTGCATACACAATGGACATCTGTAGCCTCTGGAAGAGACATTTTCCACACATTAACCCATGTATACAAGAAGATGAAAGCTCTCTGACACATAACATCCAAGACACAATGTACATTATTACTCTACATCTCAAGATATTCTATTAGGAACCAAGGATTCTTCTAACCACAGAAGGTTTACATTAAGTCTTGTATCCTATGGTATTTTTTTAAACACTAAGTCTCTGTCCTCAGTTCTATAAAACAGAGGAATCAGTCCATATTCTTTGTGGAACATACTTCATATACTTAAAACTGCCAATTAAGCTATTCTTTGGCTATACAACCTCAAATTCTTAATATATTTATGAAAAGATAGTAATCCTAAAAATTATTCAAATCATATTATTTCCTTTCTAAAAATCTGCAGAAGTTCCTGTTAAGATTCTTCCTTGCAGAGCACAGGTAGCTCATGCCTATGATCCTGGCTACTCAGGAGGCTGAGACCTGAGGATCGAGGGTTCGAAGCCAGCTCAGACAGGAAAGCCTGTCAATCTCTTATCCCCAATTAATCACAGAGAAAGCAGGAAATAGGGCTGTGGCTCAAGTTGTAGAGTGCTAGCCTTGAGCAAAATGGGCTCAGAGGCAGCTTCTATGCCCAGAGTTCAAGCTCCAAGACCAGCAAAAAAAAAAAAAAATCTTCCTCATCAACTTACAAAGCAAAAACACATGTCTCCTCTTTCCTAACTACTTCTCATTGCATTTTAGTTCCAGTTTTGTTTGGGTTTTTTTTTAACTGTATTTTTTTGTCTTTTCTTTTTTGGTACTGGGGATCGAACCCAGGACGTTGCACTTGCTAGGCAAGCGCTTTGCCACTGAGCTACAACCCAGCCCTTAGTTCCAGTTTTAAATCCAATATCACTCATTTAACAAAATTCTGGGCAACATTCCTGTGTATTTTTCACATCATCATGACTGTCTCTGGAGGTGATTGTACACCCCAGTATAGCTAAAACAAGGGAAGTCTACCTCAAGCTATGAAAGTACATAAGGCATAACAAGAGAGACATCCTCTAAAACGCCTCAGCCAGTTTACTATTCACTGCCTTCCCCTGCTCCTTATAAATCTCTGCCATGCCCAATATAGTGCAAACGGTAGTCAGGCCTCCCCACTCCCTCCCACCCCAGCCACATCTCTTACAATGAGCATTTTTTAATCCCATCAAACACTCACTCTTTCAACATTTCTTCATAACATGTTCTGAAAAAGAATAACATTATTTCAGTAAAACAAGAACCATCTCCACTATCTGCAAACATTTTATGAAACAAAAAGTTATTTTACCTATGTAAAAGATGTCCACATGGTAAGACATGAGCAACAACACGGGATGTGTGAATGTCCTAAACAGAAGAAAAAGTGGCAGTATTGGTATGAACATTATATAAGTATCCAAATGCTTTCAATTCAAGAAGGAAAAGTTCTAGAGAAAAATATTTAAAACTGACCTCCAAACATATTGGACAATTCTGCCGGGAAACATTTTCAATACACTATTTAAAAGACAATTTCAAATTAACAAAAGCATCAACAGATGAAAACATCAGATATAACAACAGTATTAAGAAAAACAATAAAACCAACTCACTAAAAGTAATAACTGAACTGATATGTACTTATTATATGTCAGAAAAAAACTACTTATTACATGTCTTTAATGTTCACACCATATTAGGCTTGACAAATTACCTTATTTAACCTCAATAAATCTTTTTAGATTATCTTATCAGAGAATTACAATACCCAAGATCCTGAGATAACAAGGTTAGGATTTTTCTTATTTGTGTTTTACTATAAAGGCCCTAAATTGTAGTACAAACTAATTAATAATGGTAACAATAACAACACTTGGTATTTACTACATGCCATTTGGTACCTATTTAAAGCTCAATTCTGATAATCCTATGTGAAATTGTATGATTACTTCATTTCAGATGACAAAAGGCCTCGTGAAAGTGAGTAACTTAGAAAGGCACACACTAGCAAGTATATCCAAGTAGCTAGAATTATAGGAGTAAGCACCTGTGCCCAGCTAAAACCAGTTTTTAATGAAAGCAGTTGAGAAGTCATAACCACTTACAAATAAAGAACAAAAATAATAAAGAAACAACAAAATACAAATAAAATATGTATAGCTCTATAAAAATAGAGTTTAGTAAAGACAAGAAAACCTCAAATAAGTTGGGCACTGGTGGCTCACACCTGTAATCCTAGCTATTCAGGAGGCTGAGATCTGAGGATCACCAGTTGAAGCCAACCCAGGAAGAAAACTCCATGAAATTCATTTCCAATTAATCACAGAAAAAGCCAGAAGCAGTGCTGTGGCTCAAGTGGTAGAGTGCTAGCAAACAGGAACTCAAGAACAACACCTCCAGAGTTCAAGCCCCAGCACTGGCAAAACAAACAAACAAAAAAAAAAACCCTCAATATTAAATGTGAAGTCTGAATTGTAATCCCTTCTCTACTACATGAAAATCCCTTAGATTTACGACAAACCATTACTTCTCTAGTATTAGTTTCCTTATTTATAAAATGAAACAAAACTTATTTTATTTGACTATATTTCACACACACAAACACATCTCTGTAATTAAGATATATCTAAAAATGGATGGCATGATTGAGTTGACTAAATGCAAATAATGATGTGAAGATGCAATGAGTTGGGTTTTGGGATGTATGTACACACACACACACACACACACACACACACACACACACAACCTGTATTTTAGAAACCAGAACAACTTATTATCAAGTACAGAAATGAAGCCACTGTTACTAAGGAGGAAGGGAGTACTATATACTTCCTCCAGATAAAGTAGAAAAATTCTCTCACCAGGAAACTACTTATTTTCCTCTGTGAAGAGAAAAAACCTATAGTGGCTGGGAAGGACCTAATGCCATGTGCTTCAAATTGCTAACTTCTGATGGTGATAAATTTACTGGTAAAAAAAATAACATGCTCTGGGAGCTGGTGGCTCAGGCCTGTAATTCTAACTACTCAGGAAAGACTGAAATCTGAGAACCATGTCTCAGAGCCAACCCAAGCATGAAAGTCCATCAGGATCTTATTACCAATTAACCACCAGAAAACTGGAAGTGAAGCTGTAGCTCAAAGTGGTAGAGCACTAGCCATGAGCAAAAGAGCTCAGGGACAGCACCTAGTCCCTGAGTTCAAGTCCCATAACTGACCAAAAAAAAAAAAAAAAAAGATAGCATGCACTAATGTCAGGAATAAAAGCCATGTTAAGAAACCAGGTCAATTTCCTGTGAATTAATTCAGTGAGGTCAATTTTAGAGAGATCTCTTCATATGTGTTATCAAAAGTACTTATTTTAGCCAGGCACCAGTGACTCAAGCCTTTAATCCTAGCCACTCAGGAGTCTGAAATCTGATGATCATCATGGTTTAAAACCAGCCAAGTCAGGAAGGTCCCAGAGACTCTTATCTTCAATTAAGTGGAGCTGTGGCTCAAGTGGTAGAGCACTAGCCTTGGGCAATAGAGCTCAGGGACAGTGCCCAGGCCCTGAGTTCAAGCCCCATAACCAACTGGGGAGGGGCGGTGCACATTTTAAGTGAAAGACATGCTCAAGCCAGTACTATTTAAGAACCTGATACTGGGCCAAGGCTCCAATATCAGAGTTCTGTCCCCAAACTCAGCCATCAATGCTGAGTGAAAGGAGGGTCTTCTGGCCCCAGTATTGGTACCAGGTGGGGCCCTAATCTGGCAACAGTCTCTGCAGGCACCTTAACACACAGCTAGCTAACCAGAAGCCTGCTTTGACATCCTAGAGTGGGACGGACACCAATGATGGCCCATGGCCCTACGGCTAGTGTCCCCACATACGACATCCTCATGGCATGGCCAGAGAGAGCACGCAGCTGGGCCCAAAAGCCTGCACACTGTGTTTCCAAGGTGATACCAATTGCACAGCATCCACACAAAATTATAGCCCATTACCACTGAACCTAATTCCTAATCTTAATATCCTCTAAAAACCCTGAACCCAAATGCGAAACGTTAAGAGATCACAAAATTCATGAGCAATCAAGACAACACTACACTCTCAAAACACAACAACTCAGGGAAGGACTTCAGTGAGAGTGTAGAAGAGATGGAGAACAAAAGAACGATTAAAGCAATGATGAGAGCACTGGCAGAGGAAATAAAAGAGCAGATCAAAAACAAATAGCCAGGAGCCTGCCGTCGTAATCCTAGCTACTCAGGAGGCTAAGATATGAGGATCACGGTTAAAAGACAGCTTAGGCAGGAAAGTCCAATAAACCACTAGAAAATTTTGGCCTGTGCCAAGGAGACCTAGGGTTTCTCCTATTTTCGTCCTGTAATGTTTTCAGGGTGTCTGCTTTGACTCCAAGGTCTTTGATCCATTTGGAGTTGCTTCTGGTACAGGGTGATATATAAGGATCTAGCTTTAATTGTCTACAAGTGATTAACCAATTTTGCCAGCACCATTTACTGAAGAGGCTGTCTTTCTTCCATTCTATTTTTTTTAGCTCCCTTATCGAAGATTAGGTGGCTATAGGTCTATGGGTTCATTTCTGGGTTTTCAATTCTATTGCATTGGTCCTGAGGTCTGTTCTTGTGCCAGTACCCAGAAACACAACAACTCAAGGAAAGGTTGGACAAATGGGACTGCATGAAATTGCAGAGTTTCTGCATGGCAAAGGACAAAGCTAGCAAGATCAATAGAAAGCCCACAGATTGGGAGAAGATCTTCACTAGCCATACAACGGACAAGGTCTCATATCTAAAATATACCTGGAACTCAAAAAATTAAATTCCCCCAACAATAAATCCTCAAAGAAACAACTGCCCAATAAATAAGTGGGCTAAAGACTTACAGAGAAACTTCTCTGAAGAGGAAAGAAGGATGCCTATTAGACACATGAAGAAATGTTCAACCTCTCTCGTCATAAAAGAAATACAAATCAAAACAACATTGAGATAGCACCTCACCCCAGTTAAAATCAAGAACTCTAATTTAAACAACAGATGCTGCAGGGGGTGTGGACAGAAGGGAACCCTACTACATTGTTGGTGGGAGTGTAAACTTGTTCAACCACTCTGGAAAGTACTATAGAGGTTCCTCAAAAGACTCCAAATAGAGCTCCCCTATGACCCAGCAATCCCACTTTTGGGCATTTACCCAAATGATCACAAACAAGACCATACTAAAGCTACCAGCACAACTATGTTTATTGCAGCATTATTTACCATAGCTAAGATATAGAACCAACCCAGATGCCCCTCAGTAGATGAATGGATCAAGAAAATGTGGTAGATATACACAATGGAATTCTATGCCTCCATCAGAAAGAAGGACATTGTCTCATTTGTTAGGAAATGGAAAGGGGTGGAAAAAATTATATTAAGTGAAGTAATCCAGGCCCAAAGAAACATAGGTCCCATGGTTTCCCTTATTTGCAATAACTAGTATATGTCTGAGACAAGCAGAAATGGTCAGATAAGTTGATGTTAGGCGAAATTAATCCCAAGATAAGGACTCAAATGGTTTTTCTTTCTTACTATTGTTTCTAACATATTTTCGATTTCTTTACTGCTTTGTATGTCCCTCCCTCACATTATAACAAAGAAGAAGGCTTATCAAGCCTTCTTGATAAGAAATGTACTCATTACCTTGCTCATGTAATTGTAACCCCTCTGTACGGCATTTTCAGTTAAAAAAAAAACACTAGAAAACCAGAAGTAGCACTGTGGCTCAAGCGGTAGAGGGCTTGCCTTGGGCTGAAGAACTGAGGGACAACACCCAGTCCCAGAGTTCAAGCCCCATGACTGACAAAAAAAAAAAAAAAAAAAAAAAACAAATAGAAGAATTCAAGGAGGAAATGACCAAGAAAATGCAAGGCATGGATTACAAGATAGAGACATTACACACCTCAATGAAGGAAATGAAGGATGAAATTAATACCTGAGAATTGACATCAATAAAGAGCTAGGAGAAGCCAGGCGCTGGTGGCCCACAACTGTAATCCTAGTGATTCAGGAGGCTGAGATCTAAGGATCGAGGTTCAAAATTAGCCTGGGCAAATAAAGTCCATGAGACTTTATTTCCAATTAACTACCAGAAAACCGGAAGTGGTATTGTGGCTCAAGTGGTAGAGCACTAGCCTTGAGCTGAAGAGCCCAGGAACAACGCCCAGGCCAAGTTCAAGCCCCACAACCGACCAAAAAAAAGAAAAAGCTAGGAGACATAAAAAGCTCCATCTCCCCTTTGTAAAGCACAGTTGAAAAAATAGACAATAGGACAAGTGAAGTGGAAAACAGGGTATCTGGAGTTGAGGATAAAGCAGAGGAATTAGAACAAAAGGTCAAAAAGCATGGAAAAAACTCAGAATATACCAAAGGGACATTCAAGAATTTGCCGATTTAGCCAAAATATCAACTTTATGCATAATCTGGATAGCTGAAGAATTCAAAACTAAAGGCATTAAAAACCTATTTAACAAAGTAATAACAGAAAACTTCCCCAATCTCAAGAGAAAGAATCTAAACCACCTAACAGAAGCATACAGAACTCCTAGCAGACAGGATCTGAGGAGAAATAACGCCAGACACATTATAGTGAAAACCTTGGACAAGAAATTAATTTTAAATGCAGCAAAATCAAAGAAAGAACTTTATTACAATGGAAAGAAAATTAGAATTACTACAGATCTCTCCACACCAACTCTCAGTGCAAGGAGAGCCTGGAATGGTATTATTCAGGCTCTGAACAATACAATTGCCTACCCAAACTGGTATACCCAGTTAAGTTAATATTCACAATTAACAGGGCAACTAAAACCTTTCATGAAAAACGAAATTAAGGAATTCATGAATACTAAATAAGCACTACAACAGATACTAAAGGGAAGCATACAATCTGAAGAATCAAAGTCAAGGAATCACATTGAACAAGTATCAGAAGACTAGTTTAGTAAACACAAGAGGGAAAAAAAAGCATGCTATAGGGAAACAAAATGGCAAGAAACATATTTTCCATCATAATATTAAACATCAAAGGGCTCAACTCACCAATGAAAAGATGTAGAGCAGCCAAGTGAATCCAAAAACAAAATCCAACCCTTTGTTGTCTCCAGATACAAGAAGCCCAAGAAATTAACCTCACCTAAAGCTAACAAACGAATAAAGAGCTAAGGAGAGACTTCTCTGAAGAAGAGGTAAGACTGGCAAAGAAACCAGGCACAGGAGGCTCAAGCCTGTATTCCTAGCTTCTCAGGGGGCTGAGACCTGAGGATTGTGGTTCGAAGCTATCCCAGGCAGAAAAGTCCCCATGAGATCTTATCTCTAATTAACCACTCAAAAACCTGAAGTGACACTGTGGCTCAAGTGGTAGAGCACGAGCCTTGAGCACAAAGAGGCTCAGGACAGCACCCAGGCTCTGACTTCAACTGACAAAAAATAAGAATGGCAAGAAATACATGAGGAAATGCTCATCATCCCTGGTCATAAAGGAAATCAAAACAACACTCCAGTTAGATTGGCTAACATTGAACAACAATGAGTGCTGGCAGAGATATGGGGGAAAAGGAACCCCATTGAACTACTGATAGGAATGTAAACTAGCACAATCACGGCAGTCTAGAGATTCCTCAGAAAACTAAACATAGATCTTCTTCCCAACAATCCAGCCATACCACTCCTGGGCATCTACCTAGAACATCACAAGCCAGAATACCCATAAGGACACTTGCAATCCATGTTCACTGCTACTATTCACAATAGCCAAGTTTGGAAATAACCTATACCTTACAATAAATGAGTTGATCTAAAAAAATGTAGTATTTATACACAATGGAATTGTATACAGCCAGTAGAAATAATACTATTATGTCACTTGCAGGGAAATGGATAGACCTAGAACAAATTGTGTTAAGTGAAGTAAGCCAAGCTCAAAGAGACAAATTACACATTTTCTCTCATACGTGGAAGCTAGATCTAAAATACACTGGGACATAATCAATTCTACATGACTTTCGCATTTACACACAGTGAGACCAAAAGAGGAACACAAAGGTGCGATGCCTATATGCTTCTGATCATACAAAATAATATTTATCAAAATGAACTCTAGGAAATGAAAACAAGATTTTTTTTCTCTTATTTTCTTTTCTTTTGTTCTGTTTGTTTATATGTCTTTTGGAGTATAAGGGGAGGTATAGAAATGGAGGGACACAGTGTGAACAAATGCAGCAACAGTACTCACTGTACACTATGTTGAAAATGAACTATACAACTTGTGGGTGGGCACAGGAGGGAAAAACTGGGAGAGAGCAAGGAAATGGGTAACATTGTCCAAAAAGAAATGTATTATTTACCTGACTTATGTAACTGTAACTCTCTGTACATCATCTTTGTAGTAACAATAAAAAAAAATTTAAACTAGCACTTGTTTCTTTAATTTGTTTCAAAGCCTTTTTGATAGGTGCAAACAGCAAATCCTCTTTTGCAACCCAGAGCTCATTGTTGAGAATGAAATTTTGAAACACATAAGAAGGAATATGATTCCTACATTAGTTGGCAATGCAGGGGCAGGGGTGGGGGTTTGTTAATTCATATAGGTTGGCTCTGAGAATGAAGTCAAAGTTAAAAACTAAACAAAAAATATGCATATTTGCCAGGCACAGGTTACATCTGTAATCCTAGCTACTCTGAAGACTGAAATCTGAGAGCTGTTGTTTGGACAAAACCAAACCCAATGGAAATTCATGAGACTCTTATCTCCTGTTAATTAACAAAATGCCAGAATTAGCAGTGTGACTCAAGTGGTAGAATCCTGCCCTTGAGCAAAAAAAGCCAATCAAGAGCACAAGATCCTCAGTTTAAGCCCCAGTACCAGCACACACATTTTTACAAAGTAGGTTCAGGCACCAGTGGCAAATACCTCTAATCCTAGCTATTCAAGAGGCTGAGATGTTAAGATTATGGTTTGGAACCAGCCCAGGCAGTAAAGTCTGTGAAACTTCTTATCTCCAGTGAACCACCAAAAAGCAAGAAATAGAGCTAGAGAAATAGAGAAATAAGCTGGGTGCCAGTGGCTCACGCCTGTAATCCTAGCTACTCAGGAGGCTGAGATCTGAGGATCACGGTTCAAAGCCAGCCCAGGCAGGAAACTCCGTGAGACTCTTATCTCCAATAAACCACTAGAAAACCGGCAGTGGTGCTGTGGCTGAAGCGGTAGAGCGCTCACCTTGAGCTGAAGAGCTGAGGGATATCGCCCAAGCCCAGAGTTCAAGCCCCACGACCGATAACAAAGAAAAAAAGAAATAGAGAAATAGAGAGCTAGCCTTCAGGGGGAAAAATATTAAAGAAGAGCATCCAGGCCCTGAGTTCAAACCCCACAAACACACACACACACAAAAAGTGCATTTCCCTTTTAGGGTTCACTACACTAACATCTACATTAAAAGTCCCAACTTCCAATTTTACCTAAAATATCACTAGATCTGCTCATGGCTGTGAACCTGCTGCACTGTTTTCAAAAAATTATAATAAACTGTTATATAAACAAAGAGGCGTTGGGCACCAGTGGCTCACAGCTGTAATCCTACATACTCAGGAGGCTGAGATCTGAGGATCCCAGTTCAAAGCCAGCCTGGGCAGGAAAAGTCCATGAAACTCTTATTTCCAAAAATAAAACAGGTGGAGCACTAGCCTTGAGCTGAAGAACTCAAGGACAGCACCCAGGCCCAGAGTTCAATCCCTACAACTGACAAAAAAAAAAAAAAAACAGAGGCTATTTTACTCTTTGCCACGTATCTCTACCATGTATCTCTTTTTTTTATTCTACCATGTATCTCTTTAACAACTTTTTATTTATCTATTTCTTTTGAAACAGAGTCTCATTAGGTAGCCCAAGTTGACCTTTAATTCAAAATCTTCCTGCAATAGCCTTCTTAATACTGGGAGTACAGATATGTAGTATCATATCAATCAAGTTTATCCTGCCATCAACCCCAAACCTGTTTATAAAGCTAGACTTAATCTTTAGTCTCGAATAAATTCACAATGTGCTAGGCAAGTACCTTAAGCTAGGGCTAAAATCTTTTTGAGCCCCATTCTTTTCCCCTAATTATCAAAACCTCTATGTTACATATTTATCTTAATTTTCCTCATCACATTACTATTTAGGCCAAGTACTATTTAATACTGTATTTAAGCAAGAACCTTTTATCTTTATCTTCCATTAAACCTAGTACAAATTATTTCAAATATTATTTTTCTAATCAGTATCTGTCTCTCTGATTACCTCTCTGTCTGCCTCCCTCTGCTTGTCTGTACCTCCTTCCCTCTCTTCTTTTGCTCCCTTCCCTCCCTCCTTCTTTTCCCTCACTCCACTCAGACTCACTGTTGCCCTTAAATGGAATTTTCTATACTTACATGATTTATAACTCTCTACACAATCCCCTTCAATTTTCATTTTTATTGTTTTTAAATAATGAAAGAGAGCCTGGGATGATAAAATCCCTACATCCACCTTAAAAATATCTTTTCTTAATTAGGAACAGAAATGCAAAAACACAAAATGCCTTTTTTTCCCCACAAAAATGTCTTCATAAATGTCCTGCAAACAGTTTGCACTGCTCAGTATTTCTTCTCTTTTAAAGTTAATGTTAGAAGCATTACAAATGATAAGAATTTATAAATCAATTGGTAATCTGTCAACATTATGCTAATAACTAATATAAGCATTCTTAAACTACAGAAACTATAAATCAAAGTTTTGAGGCATAATCTTTACAATAGTTACTTCATACAGCTTTTTCAAAAACTCAATATAGTTGTACTAGGTAATATGTAAAAATAAGCACATTTCTCAAACATATTACAATTTAAGCTGGCTCTCAGAAACATTGTAATTCCTTAAAAATTACACAAACTGAATTATATACCTTATGTTTTCCTTGAAGATTCATAGCTAAGCATAAGTTACATTTCAAACAGTGGAAAAAATCTTCTTTCGGACCAATCCTAATAAAACATGTGAAAGCCAGATGGTTAAATTCTTACTACAGTGATATTTGCTAATTTTACAATATCTAAATTCAGTTCAAGCACAAAAAAATTTCAAATCATTGCTCATGTAACTGTAACCCCTGTGTACAGTATGTTCACAATAAAAAACTTAATTAAAAAAATTTCAAACCACAATGAATAACTACCCTATTCAATGTCCCTCTAAAGCAAGCAGTGAAAACAAAATGGTATCTATTCTACTGAAGGTTTTTCCCCTATAAAAATGCATATAGAAAGGAAGAGGGAAAAAAAAGGGGGCAGTGCTGTAGTCCTTCATGAGTAATTCCTTTCCATGTATACTGTATGTAACTTTTTTACTTAATAGTACATATTAAGGATAACTTTATATCTATCTATATAAAACAATCCTTTTATTTTGTTCTGGTTCTGTGGCTTGAACTCAGGGTCTTGCACTCTTGACTTTTTCACTCATGCTGAGGCTCTATCATTTGAGTCACACCTCCACTTCCACCTTCTTTCTAGTTAATTGGAAACAAGTCTGGATTTGCCTGTTCAGACTAGCTTCAAACTTTGATCCTCAGATCTCAGGCTCCAGAGTGGCTAGAATTACAGACATGAACTACCAGTGCCCAGCTACTGTATTTTCTTTCTACCTCCACATTATTAATGTAATATGGATATATCATAATTTTAAAGATCCTTTTATTGATATGATCAACAATCTTGATAAATCACATTTTGATTACTTTTATAAGAATCCTAAACAGTGCCTGTGTCTCATGCCTGTAATGCTAGCTAATCAGGAGACTGAGATCTGAGGATCATGTTTTGAAACCAGCCTGGGTCAGAAAGTCCATGAGACTCTTATCTCCAATAAACTACTCAGAAAAAGCAGAAAGTGGTCTTATGGCTCAAGTGGTAGAGTGCTAGCCTTGAGCACAAATAGGCTCAGGGACAGCAACCTAGGCCCTGCATTCAAGCCCCAAGACTGGTGGGGAAAAAAAAGATTTCTAAAAGTGAAACACATGAGTCAGAAGATATTGGATTATGACACTGACAAACTAGTGTCCAAAAAGACTACCAATTTACATTCCTACTAATAGTGCACAACAGTATCCTTTTTCTCCATAATTTGGTTAACTCCAGTTATACATATGACAGATGAAATACGCTACTTCAATTTACATTTCCCAACTTCTAAGAAGGATATTCTCAAATACTTATAAATCACTTAAGATTTATTCTGTGGATTATGTTGATAAGCTCTGCCCAACTTTTTCCTGAGGTACTTATCTTTTTCCAAGGTAAAGAAAATCTTTATATAGCCTGGATATTAAATATTTTTCATTTGTATGTTACACTTACTCTTCTTGCTAGTCATTTCTCTTTACTTATATAATGCTATTTTTTAATTCCTGTGTTCTAGCTCAAGACTCTGTGCATGGAACTCTTCTGACTCAGAGTAAGGAAGATTGGTTTCAGAAGCTATTGAAGGTGATAAAGCACAGCCCAGTGTTTGTGGCAATCTCTAATGACAATCATTCTGACCTTTAAGAATGAACATAGGATCAACAGTATATCTTCTTGCTCTGAGAAGACCATCATTAACCAGGATGGTTGTAGAAAGGAGATAGAGAAGATAGACCAATTGGAATAATACTAGGTATTGACTTATGGCTGTTTAAGGTGGTTATATAGAGTTAAACTTTATAGAAAAGGTTAATAGGAAGATGGCCTGAAATAGCAGAAAAAAAAAAAAAATCTAGTCAATGTCCTGGTGTGTGTAGGGAAGAGGGAGATAAAGTAAGGAGTGTTGAGTAGATATACACACATAAATAAATTTAAAAATTAAACATCAAAGCAGGGTGCCGGTGGCTCATGCCTGTAATCCTAGCTACGCAGGAGGTTGAGATTTGAGGATCACAGTTCAAAGCCAGCCCAGGCAGGAAAGTCTGTGAGACTCTTTTCTCCAATAAACCACTAGAAAAGCAGAAGTGGCACCGTAGCTCACGCAGTAGAGCGCAGAGCGCTCGCCTTGAGCTGAAGAGTGCAGGGACAGCGCCCAAGCCCAGAGTTCAAGCCCCACAACCGACAAAAAAAAAAATTAAACATCAATACAAATTGAAATGGGAGAAGGTCTATGCTAGAAAGTAGAAGTTAGGAAAGTAACTGGCTGTTGCTGACCGGTTTACAAAAAAGACAACCATAATTTAATGAAGAAAACAACCAATCAAGCAAAAATACTAAAATATGCATTTTTAAAATTTTTTCTTCTATGTGTTCATGTGTAAACGAGTTCTCTGCAGTGTGCAAAAGGCTGCTTTAAATGATGTGAGGGCTTTGCTTACATAGAGCCATGGGGAAGCCCCTAAAAGTTCTAGCTATAGCTGATGGTAGTAGACTCCAGAAAGGCTAAAGTCTCTCTCTATAGACTGACAACTGATGAGTCCCAAGGCTGTTTCCTGCAGGGATCTGGAGTAGCTACCTCAAATGGCAGACTGTGCCAGGCTTTTTGAGGTGCCACCTTACTTTCCTCTGCTGTGCAAACTACAGCCACCCTCCCAGGTACAGCTTGGCGGCAAGTCCCACAAATGCCCCTGGCTTTCTGAGACAAAACATTTCTTTCTGAAGTAGGACCTACAGCCACTACCCAGGCCATCTGCTATCGGGTTGGGCAGAAATCCCAATCCTCCATGTCCCCATACTGCCTCTCCGCGTCTCCAGTCTCTGGCTTCTATGCTAGCCACACAGCCTTCTGATGCTGACATTTTCCTGCTGGTCCCTGTTGGCAACTCTGCCCTACACACACATACTGCTTCTTTGTAGCCATTTCTAGTTTTCCTTGAACATAGTTTAACTCTAATGGTAAATAAATAAGAATAGCAGGAAATTTTTAACAAAATAAGATGTAAATGTAAAGAAGCAGAGAGACACTCTGGAGTTTATCTACCTACTTGCGATTGACATTCTGTACCAGATCATTCTTATGGAAAGGAACTATCCTTACATAACTTAGGGCTGTATGTGTGTTGATCTTAAGGCTTGAACTCAGGGCCCAGGTGCTATCCCTGAGCTTTTTTGCTAGCACTCTACACCTGAGCCATAGCTCCACTTCCAACTTTTTTGGTAGTTAACTGGAGAGAAGAGTCTCATTGACCTTCCTGCCCCACAATCCTCAGAGTAGATAGCATTATCGGTATAAGCCACCAGCACCTACCTAATCTTAAAACTTTGAACAGCTCTTAAGACTTTTAACAGGATCCTCAGCCTCTATCCAGTAAATGCTAGTGTTCAGATATTGCCAACTATTCTTTGGATGCTAATGCTCATGGTGAAACTGATCAGGTTATAATTTTTATATGAAGATATACTAGATGAATAGTCTCACTCAAGACAGGAAATGGGGCAAAGAGTATATTTTTCAGTGGCAGAGTGCTTGTCTAACATCCCATAATTAGAGAGAGAGGAAAGTGAGGGAGAGGGACAATAATATACTCTTTCCCCCCCCCCCCCCCCCAGTCCTAGGGCTTGAATTCAGGGCCTGGGCACTGTCCCTGAGCTTGCTCAAGGCTAGCACTCTATCACTTGAGCCACAGCGCCACTTCTGGCTTTTTTTTTTTTTTCTGTTTATGTGGTACTTGGGAGTGGAAGACAGAGCTTCGTGCATGCTAGGCAAGCATTCTACCACTAAGCTACATTCCCAGCCCATACTCTTAGGAACAAAAAGAAACCATGGTATCTTCTTCTAGTTACTCATTTAATAAGAAAGCTACAAATCATAGTAGAAATGACTTCATGTTATAGTTTCTAACTATAGTAACTTAGACTACCTCATTTTGTTAAATGTGTGAAAATATTTCCACCAACATTTACTTAATATAGCTCGCAAGTGATCAAATATTAAAGAAAGCTATGTACATAAAAGCATTTAGAAGGAAACAATGAAAAAATGACAAAGTTCAAATAAAATGTTTTGCAATTGTGGCACAAAGATCCATATTTTATATGGCTATAAATAGATTTTATATCACAAAGTTAAGCATATTTTATATTCCAAGTGCATTTTGTATTTACTACAAAAGCAGGCATGAGAAATCTTTTAAGAACAATGTAACATATATAGAGATACAGATATTAAAACAGTGCATAAGACATTTAAAATGAATGCATTTTATCAGATGTAAAGCTTATTCTAATAAAGTTGATTTTTTTTAATATTATTGCTCAGGTACATCAGAAGTTATTAGAACATTGTATATACAGTACCTACAAATTCCACAGTTTTCACAATGATACTGCTTCTTATCTTTGTCAAACAGATGGCATATACTGCAATAATATTCTCCAAATAATGTGCTACATTCTTCACAAGTCTGTTGGGCCTAAAAAGGACACAGTTTTTAAAAGTTGGAATAACTTTACCAAAATACTTTTAATATTTGAATATCCAGAACTAATGTTAAAGTAAACTTTCATTATTTTTACAAGTTTTTAAACATTTACAAAGTTATTCCTTACTTTACAAGTTAGGTTCTCAGTTGAAACTTCTAATAATTTGTTTTCAATCCATATTAATAAAAATGTTTTAAGAAGAAACAGAACTGGAGATGTGACTCAAGTGATAGAACACCATCAGAGCAAGCAAGCTGACTAAGAGCACACACACAAAAAAAGAAGAAAGGATATGTCATAAAACCTTACATGTTGAATTTTTTCACAGTTGATACACTGCACTTCCTTTACTTTAAAACGATCTAACTGATGATCTTCATTGTTATCATGACACAACCGGCAAGTATAAAGCTTGTCACAACAAGGAGCCTATAACACCAAAGGAGGAAGAAAGACATTAGAAGCAAGAGAAGGCACGTCAACTGTGCAAAAAGAAAACAACTTCTTTCTGGAATAGCCACAGATTTCCATCAATGGATCAGTTGCTATATGTCACTGTTTGTTGTTGTATTTGATGTTTACTAGTCCCTTCAACATCTATATGTTTGGATGACATAAAGCACCATCTTAAAATAGGAGAATTAAGGCGGCTAGAAATTCCTCAACTGAAAACTAATCCCACAATAAGTTAATCTCACTTTCAGACTATATAGTAAGCAACCCCTTCTTACACATTTCTAAATAAATTTACATAGCTTAACCTCTTAACATAAGTCATTTCAGTAGTACTTAATCAACAACTAAATAAGAGACAGCATTTTTTGAGAATGACAAAAATGCCAGTTGTCCACCAAAATTTGTTCTCTCCTCAGTACCACGATTGTCCAGCTACACTACAGCTGCTCTAACAACATGGCAAAATAATACAATGGAAAAAGCTGGTCTTTAGAATGGCTATGTAGAATGATGACCCAACATCAACCTGGATCAATCACTTTGGAATTACTAAGTAGGTAGAAATAAGCTATTTTTCATAAGCTATTTTTCATACATTTTTTTATTATCTATCTTTAAGAAGTTGTATAAAAGCCAGGCGCCAGTGGCTCACGCCTCTAATCATAGCTACTCTAGAGGCTGAGGATTGTACTTCCATTGTCAGCTGGGCTGAAAAATCCCAGTGAACTCATATCTCCAATTAACCACCAGAAAAGTGGTGCTGTAGCTCAAAATGGTAGAGTGGTATCCTTGAGCAAAAGAGCTCAAGAACAGCACCAGGCCCTGATAGGAGTTTCTATTTAACAAGCAGTTTATGGATATATCTTGATCAGTATCACCACTTGCAACATTCTCACCATTCCTCCAAACTCACTACTTCCCTCAATTTTCTTACTTTTGTATGATTTACCTTGAATTCTTGACTATCTCTCCCTCCTTTCTCCACTTCATTTGTCCACCCCTCTCCTTGACCCCACCCCACCTCTTTCATATACCCATTTCTTGACATTTACTTTGCTGAATTTTGACTTTGCCTTTTTAAGGAATTACAGTATTTGAGACTTAAATTTCAGTTAATATAACACTATATATTCTTGCATACCACCCAATGTACTTATACATTTACAAGCTAATTCTAGCTTCCATACATGCATCCTTTGTCTTTCTGGACCTAAATTACTTCACTTAACATAATTTTTTACAGGTCTTTTCATTTCTTTATAAATGATACAATATTATTCTTTCTAATGGATGAGTAAAGTTCCACAGTGTATATATTCCACATTTTCTTGATCCATTCATCCATTGAGGGGCATCTGGGCTGATTCCATACCTTGGCTATGGTGAACAGTGCTGAAATACATTATTTTTAAAATCTCATTAGGAGTGGGAATGTGGCTTAGTGGTAGAGTGCTTGCCTAGCATCCATGAAGCTCTGGATTCAATTCCTCAGAACCACATAAACAGAAAAAGCCAGAAGTGGTGCTGTGGCTATAGTGGCAGAGTGCTAGCCTTGAGCAAAAAGAAGCTCAGGGACAGGACCTAGGCCCTGAGTTTAAGTCCCAGAACTGCCAAAAAATAAAATAAAACCTCATTATTGGTAAATCTCTTTATTACTAAAACCTTACCCCAACTAGAATATCAGGAAATTGCAGACTAGTGGGATAACCCAACACTTCCTAGTCAAACATTATGATCCTGCAAATCCACATATTTCTGAAGGGTTCCTAAGCCATGATTTAATACCACAGTTCATAACTTACAGAGTTTAACAAAATACCAGCTTATCTTTTTTCCAACAATATCACTGTCTTAAACCTTTGAGATCTGTATATCAAGAATAATCCTTTCAGTAGCCTGAACTCAATTTCTTGACTTTTTCAGTCTTAATGGTATTATTCTCCAACCTTCCTCAGTCACATACTCTCATTATCACACCACAGAACAATGGTTCACATTGTCTCTGGACCTTTCTATTCTTAAAAATGAAGGATCCCTTGCCAGGACAGGGGCTTATGTCTATAATTTTAGATACTCAGTAATCAGCCCAAGTATACAAATATGAGACTCTAATCTCCAATTCACCAAGAAAAAGCCAGAGACTTTTGAGCCAGAGGCTCAAGTGGTAAGAGTACTAGCCTTTAGGGAAAAAAAAAACAAAACTAAGAGATAACATCTAGGACCTGAGTTCAAGCTCTAATAGCAGCACAAAAAATTAAATAAGGACTTCAAAGACCTGTTGTTTATGTAGAATATATATATACATATATATTGCTATATACCATTTTATAAATCATTGATATGTTTTTAGAAAAGAGTATTTTAGTAGCTTTTCAGAGAATTATGGATATTTTCTGTCATACACTAAAATGTAAACCCAACAGTCTGAATTCATTCCACTGAAATTTTCTTCCACTGTTCCATTCAAGTCCATTCATCTATCTCGCACTTAGAATGCATCTATTATCCACGTATTATTTATTTGGAAAATCCCAGTTCCCTTAATTATATACATCTTTCAAATGCTCACACATTTGATATGCAACCAAAAAAAAATCATGTTAGAGTAGGTATTGGGAAGCTCTAGAGCTCACAAAAGTTTTCCAAAATTTAGTTTTTGCACAAAATATTAAAGATATTAAAAAGGCATGCATGTGTGCTCGCTTCAGCAGAACATATACTAAAATTCAAATAATACAGAGAAGATTAGCAAGGCCCCTGCACAAGGATGACACACAAATTCATGAAGCATTCCATATTTTTTAAGGCATGTGTGTAAGAGTTAAGATTTGACAAAAATCAATGATTTCATTGCTTCACTGATGACATTTTTAATTGAACTGGCTTTAAAATGATAGTTTAATTCAATTAGCAGAAAACTGGTGCCTCAATTCATGCACAGCTACTACCAGTTTTTATCGTGTTATCCAGAATCAGTGCAAATGTCAACACAATTTCTGGAAAGTAGTTTTGACCTAACAGACACAAAAACTCCTAGAGGTCATGACTCTAGGGTCCACTCATGACACTTTGTGAACTGCCGCTCCAGAGCAGGCTGCACCTTTTTTTTTTTTTTTTAATAATATCTCAACTCCAAGCATAAAGTTCTCTAATCACTAAATTTCCTCTTTCCAACTAACTCCAAGCCTTCCCTTTCTTTCCTTTTTTTGGGGAGGGGGCCAATCCTGGGGCTTGAACTCAGGGCCAGGCTCTGTCCCTGAGACAGACTGTATTCAAGGCTAGCACTCTAGCACTTGAGCCATGAGTAACTTCTGGCTTTTTCTGAAGTAGTTTATTGGAGACAGGAGTCTCATGAACTCTCCTGCCTAGGTTGGCTTTGAACTGCAATACTCAGATCACAGCCACCAGCTGAGCCATCAGCCCTCAGCTCAAGTCTTCCCTTTCATATATCATACTTCCTCCTCTCCCCCTCTGCATATACTCACTTACCAAAATCCCATCCCTGGTTAAACTAATTCTTCCCTTTCACATACCGTCCTTCCTCTTCTCTCCCTCTACATATACTCACTACCAAAATTCCATCCCTGGTTGAACCAACTCTCTTCCTATCAACTGGAGGGGCAGGGAGACCACCATACTGTCAGATCTTACTATTAAGTGATAACCACTCATAAAAGGTAGACTCATTACAATTCCTTAGTCAACTCCCTCATTCTTCTACAGTCTAAGATGTAAGATCTGGATGATCACTTCACTTCTTCCTTCTTTAAGACTCTAACATCTCTTCCTAACACTTTTACCTATCTTGCTTGCCTATCAAAACTGAAAAATCAAAAGAAAAATTCTTCCCACAAATATCGATCTACTTGCAAATATACTTCATCCCCTACATTCTCTTCTTTTACAAAGAACTAGTTGACCCATTCTTGTATCTAAGGACAATTCCTCCACTTGGACATTGGACCTCACCCCTTTGACTATTCAAGGGCAGTTACCCTACCCCTAGTTTTCCCTGTTCCTCCTGCATTACAACATGCTCTCACTCTATCGGATCATTTCCAAGAATACGGAAACGCACTGAAACACCTATCTTAAGGAAAAGGAGGGATAATCTCATCATTCTACATCAGCAATGATGTCATTTTTTTTTCTTCCTTTACATTGAAACTCCAAAAATTTGTAAGTGCTAAGCCACAATTCACTCCAATCAGGCTTTAGCTGATCTCTCCTCTGACCCTTGTCAAGATCACTAGTAACTCTCCTTGCCAAATCCAATGGTCAGTTCTCAGTTCATGAACAGCTGCACAGCTGCATTTGATCTACTTATCACTTCCTCCTTGAAATTTTTCACTTGGCTGAAGAAGGGGCAGGAGAGAAATCAGAAAAGTGACAGTCAGGGACATGAGTCAACATGCTATGAAACAGATTTAGTTGAATGGGGTTTGTTTTGTTTGGTGTGCATGTTTTTTTTTCTTCTCTGGAGGGGAAAAGGAAAGCAAGATGTTAAATTCAGTTTCAGATCTCAAGTTTAAGGGTGTAAGGATAGCATTCAATACTTTTTTTTTTGGGGGGGGGGTGGTTGTGGGGCTTGAACTCTGGGCCTGGGCGCTGTCCCTGCACTCTTCAGCTCAAGGCTAGCACTCTATCACTTGAGCCACAGCGCCACTTCCAGTTTTCTGGTGGTTAATTGGTGGAGTCTCACAGACTTTCCTGAGCAGGCTGGCTTTGAACTGCGAGCCTCAGATCTCAGCCTCCTGAGTAGCTAAGATTACAGGCATGAGCCACCCAGCTCAATCCTAATTCTTTACACATTTGGCGAATAACCAACTTCGAAAGAGCTTCATGCAAGTGCAGTGAAGCAATCAATGCTCACCAAGCCCTGACCTACAGAAAAAAAAAAAAATTAGACTGTGCTTACAGGCCTGAGATTACCACTTCTAATTAGTAAAGACCAGTGACTAGTAAATGGGAGACAATAACAACAACAAAAAAAATCAGGATAACGATGATGGTGATGGTTGTAGTTAACATTTACTACTCATGGATACCTGCTAAACAGTACAAATAGATTTTCGTGTGCAATCCTATTTTTATGAAATAGGAATTTCAGGGGTCCCAATTTTACATATGGGGCGCTGAAACAGTCGCTTGTTCAAAAATCAAATAACTATCAAAGAGCAGGTCTAAGATTTGAGGATAGGGCTTAAGGATTCCAAAACCCAAGCTTGCTGGTTTTCTTTTGGGGGGAGAATGATGGGCTGCTGGGAAATAAAGCCAGGACATCCTAAATCTTTAGCACACTCACGAAATACAACCCAACCCAAATCTCAGGCTTTGTGAGCAAATCTTTATACTGCTTCTTGAAAGGAAAAAAAAAAAAAAAGCAGGAAACTTTAAATGGATGAAGGCCCATTAGCACCCTAGATTGACTAGGAAATGCTGTCAAAAGAAGCAACCAAACACATATATACCAGACATTCTTCTAATTTAATGACAATTACATTACGGTCTTCCATTTCACTCACACAGTTTTCTCCTTGACAGGTCTGGACATATGCACTGATTCAACTGAAAACTGGCAGAGATTGTAAGACTTGTTGACTACAGGTGCTGAAATTGTTTTCCTAGTCTCCATTACTTCATCAGAACTCTCTGAAAGCAATCCTACAGAAAGGCCTGGAGCAGGCCGGGCTCTACCACAAGTCCCTTGCAGTAGCACCAGGCAACGAACCGATAAAAAGTGACTTGGTGCGTGCCCAAGCTCGGGCCCAACAAGGCTTCGCTAGCAAAGGCGGGAGGGGCCCCAAGGCTCTGGGCCAGAGGACCCCGGTTCCAGAAGGGGAAGGGACCCTAACAGCTTGGCCTCGCTAAACCCACGCCTAAGCACCTGGCCCGGTCCTCCCGCCGCCGGGCCCGGCAGGGAGCGGGCGGGACAGAGCCCAGGGCAGTCGTCACCTTCAGGAGACATCCTCTGTCATAGTGCTCGCAGCCCCGAGGCCCGCGCTCCTGGCTGCCGACGCCATCGTCCCGCGTCGCCGCCGCCATCGCCTCCACCTCCCCTCACGTTCCACAGACCCTTCCCCCAGGTTGAAAACCACGCCCGGAGGAAGCAGCGCGGCGCTAAACCCCCGCCTCGGCCTCGGCCTCCCCCTCCGCCTCCCCCTCCGCCGCCACGGTGCCACCGCTACCCCGGCCGGAATGGCCGCGGAGCACGTGACCCGGGGCGACCGGATATCCGGTTCCCGGGGCGACGAGGCGGAAGTGGCAGGGGACGCCAATCTCCGTGGTCGCTGCGAACGGTAATAACTCTTTAAGTTGGTTCTTCTTTCACTAGCATCGCTGCCATCCCGGATCCCGGAGCCTGGGTGTTTTCGGGACGAGGAGGAGATGCCCGACGACCTCTTATGGAAGTGTGGGTCTGACCGCTACGGCCGGGAGACTGACGGCCCCACCCCCGCCTCGGTGCCGGAAGGAAGGGGGCGGAGCCTGGCCGGCCGCCCTGCGGGCCTGCAGCCTGCCACCAGCCTCCCATTCACCACCCATTCACGACGCAGTCCCCCGGTCAAAGTATATCCTAACCTTTACCCATCAACTCAGCCGTGAGGACAAGAAGTGAGGGGGGAAAAAATTGAATGCTTTCCATACTCTATGAAACTCACATTAATCAGAGAACTCACTGCAGTAAATATTAAGATTACAACTGGGATTAATGCTTGACCAGTGTATTAGGAGAGAACTGATAATAGAAGGGATCTGACCATCGTAAGTGTCAGGGAAAAGTTTCCCCGGGGACAGCAGACACTTGAGGTGAAAGAAAGATGAGTCTCAGATGGTATGCCTCAAGGAGTTAGTGCACCCAGTCCTGTCACAAAGAGAATCTACTACCTGGAGATGGAAGAGAAATGCACTACAAAATTGAAATCTTAGACCTCAAGGTGCATAGCCAAATATGTCCTTAGGAAATTCTATGGGCTAAACTACAGGTGTTGGAGGAAAATGGTTGTCTTTGGCTTTAGCTTTGAGGTTACTAACAGTTTCCTATTTTAATTTTCTTTCAGCTCTGTTATGAGTTGCTAAAACCATGGTGAAATGTTGTTCGGCCATTGGATGTGCTTCTCGCTGTTTGCCAAATTCCAAGTTAAAAGGACTGACATTTCATGTGTAAGACTTTGCTGTAATTAAGCCAAGAACTTTTAACTCTCATAAAAAGTGAACAGTTCTGCTAAACTCTTCAGCTTTGAACTTAAGTTCTCAAGTACTTTTTGTTGTTGGTGGTCATGGAGCTCAAACTCGAGGTTTAGGCACTGTCCCTGAGCTAGTGCCCTATTTTAGTGCCCTATCACTTTGAGCCACTTCTGGTTTTTCTGGTAGTTAATTGGAAATAAGAGTCTCACAGACTTTCCTGCCTGTCCTGGCTTTGAACTGGGATCCTCAGATCTCAGCCTCTTGAGTACCTATGATTACAGGTATGAGCAACTAGCTCCCTGCCTCAAATACTTTATAAATTTGTTTAATTTGTTAAATTTCTTGTTTTATTTTGTTAATTTATTTTTTAATTTTTTATTATCTTTAAGTCCTTGTACAAAGAAGTTCCCATTCAACAAATTCTTTGTTAAATTTCAAGTGACAATGATACTTTTTTTTTTTTTTGGGTGGTCTTGGGGCTTGAACTCCCTCAGCTCTTCAGCTCAAGGCAAGCGCTCTACCAGTGGGAGCCACAGCTCTACTTCCGGTTTTCTAGTGGTTTATTGAAGATAAGAGTCTCATGGCCGGGAAGGTGGCTCAGTGGTAGAGCGCTTCGCTTGCCTTGCATGCTCGAGGCCCTGGGTTCGATTCCTCAGCACCACATAAGCAAAAAGAAAAAAGCCGGAAGTGGCACTGTGGCTCAAGTGGTAGAGCGCTAGCCTTGAGCTGAAGAGCTGAGGGACAGTGCCCAGGCCCAGAGTTCAGGCCCCACGACCGGACCCAAAAAAAAAAAAAAAGAGTCTCATGGCCTTTCATGTCCGGGCTGGTTTTGAACCATGATCCTCAGGTCTCAGACTCCTGAGTAGCTAGGATTACAGGCATGAGTCACCGGGGCCCAGTTACAATGATACTTTCATGTGTGTAGTTTTTAAGATTCCAGACAAGTAATCAAAGACTAATAGCAACAAAAGTCAAACTCGGGGCTGGGTAGGGTAGTTTATACCTATAATCCCAACTGTTAAGTTGACTAAGCTGAGGAAGATGGTGGTTAATGAGTTTCCAAGATGTTGGCATGTGCCTTGTCATTACCAACCAGATGGGAGGTCTAAGTTGGAGGATCTCAGTCAGGCCTGGTAGAACAAAACAAGCTAGACCCTACTTGAAAAGTAATTGACGCAAAAAGGACTGGAGGTGTCACTCAAGTGGTAGGGCACATGCCTAGCAAGCCTGATGGCTTGAGTTCAAACTCAAGTACCCCCTCTAAAAAAAAAATCTTTTTTTTTGCTATCATTATTACTTTGTATTTTTACATTGTATCTTCTTTCTTTAGAAAACAGTGTTGTTTACACACACACACATATTACAATCTGAAGGATCCTTGCTCATATATTTGTCTTTTCTATTTAGAAATGTATCAAGCACATGTTGTGAAATATGAGTTATTTAGCTAAAAATGCAGGTAAGCCAAGATGTTCCTAATTTAGTATTTTAGCCAGTCCCCTGATAGCCTTAGGAGAGAATAGGATTTTATAATTGTTCATTTTTGCTACATATTTTGTACCAAGCACTATACTATATGATAAAGATCTGCAAGCCACATTGTTAAATATGTGAAATAAAAAGTGTGTATATACTCTACCACATTCCAAAAAAGATTTACACCTGCTTAGAAAATTGAGAAAGATAGTTATTGACCTCCAGATCTTCAAAATAGTTGTGTCCAGAGCTCAGGACTCTGCAGCTCTTGAAGGCATTCATTCACTAGGCATGTCTAACATGCTGTGTATTAACTGCAGCCATCACCTCAGATAAGAAAAAAATCAAATGATAACTTTTGCCATCTATAGATGAAGGAAACCATTCAATTGTGGATTGGGGGGGGGGGGGAGGGGGGACTGGTCCTGGACCTTAAACCCAGGACCTGAGCAACTGAGCCTCTTTGTGATCAAGGCTAGTGCTCTACCATTTGAGATACAGTGCCACTTCTGGCTTTTTGTGAGTAGTTTATGGAGATTTGAGTCTCACAGACTTTTTCTGTGCAGCCTGAATTCAAACCACAATCCTCAGATCTCAACCTCCTGAATACTTAGAATTATACGCATGACCTACCAATGCCCAGCTGTGGGTTATATTCTTTTTTTTTTTTTTTTTTTTTTTGCCAGTCCAGGGGCTTGATCTCAGGACCTAGGCACTGTCCCTGAGCTTTTTTCCCCCAGGGCTAGCACTCTACTGCTTGAGCCTCAGCGCCACTTTGGGCTTTCTCTGTTTATGTGGTACTAAGGAATCAAACCCAGGGCTTTATGCATGCTAGGCAAGCACTCTACGACTAAGCCACATTCCCAGCCCCTGGATTGTATTCTTAAGGTGTGAAATGTCTCTTGGTGATTTCCTTCCATAATATGAAAAGAATTTAAATGTCTAAAGAGTACTTAGCAAAAACACAAAAAGAAATATGATTTTTAAAACCAAGTTACACAAGAAGGAATTATATTTTTTCTGAATATCACAGTTCCCAAAGATAATAAAAAATTAAAGAATCGTTTTAGACCAGACATACAAAAAATTTTTAATTTACATATATACAAATAGTATCTGGTTTTTAAATATTTAATTTTTTTCTAGATTCCCCACAGATGAAAACATCAAAAGAAAGTGGGTATTAGCAATGAAAAGACTTGATGTGAATGCTGCAGGCATTTGGGAGCCTAAAAAAGGAGATGTTTTGTGTTCGAGGCACTTTAAGAAGACAGATTTTGACAGAAGTGCTCCAAATATTAAATTAAAACCTGGAGTCATCCCTTCTATCTTTGATTCCCCATATCACTTACAGGTTTGTTTATCAGATACTACTTACTGTCAATATTTACTTTCTGTGGTACATTGAAGAATCTCCAGCAAGGTACCCTTGGCTATATTTTATTGTTTGTTGACTAGTTTGAAGTGTATTCTTTTAAGCTTCTATATTTATATACAAGTTTTAGCTCTTTGGTGTACAAATATTTTACCAGTAACCGCTCGGAAACATTGGTGCATTACTAAGGTTTCACAAAGTGGATTGACTTTAGGAATTGACGTAACAAGATTTGTGTCTAAAAACTGGAGGTCCCAGGAGCCAGTGGCTCACGCCTGTAATCCTAGCCACTCAGGAGGCTGAGATCTGAGGATTGTGGTTCAAAGCCAGCCCAGGTAGGAAAGGCCATGAGACTCTTATCTCCAATAAACCACTAGAAAACCAGAAGTGGCACTGTGGCTCAGTGGTAGAGTGCTAGCCTTAAGCTAAAGAGCTGAGAGACAGGACCCAGGCCCAGAGTTCAAGCCCCATGACCGACAAAAAAACAACAAACTGGAAGTTAACATAAGATTGACCAGAAGTTCTAGAATGCCAGACATCTTGAGAATTCTAGAGCTAAAGTTCTGATAGGACGAAAGCATACAAGTGTGAAACCTGATAGGACCAAAAGACAGAAAACAGAAAGAGAAAATATGAATAAGAGGGAAGAAAAGGGAAGCCAGCACCAGTGGGTCATGTCTAGCTACTCCGGAGGCTGAGATCTGAGGATTGCAGTTCAAAGCCAGCGTAGGCAGGAAAGTTCATGACTGTTCTCATCTCTGAGTGATAGAGTACCATCCTTGAATGAAAAAGTTAAGGGATAGCACTCCAGGCCCTGAATTCAAGCCCTAGTACCATCACAAGAGGCCAAAGAAAATAAAATAGGAAGGTTGAATAAGTAAACCCTAGTTGAATTCTTTTTTTCTCTCAGTAATAGTGCCATAGATTGGCTGCTTTACCTCAGTATCTCTTTGACTTCATATATCTAAGAATGTATTTGCATCCAGCAACTGTAGACTGATTGATGGATTCCAATGTGGAAAACCTAAGGGGAGCCAACATTAAGATCATGTCCTCCTGACAGTTATAAGCACGAAAATTGGTCTAGAAGCGTACCTACTACAGCTGTCTTGGTCACTCATGCAGTATCTAAGTGATTAAGTCAAGACCACTTCACTTTATTCCCTATCAGTAAATGTGCAGTTTCTCTGAAATTAGCTTTAAAAGATTCTTTTTCTACCAGTAAAGTATTTAGCTGTAATGTAAGGAAGATCTTAATAAATGTGGGCATAACTAAGCAGAACTATTTCCTTACAACAAATTTTTCATTATAAGAACTTGGACAGCCGGGCACCAGTGGTTCACTCCTATAATCCTAGCTACTCAGGAGGCTGGGATCTGAGGATCACAGTTAAAAGCCAGCCCAGGTAGGAAAGGCTATGAGACTCTTATCTCCAATAAACCACTAGAAAACTGGAAGTGGTGCTGTGGCTCAAGCAGTAGAGCACTCACCTTGAGCTGAAGAGCTGAGGGACAGTGCCCAAGCCCCAGAGTTCAAGCCCCATGACTGACCAAAAAAAAAAAAAAAAGAATTTGGGTAATAGAATTAAAAATAAAAATAATAGGCCAATGCAGAACTAATACTGTGTGCTTTCTAATGATTTGTATGTTTTATATAAATTGATCAATATTTATGTAGATAATTTTATAATGTTAGAATTATACTGTATAATCTTTGCCTTAGTTGCTTTTTCAGGTTTTACTTTTTTTTGTTTGCTTTTTTGTTTTTGTCAGTCATGGGGCTTGAATACTGGGCCTGGGTGCTGTCTCTGAGCTCTTCAGCTTAAGCCTAGCGTCCTACTGCTAGCCGTGAGCACGGCCAGATTTTACATTTTTACATTGATGGTAGTAACTTGCTATGTTTTGGGCATTATAAGCATTGTATATACATAATAGCTCATTATTGAAACAACTATATGAGGTAAATACTCTTCTCATGTTTATTACTTAAGCAGGGGTGGGAAGCACCCAGTCCTATGGCCGTATAAGCCCTATAAAACCATATAGGAAAGACACATGATGGCTGCCCATGATCCTCTGTCTGTATTGAAAATTTTGTACAGCCCTCAGACGATGTTATAAATACCCAAATAGCCCTTGCCACAGAAAACAGTTACTACTCCTGATTTAAGACGACTGAGGTCCAGCATACACAGCTATTAATGTCAGAGGCCAGATTCAAATGAGGCCTTTTGACTCCTTAGTCCACTGTTAACTACTCCTGTCCATGACATTGAATTTTTTTATTTTTTTTTTTTTGTCGGTCGTGGGGCTTGAACTCTGGGCCTGGGCACTGTCCTTCAGCTCTTCAGCTCAAGGCTAGCGCTCTACCACTTGAGCTACAGCGCCACTTCCGGTTTTCTGGTGGTTTATTGGAGATAGGAGTCTCACAGTCTTTCCTGCCCGGGCTGGCTTTGAACCGTGATCCTCAGATCTCAGCCTCCTGAGTAGCTAGGATTACAGGTGTGAGCCACCAGCGCCCGGCTGACATTGAATATTTTTCACAACAATGGCCTACAAATTTTAGGCTATATAAGAATTTGTATTAAACCAGGCACCGATGACTCACGCCTAGAATCCTAGCTACTCAGGAGGCTGAGAGCTGAGGATCACAGTTCAAAGCCAACCTGGGCAGGAAAATCCATGAGACTCTTATCTCCAATAAACTACCAGAAAACCAGAAGTGGTGCTGTTGCTCAAGTGGTAGAGCATTCACCTTGTGCTGAAGAGCTGAGGCCCAGGCCCCAGAGTTCAAGCCCCACAAACAACAACAAACAAAGAATTTATTTCAGTGTTTATTTAAAATATAGACTCATGTGTCCCACTCCTTGAGAACTTGCTGGAGGAATGAAGTTGAATTTGATTCCGTTTTGGTCAGAGGCCGTGCATCTGTACTTCTTATCAAGCAACACATTATCATATTATGTTGCAGCTCTATGAGCCAGACATTTGAGAGAAACCAACCATGGTTTATTATATATACAAGTTATAACTTTTTTTTTTTTTTTTTTTGTCGGTCGTGGGGCCTGAACTCCAGGCTTAGGTGCTGCCCCTCAGCTCTTCAGCTTAAGGCTAGCGCACTACCACTTGAGCCACAGTGCCACTTCCAGCTTTTTCTGCTTGTGTGGTGCTGAAGAATCAAACCCAGGGCCTCATGCATGCAAGACAAGCACTCTACCACTGAGCCACCTTCCCAGCCCCACAAGATGCAACTTCTCAATTGATTTTTACAACATGACTTGTAACCTTTCTTTACTTAATTAGAATACCATTTTTATCCTAAAGGTATTAATCTATATTGATATGGTTTATTTCTAGATTTTTCAGTCTAATTCTAGGAAAATATACTATTTCAGCTACTATTACTGTCTGTCATGAATATTTATGGTACTGAGATTTGAACTCAGGGCCTTGCACCTGTTAGGCAAGCACTACCACTGAGCCACACCATTAACCCTGTTTTTTGTTGCATATATTTGAGATAATGTCTTGCTTTTACCAGGGTACAATCGCCTGTTTTAGGTTTCTCATTGTACCCGAGATGACAGGCATTCACCACCAAACCCAGTTCCTTCCATTGAGTTGGAGTCTCATACCTTTTTGCACAGCCTGGCCTAGAATATCAGTCCTCCCAATCTCAGCCTCCTAAATACCTAGGATTAAAGTTTGAACCACCAGCACCTGGCTTATATAACTGCATTTTTTTTTCCAGTCTTGGGGCTTGAACTCAGGGCCTGGGTGCTGTCCCTGAGCTTCTTTAGCTGAAGGCTACCAGTCTAACAACTTGAGTCACAACACCACTTCCAGCTTTTTCTGTTTATGTGGTACTGAGGAACCGAACCCAGGGCTTCAGGCATGCTAAGCAAACACTCAACCACTAACTGTAACTGCATTTTCAATTGCAGATCAAACTATCCTTTTTCATTATCACTCTTCATTTTTAGGAAAATTTGTGTTTCAAAAATGAATTGTAAGCCGGGCACTAGTGGTTCATGCCTACAATCCTAGCTACTCAGGAGGCTGAGATCTGAGGATGGTGGTTCAATGCCAGCCTAGTCAGTAAAGTGCCAGTGAGTCTCTTATCTTCAATAAACTATTCAAAAAAGCCAGAAGTGGCACTGTAGCTCAAGTGGTAGAGCGTCCAGACCCTGAGTTCAAGCTGCAGGACGGGCAAAAAAAAAGTGAACTTTAGGGTTGTTTGGGGAAGATCTCTTAAAGTAATCGAAATGGCATTTACTAATATCTAAAAGCAATTTCCATGAAAAGAAATGTGCTATTTCTACTACACAAACATAATAAGGATTAAAAATTTAAGAAAGGATAAAGTATCTCTATGATTTTTACTAAATATTCTTAACAGGAAAAAAGAGAAAAGCTTCACTATAGAAAGAACTTCACCATCAAAACCCTTCCAGTCACAAATCACAATCACCAGGTTGGTGCTCCATCACATACTGAAGAATTCCAATCCCAATTCATTTTTGTAAGTAAAATGTCTTATTGAGTTGTTAATACTTTAATACTCCTTTAGGGTCAAATTTGTAGAAATCTTACAGGAAAAATTACAGATTCAAGTGCTTGAGTTTTTTTTAATTTGTAATATTTGGAAAAAATACTGCTTTCAAAGTCATAATTTATATGTATGCAAAAGCAGTATATAAGTAATTCATCCTTCAGTTACATATTAGTTTGGAGAATGCTTTCTCAAGGATATGTCTACCATGATACTAGTTAATTCTCCCTAGTAAGAATTATGTTTCTGCTAGGCACCAGTGGCTCACACCTGTAATCCTAGAAGCAACTCAGTAGTCTGAGATTTGAGGACCACAGTTCAAAATCAGCGGGGCAGGAAAGTCCATGAGACTCTTATCTCCAACCAAAAACTCAGAAAAGCAGAAGTGGCACTGTGACTCAAGTGGTAGAGTGCTAGCCTTGAGCTAAAGAGAACTCAGGGACAATGCCCAGGCCCAGAGTTCAAGCCCCATGACTAACAAAAAAAAAAATTGTTTCTGTGTAAGAATATCTAATAAAATATACCTATGTCTTTAGAATATCTTGAATAACTCATTTACAACATAGAATATCCAAGCTTAGATCTGTTTGTCTATTGCTTATTCATATTAAAACCAGAACTAGAATATAAATCTGTTTTCTTATAGGTTGGGGTTTGTTTTGTTTTGTTTTGTTTTAACTCTGTTGGCTATTCTAGATTCTTACCATTTTCTACCAAAACAAGCTGGCATTTTAACTCATTTTGTGTTAAGTATTTAGATCTTTAACCTATGTCAGCATTGTTTTATAGTTTTTAGCACACAGGTATTTTACTTTGTCAGATATATCACTTAGTATTTTGTGTTTGGTATCACAAATGGTATTTTGTTTGCTTCTAGAATGTGGAGATGTGATTGATTTTTGTGTATTGATCTTATGTCTGTCAATTTATAAAATCAAATATTAACTATAGCAGTTTTTATGGAGAGAATCAGATTTTACTCATAGACTATCATGTTCTCTGTGATTAATGACACTATTTTTTCTTTCTAATCCTTTTCATTCCTCCTTCTTGCTTTATAGTACTGCCTTGAACCTCTGTGGCTATGCTGAATATAAGTATTATTGAGGGCAGATCTCCATGTCTTTGTTCCTGATTTTAGAAGGAAGGAAATCTCTTCATGTTAAATATAATTTTAGCCATGAGTTTTTCATAAATTCATTTTATAAAGTTAAAAGTACCTTTCTGTTCCTAATCTGCTGAGAATTTTTATCAGAAATGGACAAATGCTTCTCCTATATTTAGTGATGATATAAATAATCTGAGTTGTATCAATTGTTTTTTTCCAATGTTAAGCCAACATTTTATGCATAGAATGAACCTTACTTCTTGATTTTTTTATCCCTTTTATGACTTGTTGTATTCAATTTGCTAAATTTTTGTTTAATATTTATATGTTCAAGAGGTATTTAGCCTGTATTTAATATATTTGATTTCAATAACAAAATAATACCTCAAAATTGAATTGGAAAATGTTGTCAACTACTTGGTTTCTGGAAAAGTTCGTGTAATGTTACCATTTATTTTACAAACATTTGAAATCTTCCTCCAGTGATGATATTTGAACCTTTAGTTTTCTCTATAGGAAAATAATTTTAGTAGCTTGTGTCTTTCCAAGGAATTTCTTGCAAATTCCAAAAAGTTTGACCATTTCATCTTAGTTGTCAAATTTTCTAGATTAAGATAGTTTCTGTGTTTATCGGGGTTTTTTTCTTTTTTTTTTTTTTTTTTGCCAGTCCTAGGGCTTCAACTCTGGGTGCTGTCTCTGTGCCTCTTTGTTCTTTTGGCTAGCACTCTACCACTTGAGCCACAGCATCACTGAGGGCTTTTTCTGAGTAGTTTATTGGAGATAAGAGTTTCATGGACTTTCCTGCCTGGGTTGGCTTCAAACCAAGATCCTCAGATCTCACTGAGTAGCTAGGATTACAGATGTGAGCCACTAGCACCTGGCTTGTATTTATCTTTTTAATACCTTCAATGAATGCTGTCATGTCTCTCACTGTTCATAATTTCTAGTAATGTGTATCTGTTCTCTTAATATTACTAATCAATATGCCTAGAGATTTAAAATATTATTGATCTTGTCAACGCACTTGACTTCATTGATTTTCTTTCTACTTCATTGCTTTCCACTCATCTCTGATGTTTCTCCTTTTCTACTGGGGAATTCCCTAGATAACTATTATTAATTTCTAATTTAATCCTATTGTGGTATAGATTCTGTGTGTGTAATATATATTAAATCCTTTTAAATTTAAGGAGATTTTTATAGACCAGAATTTAGTCTGTCTTGATAAACATTCTGTGTGCAATAGAAGTGAATTCTGCTGCTGTATGTGGCATATACTATAAATGTCAACTAAATTTGTCTAATTTTTCTTTCAGTTGTCAGTAATGGTGTTTATTATACATGCAGTATAATATTTATGATTGTTAGGACTTAATAAATTTAGCCACTTTATTACCAAGAAATAGTATTTGTTCTACCTGTTTATATGTATGTCCATGCATATATATGCACCTTAGAATACCATATTTCTCTTCTTCCAACCTTTTATAAACAGATTTAGTTAAGAGGAATAAAATCTTATATATTGTCTAGGTAGTTGCTGTTGCCAGGACTTTTTAATCCATTGTATAAGTCCATATTTCCATATGTATCCTTTTTCCCAAAGGATTTACTTTAATAATTTTTGTGCTGCAGCTATGCTACTGAAGAATTCTTTCTGTATTTCTATCTCTAAAAAATTAATGACAGTATTTTGTCTTTATTTTTAAAAGTAGTTTGCATTGAGTATTAGTTTCTAGGATGGTAATTTTGAAGTTTATATTGCTAGTTTAAAAATATTACTTCACTGTATTTTCACCTACATTGTTTCTTACAAATATACAACAAGGCTAACCTTTTTTTTCTTGTAAGAATTTTTTGTAAGCTCAGAGTGGTGGTACATGCCTATAATGCTAACACTAGGGAGGCTGAGGTTAAAAAAAAAAAAAAGATCAAGAGTTTAAGGCCTAAGCTACATAGCAAAACCATATAAATGCTACATATAATGAAAAATAATTTTCCTTATACTAGTTTTAATTCAGAGCTGTCTTAGTTTAGTTTTCTTCATGTTTCTGTGCTTGAGATTTCTGAGGGTTTTGGTTTTTGTTAACCTGTAGGCCCAAATTTATCATCAAACTTAGAAAGATTTTGGTCAGATTTCTCCAACTATTTCTATTCCAACTTTTCTTTTTTTTCTCCTTAAAGGACCCTAATTAAATATATATCTGGCGGTGCAATGTTTTGCTACAGCTTTCTCTACTTTTTTTAATCTTTATTTTTACTACTCCATTTTCTATGTTGTGGACAGTTCCTGTTGCAGTATCTTCACATTGACTCATCTCTTCTTAAATAGGGAATCTGCTCTTCTCCAATGAATTTTCACCCCACATATTATAGTTTTTACCTGTGAATGTTCTTTTTTTTTTTATTTAATTTTTTTTTATTGTAAAGATACTATACAGAGGGTTACAGTTACATGAGTGAGGTAATGAGTACACTTCCAGTGAATGTTCTTTTTGAGTCTGCTATATCTTTCTATACGTGACATTTTTACTATATGTAACACCGTTTTTTGTTTCATTTTCTTTTGTTTGGGGATGTTCTTTTTTGCCAGTCCTGGGGCTTAAACTTAGGGCCTGGGCACTGTCTATGAGCTGCTTTTGCTCAAGGCTAGCACTCTACCACTTGAGCCACAGCGCCACTTCTGTGGTACTGAGGAATCATGCATGCTAGGCAAGCACTCTACCACTAAGCTACATTCCAGGCTGTAACACAGTTTTTTAGTAGCATTCTTAATTCCTTTTCTGCTAGTGCTAACATTTGTGTCATTTTTTTTTTTATTTGAGCTGTCTCTTCTTAGGGCTAACATTTGTGTCATTTTTTTTATTTGAGTTGTCTCTTGTTATGGCTAATATTTTTCTACTTATGTACATATTATTAAATTTTGTGTGTAACATCGTTTGGATTTTAAATTTCTATATGCCATACATTTTTTTGTATTGTTTTTCTGAACATTTTTTTTGTGGGTATTTAGAAGCCATTTCTTTTCTTCAGATTGTGTGTGTGTGTGTAAGTACACACACACACACACACACACACACACACACACACACACACACACACACACACACACACACACACACATACATGCATTTTTAGAACAAGAACAGTGTTCCATCTAGGGCTGTTGACCAAAAAACAAGACTCTTTAATGTACTCTTCTTTCTTTATGTGTGTGCTGGTCCTGGGGCTTGAACTCAGGTCCTGGGCACTTTGTGCTTTTGTGCTCAGGGCTAGAGCTCTGCCATTTAAGCCACAGCTCCATTTCCAGCTTTTTTGGTGTTTGAATGGCGATAAGCATCACACAGACTTTCCTTCCCTAGACTGGCTTTGAATGGGCTTTGAATCAGGTCTCAGCCTCAGCTCTCAGCTCTCAACCTCTTGAGTGGCTGGGATTACAGGTGTGAGCCACCGGCACCCTACTGTTCTGTGAATCTTTAAGCTTCTGGATCTGGCTGGTGGAAGTAGTGACTATGACCTGTGAGTGCAGAGCACTCCGTCTTTTCTGTGTATTCTTTCCTTAGCCTTGAGAAGTTTTCTCATTTGTATGTGCTCATCCTAACCTAGTACACTGCTCAAGGAAGAGCCTCTAGTGCTGCTTCTGTGCTGCTGTCTCCTCTCTAGAACTTGGTCCTGTAGCCAAGTTCTCTCACCACATTCTTCTCCTTGTGGCCATATTCTCCCTGTCTCATCAACTCAGTTTGCCTTCCACTTAGGTAAGCCTTCAAGTTGTTAGTCGATCTCTGTTACTTCATTTTGGCTAAGTAAAAGTCCTCTTCACTTTGTGCCTATATCAGACAGATCACTGTTATTTTCTCTCATTTTAAGTGCAAAAAACATACACACCTAACAAACTTAAAGCATACTCATAATAAATGTTAAGAAGAGTTAAATTATCTCTTTCAAATTCTACAAACAGAGTCCTCTCTAAACCCCTCTCAGCCTGCAGACCTGTTCCAGTGCTCCTTTCCTGTCCTTCCTTAAAAAGTGAAATATTCAGTAAAATAGCTCAGTTAAAACTTTAACAATTTAAATTTGTTTGAAAGATTGACATGAAACTCAGCAGTACCACACTTAAGGAATGAAAGCTGCCTACTTGCAAGTGTTACCTTCAGCGCTCACAGCAGCTATAAACCCCCAGGCGGATTAGAAGCCCCTCCCATCCTCACTGAACAGCACTCCTCCTGTGTGCCCAGTCTCCAACACAAGAAAGTTTCTTCCTATAGTCTTGAAACGGCTAAGTTCTCCCAACTTAAAGACCTTCTATGTGCATCATAAGTGAACAAACACCCATGATAAGCTTTTATCTAACTACTTGTCAATTTGTTTTAAATACTTGGTCTTTTTGTTTTTAGGAACATAGCTACAGTGTAATGGACAGTCCAAAGAAACTTAAGCATAAATTAGATCATGTGATCTGTGAGCTGGAAAATACCAAGGAAAGTCTACGGAATGTTTTAGACAGAGAAAAACATTTCCAAAATTCATTGAGAAAAACGATCAGGGAATTAAAGGAAGAATGTCTGATCAGCCAAGAAACAGCAAATAGACTGGACGCTTTCTGTTGGGAATGTCCAGAGAGCATGAAATAAGACTGTACTCTGAAAGAATTTCATGTCTGGTCTACCAACAGTTGGTATTCACCCAGCTTCTTAGAAAATGGCTGTCACATACTGTCATCACTAACACCATTGAAAGCTCTTCTTTGGATCCTCTGGAGCATTATGAATTATAGTTACCCAAAGACTCCTTTGAAGATGTCTAAAAATACATGGTAGTTACCAGTTTTTTCTGTATGTGACTCACAACCATTGTATTTTATAGATTTAAACTAGTGCCAGGTCACTTATGATGCTAAAAACCACAAGAAAGTTCCACAAAAATAAGGACATAACATCAAATTCACCATATTAAGCTCTAGTAGTAGAAGCTAGACAGTTCTTCAGCAGCATCGGATTTTTGGCTTCAAACAAATACCTTATGCTTTTTGGTAAGTTTAATTTTAAATGTATTTTACTATAAAGTAGAATTCATTTATAACACAAATCCACTTTGAAGCCATCCCAAGTTTCTTCGGGTGTTATTAATTCTAAAGGATCTGTTTCCATGGCACTGGTCCTGAGAAGAACTCATGTAAAGATATTTTTGCCTTTTGCTGGGCACTCGTGGTTCATGCCTATAACCCTAATTACTCAGGAAGTTTAGTTCTTAGGACTGCAGTTCTAACACAGCCTGGGCAAAAAAGTCTGTGAGATCCTTATCTCCCAATTAGCCAACAAAAAACTGGAAGCAGAGCTGTGGTTCAAATAGTAGAGCACTAGTCTTGAACAAAAAAAACCAAGGGATGGCATCCAGGCCCTGAGTTCAAACTCAAGTACTACCAAAACTTTTTTAAAAAAAGATCTGTTACCTATTAAAGTTGTTAAGAACCGTTTGAAGAAGATCCCTAATAAAATTTCATTTTGACAGTACATGAATGCTTTGGTACAAACCAAAATAGTGTTAAAAACAAAACAAAAAGGGTCATCAATTTGACATAAATGGCTACTTGTTCTAACAGCTATGAATTTTTTTTGCTTTATGACTAACTTATCATATAGGTATGCCTTCAAAGTATGAATGCCAGAGCTACCTGAATATGTAGGATCCATCCTGCAATCCCAGGGGATCACACAGAGGCAGGCAGGCACAGGAGAAAGATTATTATAAGATTTATTAGAGAGCCCATTTCTCCCCCAGGAAAGGGAGCAATATGGCATCTGCCCCTATCCAGGTAGGTAGCTGTGGAGAGAGGGAGTGGCCAGCTAAATGGCAGGAACTCTAAGGCAGGGAGGAGCTCAGGTCTGGGTGGAGCTAAGGACCTTAGGTGGAGATTATACTAACAATATGTAATGCTGCTTTGTATTTTATAGAAAGTACTATTGCCGAGTCTACTCAAGAGGCAGAAATCAGGAGGATTGAGGCCAGCCTGGTCAAAAGTTAACAAGACTCCATATCAACAAAACAAACCCAGTTTGGTGGTATGCTTCTGAAATCCCAGTTACACAGGAGGCGTAGGTAAGCAGGATCATGGTCCAAGGACACCCATATGGGGGAGTCTGTTTGAAAAATAACTGAAGATAAAAGGAGGCCTGGCCTATGTGGTAGACCATTGGCTAGCAAGTGCAAGGCCTTGAGTTCAAACTGCCTGTGCTGTGCTCTCCACCCCACCCCCCAAAAACACTTGATTGCTGATGCTTAAAAACATACAGAACGTAAACTGGGTATCAGTGAACTCATGCCTATGATTGTAACTACTGAAGAGGCTGAGATCTGAGGATCAAGACTGGAAGCCATCCTATGAAGACTAATTCAAGAAAATCTTATCTCCAGATAACCAGCAAAAAGCTGAAAATGGAGACATGGCTCAAATGTCAGAGTGCCAGCTGTGACCAAAAAAGTATATTAGGAGCATGAAGATCTGAGTTCAAGCCCCAATACTGACATGCCAAAAAAAAAAAAAAGGAGAAGAAATCATTAAAAATAAATAATGGTTGGTCTTCTGGTAAACATAGTAATTAGGAGATTAGACTTTTCCAGGGCTTTATTTATAGAAATAGGTACATAAAACAGACATTTTAGAATAACTTCTTACCAAATATACAAAGACTATATCTTAGTTATAAGTCTCAGAAACAGCTTCTCTAGTAATGTCTTATTAAATGACTGAAATTTAAAAACATCATACCATGATTAGAATAAAAATTGTTAACCCAGCTAGGTGCCAGTGGCTCATACCTGTAATCTAGCTACTCAGGTGGATGAGATCTGAGGATCACAGTTCAAAGCCAGCCCAGTCAGGAAAGTCCCTGAGACTCATCTCCAGTTAACCACCAGAAAACCAGAAGTGGTGCTGTGGCTCAAGTGGTATTGTGGCTCAAGTGGTAGAGCACAAGCCTTGAGCTAAAAAGCTCAGGGAGAGTGCCCATGCCCTTAGACTCTGCTCTGAAACACATGTAGAAAGAATCTTATTAAGAATTCCATACTGTAAGCCAGATACCTATGGCTCACGCCTGTAATCCTAACTACTCAGGAGACTGAGATCTGAGGATCATGGTTCAAAGCCAGCCCAGGCAGGAAAGTCCGTATGACTCTTATCTCCAATAAACCACTAGAAAACTGGAAGTGGCACTGTGGTTCAAGCGGTAGAGTGCTTGCCTTGAGCTGAAGAGCTGAGGGACAGCGCCCAAGCCCAGAGTTCAAGCCCCAGGACCGACAAAAAAAATAAATAAATAAAAATAAACATACTGTAGTCTACCATTTAAGGATCAATTGCTTCATTGTGTCAATAAGAAATAAATTTCACTCTGTGCTGACTTTTCATTGTAATTTTGTGAGACATTAATATCAGTAAGAATTAGCCAGGTGCCGATTGTAATCCTAGCTACTCAGGAGGCTGAGATCTAAGGATCGAGGTTCAAAGCCAGCCCAGGAAGGAAAGTCCGAAAGACCAATTAACTACCAGAAAACTGGAAGTGCTGCTGTAGCTTAAGTGGTAGAGCACTAGCTTTGAGCTGAAGAGCTGAAGGACAGCACCTAGGCCGAGAGTTCAAGACCCACAACCGACAACAATATATATGTATCAGTAAGAATATGATCACTTCAGTTTTTTGTATTTAGGGTTTTTTATGTTTTTATGTGTGCTACATTTTTACACATCATTCCAAACCTTCCTTCTAAGTGAGATTTTACCCACATTTAAAGATAAGGAGGGAACTTTTGTTTTGTTTTTACCAGTCATGGGGCCTGAACTCTGGGCCTGGGTGCTGTCCCTCAGCTCTTCAGCTCAAGGCTAGCGCTCTACCACTTGAGCCACAGTACCACTTCCGGCTTTTTTTTTCTGCTTATGTGGTGCTGAGGAATCAAACCCAGGGCCTCATGCATGCAAGGCAAGTGCTCTACCACTGAGCCACCTTCCCAGCCTCAGGAGGGAACTTTTTTTAACCAGGTACTTGTTATTTAGTTATTTAATCATGTTGAACTAATAATAGGTACCCCAATGAAAAGTTTGGACATAATCTTGGGTTTTATGGCACTATGTTGATAAAGATGGAGTTTTCTTCTCTCCTTCTTTTAAAGTCATCAGTGGTTAATGGAGAAAAACGTGAGCCACTGTGTTCCAACACATCTCCTGCTTCCTGGAGTGAGTCTGGCCTGGAAGACTTCTAAGAGGAAAGTCTGCCTGCCACTTTCACTGCCTGTGTTCACAGTGAACTTGGCCCTGGTTTCCCCAGGCCTGGTTTCCCTGAGCAGAGAGACATCTGCCCACTTACTCTTTATTCTTATAAAAAAAAAACCCACAATTCATCCTGCCCCAAATGCCTTAACACAGCCCATACCTCAGCCCTGGGACAATGGAAAACTAAGTCATCCCATCCCAAAGTTCCTAGGCTGCAAGGTTGGCCTGAGAGCTCCAATTTGCTTTCAACTTTGAGTGGTCTTTAGATCCTGAACACATGGTACACCTGTTCAACCTCAGTTGACCAAGCCACTTGTGACATACCTGATGTGACATCCATCCCTGTATCGTTTAAACTGCTAAGAAAAAAAAAAAAAACCAGACTGGTTGCTAAAGCAAACTACAGCTGTAACATAAAGGAGGGGGGAAAAATCTATTACTTGAAGAATAACTAGAGAAAGTCCACAGGAGAAATCACAGCCCTCCTACATCCGTGTTACTTCCCTTCCCTCACCTGTGCTTCTGATCCTGGAATTGTGTCTGCCAGAGATGAGTGTGCCAGAAGAAGATGTTCAATCAGGAGCACATGGCACACAATTCTTCATCCATCCATGGTTAGCGCCGGTAACTGCAGGTGAGAAAGAAATGCTGAGCTCTTTTCCGTACTGTAGGCCAGGGCCCGTGCTACTCATGGGACAAACAACAAAGACAAGGCCCACTGCTCAAGGAGGCCAGGGACCAGTGAAAACTTCCAGCTGCCATAATCCAGGGATACAAAGGAGTGTCCTATATCTCAGGAGAATGCATTCTTAAATTCCGCTTAATGTATTTTACTGTCGGACAACACACCTGCCTGTACCACATGTTCAGGTTAAGTGGTTAGGTCTCATTCACTTGAAACTTAATCTTGGGTACATAGGGAAGTATATTTGCTGGCCTATTTGATGTATTAGTTTAGTGTATTAAACTCACATATAATTTTTGTTTAAGTGGAGGAGATTGAGCCTAGGGTCTTGGGCATGTAAGACAGTACTCTACCATTGAGCTATACCCCCCACGTCTTCTCTATATACTGTTGTGTGGGTAGACTGAGTAAGATGAAGGCATGCCTAGCCTGCAGGGACACAGAAGAATCTAATGCAAATAGAGGCAAATGGCAGGGATTTGGACAAATAAAGATACTGAGACTGTGAAACTTTTTTTTTTTTTTTGGTCAGTCGTGGGGCCTGAACTCTGGGCCTGGGCGCTGTCCCTCAGCTCTTCAGCTCAAGGCAAGCACTCTACCACTGAGCCATCTTCCCAGCCTGTGAAACTAATAGAGCCTCAAAACTCTAGACAAATTCTGTCCCAAATGTGGATTCTATCAGCATACTTGTCAGGAGAGTACAAGACAAGACCCTAGATGGAAGAACCAAGCAGACAGATCTGGCTTCAAATCGTAGGCAGGCTTGTCACTTTACTGCTTGTAAGACTAGTCAAGTTACTGACTTTCTCTGAACATTTACAAAGTAGATACTCAGTTCCTTAGCGGTGGGTATAGAGAGAGAAAGACAGAGAGAGAGCTGTATCACAGACCATAAAATGAGCCATGTTTCTTATTCTTTTTTTTTTCTTATTTCTTTTTTCTTTTCTGGTGCTGATTCTGGGCTTGACCTCAGGGCCTGAGTGCTGACCTTTAGCTTTTTTTCTCAAGGCTGGTACTCTACTACTGAAGCACAGCTTCACTTTCAGGTTTATTTTTTGCTGGTTAATTGGAGAAAAAAAGTCTCATGAACTTTCCTACTTGGGCTGGCTTTGAACCTCAATACTCAGATCTCAGCCTCCTGAGTAAATAGGATTACAAAGGTGAGCCACTGGTACCTGGCTTTTTTTCTAAATCTCACCCCAGAAACATTAAGAACAGGACAAAGGGCTAAAAGCAAGAGGAGGAAATGCATTTAGTAGTGCTTTGGAGTGATAGTTGCATGGACAGCAGTGAGCAGGTCTTCATCCTTTAATTTACCTTCCCTCTTCTGTGGCAGTTCAAAAGCAAGCAAAACATTTTCCCACTTGAAGAGAAATAGTTAATGACCACCCCAACTTTAACAAGCCACTAATCCATTTTAGATACATTTATTCATTCATACACATTAATTCACTCATTCAAACAGTGCTTCCCAAAATGTGGTTGGCAAACTGGGCAGCAGTGGTTCCTACCTATAATCCTAGCAAATCAGGAAGCTGAGATCTGAGGATTATGGTTAAAAGCTAGCCTGAGAGTTGGGAATGTGGCGTAGTGGTAGAGTGCTTGCCTAGCCTGCATGAAGCTCTGGGTTCGATTCCTTAGTACCACATACACAGAAAAAGCCAGAAGTGGCTTTGTGGCAGAATGCTAGCCTTGACCAGAAAGAAGCTCAAGGATAGTGCCCAGGAAAAAAAAAAGCTAGCCTGAGCCAGAAAATCCATGAGACCCTTTCCTCCAATCATCCACCAAAAAGCCAAAAGTTGAGCTGTGGTGCCACTGGTAGAGTGCCAGCCTTGAGCAAAAAGGCTCAGGGACAGCACTCAGGCCCTCAATTCAAGTCCTGGAATTGACAAAAAAAAAAAAAAAAAAAAGGAGGGAATTCACAGGCCAGTGTTCAGATTCTAGAGCTTACAGAATAAAGATCAAGATTTTGTAGCTTATTGGTTAGTCCATCCAATTTTGCAGGACTTTCTCATGACTGAAACAACAAATTGGCATTCTGAAGCAAGTGCCTTGTCTCCTTCAGCTTCACCAGCTGCTACTGTGGGAACACTGTTTCACAATACCAAGTCCTCTGTGAAACAGTCTTTGAACTAACCTAAGCAGTGGTTTGTGGTCAGATGACTGAGGAATTCCCAGCAAATTTGTGTCAGATAATAAACTTCTCAGGTCTTTGGGGCAGAGATGATGCATTTGAAAAGTATCCTCACCTCTGACACAGCAGATCTAGGCTTCATGCTTTTTTAAAACAGTAGTGGTTTATTAAATAAGGAGACTGAGGTGTACAGGCTGTGCAGAATGCTGAGCATAAATCCTAGTGATGAGTGCCTTGTGGAAACAGGCATTCAGCTATAGACTTGCAGTAAGTATGCTCAACATATAATTTCAATAAAAAGGCTGCTGGTGCTTATTGAAAGAGTAGCTTTTTATAACAGTACAAAATGAAAGAAACTACTTTTGAAATTCTGAGAAATAAACTAAAAAACTGTGAAGACCAAACCTGTTTCAGTTAAAAAAAAAAAAAAAAAAAAAAAAAAAAAAAAAAACCTGTAGGGCTGGGAAGGTGGCTCAGTGGTAGAGTGCTTACCTTGCGTGCATGAGGCCCTGCGTTCAATTCCTCAGCACCATGTAAACAGAAAAAAAGCTGGAAGTGGCGCTGTGCCTCAAGTGGTAGAGGGCTAGCCTTGAGCTCAAGAGCTGAGGGACAGCGCCCAGGCCCAGAGTTCAAGTGCCACAACTGACAAAAAAAAAAAAAAAAAAAAAAAAAAAAAAACCTGTGAAGGAATTGAAAATGATACTAGAAAACAAAGACCTCCCATGTTCATGGATTGGTAGAATGAACACCTGAAAATGGCCACACTGCCAAAAGAAACCTACAAATTCAATGCAATACTCATGAAAGTGTCCCAATATCATTCCTCACAGAGATAGTAAAAAAATCCTAAAAGTCAAATAAAGATACAGAAGGCAGGGCTGGGAAGGTAGCTCAGTGGTAGAGCACTTGCCTTGCATGCTCAAGGCCCTGGGTTCGATTCCTCAGAACCACATAAGCAAAAAGAAAAAAGCCGGAAGTGGTGCTGTGGCTCAAGTGGTAGAGCGCTAGCCTTGAGCTGAAGAACTGAGGGACAGCGCCCAGGCCCAGAGTTCAGGCCCCACGACCGGACCCAAAAAAAAAAACAAAAAAAGGCCTTTATTAGCCAAAGCAATCCTGAGAGGGGGGAAAAAAATCAATGCTTTTAAGATAGTTATATTTTAGCTCAATAGTTATTTCCCCAAACATGTATGTATGTATATGATGTAAGACACTATATGTAGATATATATAAATATAATGTAAGACACTATTTTGTTTGTTTGGGGGGATTTTTGCTGGTCCGAGGCTTGAACTCTGGGCCTGGGCACTGTCCTTGAGCTTTTGTGCTCAATGTTAGCATTCTACCACTCGAGCCTCAGCTTCACTTCCAACTTTTTTTGTAGTTCAGTGGAGCTAAGAGTCTCATGGACTTTCCTGCCTGGGCTGGCTTCAAATTGCAATCCTCAGATCTCAGACTCCTGAGTAGCTAGGATTACAGGCATGAGCCACAGGCACCTGGCCATAATATTATTTTGTACATTATAGAATAGATAAATGGACAAATAAATTTTTACCATATCACATTTTAATCATGTTTTATTGTGAGGATATTTCAGACCCATTCTCCCTTTAATCTCTAGCACTGCACAAAGACAAAAACACAAACTCTTCAAGTCATTCTGCTGCACTCCATCCTTTCTAGTAGCTTTTACCCTCTGGCCCCATTCCCTCCTCCTTTGGGCTCAAACCCAGGAACCACCATTTACACTCTGAGTTCAGCTGTGTTATACTCACATATAAGGGAGATCATGGAACAGTGAGGTTGAGGTTGGTGTGGGAAGGAGGAGGGCAAAATACAATGTAGCCCAGGCGCCAGTGGCTCACTCCTGTAATCCTAGCTGAGATCTGAGGACCATCTTAAAGGCATCCTAGGCCAAAAAAAAAAAAAAAAAAACTGTAAGACTTTTAGCTCCAAAACACTACTCAAAAAAAAAAAAAAAAAAAAAAAAAAAAAAAGGCTGAAGTGGCTCAAGTAGTAGAGAACTCACCTTGAGCAAAAGAAGTTCAAGGACAGCACCCAAGCCCAGAATTCAAGCCCCAGGACTGATTTTTTTTTTAAAGATACATTGTATGTATATACAGAAATGTCAAATAATATTTTTCTTTATTTTTATTTACTTATTTATGTCAGTTGTGTGGATCTTGGGTCTGGGTGCTCTGCCTCAGCTCTTCAGCTCAAGGCTAGCGCTCTACCACTTGAGCCACAGCGCCACTTCTGGCTTTTTTTTCTTTTTGCTTATGTGGTGCTGGGGAATCGAACCCAGGGCCTCATGCATGCAAGGCAAACGCTCTACCACTGAGCCACATTCCCAGCCCAGAGATGTGTTAATTTTTGAGAAGCACACTTCACTTTTCTGTGGCCAACACCATTATCTGGCCATATTTTTCTGAAAAGATGGGAAACAGTTTTAACTAGAAACCAACATGGCTGTCCAAAAGATTGAACTCACCAGGGCACCATGGACACTTGCAAATTTTAAAATGAAATCCAAATATATTTTATCAGTTAAGACTAGAAACCAGGGCTGGGACGTTGGCTCAGTGGTAGAGTGCTTGCCTTGCATGCCTGAGGCCCTGGGTTCGATTCCTCAGAACCACATTAGCAAAAAGAAAAAAGCTGGAAGTGGCGCTGTGGCTCAAGTGGTAGAGCACTAGCCTTGAACTGAAGAGCTGAGGGACAGCACCCAGGCCCAGAGTTCAGGCTCCACGATCGGACCCAAAAAAAAAAAAAAAAAAAAGACTAGAAATCATTTTTGCAAGGTATTTTTTAACATACTTGATGGCAAAAAAAAGACTCTGTGCCCAGAAAAGTCAGTGCAAGAATTGTTTGTAGGAATAAAATATGAAAGTATCCCCATGGCTACCAAAGGCCAAATGAGTCAGTAGAACTATGTGAGCCCATAGAAGTAATAGGCAATAACTCAAAAGACAGAGAGCTAGGATTACAAACTCACACCTGTAAATACAGCTACTCAAGAGCCTCAAATCTGAGGCTCACAGTTCAAAGCCAGCCCAAGCAGGAAAGTTCCCTGAGACTCTTATCTCCAATTAACCACCAGAAAACCAGAAGTGGTGCTGTGGCTCAAGTGGTAGAGTGATAGCCTTAAATGAAAAAGCTCAGGGACAGTGCCCAGGCCCTGAGTTCAAGCCCCAGGACTGGCACACAGAGCGGGAAGGGAAGCAGGAAGGGAGAAAGCCATGCCACATTGTTACTTCTTGAAGAGGGGTATATACTTCTTTGACAAAGAGAAAAAAGCAGGAACAGAAAGAACAGAAACATTGTAGTCACAGATAGAAGGGGGAAATGATATGGTTTGGATATAGCTTTTCTCCACCAAACTAGTGTTGAAACTTAGTCCTCAGGGCAACTGTGTTGGAGGCAGAGGTGATAGGGTTGTGAGAGTAGAACCTCAAGAAGGGATTAATGTAGTCATCTCAGGAGTAGGATAGTTATGGAAAGAACTGGTTATTACAAAGCAGCCCTTCTCTTGTCGTTCTTTCTACTGTGTTATGATGCAGCATGAGACCTCGCCAGCAGCCAGTGAATATTGAACCGCCCAGCCTCTAGAAGTATGAACTCAATAAGTCCCTTTTCCTTATAAATCATTCTGTCCCAGATAGCCTGTCATAGCAATCAAAAACAGACTAAGACAAAAGCAGTCTGTAAAATCCAAGCAATTTGTAAAGCTGATGTTGCTTGTTCGTCTATTTGTCACCTCCCTAGAACACTGAGTAACAGCTGGTAGGGAGTCTTTGGTTACTATTTCTTGTGATAACCTGGAAATTTCAAAGACAACACTTAAACCCCTGCTGGCTTAACTATTGAGATTGTCAAAACCACTGTCTGGGTAGGTGTGGTTACTGAGCTTGGCTGTGACTGATCACCTAACCATACTCTAAAAATACCCGCCTCCAAGCCCTGCCGAGAACATTGAAATACAGCTTTCCATCTTAACTCAGGAAACTAAAGAACCTGACATCAAAGTCCTGACACATTCACAGAGATCAGAGAGCAGTTTTCATAAATCCTCACAGTTCTGTCTTTTCTCTGTTTCAGACGTCCATGTTCAAAAGAAATGTTTCAGGAAGAAAATGATGTTTCTAGGGAGAATGACAGCTGACATTTAATTGAGTAGTGATCGCTATTCCAAGTGCTTACCATTTAGTAACCTTATAAGGTAGGAGCTGTCAATCTCACTTCACAGCTGAGGAAAGGTAACAGGGAAAGGTTAACGCAACTTGCCCCAGACCTCACAGCTGGGAAAAATATGTTAAGAACAATTACAAGGCTCACGTTGCTGTCAGCTCTGATCTATGATGCCAGGTGCAGAGATTTCCATTTGCTAAACATTGAATTGTTGAACATTCACAATTCGCAAAGGTGAGAATTCAGTCGTGCCATTCAGAAGCATTGCGAGGATGAACTGTGACCTCATGCTGTGTCTGAAGCTATGGAAAGCCCACGGTGACTCATGCCCACCATCTGGATGTGTCTGCTGCTGCTGCTGCTGGACACAAACAGAGCCGCTGAGATCTCAGGGTGAAGTCACCTCACCACACACACAAGCAAGACACTCAGGTATGCAGGGGTGTCTCCAGCTCAGGAGTCTGTCTCGTAAGCTGGCTTCTCTCAACTCTCAGAAAGGATGTGTGGAATGATGAAAGATCAGTCCTCATCTCTGCTAATCTTTCTCTCCACCACAGTTTTTCACTTCATGATTGTATCTCTGGACTGAAATCAGATACAAGAGTATAAACATGAATAACACTTCTTTCTGCTTTTCAACACTAAGCTTCAGAGAATTTTCCTTCCCTGTATGATTGGCTACTCTAAACCATCTTTGCATTATTTCAAACCACATTCAGTACACTGTGTATGTCTTCCGGTACAACTGGATCCACTCCTTAAAATGTCAGGACAATATCATTTGAAATGACATTGTTGTATCTGCCTGCTTTGTTAACAGAGTAGCCTCTTTCTTCATGACCATATGTTACCATACAACTTCAACTCAAAGGCAGAATGAGTGCATCTTTTTCCAGTTGAAGCAGGACAGATGAGAGAAAATAAAGTAAGGGAAACATACCAGAGATTCGGGGATTAAACACTGTAGATAGTAGCTCTATTAGAAGCACCTAAGCACTGTCTCCTTTGCTTTATACCATATAATCCTTCATAGATTGCTACATTTAGGGGAAAAAAAGAAAGAAAAATAAGCAAGAAGTAAAAACAGCATCTCACTCCCTCTGATCTTTCCTATTTGCACAAATAATTAGTATGTGCCCTGAAGACTGTGCAAGAATATTTTAGAGAGGGGCTGGGAAGGTGGCTCAGTGATACAGTGTTTGCCTTGCATGTATGAGGCCCTGGGATCGATTCCTCAATACCACATAAGCAGAAAAAGCCAGACGTGGTGCTGTGGCTCAAAGTGGTAGAGCGCTAGCCTTGAGCTGAAGAGCTGAGGGACAGTGCCCAGGCCCAGAGTTCAGGCCCCATGACCAACAAAAAAAAAAGAAGAAGAAGATTTTAGAGAGAAACTCATCCTGACAAAATGACTTCTCAACATGTTTAGGGAATAAACGTCTATCAGGCATGGACACACTTGTATTAGGAGCACATGACAGAATTCACCCTTGGCTTGAAGAAATGCCCAAATATGAGACCCAAGTGTACTGCACGGGTCAGTCTTGAAGTCTCTGGCTCAATTAATAAAATGCTGCAAGCAGCAAGAGTGATTAAATGGGCCAGGTGTGGTAACAAAGGGGGAACACTTATCCTAAGCTGAATTTGAGCCAAATCCACACAAACCTACTCTGTGTGTCCATGTGTCTGTGTGTGTCTGTGTGTGTCTGTGTGCCTGTGTCTCTGTGCCTGTCCTGGGGCTTGTACATGCATGAGCATTGTTCCTGAGATTTTTTTGCTCAAGGCTATCACTTAAAGCTAGCCACAGGCTTTTTGTATGTGTCTCATGGACTTTCCTGCCCAGGCTGGCTATGACCCATGATCCTCAAATCTCAGTCTCCTCGGTAGTCATCAGCACCTGGCCAAACATACTTTTTCTACAAAAATGTTAAGCACTCATTGTGCTTGTTATCAGATATACCTGCACACGTGTCTGGGTGTGTACGTGTACTCTGTCTTCACTTTGTTTTACTGATGATGATGTTTGGTCTCTACTTTTGATGTGTCCTCAAATACTTCTTTGTGACACCATGATGGAATTGGTACCCAAAGGCTAGGCAGAGATGTCTTCCCTTTTGGAGACCTTCTCAGAGCATTAGCAATCATCAACTTTGTAACAATCCTTTGGCAACTCCACCAGAAAAGGAAAAAATGCCTCCATACCAGTAATCCAGTCACTTACACAGAAATCTTAGGACTAGTGTTGGTTAGGGCTAGCTTAAGTTAAATGCCTTGCCCTAAATCAAGTGGCCATAGAAGGGTCTCGGGGAGCAGCAGTGGAAAAAGCATTGCTGCAGAGAGAGGATTTTTGTTAGTCAAGCTCTTCATGGATATTTGACCTCAGAATAAGAACATCCTTGCTATGATCCTGGTAGACAAAACTGTCTGTAAATGCCAGATCTACTGCAAAAAAAAATCCATTTTTCATTACATTTGACTTAGAAACTAAATTAGATTCCTGATCTCATGACATGATCGAATTGTTGTCCTCCAATTCACTATGGCCCCACCTCATTCACACTGGTTCATTTGTCTGTTGGTGCATTCATGAAGTCAGGAATCTGCTGTCTGCCAACGAAAAGCACTGCAGGTGGCCCCCAGTACAACTACACACTCAGAGGCAAATCTCCCAAGCAAAGTCGCTGCCTTTTCCAGTCTCTTCCTATGGGACACTATCAGACTTCCCACCGGCCCTGTGGGATCCCCACCTGTGGTGATGGAATAATACGTTTCTCAGGATAAAAATCAAAATTTTATTGGAAGACTTGTTTGTTTATTGGTATTATTAAGTAGTAGTACAAAGAGGTTACAATTCCATCAGGCAGGTTATGAGAACAATGCTTCTTGATCAATATCGCTCCTTCCTCCATTCTTCCCCATTTCCCCCTTCCCACACCTACCCTCAAGTTACACAGCTCATTTTTTATATGATGTACATTGAAAATGACTGTATTTGCTCACCCTCCCTCCATTCCTCTGCCCCCCACTTTGCCCACCCCCTCAAAACATGTTTCCACCTGCTGGCATCCATTTTAACAAATGGTACTTTAGTCGTTCAGAGGAGTAATGCCTTTGGATTCCTTCCCTAAGTACACCCTTCTTTAGTCAGTTCGTTTCCATGTAAATGCATTAAGCCCTGTGTGTGTTATCATAAACAGTTGGATTTTAGCTTTTTTTTGAGACAGGGTCTTGTTCTTAACTCGCCTTGAACTCACTATACAACTCATGCTTGCCTTGGACTCAGTGATCCTCCTGCCTCAAACCCCAGAGTGCTGGAATTCTAGCTCTAATCTTAGCTACTACACAGGCTGAGAGCTGGAGGCTTGTGGTTTAAAGTTAGCTTAGGCAAAAAAAAAAAACAAAAAACCAAGCTCAGGACATTCCATCTCCAACTAACCATGATGGACTCAAAGCAAAACTGAAGTGGTAGAATGCTGGCCATGAGCAAACAAGCTAAGCAGTCAAAAGGTCCTACATTCAAACACTGGTAACTTTTTATAACTGTGGCATCCAAAAAATAGAATAAAAGTCATTTAAGGATTCAGGTGGACCTGTTGCAACAATGAGAAGTACAAAATGTCATGTCAAAACCAGCTTTACAATGTCGGTGTGGGGGGGGAGGGGGGTATAATTGGGTGGGGGGAGGGGGGAGGCTGGGAAGGGAGGTGAAGGGTAAACAAAGGAGGAGGCTGCAATGCTTGGTAAGAAATGTATGCATTATCCTGCCCATGTAATTGTAGCCCCTCTGTACAGTATGTTCTCAAATAAAATAAAATAAAATTTAAAAAAATAGAATAAAATGAACCCTAATATACCCAGCACCTAATATTAAATACTGATTGGGTATGGGCAATCTTGCCCCATCTATACCTCCACTCACCTCTCTGATTATTTGAGAAAACCTCAGACACTACACACTTAAATGTTTCATGGTATATCTCTAAAGGAAAGGACCTTGTTTTGATTTTACATAAAACCATGTGTCATTAGTATCTCTCTGCCCTGACCAAAATGTTATTGCCATTCTGTGTGTGTGTATATATGTGTATATATGTATGTATGTGTATATGTATATATGTACATGTGTGAAGTGAGAATACAGGAATGTGTTAGACTCTTGAGAGAAGTAGAAGCAATAGGATGGGAATATAAGAGCACATTTATGTTAATTGGCTCATGCGATTGCAGAGACTTACAAGTTCAAAGTCTCCAGGCAGGCTGGAGACCCAGAGAAGAGCCCAGCTGTTCAGATTCAAAGTGTCTGCTGCAGAACTCCCTCATGCTCAAGAGAGGACAGAGTTTATGCTTTTCAGTCCTTCAACTGTTTAGCTGAGGCTCACCCACACTGTGGAGAGCAGGCTGCTTTACTCTCTCCACTAATATAAATTTGATCTCATCCCAAAACACTCCCTTAGAAACATCTAGAATCATGTTTGATTGAATATCTGGCAAGGAAGGTCAGCCAAGATGACACATGAAATGAACTATCAAAGGGTATGAGGAGGAGAAAAGAGATGAAATTGCCCTGAATACAGATCTAAAAAGCAGGGTGTGACAGAGCGCTAAGGAGCCCTGGGTAAAGCCATTTTTCTCTCCTCGTATTCTGACATGATTGACAGAGACTTGCTAGGTGACAAGGTGAATGAACGTGAGCATGCGCATACAAGCGCAAACCTTTTCCTTCTCACAACTCCCTCTCCAGACATTCACCTCTGCTTTAGTTCCTAAACCCTGCTCACTGCTTGACCAGCACTGAGCCTGGAGCTCATCAAGCTCTTAGGCAGACCTGGTGGCTTATACCTGTAATCCTTGCTACTCAGGAGGCTGAGATCTGAGGATCAAGGTTTGAAGCCAGCCTGAGGCAGACAAATCCAAAAGACTCATCTTCTATTAACCAGCAAAAAGCCAAAAATGGAGGGGTTTTTCAAGTGGTAGAGTGCCAGAATTGAGGGGAAAAAAAGGCCAAGCAAGAAGTCCTGAATTCAAGCCCCAGGATTGGCATATACACAAAAAGACTTAGTTCTTCTGTACTTTTAAAAAGAGGCCAAAAAGGTAAGTATGATAGATTTCACTTCGATTTTTAAAAATACTAAATTTAAACTCAGTTCAGGTTCTAAAGTCAGCATTGAACAGATACAAACATGAATCAGCCTATAGGGGCTCATGTAGTAAAACAACGCAAACCAAAGGAGGCAGCACTTACGAGAGTCTGAGCCAGGAGACGCCTCCTCATTCAGCAACTCATCTGCTCCCTTGGTCTTCTTTCCTCCCACTCTGAGCTCCACTGACCTGATGTAAGATTCTCTTGGCACAGCTGGGCACAGTAGCTCATGTTTATAATCCTAACAGGGAAGCCAAAAGTGGGAAGATGGGGGCTCGAGATCAACCCAGAATAAATGTATGGTAGACCCCATCTCAACCAATAGCTGGGTATGGTGATGAACATCTCTGGTTCCAGTGAGGCAGAAGTCTGAGAGAAGGATGATTCGAGTTCCTGGCTAGCCTGCCTCCCATCTTAACAGAAAAAGCTAGGTGTGATGGCACGCACTTGCCACTCCAGCTATGGGGGCAATAGTAAATAGGAGGCTTGGTGTCAAGTTGGTCCAGGCAAAAAGTGAGACCCTGTCTCAGAAATAACCAGCACACCCCCACGGTATAACCCCTGCTTTCACTGTATTTGATGTTGGTATAATTTGTGGAGGGGAAGGGAAAAAACAAAATGTTTAAATAGGGATACAGGTGGACCCATTGCAACAATGAGATGTACAAGACGTTAGGCCAAAAAACAAACTTTACAACTTCGGCATGTGGGGAGAGGGGAGGGCAGGCAGGATGGGAAGGGATGGTAGGGGAAAAACAAAGGAGGAGGCAACAATGCTTGATAAGAAATGTCCTCATTACCTTGCTCATGTAACTGTAACCCCTCTGTACAGTATTTTCACAATAAAAAAATATTAAAAAATAATCAGAGCAGAAAAGGGCTGGAGGTGTGGTTCAAGTAATGGAATACCTACTTAAGCCAATATGAACCCTGATTTCAAACTCAAAAATCAAAAATCATCATCATCTGAATAAAACGGAAAACATCCTTTCTCACCAAGGGAGGTGACACCTCCATTGGTTAAAATAACAAGATACTCATCAAAATCAAAGTGGGAAATCTTTCAGCTGAAAACAGAGCTGACTGTGGAAAAATTCTCTAGTGCTTTACAAGCTGGTGCCCACCAGTACCATCTGAGACACTTTAAAACAGTCTCTATACCAAGGCCTACCTTCTAGCAATTCTGTATTATAAGCATGGTGTATAGACCTTGGTTTGGTTTTTTATTTTTTTGGTTTGGGGAGGGGAAGATTGAGACTGTGTCTCATTATGTAACAAAGACTGGCCCCAAACTTTGAATCCTTATGTTTCAGCCCCCGAAATGCTAGGATTATATTCAGCAGACATTTCTTAAACTTTCTGGGTCATTCCAATATCTATCTAACATTTCTCAATGTTGGCACTGGCACTGAATAAATAAATGCTTCTCCATGAAGTTCTTCAGATTTCTGCTTGATTGACTTGGCATAAAGTTGAAACAATTTTTTTCCTCCAAAATCATGTAAAATCTATTGCTTAAATGTAAAGGAATGTATAATACATGTAATGAACTCTTCATGTTTAATTTAAAAAATCATCATCATCAGGGGCTGGGAAGGTGGCTCAGTGGTAGAGTGCTTGCCTTGCATGCATGAGGCCCTGGGTTCGATTCCTCAGCACCACATAAGCAAAAAGAAAAAAAGCCAGAAGTGGCGCTGTGGCTCAAGTGGTAGAACGCTAGCCTTGAGCTGAAGAGCTGAGGGACAGCGCCCAGGCCCAGAGTTCAAGACCCACAACCGACCAAAAAAAAAAAAAATCATCATCATCTCCATCATAGCCCAAGCAGACTAAGATGGATCTTTCTTAGCAAACCGCAAAAACTTTTCATCTCCAGTACTGTGAGTTCTGAGCACTCACCCCTCAGCCACCTCTCCACAGACTCCCTAATAACTACACCTAGCTGATAAGGTTCTTAGCATTTATTTCCTTAGATACCCATCGGTTGTCTCCAAAACAAAGCATTTTCATTCTCCCATTTTTTTAATTTATGAAAATGTCGTGTCATAATAGTATTCTTTTTCTAAAATTCAACCATATTCCCATCATCCAAAAACACCCAACCCAAGCAATGACATGCCCAGACCAAAAATCCTGATGCTACTGTGACTCCCTAGGATCTCTCACATCCTCTTCCAATCCCTCCCATCAACTCTTCCCCCAAACTATTCTTGGAATCTTCCACAGCTCTGCTGCCACCACCATGATCTTAGTCACCATAATCTCGGGGAGATGATTGCAGTCATCTGGTGTAACCACACAGTCTTGACCCCAGTGACCTATTCTCCACACTGTGGTCAGAGCTGATCTAGTAAAAGGTAGGACCACTTCATGCCTCTCTGCAGTATCTCCCAGGGGTTCCCCACTGGATAACGATCCAGTCTCCTGTCACTCCACAGCCTCTCCCCTACAACTCTCCCCATGACTGGCTCCAGCTAGCATGATCTCTTCACTGTTGTAGGATACATGAACACCCTACTTACAACCCAGTGCCTTTGTATTGTTTGTATCTTCTGTGTGCTGCAGATAACTTCTCAATCTCCTTTGCTAAAATATCTTCTAGTTAAAATTCCAACCACCCTCACTCCCACATTTTTTACCTCGACCATCTTTTAGTTTTCTGTAGTACTATTAATCTCCTAATACATCCTGGCAAGTGCCTAAGTTATTAGTTGAAATGAGGTCTCAATAACTCTTTGCCAGAGCTGGTGTAGGAGCTTATACTTTGAATTTCCACTTCCCAAGTTGCTGGGATTACAGGGGTGAGCCACAATGCCTGGCTTAAAATAATTTATTTCTGTGTGTGTTGCACTTATTGCTTATTCCCAGTCATCACCACCCTCGAATATAAACCACTGAAGTAGGTATTTTTGTCATACCCCATCCCTAGGAACTGTGTGGCCCAGCATGGACACCCACTAAGTACCCACTGAATAGATGAAGGATGAAGAAATGTTCACAACCCCAAAGCCAAAGAAATAAGATACATTAAGACCGTGATGCTACACAGAAATACAAATGTGAAAGTTTTCTGTAGAATAAGACTATAAGCCAGGCTCTGGTGGCTGATGCCTGTAACCCTACATACTCAGGAGGATGAGATCTGAGGATTGTGATTCAAAGCCAGCCCATGCAAGAAAGTCATGAGACTCTCACCTCCAATTAATCACTAGAAAACTGGAAGTAGCACTGTGGCTCAAAGTGGTAGAGTGCTAGCCTTGAGCAGAAAAGCTCAGGGACAGTGCCCAGGCCTCCCTGAGTTCAAGCCCCATGACAAAGAAGAAAAATATGAAGACGAGGACGAGGAGGATGAGGTGGAAGAAGAGGAGGATATGAGGATGTGAGCCAGCAACTCATATCTGTAATCTTAGCTATTCAAGAGGTTGAGATCTGAGGATCACAGTTCAAAGCCAGCCTGGGCAGGAAAGTCTGTGAGACTCTTATCTCCAATAAACTACCCAAAAAGTGAGAAGTGGAACTGTGGCTCAATTGGTAGGGTACTACGAGGCTTGAGCACAAATGCTTAGAGACAGTGTCTAGGCCCTGAGTATAAACTGCAGGAGCAGCACAGAAAAAACAAAACATTTTTTTAAACTTTATTCCTTTGAAATATGTATCTATAAATTTATGGACAATAGAGACAAGTAGAAAATAAACTAGTTTACTTGTAGCTTTTATATTCGTTAACGTTTAAGTTGAAAACTTACACAAATTTGATTTTTTTTTTTTTTTGGTCAGTTGTGGGGCCTGAACTCTGGGCCTGGACACTGTCCCTCAGCTCTTCAGCTCAAGGCTAGTGCTCTACCACTTGAGCCACAGCACCACGTCCGGCTTTTTCTGCATATGTGGTGCTGAGGAATCAAACCCTGGGCTTTATGCATGCAAGGCAAGCGCTCTACCACTGAGCCACATTCCCAGCCCACAAATTTGATTTTTTTTAAAGCCAGAAGATTACAAAAAAAAAAAATGTTCTTATCAAGCACAACTTTCGCACTGAATCTATAAAAACAAAACCCTGGGCAGTAGCTGCAGTGATTCTATGTCTCTAGTCTTATTGGCCTAGCAGTGCATCTTCAGCATGGAGAATGTGCTTATGGATGTCAAACCATACATGGTTTCTCTGCTTCTGGCTCCCAGCCTTCCAGTACTGCCTCTTTGTAGCACTCAAACCCCTTCATTCTTATTCCTGAGTTCATATTTAATGCCTCTACCAGACTGGGGAGCCCACAAAAGCAGAAACCTATTGCTACTCTCAGCACCTTGACTAAAGAGTCAATGAAAAGTTGGGGGGGAGCCAGGAGGGACGGAGGGAGACGGGAAGGGATGGGAAGGGGAAACAAAGGAGGAGGCAATAATGCTTGATAAGAAAAGTTATTAAGTGGGTGTAAGAAACTACACTTGTTGTAGATGGTTCCTGACTCCATTTCAAGCTATTGACAAGTCTCATTATTTGGAGCTAAATCTGATTGAATTTATCTCTTCCAGCCTGAGTGATGGTGCATGTCATGGGACTTTGTAATCTTAGCTACTCAGAAGACTGAGGATGGCTTGAGTTCACAAGATGAAGACCAGCTTGGACAACATAGCAAGTTCCTATTTCACGCACACATGCACATGTGTACACATGTGCGCGCACATGCACACATACACACACAGCACAAAAATGCTCTCTGTTCTAGAACTTTAATAGGATAACCACCAAGCCTGTGGATTTTGTCCCTTTCTCATTAGTGTTTGTTTGCCTTCTCATCCATCTTGTTTCTCCCTTACACAGTCTCCCTCATTAGACTGTCAGCCCTTTAAAGCCAGGGATTGTGTTGAATTTTGGTTTTTGGATACCAAGGAAAATGTTTTTCTCAGCCAGGCTCTACTGGCTTACTCCTGAGGCTAAGATCTGAGGATCACAGTTTGAAGCCAGACTGGGCAAGAAAGTCTGTGAGATTCTTATCTCCAATTAACTACCAAAAAAAAAAAAAAAGAAGAAGGGGAAACAAAGGAGGAGGCTATAATGCTTGATAAGAAATGTACTCATGGGCTGGGAAGGTGGCTCAGTGGTAGAGCGCTTGCCTTGCATGCCTGAGGCCCTGGGTTCGATTCCTCAGTACCACATAAGCAAAGAAAAGAAAAAAGCTGGAAGTGACGCTGTGGCTCAAGTGGTAGAGCGCTAGCCTTGAGCTGAAGAGCTGAGGGACAGCGCCCAGGCCCAGAGTTCAGGCCCCACGACTGGACCCAAAAAAAAAAAAAAAAAAAAGAAGAAGCTGTGAAAGAAATGTACTCATTATCTTGCCCATGTAATTGTAACCCCTCTGTACAGTATTTTCATAATAAAAAAATGCTGGAAATGGAGCTGTGTCTCAAAGTGACAGAGCCCTAGCCTTGAAGCTAGCTCAGGAACAGTGCCTAGGCCATGAATTCAAGCCCAGCCACACCCCATACACATATACACAACACACACACATACACACACACACACACAAGAAAAGGAAATACTCTAAGTGAAGATCTTTTTTTTTTTTTTTTGTCTGAAATTAGAATTTGAACTCAGGATCTCATGCTTTATACTCGTTGGCAAGCTCCCTTCCACCTGAGCCATGCTTCCATGGAGATCTTTTGAGTAGTTGAATGATTTAGAAAGTAGGACCTCCTACAAAAATAAATTATGAATGAAACAATTATCACTTAATAACAACCACAAACACTCCCTTTCGCAGTTCAGCACTGTGGTTTGAGCTTTACATTAATTGCCTTTTTCACAATCCTCAGAGAGAGAGACTTGATATAATTTGTATCTTCAATGTCTTCCAAAGGCCCATGTGTTGAGGGCTTAGTTGCAAACCTGTGGCATTATTAGAAGGTGGTGAAACCATGGAATTGTATGCTTCCATCAGAAAGAATGACATTGCCCCATTCTAAGGAAATGGAAAGACTTGGAAAAAAATTATATTAAGTGAGCCAGACCCAAAGAAACATAGGCTCCATGGTTTCCTTCATTTGTAATAATTAGTGTATGTCTAGGATAGTCCCAGCAGAGGTTCATAATAGCCCAATATGTACATATGATAGAGGTTCATAATAGCCCAATATACATATGATCATATAAAATGATGCTAATCGAAATGAACTCCAACATATGGAAACAAAAGGCTTTTTTTCTTTGTTGTTATTGTTTTTTGTTTTTAACATACTATGTAAAGTTACTTCTTTTTTCTTTCATCCCCCACCCCTTTGGTTTTTTATTCTGGTACCCTGTGCCTTGTATATACATTTATCTGATTTGGGGAAGGGAAAGGGAATTAGAAAATGGTGAGACAAAGGACAAAGGTGAACATTAATGCAACAGTGAAATGAGAAACACTATGTTGGAAATTAACTTCATAATTTGGGGAGGAATTGGGGGAAGGGAAAGTGGTAGAAAGATGACAGGGGAACAATGTTCCACAAGAAATGTACTCATTACCTGACTTATGTAACTGTAACCCCTCTGTACATCACCTTGACAACAAAATCAAATAAAGTTTAAAAACATAAAAAAGGGGGGGGGGAGGTGGTGAGACCTTTAGGAGGAGGGGCCAAGTGGGAGGAAGTTAGGTCATTGCAGGGAGGAGTGGCCTTGAAGAAGATTCTAGAACCTGGACCCCTCTTTCTTTCTTTCTCTCTCTGCTTCCTGGTCACCATGAAGTGAGCAGCTTTGCTCTACCTCATGCTCCTGCCATGATGCTTTGCCTCACCATAGGCCCAAAAGCTAGAGTCCATTGACTACACCTGGAAGGTCTGAAACTGTGAATCTATACAAACCTCTCTTCCTTAAACACTGATTCTCAAGAGATTTTGACCCAGTGACGGGAAGCTGGCTAATGCAGGAATTTATAGATCAGGTGCATAGGCTCCAGCAAATCTCAGGGACTCGCCACACTCATGTTGCTACTAAGAAAAGAACCAAAATTAGAGCTTTTCCTAATTTCAAGGTCCAGACTCTTGATCACCATGTACCCCTTCTTTTCACCCCTCCAGCAGCAGGCAGTCCTTTTCTAAAGACCCTAACCAAGCACAGATGTGTTATGTCCATCTGTGTTGAATTAGATGAAACCTGGGGCTGGGCACCCAGTGACTCATGACTGTAATCCTAGCTACTCAGGAGGTTGAGGTCTGAGGATTGTAGTTCAAAGCCAGCCCAGGCAGGAAAATCCATGAGTCTTTTCAATTAATTATCAAAAATGCCAGAAATGGAGCTGGGGCTCAAGTGATAGAGCATTAACCTTGAGCACTTTAAAGGAGCGTCGAGGCCCAGGCCCAGAGTTCTAGCTCCAGGACTCTCACCCACAAAAAAGGAAGGAACCTGGGAAGGGCAACTCACTGTTACACTCCCAAAATTTCATGTTTGTTAAAACAATGAGTGTAATAGCCACAAGGAGAGACAGTTTGCTGATTGTGCTTTCCTGACCTCCTGGGCAGAGAAGAGAAGAACCACAGATCCTGCACACAGCAACCTCTATTCACACCTGGTCAGGAAGCCACTGGATCGCGCCCTCTGCCTCCTGCTTTGCACTTTTAACTAAGTCAGCCTCACAGAATGAAGCCATTAAGGAGATAACTCCTGGACAGGTCCTGTCCCCTGCAGAGGAAAATGCACGCACACAGGCAAAGACACGGCACTGGAAGGGGAGATTTAAGGGATTAGAAAGAAGGGGAGGGCCAAGTCATCCAAAACAAAGGAGAAATGAATGATGTTTGAATTCTAAGAGCTTCTAGTTGATAAATACTGTCTGGTATTTCCTTGAAGATCTCTTAGCTTCACCGCAGGCTCTGATGGCTGTGGTCCAATTACCTCAATTGGGCTTCTGTGACTCATCAGCATCCCTTTAAAGCAGCCCTGGGCCCAGGCTGGTGACTGCTCAGGGCAGAAGCCATGGCTCACACACTCCACTCCTCCCGGCTACTGATCTGCTGGCTGGTGCTGACTGTGGCAGAAGGTAAGGATTTGGGCTCATTCTTCTGTAGGTCCACTAGTTAATAAATTGGGTAGAAAGATCAAGTTGATTCTGGGATTATATATACGTGTGTGTGTGTGTGTGTGTGTGTGTGTGTGTGTGTGTGTGTGTGTGTGTGTGTGTGTGTGTGTGTGTGTGTGTGTGTATCCATCTGCAGGAAATATCTAAGCTATTTCCATCAGCCTAGAATCCCATCTGAACACTAGCTGTCTTTAGACGTGTCTACATCTGAACGTCACTCCTACTGAAGCAACAATATTCCCAATATTCATAGTGTAAGGGCTGTGGGGACCACATGACCTACTCTAGTGCTTACTGTATGAAGCTATCAGTATCCACCTTGAATCACAGTGCTGGCCACCTTGTTATATATCTCCAGTGGCATGGCTATTTGTATGTGGTGAGTGTTTGATCTCTATTTGTCACCTTAATTAATCGCATAGGCCTCTTTATTCCAGTTCTATAAGGTTGACCTCTCCTCTTCCTACTTTCTCTCCTTTCCCCCACTGCCCGATCTCCAGGTGACCTGAGCCTTAAAATAAGTTTGCAAACCACTGGCGAAAGGAAAGGGCAGGGAGGGCAGGAGGAAGGAGCAGGAATAAATGAGGAAGATGATCTTGGGAGCCCTGAATCTAGTGTTTTCTTTCACACTTCACCTTAGTTCATAAACTAGATTCTGATCAGGGAGGAAAGACAAGGAGTCAAAGGAGCTGTTCGCTCTTCCCCCATGCCCTGGCTGGAGAGGCTTGTAGGACTTACACAGGCCCTACTCATCCCACAGCAGATTGAAGAGAGAGGTGGCAACATCGGCTGGGGTTATAGGATACCCAGAGACTCTCTAATTCAACCTCTATCCCAACACTGGCCATCACTAGGATAGTATAAATAACTCCAGCCTCCAAGCCCCAATCATCACCTGTTGAAAGTGACATCTAAAATAAGAATCATAAAAAAGCTAGCCACCTGCCATCTTTTTCCAATGTATAGAGATGCATTAGCATAGAACCAGTTTTTTTTTTCACCTTCTCTTCTCTTTGGGAGATTTTGAAAATGTGAAACTTAGCAAGTTATAATGAGAATAAGGATTTTTTTAACTCTATTAAAAAATCAACAAAGGGCTAAGAATGGTGGCTCATTTCTGTACTCCCAGCTACTTGAAAGATACAGACAGAAGGATCACAGTTCAAGGCCAACCCAGGCAAAAAGTTAGGAAGACTTTATTTCAAATAATAAATTGGGGCTAGGAATGTGGCTTAGTGGTAGAGTACTTGCCGAGCCTGCATGAAGCCCTGGGTTTGATTCCTCAGTAACACATAAACAGGAAAAGCCAGAAGTGGCACTGTAGCTCATGTAATAGAGTGTTAGCCTAGTGGTAGAGTACTTGCCAAGCTGCATGAAGCCCTGGGTTTGATTCCTCAGTAACACATAAACAGGAAAAGCCAGAAGTGGCACTGTAGCTCATGTAATAGAGTGTTAGCCTTGAGCAAAAGAAGCTCAAGGCCAGTGCCCAGGCCCTGAGATCAAGCCCCAGGACTGGCAAAATAAATAAATCAATTGGGCTAATAGACACCTGAAATCCCAGCAACTTGGAAAGCAGAGGTAGGAGGATCTCAGTTCAAAGGGAGCCTGGGGTGGGGGTGAGAGGGTAGATACAAGACACTATATGTAAAATAACTAAAGCAAAAAGGTCTGGAGTCAGGGCTCAGGTGATTGAGCCCTTGCCTAGAAAGCATGAAGCCCCGAATTCCAACTCCAGTACACCTGATTAATTAAAATATTTTTGAATAATAGAAAGGTAATGTTTGATTTCTGAATCCAATCAAGCCTTTTCAATGTAGCTTCACCTTATCCAAGCAGGGATACTGGTGAGATGCTGGAAATGGTCTGAGCTCATCATTCTGGATTTGCCAGACTTGGTAGTATATAACTCTCCAAACCCACCCAGCCCTCTTTTCCAAGGCAATAGCTGCTCCCTGTTCCCTATTTCATATCTGTTTGAATTCTGCTTCAAGTCCCAACATGTAAATGCCATAGAATATCACCTTATTATAGGCAAAGACCAATCCTTTCTTAAGACATGTTGTTTTAGGTTTGCAACCACGCTGACACTTTAGAATTCTTCTAGCAGTTGGCGCACCAGCTGCGACCCATGCTGCATCCCACTCTTGGTGCACACCCCCATCCTGCAGCTCCTTCCTACTCCCCAGGCACACACCAGTGTCCTTATCATTTCTGCACATCATAGCACCTGGCGTGGCAACATGCCCATTGTCAAAGTGATTTGACATATCACTAGCATTGAAAGAGGCCACACTCTGGGCTCTAAATTTTTTTTATCTTAAAAAGGAGAGAGATTGCCTGGGTGCCAGTGCCTTCCACCTGTAATCCTAGCTACTCAGGAGCCTGAGATCTGAAGATCATGGTTTGAAGCTAGCCTGGGCAGGAAAATAAGTCTGTGAGATTGTTATCTACAATTAACCACCAAAAAGCCAGAAGTGAGTTGTAGTTCAAGTGATAAAGTGACAAAGCCTTGAATGAAAAAAAAAATCTAAGAAACAGTGCCCAGGCCCTGAGTTCAAGTCCCAGTATTGGAGATATAGGGGCCAGGGGTGGGGGTGGAGATCGACTGGACACTCGTGGCTCATGCTTTATAACCCTTGCTACTCAGGAGGCTGAAATCTGAGCATTGAGGCTTGAAGCCAGGTCAGTAGACACTTATCTCCAAATTAAGCAGCAACCAAACTGGAAGTAGGAGTTTGTCGCAAGGGTAGAATGCTCTCTGTGAACCCAAAAGCTGATCAAGTAGTGCAAAGCTACCAGGTACCCATGACTCATGCCTGTAAAGCTAGCTACTCAGGAGGCTGAGATCTGAGGGTGAGGGTCGAGGTTCAAAGCCAGCCCAGGCAGGAAAGTCCATAACCATCAGAAAACTCAAAGTGTCGCAATAGCTCAAGTGGTAGAATATGTAAGGAGTTTAGTTAGGGGCAGCGCTCAGGCCCAGACTGGTACAAATAAATAAATAACCCAAAAAAATAGGGGCTGGGAAGGTGGCTCAGTGGTAGAGTGCTTGCCTCACATGCATGAGGCCCTGGGTTCGATTCCTCAGCACCACATAAGCAGAAAAAAAAAAAATACCTGGAAGTGGCGCTGTGGCTCAAGTGGTAGAGTGCTAGCCTTGAGCTGAAGAGCTGAGGACAGTGCCCAAGAGTTCAGACCCCATGACCAGACCCCCCCCAAAAAAAATAGTTCAAGGTCCCAAGTTCAAGCTCCAGTAGCAGTGCACACGTGGGCACACACACACACACACACACACACACACACACACACACACACACACACACAGAGGGAGAGAGAGGGAGAGAGAGAGAGAGATTGGATGCTCATCAGTCCCAGAGTCCACAAAATTAATTGAGTTGCAATCAGTGTAAGTAAGTTAATCACAGGACTGATATTTCTTTCTGGTTCAACTCTGAAAGTACATAAGAATTTTTCTAGAAAGTGGAATAGTGGTTAAAAAGTGGTAGAGCATTAGCCTTGAGTAAAAGTCCAGGCCCTGGGTTCAAGCTCCATGACCAACAAAAAAAAAAAAAAAAAAAAGAATTTTTCTAAAACTTCATTGCCATATAAGGGAAGAACTTTATGCTTACCTATCTATGGCAAAGCTCACTTCTTTAAAAATCATTATAGTTCACTACAGCCAGCTATTGTCTGCCCAAATAACCACAGAGTATAGGTAATTATAAAAAGAAAATCTTCTCGTCATTACTGTTTTCTTTAAAAAAAAAAAAATGTGCTGTTGCTATGTGATGAATTTCATGTCTAGACTATAACAAAACTATCTAAAATTTACATCCAGAGTCCAAGCAATATGTTGGCTTTTTCATTATACTCTAGTACTTAATATAAATTATTACTACAAGTGTTCTGAGACTGGAATATTCACAAAAGACAGAGAACTATGCAATGTCTTGCAGAACACTCTTGTAAACAGTTCGCAGAGCCAACAGTCCCTTGTCTTCATAGAAGTGGAGCTGTGGCTCAAAATGGTACAGCCTTGAGCAAAAGAACTCAGGGACAGTGCCCAGGCCCTGAGTTCAAGTCCCTTAGCAACAGAAAGAAAAGAAAGAAAGAAAGAGAGAGAGAGAGAGAGAGAGAGAGAGAGAGAGAGAGAGAGAGAGAGAGAGAGAGAGAAGAGAAAGAAGGAAGGAAGGAAGGAAAGAAAGAGAGAGAGAGAAAGAAAGAAAGAAAGAAAGAAAGAAAGAAAGAAAGAAAGAAAGAAAGAAAGAAAGAAAGAAAGAAGGAAGGAAGGAAGGAAGGAAGGAAGGAAGGAAGGAAGGAAGGAAGGAAGGAAAGAAGGAAGGAAGGAAAGAAGGAAGGAAGGAAAGAAGGAAGGAAGGAAAGAAGGAAGGAAGGAAGGAAGGAAGGAAGGAAGGAAGGAAGGAAGGGAGAGAGAAAAGAAAGTTCCTGGAAGGGAACACTGGACACTACTGGACATCCAAAGTCTTGGAGACATCCTGCTTAAGGTGTGCTTTTGAGTTTCAAGAAGTAAAACAAGGAGGAAGAGGTGACATTGTCCAAAAAGAAATGTACTTATAGCCAGGTCCTGGTGGCTCACACCTATATTCCTAGCTACTAAAGCCAACCTGGGCAAGAAACTTCAAGAGACTCTTGTCTCCAATTACCCACTAGAAAACCAGAAGTGGCTCTGTGGTACAGTGCTAGAGCAAAAGAGCTCAGGGACAGTACCCAGGCCCTGAATTCAAGCCCCACGACCAACAACAACAACATAAAGAAATATACTCATTACCTGAATGGTATGGAATGGTAACTAATCTTTATATCACTTTTATCATAAATAACAAAAAAACATTTAAAAAAAAAAGAAGTGAGCCCAAGTTGCCAGGGGGAAGAAGATGGAGAATGCGTTCTAAATAGTTTGACAGGTAACTGAATGGCAGAACTCAAGGCCTAGCTATGCCTAAAATGACTGCAAACTCAAGATGGAACTTAATAATAGTAGTTTCTCCTGTAGTGGCTAGATTCTTCAGGTTTACAAACATTCAGAACTTGTCAAAAAGGATAGTGATGTTGGATTTAAGCAATTCTGTAGTTAGAGTCCAATTTCAACAATAGTATTTCAGTATGAATATGAGAGAAAAAACTAGCCTGTTATTCAAGGAAAAGATAATCCTTCAAACTAACATAAAAAGGATGTTTCAGGGCTGGGAATATGGCTTAGTGGTAGAGTGCTAGCATGCATGAGGCTCTAGGTTTGATTCCTCAGTACCACATCAACAAATAATAATAATAATGACATTTTTGAAAAAAGAAAAGGATGTTTCTGGAAGCAGGTAGTCCAGCTTGGTAGTCTAGAAGCGTGGTAGTCCATACCTGTTGCCCTAACATTTGGAGGCAGGAAGATCAGGAGCTCAAGAACAGGTTAGGCTACATAGCAAGATCCTCAAGACAAGAGTGATAATGGAAGCTAGGTGTCTGTGGCTCACCCCTGTGATCCTAGTTACTCAGGAGGCTGAGATCTGAGGATCGAGGTTCAAAGCCAGCCCAGGGAGGAAACTCCATGAGACTCTTATCTCTAATAAACCGCTCAGAAAACTGGAAGTGCTGATGTGGCTCAAGTGGTAGAGCACTTACCTTGAGATAAAGAGCTCAGAGACAGCACCCAGGACTAGAGTTCAAGCCCCACAACCAACCAAAAAAAACAACAAGAGTGATGCTGGAGAATGGCGTGATCATCACAGGGATATATCCTCTTCATGTCTTCATCGTCTACCTGCCTCCCCTCAGCCCCAGCCTTTTCTAGTACCTCTTTCCTGGTGTTTATTTTTTGACCTTTGATTTAGTCTTTTCAAAAATCTTAGCCAGGTGCTGGCGGCTCATGCCTGTAATCCTAGCTTCTCCAGGGGGCTGAGATCTGAGGATTGTAGTTCAAAGCCAGCCCAGGCAGGAAAGTCCACTTATCTCCAATTAACCACCAGAAAACTGGAAGTGGCACTGTAGCTCAAGTGGTGAGCACTTGCCTTGAGCTGAAGAGCTCAGGGGCAATACCCAGGCCCAGAGTTCAAGCCCCATGACTGACAAAAAAAAAAAAAAATCTTAAATACAACCAACCTTCAGAGGGACCAGCAATGGAAAACCATTTATTATCACAAGATCTTTTCTCTTTCCTTCCTCTGAGGCCTTTCTCATTTTGTTGCTTCTATATGCAGATCTGGCCTCTGCTACTCTACATTCAACTGGCCAGCCCCAGACCCTCTAGTCTCTACACTTTCCACTAGGGCTAGGAATGTGACTTAGTGGAAGAGTGCTTGCCTAGCATGCAAGAAGCCCTGGGTTCAATTCCTCAATACCACATACACAGAAAGAGCCAGAAGTGGTGCTGTGACTTAAATGGTAAGAGTGCTAGCCTTGAGCAAAAGAAGCTCAGGGACCACTCCTAGGCCCTGTTGTTCAAGCCCCAGGACTGGCAAAAAAAAAAAAAAAAAGGAACATCTACACTTTCCACCATCACCTTCCACTCACTGTGCTTCTTTGATACAATTCTCCAGTTCTTCACTGACTAGCAATGGGTAAGGTGAGCATCTACTGCCATCTGTTTGGCTGTAGACAGAGGTGTGTGAGACTGACCTTTCCAGGGACTGTGAATGAGACACAATAGCTAGAAGGAACCATGGACAGAGCCAGGTACCAGTCTATCCAGTGCAGGTAAGAGACCTGAATTCAACTGTCCTGAAGGTGAGGAGAATCAGTACTCTCAACTTCTGTGGGATGGTTGTCTCCCTCACCCACGCTTGGACACACTTTCAGGCCTCTATTTGTGCCCCAGGGGGACGAAAGAACAGCTTGTTACAGGAAAGCTGTGTTTCCAAGGCCAGCTTAACTGAGAGATTCTGCCAAGAGAACACCTGGATACTTGTACCTGATCCAAATTTCTTGTCAAGAACAAGTTGTGTCATGAGCCTCAGAATGCTTTTCCTTATTTTATTTTCTTAACATTAAGTCCTTTTTCCCCCAGTGACTTTTATTTACAATATACACAATATAAAATCCTCAAATCTTAAGGTAAGGCTTGATCACATGTTATGCACATATACATATGTGTGCTACATACATATTGACATATATAGATGTATGTATATGTGTACATATGACACATATATGTATGATGTATATTCATATCTATTGAATCTAGAATAGATTCTAGAATATAATCTAGAAGATATAGAACATTTCTAAAGAATTCTATGTTTAGCTGGGTGCCTGTTGCTCACACCTAGCTACTCAGGAGGCTGAGGTCTGAGGATCACAGTCCAGACAGGAAAGTCCATGAGACTCTTATCTCCAATAAACCACCAGAAAACTGGAAGTGGCACTGTGGCTTAAGTGGTAGAGTGTTTGCCTTGAGCTGAAGAGCTGAGGGACAGCACCCAGGCCCAGAGTTCAAGCCCTATTACCAACCAAAAAAAAAAAAGAATTCTATGACTACTTCATCTATTAAATAACACCTACCCTAATTCTGAGAGTATGTTTTATTTAATGTCTAACATAATATCCATAGGATTCTTCCATGTTGCTGTGGATATTAGTAGCTCTTTCTTTTCACTACTGAGTACTATTTCGTTGTATGAATATACAGTTTCTTTTTCTTTCTCTCTTTCTTTCTTTTTTTGCCAGTCCTGAGGCTTGAACTCTGGAGCTAGACAGTGTCCCTGAGCTCTTTTTGCTCAAGGCCAGCACACTATCTCTTGAGCCACACCCCCTTTTCCAACTTTTTTCTGTGATTAATTGGGGATAAGGGACTCAAGGACTTTCCTGTCCCAATCAGCTTCTGAGATCCATGGATCTCAGCCTCCAGAGTAGGTTGGATTACAGGTGTGAGCCAAGGGCCCATGGCTTTAATGGCTTTAAATGTGGGCTATTGTTAGTAAGGCTGCTATGAGCCAATTGAACTAGTTCTTGTTGAATACAGTGCATTTATTTCTCTTGTGCATTCAGTTTCCCCGAGTGGAAATGCTGGATCCTAAGATGTGTCTGTTTGCCATTCTGCATGGCAATTCTTACACACGTGCTTTGAGATTTATTTCTCTCTTCCCATCTTTCTCCTTGCCCCTCCCCTAAACACTCTGCCCAGTTCCCGGGCCTGTTTAATGACTTGCCTTTCCCCACAGGAAGGAACCCAGTCACCCCTGCTAGAGGCTCAGGAAACAACGGAAGTCCTACAGACTGCCAGATCTTCACGCTCACCCCTCCGCCTACCACAAGGAGGCCTGTGACCAGGGTCCAGGCCGCCACCACCCAAAATACCGTGCAGCGAGTTCCACAGGGAAGACCCAGAGTCCCCCCTCGCTTTCCAGGGGGACCGTTCTTCCCACCGACCTGCAACCACCGTTTCCATTTCCAGCCTTTTTACTGGCCCTTAGGGAGACTTTTCCCAAATAGGTATTTCCTTGGAAGACAACTCCAGAGTGGAAGCTCATCGGAGGAAAGCAGAGATTGAAGACAACGCAGCCTGCTCTCTGAAAGACACTGCTGTCTCATGACTGTTAGACCAGCTGCTCAGGAGACTGAAATTTGGAGGACTTGGTTCAAACCCAGCCCAGGCAAGAAAGTCTGTGAGACTCTTATCTCCAATTATTGTTGAAAATCTGCAAACGGAGCTGTGGATTAAAATGGTAGAGAACTAACTTTGAGAAGAAAAGCTCAGGGAAAGCATCCAGGCCCTGAGTTCAAGCTCCAGGACTGGCAAAAACAAAACAGAAAACAAAAACAATGATTTATGTTTTATCTTTCTGAACTAAAGTTATTGGACTAGAAGATGAAGAACCCAAAATTACATTGACTAAGAACGGTTTGTTGTCCTTGTTAACAGTGACAATATTGGATTACAGGTTATTTTTGTCTATAAAAATAGGGCAGTAAAAAAAAATAGGGCAGTCACCAAATTATTCTTATCTCACAAAAGATTAATGCAAATAAAAATCTTTAAATGGGTTATTTCAATAATTCCTATCCATACTGAAAAGCCAGAAGAATTAATGCCTTCTTACTGAGGAAAGTTTTCAAAGAGATTAGGAAATGAATGAAAACATTAATGATCTTTTTTTTATTCATTGGGAAACTTACAGAACAAGATGCATTTTAAATTTCACCAATGAACTTTAAAAAGGAATTGTAAACATAAAAGAAAAAAAATGAAACCAGGTACTGGTAACTCACACCTGTAATCCTAGCTACTTAAGAGGCTGAGAGATCTGAGGATCATGGTTCAAAGCCAGCCCGGGGAAGAAAAACTGTGAGACTCTTATCTCCAATAAACCACTCCAGAAACCAGAAGTGGCACTGTGGCTCAAGTGGTAGAGCGCTAGCCTTGAGCTGAAGAGCTGAAGGACAGCGCCCAGGCCCAGAGTTCAGGCCCCATGACCAGCAAAAAAAAAAAAAAAAGATAGGGTAATTATACACCACACACTATAGTTATAAACTGGACTATCTGGCTAACTATAGTATCCAATTTTTTTACATAGATGGAACTAGGAAATACATATATATATGTATAAATATATATATATAAATGGAACTAGGATATATATATATATATATAAGTGGAACCATGAAAATATGTATATGTAGACATTGAATATTATAACTATATCCTCCCACCCTTCCTCTCCAAATTTATTTTAATACGCACTTTTTAAGTGATTGAAGCAATTAGTTTGATAAGTATCTCATTGTTTTTTCTGTAATTACCATAGATCCTAGATCTATGGATCTAGGATCCTAGCTAAAATAGAACCTAGCTAAAATGAAATATTCCCCCTAATTTTTCAACATAGGTCCATGTTGAAATGCATGATTAAAGTTAGCTAGATAAATCAGGTGCCTGTCCCAGCTACTTAAGAGGCTGAAATCTGGAGGATCACAATTCAAAGCTAGCCTGGGCAAAAAAAAAAAAAAAAAAAAGCCAAGGTAGAGGCTGGAGTACATCTCTAAGTGGTAGAACTCTATCTAAAGAAGCAGCAAGCTAACTGAGAATAAGACCCTGAGCTCAAGCCCTAGTACCAGCACACCACACACACACACACACACACACACACACACACACACACACACATACACAGAGTTACCTGAATTGGTGTGTTAACTCTAGAAGTCTATAAAGTTCATTCACCCAATTAGGAGAACCTTGTATTCTCAGGGTACAATTCGAGAAATGGACCCTTACTCCTGTCTCTATAAAATATTTCATGCTCTTTGTGCCATTCATCTTGCCTATAATATAGGAACTTGGGTTTTTCATGTGTGGCCAACTTGTTTCTCTCAAGGGCTATGTGCAAAAGATGCTGTTGCTGCTGTTACAAAGAGAAAACAAAAAAGGTGAAGCCATGAAAATGGATACCTGGGAACAGGAGAGAGATAAATCATTGTGATGTGCTTCCTTGCTACATTAAAAGAGAAAAAGAAAAGCCATCTCCCTTCACTTAATTTATAACAAATCTTCATTATAACAACAAATATAAAGATTTAAACAAAAACCTGTTTGAAATCGTGATCAAGAAACTATCTTTTAGCCGGGTACCAATGGCTCGCACTTATAATCCTAGCTACTCAGGAGGCTGAGATCTGTGGATCTCGGTTCAAAGCCAGCCCAGGCAGGAAAGTCTGCGAGACTCCAATTACCACCAGAAAACCAGAAGTGGTGGTGTGGCTCAAGTGGTAGAGTGCTTGGCTTGAGCTGAAGAGCTCAGGGACAGTGCCCAGTCCCAGAATTCAAGCCCCATGACCAACAACAACAACAAAACCTATCTTTTGAGGCCAGGCACCAGTAGTTCATGCTTGTAATCCTAGCTACTCAGGAGACTAAAATATGAGGATCATGGTTCAATGCCAGCCCAGGCAGGAAAAAGTCCATGAGACTCTAACCTCCAATAAACTACTTTTTTAAAAGCTAGAAGTGGAGCTGTGGCACAAGTGTTAGAGTATTAGCCTTGAGTAAAAGAAACTTGTGGACAGTGTCCAGGCCCTTAATTCAAGCCCCAAGGCCAGCACAAAAAAGAAAAAGAAACAAAAATAAAAACTATCCTTTGAAAAACTTTACATTTCCTTTTGGTTAGAGGAGATATACCAGAAAAGGGTCATCAAAAAGCAAACTTGAAGACAGATAAAGGTCTAGATTTGAATCTCACTTCCATTTCTAACCTGTGTGTGTGTGTTTTCTTTCTTTCTTTGTTTTTTTGGGTCCGGTCGTGGGGGCTGAACTCTGGGCCTGGGCACTGTCCCTTAGCTCTTTAGCTCAAGGCTACTGCTCTACCACTTGAGCCACAGCACCACTTCCGGCTTTTTTCTTTTTGCTTATGAGGTGCTGAGGAATCGAACCCAGGGCCTTAGGCATGCAAGGCAAGCGCTCTACCACTGAGCCACCTTCCCAACCCTATGTGTGTTTTGTTCTACCATACTCACAGCACACCTGTAAGCTTGGTGCTCTTATCCCCCCTCAACTGCCCCAAACCAACCTGGCTTTGGCTCTGATTGGGTTTTCTTTCTCCAAACAGTAGAGTCTAGAAGTGTAGTTCTGATTTTTATCCCCTTTGGAGGTATTGGTAGGTGATATGCAAATTTCAGGCAAACTCAAACACAGTTGGTGGATAAACAGTCTCAATGCATCTGACACTGCACCTGTTGTACAAAACAGACTGCTTCTCCAGTGTTGCAGAGTTAAGGGCCTTTCTCAAAACGAACTGTAGGTAAGGGTGTGGTCCTGTCAAGCAAGTAAGCTGAGCAAACCTGAGGCTCAACTGATGGCTACAACTTCTCTCAAGGTTGGAAATGAATCTGGGCCTGCAAGTTAACATAAGGAAGAAAGCAAAGCCAGACCAGTGTGGACTATTTTTCCAATTTTCATTCATTTGGGCTGGGAAGGTGGCTCAGTGGTAGAGTGCTTGCCTTGCATGCATGAGGCCCTGGGTTCGACTCCTCAGCATCACATAAGCAGAAAAAGACGGAAGTGGCTCTTTGGCTCAAGTGGTAGAGCACTAGCCTTGAGCTGAAGACCTGAGGGACAGTGCCCAGGCCCAGAGTTCAGGCCCCACAACCGACAAAAAATAAAATTTCCATTTGAGAGTTGATTTACATTTCACCAGCAATTTAGACATCATACTGGAAAGCCATGTTTCCAGTTCATTCCAAAGATCCTCTGGCACACTCACAGTGTTCTGACTGGCCATCCTGTCACTCTGCCATTATTCATGGGCCAAATTTCATTTCATGAGGCAAATTTATTTTTATAATTTACCAAACTCTTTCTCTTTGATGCAAGAGTCTCAGTGTAGTTGACAGCTCTTTCCCAGCACCACCCCCTCCTTCATCCCCATGCCACAACCAGCCACTGGCTCTGTTATGCTGACCTGTGAGCCCCCAGCTACTCACCAGCTTCAGGAGAGTCCTGACATACTCGCAGAGACTGGAGGGACCTCACAATATATTCCACGAACCCCTTGAAGCCTGGGCTGATGGAGTGCTTCACGATGTCCACTAGGGGGCACCACGCCACGGGCGGCACCTTCTATTACCTATTTACAATTCTTTTTTAAATTGTTATTATAAAGGCGATGTATAGAGAGAGTACAGTTTATTTGCTATGCTTGTTGCCCACTCTTGGTGCCCAAATAGATTAAGCATGCCTTAATGACAACTGTGCCTATGAAAAGGGAAAAAGGAAGCCGGGCGCTGGTGGCTCACGCCTGTAATCCTAGCTACTCAGGAGGCTGAGATCTGAGGATCGCGGTTCCAAGCCAGCCCGGGCAGGAAAGACCATGAGACTCCTATCTCCAATAAACCACCAGAAAACTAGAAGTGCTATAGCTCAAGTGGTAGAGCGCTTGCCTTGAGCTGAAGAGCTGAGGGACAGCGCCCAGGCCCAGAGTTCAAGCCCCACGACCAACAACAACAACAACAAAAGACTGAGAAATTCAAAATACGCAAACATGCAAGTGTCATGATGAAACCAAAAATTAATCATTAATAATTTAAAATTAATAATTTTAAAGAACAATACATTCTTCTAGCTGGGCAACATTTCCCACTTTTGGGGGGGGCGGGGAGGGGACATTCTTGGCCCGGCCCAGCTACTGTCCTTGAGTTTGTGTGCTCAAGGCAGTGCTCTACTATTTGAGCCACAGCTCCACCTCCAGTTTTTTTGTTTTGTTTTGTTTTGTTTTTGCCAGTCCTGGGGCTTGAACTCAAGGCCTGGGCACTGTCCCTGAGCTTCTTTTGCTCAAGGCTACAAAACTATTTCCAGGGGGGCAGGGGAAACAAAGGAGGAGGCTACAATGCTTGATAAGAAATGTACTCATTATCTTGTCCATGTAATTGTAACCCCTCTGTACAGTATTTTCACAATAAAAAAAAATAACATTTCCAGCTTTTTCTGTGTATGTAGTACTGAGGAATCGAACTCAGGGCTTCATACACGCTAGGTAAGCACTATACCACTAAACCACCTTCCCAGCCCCCCATTTTTTTTCTTTCAGCTTTTTATGGTTAATTGAAGAGTCTCAGGGACTTATTGCCTAGGCTGGCTTCAAACTGCAATCCTCAGATCTCAGCCTCCTGAGTAGTTAAGATTACAGGCTTGACGCACCAGCACCCAGCCCCGATTTTAAAAAAAATTGATCCACAATATATGTTGAATAGATATTATATGTGAGTACATACTTTGGCATATTTGCATTATCCTAAATGGTGTTTGCCTTTGTTTTCAAGGATAGGAAAAAAATCTACAAAGGAAAATCTCCAGTACTTAAGTTAAAGTCTGCTTTACCTGCCGGGCGCTGGTGGCTCACGCCTGTAATCCTAGCTACTCAGGAGGCTATCTGAGGATCGCGGTTCAAAGCCAGCCCGGGCAGGAGAGACTGTGAGACTCCTATCTCCAATAAACCACCAGAAAGCCGGAAGTGGCGCTGTAGCTCAAGTGGTAGAGCGCTCGCCTTGAGCTGAAGAGCTGAGAGACAGCGCCCAGGCCCAGAGTTCAAGCCCCAAGGCCAACCAAAAAAAAAAAAAAAATCTGCTTTACCTTTGTCTTTCTAAAGATCTTTAATATGAAAGTATATACAACCTCAGCAAGAGGCAAAAAACTGTAAATCAAAGCAAGATCATGTTCACCAATCAGCCTGTCCAAATGAAAATTATTGGTAAGATCTAAGAAAATCGATTTCCTCTTATGCCATGGGTGAGGATTGGAAGACCATTTGGCAGAATGAATCAAAACCCAAAATGGACCATAGCTTTCTCCTGCGTCATCAAGTCCACCTTTGTCCAGGGTTGTAACTGTTTCTCCAGCATCCATTCTCAGCTTCCACTGTCTCCATGGAAATATCAACCTCAACCAATCTGCACAATCCCATTTCCTTCCCCTCCCATTAATTCAGACAAAGAGTCCAGAGCCCCAAGCCATCCATCCATCCATCAAGCCAGGCAGTTTTGCCCACAATGACAGCTTCATAGCAATGAGCAGTAGCCAAAGTAGGAGCAATGAGAGAGCAATTTTCAAACTTGGGGAAACACCTCACCTCCTCCCTTTGGAAGCAAATAAGGAAGCATGGAGCTCCAAGAACCTAAGCTCCTGATGTTTTATATTATCTAAACAAAGGTTTTCTTTTTAAAGTCAAACTCAGCTCTAAGTAAGCATGACCATATTTACATAAACACTCACGGGTTTTTTTTTTTCATTTATTGAATGATATTAAACTCTAAATCCTCTAAGCCTATTGCCTGATACATAAAATATGAACAATCTTCCTCCTTCAGAGTTATTATTTCTATGGTCATATATAAATCAGGGTACTAGACAATAATGTGTAGCAAAAGCAGATTGGGTGTGGCTCCTAATCTTTAGAGAGTGACCTTTCAATAAGGTTGGTGAACATTGGTTATTGTTCTTGCCTATTCTTTGGACAGGATATCACACCTTAGTCCAAGGACAAGAAAGTGAACTATTTTGAGATGTGTTATCTGCATTTCCCTTATTCTTGTTAGAGTTCTTCATTAACTGGCAACACACTTCCCAAGGGTGCAGCCAAGGAAAGAGGGTAACTGAGTGAGAGGGGTTTGGGGAGACTACAGCCATTGTATACATACCACAAAATTAAGAAAAGTATGGGAAGCAGCAGTTGAAGGGGGGTGAGAACTTTGGAGTTGGGTGACACTGATCAAGAAGCACTGTACTGACAAACTGCCTTGTTAAATGGCACCTCCTTTGTACAAGTACTTAAAGATAATAAAAAATTAAAAACACTTGCCACCATTTTACAATGTATAAAGCAAAGAATAAAAAGAATTTAAGCAAGGCTATCCAATGGAGAAAATTTTCACCAAAAAATGAAAACAAAGAAAAGTGATGTTTTACCATTTTCTCCATGTATAACATAGTCAACATGAGACACCCACAAATACTTCTAAACACAAAGCTCTAAATTATGAGTTACTTACAAACGATGACATCAAGATTTGTGGTGAGTTGTTTCTCAGAAGAGCACATTAAGAAACAAGCTGTGGGTTAATTATGTTTTCAAGTTATTTCATGTTTGAAACTATCAAGAGAAAAATAAGATTCTTTAGAAAGCAAAATATAAGATAATAACTTTATACAAATAGAAGAGTTTAAGGAATCCTTTCTAATGCAGACATGCTTAACACTAATAATTTAAAAGAAAAAACAGGACTGGGATGGAGCTCAGTGGCAAAGTACTTGCCTAGCAAGTACAACATCCTAGGTTCGATCCCCAGTACCAAAAAAGAAAAGACAAAAATAATAATACAGTTTTTTTAAAAAAAAACCAAGCAAACAAGAAAAAAAGAACAATCCATTCAGTCCAATTCACTAAGATTAGCTAAAACCTGTTGTATGTTCTCTAGTTCCTTGTTAGTGGTTATATACCAAAAGACTTGAAAAACAAGCTGCCCACCTTTGTCATTCTAGTCTATTTAGCACAGGTCAGCCTTACATTGTAGCTCAATTAAGATAAAATGACCAAAACTGAGTCGTGTAAGAAAATACATCTTCTGTATTCCCATTTCAGTGGGAAGCCAGACAATCCAGGAGAATTCAGTTCTAATCCTGGGGCTGATCCAGCTTTGCCAAATCGTCTTCCAAAGACATGTTTTTTTTTTGTTGTTGGTCTCTTGAACTCTGGGCTTGGGTGCTGTCCCTGCACTCTTCAGCTCAAGGCAAGCACTCTACCACTTGAGCCATAGCACCACTTCTGGTTTTCAAGTGATTTATTGGACATAAGAGTTGCACAAACTTTCATGCCCAGGCTGGCTTTGAACAGTGATCCTCAGATCTCAGCCTCCTGAGTAGCTAGGATTACAGGCGTGAGCCACCAGCACCTGGCTAAGACATGTTATTTTATTACATGCTGCTTAGATGATCAGTTGTACAAGAAAATTAACTTGTCGCCTGTATCAGTTACTTTTTCCAGTTGCTGTGACAGCAACAAGGTAATAGAAGAAGAGTTTTCTTTGTCTTGTGGTTTAAATTTTCAATGCAGTCTTTGATTCTGGGTCCATGGTGAAACTGAACTTACACTGGGAGGAAGATGTAGAGGAAGAGGAGGCTGCTCACCTCCTGGATGCAGAGAGCAAGGAAGGGACTGGGGATCAGGTATGATGTAATCTCTAAGACTCATCCCTGGAGCCTTCCAAAAGTAGCGCCACCAGCTGGTGACCCGAGATACTACACACATAAGCATGTGGGAGACATTTAATTTTCCATCTTTTTCTTTCTGGTTTGTTTTGATTACTGTGCTACTAGAGATTGAATCCATGGCTTCACACATGCTCAGCAAGTGTTCAGCCCTGATATTTCATACTCCAACCAAAACACCTCCCCTTATAGCCAAAGTTTCAAAAAAGAGAGTAAACACATTCGTTCAAATTTATTTATTAAATGCCATACAGTGCTGTATATTTTATTTGCACTCTTAATAAATCTAAATTAAATCGATCTATGGAGTTTAATAAGATATTAATTTTAAAACATACACATACACACAGCAAGTCCACTGTCCCTCACTGGTATATATACATATATATATATGGTGTATATATATCATATATATTTCATATTAGTATGTGACTAAATCATATCCTTGTAAAGAGATATTAAATATATCATAAAATTTTAAAAGAGATTACAATCCCAATTTCCAAAATCTTTTTTTTTTTGGTCAGTTGTGGGGCCTGCACTCTGGGCCTGGGCACCGTCCCTCAGTTCTTCAGCTCAAGGCTAGTGCTCTACCATTTGAGCCACAGCGCCACTTCCAGCTTTTTCTGCTTATATGGTGCTGTGGAATTGAACCCAGGGCTTCATGCATGCAAGGCAAGCACTCTACCACTGAGCCACCTTCCCAGCCTTTCAAAATCATTTTTAGTAGTTCTCCCAAGATTCTAACCAGATATCCTCAAGTCTCCACATGTACATAAGTGATTTTTAGTTCCTTAATTCTGAGGTTCACAAGGACTCTTAATAGATAAAAGACACCATATGCAAATATATAAACTCTAAGGGTACTAGAAGCTCAGTTAAGCAAATATTTTCACATTGACTTTCATGTAAAAGATTTAAAGATGTTGACTTCAAGTATGTCTGATCCTCCTACCTAAAAAGATCTGGATCTGTGCACTAGAAAGCACCTGTGGGCTACGCATAAATGATTTTGCACCTTGGTGAATAGCTTTGGGGAGGACCTAAGGGTCTGAGGTAACAAGGAAATAGCAAACATCTCTGGCTTCTGTCCATTCCCATCCTCAAACTACCAGTGGCCAAGAGTGGAGTCTACAATAGAGCCCTTCCCAACCAAAGCCCCTTCAGCAGGTTGAATCAATAGCACTGGGCCCAGAGAAGAGTAACCACCCTGATTATTAGTAACCCTGCTTCCCTATCTTGAATGCATACCTGTTTTTTCAATGAAAAGCACCTGTGCTTCTCCATCTGAAGGTATACCTTTAAATTTCTCCTACTCCACTCATTCCAATTATGTTCCTCTACATAGGAACTTTAGCACCAGAATCTTACAAGCTTACAATGACTTATAAATCATTAGACATACAAGCTTTCTCTACCAGATTTGCCTTACTGTGGTTCTTAGAAGATTAGCAGAGAGATCAGATTCCTATAACAAATATACTGAGTATCAACAATCATGACAGAAACCAAACATATATGTCTATGCATGGACAGTAGTTGTGTATATAGCTTTTATAGTTAATGTAAAAGAAAATTTTTCTTCTATGGATCCTAGGGTTTTTTGTTTTTATTTTTATTCATTCTCTTCAACCATAAACATGTATACAGATCACACAAAATTCAATGCATAAATAACATGACCTTTTATAATGTTTTTCTCCCCTTCTTTTACTCACTTTTTTATCTTAGGTAACTTTAAAGATACAATCTACTAACCGCAAATACACTTCGTGTACAAGAAGCATGTCACTATTCTCTCGTTGGCTATATCTTGAAATAGTACTGGTACATTAGAAACGCGATGGGGTCACAGCTGGGGATGGAGCAGGAAGGACTTGTTCAATCCCCCTTGGATACATTCAGAAGTTTGTCTTCTTCTTATACTAAGCCTTTCATAGAAAAACAAGCAGTTCAGAAGGAAATTATCAAAACACGGGTGCTTCTCCTAGGACATCAGCACTCCCGTTGCAAGAGGACCTCATTTCCAGTGTAAGAGCAGCATCTAGAAGCATGGGAAAGTATTTTCAAACATTTATATGCACTCTGTATATACATTCTGTAAAAACTGATCTCTATTCATTTCCTTTCTCACCTTGTACACACTGATAACATTGGTAGGTGCTAGGCACTGTAAGAAAACCTCATGTTATATATTAAAAGGAGGGGCTGGGAAGGTGGCTCAGTGGTAGAGCGCTTGCCTTGCATGCCTGAGGCCCTGGGTTTGATTCCTCAGCACCACATAAGCAAAAAGAAAAAAGCTGGAAGTGGCGCTATGGCTCAAGTGGTAGAACATTAGCCTTGAGCTGAAGAAGCTGAGGGACAGCGCCCAGGCCCAGAGTTCAGGCCCCACAACCGGACCCAAAAACAAAACAAAAAAACAAATATATATTAAAAGGAAAAAAAAGATTTTAGGCTAGTTGTGGTGGTATACACCTCTAACCTCAGCTATTCAGAAGGTGGAGATTAGGATGGTGGTTTGAGGCCAGACAAAAAGTAAGATGCTATTTAAAAAAAAAAAAAAAAAAGCTTTGCTTTTTTTTTAATCACTGAGTACTCAATGGGAGAGCGTCTCTCTGTCTTGCAAGCATGAGGTTCTGAGTTCAAACTCCGACAGCACCAAAATGACAATCTTTAAGGTAATTGTCAGCCCAAATTATCTTGTGCAGCACACTGTATCTTTTTATGCAGATAATGATTTTTTAAAAACAGATTAGGGCTGGAATGTGGGTTAGTGGTAGAGTGCTTGCCTAGCATGCATGAAGCCTTGGGTTCGATTTCTCAGTACCACATACACAGAAGAAGCCAGAAGTGGTGCTGTGGCTCCAGTGGTAAAGCACTACCCTTAAGCAAAAAAAAAAAAAAAAAAAAAAAAAAAAAAAATTGAAGTTGTAGATGGCCTGCAGTTTGTGAGGTTTCTGTGAATTAGCTATTCACAGTTCACGTGAGCTAAACGAAATGAATGCATGCAAAGACCTCTCCCAAGCTCTGGGAAGAGCCTGCACAATGAGGAATTCAAATCAAATATCTTGTTCACTTTACAGTAAATCTGCCTTTAATGTTACAGATATTGAAAATGCTTTGTGGAGATCAACAGATTAATATCAGCCAGGTGCCAGAGATTCACACTGTAATCCTAGCTACACAAGAGGCTGAGATCTGAGGATTACAATTTAAAGCCAGCCTATGCAGGAAGTCTGTGAGATTCTTATCTCCAATAAAATACACTTGAGCTATGTCAAGTGATAGAGTACTAGCTCTGAGCAATAAAAGGCTCAAGGACAGTGCCCAGGTCCTGACTTCAAGCCCCAGGACCGGCACTTAAGAAAAGAAAAAAAAAAAGCAATTATTTGTTATCTTGGGAAATTACCAAATAATCATTGAATCTATCTTGCTTTACAAACCCACAGGTCAAATGACTGGAAAGCAAGATGAATATTCATCCTTCTTGAGCAATTGCCACCCTAAATTCATATTACAATATACAATAAAATGCAGATTCCTTAAAGAACAAGACATAACCACAAGACTCATCACAGACAAATGCTACTTCGGCTTTCTAAGTGGCATAACTTCTCTGTCAGGAGTTCTCTGGCAATCACCAGAGTATTTCAACTGAAAACTTTCTCCAGTAAGCCACAAAATATTTCTTTTTTTTGGGGGGGGGGGTCAGTCATGGGGCTTGAACTCTGGGCCTGGGCGCTGTCCCTCAGCTCTTCAGCTCAAGGCAAGCGCTCTACCACTTGAGCCACAGTACCTTCGGGTTTTCTGAGTGGTTTGTTGGAGATAAGAGTCTCACAGACTTTCCTGTCTGGGCTGGCTTTGAACTGCGATCCTCAGATCTCAGCCTCCTGAGTAGCTAGAATTACAGGCGTGAGCCACCAGCGCCCGGCTCCACAAAAATATTTCTTATAGATGATTACACAGCTTTAAGGGGAAAATTCAGACCTACCCTGATTAGAATTAAAATGATTGTCAGTGCTGGTGCTCCATCCGAGGCAAATCGGCCTCTGAATCATCTGATGGGAAAGATCCTGATGCCTATAAATCAATAATCAAGCATTACAGATTCAGTAACTGCAAAACAGCTGCTCTCCCAAAATTCTGATGCTGATTGTTCAGATACAAGATGCTTTATTAAATTAACGAGTCATAAACCAAGTTGGTTTCATGGAAAAAGATAAGAGGATATTTTTCTTTGGCCTCTTTACTTATTTATTTATTTATTTATTTAGTCGGTTGTAGGGCTTGAACTCTGGGCCTGGGTGCTATCCCTGAGCTCTTCAGCTCAAGGCAAGCACTCTACCACCTGACTTACAGCACCACTTCTGGTTTTCTAGTAGTTTATAGGAGATAAGAGTCTGGGGCTGGCTTTGAACCATGATCCTCAGATCTCAGCCTCCTGAGTAGCTAGGATTATGAGCATGAGCCACCGGTGCCCAGCTTGCCTCTTTATTACATACATGTTAAAAGACACTTGTAAAGCCACATGCTAAATGTGGAGCTGTGGCTCCAGTGAAGAGCACTAGTCTTGAGGAAAAAAAAAAAAAAAAAAGCCCAGGGATAGCACCCAGGCTCTGAGTTCAAGATCTAAGTCCATCACACAAAAACAAAAACAAAAAAAAAAAAAATCCAAGACAAGCATGGTCACTCAGGAGACTGAGAAAGGACAATCTGAATTGAAAGAGCCTTGCAGCATACCAAGACTCTGTTTCGAAAAATATAAACAAAAAGTGGTAGAGTGCCAGTCTTGGGCAAAAAAAAAAAAAAAAAAAGCCAAGCAGAAGCTCAAGGCCCAGAGTTCGAGCTCCTACCAGCAAAATTAATTAATTAATTAATAAGTAAAAATAAAAACAGAACCAAAATATACATCTGGTCTTCTATGCCCCAGTACAACCCATCTGTCCTCTCAATACAAAACATAAACAAAAACCTGTTGGAAGCATCATGTTAAGATTTCAAAGCAGGTTTTATCACACTATGCTACATAAAGAAATACATGGACAGGAATTCTTAGCCTAGAAGAAGCAGCTATAGAAGAACTAAATGAATACTTCAAGCATGAGGCCCTGGGTTCGATTCCTCAGCATCACATAAACAGAAAAAGCTGGAAGTGGCGCTGTGGCTCCAGTGGTAGAGCGCTAGCCTTGAGCTGAAGAGCTGAGGGACAGCACCCAGACCCAGAGTTCAGGCCCCATGACCGGCAAAAAAATAAAAAATAAATTAGAACGGATAAAGTAGGTGATAAAATGTCAGAGAACAAGAAGATAGATCAAAAGAACTTGTATAACCTATCATAGTGAACCCTGCTTATACAGCTACTATATGTTAACAGAGAATGTTAAGAAATAAAAGAGGGTTGGAAAGGTGGCTCAGTGGTAGAGTGCTTACCTTGCATGCATGAGGTCCTGGGTCCGATTCCTCAGCACCACATAAGCAGAAAAAGCCAGAAGTGGTGCTGTGGCTCAAGTGATAGAGTGTTAGCCTTGAGCTGAAGAGCTGAGGGACAGTGCCCAGACCAAATCCAGGCCCCACAACTGAGAGAGAGAGAGAGAGAGAGAGAGAAGGAGAGAGGGGGAGAAGGAGAGAGAGAGAAAGAGACAGAGAGAGAGAGGAAGGGAGGGAGGGAGGGAAGGAGGGAAAGAAGGCAAGCAGGAAAGAAGGAAGGAGTCTTACAATCTGAAGAATACATAGAAAAAGAGAGTAGAGGGCTGGGAATATGGCTTAGTGGTTGAGTGCTTGCCTAACATGCATGAAGACCTGGGTTCAATTCCTCAGTATCACATACACAGAAAAAGCCTGAAGTGGTATTGTGGTTCAAGTGGTAGAATACTAGTCCTAAGCAAAAGAAGCTCAGGGACAGTGCCCAGGCCCTGAGTTCAAGCTCCAAGACTGGCCAAATTAAAAAAAAAAAAAAAAAAAAAAGGTAGAAAAGAGCAAACAGTCACATGAATTTAGGAGAAAATATCAAAATATCTAATATACACATATACATATATATGTTCAGATGGAGGGCCTAGAATCCCCACAACCCTGCTTTCAATTCCCAGTACCATGGTAGAAAAAAAATCTCAAAAAGGAAAAAGATTATGCATTTAAGATTCCTTTCCCTCTAGGTGCCAGTGGCTCACACCTGTAATCCTAGCTACTCAGGAGGCTGAGGTCTGAGGATCACCATTCAAAGCCAGCCCAAGCAAAAAAATCTCTGAGACTCTTATCTCCAATTAACCACCAGAAAACTGGAAGTGGCGTTATGACTCAAGTGGTAGAGTGCTAGCCTTGAGCTGAAGAGCTGAGGGACAGCACCCAGGCCCAGAGTTTAAGCCCCATGACCGACCAAAAAAAAAAAAAAAGGACTCCTGTCCCCTGGTTAATCATCCTACTGCCAAGAAGGGACTTCCCATGTGGAATTGATATAATCAATCAACTGACCTTTATCAATCAACTGACCTTAAGGTATAAAGATTATCTTCTTGGAAGGCTTACGTGTAACCATGTAAGCTCCAAATAGAAACCTAGTGAGTCAGAGAGATGAGGCAGAAAGGACAGAAATCCACAATGTAAACAGGATTTGCCTGCTGTAGTTGGATTTGAAGAGGGAGAAAGTGAGCCATCAGTCAAGGAATGTGGGTAGACTTCATCTGTCAGCAGCAAGCTTTCAGCCAGGAAGGAAACAGGATCTCAGCCATACAACCATATGGAACTCAATTCTGTCAACAAGGTGAATGAGCTTGGAAACACACTCTCCCTGAAACCCCCGCAGAAAGAAATGCAGCCTTCAGAGCACTTGATTTTGATCTATTCAACTTATGCAGAGAAGCTACTGCACCTAGCTTTCTGACCCAAAAACAGCCAAATACTAAATGTCAGTTTAAATATGGAGTGATGGCCAGGCACTGGTGACTCACAACTATAATCCTAACCATAGGAGGCTGAGAACTGAGGGTGGCAGTTCAAAGCCAAAGCCAGCCCAGGCAGAAAAGTCCCTCATGAGACTAGCCACTCAAAAACCAGAAGTGGAGCTGTGGCTCAAAGTGGTGAAGCACTAGCCTTGAGCAAAAAGAGCTCAAGAACAGCACCCAGACCCTGAGTTCAAGCCCCACAACTGACCAAAAAGTAAAAAATAAAAATTGCATACATATATATATATATATATATATGAAGTGATATGTTAGAAGTGATAGACAATATCTATATTGTAGTTAAATGGCAAAAATTGACTGAAGGATACAAATGAAAGACTCTATACTTGTATGCTATGAAACAAGAACATTTTACGTAAAATAAGATAGACTGAAAGTAAATAAAGGTAGGTGGTAGTTGTGTACCTGATGCACTGCAGTACTGGGAGAATGCAGGTCAATGGCAGCCAGTGGTGGAATCCGACTTTCCAATAGAGTTTTGTTCTCTTTCTTTATTAACCTAGAATTTCGAGCTATATAAAGGTAATCATAAAATGAATTCACAAATGAAAAAGCAGGCATTTTGTTTGTTTCGTATTAACTGTGTCCCAACTACTGTACTTTTTATGCATCAGTGTGTCTACAGAAATATGAAAAAATTACTCTGAATGTTGATTTTTTTAATACCCTGTTAGGTTAACATACAACACTGAATAGTACAAACATATGGGCTGATAAAAGTGAAAAGCATCCTATACATACCAATGCCTTCTAAGGCTTTTAGCTGAGGGAGATGGTTGTAGTTTAGTTCAGGCAAATGGACATCTGCTCTGGCATATTCTTTTCTTTTCTTATTTGCCTGAAGGAGGCTCTTTTCATTAGAGACCTAGCATCAGCAGGATGGTTAACACAAACAAATTAGCTTTAAGATAATTTGAGGCTTGCCGTCTTTGGCAACTACTATGTTCATACTGTAAAAATTTGCAGAGTGGAAGGGCAGGAATAATAAAATATCTGCTGGACATTCATAACAGAAAACCATTTTACCCAATTATTTTGTATTTCTTCTTCACTAAATTGATTACAACTGCTAACAAGTAGACAATCTGATTGTTCTACATTTAGATCCTGGAAAGCAATGAAAGGTTAGAAGATGAGTCTAACACCCTGGTCCATCAAGCCAGTGATACAAGGCCACACAACACCTCCTGGGCTAGTTTTGTTGTTGTTGTTGTTGCTTGGAAAATAGTTGTTGTTTAACTTTGTTATGTTTAGCTTTGTTATTTCACTTCGAACAGCTTATCTGCATGTGCCCTATCACATTTCCTGCAAGTTTTTTTTTTTCACTTTCCCAAAATAATCTTCCTGCTGGTTTTTCTATATATGTCCTGTCTTGTTCCTCAGAGTTAGTTCATGATACTGTCTTCCTGAGAATATAATTCATTTACTTAAAAAAGTATAACTTTAATTATTTTCCTAAGAGTTTTATTATTAATGAATAGCTGATAAAATCAAAAATAATTAATAAAGCATCCAAGAGCTAGTGGTTCATTATTGTAATCCTAGCTACTCAGGAGGCTGAGATCTGAGGAGTGTGGTTTAAAGACAGCCCAGGCAGGACAGTCCTTGAAAGTCATGCCTACCTGAAAGCTAGAAGTGGGCCGGGCGCTGGTGGCTCACACCTGTAATCCTAGCTACTCAGGAGGCTGAGATCTGAGGAGCACGGTTCAAATCCAGCTCAGGCAGGAAAGTCTGTGAGACTCTTATTTCCTATTAGCCACACAGAAAACCAAAAGCAGCACTGGAAGTAGAAGTAGAGCTAGAAGTAGAGCTGTGGCTCAAGTGGTAGGGTATCAGCCTTGAGTGAAAAAGCTGAGGGACAGTCCCAGGCCCTGAGTTCAAGCCCTTGTACTAGCACAAACTAATAATAATAATAATAATGCAAAAATAGGGGCTGGGAAGGTGGCTCAGTGGTAGAGCGCTTGCCTTGCAAGCATGAGGCCCTGGGTTCGATTCCCCAGCACCACATAAGCAAAAAGAAAATAAAGCTGGAAGTGCTGCTGTGGCTCAAGTGGTAGAGTGCCAGCCTTGAGCTGAAGAGCTGAGGGACAGCCCAGGCCCAGAGTTCAGGCCTCATGACCGGACCCAAAAAATAATAATAATAATAATGCAAGAATAGAAACTCTACAATTGTGCTTTTGAAATTTTCTAATCTTGGTCGGTCACTTAAGAATCACAGAACCAGCCGGGCACTGGTGGCTCACGCCTATAATCCTAGCTATTCAGGAGGCTGAGATCTGAGGATCGCGGTTCAAAGCCAGCCCGGGCAGGAGAGACCATGAGACTCCTATCTCCAATAAAACCACCAGAAAACTGGAAGTGGCGCTGTAGCTCAAGTGGTAGAGCGCTCGCCTTGAACTGAAGAGCTAAGGGACAGTGCCCAGGCCCAGAGTTCAAGCCCCACGACCGACAAAAAAAAAAAAAAAAAAAAAGAATCACAGAACCCCTCTATTTTTCATGTTTTCCAAACAAGAGGCATAAAGAGAGATCATGCACTTGCTAAAAAAAAAGAACTATGTGTAATGAAATCTTTTATATGTATATAAATACATGTATATAAAACGAACTACACACACAACAAACACATCTTTCCCTGCTGCCTCAAGTTTAACACTCTGTCAGGGATCTTTAAGAGAACTATAGTCAGCTTATAAGTTTTGGATGTTTCTGCTTCCTTTTTTAATAGAACAAGTGCTAAGGCTCTAGAAAGTAAACTGATTAGATCAAAACAACTGTAAGTATAAAAATAAACTTTTTTTAAAAAATGAGTTTAAATGATCAGATTTGCCTATTCAAAGAGTGACAAAACACACAATATGTTTATAATTACATGTTTATTCACATCTCAGAGTTAGGGCATAAAGAATGGGACAGATGTGCTGATCTTCAAACTAGAAGCTGAAGAAAGTTTAGGCTTATCTCTGCCTGTACTAGTTTTCATTAAGACTCCAAGGGTCTTCTCTCCACTCACTAATCTTCACCTCCTTTCTTGGTGACCTTTTCCAAAGAAGAATAAACAGAAATAGGATCTAAGATTATCAGTTAGCATTGATTATGCAATGCCCGAAAACAAGTTTGATATCAAATCTAGCAAAATGGTATTGAGCTAGCTACTTTAAAAAGCTTTGTTGATTTGCCAGGCACTGGTGGCTCATACCTGTAGTTGCTACTCAGGAGGCTGGGATCTGAGGATCGAAGTTCAAAGGCAGCCAGAGCAGAAAAGACTTTTAAATTGAATTAACCATGCTATGGCTCAAGTGGGAGAGCACCAGCTGCGAGTGAAAAAATTCAGGGACAGTGCCCAGGCCCTGAATTCAAGCCCCAGTATGGTACAAAACAGGAAGGAAGGGAGAGAAGGAAGAAGGGAGGGAGGGAAGGAGGAAGGGAGGGAAAGGGGGGAGGGAGGGAAGGAGAGAAAGTTACAGAGATAGGCCAGAGGGCTGGTGCAGCCTAATGATGCTGAATTATTGGCCTTTATTAAGAGATGAGAAGCCAGAGGATGGTTTGAGCAGAATTATTGACTTTTTTAAAGCAGCATTCTGAAGGCCATGTTGAAAATAATAATGTACCTGTACATGCCTCTGCTATTAAAATCTGTTTGCATATTTTTCATTTATTGATCTTCTCCATTAAGAGATTGATTTAGTTCAATTATAGCGTCTGACAGTATAGATGATGAATAAGTGCTTGTTAAATGAATAAACAGAATACTTCCACCAAAAATATAGGGTATGTAAGACAATAAGATGATTCAATCTTCTCATTTACTCTTCAAACAAAATTTGTAATCATCAGACTAAGTGTATTCAGTATGCTGTTGAAAACTATTAAAATAGATGACATTGCAATGCCATCTTTCAGACTTATATAACTCAAACTTTCAGAGTGACTATGATTGTCTGTGATGATCCATGATGATTAAGGGTAAAACCGTGTGTCCCCAAATTTAAAAATATATCGGTTCTTCACTTTCATACTTGCTGCTAACATGAGTCTGGAACAGACTAGTGCTTGCTCCCCTACCACTGAGGACAGTTTACTTACTGGTGTAGCCACATTCATGTTGTAAATTCCCGTGGGAGAGAGCTTATTTGGTTTAACAATTGGAATGCAATACTTAGTTTTCTCATCCATTCTGTAATTTAAAAATATTTTAAAGCTAGAATCAGTAAGAAGCATTATTTAAGTAAAAACAAAAAACAAATGAAATTAGCACCAAATGGCATAGTGTTCAATGAGAATTTAATGCATGCTCTCAAATACACAATGCATATATAATCTTGGTGAAATGTTCAACCATTTACCATCCATGCTTTCTACATGGCCAACTCCTGCCAAATAAATGATCTATCTTTCAGTAAATCCCACAAAGGAACTCCTTTGAATGCTCATAGCCAATCCATCCAACAGAAGGCTCTCAAAAATGTTTATTTCTTTGATTATAATAGGCTTTTTTTACGCCAGGCATCAGTGGCTCACACCTGTAATCCTAGACTCTTATCTCCAATAAGCCACTCAGAGAACCGGAAGTGGCGCTGTGGCTCCAGGGATAGAGCGCTGGCTTTGAACTGAAGAGCTGAGGGACAGCGCCCAGGCCCAGGCCCACAACTGACAAAAATAAACGACAACAACAACAACAAAAAACTCTTTTTACATTATTAGATAAAACAGCTATAGATTGTCATACTTTAAACAGCACAACCCTACTTTAAGACTCAGGTGAATTTTTAAGTCAAATCCTAACAATTCTTAACACACAAGTCCAAAAGGTTTTGTTTGTTTGTTGCAACTGTGGGGCTTGAGCTCATGGCTTGGATCCAGTCCCTGCACCTCTTTGTGTTCAAGGCTAATGTTCTACCACTTGAGCCACAGTGCCACTTTCAGTTTTTGAGTGCTTAATTGGAGATAAGAGTCTCCAGGAAACTTTTCTCCCCAGGCTGTCTTGGAACTGTGATCTTCAGATCTCAGCCTCCTGAGTAGCTAGGATTATAGCTGTGAGCCACCAGCACCCAGCCCAAAGTTTTAAAATCTGAAGTACCACAGTGGAGATTCTTGGTGCAACTAATACATACAATAATTGAAAAAGTGGGCTGAGATCTGAGAATTGTGATTTGGAGCCAGCCCAAGTGGACAAAACTTTTGGAGGTATGGCTCAAGTGCCAACAGTGAGTAAGTACAGGACAAGGCCCTTAGTTTGAACAGTATATCAGCACATGCATGCACACACATGTGCACATACCCAGACACACATGAAGTGGGTTCATTAAGGGGGTAAATACCACTTGGAGGGAAAGAGCTAACCCAGGTGGTAAAAGAGGATGGTACAGAGTAAGTAGTTTGTAAGTATAAAAACAGAACAGGGGCTGGGAAGGTGGCTCAGTGGTAGAGCACTTGCCTTGCATGCCTGAGGCCCTGAGTTCGATTCCTCAGCACCACATAAGCAAAAAGAAAAAAGCTGGATGTGGCGCTGTGGCTCAAGTGGTAGAGTGCTAGCCTTGAGCTGAAGAGCTGAGGGACAGCGCCCAGGCCCAGCGTACAGGCCCCACTACCGGACCCAAAAAAAAAAAAAACAGAACAAAGAAACTGGTTAAAATTGTTTTGAAGCTGGGCGCTGGTGGCTCACGCCTGTAATCCTAGCTACTCAGGAGGCTGAGATCTGAGGATCGCGGTTCAAAGCCAGCCCGGGCAGGAGAGACCGTGAGACTCCTATCTCCAATAAACCACCAGAAAACCAGAAGTGGCGCTGTAGCTCAAGTGGTAGAGCGCTCTCCTTGAGCTGAAGAGCTGAGGGACAGTGCCCAGGCCCAGAGTTCAAGCCCCCATGACCGACAAAAAAAAAAAAAAAAAAATGTTTTTAAAAGAGTAAGTGGAAAAGGAAAAAAAGAGAAGGATGTATTCAACCCATTTCATGTGTGTGTGGAAATGTTAGAATAGAACCCATGCCTTTTAGAACTAATATATGATAATTTTTAAAAGTTCTAAAAGTTAGCTGGGCGCTGGTGGCTCATGCCTATAATCCTAGCTACTCAGGAGGCTGAGATCTGAGGATCGCAGTTCAAAGCCAGCCCTGGCAGGAGAGACTGTGAGACTCCTATCTCCAATAAACCACCAGAAAACCGGAAGTGGCGCTGTAGCTCAAGTGGTAGAGTGCTAGCCTTGAGCTGAAGAGCTGAGGGACAGCGCCCAGATCCAGCGTTCAAGCCCACGACTGACCAAAAAAAAAAAAAGTTCTAAAAGTTATCTTACAAGTATAAATAACTCCCAGAATCCTGAGAGTAAACAACTATAGATGAACTAAGAAACTTGTTATTTTTTTTTTTGTCAGTCGTGGGGCCTGAACTCTGGGCCTGGGGGCTGTCCCTCAGATCTTCAGCTCAAGGCTAACATACTACCACTTGGAGCTACAGTGCCACTTTTGATTTTCTGGTGGTTCATTGGAGAGAAGTCTCATGGATTTTCCTGCTGGGGCTGGCTTTGAACCGTGATCCTCAGATCTCAGCCTCCCAAGTAGCTAGGATTACAGGCGAGAGCGCCACCAGTGCATGGCTTGTCATTTCTTTTCTAGAGGTGGTACTGAGGCTTACACTCAAGACCTTGTACTCTCACTTGGTTTTCTTGCTCATGGCTGGTGCTCTACCACTTGAGCCTCCAGTTTGGCATTAGGCTGGTTATTTGGAATCTTATGGGCTTTTCTGCCTGGGCTGGCTTCTAACAATTAGTCTTTAGTCTCAGCCTTCTAAGTAACTGGGATTACTGGCATGAGCTACCTATGCCTGGCTTAAACAGTTGTAATTTATAAATTTATCATGAAGTAATTTTTGGTCTTATTTTCTAAATTCATACCTGTAATTCTGCCCTCCTGGGATGGTGCCCACCACAGAATTAACACCAGGAGCCATGGTAGCAAGACTATGTGTAAGTGGAGGAATTGCCATGCCTGGGCTCTTTGCATGATCCAAGTTGGCAATGCTGCTGTCTCTGAGGCTTGTGGAAGGCACTGCTTTGGTGTGGCTGGTCCCATTGTCATAGAGACAGTTGGCATTTGAAGCTCTGTTGACTTTTTCTCCATCAAGTTTTGATGCTTTTAATTTAAATGGTTTAGAGTCCGTAATTTTGGATTCACTATTGGTGTCCTGACCAAGAATAAAAATGTTTAAAAAAAAAAGTTAATCACCTGAAAAGAAAGTTGCCATGTACTGGAAGCTCAGACCATAATCCTAGCTATTCTTAATTACTGGAAAGCTGAAAGTAGAACTGTGTTTCAAGTGATAGAGCACCAGCCTCAAACAAAAAAGGGAAGGGAAAGTACCCAGGCCCTGAGTTCAAGCCCCAGGACTGGTACACACACAAAAAAAAAGGAAGGTAGGAAAAGAATTAAAATTAACCTCAGATTATTATTCAAATAGTCATTGTGAAAATAAAGACTGGACACACAACTCACATCAACTCTGCTAAATGAATTTTTGTGTGTATAAATTAAAATGGAACAAAAACATGGAAAAGAAATCAAGAATCATTTTTCTTTTACATTCAGGGATCAGGGACTATAAAATTTAAAGTTTTTCTTCTTTTGGTTCACTTGATGACAGAGAGTTGATATTAGATTTGAGTTGCTATATTAAGAACAGATCCTCGTCAGGCATGGGTGACTCAGTCCTGTAATCTTAGTTACTCAATAAGCTGAGATCTGAGGATCATGGTCCAAAGCTAGACCAGGCAGGTATGAAAATCTGTGAGACTCCTATCTCCAATTAACCACCAGAAAACAAGAAGTAGAGCTGTGGCTCAAAGTGGTAGGGCACTAGCCTTGAACAAAAGAGCTCAATGACAGTACTCAGGTCCCAAGTTCAAGCCCCACAACCGGAAAAAAAAAAATCCAAGTCTCAAATTGAAAATACTCTGTGTGTGGGTGTGTGTGATTGTGTGTGTGTGAGTGTGTGTGTTTCTTTTTTTTTTTAATTGTGAAAATACAGAGGAGTTACAATTACATGGGCAAGATAATAGGTATAATTCTTATCAAGCATTGTAGCCTCCTCCTCCTTTGTTTCCCCGTGTGTGTGTTTCTTGAAGTTGTGTCTAAGTGTTCTTGAAGGTATAGAACTGAGGTTTTCTGAGATAGCTCCAGCCATGAAAGATCCTGTAGACTATGTGACCTTGGCTGAGAACATTGTAGAGAAATTGAATGTTATAGTCGAGAATCAAAGTTATTGTGAGCTATCTTAGGCCCTTAATAGCCATATACTTTCAAACTCGAGGCTACTGGGAAAACTGTTGAAATGCAGCCTCAGCTTAGCAGATCTCTAGGCCACACCGGCCCCCAAGCTGAGAATGCTAAGAGATAACATCTGAAACCTATTTAAAAAAAAAAAAAAAAGGTTTCCTGTTACTGCTGTAGCTTGCCTACTTAATGTCCCCACTAATAAATTATTTAGTAAATTATTTATTTTATGATTTTTTTTTGTCCTGTGACTATAAAAGTTCATATAACTTCTTCTACAGTGAAATGTCATTCTGGGGAGCTTGAATCTTTGCTCTCAAGCCTTAGTCATTCATATTCAATTCAGAACAAAAACAAACTGTTTTCTTATTGCCTTTACAACAGACTCATTATTTTACATCATGTGATTTCCTGACAAATACTACAGCACAGTCTAACACACATTAGGCTCTCAAAACGTAATACATTTCTGGGCACAGGTGGCTCATACCTGTAATCCTAGCTACTCAGGAAGCTAAAATCTGATTATCACAGCTCAAAGCCAGACAGAGCAAAAAAATCTATTACAAGACTCATCGCCAATTAACCACTTCCCCACCAAAAAAAAAAAAAAAAGAAAAAAGCCAGAAATGGAGCTGCAGAGGCTGGGAACGTGACTTAGTAGTAGAGTGCTTGTCTAGCATGCATAAAGCCCTGGGTTCAATTCCTCAATACCACTAAAACAGAAAATCCCAGAAGTGGGGCTGTGGCTCAAAGTGGTAGAGCACTAGCCTTGAGTGAAAGAGCAGAGGGACAGAAAAGAAGGAAGGAGAGAAAGAAAGAAAGAAAGAAAGAAAGAAAGAAAGAAAGAAAGAAAGAAAGAAAGAAAGAAAGAAAGAAAGAAAGAAAGAAAGAAAGAAAGAAAGAAAAAGAAAGAGGAAGGAAGGAAGGAAGGAAGGAATGGCATGATAAAGTTTTGTTTTACCCAGGGCTTCATGAATGTTTAGCGAGCTCTCTATCACTAAGCCACATTCCCAGCCCTCATATGTTTTTTTTGCAACAAGGCCAAGTTCATAAACTTGCTGACCACTCAAAAATACTTCTTTTAAAACATCTTCATTTTTGCCCCAAATTTAAATCTTTAAACACAAAACATTTACCTGTACCACAGGTGTTTTTCTTTCTTCACTAAAGGAATCATCTTTTTCCTTTTCCTTCTTTCTGGTTTGGGATTTTTTACATGACATATTCTTTTCATCTTTCTGAACTTTTAACTGAAGTTCCTGAGAAAACCTATGTAAAGAAACACATTTCTCAATAAAAATACAATGGTATGAGAAAAATAAACATAGGAAAAAATGATTTTCAAGGTAACTTTCAAAAAAACATAGGTGATATTCGATTTTATTTAAAATGAGGAAATGCATGGCCTAGATCAACTGTTCTGAAAGGTTTGTCTGTAGATTGTCTGGGGTCCTTAATAACTTCAGTCTTAGCTCTTAACACAAAGAGGTCGCCTTTTGAACTTTTAACATTTGCACTGCAGCTATGAACGCAATGACACCTTAAGAAAGTATTAAACACTGGCAGTAAACTGTGCTAGGTGTCATGGTTTTCTTCATGGTTACATGTGATAGCAGTCTCAGTGGGTTTTGTTTTATTTTTATGTTTGTTTGGTGTGGGTTTTTTGCTGGTCCTGGGGCCTGAACTCTGGCCCTGAGCAACTGTCCCTGAGCTGTTGGGCCCAAGGCTAGTATTCTATCACTTGAACCACAGCTCCACTTCTTTTTAGGTAGTTTATTGGAGCTAAGAGTCAAGTGGGCTTTTCTGTCCGTTCTGGCTTTGAACTATTACCCTCATATCTCAGCCTCCTAAGTAGCGAGAATTACGGGTGCCACCAGTTTCCCAACTGGCAGTCTCAGTTTAAAACATGAACAAAAACAACAGTCTTTTTCACTTAAGTTTCACTCAGAATGTTCCTGTAGAAGCAATAGAAAGGTGCTGATTTGATTAAAACTGAAACCTTTGCTGGGCACCTTTGGCTCACAACTATAATCCTAGCTACTCAGGAGGCTGAGATCTGAGGATCCAGGTTCAAAGCCAGCCTGGGGCAGGAAAAGTCTGAGACTCTTATCTCCACTAAACCACCAGAAAAGGGGACATGCACTGTGGTTCAAGTGGTAGAGAACACTCCTGAGCTGAAGAGCTGAGGGACAGTGCCCAGGCCCAGAGTTCAAGCCTCACAACCGACAAAAAGAAAAACAAAACTGAAACCCTTGAGCACATCTTCCTATACTAATATGCACAAAACTTCTCTGACATGAGCCAAAGCACAATGGTGATCTTTTTTTTTTTTTTTTTTGTCGGTCGTGGGGCTTGAACTCTGGGCCTGGGCGCTGTCCCTCAGCTCTTCAGCTCAAGGCGAGCGCTCTACCACTTGAGCTACAGCGCCACTTCCGGTTTTCTGGTGGTTTATTGGAGATAGGAGTCTCACGGTCTTTCCTGCCCGGGCTGGCTTTGAACCACGATCCTCAGATCTCAGCCTCCTGAGTAGCTAGGATTACAGGCGTGAGCCACCAGCGCCCGGCCACAATGGTGATCTTAAGAAAAGCACTTGTAGCCCAGAGCTGGTGTATCATGTCTACACTCTTAGCTACTCAAGAGGCTGAGATCAGAGGATTACAGTTCAAAGCCAGCCCAGACTGACAAATCTCAAGAGACTCTCTTTCCAATTAACCATCAAAAAAGACAGAAGTTGAACTATGGTTTAAGTGGTAGGTATCCAGCTTTGAATAAAAAAGTCAAGAAAGAGTACACAGCCCTGAGTTTAAGCCTCAGTAACATCACACAAATAAAAATAAATAAAAATAAAAGAATCCACAATGACCTATAAAAGCTTTTAAAATATGCTTCTATATCACCAGCTACATATTTTTGAGAAACCAGAATTTCTTCATTCCTTAAGTCAAAATAATACCAGGTGCTGGTGGCTCACACCTATAAATCCTAGCTACTCAAGAGGCTGAAATCTGAGGATCACGGTTCAAAGCCAGCCTAGGCAGAAAAGTCCCTGTGAGACTCTGATCTCCAATTAACCACCAAAAAACCAACGTGGAGGCTGTGGATCAAAGTGATGGAGCACTAGCCTTGAGCAAGAAATGATCAGGAACAGCACCCAGGCCCTGAATTCAAGCCCTACAACTGATAAAAAAAAATAGTTAAGAGTAAACCAAAACAACACATTGTAACCAACTTAATGTAGAAGCTAACACAAGACTCCAGGCTCTCTTTCATTAAGCTAGATATTAAGACTTGCCCCTTCCTCTGTGTGTGTGTGTGTGTGTGTGTGTGTGTGTGTGTGTGTGTGTGTGTGTGTGTGTGTGTGTGTGTGTGTGTGTGTTTGTGTGTGTGTGTGTGTGTGTGTGTGCGTGCTATCATTGCCACTCATCTCATTATTTGTTTTATCAGCCTCACTGATGCCAACTGATGCCAGCACCAGAAACAGCGCCAGAGCCAGAGACCATGCAGCACCACTGGCAACCACACACAGGCTGGCAGCACCATAGGGCCTGGTGGAGTCTGTCTGGCAGCAAGAGGACATGGCATTTTTACTCTGAATCGGTGTCCAAGATGATGACATCACATAACAGCAGCATAGAAATAATTGAAAACCAAATGGAAGATGCCACCACAGGAAGTCAGGTACAAAGCCTGAAGAACTGCTGCATGCAAACCAGCTGAAGTAGTTTAGTAAATATAAGAGACCACCCCAAGGAATTGCTTTATCGCCTAAGCCATCAACCTAAGGTGACTGGGGACAGGATGTAGATATTTGAGATTCTGCAAGAATAGGTGGTAACAGGGAGAAAAGACAATACTGTTTAACTGTTGGTGAAGTTTTTCTTGAGCCCTGATTTCCTATAGCCTGGAAAACGCAGGCTGCTACTATACCTCTCAGCAAACCCATCCGCTTGAAAGAAATCATGGCTCAGGAGCTCAGGGCAGAAAGGTCTTTTGTCTGGGTCAACATGTAAGCACTTCTGAAAAATCAAGAACATATACCATTCTTTATTCAAGGAAAACTGCCTACAGTTAAGTGTATAAATATAGAGATATAGAAAACCCTTCTTTAAAGCCAATGAATTTTAACTATCATCAAGGATGAATAAATCCGAGAAAATAATTATCAGTTGTTAATACCATACAAACAGGCAAAAAACAAAACAAAAATAAAAACAAAAACAAACATGCCAGACATTCAGTGTCTCTAGATGGAAATATACAAACTCATGCAAATTTGTCCTGCCCCCCAAAAAAATCTGAATTCTTACCAATCTCTGGATTTACTATAATTGTATAAGAAATAAAAAACATGAGAACATGTTAAGCTATGTTATATAAAAATATGGAACATATAATGTACTTGCTTTACTAAATTGCAAGATTTAAACAAAAAAGAAAAAAATTGAAAGAAGTTTAGCCAGGCATAGTAACATATATCTGTAATCCCTGCACACAGTAGGTTGAGGCTGTGGCAGAAAGATCACAATTCTGATTTTTAAAACAAAACTCTGTCTAAAAAACAAAAATCAGCCAGGTGCCAGTGGCTCATGCCTGTAATCCTAGCTATTAAGGAGCTGAGATCTGAGGATCATGGTTGAAAGCCAGCCCAGACAGGAAAGTCCATGAGACTCTTCTCTCCCATTAACTAGCAGAAAACCCCAAGTGGCACTGTGGCTCAAAATGGTAGAGTGTTAGCCTTGAGCAAAAGAGCTCAGGGACAGTGCCCAGATCTTGAGTTCAAGCCCCACAACCACCAACAACAACAAAAAAATCATGTTTAGTGAAATAAACTAGACAAAGATAGATATCTCATGTTTTCCTCTCATATGCAGAATCTAGTTTTTTTGGGGGGACAGGGGAGGAATGGTATAAGAGTACAATGGAGGGGTGACATGCATAAGGAGTAGGGACAAAGAATAGAATGGAAGTAGACATGCTTGAAGTACTTCATAGCCATGCACAAATATAGAATAATGAAAGTTAGTAAGGATTGTTTTACAAGGGGAGGGTGCTAGGTGCTTTACATAGATGATTTAACACATGGTCTTCTCATTCATCAAAACATTCAATGCAAATAAAAACAGGACTCGGTAAATAGCTTTAAGTGAAAATGATAAATTGTATGACCAATTGAGGTCATTTATTATGTCAAATAACAGCATGTAAGATTTATTTCAAAATACTGCAAGAAAAATGTTAAAGGTCAGATAAACAGATTATCAAAAAGTTAGTAATTATTAAAGCTAGAAGACAAGGTTTATGAAGGTTTATTATATTGTCAACTGCCTTTCCTGTTTGAGATTTTTCTATCTATAATTAGATGTTTAATGAATATATGATTCTACTTAAGGGACATAAGTTGGACTTCAATTAACCTTTATTTCCTTTAAATATCTTTATAGACAAATCATAAAGTTGGTCCCAATGAAAAATATTTCACCTCTAAGTTATATAGAAAAATAGAAATGTTTTAAGTCTAAAGGCTTATAATTTGTTTTACATTTCCTAATTTTTTTTTCTACCAGTCCAGGGCCTGGGCACTGTCCCAGAGCTCTTTTGCTCACAGCTAGCACTCTACCACTTGAGCCACAGTTCTCCTGCTGGCTTTTTTTTTTTTTTTTTTTTTTGGTAGATAATTGGAGACAAGAGTCTTTTCTGCCTAGGCTGGCTTCTTCAGATCTCAACTTCCTAAGTTGCTAGGATTACACGTATGGGGCACCAGCACCCAGCTTCCTGGACATTTTTTAATGAGTTAAAGAAAGCACATACCTGTAATCCTACCTACTCAGGAGGCTGAGATCTGAGGATTGCTGTTCAATGCCAGCCTGGGCAGGAAAGTTCCTAAGACTTTTTTTTGTCTGTCATGGGGGTTGAACTCTGGGCTTGGGTGCTATCCTTGAGCTCTTCAGCTCAAGCTAATGCTCTACCACTTGAGCCATAGCACAACTTCCGGTTTTCCTGCTCTGGCTGGCTTTGAACCGTGATCCTTAGATCTCAGCCTCCTGAGTAGCTAGGATTACAGGCAAGAGCCACCAAACCGGAAATGGCACTGTGTCCTTAAGCTGAAGAGCTCAGGGACAGCACCCATGTCCAGATGTCAAGCCCCACAACCAACAACAAACAACAACAACAAAAAGCAAGCAAACTAACTTGAATAACTGTTATAAAATCCTGGAGATTTAGTAGTTTGGACAACTTTACTTAATGAGAACTTTCTGAGTTAATAATGTTAAAGGGTAGACTTGATATAATGAAAATCTCCCTAAGATCTTCCCCAGTTAAATGCAAAAATAATAATAATAATAATAACAATAATGATAAAAGTAATAATAGCTATTTATAAATTAACTTTAGCAGATTGTGTCTTAGCAAAGTTCTTTTTTACTACAGGCTGTGATCCTATCATCTCATTTCCACAATTTAAAACATAATTTTTATTTTTATGTAGTTTTATGAGAATATTTTTACACATTTCTATATCCTAGAAACACTTCTTAATGTAATTTTTAAACAAGTAAAAAATTTCAAGCTTTTATCTCATATTTCTCTGCCTTTCTCTCTCACATGTACACATATCTTGTTATTTAACCTCTTAATGTACAAAAATTAAAGTAACCAGAGGAAACCGTTGACCTAAAAAATCAACTAGACATAGGAAGGAGTGGGGGGGAGACCAAATCTCCATAATAGATAAACTCCCTATTAGAAAATGCGAAGTGACTTCACTCTCTGCCTAATAAAAGGAGAAAAAGAAAATGAGAAGTAAAATATTATTATTACCTTTGTTAAGTCTATCACAACCTCAGGCAGCTTAGGATAGCGTCTTTCAAGAGGCTCTGTTTCCTTTATTTCAGGCAATCTTCCTCCAGCAAACACAGGGTTTTTATAAAACAGCTCCTGATGTCTTGGAATTAAATTACCTAGAAACAAAAAACAGACAGTTATCATTATACAAGATAGAAATGGAAAATAAACGCTTGTTGTAGAGTAGAGGAAATAACAGAGCCCAGATTATGAAGTTTAGAACTTTCTCAGCATGTAGAATCAAACCAAAGACAAGGCTGTGTGTGTGTGTGTGTGTGTGTGTGTGTGTGTGTGTGTGTGTGTGTGTGTGTGTGTGTGTGTGTGTGTGTGGTGTGTGGTTTGTGTGTGTGTGTATGTATGTGTGTGTATGTGTGTGGGGGGGTGGTGACTGGAATTTTTTTTTCTTTGTTGGTCATGGGGCCTGAGCTCTGGGGCTGGGCACTGTCCTTCAGTTCAAGGCTCAAGGCTAGCACCCTACCACTTGAGCCACAGCGCCACTTCTGGCTTTTTCTGCTTATGTGGTGCTGAAGAATCAAACCCAGGGTCTCATGCATGCAAGGCAAGCGCTCTACCACTGAGCCACCTTCCCAGCCCTGTGACTGGAATTTGAACTCAGGGATTGCACTTGCTACACAAGTACTCTATTACTTGAGTTTGAGCCCATGTAGCACTCTTTATACTGGCTTAGAAACAAGCCAAATTATGGAAATTAACCTTGCTATCTCATCTTATTCATTTAGAAAAGTTTATATGCAGCCATGAGAATTGAAATGATAGAACATAAACAAAAAGCTACTTATTACTTCATAACTTTCTAAACACAAGTACTAATCACCACAGTCCTGACAAGATTGACTAGACTGACCCAAATCAAGAAAATACAGTAATTTAAACAGAATATAATCAGTTCTTCCCTTTAATAATTTAATTTGTATCAAGAGATTTTTTTTCCTTTTTTTTTTTTTTTTTTTGGTAGGCCATGGGGCTTGAACTCTGGCCTTGGGCACTGTCCCTGAGCTCTTCAGCTCAAGGGAAGGGCTCTACCACTTGAGCCACAGCACTGGTAATTAATTGGAGATAAGAGTTTCATGGACTTTCCTGGCTTGGCTGGCTTTGAATCTTGATCTTCAGTTCTCAGCCTCCTGAGCAGCTAGGATTACAGGTGTGAGCCACCAGTGCCAGTGGTCAACAGATTTTATACGTTATCTAAGACAAGATATACAAGATATAGATCCTATCTTTTTGCTCTACTTTAATCTCTTATCATGAGATAGAAATTATTATGTATTGAATTCTTAATTGAATAAAGAATTGAAATGCAGTTGGGTACCAGTGGTAGGCTAGTGCCTTAATAAAAATTCTCAGGGACAGCATCTAGACACTGAGTTTAAGCTCTAGTACCAATGTACTTCCCCCTCTGTATAACTGTCAACTAGTAAAATAAATAAAAAATAAATTAATTACATTAAGACTTAAATACTTTAATTGATCCCTGGATTTTTTCTGGTTATGTTCTCTTCCAAGCTCTATATGCAAAGATGAAATTAATATTTCAGCAAAGGTAAGACCTTAGGGTCTACCTATGAAATTCTTTTCAAAGCACTATCAACAGAAGTCAGATCCAAGGAAAAATTAAACTACTGTGTCTCTCATCTCAAAGATGAGGATGATGGTAATAGCCATCACAAATGCTTACTGATCCAAAGATAATAAATGGTTTTCTGCCTCTTCTACATATGATTAACTAACTGTAAAAGCACAGAGGAATGTACAACCTCTGTTTCTTCTTTGATGAGAGCTAGAGGAAGGTGACTGTAATTAAGGATATGTGTCATAACAAGGATTCAGTGACTCATGCATATAGTCCTAGTCAGTCAGGACTCTAAGACCTAAGTACCCCAGTTCAAAGTCAGCCAGGGCAATAAAGTCGGTGAGACTCTTATTTCCAATTAATCACTAAAAAGACAGAAGTAGAGCTGTGGCTCATGTAGCAGAGCACTAGCCTTCAGCAAAAATTGCTCAAGGGCAGCACCCAGGCCCTGAGTTCAAGCCTCAATACCAGCACACACACACACACACACAAAAAGGACATATATAGATAAACCAAAGCATATATACATATTATATATCATGTTATATTACATATATTATTACAGTATATTAATATGTTATTAATTTTATGTTCATCGATATGTTAATATATTGGCACTTTATTAATATATAATATTATTAGATATTATATATCATGATATATTTTATATCATTATATATTTTATATCATATATTTATACATACATATACTTGATATAAACAAGTATCTTTAATATACTAACAAGTTTAAAAATCAGTAAATGCAGGAACTTTCTAAAATTTAAAATATAGATGTATAATCTTACCTAAACATGTCATAATGTGATACAGTTGATCAATATCAGACTCTCCAGGAAATAGGGCTTCCCCCATGAGCATTTCAGTTACCAGGCAACCGATGGCCCACACATCAACAGCCCTAAAAGAAATATAAAATCTAGCTGCATATCTAACATGTTTACTTACTATATCTGTTCTGCATTTTACTATGTGATATTTGGAGTATTATGAGTTGAAGCAAGCCTTGAATTGTTCATAAAAAGACATATCTCTAACAAGTTAAGGGTTCTAATTCTGCATTTTAAGTTGTGAGATTTTCAGAAAGTTCAGTCATGTGACACTAGAGGAAAAAGGCTTCTGAAAGGTCAAAACAATGATCACCCCTTCCTCATGTAACTGTAACCTCTCTGTACAATATTTTTACAATAAAAACATATAAAAATTATCACATGTACTTTATTTTGGAAACAAGACTCTCAGGATTCTAGGGCCTTCCTTTTGTGTTATACATAATTCTAACAAGGCTCAGAAGTCTATTCTTTGGTGCACTGAAAAAAAAAAAAAAACACTAGAAAAAAGGGTGTTGCTGAAAAAAACCATAGATAAAAGAACCAAAAACGAATAGGGAAAAAAAAAATAAAACAATCCTAAAAAATTTTCACAAGACCACAGTATAACCCCTGCTTTCACTATATTTGATGTCGGTATAATTTGTGGAGGAGAAGGGGAAAAACAAGTCGTTTAAATAAGGATACAGGTGGACCCGTTGCAACAATGAGAAGTACAAGTTGTCATGTCGAAAATGAACTTTACAACTTTGGTGGGGGGGGGAAGACTGGGTAGGGGGGTGGGGGGAGGCTGAGAAGGGATGTGAAGGGTAAACAAAGGAGGAGGCTGCAATGCTTGATAAGAAATGTACTCATTATCTTGCCCATGTAATTGTAACCCCTCTGTACAGTATGTTCACAATAAAAAATTTTTTTTAATTTCACAAGAATTCAAAGAATACGTTACCATCATTTAGCATGCCCTGAAGTTACTTAAGATAGCTGCTGAATTATAAAATGGTACAAAAATACTAGCAAGGCAGCAAAATGGGAATTCTGGATGATTGAGAAAATCTTGAGACATTTTTAGTCTGAAAACAAAAAAACTATACAAAATATTTTAGAAAGATTTCTATCAAAAACAATTTAAAAAGCTAGAAACAGGAAGCTCACACCTGAAATCCTAGCTATTCAGGAGGCTGAGAACTAGATGATCACAATCCAAAGCCAGTCCAGGCAGAAAAGTCATTGAGACTCCATCCCCAAAATACCCAGCAAAAAGTAGAGCTTGAAGCATGGCTCAAGTGATAGAGTACAGCCAGACAAGAAAGCAAGTTGAGCAAGCTTGAGATCCTGAGTTCAAAACACTAGTACCACTAAAAAATAAATGAATAAAATTAAAATCTCTTCTTTAAAGAATTCACTTATGAAGACAACTTATGCTTAGTAAAGACTTCATATATGTGGACTGAAAAAAAAATTTCACTCAATCACATTTTTACTCCCACTCTTGCCTACTCTAACCCATCTCATTCTAATATTCAAAAAAAACAGACTTCTCCAATTTTACTATCTTGTTACAAATAAAATAGATATATACAATTATTTTATATATATATATATATATATATATATATATATATATATATATATATATATATATCAGACCATTGTAAAAAGTATACCAAAGCAATCTACGAGTGACACATATACTTACAAGAACTTTAAAAGGGGGCCTGGAAAGGTGGCTCAGTGGCAGAGCGCTTGCCTTGCATGCATGAGGCTCTGGGTTCGATTCCTAAGCACCACATAAGCAAAAAGAAAAAAGCTGGAAGTGGCTCAAGTGGTAGAGCACTAGCCTTGAGCAAAACCAGCTCAGGTAAGTATAAAAAGTGAAAATGAGCACCTATCACTTTATAAACTTCCCTAAACTTGAAATTTCCTTTTCAGCGTTACAGATCTTTATTATATTATCCTATTCCATTGAGTCAAGAAAAGAAAACTAAACTCTGCTCCTTCTCATTCATATATCTTACTTGCCATACTTGACATCACCAACCAGCAGTTCTGGCGCTCTGTACCATCGTGTAGCCACGTAATCAGTATAAACCTCCCCAGGAGCTGCCAGTGTTCGAGCAAATCCAAAGTCACATAACTTGACAACACCAGACTGAGAGACCAGTATATTTTCTGGCTTTATATCTCTATGTATGATCTAAGACAAAAAGCAGAATATCACATATGTTAAACAAATTACTTTCCATGAGCAGCACACTTCTTCTGTCCTTCAAAAGATTACAGCCAGGTAGCAGTGGCTTACTCCTGTAATCCTAGCTATTCAGGAGGCTGAGATGTGAGGATCAGTTTGAAGCCAGCCTAGACAGGAAAGTCCATCAGACTTTTTTCTTTTTTTAGGTCACCGTGGGGCTTGAACTCTGGGCCTGGGCGCTGTCCCTATACTCTTCAGCTCAAGGAGAACGCTCTACCCCTTGAACCACAGCACCATGTCCAGTTTTCTAGTGGTTTATTGGAGATAGGAGTCTCAAGACTTTCCTGCCTGGGCTGGCTTTGAACCTCAGTCCTCAGATCTCAGCCTCCTGAGTAGTTAGGATTACAGGCGTGAGCCTCTGGTGGCTGGCCCCATCAGACTCTTATCTCCAATTAACCAATCAAAAATTGGGAGTGATAGTGTGCTCAAAGTGGTAGAGCACTAGCCTTGAGCAAAAGCAGCTCAGGGACAGCACCCAGAACCTGAGTTCAAGCCCCACAACTAACCTGAAAAAAAGGACATTCATGCTTGAAGTTTCATTTAAGCTATAAAAAATATTGAATATACATATGAATATATTACTATGAACAATCAACTGCACAGTTATTTTTGTTCACTGGTTCAATTGGCAAGCCAATCCTTAGTGCACATATAATGTAGGAGAGGTTAGCTACCTAACATAAGTACTATAGGCCCACTGGAAAAGTACCACATCCTTTACATGAGAAGGAATAATCAATGTCTTTCCAATTGATTCCATTAAGTATTTGCTTAACTAACACCTCATAGTACTCTAATTTCCTGCACGCTCAATGTTATTTCTATACCTCATTGTTTTAGCTCTATAATGATCATATCTTGATTCTACTAAACTGGCATTTAGACACCCAAGTTTGATTAATATGAGTCTGCTCTAAGAAACAGAAATAGCCAAAAAATTAGATTTCTCAAAAATCACTTTCTGAAACTGGATTATTCCTAAATTGCTAAGAGGTCACTTTGGGTGCTTCTCTAAGAAAATGTTTCCCCATATAGAAAATAGAAATTTCTCTTTAGTGAACAATTGCCTTAGTATATATAATTCAATGTATAATGAAACTATATAAGCTAGATGTGATAGGTCATGCCTATAATCCTAGCTACTCAGAAAGCTGAGCTCTGAGGATCACAGTTTCAAGCTAGCTCTGGCAGGAAAGTCTGTGAGAGTCTTATCCTCAATTAACCTATAAAAGTGGGAAATAGAGCTGTGGCTCACATGGTAGAGCACTAGTCTTGAGCAAAATAAAGCTCAGGCACAACACCGTAGGCCCCCTTCAGCCTGGGACCAACACAAAAACAAAAAGGAAAACAAAAAATTAATAAGACAGTAAAATAATAAGAAAATTGAAAAAAATCAAGGGCACATAGATTATGTACCTTTTATTCTTTTTACAATTATCTTTGTTTTTTTCCTACCATTAATGCTTATTATTTTAATCACACAAAAGAATTAAATGAAATTCATGATCATACAAAAATGTCATTTAACATAAAATAAAACTTGCAGAATATATGTTAAATTACTTATTTTATATACATCACTCCCAGAGGTGTCATTTTTCCTGCAATATAGTATAGGATAAGAATAGATATTTTCATAATTTCATATCTCACAACTTGTTCAAGAAAAGGAATTAATACATACATTCTTGGTGTATAAATTTAATAAAACTCATTACTTTATACTTGTACATTTCATTAGAAAGGAACAATTAACACATTTTTATGTCTAATTAATGAAATGCATAGATAAAGTAAATGCATGTTGGGAGGAATCGATACATGCATTATGACACATAAAAATTGGCAATATCAAAATAATATAGTTCACTTCAATTATTTTACTATTTTAAGCTTTATACTAATATGTCATAGATTGACTGGTATCTAGGTAGTTAACAATTGTTAAAAGTAATTATTTAAACTGAATACTCACATTGTGACTATGACAAAATCCAATTCCACTAATAATCTGAAACAAATACTTTTGGACAACTTGGTAGTCTAGTCCCTTGGGAAAGAGTTCCAAGTCATCAAGAATGGTGTGATCAACAAATTCAAAGACTAGGTACCAGCGTTTCTTTTTCTTACACACTTCCAACAGATTCACCAAATTTTCATGCCTCAGTTGCTGTTATTAGAAAAAAAAATACAAGGTCAGTTTATAAGACAAAATTGCTAGCAATTAGTCACTGGCTAAAATAGATCCCTGTGTAAGAAAAACATAAATAAAATGCAGAAGCAATGAATATTATGAAAATGCATTCTAGAGGCTGGGAAGGTGGCTCAGTGGTAGAGCGCTTGCTTTGCATGCATGAGGCCCTGGGTTCGATTCCTCAGTACCACATAAGCAAAAAGAAAAAAGCCGCAAGTGGCGCTATGGCTCAAGTGGTAAAACGCTAGTCTTGAGCTGAAGAGCTGAGGGACAGTGCCCAGGCCAGAGTTCAGGCCCCATGACCGGACCCAAAAAAAAAAAAAAAAAAAAAAGAAAATGCATTCTAGTTGGAAAATACCAGTAAAAAGACCATATTGCTCCTTTTTCTCCTCAGGGAAAAGTAAAGCCTTGAGGAAACAGGACTGTAACACCATCTTTGATGAGACGAGGATGGATCTTACAACCTCCACCAACAACAAAGAGGGAAGAGCTACCAAATATAGTCAAGGTCAGACAGGAGTGTGGAGAAATACCAAAATATTATCTATGGTTATGAAGCTGGCAGAAAATGATTTCACAGCAGAAATTAAAGCAGCAAGCATCTATCTCAACTTTGGACAACGAACTGCAAGATAGCACATTGAGGATAAGTAGCAGGAATTAAATTACAAAAATTTTAAAATAAAACAGAAAGTAATACATAATAGCGGAGATAAAGTCAAGCAGTGGTTTCTTCTAACAATAGATGTAGCTGGGTGCTGGTGGCTCATACCTGCAATCCTAGCTATTCAGAAGGCTGAGATCTGAGGATCACAGTTCAAAGCCAGCCCAGGCAGAAAAGTCCATGAGACTCTTTTTTTTTTTTTTTTTTTTTTTGTCAGTCATGGCGTTTGAACTCTGGGCCTGAGCGCTGTCCCTCAGCTCTTCAGCTCAAGGCAAATGCTCTACCACTTGAGCTCAGCGCCACTTCCGATTTTCTGGTGGTTTATTGGAGATAAGAGTTTCACGGACTTTCCTACGCGGGCTGGTTTTGAACCTCGATCCTCAGATCTCAGCCTCCTGAGTAGCTAGGATTACAAGCGAGAGCCACCGGTGCCCTGCTCCATGAGACTCTTATCTCCAATTAACCATGCAAAACCCAAAGTGGTTTAGCTATAGCTAAAAGCAGTAGAATGTGAGCCTTGAGCAAAAGCTCAGGGACAGAGCCCAGACCCCTTGTTCAAGCCCTAGGATCTACAAAAAAGAAAAAGAAAAAAAAGAAAAGAAAAGAAAGAGAGAAAGAGGGGGAGGGAAGGGAGAAACAATTTACAGAGGAGGCCCTGAAACTGAAGTGCTTATTAAGCACAAGCTGCTTACAAAGTGGGCTGTTAGCTGGCACCTGGGAACTTAGCTTTCGGGAGGGTTTCCCTTCATTTCCAGAGATGGTGACTAATTTTCTGAGAGAGTAGACAAAATTAATATGCTCAACATTGTTAACTCTGTGCTCTTGTTTCCACGGCAGGAAAAAATCCTACTGGTTTTAAATTACAATGGAAAAATATGAGAATCTAGAATGGGTTGGAAAAACTGTACGGACAATATTGCACATATTGCATAGCTGCTTCCTTCTGGGAATGGAGAATTTGGGTTGGTAGTAGGCCGAGAGTGTCTATGTGGGCAGCCCCTAATAAAATCCCTGGGTACTGACCATTTAATGAATTTCCTTAGTAGACAATATTTCTTTTTTTTTTTTTTTGGGGGGGGGGTCCTGTCGTGGGGCCTGAACTCTGGGCCTGGGCGCTGTCCCTCAGCTCTTCAGCTCAAGGCTGGCACTCTACCACTTGAGCCACAGCGCCACTTCCGGCTTTTTTCTTATGTGGTGTTGAGGAATCGAACCCAGGGCCTCGAGCATGCAAAAGCAAGTGCTCTACCACTGAGCCACCTTCCCAGCCCAGTAGACAATATTTCCCATGTGCTGCCACCATTCATTGCTGAAGGAAATAAGCACATTCTATGTGACCTGACTACAAGAGGACTCTTGTTCTACCTTGCACCCCTTCGCTGATTGTGCTTTATACTCTTTCACTGTAATAGGTCTTAGATAAGGACTTATATATATGCTATATGCTTAGGACCAGGATCTTCCTAGAGAGTTACTGAACCCAAAGGTAGTCTTAGGGACCACTAACACAGATGATTGGTTGATCAACAGGCAGATGACTCAGAAAGAAGAAACAAAACATGTTAAACCATTTAAAACTTGCAACATAAACAAATGTACATATATTAAAATTTTATTTCTCCTGTTGCTAAAATTAAAATTTTATATTTTAAGATTTGTTATAATCAAAACAAAGCTAAAGACACAGTAATATTTCTGGAAGAGAATCTTGATAAGAAACAAGGCACATTTTTTTTTCAATTCAGTAGACGTATTTACTTACCTTTAGTAACTTGATTTCTCGCATAGCAATTTTTCTAACCATTTTGTCATCATCACTTTCTAAGAACTTCTTGATGGCCACAATTCTTCCATTGTCTTTATTCCTACATTTCATCACCATTCCATAACTCCCTTCTCCAACCAATCCAAGATTCTCATATTTTTCCATTTTAATTTAAAACCAGTAGGAATTTTTCCTGCCGTGGAAACCAGAGCACAAAGTTAATATTAGTTTCTTCCACTCTCAGAAAATTAGTTCTTCCTGCTTGTTTTATTAGTCATGTTCATGGCTATGAACACTATGAACACTATGTTCAGGTCTGTCTGTGCTAACTCAACATTTCTTGATGCTTCCATATCTAGGGTATATTTTCAAAATAGGCACATGCAATTAGAATAGACAAGGTGAATGAACTGAAGCCATTAAATGTAAATTACTAAATATTGTATTAATGAAATTCAATGTATTTTAACTTATGTAAAGAAATATCTAAGCTATTATACAAAACATCATATTAGAAAAGTACAGTTTCATTGCATTCAAAGATGAGAAACAGCACAAGTATATTTGGCTTTAATCAAAATTTTCTAACCAAGTTTGCTTTCCCTAGAACTCTACTAAACTCTAGGGTCAAGATAAGACAGGCAGGGCTGGGATGGTGGCTCAGTGGTAGAGTGCTTGCCTTGCGTGCATGAGGCCCTGGGTTCCTCAATACCACATAAGCAGAAAAAGCCAGAAGTGGCACTGTGGCTCAAGTGGTAGAGTGCTAGCCTTGGGCTGAAGAGCTGAGGGGCAGCACCCAGGCTAAGAGTTCAGACCCCACAACTGCCCCCCAAAAAACAAAAAGATAAGACAGGCAGTTGGATGCTGGTGGTGCATGCCTTAATCCTAGCTACTCAGGAGGCTGAGATCTGAGAACTGAAGTTCACAGCTAACATGAACAAGAAAGCCCCAGGGCTAACACCAAACAAAAATATGCAGATAAACAATTTTAGAGTCACAAGTCTTTGAGTAGGGAATAATAGGTAGTCACTAGCTATGAGAGATGGAGAAATGAAAAAAAAAACAAAAACAAAACAACAACAACAACAAAAAAAAACCCTTTTTATGTTTTTATTTTTTTGCCAGGGCTTTTTTGCCTGTGTGCTGTCCCAGAGCTTTTGGGCTCAAAGCTAGTGTTCTACCACTTGAGCCACAGCTCTACGTCTGCCTTTTTGGTGGTTAATTGGAGATAAGAGTCTCACAGACTTCCTTGCCCAGGCTGACTTCAAACACTAATTCTCAGACCTCAAGCATCCTGAGTAGCCAGGCTCACAGGTATGAGCCATCAGCACCCAGCACAAAGGAAACATGAGATGTAGGATGTGATCACAATGTCTATGAGGGAAAATATTGTAATTAAACTTTTCAACTGAAGTGGCTCACCAAGGTCATGGAATGTCACAAGATGGTACATTGCAATGAAAACAGAACTAAACCTATTGAACTTGTTTTAAGAAGGAGGGGAAAGAGGAAGGAGTCAAAGGAGAGCGACAGAAGTGGTGACACTAATTTGAATACATTGTATATGTATGAAAGCCTCCCTTGTATAAGTAATACATGCTAATAAATGAGTCTTTTAGTACTCTATCCACCTAAGGATTCATGATAGACTTCATTCCAGCCTAAGGTGGATCAACAAATAGTTCTAAAACAACAGATCTTTAACTACCCAGCCCAGGATATCATGCCTTAGAGGTCAAATATAATTCTGTAAACCTCTCTTAACCATAGCACAGTGACTTTCCCCATGAACTTCCTGGGGAGGAACTTGACAATCCATACCTCTTACACTTTTAGCAAAAACTTGTGCTGAGGGGCTGGGAAGGTGACTCAGTGCTATAGTGCTTGCCTTGCATGCATGAGGTCCTAGGTTCAATTCCTTAGCACCACATAAGCAGAAAAAGCTAGAAATGGCACTGTGACTCAAGTGGTAGAGTGCCAGCCCTGAGCTGAAGAGCTGAGGGACAGTGCCCAGGCCCAGAGTTAGGCCCCATGACCCCAGCGGAAGGGGGGGCCCCACCGGGGAACTTGTGCTAAAGCAAAAGTCATTGTCATTCTCACCTTAAAGATGGCCACTTTCAGTCTATTTCAGTCTATTGAAGCGTTATTCCTTTTCTAATAAACTGATCTATCCAGTTTTGTTTTGTTTTGTTTTGTTGGTTTTTGTTTTGCCAGTCCTGGAGCTTGAACTCAGGGCCTAGGTGCTGTCCCTGAGCTGCTTTTTGCTTAAGGCTAGCACACTACCACAGCGCCACTTCCAGCTTTTTTTCTTTATGTGGTACTGAGGAATCGAACCCAGGGCTTCATGCATGCTACAAAAGCACTCTACCACTAAGCCACATTCCCAGCCCCATGACATATCATTGTTTAAAAGATCAAAATTTTACACTAGGTTGAAAAGATATCCGTGTTAGGTCTGGGAAGATGGCTCAGTGGTAGAGTGCTTGCCTTGCATGCCTGAGGCCCTGGGTTCAATTCCTCAGCACCACATAAGCAAAAAGAAAAAAGCCAGAAGTGGCACTGTGGCTCAAGTAGTAGAGTGCTAGCCTTGAGCTGAAGAGCTGAGGGACAGTGCCCAGGCCCAGAGTTCAGGCCCCATGACCGGACCCAAAAAAAAAAAAAAAAAGGAAAGAAAAGATATCCATGTTAGAAATCCTTATGTACTTTCTACTCAATGGGGGGAAAAAATCTGATCATAAAATAGCCACCTAACAAATGAACAGTGAATCTTTAATAACCTTTTCAAGCAATACTAATTACATTACTATGTTGAATTTATTTTTTTAAATAATAATAGTAAGATCATACCTGGGCACTGGTGGCTTATGCTTGTAATCTAAGCTCCTTAGGAGGCTGAGATCTGAGGTTTGCTGTTCCAAGCCAGCCTGGGCATGAAATTCAGTGACTCATCTCCAAATAACCACCAAAAAAAGCCAGAAGTGTTGCTCTGGCTCAAGTGGCAAACCACCAGCCTTGAACAAGAAAGCTCAAGGAGAGTACCGAACCTTGAGTTCAAGCCCCAAGACTGGTTCACACAAACACAAAAAGACCAATGACATCACAGTACACTGGCATATTTTGTGTGTGTGTGCTGATCCTGGGGCTTGTATTCAGGACCTGAGCACCATCCCTGAGGCTTTTTGCTTAAGGTTAGCATTCTATCACTTGAGACAAAGCTCTACTTTCAGCTTTTTGGTTTTGAGATGAGTCTCATGAACTTTCCTGTCTGGGATGGCTTTGAACCATGATCCTCAGGTCTCAGCCACCTGAGTAGCTAGGATTTCAGATTTGAGCTACCAATGCCTGGCTCATAGGCATGTTTTTTTAAGAAATTAAATATTAATATCACCAAATATAACATTCCAAAAAATTTTGGTAACTCCAGCTACTCAAGGGACAGAGATTAGGAAGATAGTCAATCTGAGCCAAAAGTTATTCAAACCCTCATCTCAACCATAAAAGGTGGGTCTGGTTGTACATGCATATCAGTCCAGCTCTACTGGAAGTATAAATAGGAGGATCATGGTTCAGGCTTTCCCAGACTCAAGAACATATTAGACAAAATAAAGCAGAAAGACCTGGGGGCATTGCTCCAGTGCCTGTTTACCAATTTGGTCTTTTTGTTGTTGGTGGTCATGGGGCTTGAACTCAGGGCCTGGCACTATCCCTGAGCTTTTTTGCTCAAGGCTAGCACTCTACCACTTTGAGTTACAGCTCCATTTCTAGTTTTCTAGTGGTTAACTGGAGATAAGAGTCTTACTGAGGGCTGGGAAGGTGGCTCAGTGGTAGAGTGCTTGCCTAGCATGCATGAAGCCCTGGGTTCCATTCCTCAGTACCACATACACAGAAAAGCCAGAAGTAGCAGAAGTAGTGCTATGGCTCAAGTTGGTAGAGTGCTAGCCTTGAGTAAAAGAAGTTCAGGAGCCGGGCGCCGGTGGCTCACGCCTGTAATCCTAGCTACTCAGGAGGCTGAGATCTGAGGATCGCGGTTCAAAGCCAGCCAGGGCAGGAGAGACCATGAGACTCCTATCTCCAATAAACCACCAGAAAACCGGAAGTGGCGCTGTAGCTCAAGTGGTAGAGCGCTCGCCTTGAGCTGAAGAGCTGAGGGACAGCACCCAGGCCCAGAGTTCAAGCCCCACAACTGCCAAAAAAAAAAAAAAAAAAGAAGTTCAGGAACAGTGCTCAAGCCCTGACTTCAAGGGGGGGGCGGGGAGGGGGAGAGGAAGAGTTTCACTGATTTTTCTTCCCTGAGCACACTTTATGATCCTCAGATCTCAGCCTCCTGAGTAGGATTACAGGTGTGATCCACCAGTACCCAGCTGCAATTTCGTCTTGTAACCTTAGTTCTACTAAGGGAAAAAAAAATCCTGTTAATGATTAATTATGTAAGCATGAACACTTGAAATTGTTGGTTATAATTCCTGAATTATAATTTCCTGAATAAAACCAATCACAATAGAATCTTGTTTTTCCAGTGGTTGACTATGTGTTTTGGAACAGGAAAAACATTATTTTCCGTCTGGGGATTCAGCTCAGTGGTTGGGTGTGTTTCATATGTACATGACCCAGAATACATTAGTTATACCAGGGAGGGTTTCACATGTATAGAATGTACTTCATTCTACCTTATACCTTGGTCCCCAGTACTGCAAATATATATCTGTGTATATGTGTGTATATATAAATATTCATATATTTATGTGTGTATATATATATATACACATATACTTTTTCATAAACTTTGACTAGTACGATATATAAAAGCTATTAAACTATACCTTCAAAATTAAATTTATTGTTAAAATTTGATTTTCAGACTAAATTTCAGAAGCTATGAACAAAAAGAAAAAGAAAGTCTGATGCTGGTGGCTCACACCTGTAATCCTAGCTATTCAAGAGGCTGAGACCTGAGGACCACAGTTCAAAGCCAGCCCAGGCAGGAAAGGCCATGAGACTCTTATCCTATTATCTCCAATAAACCACCAGAAAACTGGAAGTGGTGTTGTGGCTCAAGTTGTAGAGTGCTCTCCTTGAGCTGAAGAGCTTAGGGACAGCACCTAGGCCCAAAGTTCAAGCCCCAAGACTGATAAAAACAAAAGAAGGAAAAAAGGAAAAAAATGTTGCTTTAAATCTCACTGTGATTTCAATGATTTTAAAGAAAAATAACAGTCTTTTGGTAACTTTATATTCAAATGATGATTCATAATATTCTTTTTTTTTTTTTTTTGGTCCAGTCGTGGGGCCTGAACTCTGGGCCTGGGCGCTGTCCCTCAGCTCTTCAGCTCAAGGCTAGCGCTCTACCACTTGAGCCACAGCGCCACCTCTGGCTTTTTTCTTTTTGCTTATGTGGTGCTGAGGAATCGAACCCAGGGCCTGAGGCATGCAAAGCAAGCACTCTACCACTGACCCACCTTCCCAGCCCCCATAATATTCTTTAAACTTGAAAATATAGAAACATTCCTTTATAAAATTTTGAAAAGAAAAAAATCTTACCTATTGTGTTGATTGTGTACTTATGACAATCTAAAATTAATTTACTCAGATTGTGAATTGTGGTAATGTTTTACTTTCTTCTCTTATCGGTGCATTGATGACCTTATTATTCTTAGTTCTAATAAACTGTGATAATCCAATATTTAAAGTATGTTTAGCACTTGTCTTTTAACAGTTTGAAGTTTTATTTTATTTTATTTTATTTTTTCAGTTGTGGAGCTTGAACTCTGGGCTAGGGCACTATCCTTGAGCTCTTCAGATTAAGGGGAGCACTCTACTGCTTGAGCCAGCACCACTTCCGGTTTTCTAGTGGTTTATTGGAGATAAGAGTCTCATGGACTTTCCTGCCCCGGGCTGGCTTTGAACTGCGATCCTCAGATCTCATCCTCCTGAGTAGCTACGTTTACAGGTGTGAGCCACTGGTGCCTGGCTTGAGGTTTTATTATAAACATTATCTGTTTGTGTGCTGATGGGAATAGAACCCAAAGCCTCCACAGTGTGCTAAGCTAGGTGTTCTACCACTGAGTATACCTAGGAACCCCCTCCCCTAAATACATATTGATAATATAGATATACACAGAACAACAGGTCTTTTTTTTCAGGGGAGGGGGAAATAAAAAACAATTCCAATTAACACCAACTCAACTTATTTCATTATTGCAATCAACAGGTTTTTTTTTTTTTTTTTTTTTTTTTTGGGTCCGGTCATGGGGCCTGAACTCTGGGCTTGGGCACTGTCCCTCAGCTCTTCAGCTCAAAGCTAGTGCTCTACCACTTGAGCCACAGCGCCACTTCCGGCTTTTTTCTTTTTGCTTATGTGGTGCTGAGGAATCGAACCCAGGGCCTCAGGCATGCAAGGCAAGCGCTTTAACCACTGAGCCACCTTCCCAGCCCAACAATCAACAGTTTTGATCATAGATTCTATTACAAACTATTTACATAGTGATGTCCCAGACCACAGCTTTCCACATATTTGACTTTTTTTGTTCTGTTCCAATACTGGGGCTTGAATTCAGGACCTACACAGTGTTCCTTAGCTTTATTGCTTAAGGCTGGCACTTTACCACTTACTTGAGCCACAGCTCCACTTCTGGCTTTTTGGTGGTTAATTGGAAATAAGAGTCTCATGGACTTTCCTGCCTGGGCTAGGTTCGAACCACTATCCCCAGATCTCAGTCTCCTGTGTAATTAGGATTATAGGTATGAGCCATGGACACCCAGCTAAAACTTCAAGTTTTAATAAAAAAAAATATTTGAAAACATTCTCAATGTTAACTCCATCTTTTTTCTTCTTTTTTGGTCCTTCTATTAAGAACTTTTAGGAAGGATCAGGCTTTAGGTTTGTCATACCCAAAGACAAAAAATAGCTGGAATTTCTAACCCAGAATTTTTTTTAAATACTTTTCTAACAGAAATTTGAAAATATAAAGCCTAAGGTGCTCTGCAGCGTATCGCAAGCTAACATTGCACAAGGTGACTACTCCAAGTTTCTTTTCCCAACTAGGTGCACCTTTTGACACACCCCACTGAACACATCTGCTTATGCAAGCAGCTCGGCCCAGACATACCTTAAAAATATCACGGGCTACAAAATCCCTTGTTTCCTAAAACAGTTACTTATAAACTATTTCTTTCCAGTCCTTCTATTCCTCAACCTAAGAGTAACACAGAGTTTAAAAATAATCATCACGAAGCCTAGCCAGTTGGCACTTGTGATATTTGCGGATATGTGTCGTGTGAGCATCTGATTCTAGCAACCAACAGTTTAGATAAAATACTTGGCTAATGGTCTTTTACAACGCAAAAAAAAAAAAAAATTGCTGAAGACCTGTCGAGATCTTTTCTAAAGAAGAAGGTCATGGAAGCTTTTTAAAGGACGATACTTACTGCTTCTTCAACTCCTCTTCACATAGACAGAGCCAAAGGTTTTCAACTTGGAAACACATGCATCTCGTTGGCAGGTCAAAAAGACGCTGACTGGCAAACTGGCAGCTCCCCTGGGTTGAGATTTCCTCTGCGGATCAGTGACAGGTCCTAGAAGCAGCAGGCAGGGCGGCAGATGGGCCTCGGCCCTCCCTTGGCAAACTCACTATTCCGGGGACCAGGGGCCGCATGCTGTTGTCGTCAAGGCAACGGCCTCACTCGGTTCCCCAGCCACGGGTACGGTCCCCAGAGAGAGATGTGGTCCGAGCCAGAACGCGTGCAACGGCAGTCCCGAGCAGCAACACCTGTCCAGGCCAAGACCGGGGAGAAATTAGCTGGGCGGAGAGTACACCGCCCCCCTGCTCCGAAGCCGCCCGGTCCGTGGAGCCTGGAAGCCGCACGCCTCCAGCTAGCTGGGCAGGGGGGGGAAGGCGTTGGCCCGAGCTGCAAGGGGGCGGGTTCTCACCCGCCAGGTCCCGCCCCTCGCAGGCGCACCGGGCTTCCCTTGTTCTGATTGGCTGGTCCCTGTCGTCAGGCGCCATAATTGGCTTATCGCCAAACGCCCCGCCCCTTTACCTGGGCCTGGACCCCAGGTTCTGTCTGCCGCGGCTCAGACCTCTGCTTCTCCGCCCACCCTCCCAACGTTCTCAAGTTAGAAGCGACCTCTGCCCCAGTCTGTGTGCAGATGGCGACTCAGGTGGCCTGGGTAGAGGTAAGGTGGCGGTGATGGAGGACCAAGAAGACTACGCAAAGGGCGCGATCAAGCGTTTGCCGCCGCTGGCGGCGGGGTGCGGGAACCCGGGAAGCTGGGCCCAAGCGCGGTGGGGCGCGCTTCCTTCCTTTCCATTCTAGGTGCCGGGGCTGGTCGGGCCTGGGGAGGGAGGGGGGGGGGAACCGAGGTAACTAGGTGAAGCAGCTGACAGCCCTGATGTTCACCGGGACCTTTGGACAGACCGCCTGTCGGGGAAACACTTGGGGTAGAAATCAAGAAAGGGGAAGAGAGGGCATAAACGAACAGGGAACGCACATGCCGGAATGAGTGTCCAGAATGGGGCTTTCTGAAGCCAGGCGGGGTGGAGTAGGGGCTTACTGGATGTAAAGCTTGCCCTACTGGGCTGAAGTCCTGAAGCTTCTGCCTCGCAAACCCTGAGTTCACACACACAAATTTGCCTTACATTTGCAATCCACAACATCTATGATCGGCCTGACTGGCAAGGCGGACGGTTATCTGGCATAGACTGAGGTCTCGGGGCATCTGAGACTGAAACAGCAGTTATTTTCATTTTCATTCAATAACTATACATTTTAGATTTAGTTGCTAAAATACCTTGAGGCAAGAAAGTGTCCTGGATAGCTGACATTATACAGATTATTTTCTAATAGAAACCATCTGTTAAATGGTTCTTCACAAGTCATTCTCTGCATTGTTTTTGGCTGCCAAAAACAATGTACTTGAGCCCTTTTTCTCGCCTTGCTACACTCCTGCCTCAAAAAAAAAATAAAAGGCGGTCACCGGTGGGTCACGCCTGTAATCCTAGCCACTCAGGAGGCTGAGATCAGGGTTCAAAGCCAGCCCAGGCAGTAAAGTCCAATAAACCACCAGAAAACCAGAAGTGGCGCTGTGGCTCAAGTTCTTGTGTGCCCAGTCCCTAAGCTCAACCAACACAGTATTGGACTAGAGACATAGCTCAAGAAGTAGAGTAACAGGGCTGGGAAGGTAGCTCAGTGGTAGAGTGCTTGCCTAGCATGCATGAGGCCCTGGGTTCAATTTCTCAGCACCATGTAAGCAGAAAAAGCCGGAAGTGGCACTGTGGCTCAAGTGGTAGAGCACTAGCCTTGAGCTGAAGTGCTGAGGGACAGTGCCCAGGCCAAGTTCAAGCCCCACAACCAATTAAAAAAAAAAAAAAAAAAAAAAGAGTACCACCAGCTGTAAGCAAGAAAGCTGAACCCTTGAGCTCAGCCTAGGCACCAGCCCATGCACAAACTAAGTAGATTTGAAATGTTACCACTTATTTTGCCAAGTTCAGCATAAACTATGTCCTGACTGCTGGTCAGCAACACATCTACGTTAACACATGGGAATGCATTCCTTAAATATTAAAATTTTGTGGTTTTGCACTGCTACCAAGCCTCTTATAATTTTCCCTCTGGCTTCTACCTTATTCTGGACCAAAACTACACAAGTTTTAGATCAAAAGGATACTCCCCAGAACACAAAATGGATGGTCCCTTGGCATATGTATTTAGCCTTTAAAAATATCTTGTTTTGATAGGAACAAGCCATTAAATGTTTATCAGATTATTTGTTGAGCATCTTTGTTTGGGGCCTGATTTTGATGTTGAGGGGACATGAATGAAAATGGATGGATTAGCTAAGCACTGGTGGCTCACGCCTGTAACCCTAGCTGCTCAGGAGACTGAGATCTGAGGATCATTGAAGCCATGCCTGGCAGGAAAGTCTGAGACTCTTTTCTAATTAACCCCCAAAAAGCTGGAAGTGGAGCTGTGGCTCAAGTGATAGAGCACTAGACTTGGGCAAAAGAAAACCTTGGGGATGGTGCCCAGGCTCTAGGCTCAAGGCCCAGGTTCCCTTCCATCCCCCAACAACAGGGATGGACTAGGCTCTTGGTTTTCCAGAGCTTGTTTACTTGGTAATAGTGAAGTAGTTCAAATACTATACAAAGCATTACAGTAAGATAAAAGCGGAGCAGCACTTCAGGCAATTGTTCTAAGACACCCTACACCCTTTCTGGAATTGATATGCAGGAGTATTCTATCAAGAGTAGGTACTAGCTAAGGCAAAGCTAGAGGGCTGGGAATATGGCGTAGTAGTAGACTGCTTCCTTAGCATGCCTGAAGCCCTGGGTTCGATTCCTCAGTACCATATGAAGAGGTGGTGCTGCAAGTGGTAGAGTGCTAGTCTTAAGCAAAAGAAGGTTGGCCTGAGTTCAAGACCCAGGACTGTTCTCCCTCCTCCCCCCTGAAAAAATACACAAAAACTTGGAGGTTAAGTAACTGGAGAAGTCACGGTCTAGGTCGAGTGAACTAAGGAATGGTAAATGTAGTTAGTTGTTCATGGAGATAGAAGAGAAAGGGGCTAGATCTGATGAGGTCATTAGCCAGTGGGAAGAGTTGAATATTTGGATTTCCTTTTTTATTAGCATAGGAAACATTTAATAAAATACAATGCCATATTGGTAATATGCCAGGTGAAGACAGAAGTAGAAGTGGTAAAACATTTCAAGTACTGGATTAGTCAAGTACTGGTCTACTTTGAAGAAACTATAAGATGAATCTCAAGATGAATTACTTACGGAAACTAGATTTTAAACACCGGAAATCATCAGGAATTTAAACTTGAATGTATTTTTAGCCTGATTTTATTTTTAGAAAATTGTAAAAGCACTAACAGGTCTGAATTTGTGGATCCCCTTTCTCAGAATTTAAGATACCTTTAGGAAGCATTACTTAATGCTTTAAATGAGATGGATTTGGAACAAATTAACTAGACTGCTATTGAGTATACTGCAGAAAAAGGTTTGGGTTCTGTCATTGTGCATACATTCCATCTTTTGATCTTTTAAGGTGTTAAGAAATGAATTAAAGTTTAGGTTCAAAATTGTCTGACACATAGCTATTCCCAACCTCATTGAAGGCAGTAAATAAGCCACCCACATAAGAAAACTGCTGACTTATTGCATCAAATAATCTGTCACAGATACCTTTGGTAGGTCTTGATAAGTTGCTACGAACTATCCTAATGATGCCCAAGAGAGGACTGGAGGTAAGAAATGGGGCAGGGCTGTCCTAGATGATCAAGATCCATTTATGCCTCTTCAATGATGGGATGACAGAATGCCACCAGACCATACCCAGCTTAATGGTGGAGAAGACATACAGGCAATTTTGCCCTAGTTGGCCTCAAACTGAAATCTTCCCCATCTGACTCTCAAGTAGCTGGGATTTACCTATGTAAGCCACCACACCCAATGCTTTGGTCCTTTTCATCTGTCTAAACCTTGTTTAACATATTCTATATTTATATGTGTGTGTGTGTGTGGCACTTAAAACTCAAGTTAAATGAGAGTAACCTTGAATATAGATAATGGAGAAGGGAAACAAAAAAAAAAGATGAGAATAGCAGATGAAACTTCAGACATTGCTAGGCTGAGTACATATATCACAGACAAGTTCATTACTAAAGAGGCAGGTATACAACAGGTAAGTTACATAGGAAAAAACTTGAACTTCCTCATTTTACCTAGTGCTTCCAAGGTGATGTAGCCAAAAGACATTTGTAAAACAGGATACACTGAAATACAATTGTCAGTAACAGCTCTAACAGATAGATATGCTTCTCATTTTACAGATGAGGAAAGAGGCACAGAAAAGGATTCACCACTAAATGGGTGAGGCTGCCATTCAAACCCATTGAAAGCTGTGCTCTTGACCATCTATCTTGCGACATATTAAAGGAACAATATATTGAAGTCTCCTAAGAAGTTTGTGGGGAAACTCCTTAAGTGTTAGGGTATGGATGGGTGGCAAAAAATAAATACTGAACTTCTCTTTTGTGAATGTACTTCAAGAAAACAGAGCCTTTTAACAAAATTCTAGAATCAAGAGATCAGCTAATGTGGCAATTTACAGAATTTGTCTATGGATATTTGAACTTGCACTTGTATTATTTTCTCAAGCACTGAGAAATCAGAATGCTGCTTTTAAAGTTCAAATAGGGTGCTTGGGGCTTACACCTATAATCCTAACTACTCATGAGGCTGAGATCAAAAACCCAGAAACAAAGCTATAGGCTCAAGAGGTGGGGCACCAATCTTTAGCAAAAAACCCAAGCAAAAGTTTGACACTGAGTTCAAGCTCCAATACAGGCACACAAGACACATCCCCTCACAAAATCCTTAAACAAATTTAACTTGCTTGAATCTTGATCTGTTTTCACTAGTCTAGGACATATATTTTAACCTCTGTAACAAAATATTTTTCCACAGCCATAAAAAGTTTTAAGATATTCCATTGCAATTGAGCTTAATATACATCCTCCTGAGTAGTTAGGATTACAGGTGTGAGCCACCAGTGCCCAGCTCTTTTAGTATTATTATAATGCATGATAAATTTGGTTTTTCCTAATCCATAATTTCAGATAATCTCATTCTTTACATGTTTTTTGTTCCTTCTGAGATAATAACCCCTTACAAAACTCAAAGTTTGGGCCTATAATACCAGAATTTAAGGCAAAGGAAGGAGGATCCCAAGTTCAAAGCCAGCCTAGGTAGTACAGTGTAAGACCTTGTCTTGAAAACAAAACAACCAATTTCCTCTACTTCCCAGACCTCCACAATTTAGAGATATGCTTTAGATCACTCTCCACCCTTACAATGTCCTCTTCTAACTTTATTTACCTGATAAATCAGCTATCTTCCGGTCCTGAAAATGATCTCTATAACTATGTTTGTTACTGTAATGTTTTGCTTTGTAAAACTAATGTCACAATTATATATATAAATCTGGGGGGGGGGGAGGGAGAAGGGTCAGTTGAGGGGCTTGAACTCTGGGCCTGGGCGCTGTCCTTCACCTCTTCAGCTCACGGTGAGTGCTCTACCATTTTGAGCCACAGCACCACTTACAATTTCTTGGTGGTTTATTGGAGTCTCACAGACCTGCCCAGGCTGGCTTTGAACCGAGATCCTCAGATCTCAGTCTTCTGAATAGCTAGGATTACAGGCTTCACACCACTGATGCCCAGCTAGAAGTAATATTTTTATCAGGCTGTATAAAATGCAACAGGGAAAAAAAGTTTGGGAACAAAACTAGATTAAATTAGGGACATAGATAAATGCTGCAGACATCAGTAGTTTATTGTTTAGTCCAAACACATTCAAAATGGAAACTCAAAAGAATACTTTCCACCTGGAACAAACTAGATTCTACTAGCATATAATGCTTAACACATTACAGCAATAAAGATGGTAATCCATTGTCTTCTATACCTACTAAAGCCAAGATGGTAAAGCCAATTTGGTTGCAATAGTGTTGTAAGGATAGAATATTACCATCAAAACATAAAATAAAATCAGCAATTAACAGTAAATGGTGAATGAACATTTTACTGTTTCACTAAAAAGGGGACAAAATGTTAAAAGTCCACAGTACTGCAGGTGAGCAATCACCATGTAAACTTCTCCATACAATGTTTTAAATGTTTCATTTGTGGTATTGTAAGACTGAAGCTGAATGGCTCTTTGCTCTAATTTTCTATTACACTTAACATTTGTCATTTCTTTTGGTGCCAGACAATTTTCATGGGTTACAGGGCAATATCCTGGATTGGAAATGTGTGTGTATGTGTGTGCATGTTTATGGGCACTTACACATACATACACATGGAGAGCATATATATATATATATATATATATATATATATATATATATATATATATATATATATATATATAGTGAGATAGAGGAAATACACATTTGGGGACCAAGGGGGAAACACTGACAATAAAACCACTTCTTTAAAAGTAGTTTGGCTAAAAGCTTCAACTCCAAAGTAATTTTCTAGTAAGAACTTCAAGTACTATACATCAGAAAATGTAAAACTGTTTCAAACAAACAAACAAATAAAAAATCCAACCCCCATGAAAACTACAAAAATCTGTGTCCCCAAAATATATGCAATAGTGCAAGACTTTTCCTCAGACATGGAAGACCTCATTTGAGAGGAAGGAAAAAACAAGTAAGATTTAGTTTTACTCATACTGCCCAGTTCATAATAAAGAAAATAGGAGTCATTTGCTAGTTTACTAAATAGCAAACAGTTGCATAATTCCAAACCAATTTGCTACTATTGTGTCAAGCACATATTTTGCTTGTTTTTACTAAGATTAGAATGGAGAAGTCTTCCATGCTAACAAGCAGCTTTAAGTGGTCACACTTACTTATCCCACTTCTTGCCAAAACATCAGAACCTGGTATGTTACTGATTGCTCCAAGCACAGAACTGAATAAACTCTGCCATACTTGTGGGTTTACTGGTTCATGTTATAAAGACAGACAACAATCCAGCAGCTACAAACTTTGCTCACAGAATTGTTTAAAGAGTCATGTAAAAAATAAAAAAGTTGTCTTCCCAGACTTAAATTCAGGAGCCACTCAGGTGCTGACATCAGTTCAAGAATTGTGCAAAATGAATGACAGTTCCCTGCCCCCCCACATAAAAAATGCAAACACTTAAGAGCTGCCTTTCTTTCCTCCGAAAATTGCAGTATCCTTACTTCAGGTTTACTTGCCATTTATAGAATCTCAAATGCTTTTAAAAATGTCACTAAAAATGTACATCAAGTTGATGACTTTTCCAAGCACATTCACAGGTACCAAGAGGAAAGTCAACTGGAGACTTAAGTACCTGACTTCCTCCTTCCCTCTGCTTCCCAAACACACAAGACTTCCGCCCACAGAAAATACAAAAGTTGTTAACTGAAGAACAAGATAAATAATTGGCCTCGATTTTACTGATTTTAACGATACTGCAATTTTTATACATTCCAATGATTTTTTTCAACATTTTGCAGCTGTTTGGCTTTGCAGCACAGCAATCATAAACTATACTGTACAAAATTACCAGCAAGACTGGAATGATGTATTAATAGAAGGCACCATCATGCTTATTACATTACCAGAGAACAAAAATACAGGAAAGACAATTTTCACTGTACACAGTTTAAAGGAAAAGGGGGAGGAGGAGTATGTTGAGGAGCCAGCCATCCCTGTACTGAAGAGGGGCAGGTAGAAAACTCTTTAAGATTTGGAGCTACGAAATCTGGTCTATGTTCAAGACCATAGCATTTGAAGTTCTGATTTTTGTTATTTAGTTCATAACTAAATGATTTCCTTCTGGAATATAATTGTAGTCTTGTTAAGGTATATGTGTACACACGCTGGTTGCACAGCAAGCAGATAAAATGCCCTCATCTTTCACAACTATTCTCTACTCAAAAAGATGAAGAAAGATTTTTTTCCCTGTTGCCTCCTGTTGCAGATGTCAATGTTAATGAGTTCAGAGTACCCAATAGTGCATTTTGATGAGTGCATAACAAGTTTCTGTTGGTTTGTATTTTGGGGGGAAGCCAAGAAAAAAGGCAAGGTTCTCCAATTGCACAAATTGCACTATTTGTGTTTCCAACATTAATAGGCAGAAACAGTAACACTTAAACAAAATGTGCAGCAGAGAATATTTTTACACTCAAAGGACCTGAATTCAGTGGGCGCATGTCCTTATAAGTTCATTTTGTTGTAGATACTTTAAGATATGGTCATTTCTCAGTCCTTAATTCTTCAAGTCTAGATTTATAAATTAACAATGTGAATCCTGTTGTGAAATTGGGGAAATAATGTCCACCTCAATTTAACTGATAACCAAAGATGCTTTTCACATCAAAGAAATGATCAAAAAGGCTGTGTCACATTCCAAAGCCAAAAAAAATTAACAAGAATGCAAACACGATGAGTAATGTACCACTGCCAAGACTTTGCCAACAGTGGAGCTTCAACGACGCTGTCCTGTGAAGCGGCCTTCCATTTGCCCGGCTCCTCTTCCAGAGCCAAGTTTCTGTGCCATGCCACCTCTTGGAGGTGGTCCTCTTCCATCACGATCACGCATCATTCCACCACCCACAATTCCACGTGGACCACCAGGACCTCGATCACTGCGCCTAATATCTCTGCGATCGTCACCACCACCTCTGGTCTCTCGTTCTCTTGCAGCCCTTGTTTTCTTCTCTTCCACATTCAAACGTACCTCTCCTCGAAACATAATTGGCTTTAAAAGAGAAAAATATCAACATGAACAGTTAGAAAACCTTAATAAGAACATTTGATGCATCTCTTACTGTTATCTTTCTAACCTTCAACACAAATAAAATTTAAAATGATCCATACTTGATTTTTAATATTAGTAAATCTTTATTCTTTGCATAAATACCATTCCCCTCCACAATGAACTATTTTTAGCTTTACCACTAAAAAAAATTTTCTATGGTTTTTAAAAATGCACCATTATTATTATATACAACAGAAATAGTAAGGTCTTTGAGTTATGCCCTTTACATCACTTACTTTTGCAATTAAGATTCTCTGAACTGGTTCAGAGTCATCAAAAACCACAAAACCAAAATTTGGAAGCTTTCCCCCAACACCCTTGGTATTGATGCGAAGTTCCACAACGTTTCCAAAACCTGTGAAAATATACATTACACCAAGTGTTAAATATTTTAACAAAGAACTCTGATGACTTTAATTGTTCAGGATGAATAACTTTAATGTCCTGGATCCATTTGAAAACAAAGTTGTGAACTGCTACATCCAGTAACAACATACATTAACTTATGTAGGCCACCACCTCAGAACTCAAGTAACTGATCAGAGTATGTTTTGCTTTCATTATTTTTTTGGTCAGTTGTGGGGCTTGAACTCTGGGCCTGGGTGCTGTCCCTGAGCTCTTCCTAGAGCTGTATCATTTAAGCTACAGTGCCACTTCTGGTTTTCTGGTGGTTAACTGGAGGTAAGAGTCTCACAGCCTTTCCTTCTCGGGCTGGCTTTGAACCATGATCCTCTAATCTCAGCCTCCTGAGTAGCTAGGATTACAGGCGTGAGCCACCGGTGCCAGGCTATCTTTCATTATATTAATCCCTACCTAAAAGGAAGTTACCTGCCAAGTTTTAGAAAGACAACTTATCTCCATCTAATCTTCAGTTCTATTTGCCAAAGTAGTCCTATTCGCCAGTTTAACACTGATTCATCCAGCCTTTTACAGAAATCTCTCCTGAACTAGATTAGGCCAACATTGGGAAATAATTGTCATTTATTTCCTTCTGACCAATTAAAGTGGGACTGGTAGGGCACAGAAAATAAAGAGATAAACATTTTTAAAAATTGGTTCTATACTACTACTGCTTAATACAAGATAAATTTTAACGCTTCATATAAAAACAAACCACTTACTCATAAAAAATTCTTTCAGTTCATTTTCATCAATATCATGTGGCAAGTTACCAACAAAAAGTTGATGACTGTCTGGGTAGCGGATTATTCTACGGTTGTCCGAGTCGTTCTGCTCCATATCTCCTCTGCCTGAGAACAGGAATAAATAACACCATATAAAAAATAATTCAAAGCTGAACTCACCAATCTGAACAGAGGGGTAGGGCTTGATGCATTAGGGAATAGTCTGCCTATATGCTTGCCAGATGTTTGGCTGATGGTGCACGCACCCTTTTGCAAAATTTTGCCTTGCTGAGACAAAAAAGTAATTCAAAGTAATGAATGGTAAAAAAAAAAAATACTGATATGTTTTAGTTTAATAAGGACAGATGAACTGGAAGTGGCTAGTAGGTTGTCAAAAAATAAGGCTGTGTGTGGTCTCTTCTGGACCTGTCTTATAAGTCGGTATAGGCTGGGCGCCGCTGGCTCACACTTATAATCCTACCTACTCAGGAGGCTTGAGATCTGAGGATCACAGTTCAAAGCCAGCCCAGGCAGAAAATTCCGTGAGACTTTGATCTCCAATAAACCACTAAAAAAACAGAAGTGGCTCTGTGGCTCAAGAGGTAGAACACTCGCCTTGAGCTGAAGAGTACAAGGACAGCACCCAAGCCCAGAGTTCAAGCCCCATGACCAACAAAAAAATAAATAATTAAGAGTCGGTATAGGTAACCCTCCTTATCCAAACTGCTACCATCATCCAGGTGCCAAGTAGACTTCAACTACTAAATATTTGTTTAGCCTTCTGAAACTCAAAAACTAGATTATCTTTTTAACACTATAACCAATCAGACAAACCAGCAAATTTAACAGTATCAATATCATGTTGTAGTTTTTAGGATACACTCACATATGAATGTTACTAATTCTCCTCCAAAACACAGGCAGCATAATAATGTAAGATAGGCACCACATAAGAAAAAGTTTTCTATTACTGAATGGCATATAAGGTCTTACACATGATCACAAACACAGTCAGTGGCAAAGCTAGAAAAGAATTCCAGCTTCTGTGACTTCTAGTTTAGAAAAACTATGGGGTTTTTTTGGTATAATAAAATTCTGAAATTTGTTGTATATTACTTCCCATAGCCTTTTTTTTTTTTTCGGTCGGTCATGGGGCTTGAACTCTGGGCCTGGGCACTCTCCCTGCGCTCTTCAGCTTAAGGCAAGTGTTCTACCTCTTGAGCCACAGCGCCACTTCCGGTTTTCTAGGTTTTTATTAGAGATAAAAGTCTCACGGACTTTCCTGCCCAGGCTGGCTTTGAACTGTGATCCTCAGATCTCAGTCTCCTGAGTAGCTAGGATTACAACCATTACAACCGCTCCCATATCCTCTTGAAAGCAATTTGAACAGAATTCAAGTGAAAGTACTCCATAAATTAGCTTAAAAATGTAAGTCAACTTAATATTGTAGCAACTTAATGCATAAGATCAAAATAAGAAAGGTCTGCCAGGAGCCAATGGCTCACATCTGTAATCCTAGCTACTCAGGAGACTGAGAGCTCAGGATCACAGTTCAAAGCCAACCAAGGCAGGAAAGTCCTCTTGAGACTCTTATCTTCAATTGACCACCAGAAAGCTACAAGTGGTATTGTGGTTCAAGTGGTCTAGAGTGCTAGCTTGAGCAAAAGAGCTCAGGGAAAGTGCGTAGGCCCTGAGTTCAAACTCCAAGACCAACCAAAAAAAGGGGGGGGATCTTATCTGTAAAAAGAATACTATGTAGGTTATAGACAGCTCAGACTTAGAACTAGTGACAATAACCAAATAAAATGTCTCCATCTTTATATATATATATATATATATATATATTTGGGGGGGGGTCCAGTCATGGGGCTTGTGCGCTGAAATCTGGGCCTGTGCGCTGTCCCTCAGCTCTTCAGCTCAAGGCTAGCGCTCTACCACTTGAGCCACAGCACCACTTCCGGCTTTTTTCTTTTTGCTTATGTGGTGCTGAGGAATCGAACCCAGGGCCTCAGGCATGCAAGGCAAGCGCTCTACCACTGAGCCACCTTTCCAGCCCAATGTCTCCATCTTTTATGCCTTTAAAATACATGTCAATATGGCGCATCAACAAATCTGCTGATGCAGCTGTTCTGCTCCATTCTGTCTTTTCAGCATGTTGCTCACATCTCTTAAACATTTGAGGCTGCTGCAAAGATCTGTTTATAAACCAGTATAGTTTTGTGAAGTTTAGTCTCTTCCAATTTTCCAAGTGCTAAATGCTAAAGGCTTATAAAGGAGCTACCAACTCACCTGGTCTTGGTCCTCTAGGAGGGAAACCAGGTCGCTCCCTAGGCCGCTGTTCACGGACTCGTGGTGGCTGAGATTGAACTTCTGGTTTTGCTTCAACTCTTGGCTAGAATACAAGGGGAAAAGCACATTATAAAACATTCTACAGAAGAAAACAAAATGACTATCAGCAAGTCATTAGGGATAACAAATTTTAAGTTTACAATGTTTCTTAACAAAATTCTATATATGTGAATTTTTAAAAATATTCTGTACCAATATAGGACTGTAGGGTAGGTTTTATTTTCCCATTAAAGGCTCTATAATTCACTATAAACTGCTCTTAATAATCTCATTTTCATTAAAGTTGCACCTACAGTGAAATAGCATAAAAGGTATTGCTACAAAAGAAAAAACCACAAAAATGCAAGATGAGCCACTGCACATAAACAAAATTAAAAACTATCTTAGAAAAAAAAGAATACAAGACACATAATTTCTAGTTTGCTGTCCTTCAGATGTTATGTGCTCAGTTTTATCTCCTAACCCAACCCCATAATCTCAAAATTATTATCTTAATAATTCGAAGTATATAAGAGTATTCTACCTCTAGGTTTGAAAGCATATGAAGTGAAGTTCCTATGTGGCATCTCAAATAGTTGAGAAAATCCTTTAAATTCCTATTATTTCTACTTACATTTTCTACTTACAAGAAAGATGTACATTTATTTAAAGTATTGACCCCAACAATTTTCCTTAACTGTGAGCGGGTAGATGAGAATAACTGAATAGTTTTGTCTTCCAAACTGTACTAATACAACACATAATTACTTTCAAACGAAATATTATGTATGTCTGCTAATATGTTATTCTTTAGTAGAGCAGTATTTTCAGTGTTTCCAACCTTTCCAGGCTTCTAATAAGACAAAATGAATGAATCAATCTTCAATGATTGGGAGAGGTGGGAGGACAGACAAAAGTAAGACACAGAGAACATGTCCTCGAAGGAAAGAGCTAGTAAATCTATTTCTCGTTGTGTGTGTCTGTGTGCGCATGAGCACACACACACTCGGCACTCACACACATGTAAACCAGTAAAAAGGCTTGAACTCAGGCCTGGTGCTATAGCCCTGAACTTGTTTGTTCCAGACTCGCTTCCTATCACTTGAGCCACCACTCTACTTTCGGCTTTTTGGTGATTAACTGGAGATAAGGATCTCAAGGATTTCCCTGCCCAGGCTGGCTGCAATCTCAATCTTCAAATCTCAGTCTCCAGGGTAGCTAGGCTATATTATAGGCATGACCCACCAGCACCCAGCAGTAAACTTAGTCTTTATAAGTAATAAATCATCTCTAAAAGGTTTAATGGCTCAAACTCATTAATTACTAATATAGCTGAGATATTTTAACTTATAAGAATAAATCTGGACCAAAAAATTATAGGTCCTTAAACCAAAGACCATTTACTGTCAACAATTTCAGCCAGTGTAACCTAAAACTATCAAATGTTCAATGTTATACTTGCAGTTTAACAAAATTGCCTGCAATATAAATGTCCCATCTCACTTAAGATGAAATTGTTTCCCATGTCATAGAATTCTGCTAGTTTATTGTTTTTGTTTTTGGGTCCAGTCATGGGGCTTGAACTCTGGACCTGGGCGTTGTCCCTCAGCTCTTCAGCTCAAGGCTAGCGCTCTACCACTTGAGCCACAGCACCACTTCTGGCTTTTTTCCTTTTTTCTTATATGGTGCTGGGAAATTGAACCCAGGGCCTCATGCATGCAAGGCAAGCACTCAACCACTGAGCCACCATCCCAGCCCAAATTCTGCTAATTTAAAAATGAATTCTGCGTGGCACTGGTGGCTCACACCTGTAATCCTAACCTATAATCTCGGGAGGCTGAGATCTGAGGATTGCAGTTCAAAGCCCTAGGCAGGGGGAAAAAAAAGACACCTATGAGCTTTCTCTATTGAGCAAAAACCTCAGGGACAGGGCAGGACTCAGGCCCTATGTTCAAGCCCCAGTACTGGCAACCACCCTCCCCCCCAAAAAAATACATGAACACATATACACATATATGTAGTATATTATTTAGATGAACCCATACATATCTAATTTAAAAGAACCAAAAAACTGCTGAATATGTATGTCTAAGAGCACAGTTTCTTTGGCTGATGCAAAAAGGAATAGGGTTTTTATAGGAATGTGCACAAATATCAGACTACCTTTTTTGTTTGTAGTGTACTGGGGCTTCAGATCAGAGCCTCACTCTTTCCCTCAGCATTTTTACTTGTGGCTAGCTCCACACCACTTCCAGTTTCAACTTTTTGCTGATTAATAGGAGATAGCTATTTCATAGTTTTGTCTTTCTGGGCTGGCTTTGAACTGTGTTCCTCAGATCTCAGTCTCCTAAGTAGGATTATAGGCATGAACCTGTGGTGCCTAAACCTCCCCCCCTTGAGGGTGTCTGTCATAGGGCTTGAACTAAGGGCCTGGGTGCTATCTGTAAGTTCTTTCACTTAAAGTTAGTACTCTACCACTTTAAACCACAGAGCCATTTCCAGTTTTCTGAGTAGCTAGGATTACAGGTATGTACCCTGGCACTCAGCAAATTTTTATTAGTTTTATTATTGTCTGAAAGGAGACCTAATAATAGCCCCTAGACCTCTGCTATATGAATTTGAAGGTTGATGCTACAGAATTGACACAAAAGTTGATCCTTTTTGAGAATGGCAATTATTTAGAAATTTTAAATAAGTCTAAAAGTGTACCATACTTCAACAAGAAAATGAATAGAAGTACTATTACACAGCTTAATAAAGTTAGTATATTATGTGACTGTAATGCCTCTGTACATCACCTTTATAATAACAATTTAAAAATTAAAAATAAAGCTAGTACATAACTGGGAATTTTTTTAAATTGCAACTATAACTTATACTTTAAAATTAAAAAAAAAAACCCTTAGAACCAACTCAAATTTTAACAAAGAACTTGAGGGACCTGATCTTGACAAATTTATGTTCTTTTTTTTTTTTTGGGGGGGGGGGAGGGTCAGTTGTGGGGCTAGAACTCTGGGCCTGAGCACAGTCCCTGAGATCTTCATCTTCAGCTCAAGGCGAGAGCTCTACCACTGGAGCCTCAGTGCTCCAGTTTGCTGGTGGTTAACTGGAGAAGAGTCTCACAGACTTTCCTGCCTGGACTGGCGGTGAATCGCGATCCTCAGATCTGAGCCTCCTGAATAGCTAGGATTATGTAAAAGCATGAACCACCAGTGCCTGGCTCAAATTTATATTCTTTACAGAACAATTATCAAAATAAACTATAAATAATGGAAGTCTCTTAAGTCTTAAGAATTCACAATCAGATAAAGAATTTCCAACACCTTACAAATAATTCATAACATTCTTTAGAAACCTGACTTTTCTAAGTCTGATGATGCCACTACATAAAAAATGTAAGACCAAAAAGCTATCAATGTTTCTTTCCTTCACTAACGTAAAAGTCCACTAAGCCAGGCCCAATGACTCACAGTATTCTAAACAAATTAAAATTAATTCATCTAACCAGCAAGTATATTTTAACCTCATGACAAATCCCACAAATCAATGTCAAACAGAATATGAAGTAAAAATGAAACTTTCAAAGTAATAGTAATAAAAGCAGGTAAACCAATTACGAACAAATCTCTCAATAAACAAGCTATTTAAAAATGAGCTCATTTCTAGACAAAAACTACTTTATTGAGAAATAACTTACCTACATCTACATTAAAGCCTACCAATAACCTAGAATTAGAATCTTGTTTAAATAACCTATTAATGTGTAAGGAAACAAATGCTTTTCAAAAGTTAGCAAAATAAACTCAAAAGAGTTATTCAACCAAGTAGAAATATCATGAATTTATTCTAAATACAATAAAGAGATCAGAAAGTTCCTTAAAGATTTTAAATTTCATTTTCCTAAGGAGTGGAGTGGGATATACAAACTACTTTCCTAGAATTTTAAAAGTAACTCAAAAAATACTTGTAACTTAAGATACAAATAGTTATTTTCCCAGATAAGAGGCTACTTAATGTATAGCTTAGTCATGCATTTAATGTAGTACATTTTTTGATGTTGACTAAATACAGGTAGACATATATATTACCCTCCACCAAACACTAAAGAAATGTGTAGGTTTGCACTCAAGTGTTCTATATAACTATATAAATGCAAAAGCCAGATCTGTATTTTGACAGTCTGACCATGAATGAGTTATTCTAGGCCTCAATCTTCCTATCTCTCTTTTTTTTTTTTTTTTTGCTTATGTGGTGCTGAGGAATCAAACCCAGGGCCTCATGAATGCAAGGTAAGCGCTCTACCACTGAGCCACCTTCCCAGCCCTATCAATCTTCCCATCTCTAAATGGAATATTAACAGTCCCCACAGGAACTCACATAGGGTGGTTTTAAGGAACCAGTGAGAACGACTATCAGTATGTAGGCACAATGCCTGGCACACAAAGCTTAATAACCATTAGCTATTTAACTTTTTAAAATAAATGCCATCTTTTTTTTAATGAAATAGCAATCCAAAACTGATAGGAAATCAAGATTTCAAAAGAAAAGCCATGAAAGTCAGTAATCATGTCGCTGGATAGTTGAAAAGCACTAATGACACTACACAAGCAAATTTTCTTCATTAAAATGAAACTAGTTTGTAATCTAAGGTAATCACACTCATTAAAATACCTGACAAAAACAGGCATTATGACACCACGCACTCTGTTCTGATTATAATATATACAATAACCAGGACTCTATGTAGTAATTACTTTTGAAACCTCAATGTATAACTAGTTTCAGAGCATGCAAAAAATGTATTCACTACCATATTAAGTGTAAATTTAAATGAAATGAAGTTTAACTCAAAAGGTAGAGAAAAAGTATTGGATACCCTTTATGCCAAGAAACTCACTTAAAATTTAATCTAAACTATATCTAACATTGTAAATAGCCAGTGCCATATTTTCACATTCTTGGAAAGCTCTGTAATGGGTTAAGATGACAAACAGACAAAAAGCAGAATACTGGAATGGTAAGTTAAGGTGAACACTACAGTCATAAGTTGGTACAGGCTTCAACTAAATGGTACAAACCACTTATGGACAGAGCTTAGGCAATGTATGTATATATATTTATATTTTTATGTATTTTTTAAAGTTTTCTATTAAAAATTAAACGAATTCATTACAATGCCACACTATGTTGTGCCTCTACAAATTTCTTACCTAAGATACTTTTGCTAAATAAAATGTAGATTTAAAAAAATACTTTTGTTATTTTAAGAAGCCGTTTAAATGTCAATGTTATATATTGGTAAAACCAACTTAATCTGTATTTCACACACCCAAACCCCAAATACCACCTATGTAGATGATGAATGGAGATTTGGCATTTAAAGTGGGTGTACTGACATTTAATACAAGTTTTATATGTTTAATCCACAATTTCTGATTGATTCATTTCAAAAAGTATTTTTAAAAAATAAGCAATTGGCAATGTAACAAGGATACAATCCAATGTGTTCACAGATTGGTTACCTGTGAGACTGGTGCTTTAACATGGGGTGGAATTCCAGAGGAAGAAACAGTACCACTAGGAGGCAGGTTTTTACTGGTCACTGAAGCCCAGGAGAAAGCCTGCAGGAAATGCAACAAACCTAGACTACTAATCATGGAAAACCACCAACATTCCTACAGGGAAACTTCCAAATATATATATTTTCTTTCATTTCTAAACTATTGCTCTATACTAGAAGACTCCTACAAGAGAGGCACACATACACATGCCAGTCTATGTGCCAGCTTTCAAAATCTCATTATGCAAGGTTATATCTTTTGTCTGAATTACTAAATAAAAACCACAAGCAAGTACCTACATACTCTAGGTAAATGAGCAAGTGGCTAACAAAACCACTAACAACTGCACATCTAGAGAAACCTGAACCGGACAGAACCAATTTTTTCACCTTTTCGGGAAAAGTAAGGTGTGTGATGGTGTTAAGGAGAAAGGGGAAGGATAGAAAAGAACAGAGAATAGTTGGAAACTTTAACAGACATTCACCAATTGACAAGGAATCTCTCCCTCTCACTACCCCAATATATTTTAACTGTCTACTTCACCAAGATAAAATACACTATGGGTGTCACTCATCTTTCAAGATAGCTTATTTCATGTCTTAAGGAAACTGATCAGATTTAAATCACAAAATAGGTAATCTCTTAGATTCCATGATTCCTGGTACATCACAGGGGGTGAGCAACTCAACTGACAACCTTATACACAGACTTGAGTGATGTAAGTTACTAAAGCATTGCATATACAAAGAATAACTTTTAATTTATAAATTTCACTCTCAAGGGTATTTATTTGGGGATAGGATAACAAAAACAATTCCAGTTGCTTTCATATAAATAAGTATAAAAAAGTACACTTTAATATAAAGCAATTTAATATAGCAAATGTTTCATTAATGTCACCAAATACAGAAGTCTGAAAACTTCCTTTGATCTAACCTTTGGTGGTTCCTGTGGCAGAGAAACAGGTTCTGTTGGGGGAGGAGGAGTAGTCGACTTCTCCTCCAATTCTTCTAAGGTCTTCTCCTCCACTTGTGGTTTTAGCTCCTCAGTCTTTGTTTCAGTTTCTGGTTCTGGTTCAGGTTCATGAGAGGATTCTTCCAAAGGCTCCTCTATGCCATTACTACAATAAAGTATTTAGTCCCATTTTAAGTATAAGTAAAATGATTGAGTAAAACCAGATTAAAATGGGCACAGCCAGTTATGTGTCAATAATCTATGTTTGTTGTTTGTAGTGCTAAGAATAGAACTCAGGACCTGCTTGCTGTGCACATGTCTAGGCCAAGTGCTCTACCACCCAGCAACACCTGTATACAACCCCATATTAAAAATGGATTACAAAGAACACTAATTTTGATGTTGTGTTCGCCCCCAAATTCGGCATTATCAGTAGTAGTTATTTTGTTACAAATCATGTAAATTTAATTATGTAAAACAAAAATGTTCCAAAAAACTGATATCACAGGCAATTAAACACTAGATAATAGGTAGTTCTATCAAAATCTACCTCTAAAAAAAAAATCTACCTCTAATGGCTGAAAGTTTAATGATACTCAATGAATGCACATGAAGCCCTGAGTTCAATCCTCAGCAATCTATAAAAAAACTAATCCTTTTTGTTAGAAGCATGACACAAGTGGTAGAACACCTGCCCAGTAAGCAGTAGGGCCTGAAATCAATCGTCAGTAATACTAGCTGTTTGAACAAAAACTGCTTTGCAACTACCATAGTTGAGTGCGAATGTAACCCTGCAAACACTATTCTTACGTCACAGGGTGAGCTTCATAGTAACCACTATTAGCACTTTCTTGCACAGGTTCAGGAGATGGTTGCCTTTCTTCTTGTTCTTCTTCTACTTCATCCTCTGATTCTGATAAACATAAAACATCACATCTTTCTTAAAGAAAATTTAAATAATTTGTCTTTTCCTTCAGTGATACTAGGTCCTGAACTCGGGGCCTTTCACGTGTTAAGTAGGCACTCTACTATTTGAACCAGTGACAACCCATAATTTCTAGTATACATATTTTCCATATATTTAAATGTTTTTGTTGTTTTTACAAAGACATTCAACTGCAATATTCCCTGGTTTCTGAAATACCACAAGAGAACAAGCAGGACCAAGTTTTTACTATACTCTTTATTAGTAAAAGGAAAAGTTAGAAATGATAATCTAGTTTCCTTTGTCAAGTCTTTATAATAGAGGTACAATGGTAAGGAGAAGGAACACGTACAAATAAATATCAATAAAAAAAAAAATCAAGTAATTAGCCAGGCCCAGCGGCTCACAGGAGGCTGAGATCTGGGGATCACTGTTTAAAGCGAGCCAGGGCAGGAAAAGTCCATGAGACTCTTTAACCACCCAAAAGCTGGAAATGGAGCCAAGGCTTAAAGTGGTAGAGCACTGACCTTGACTGAGTATAAAAGCTCAGGGACAGTACCAGGTCCTGAGTTCAAGCCCAGTAGTACAGAAAAACAAATAAGTAACTGTAATTTACACCATAGTTATAAAATAGACAGCTATCCAAAGTACATTTAAGGGGGAAAAGAAAAACAAAAATTAAACTTTGTACTACCTTAAGTCTGTTGTGATAAAAGTGCCTTTTTTTTAGGGGGGTGGGCAGTCATGGGGCTTGAACTCTATGCCTAGGCGCTATCCTGAAGCTTCAGCTCAAGGCTAGCACTCTACCACTTGAGCAACAGTGCCACTTCTGGTATTTTCTGTTTATGTAGTGCTGAGGCATCAATCCCAGGGCCTCATGCATGCGAGGCAAGCACTCTACCGCTGAACCACCTTCCCAGCCCCATAAAAGTGCTTTTAAGTATAGGATCCAAAAATTTTCTACAACAGGCACCAATCTCTTTATCATAGAATGGGAAACAACTTTTCCTTCTCAGACTAATCTGTACCTAATTATATACATCTACATTTTCCTAACAAAGAACAAAGGGAAAGGGTCCTGACTCAGTTACAACAGAATTATTATAAAATTAAATTTCACCCTTTAACAGAACCCAAAAAGTACTTAAAGAGTTCTGACAGAATCCTGTTATCTCCAAAGTAATCTTACCTTCATCAAGTTCAGGTTCTGAATCACCGAACACTTCATCTTCATAACGAAACATATCATTGTGAACATAAAATTTATTTGGAACAGATCCCTGTAAAAGAACAGCATTAAACTATTCCATGAATACTCCTTACACTTGGTAATAAATAGAACAAATGACATCGCATAGACAATCTCAATTTTAATACCAGAGAAATAACCTTGACAATGTAATATTGCAAGGCTGAACATGCTATGAAAATCACTGACAGAACACTAGAATTTAAGAAACTCTTCTCAATAGGACAATTAGGAACAATTAGATACTTTTAAATTATTTTTTCAATATGTAACCTTTTAAATATGACAATAAGATTTACATGCGTATATTAGACTTTTAATCCCTTTCCCCCCAATCAAATGCATCAAAAGGCCCTGTAAAATTTCTCAAAAGTAGTAAAAGCAAATCTATACTTATTAGGGAAAACTCCTGGAGAGTTCAATCAACTAGTAATAGACAAATTGAAAACTTACTTCAGGAGCCAGAACAAAGGTTTGCATAAACTTTCTCTCTGGCTGCCCACTATTAGACAGCAAACCCATGACCTGGACAACCACTCCATCACTCAAGGTTGCATGAGCATCCACATGACGAATTTTGGTATGACATTCACTGAAGTTCAGAGATAACACTTTGTGGTGTATATCCTGTAATGGGGGAAAAAAAGGAAATAGAAATTTTTGTCATATTGTATTACCTTTACAAAGTAACGTTTATCCTCCTTGATATCCTCATAACTAAAATGTTAATTAATCATTGAAACCTTTCTACTTCATCTGAATGTCATACCAGTCATGCCAGACTGCTGATCCTAAGTGATTATTTTAAGCATGTCACTTTATTATAAAAAGAAATTTGAGGTGTCTCTCCCCCTCCTTTTGAGAGCACCCATACACTACTAGAGCATCCCCCTGCCTTTCTGCTTGTCTATTTGCTTCCTTACTCAATAAAGCTCGATCAAATTTTCTTACAAAAATAAAAATTAATAAATCTGAATGGCTCTCTGATATTGTGCAGTAATCTAGGCTTCATAGTTTTCCCATTTTTTTACTCACTTCTGTAATGATTATTAATTTTCTTTACTGTGATATTTGCTAATGTCATTTTTCAAATTCTAAGTTTGGTAAGGAAGGCTAAATCTCTAAGAAACAAAGTCTTGCATCCCTAATGTCACAGAGAACTTATTTCTATGCATTCCTGTGTAGTCCACGTTTATAAAAACTATCTTCTCAATTGTTTTACGTATAAAACATATCAAAGACCAGGCACCAGTGGCTCATGCCTGTAATCCTAGCTACTCAGGAGGCTGAGATCTGAGGATTCAAAGCCAGTTCAGAACCAGCCCGGGCAGAAAAGTCCATGAGACTATTACCTCCAATAAACCACCAGAAAATGCACGTAGCACTGTGGCTCAAGTGGTAGCCTTGAGCTGAAAAGCACAGGGACAGTACTCAGAACCGGAGTTTAAGCCTCAGAACTGGCACAAAGAAAAAAAAAGCTATGTCTGAACACTCAGCCTCAACACAAGAAGACATATACACACATGTATATATGTATATATAAATATGAACTGACTTACATTTTGGCCATAAACAGCTTCCTGGGGTTTTCCACTAGCATCTACACCACCATGAACATAGGAAGAATTCCTGCCATAAAATCTGTAATGCAAAACCATTGATTAAATGTTACCTCTAAATTTTCAAATTTAAAAAATAGCAGCAAGCCGGGCACTGGTGGCTCATGCCTGTGTTCCTATCTACTCAGTAGAGGCTGTGATCTGACGATCCCAGTTCAAAGTCTGCCTTGGCAGAAGTCCATTAAGACTCTTATCTCCAATTAACCACCAGAAAACCAGAAGTAGTGCTGTGGCTCGGAGTGGTAGTGGTAGTATTCTAGCCTTGAGTGAAAAAGCTCAGGGACAGCACTCAGGCCCTGAGTTCAAGCCCCACAGCTGACCCAAAACACAAAACAAAACAAAACCAAAAAAAAAAAACAGCAAATTTCTGGTGTTAGACACGTTATATTCTAAGCACATAGGTCCAGCACTGTAACTAAGTAGATGTGTAAAGTTACTTAACTTTTAGTTCAGTTTGTTTGGCTATAAAATAGCTACCACCCATAAGGATGTCATAAGGATTAAATGAGTCATACATACAGAAATCCTAGTGCAGGGGCTAGGAATATGACTTAGTGGAAGTGTGCTTTGCCTAGCATACTGGGTTCAATTCCTCAGTACCACACAAACAGAAAAAAAACAGAAGTAGCACTATATATAGCTCAAGTGGAAGACTGCTAGCTTTGAGCACAGAAAGGCTCAGGAACAGAGCTCAGGTGCTAGTTCAAGTCCAAGACCGGAAAAAGGGGGGTGGGGGGAACTAATCCTAGTGCAACAAGCACACTAAGTAGATAGTCAATCATCAGCTTATATCAATGAATTTTTTTAAACGAATTTCACTCTTGTCAAAAGGATTTAAGCAAAGTAAAACTTCAAATAAGTCTTATAACACTGATTTAAAATCAAAAAGAATTCTAAACAGATATTCTCTAATAGTGGATCCATCTTTTACTTCTAATAAACAAAACAATTAACAACAACAAAAACTTGGCTGATTTTTTTTTTTTGGTGCCTGTACTTGGGCTTGAACTCAGGAACGTAAAGCTCCTGCTCTGTATTTTGCTCATAGTGGATTCTCGAACACTCTAGTTATACCTACAGTTTGCCAATTTATGCCAGTTAAAAGTAAGATTCTCATGATTTCATCTGCCGAGGTGTCTATGAATCTTGATCCTCAGATCTCAGTCTCTTGTTAGCTAAGATTATAGGCATGAGCCACTCACTGGTGCTCAGCTCTAAAAGAGTTGATAATTCAAAGACTAAGTTGTAAGTATATAATTATTTCAGCATCTAATTTCTTATTAGTATTTTCATGCTGCTCTACTTTGAAGTACATGATTAGACTTTCTCTGGCATTACCTAAAGCAATTAAAATTAACATCTTTCTAAATTAAGATTATGAAAAACACAAAAATACCATTTTCATTAAGAGATTTCATATTTATCACAAGAAGACATAAGAGCTTCCTTTGTGCCAAGCAATATTTTCAATACATAACATATATTGATTCTTTTAATTCTCCAAACAAACCTAAGTGCTATTATGTAAATAAGGAGACAGGTTCAAAACCACTTAAAATTATTATATACTTACAAATAAACAGCCATATACTTATCAAGGGGTGAAGCTACAAACCCAGACAGTATGGATCTACAGACCATGTCTTTTAACTACTACCCCATACTTTATGTATTATTGGCAAATATGTAAACTGGCATTATTTTTGAGAGCTTGTTTGGAGGCTCTAGCAGCTACTCGTATACCCTTGACCGAAGACAGGTCCTCCTCTATCAGGGATGGTCGTCCTCTTCGACCAAGCGCGCGGCTTGGGGAGGGACGCACGTGGAGCGGTGAGGGAGGAAGAGGACACCCGCCTAGCCAGCCAGATCAGCCGAATCAACCCTGGCAATCAATGGAGTGACAGATGTCGCAGCCAGATCGCCCTCACATCCCCTGGCATTATTTTTGTAAAGGGATTTTGGCTATGTGTATTTGTGTGTGTGCGAGCTGAACATAAGACATGATCATACCTTTGATGTAACACTTCTTCCAGGAACCTATTTTTAAGAATATAACTAATAGGGCTGGGAAGGTGGCTCAGCGGTAGAGCGCTTGCCTTGCATGCTCAAGGCCCTGGGTTCGATTCCTCAGCACCACATAAGCAAAAAGATAAAAGCCGGAAGTGGCGCTGTGGCTCAAGTGGTAGAGCGCTAGCCTTGAGCTGAAGAGCTGAGGGACAGCGCCCAGGCCCAGAGTTCAGGCCCCACGACCGGACCCAAAAAAAAAAAAAAAAAAAAAAAAAGAATATAACTAATAACCAGTACAGTACATAAAAATGTATTTAAAATAAAATATTTCTGGGGGCTGGGAAGGTGGCTCAATGGTAGAGTACTTGCCTTGCATGCATAAGGCCCTGGGTTGGATTCCTCAGCACCACATAAGCAAAAAGAAAAAACCTGAAAGTGGTGCTGTGGCTCAAGTGGTAGAGTGCTAGCCTTGAGCTGAAGAGCTGAGGGACAGTGCCCAGGCCCAGAGTTCAAGCCCCAAAACCAAGAAAAAGAAAGCAAGAAAAGGAGTCCTGCATATAGTAAATATAAAAGAAAATGCCAGCTAGGTACCAGTGGCTCATACCTGTAATTCTAGCTATTCAGGAGGATCCCAATTCAAAATCAGCCCAGGGAGGAAATTAGCCACCATCAAGAAAGGGGGGAGGAGGGAGAGGGAGGTAGGAAGGAGGGAGGGAGAGCGCATGCACGCACACATGCCACTGAGCCATGTCAAGTGGTAGTGTTAGCCTTAAGCAAAAAAGGCTAAGGGACAGCACCCAGACTCTTGAGTTCAAGCCCTAGTACCAGGGCAGGAGGAAGAGCCTATCAAGTTATAAGGAGTGAAGTATTCCTCACTCACTAGTAAATAAAAGTAAATGCTAAATAATCTGTTTTAAATTTACCTGTGTAAATATTCTGGAGCTTTATTCAGCAAAGTGTAATATTGCCTCACAAACTCTCGCCCTACAAGCAGCGGACTGGGCTTCTCCATAACCATTTCTTTGCTGCACAATGTTGAATGCTGAAAGAGCAAACAATAAAATAAACTGTTAGAAGGTTACAGTTGTCACTACCATGAAGTAAATTCTTAGGCAAAGAATAGAAAAAGAAAATTTATAGCACTTATTAAAAAGTTATTTATAACACCATCAATGTTTACATCTCTTTGTCTTAGCTTAATATCCATACCCTGAATTCATTATAGGGGGAAGTATGTCCTTATTCTTGAAAAAAATTAGCACAAATTAAAACACATTTTATTTATGCATATAAACTCCTGAACATTTTAAAATTATAACATTAGAAATTGGGGAGAAGCAAAGAAAGTAATGTAAATTTTTATTTGTAAAAACAGGATAAATTACCAATGCAGGGATTTATTGCTGTTGTTCAAGGCTAGAGGATACCAAGGCTGGAGTTACTGGCTACATCCAGTCTCAGTATTTTGCTAGTTCACTGGAGATGGAATCTCCAAGGCTTATATGCCTAACTTCAATCTTCTTGCATAGCTAGAATTCAGGGTTAAGCCAAGTGGAGGACTGAAATTTGGTTTAAAGGCAGTAGCTCATGCCTATAATACTAGCTACTCAGAAGGTTGAGATCTAAGGATTGACGTATCAAGTCAGCCTGGGGCAGGAAAGTTCATGAGACTCATAATCAGTTAGCCACCAAAAAAGCTGGAAGTAGAGCAGTGGACCAAGTGGCAGAGCACCAACTTGAAAGAGAAAAATTAAGGAACAGTACCCAGGCCCTGAAGATCAAGACCTAGGACCAAAAAAAAAAAAAAAAAAAAAATCAGGGCTGGGAAGGTGGCTCAGTGATTGCCTTGCACACATGAGGCCCTGGGTTCAATTCCTCAGCACCACATAAGCAGAAAAAGCCAGAAGTGGAGCTGTGGGTCCAGTGGTATAGAGTGCTAGCCTTGAGCTAAAGACCTGAGGGACAGAGCCCACGCCCACAATCGACAAAAAAATAAATAAATCAGGCTGTAGTTCATTCAGTAGTACAGCAAGGATTCCACATGGCCCACCAAATAAATCATCAGGCAACCTTCTTCCTTACTACACTTAAAGGGAATGAAAAATGATCATAATATCTAAAGTGTGTTTCTACAAAACAGATCAGAATGCAGCTTAAAAACAAATCTTAGATGAGCCAGGCGCTGGTGGCTCACGCCTGTAATCCTAGCTACTCAGGAGGCTGAGATCTGAGGATCGCGGTTCAAAGCCAGCCCGGACAGGAGAGACCGTGAGACTCCTATCTCCAATAAACCACCAGAAAACTGGAAGTGGCGCTGTAGCTCAAGTGGTAGAGCGCTCACCTTGAACTGAAGAGCTGAGGGACAGCATCCAGGCCGAGTTCAAGCCCCACGGCCGACAAAAAAAAAAAAAAAAAAAAAAATCTTAGGGGGCTGGGAATGTGGCTTAGTGGTAGAATACTTGCCTAGCATGCATGTAGCCGGGGCTCAATTCCTCAGTACCACATAAACCAAAAAAACTGGAAGTGGTGTCTGGCTCAAGTGGTAAGAGCACCAGCCTTGAGCTGAAGAACTCAGGGACAGCACCAAGGCCCAAAGTTCAAGCACCACAATCAACAAAAAAATAAATCTTACTTCAAGACATGGACACAAGGTTTTTCTTTGTTGTTGTTGTTCTCAATGTACTACTTGATTTCTTTTTTTGTGTGTTTTCCCCATTTATCCCATTGTCACTGTGTTCAATTTTGATACCCTGGGTATGGTATATACATTTATCTGAAGGTGAGGAGGGAAGGGAAACAAGAAAATGGTGAGACAAAGGGGGAACCTGTGCAACACAATACTCACAAAGGAAGTTCAAGGCTTTGGGTACCATTCCCAGCACCACAAAAGTAAAAATAAAATCAAGAAGAGCAAGGCTAAGCGACTACTTATAGTTTGATTGCCAGTGAATAAGACAGGGTTATACAGCAAAGTTTTTAAGTAAAATGTGAAAATCACACTTTAACAGTAACTGTTGAAACATTAAATTGGTACCTGCCTAGCATGGCAATGTGGTGCCTAGCACCACAAAAATAATAATACTGGGGCTGGGAAGGTGGCTCAGTGGTAGAGCGCTTTGCCTTGCATGCCTGAGGCCCTGGGTTCGATTCCTCAGCACCACATAAGCAGGAAAAAAAAAGCTGGAAGTGATGCTGTGGCTCAAATGGTAGAGCGCTAGCCTTGAGCTGAAGAGCTGAGGGACAGCACCCACGCCCAGAGTTCAGGCCCCACAACCAGACCCCCCCCCAAAAAAAATAATACCGCCAGGCACATTTGGCTGGCTCATGCATGTAATTCTAGTTACTCAGGAAGCTGAGATGTAAAGATCACAGTTCAAAGCTAGCCCTGGCAGAAATCCATGACTTTTTTTTCCCCAATTAACCATCAAAAAGCTGTGAGTTGAACTGGGGCTCAAGTGGAAGAATGCTAACTTTGAGCACTTGCCTGTATCTGAGCACAAAACCTGAGGGACAGGCAGTACTCAGGCGTTGAGTTCAAACCCCAAGGCAACATAAATATTACTGACTAAATTACCCTAAAAATAAGCCCCAGTACCACAAAACACAAAATCTAATTAATTACAAAAAGAATTCTGCTACTTTTACCCTCCCCAGCTAAGCTGGGTAATAGTAAACAACATGGATTTTGGACTTTTATGAAAGGGAAGTTTTACTATTTACACATGGACCATGTAAGTCTCAAACCTGCAAATTTTAATTTCCTAATGCACTGAGAAAAGACTTGGCCTATAAAGAGACCAAGTCTGTGTAAGAGTATATAGTTCTAGTAAGACTACACACTCTTTCAGTGCTTGCTTCTTTACGCCTGTAATCCTAGCTACTCAGGAGGCTGAGATATGAGGAATCCAGTTTCAAGGCAGCCACTGCATATAAATTTGAAAGAACCTGCTTCCAATTAACCAGGAAAAAAAAAAAAAAGCAAAAATGGGGTATGGCTCAAGTGTCAGAATACTAGCTTTGAGGGAAAAAAATCTGACATCTGAAAACATACTCAAAAAAAAAAAAAATACCCGCAAGCCGGGCGCTGGTGGCTCACACCTGTAATCCTAGCTACTCAGGAGGCTGAGATCTGAGGATCGGATCGCGGTTCAATGGCAGCCGGAGCAGGAAAGTCCAGGAAAGTCCGTGAGAGTCTTATCTCCAATAAACCACTCGAAAACAGGAAGTGGCGCTGTAGCTCAAGGTAGAGCGCTCGCCTTGAGCTGAAGAGTGCAAGGACTGCACCCAAGCCCAGAGTTCAAGCCCTACGACTGACCCAAAAAAAAAAAAAACCGCAAAAAAAAAAAAAGAAAGAAAAAAGAAAGATACCTAAGTACAATCAAATCTACAGGAGGTGGCTCTAGCACTTTGAAAGATAAGAGCAATTATCACCTATCTGTATCTTATACTCTTTTTTTTTTTTTTTGTGGTCATGGGGCTTGAACTCTGGGCCTGGGCGCTGTCCCTCAGCTCTTCAGCTCAAGGTGAGCGCTCTACCACTTGAACTACAGCGCCACTTCCAGTTTTCTGGTGGTTTATTGGAGATAGGAGTCTCTCCTGCCCGGGCTGGCTTTGAACCGCGATCCTCAGATCTCAGCCTCCTGAGTAGCTAGGATTACAGGCGTGAGCCACCAGCGCCCGGATCATTTTTTTGGGGGAGGGGGGCAATCATGGGGTTTAAACTCAGGGCCTGGGCACTGTCCCTCAGCTTCTACTCTACCACTTGAGCCAACAGGGCCACTTCTGGCTTCATGTATGCTGGGCAAGCACTCTACCACTAAGCCACATTTCCAGGCCTATACCTCACTTCTAATCATATCAAGTTTATGCCTATAATCCCAGCTACCCAGAAAGCAGAAATCAGGAAAACTGATTCAAGGCCAAAGGGCAATACACTAATGAGACCCTTATCTCAATCAATAAGCTGGACATGGTGCTATTGCCTAGAAAAGTCACAGCTTGGCCAAAAGAAGAAAGCAACCAGGGCCAGGGACTGAAAGTTGTAGAGCACCACCTAGTTAACATTAGGCCCTAAATTCAAACCTCAGTACAGAGGAGACTGGAAAGGAGGAAAGGAGAAACACTTCTTCCAATGACATTTGAAAATGAGAAAACCGTCTTTATGTAGGAATGTACATCGTACAATGTAAACTCTGGCACATTAGCTCTACACACAAGAGATGTGTGCTTTTTCACAAAGCAATTTTTACTAGCCAAGTAAACACAATAAATACTATCTATCCACCCAGATCCCAATGTATTATCGCTACTTACAGAGCCAATTACCTTTAGAAATAAGTCATTCTACTTACCAACCTCGCTATCCCTCCTAAAATTCCTGTAAACTTAACAAAAATCTTTTGCAATTTGCTGTTTCCTTAAAATGTTTTCTTTCAGGGCTGGGGGTTGTGGCTCAATAGATTGAACTTCAAACTCTAATACTGCCAAAACAGTTTCCTCTTCAGTTGCATAAACCTAATTCCAGAAGCACTTCTACTGTCATAGGAAATTGCTCTAATTGTCATTTTTTCTAAGTCTCTTAGTACACACTGAGGATAGTAGTAAAGAAAGAAATAAGACACAAATAGATACAGTCACACTAGTCTTCCTACCCTATAAAATATACTTCTGTTTCTTCTAAGATGAATGTCACCTTTACAGTTCAAGATAGCATAGCCAATCACTTGAGATTCTTTCTCAACCAACAGCTAGGTGTGGTGGTGTGTGCCTATCTACTTATCTATGTGGGAGGATGAGTTGGAGAACAACAAGTTCTCCAATTCAAATGATCAAATTTCCTCCCATGAATAAAACTTCAGCTTTGGGGGGAAAGGGGAATGGACTTCTGATTTTTGTTACTGGGAAGGTGGTTCAGTGGTAGAGCGCTTGCCTTACATGCCTGAGGCCATGGGTTCGATTCCTCAGCACCACATAAGCAAAAAGAAAAAACCCGGAAGTGGTACTGTGGCTCAAGTGGTAGAGCGCTAGCCTTGAGCTGAAGAGCTGAGGGACAGTGCTCAGGCCCAGAGTTCAGGCCCCATAACCGGACCCCCCCCCAAAAAAAGGTAAATTTAAACTGGGTGCTGGTGGCTCACGCCTGTAATCCTGGCTACTTAGGAGGCTAAGATCTGAGGATCATGGTTCAAAGCCAGGCCGGCAGGACTTTGGCAGGAATGTCCATGAGACTCTTATTTCCAATAAACCACCAGAAAACTGGAAGTGGCACTGTGGATCAAGTAGTAGAGCACCTTGAGCTGAAGAAGCACTGAGGGACAACGCCCAGGCCCAAAGTTCAAGCCTCACAACAACAACAATGATAACAACAAAAGTAAATTTAGGATATCTCTGATATAATGGGGTTACCTCCTCCAAAGCAAAAGTCTCAGGCTACATTAATATGGATGCACAATTCTGACAACATAGTAAAACGAAATTTGAGAATGTGGATTTAAGGTTCAATACAATACAAAAAGAATCAGTTATTCAAATATCTGATAGCTGATCACTGTAAGTTTCAATCCAGACTTTAATTTTTTTAGTTTTAGCAAGGATTTAGTCTAAAAAGGTTAATGTAGGGAGAAATAGAAACATACTCTGAACTACACGCCTAAGATCTGAGCATTGTGGTTCAAAGCCAGCCTGGGGAATAAAGTCCACGAGACTTTTACCTCCAATAAACCATTCAAAAACTGGAAGTGACACTGTGTCTCAAAGTGGGACACCACTATCCTTGAGCAAAAGAACACAGGGACAGCACAGGGACAGCAGCCAGGCCCTGAGTTCAAGCCCCATGACTGGCAAATAAAAGATAAAAAAAATAAAAAATAAATGAACATTTTTATACCCACAAAGGAAATGGGATTCAAGACTCTAAGAAAGGGGCTAGGAAGGTGGCTCAGTGGTAGAGCGTTTGCCTTGCATGCCTGAGGCCCTTGGGTTTGATTCCTCACCACCACATAAACAAAAAGAAAAAAGCTAGAAGTGGCGCTGTGGTCAAGTGGTAGAGCGCTAGCCTTGAGCTGAAGAGCTGAGGGACGGCGCCCAGGCCAAGAGTTCAGGCCCCACGAACGGACCCCCCAAAAAAAAAAAAAAACTTTTAAGAAAGCCAGGCACCAGTGGCTCATGCCTGTAACCCTAGCTACTCAGGGGACTGAGATCTGAAGACAATGGTTCAAAGCCAGCCAAGACAGTAAAGTCTGGGACACATCTCCAATAAACCACCAGGAAACCAGAAGTGGCACTGTGACCAAGTGGTAGAGTGCTCATCTTTAGCTGAAGAGCTCAGGGACAGCACACAGGCCCAGAGTTCAAGCCTCATGACCAACCAAAAATAATAATAAAAATAAAATAATAAAGACTCCAAAAAACAGGGTTTTGGACTTTTATGCATACTCATTCCATACCTTCCTATCTGTAACAACTAAAGCCTTATACATTCAGATGGGCCCAATTAAATATACTGTGACCCTTGAAAATCCTAAATCTTTCCTCTAAATTTTCTAAGAACTTTGGGCCTTTAACACATAGTATTTTATCATTTATATTCTGCCCTAAGTTCTAAGTAATTTTACAACTCTTATGATTCTTCTTCACCATTTTCCTTTTAGTTCTCAACTGAAATTCTCTAGAGTTCACATTTCTCAAAATTGCAATGTCTTTTCCTCAATTCTCCGTCAGTATCAATGGTGACCTTTCTTTGTCCTTTCTGTTTTTTTTTTTTTGGTCGGTCGTGGGGCCTGAACTCTGGGCCTGGGCGCTGTCCCTCAGCTCTTCAGCTCAAGGCTAGTGCTCTACCACTTGAGTGTCAGCCCCACTTCCGGATTTTTCTGCTTATGTGGTGCTGAGGAATTGAACCCGGGGCCTCATGCATGCAAGTCAAGCACTCTACCACTGAGCCACCACCTTCCCAGCCTCTTTGTCCTTTCTTAAATAAGAAGACTGATTTATTGTGTGTAAGAATGCACATCTTGAATTCAGGACTTCATGCTCCCACACAGCTATTCTGCTCACAGCTGGTGCTCTACTATTGAGCCATGCCTCCAATCTATCTTCCTAACTTTGTAAGAGTTGAATGACAAGGCAACAGCCTTCCTGCTAAACTCATACTTGCTAGACAATTTCAGACTCTAATGGCTTCAAGCTCCATGTCTACCTAAATATATATATATAACCTTCACCATAAGCTCAAATGTTACCATTTCTAACCATGTGCTGAATTCTCACATGCAATCTCACAAGCCAATCTTCATACAGAAAATTGATGTCTACCTTCTCAGCTTTCCTGAAAACTTAGTTATAATAAAATGGCTTTTACCTCCTAAACCTCAACTATTCAAAACAAGTCTCTTAGAACTAGTACCTTCCTTTTCACTCCCAATCAATTCAGATGTTTTGTATTGTTGTTAGCAAAATGAGTCCCTTCCCATAGCTTATCCACTCCTTCCCTTCTCCACAGCTTAGCATGCTCCCTTACTAGGCAGCACTAGGCCTGTAGTAAAGGCGGTAAATAATCAGCTTCCAACCCTCTTTACCTTGGGATGGCACTTCTCTGGGGCAGCTACCACCATATAAGGCAACAAGAGCCCCTTAGAGTGACCTTCAGGTCGGGGCAGTTGCAGGACCCTTATCTACCATTTGGATAGCAGCCATAAATCCTAGTCCACCATGATGAAGCCCCTGGCCCACACCAGGGTCTCAACCTCTCAGCCCCTTCTAGCCCCTCCTTAAACCCCCTAGGTTATATAGGTCACCCCAGACAAACAATAGCCGGTGCTTCTTCTCACTGCTCCCTTGTTAGAAGGTGTCTTGTTAGCGCCCTTTCCCGGCAATAAACCTTTCTTTGTTCTCTGTACAGGGATGTCTGCATGGTTTTCTGGCAAAGTCTAATTAATCTTAATTTTGCTTACAGTTGTTAATACTGGGACTTGGTCAGGGCTTCCAGATCGAAGGCTTTTCTGCTCATGGTTGGTGCTCTACCACTTAAGCCACACCTCTGGTTCTAGCTTTTTGCAGGATAATTGGAAATAAATCTCTCATGAACTTTTCTTCAAGGGCTAGCTTTAAATCACAATTCTCAGATCTCAGCCTTCTGATTAGTTAGGATTAGTGTGAACCACAAAGCCCAGCTCAATTCAGATCTTATGCTTCCTCAAACATCTTTCATAAGCCAGATGTCCTCTAGTTCATGCCTATAATCCTAGATACTCAGGAGGCTGAGATCTGAAGATCACTATTCTAAAGCAAGCCCAGGAAAAAAAAAGTACCTCCAATCAAACACCAAAAAACCCGAAAGTTGAGCTTTAACGCAACCTTGAGCACCCAGGCCCCAAATTCAAGCCCCAAGACTGGCATAAAAAAGAAAAAAAAATCTTCCTTAGAAATCCAAATATTAGCCGGGAGCCAGTGGCTCACCTGTAATCCCAGCTACTCAAGAGGCTAAGATTTGAGGATCATGGTTCAAAGCCAGCCCAGGCAGGAAAGTCCCTAAGACTCTTATCTCCAACTAACCACCAAAAAAGTGCAAGTGGCACTGTGGCTCAAACGGTAGAGCAACAGCCTTGAGCTGAAGAGCATAAGGACAGCGCCCAAGCCCCATGATGGACAGACAGAAGGAAGGAAGGAAGGGAGGAAGGGAGGAAGGGAGGAAGGGAGGAAGGGAGGAAGGGAGGGAGGGAGGGAGGGAGGAAGGGAGGGATGGAGGAAGGGAGGGAGGAAGGGAGGAAGGAAGGAAGGGAGGAAGGAAGGAAGGGAGGAAGGAAGGAAGGGAGGAAGGGAGGAAGGAAGGAAGGAAGACAGGCAGGCAGGCAGGCAGGCAGGCCCAAATATCCACATGCAGTTTGGCATAAATCCACCAAAGAAATGGAGTCTGAGGGCTAGGAATGAGGCTTAGTGCTTGCCTAGCATGCATGAAGCCCTGGGTTGATTCTCCAGTACCACATAAACAGAAAAGGCAAGAAGTGGAGCTGTGGCTCAAGTGAGAGTGCTAGACTTGAGCCAAAGAAGCTCAGAGACAGTGCCCAGGCCCTGAGTTCAAGCCCCAGAACTGGCAGAAAAAAAAAACCCTCAAGGATCCCAGGACCTGAGTTCAAGCCCCAGGACCAGCACAAAACAGAAACAAAAACAAAACAAAATTTTAAAAATGCAGTCTGACATCTAATGTCTTAAATCTCTCAAACTTTGCTTTCCATTATGTGACTCTCTCTGGTAACAGGGAGAGTTTTTCTTGTTTTCTTGTTTTTTCTCGGTTGTGGAGCTTGAACTCTGGGCCTAGGCACTGTCCCTCAGCTCTTCAGCTCAAGACAGGTGCTCTACCACTTTAGCCACACAACCACTCCCAGAGCTTTTTCTGCTTATGTGGTGCTGAGGAATCAAACCCAGGGCCTCACGCATGCAAGGCAAGCGCACTCTACCACTGAGCCCCTTTCCCAGCCCTCTCCAGTAACATTCTATGTCTTGGTATACTGTATCACTTATTCTGCAATTTTCCTTTCCTGGGCCACTCATTGACTTCATTCAAGCACAAAATGAATGAATGGGGAAAATGGATGATAGCAGCCCAGACAGCAAACTCCTCAAGTGCTAGCCTTGATCAAAACAACTCAGGGACAGCGCTTATGCCCCGAGTTCAAGCCCCAGACCAGCACAAAAAAAGTTTCCTTGCAGCATCCACCATTATTCTGCACATAACAAGATTAGGGGAAAAAATAATGAATTTAATATTCAAAATCTCTTCAGGCCAGGCACTGGTGGCTCATTCATACCTGTAATCCGAGCTACTCAGGAGACTGAGATCTGAGGATTGTGGTTCAAAGCCAGCCGGGGTAGAAAAGAGACTCTCATCTTCAATTAACTACCAGAAAACTGGAAGTGGCATTATGGCTCCAGTGGCAGAGCTAGCCTTGAGCCAGAGAAGCTCAGGGACAGTGCCCAGGCTCAGTTCAAGACCCAGCACTTGCCAGGTGCTGGTGGCTCGCACCTGTAATAATAGCTACTCAGGAGGCTGAGATCTGGGGATCGCGGTTCAAAGCCAGCCCGGGCAGGAGAGGCCGTGAGACTCCTATCTCCAATAAACCACCAGAAAAAACCGGAAGTGGCGCTGTAGCTCAAGTGGTAGAGCGCTCGCCTTGAGCTGAAGAGCTGAGGGACAGCGCCCAGGCCCAGAGTTCAAGCCCCACGACCGACAAAAAAAAAAAAAAAAGACCCAGCACTGGCAAAAAAAGCAAACAAACAACAACAACAAAAAAAGCACCTTGGTGCTAGGACAAAAAAAATTTTTTTTTGGTCGGTCGAGGGACTTAAACTCTGGGCCTGGGCGCTGTCCCTCAGATCTTCAGCTCAAAGTAAGCACTCTACCGCTTGAGCACCAGCACCACTTCCGGTATTCTACTGGTTTATTGGAGATGAGCCTCACAGACTTTCCTGCCCAGGCTGGCTTTGAACCATGATCATCAAATAGCCTCCTGCTGGCGCCTGACCAAAAATATTTTTTAAAAATGGGCTGCTGTTGAATGGGGGGGGGGGGGGGTGGAGGATGTGAAGGGATGGGAAGGGGAAACCAAGGAGGAGGCCACAATGCTTGACAAGAAATGTACTCATTGGGGCTGGGAAGGTGGCTCAGTGGTAGAGCGCTTGCCTTGCATGCCTGAGGCCCTGGGTTCGATTCCTCAGCACCACATAAACAAAAAGAAAAAGCAGGAAGTGGCACTGTGGCTCAAGTGGTAGAGTGCTAGCCTTGAGCTGAAAAGCTCAGGGACAGCGCCCATGCCCAGAGTTCAGGTCCCACAACTGGACCCCAAAACAAAAAAAAGGAAAGAAAGAAATGTACTCATTATCTTGCCCATGTAATTGTAACCCCTCTGTACAGTATTTTCACAATAAAAAAAAATTAAAAATGGGTTGCAGTATTTTTTTGTTGTGGTTATAGGACTTGAACTCAGGGCTTGGGGGCTGTCCCTAAGGTCTTTTGCTCAGGCTACAGCTCCACCACTTTAAAGTCACAGCTCCACTTTAAGTCTTTGAGTGGTTAACTGGAGATTAAGAGTCTCCTGGGACTTTTCTATCTGAGTTGGCTTTGAACCATGATCCTCAGATCTTAGCCTGAGTAGCTAGGATTGCAGGCATAAGCCACCAGCACTGGTGGTTGTAGCATTTTTCACCAGAAACTTTTTGCAACAAAGAATACACCTGTGCTATTAGCTTGTATCTGCGTAAGATGCTTACTTTTACATTCCCTTTGGAGGGGCTCACTCACAGCTCAGGAGGCAGGTTAATATGCATGTTCAGAATCAAAGATGATAACCATTTTCAGTTGCCAGCACCATATTACTGCCAGCCCCATATTACTATTGGAACATTTCAAATTTTCTGATGGTCTTTACTTAAAATAACTTCAACAATTAGAAAAGTAAATATCGTGTGTGCATGTGATGTGTGTACTGGCACTCCCTTGAACTCCCTAGGTGTGGTCACTCAAGGCTGGTGCTCTACCACTAGAGACACAGCTCCACTTCTAGCTTTTTGGTGATTAACTGGAAATAAAGTTTCAGGCCTGGCATTGGTAGCTCATTCTTGTGATCCTAGCTACTCAGGAGGCTGAGATCTGAGGACCAGAATTGAAAGCCAGCCCAGGAAAAAAAAGTACATGACATTCTTATCTCCAATTAGTCCCTAAAAATGCCAGAAGTGGAGCTGTGGCTAAAACTATAGGGCTGGCATTTAGAAAAGATTAGGGACAGGCCCCAAAAGCCCTGAGTTCAAGCCCCAGGATAGGAAAAAGGAAATGCTGTCTCACAAAAAATAGCATGTAAGTCATTACTGCCTAGACATAGATAGGGTATTAGCTTTATTACAGAAAAGGAAACTGATACAGAGCCTAGTCCTCAGTTACAGAAAGAGGGTGTGAAATTGAGTCTCCTGCTTCCAGTGAAGCATTATTTACATCTGGTTTCCACCAACTGCAATGGAAGAATAGCCAAATAAATCAAGAAAGAAAAAAAAAGGTAAAAAGTTTAAAGGAACAGAATAGTAATGTAATAGGAAGCAGTCATTCCTAACAAAATTTATGACTTCAAAGTAGAATACTTAGAAACTAGAAGATTAAAATGAGCTGAGACATAAGAAACTGAACCTATTGCCAAGGTTTCTGGAAGAAAAAGCAATCTGTCTTATCAACTATGCAATGACTACCACAGAATGACTACTTGTTTGTCAATTAAAATAAATATAAATTCTTAAGCAATCCTTAGGTTTGTGCTTTTCAAAACTAAGCATGGAGGGAGGCTTGCCACCTGAGTGGCAAGCTCAAGGCCCTGAGTTCAGCTCCCAGTACTGCCAAACAAAAATACAAAGCCAGGCACTGGTGGCTCACACCTGTAAGGTTCAAAGCCAGCCCAGGCAGAAAAGTCCATGAGATTCTTATCTCCAATTAGCCATTCAAAAAACTGGAAGTGGTGCTGTGGCTCAAGTGGTAGAGCACTAGGCTTGAGCTGAAGAGCTGAGGGACAATGCCCAGGCCCAGAGCTCAAGCCCCATAACTGACAAAATAAAAATAAAAAATAAAGCACAGGTGCTGGTAGCTCACATCTGTAATCTTAGGAGGGTGAGATCTGAGGATCAAGGTTAGAAGCCAGCCCAAGCAAGAAAGTCCTCCAAATTCGTATCTCCAATTAATCACAAGAAAGGCTGGAAGTGACAAGTGACACTGTGGCTCACATGGTAAAGCTCTAGCCTTGAGCACAAAAGCTCAGGGAGCCAAGTACCAATGGCTCATGCCACTATTCCTAGCTACTTAAGCAGCAGAGAGAGCTGAGTATTACAGTTCAACACCAGCCCAGGCAGGAAAAATTCATGAAAACTGTTTCCAACTAACCACCAAAAAGCAGAATTGGAGCTGACTCAATGGCAGAGCCCTAGCCTTGAGCACAAAAGTTCACAGTGCCCAGGCCTTGAGTTCAAGTCTCAGGAACAGCCCATACAAAAGCACTGTCTGGTAGTTCTCCCATCCAACATAAATACATGTTGAAAATAAAGGCCCTCTAAGGCAATAGAAAACTGTATTTCAGGGGCTGGGAATGTGGTTAGAGTAATAGAGTGCCTACCATGCATAAAGCCCAGTACCACATAAACAGAAAAAGCTCGAAGTGGCACTGTGGCTCAAGTGGTAGAGTACTAGCCTTGAGCCAAAGAAGCTCAGGGACAGTGCCCAGACCTGAGTTCAAGCCCCAGGACTGGCAAAAAAAAAGAAATGTAGTCTTTTTTTTTTTTTGGTCGGCCATGGGGCTTGAACTCTGGGCCTGGGTGCTGTCCTTCAGCTCTTCAGCTCAAGGCGAGCGCTCTACCACTTGAGCTACAGCGCCACTTCCGGTTTTCTGGTGGTTTATTGGAGATAGGAGTCTCACGGTCTCTCCTGCCCGGGCTGGCTTTGAACCGCGATTCTCAGATCTCAGCCTCCTGAGTAGCTAGGATTACAGGCGTGAGCCACCAGCGCCCGGCAAGAAATGTAGTCTTTGACTTATGTGTTCCTCTGTACATCACCTTTATAACAATGGGGGGAGGAGGAGGAAAGGGCTAGAATTGGCTTAGTGGTAGAGTGCTTGCCTAGCATGCATGAAGCCCTGGGTTCAATTCCCCAATACCACAATAAACAGAAAAGGTGAGAAGAGGTGCTGTGTCTCAAGTGGTAGAGTGTTAGCCTTGAGCAAAGGAAGCTCAGGGACAGTGCCCAGGCCCTGTGTTCAAGCCCCAGGACTAGCACAAAAAAACAAAAAAATTCCTTTTTTTTTTTTGCTAGTCCTGGTTTTTGAACTTTGGCCCTGGGTGCTGTCCTGGCTCCTTTCACTCAAGGATAGCCCTCTTACCACTTAAGCCACATTGTCAGTTCTAGCTCTTTCTGTGATTAATTAGAAATTAGAGTCTCATGGACTTTCCTGCCCTGGCTGGCTTTGAACCATTATCCTCAGATCTCAGCCTCCTGAGTAAATAGGATTACAGGTGTGAACCACCAGTAGCTGGTTATGTTTCAATCCTTTATAATGAAAAATAATTTTGCAGCATGTAGAAGCTGTAAAGAGGAATTGTTAGTGTGGCTAATGTGGGAGAGCAACACCACCAGCCTTCAATGACAAAGTTCAGTGAGCTCAGAAGAAGCCCTGAGTTTAAATCTCAGTACTACATACACTCAAATAAAAACTCTGGTTATAAATTGTTACTAAAACTTTGATTTTTAATATCTCATACAAATATAGATAACAAATACTTCATGCTAGAACAATCCCAACATTTTCCTACTACACCTACATTAGTCTATCTAGCTCACTGTTAAATTATCAAGTGATATTTCTGTATATTTTTTTTCTTTTAGTGTTGGTCTTGGTGCTAGAATTCAGTACCTTAGTATTGTCTGAGCTTTTCTGCTCGGGCCCTGTTTTACCACTGGAGCCACAATTCTGCTTCCAGCTTTTGTTGGTCTCACAACTTCCATGCAGTCTGGATTTGAACCCTGACCCTCAGATCTCAACTTCCTGGGTAGCTAGGATTACAGGTGTGAGCCACCAGTCCCTGGGGCTTGGACTCAGGATCTGGGCACTGTACTCTAGCTTCCTTTGCTCAAAAGTAGCACTCTATCCCTTTGCCACAGCACATCTGGCTTTTTCTGTTTATGTGGTGCTGAGGAATCGAACCCAAGACTTCATGCCTCCTAGGCAAGCACTCTACCACTAAGCCACATTGCCAGCCAGCCCCTGTGTTCTTGATGCTTGTTCTCCACCACTAATATTTCAGCCCAGAATGTTCAACAATCTGAACCATCTGGGAGGACTCATCCTCCCTACAATTCCTGGACCATTTTTCATAATTTGTAGAGGCTAAATCATGCATAGTACAAGGCAATGTAACCAAAGAAACTATACATAATTTGATACTAAAGTTCAAGCTGATCATACGTACCTCTTCTATTTTTGAAGACCAAGAGTCTTGGATAACAAAAGGACCAGTGGATTTGGCAAAGTCTAGTGTTTACTTAGAAATTTTGGTCCACATGCCTAGGGTTATTTTAACTGCCAAATATGGAGCTGGTCAAGGAATTACTATCTTCTTCCAGTGTAGAAACTCTAATGACTCCTAGAACCAGGTACTTACAATGCTAACATAGTCCGAGGTACGATGCCTTGAACCTAAAATCTGTATCTCACCCCAACTTCACAGGAAGTGACAACTTTCTCATCCCAGCTTCGATGCACGTGTGGTTTTTAAAGAGGGCAGAGTCCCCAAAACTCCGTTAAAATAAATTAGTTGTCTTGGGGGGGGGGGAGGGAAATCGGTCTATGCGGAGAACTAAAGCAGCATAGGGCCATCTTTAGTAGTATGATTTTAGAGAAGCAAGAAAAATTCGATCAGATTCGACTAACAAAATTCACGCAATCTAAGAAATCTGTATTCCCTGTTCTTCCCCCCCCAAAAAAAATGGGGTGTGAGAGAAAAAAAATCCATTCCCTAAAGCACTCAGGCATAGGGTCAGCAGGAAACCACCTGAATAAAAGGGGGGGGGGGGGGACGAAGGAGGCGCACGAGATAACCCGAGTACCCGAACGCTGAGCATCGGGTGAGGGAAGCGGCGGCTGCCTTCAAACCCAGATTCCGTTTCCGTGCGCGGAAATGGTGCCCGGAGGCCGCTACTTTCGCCTCTGCGTCGATCCCGCCGCTCCCGCGGCCGCCGCCGCCGCGGCCTCCTTCCCCTCCCCCACGGGCGGGGCGGCCACCGCGTCCCCACTCGGAAGGCCACGGCCAACACGAACCGCAGGCGAGGCAGGTGGGCTCCGCACCTGGGCACATCTTCCCCGGGAAGCCCGCGGCTCCGCTCCCCGTGGAAGGCTCCACCGGCGCCGCTTCGGGAGCTCCGCGTCCTCCTCCTCCTTGCTTCGCCACCCGGGTCTCCCCACACCGAGCCCCGGCCCCACCTGTACCCCCCTCCCCCGGCGGCCCCGGACCGCACCGCGCGCGCCGGCGCGGCCACCTCCCTTCCCACGCAGCCTCCCCGGCGCTCACCTCGGAGGAGAGGCTCGGCTTCTCGCGCACGCACCCTCGGCGGCGTAGGCAGCCGACGGCTAGAACAATATCTCCGTCTCCGCCGCAGCAGCGTCTCCGACACCGGAGCTCGGGCTCCGGACGGTTACCGCGAGCCGCGACGCTCGCGCGCGCGCGCGCGCGCGCGGGGAATGTCCCCTTCCGACCGCCACACCGACCTCCCCGCCCGGCCCCCGTACACACCTCCAACCAACAGCGGCGGCGGGTAAGGCTCGCGGAGGTCAGCAGGAGAGTCGCCGAGGGTCGGCCGCGGCGGGGTTCTCCGGGCTCGCGCCGCCTTCTTCCTCCGACAAACCCCAAAAGCCTCAGAAGCCGGAGAGCCGCGAGCCGGTCTTCCCCCTCCACAACCACCGCTTCCCGGGCGCCAAGCAGTGCGGCGAACGACGAGGAACACGGACGTCCCGCCCCCTTTGCCGCCGCCCCCTCTTATTGTTTTACCCCTGCCGACAGGGCCGGGGAACCCCCCAGAGCGGCCCCAGCCAATCACGCGCCGCCTCCGCCAGCCCCGGGCCAACCTTCTCCTTCGCGTCCCTCCGCGGAGCACGCGCAGTACGCAGCCGCGCTCGCGCACGCTCGCGCCCAGAAAGCCGGGGAACCGGAACCGGCCTGAAGCCGGGGCCGGAGTCCGCTGATTTGACGTCACAAGGAGGCTGCCTTTCTCCTGCCTCGAGGCTTGTAGCCTCTCCGCCCTTCTTCCAGGTGGCGCGAACCCGAGCCGGTTCGCTGCAGCGGCGCGCTGCCTTTTGCAGATCCAGATTCCTGGTGTAGTTATTCATGTCAGGAAGGAGGGAGCTCCGTAGCCTTTCTGAATTTGGTTGTCTGCAGGTTGCTGCCCTAGTCAGACGTGAAAATGCAGCCGGGGGCTTCAGCTGTGTGCACGCTAAACTCACCTATGTTGATAAAGCTATCTAGGAAATGGAGGGTTTTAAGTCCGGCAGAAAAGGTCACATTCACCCGAGTAGTTTAAAGCAATGTATATTATGAACCTTTGGAGGGCAACCCTGGAACACAGGAAAATAGAGGGAAGACTTTTTAATGTGGCCCTTAAGTGTCTTAATAAGATGTAGCAAAATAATGCATTAAGCATTTCATACGCTACAGCTATGGCTAAAAATACCAGGAAAGATCAAGATAACAGTCTTGTCTCAGATCTAGGCCCAGATTTGCCCGTAGGGCTTAGTATGGACAACTCCTGTCTCTTGACCTTGATTCAGGGAAAGAGTCAAATCTTGTAGTCAAGATTCTACTTGCCTCTTAAATCTGGCAATCTGTTCAGAGAATATCAAAAGAGCAGAAAAAGCTAGACCTTGGTAGTTCATGCCAGTAATCCTACTGACTTGGGAGGCTCAAAATCTTGAGGATCCTGGTTTGAAGGTAGCTCTGACAAAGTCCATGGTTCTCTCCTTTTTACCAACAGAGCTGGGACCTAGTGGCTCATGCCTGAAATCCTAGCTACTCCGGAGGCTAGGATCATGATTTGAAGCCAGCCCAGACAAAGTGAGACTTATCTCCAATCAACCACCAAAAAAGCCAGAAGTGGAGCAGTGGTTCAAGTGGTAGAGTGCTAGCCTTAAGTGAAACAACTAATGGACCCAAGCCCAGGCTCTGAGTTCAAGCACAAATGGGCACATGGGCACAGAACAGAGCAACAAAACAGAACAACAAAAAGAAGTGGAGCTTTGGTTCAAGTGGTAGAGCGCCAGTCAGAGTAAAGCAGCTAAATAGACCAGGGACCTGAGTTCAAGCCCTAGGACAAGCACACATGGACACATGGGTGCAGGCGTGCATGCGTGTGTGCATACACACAAAAATTGCAGAAGAATTTTGGAATGGGGGTTAAAGGGGTAAATTTTGAATACGCAAAATACATAAGTGTAAGGTCCGCTCCTGGATGCAGACTCCACCCTCTTCCAAGCAAAGTCTCAGCCCAGTCCCTGCATGTTACCTAGGCAACTGGCACACCTGGAAGAGGTCACATCTGTGTCTGCTGAGGTCACATCTGGATTCGATATGGCCACACCTTTCACTGGGCCTACCCTAGATAAGGCCTCCGCCAGGGCCAGATGGTTTCTCCCAGCCGTGTGGAGTGCCAACATGGCCTGGTGCCAGCTGGTACGATGAATAAACCTACCCCCTACCTGAGTACCACGTGTGTGCTTCTTACTCAACGTCTTTAAAAACTAACAATAGGCAGACTATCACTTTTATGAAATGAACCTGAGATGATTGTCCTTTCATAATACATTCAGATTGCCTTTCAAATATAACATATAATCAGATAGTCTTCTAATTTATGGAATCGAGCCTCACAATAACCAGATGAAGGACTGTTTTTTTTTATGCCCACTTTGCAAATAAGGAAAGTGAAGCTTACAAGATGAACTAATTTACCCAAGCAGCCAATCATTTCACAGACCATGCCTTTGAAGAAAACTAGCTACATAGAATACTGGTCCTTGTAGCAAGGTGCCAGTGGCTTGTGCCTGTAATCCTAGCTACTCAGGGCTGATAGATGAGGATCTTGGTTCAAATCCAGCCTGAGCAGGAAAGTCCGTGAGACTATTATCTCCAATTAATCACCAAAAAAGCTGAAAATATAACAATGGTTCAAGTGTAAAGTGTTATTTAGCCTTGAGCAAAAGCAGCTCAGGGACAGCGCCCAGACCCTGAGTTCAAACCCAAGCACGCCTGCACACACACACACACACACACACACACACACACACACACACACAATATTATCCTTATAATAGCTGCCACAATGTACTACTCATCTGGGGACTCTGTGCAAAGCTATTCTTCCTCATGTACTCTGTAACACTGATGCAAATGGTTCTGTAGAGCAGTGGGTCTCAGAGCTTAATGAGCACCAAAATCACCTGGAAGGCTTGTTAACCTAAGCCTTCTACAGGTTCTGATTTCCCAGACAGAGAATTTTCATTTCTCACAAGTTCCCAGGTGATGACACTGTCCATATATATATATAAAAATATATATGTATATATATGCATATATATGCATCACCTGACTAATGAAATGGTAGCCCCTCTGTACAACACATTAATAGTACCAATAAAATTATTTTTTAAATGTAAGAGGATTGGGAGTGTAGGAGTGTAGCTCCAGCAGTAGACTACTTTCATAAAGTACAAGAGTTCAAACCTAATTCCCCTCCCCGCAAAAAATAAGAACATTGTTACTGATAGGTAGCTAACCATGATGAAGAAGTGTAAAGGAAACCTAAAATGGAAGATGGCATCAGAAGGTCTCAGAAAACTGTAAGCTTTTCAACCAGCTTATGCTGCCACAAGTCAAGGTGGAATATCACAAGATGAGTTCTTTGAATATTCCACTCACCTAAGGATTAATGATAGGCTTCATTCCAACCTAAAGTGAGTCCTGGAATAGTCCTTAAAATTTTAGATCTTTAATTTGCCCACACAGTCCAGTAAACCCTGGCCTAGAGGTCTCTTAGAGACAATGAATCTGCCTCTTTTTTTTTTTTTTGGTCAGTTGTGGGGCTTGAACTCTGGGCCTGGAAGCTGTCCCTCAGCTTTTCAGCTCAAGGCATTTGAGCTACAGCACCACTTCCAGTTTTCTGGTGGAAGATAAGAGTCTCAGAGTTTCCTGCCCGGGCTAGCTTTGAACTGTGATCCTCAGATCTCAGCTAGGATTACAGGCATGAGCCAGCTGAATCTGCCTCTTGAGCTGTTCCTAGCAAGGGGACAAACTTGTATGGGGGTAAAAGTCATTGTCATTCTCAAGCTAAAGATGGCCCACTTTCAGACTATTGAAAGTGTATTCCCTTCCTAATAAACTCCGGCTTTTCCTGTTTATATGGTACTAAGGAATCGAACCCAGGGCCTCATGTATATGAGGCGAGCACTCTACCACTGAGCCATATTCCTAGCCCCTTATCTACCACTGAGCCGATTCCTCATGCATCACATAAGCAGAAAAAGCTGGAAGTGGATGATGTGGCTCAAATGGTAGAGTGCTAGCCTTGAGCTGAAGAGCTGAGGGACAGCACCCAGGCCCAGAGTTCAGGCCCCACGACAGACCAAAATAAAAAAATTTTTTTAAACAAAATTTGAACATAAGGGCTGAGAAGGTGGCTCAGTGGTGGAGCACTTGCCTTGCATGCCTGAGGCCCTGGGTTCGATTTCTCAGCACCATATAAGCAGGAAAAAAAAAAAAAAAGCTGGAAGTGGCGCTGTGGCTCAAGTGGTAGAGCGCTAGCCTTGAGCTGAAGAGCTGAGGGACAGCGCCCAGGCCCAGAGTTCAGGCCCCACGACTGGACCCCCCCAAAAAAAGAAAGATGAGGCAGAAAAATCTCAGATTTGAGGCCCACTTGGGCTACACAGTAAGACTAGATAAGTATATGATTTATTTATTGCTATTCTTCCTCTTTTTTTTTCTTTTTGTATTGCCAGTCTTGGGGCTTTTTATTGGTTCTGTTCCTGAATTTTGTGCTCAAGCCTAGTGTTGAGATTCTTTCTTTCTCTTTCTTTCTTGCTTGCTTGCTTGTTTGCTTGCTTGCTTTCATTGGTTACAGGCCTTGAATTTAGGGCCTGTGCACCATCCCTGAGCTTTTGTACTCAATGCTAGCACTCTACCACTTTGAGGCACAGCACCACTTCTGTTTTTCTGATGGCTAATTGGAGATAAGAGTCACAAGGACTTTCCTACCAGGGTTGTCTCAGATCTGAGCCTCCTGAGTAGCCAGGATTACAGTAGTGTGCCACCAGTGCCCAACATATTTTTATTATTTATTAGCCACTTGTGTTTCTGCTGAGAACTGTCCATTCAATTTGTTTTCCCACTTAATAATTCAACTAGTTGTTTAATTTTTTTCAGTTCTTTGTATATTCTGGATATTAATCATTTATCCATTGAATAGCTAGGGAAGATTATAGGTTTCTCTTGATTACGGTAATTGTTTCTTTTGATGTGCAGAAACTTTACATTTGATGCACATTTGTCAATGCTTGCTCTTATTTCCTGGGCAACTGGAGTCCTCTTCAGGAAATCATTACCTATTCTTGTGTTTTTGAGAGATTTCCCTGTTTTTCTGTAGTTATTTTAAGGTTTCAGGCCTCTCATTAGATCAATTATCCATTTGGAGTTGATATTTTTACAACTCAAAAAAAAAGGTGATAGTTATTATATCTTTGTGATATTTATATCTTTGTGAAAGGGGTGTAGTGTTAGTCTTCTGCATGTATATAGCCAGTTTTTGTCTGGTGCCATTTGTTGAAGAGCATGTCATAACTTTAATGTTTTTAAAAGGTATAAGACATTTATTTTGAAGAATTTATGTCAACTTAGTAACCTGTGTGGTTTCCTTATAATTATATATAGGTTATTTTGTTGTTGTTTTGTTGATTAACTCTCAGATCTTGCATATACTAACCACATCCTCTTCAAATGAACTAAACCCTCAGCCCCAAGATTATGTTCTCTTTGCTGTCTGCTTCCTTTTTGCAGTGCAGGAACCAAGTTCCTATGTATCCTAAGCAAACGCTGGGCTTTGTGCATGGTAACCACTGAGGGACACCCCTAGCCTTAGATAACGTACTTTCAACAAAAATACCAGAAAAGTGCTATTATATGCTGCTAGGTATATCAAGAGGAATACCATGTCCATTTCTCCAATTACTGGGACCTTAGCTTTTATCACTAGGTAATGCATTGTCTGCCAGGATTATCCAGTGTAAACTTAGTATTATTTTGTATCTGGTATTGGGCTGAGACTATGTATACAATCATCATACACTATTTCATGAATTCTGTACAATTCATTGATAACTCTTGCTTTGATCAGTTTTTGTTGTTGTTGTTGTTGTTGTTTTTGTCAGTCATGCGGCTGGAGAAAAAGGTGTATCTTTATTTTCACTAATCTCTTCCTGAAATGTAACAGCTTCTTTTTTTCCTTCCTTCCTTCTTTCTGGGCCTGGGCACTGTCCCTCAGCTCTTCAGCTCAAGCCTAGCACTCTACCACTTGAGCCACAGCGCCACTTCCGGCTTTTTTTTTTCTACTTATGTGGTGCTGAGGAATTGAACCCAGGGCCTCAAGCATGCAAGGCAAGATCTCTAGCACTGAGCCCTTCCCAGCCCAAAATATTTTTTTATTAAGGCAAAAAACCTTGAATGATAAAGCTAAGAGCACTGTGTTCAAGCCCAGTATGGGTGCACGCATACACACACACACTCACACACATACACACACACACACACACACACACCCTACACACCCTAAAAGATGGAAGAGAGTGCTGGGTGCTGGTGGCTCACATCTGTAATCCTAGCTACTAAGGAGGATGAAATCTGAGGATCGCAGCTCAAAACTAGCCTGAGCAGGAAAATCCATGAGACTCTTATCTCCATTGAACCACCAAAAAACTGGAAGTGGCACTGTGGCTCAAGTGGTAGAGCACTTTGCCTTGAGATGAAGAGCTCAGGGACAGCGTCCAGGCCTAGAGTTCAAGCTCCACAACCAACCCCCCCCCACAAAAAAAAAAGATGGAAGAGAAGAAACCAACATGGTTAAATACCCAGCAAGAGCCTGTACTGCCTCCCCCCAAAGAAAGGAAGGAAGGAAGGAAGGAAGGGAAGAAGGAAGGAAGGAAGGAAGGAAGGAAGGAAGGAAGGAAGGAAGGAAGGAAGGAAGGAAGGAAGGAAGGAAAGAAGAAACTAGATCATGAAGTTCCACCTTCATAAATGGGATTAGTATCCTTATAAAAGGATTTGATGACTCAGCTCCTTATGTAGTTTTTGGGTTTTGTTTGTTTGTTTGTTGTTGTTATTTGTTTTTTGCCAGTCCTGGGGCTTGAACTCAGGGCCTGGCACTGTCCCTGAACTTCCTGAGCTTCTTTTGCTCAAAGTTAGCACCCTACCTCTTGATCCACAGTGCCACTTTCAGCTTTTTCTGTTTATGTGGGACTGAGGAATCCAACCCAGGGCTTCATGCATGCAAGGTAAGCACTCTACCACTAAACCATATTCCCAGCCCCCTTATATCATTTTTACCCCTTTTCCATGTGAGGATTCAAGATGAAGGTACCATCTTTGAAGCTGAATGGACTCTCCACCAGATACCAAATCCTCTGGTGCCTTGACTTTGAGCTTCTCATGCTCATGAGCTCTTGAGCACTACATTTCTGTGGTTTAGAAATTGCCTAGTCTAAAGTGTTTTGCTATAGCATTAAAAACAGACTAGGATGGAAGACAGTACCACCAGCAGTGTAGTACCTGGATTTGAATCCTGATTTTACCTTATTGCTGGGATATGAATTTAGGATCAACTTCAGCAACATGTTTAGCTTTCCTGTGAGTCAGTGTTTCTGTAAAATGAAGATAGTTATATTTGCATAATTAAGATATTATGAGGATTAGGTAAGTTAATACATGTGAACCATGGTTTTTTGTTGCTTTCTGTGCCAGTCCTAGGACTGAGCTTTTGTACTCAAGGCTAGCACTTTACCACTTAAGCCACAGCTTCACTTCCAGATTTTTGGATAGGTTAACTGGAAATAAGAGTCTCACAGACTTTTCTGCCAGGCTGGCTTTGAACAGCCATCCTCATATCTTAGCCTCCTGAGTAACTAGGATTGCAGACATGAGCCAGCAGTACCATCATGAAATATGCATTTTAACAGTGCAGGGCACACAGTAAGTGCTCATTAAACATCGGTGCTTAACCTTTGTTCTTTGAAGAAATATATGTACCAAAGGCACACCTTTTTTTCACTGACTGCCCACCACTTTGCTAAAATAACAGTGTATATTTTTATAGCATTTTTAAGAATTCCAAGATACTTTCAAATGCAATAATTCTCCGGGTAGGCAAGCTGCACTAGACAAAAAATGGCTAATTTAAAAAAAGACTCTATAGAGTTTCTCTGACTCATGTCACCATACCATGCCCTACTGTGAAATGATGACCTTGCACACCCATGAAGCAGGACTTCCTGATTGAAAACACATTACTTGAAAATTCCAGGGCTCCCTGTAGCAGTAACTGGCTTCATTACAAAGCTCTTTAATGCACAGAGAGTGGGATGAATCCTTTCTTTTCTGAGAGAGACAAGAGAAAGCCTATTAGTGCCTGAAGAAAGAATCAAGTGTGAATTTCTCCCTGCAATCTTTCCATCCATTATCTCTTTGTGAGGCTGGGACAGGTTAGAGCTAAAATGGTGTTTTCTTCTCCATTTGATTATTGTTTGAATGTGTGAAATATGTCACATTTGCAGAAAAGTATATGAGAAAGGTGAACTTCCTGCTCATTTTAATCCCTCCTTCAGAATTTAGAGACAATCACGACCAAAAATCAATATACAAAGAATCAGATTATGGCATTGCAAAAGGTAAGTCATTTGAAGGGGTGAATTTTAATGACTTTTAATTTTTTTTAACTTAATTTTATTGTCAAGGTGATGGTCAGAGGAGTAGCTCTTGATTTTTATAAAGCTACCTTGACAGCTAAAACCACCCTAGGCTGAGTGATTTTAGAGATACCTTAATCCTGGAAAGTATAGCAACTAAGATAATGTAAATAAGGGAGGAGTCATCTGCCCACAGTAGCCTGGAGTCTAGAAAATGAAAAGAGGAAAACATTTCAACAGTGTTTATCTTGCACTGTTCAGAATGCACTACATTTGTCAGACAAGAGCATTCTAGCCATTACTGGCTGCAGGGTGTTTTTACTTCTTCAAGCCTTACTGTCGGGATATGAGTTGCCTCCAGGTTATCCAATCCTCTCCTCTCTGATTTCATCTCACCAAGCAGTGAGGGGGCCTGGTCAGCAGTTGTTTCTTTGTTTATTGGGAAGGCATACCTCCCTTTGTGAAATGGAATTCTGGTGACTCATTCATCTGTCTCCCATAGATTAAGTTAGTGTCAGAGAGTGTCCCTAAGCCAGATTTAGTCAGAGCAGAGGAGCCAATTCTTCACTTAAATACAGAAGCACAAAACACATGGATCAACCCCCCCTCCCTTTTTATTCTGCAACGAGCAGGGTTTTTGTTGTTGTGTGTTTGTTTGTTTTGTGCCAGTCCTGGGGCTTGAATTCACTGTCCCTGAGATTTTCTGCTCAGGGACAGTGCTCTACTGCTTGAGCCACAGCTCTACTTCTGGCCTTTAGTGTTTATAAGAGTCTCACAGACTTTCTGTCCATGCTGACTTTGCACTGTGATCCTCAGATCTCAGCCTCCTGAATAGCTGGGATTAGAGATGTGAGCCACTGGTGCCAGGCTTTTTGTGTGTGTGCCAGTCCTGGGGCTTGAACTCATCAGGGTATGGGCACTGTTTCCGAGATTTTCTGCTTAGGGTTAGCACTCAACTGCTTAAACCACAGTTTCATTTCTGACTTTTGGGTAGTTAAGTATTTCACAGTCTTTCCTACACAGTCTGCCTTCAAACCTCAATCCTCTCAAATCTCAGCCTCTTAGCAGGTAGGATTTCAGGCATGAGCCACTGTGTCAAACTTACTAAGTATTCTGTGACACTGGTCAAGTTAGTTCATTTCTCTGACCTTTAGTTTCTTGATGAAAAATAGTCTGCTTAGAGCATTCAACACAATTTCTGATAAATAATACATATATGTATATATGGTTCTTGTGGAAAAACTAAGCCAAGCCTGGTATGGTGATTCACACTCGTAGTCTAAACACTCAGGAGGCTGAGACAGGAGGAAAACATGAGTTCAAGAACTCAGAGCCGGGCTGGGAAGTTGGCTCAATGGTAGAGCGCTTGCCTTGCATGCCTGAGGCCCTGGGTTCGATTCCTCAGCACCACATAAGCCAAAAGCAAAAAGCTGGAAGTGGTGCTGTGGTTCAAGTGGTAGAGTGCTACCCTTGAGCTGAAGAGCTGAGGGACAGTGCCCAGGCCCAGAGTCCAGGCCCCACAACCGGACCCCCCCTCCAAGAAAAAAAAGAACTCAGAGCCTACGGACAACATAGCAAGACCCCATGTCTAAGGTCATGGATAATACAGGTCCTTTCTCCTGCTTCATTCACTATTCTTTCCTTTGACCCAATACTTGGTTGTGCAGAGTGAAGAAATCATAGCCTGTCTTTATCTTAAAGATAGTCAAATTCAGAAGGAAGAGGAAAAGGATGTAATAACTTCAAGAGCAAGTTTGTTTCAATAATCTCTTTCAGCAACCAGGCTTCTAAGCTATTTCATGTAGTAAAACAACAACAAAAACCAATGTTACACACAATATGGGGTATTCATTAGCCCACAGAAAACTTTAAGTGACAGTACAATCTCTGCAAGACTTCCGACTGGAAAAAAATTCTCCATTCAGAAATTAGGAAGCTAATAGAATGAAAACATATCATCATCCTTCTATCTTTCAGCTAGTTTAGGGTGGAACACAGCCAGGCATCTCTCATCCCAGGTCAGTGTCAAACTTGTTTCTATTCAGACATCCCAGGATAGACACTTCCTCTTACAGTTAGCTAAACTCTAGGATCTGGCCCCATGACAAAAGAACGCTTCTCTAAGATTTACCTCTGCCTTTCAAGATGTGTCCTGTCCTGCAGGTTAGACCAGGAGCCTAGCTTTTGATTTATTGTTTGTTTGTTTGTTTTGGTCAGTTGTTTGGCTTGAAACCAGGACCTGGACACTGTGCCTTAGCTCTTTTGCTCAATGCTAGCATTCTAATACTTGAGCCACAGCTCCACTTCCAGGTTTTGAGTTGTTAACTGGAGATAAGAGTCTCAGGGAAACTTTTCTGCCTGGGCTGCTTCAGACTGCAATCCTCCAATCTCAGCCTCCTGAGTAGCTAGGATTACAGGAATGAGCCATCAGTGTCCTGCTAGATCCTAGCTTTCTAGAATACCTATGTCTTCCTCCTTCCAGACTGCCACTCTGACCTATGCCTTGTTGATTCACACTATATTGGTCTGCTCAAGCTCTAAATTACCTGGCTTGTGGCAGCTGACTCAGAACTAACAGGAGCTCCCAGTTTCCTTTCTATATCTAGCTGGGTTTCAGTGACCCAGCGTGGCCTGGCCTTGACTCCAGAAACATGACCTCAAATTACTGAAGTTCTGGTTGGTGACTTGAAAAGGGAAACGCAATTGAAAGTTACTGCTCAAAGGCATAGATAAAACATGTTCAAAGAGACAATAATGTTTGAGGTAAAAAGTTTTGCTTTTTTTTTTTTTTTTCTTTTCCTCTAAGCAAACAAGTACTGTAGTGAGACCAAGAGACTTTCAGACCCTGAAATAGAAAAGCAATAAAATATTTGGGTGTGAGAGAGGAAATGTTTCTATAAGAAAAATTAGAAAAAATAAAGTAGCATTTTAAAATAAAGATGGTTGCTAGGTGCTGATGGCTCATGCCTGTAATCCTAGCTACTCAGGAGGCTGAGAGCTGAGGATCATGGTTCAAAGCCAGCCTGGGAAGGAAAGTCCGTGAAACTCTTTTTTTTCTTTTTTTTTTTGGGGGGGGGTCCGGTTGTGGGGCCTGAACTCTGCGCCTGGGCGCTGTCCCTCAGCTCTTCAGCTCAAGGCTAGCGCTCTACTACTTGAGCCACAGCGCCACTTCTGGCTTTTTTTTTCTACTTATGTGTTCCTGAGGAATTGAACCCAGGGCCTCAAGCATGCAAGGCAAGCACTCTACCACTGAGCCACTTTCCCAGCCCATCCGTGAAACTCTTATCTCCAATAAACCACCAGAAACCAGAAGTGGCACTGTGGCTCAAGTGGTAGAGCACTTACCTTGTGCTGAAGAGCTGAGGGCCAATGCCCAGGCCCAGAGTTCAAGCACCACAACCAACAAAAATAAATAAATAAAAACAAAAACTCCCATAAAATAAAGATGGTTAAAAAAGTTTTAGATTTATTGAAATAAATTCATTTCTTTAAATATTGCTGTAAGTCAGTTTAGCTGTCTATCCACATTTGGGAGATGGGTATAGAGAATTTGAGAAATAATGAACATTTATGTGATAGTGTGTGTGTGTGTGTGTGTGTGTGTGTGTGTGTGTGTGTGTGTGTGTGTGTGTGTATGTGTGTATATTTTTCTTTCTTTTTTTGGGGGGGGTCCAGTCGTGGGGCTTGAACTCTGGGCCTGGGCACTGTCCCTCAGCTCTTCAGCTCAAGGCTAGTGCTCTACCACTTGAGCCACAGTGCCACTTCCGGCTTTTTTCTTTTTGCTTATGTGGTGCTGAGGAATCGAACCCAGGGCCTCATGCATGCAAGGCAAGCACTCTACCACTGAGCCACCTTCCCAGCCCCATGTGTGTATTTTTCTGTTGAAAGAGTCCATATCTCATGTATTTTTAAATGGTTAACAACCAATGATCTAAACTATATACTACATCAGTGTATGTATACTAAAAGGTATTTATTGAAATGAAGGCTTCATAATATATAGAATACTATTTTTATTAAGTCAAATTTAAACTTCTGCTAAATGGCCTCAGGTTACCATTAACTACAGAATGGTGAGCTGTTTCAGTCACGCAGGATGTCAGTACTGGGGAAGACAGGTGAATGCTTCCAAAGACCTCCTCGTAAAATTCTTTGTAAGTATTAATCCACACTTCATTCATTTCAAAATAAATGTGTGTGTGTGCACATGCACGCACGGGAGTACTGGGGCTTGACTTCAGGACCTTACGCTTACTTGACTTTTTTCTTCAAGGTGGGCATTCTATCACTTGAGCCACAAATCTCCACTTCTGGCTTTTTGATAAGATTCTCAGGGATTTTTCTGCCTGGGCTGGTTTCAAACCTAGATTGTCAGATGTCAACCTTCTGGGTAGTTAGTATTACAGATGTGAACCACTAGTGCCCTGCTAAAATAAACACTTTCAATTAAAAAATTAGTTATGGACTCTGATGAAGTTTGGTTATTTAAATCTTGTATGTTATTAAGCTCTGAGGCTGCTTCCTTGTCTGTAAAAGGTACAATTAATGGTTTCCACTTATAAAATGGCTGCATACACAGACATGTCTCAGAACAGGCCATGGTGTACAGAACATTATATAAATGTGAAGTATTAAGATTATATTTAGTCATTATGGTCTGCATGGGTGACAGATATATGGTTTTCAAACACAGTTCATAAAGGGAAATAAATGGCCTCCTTTGGGGTTGTTTTAGAAACTCTTATCAAGAAAGTGACAGTAAACATTACAAATATGGCTCTGTCCTTTGAACATGAAAAGAATGAAAATCTAGGGTTGAGCTTTAGGTAGGTCAATATTGGAACACTCAGCCTAGGATTCAATCCACAGCAACAGAAAGAAAGAGACAGAGACAGAACAAAGAAAGGGAAAGGGAAAGGGAAAGGCAAGACACGGCAAGGCAAGGAAAGGAAAGGAAAGGAAAAGAAAGGGGAAAGGGGGGAAATAGAAAAAAGAAGGAAGCCAGGAATCTACAGTGAAAAAGCTAAGGGAGGGGCTGGGAAGGTGGCTCAGTGCTACCACTGAGCTTGTCTTGCATGCATGAGGCCCTCGGTTTGATTCCTCAGCACCACATAAACAGAAAAAGCCAGAAGTGACGCTGTGGCTCAACTGACAGCATGCTAGCTGAGGGACAGCGCCCAGGCCCAGAGTTTAGGCCCCACAACTGGCAAAAAACAGAAAAAGAAAAAAAAAAGTAAACACTAAGGGACTGCACCTAGGCCTTGAGTTCAAGCCCCAGAGCAGGCACAAATATAAAGTCTAAAAAAGTTTAATACTGTTAATACTGTCATATCCCTCATTTATGGTGGTCCTGGGGCTTAAATTCAGGAACTGGGTGCTATCCTTGAAGTGTTTTGCATAAAGCTAGGGCTCTACCACTTGAACCACAGCTTATTTCCAGCTTTTTTTGGGTGGTAGAGCTAACTGGAAATAAGAGACTTATGGACTTTCTGCTCATGCTGGTTTCAAACCACAATTCTCAGATTCTCCAGAGTAGCTAAAATTACGGATACAAGACCCCTGCACCTGGTACCTGGCACTGTCTCTTTTGAGTTCAAACCTTTCTTTTGTGTTTGTGTGTGTGTGTGTGTGTGTGTGTGTGTGTGTGTGTGTGTATGTGTGTAAGAGAGAGAGAGAGAGAGAGAGAGAGAGAGAGAGGAGAGAGAGTTTTAGGGATTGAACTCAGAGCCTAGGCATGCTGTCCCTGTGATGTTATTTTGTTTTTCTTTTTTGGCAGTCATAGGTCTTGAACTCAATAGGTCTTGAACTCAATGCCTAGGCACTATTCCTGAGTTCTTTCTGCTCAAGGCTAGTGCTCTAATGCTTTGAGCCACATTTCTACTTGTGTTTTTCTGGTGGCTAATTGGAGAGCAGACTCTTATGCACTTCCCTGCACTCTTTTTTCTTGGGGGGGGGGGGGGTCCGGTCGTGGGCCTGAACTCTGGGCCTGAGCGCTGTCCCTCAGCTCTTCAGCTCAAGGGTAGCACTCTACCACTTGAGCTACAGCGCCACTTCCGGCTTTTTTCTTTTTGCTTATGTGGTGCTGAGGAATCGAACCCAGGGCCTCATGCATGCAAGGCAAGCGCTCTACCACTGAGCTACTTTCCCAGCCCCTCCCTGCCCTCTTTGAACTGTAATCCTCAGATCTCAGCCTCCTGAGTAGCTAAGATTACAGGCCAGAGCTGCTGGTATCCAGCTAAAATTGGGCAAATTCAGTAACATCAAAAGATCATCCTAGCTGGCACTTGTGGCTCACACCTGTAATACTACCTACTCAGGAGGCTGAGATATGAGGATCTCTTTCCTGAGACTCTTATCTACAATTAACTAAGGAACAATCGGAAGTGATAGTGTACCTCAAGTTGTAGGCTGTTAGCCTTGAACAAAAATGCCAAGCAAGAGCACAATGTCTGCACAAGACCTTGAGTTCAAGCCCTACTACCAGCAGATATATAAGATAGATAGATAGATAGATAGATAGATAGATAGATAGATAGATAGATAGATAGATAGATAGATAGATAGATATCAGATTACTAGAGTTCCTGTGCCTCTCTGATCCCCTCTTGGGACCATACCCAGTCTATTGTGCACTATTCACTCTCTCTTTGAGCATTGCTAAGGAGAAGTCAGGATTGTGGAACTAAGGCCGAAATTCTCAACCTCAGTACTACACTGGAATTACCTGGAGAGCACTGAAACCTATTTCATGGAGTGCAACATTGGTACTAGAATTCATCTTTCATCTGTCTATCTACCTACCTATCCATCTACAGTGTTAAAATCCAACCCAGGGTATTCTGCATGCTAGGTATGGATTCTACCACTGAGTTACACTTCAGGTCCAAAACATATTACTATTATTATTGTATTTATTATTTTTATTTTATTTATTTATTTATTGGTTGTGGGGCTTGAACTCTGGGCCTGGGCACTGTCCTTCGGCTCTTCAGCTTAAGCAAGTGTACTGCTGGAGCCACAGTTCCATTTCCAGTTTTCTAGTGGCTAATTAGAGATAAGAGTCTCACAGACTTTTCTGCCTGGGCTGGCTTAGAACGCTGATCCTCAGATCTCATCCTCCTGAGTAGCTAGGATTACAGGTATGAGCCTGTGGCGCCTGGCCTTATTATTATTATTATTATTATTATTTTACAAAAGCTTTCCAGGAGCCAAACTTCCAGAATACTATATATTGATGTCTTTCATTGATACATTACCCAAACATGTATGCAATCCTCACATGATTCTATTATGCAGCTGAGATTGAAACCCACTGGTATCACTTTGAGATTTATGTGGCACATATTAAGTTTAAAAAATTTTTTTATAATTTGACCCTTTTTTCTTCCCCTTGAAAAACTAGATGATTTGAATGTTCAGAGGAGACTTTTTGTGACTGTTACCAAGTTTCATTGTGTTCTTTGGCAGCTTGTACTTAACTCTGAAACTCCTTAATCTAAGCTGCTGAACCCCTTGTGCTCTGGCAGCCTATTCCCTGAACTTGTCAAATGGCAGTTTGATCCCTACCTTGGCTGACCTCCCAGGATTTGGTATCTATAGACCATCTGTCAAACAATTTCTGATTTTGGCTTCTCCAACTAACTCTTTCTTACTCTGTGTGTCTGTGTCTCTGTGTGTGCATGCACACATTTAGGTACAACTCCACATTAAAATCCAAGTACCCAGGTTCTCTTGGAAGAGATGACAGAGCTGACTTTTCTATGTGGAATTAGGAGGGAGGACCAGTAACTGCTGCTCCCTTGGGAATGGGCATCTTTTCTCTAGGTTTATAGTTCTCATCAGCACATGATTCATTTTATGTATTGGCCTGCCTCTCCAAGCACCTAAGATTTCAATTCCTGCTACTGAGACAGGCTTTCCATACATCAAAACTTCAATAATTAGGGGCTGGGAAGATGGCTCAGTGATAGAGTGCTTGCCTTGCATGCATGAGGCCCTGGGTTCAATTCCTCAGCACCACATATACAAAAAGAAAAAAAAAAAAAGCTGGAAGTGGCGCTGTTGCTCAAGTGGTAGAGCACTAGCCTTGAGCTGAAGAGCTGAGGGACAGCGCCCAGGCCCAGAGTTCAGGCCTCACGACCAGACCCAAAAAAAAAAAAAAAACAACTTCAATAATTATTTAGTCAATGAATGAATTAAAATGAGAGAAGCCACATGCTGTGGTAAACACCTGTAAATCCAGGTGAATCCAGGAATTCTAGGTCAGCCTAGGCAGTATAATATAACCCTGTCTTGGGCTGGGAAGGTGGCTCAGTGGTAGAGTGCTTCCCTCACATACATGAGGCCCTGGGATCGATTCCTCAACACCGCATAAGCAGAAAAGCGCTGGAAGTGGCACTGTGGCTCAAGTGGTAGAGAGCTTGCCTTGAGCTGAAGAACTGAGGGACATTCCCCAGGCTCAGAGTTCAGGCCCCATGATCAACAATAAACAAACAAACAAATAAATAATATAAAAAATAACCCTGTCTTAGTTAAAGAGAGGGGTGGGGGGAGGGAGAGAGCCAGTTACTGGTGACTTGAGCCTATAATCCTAGCAACTCTGGAGACTAAGATCTGAGGATCAACACTTGAAGCCAGCCCAGTCAGGAGAACCCACTAGACTCTTATCTCTAGTTAACCAGAAAGAAGCTAGAAGTGGAGGCTGGCTCAAGTGGTATAGTGCTAGCCTTGAGTGAAAAAGCCAAGGAATAGGGCAGTAGTGGCTCACACCTGTAATCCTAGCTACTCAGGAGGCTGAGATCTGAGGATAATGGTTCTAAGACAACCCCTGGCAGGAAAGTGCATTAGACTTTTATCTCCACTAAACTACCCTTCCCCACCCCCACCAAAAAAAAAAAAAAAAAAGCCAGGTGCTGGTGGCTTATGCCTGTAATTCTAGCTACTCAGGAGGCTGAGATCTGAGATGGAGGTTCAAAGCCAGCTCTTAGCTCCAATTAACCACCAGAAAACCGGAAGTGGTGCTGAGGCTCCCGTAGAGCACTTACTTTGAGCTGAAGAGCTCAGGGACAGTGCCCAGGCCCAGAGTTCAAGCCCCACAACCAAAAAGAAAAAAAAAGAAAAATGCTGTACTTGGAGCTGTGGCTCAAGTGGTAGGGTGCCAGCCTCGAGCACCCAGGCCCAGAGTTAAAGTCCCATAACAGAGAGGGGTGAGGGGAACACTTTAAAAAGCCAGGGAACAGAGCATCCAGGCCCTGAGGTTAAGCCCCAATACTGCCTGACCCCCTCAAAACAAGCAAACAAACAGAACAAAAAGGGAGAAAGGGAAGGAAAGAGATAAAAGATAAACAAGGAGGCTCAGGCCTATAATCCTAGCCACTCAGGAAGCTGAGCTCTGAGGATCACAGTCAAAAGCCAACCCTGGCAGGAAAATGTGTAAGACTCTTATCTCCAATTAACTACCAAAAAACTGGAAGTAGAGTTGTGGTTCAAAGTGGTAGAGCTCTAGCCTTGAGCTAAGAAGTTCAGGGAGTGTTCCCAAGACTAACAACATCAATGACAAAAGATAAAGAAAGAGAAAGGGGTCCCTCTACTACTACTACTAATGAAGGGAATAATCGTCCAGCTGGGTATACCGCTCAAGAGTTGAGCATTTGCCTAGCATGCACAAAGCTCTTTTTATCCCTAGCACAGATAAAAAGGCAAAGAGGAACAGTAGAAGATCTTGAATAGCACACAGATAAGAATGAACTATGGTTTGATACTTGAAGGTATTTTCCCATGCAGCCACATGAAAATGAGTGAGTGAAAATATTTTAGGCACAACTTTGGCTAACATTTATGCTTAAAGAGAGAGCTGGCCTAAATGTACAAGATACTAACAAAAGTAGGCCAGTTGAAAATAAATAATAAGAAGGAAATAATGATAGTAAAAGTACTAATTTAATATTTTGTGTTAGAGGCATATATGTATAAGTATGTATTGTATTTGGAAGTATGTATAAGTCTTCTGGCTGCATGGAGGACGTAGGATGGCATGAGAAGGTAGGATGGGCTAAAGGTGGAAATAACATCTAGCAATAACAGCTAAAGGCATCTTCAGTAATTTTGAGCTCAAGAAAGAACATTAAAAAGGGATGATGGAATGGAGGGACAAAGAGTGAACAAATGCAACAGTGGTACTCACTTGGTACTATGTAGAAAGTGAACAATACAATTTGCGGGTAGATGGGAGGGAAAAACTGGGAGAGAGCTAGGGAAGGGGTAACCCTGTCCAAAAAGAAATGTACTCTTTACCTGACTTATGTAACTGTAACCCCTCTGTACATCACCTTTATAATAAGAATAATATTTTTTTTGTCTGTCATGGGACTTGAACTCTGGGCCTGGGTGTTGTCCCTCAGCTTTTCAACTCAAGGCAAGCACTCTACCACTGAGCCACAGTGCCACTTCCAGTTTTTTTGGTGGTTTACTGGAGATAATAGTCTCACGGACTTTTCTGCCCAGGCTGGCTTTGAACTGCGTTCCTCAGACCTCAGCCTCCTGAGTAGCTAGGATTACGGGCATGAACCACCAATGCCCGGCTCAATAATAATAATTTTTTAAAGGCATGATCATCAGGCACTGGTGGCTCATGCCCGTAATCCTAGCTACTCAAGAGACTGAGATCTGAGAATTGCAGTTTAAAGCCGGGCAGGGCAGAAAAGTACCTGAGACTCTCGTCTCCTATCAATGACAGAAAAACTGGAAGTGTTGCTGTGTCTCAAGTGGTAGAACACTAGCATTGAGCAAAGAGGAACTCAGGGACAGCACCTAAGCTCAGAGTTTGAGCCCCAGGACTAGCAAAAACAAAACAAACAAACAAAAAAAACCCCAATACTGAGGTTAAATTAAAACCTGAGGAATTTCCTAAAGAATAACTGCCCTGTAGCTCAAGGCCCAAAATCTACAAGATTGGACCAGTGAGATTTAAGAAACAGCACTATTAGGATTTGATTGTCTGGAACAAAATGTAGTAAAAATAATCAATGTCTCAAGGCCTCAGTAAACAAATGTATCAGACCTAGAAGGGACAGTGAAGTGATTAGAGAAAGAGCTTGTGACTGCAGGTACACAATGCCAAGGAGTCCACTCAGAGTTGTTGCAGTTTTTGTTCCTCCCTCTCCCCCATTCCTCCCCCTGTCCCCCCTCCCCCTCCCTCCTCCTCCTCCTCCTTCTCCTTCTTGTCCTGGAGCTTGAATGCTTGAACTCTGGGCTCTGTCCCTGAGCTTCTTTTGTTCAAGGCTAGCACTCTACCACTACCAGCTTTTCTTTTTTCTTTTCGTTTTGGTCAGTCATGGGGCTTGAACTCTGGGCCTGGGCACTGTCCCACAGCTCTTCAGCTCAAGGCAAGTGCTCTACCACTGGAGCCACAGTGCCACTTCCAGTTTTCTGGTGGTTAAGTGATGATAAGAGTCTCACAGACTTTCTTGCCTGGGCTGCCTTTGAACTGTGATCCTCAGATCTCAGCCTCCTGAGTAGCTAGGATTATAGTTATGAGCCACCGGCGCCCAGCTGCTGGCGTTTTCTTTTTATGTGGTACTGAGGAATTGAATCCAGGGCTTCAGGTATGCTAGGCAAGCACTCTACCACCAAGCCACATTCTTAGCCTATAGCAGTTAATTCCAAAACCCATTCATTATGATCCTTTCCAATTGCTGCATGTTTACCCCCTGAAACAAGTGGGTATAAGCCTGAAAAGAAGGTATTGTTGTCCAGGGTGGGATAGATGAACAAACTGGGCAAAGAAGTCTGAGGTAAGGCCAGGCGCCTATGGCTCACACCTAGAATCCTAGCTACATCAAGGTTGTAAAGCTGGGACAGCCAAGTCCATGAGACTTCTCTCCAATTAACAGCACAAAAGCCAGAAGTGGATCTGTAGCTCAAGTGGTTCCAGCCTTGAGCAAGAAAGGGTCAGAGCCCAGGCCCTGAGTTCAAATGCCAATACTGGCACATGCACATACACACAGAGGTAAATAAAACAATATAAATCATCTTCGTAAGACTTCTTACAGAAGGGGTTAAGAAATTTGCAAGGCTTTAAGAAGGTAGATGGTGAGGGAGTCAGAGGTGCCAAGCAAATCTGTTGGTATTTATGGTAGTGAGGTTTGAGCTGTGTTTGTTTTGGCTGTGGAGTTGCTAGGCTATGACAAGCACACAGTGAACTGTTCTGTGTCTGTCCTTTATGTCCAGAACTCAAATCACCTGCATCACCTAGTCCTAAGTAAAAACTGATCTTGTTCTTCAAAGGGGACACCAGTATTTCTCTTCGTCTCTCTTCTTGCCAGCAGCAATTTGTGATTAGCAGAGGATTATAGAGCTCATTGTTTGGGTAGTGTGGAAGAGTCACCTGAGAGCAGGCTGCTGGTGAAGAGGGGTTACTGTCTTCCTTTCTGTTTGCACATTACCTCCCAGAGCCCAGTCGCCTTGGCATTAGAACATTTAAATCACCGGCCTGGAAGCAGTCATTCCTGATCACCAATGTTGTCATGGAAAGAGAACCAAATCAGGAGTGAGCAGCCCGCTAATTTCATAAATATAATCCTGCTAATAAAGTTCTCTATTTGCATATGTGAACTTACACTAACAGTGTTTTCTACATGGCAAGTGGTCTTAATATACTTGCTTAACAAGGTAGAAAATGGTTGATTCTAATAAAGTTGAAGAAAAGCAAAATATCAGCTTAGTGGTAGAGTGCTTGCCTAGTATGCATGAAGCCCTGGGTTCAATTCCTTAGTACCACATAAACAAAAAAGACCAGAAGTGGCTCTGTGGCTCAGTGGTAGAGCACTAGCCTTGAGCAAAAGAAGCTCAGGGACAGTACCAAGGCCCTGATTTTAAGTCCCATGGCTGGCAAAAAAAAAAAAAAGTTAGAGGGCTGTGGGACTTGTAACTAACTTGCCTTGTGTTCAATTTCTAGCACCAAAAGCAAACCAGAGTATGTGTTTATCCTTTTTTTTTTTCTTTTTTGTCTTTTTATGCCAGTCCTAGAGTTTGAACTCAGGGCCTAGGCAGTGTCCCTGAGTTTTTTTGTTCAAGGCTAGTGCTCTACCACTTGAGTCACAGATTCACTTCTGGCTTCCTTTTTTATTTTTATTTTCTCATAAGGACTTTTTGGCTGGCTTTGAATGGAGATGCTTAGATCTCCTTAGATCCTCAGCCTCCCGAGTAGGTAGGATTATAGTTATGAGCCACAGGTACCAGGCTTGTTTTTATCCTCTTAAGAAGACAAAATGAATTGGGCATTTTTAAAATTTACTTTTTATTTTTATTTATTTTTTGAATTGGGCTTTTTTTTGGCTGGGAGGGATGCACAATATAAAAAATAGCTTAGAGAAATTACATGTGAAAATACAAATTATGAAGTAAATGTATTTTGTTGAAATATTCATGGATGAAATGATATATCTAGGATTTACTTCAAAATAATAAATACAGGAAGAATGGAAAAAGGTGTGGACAAATAAGACTAGCCTTGCATCAAAAATTATTTTAAGCCTGGTGATGGTGTATGGAAATTTAATATACTATCTATATTTATTTGACATTTTCTGTAATATTAAAATTTTAAAAATTAATGTACTGAAATGAGTTAGCATTTTTGTAAGCAATTGAAAGGCAAGCAATAAACTGAGGAGAATATACAACACATACACTTCACAATGTCATGAATGGGTACTTTATAAGAGAAGAAATATGAAAAGTGAATCATATGAAAACATTCAACTTTACTGATTATGGAAGACAGAATAATAAACCCCCTCAAACACATGCTGGTCCTACCCATCAGACTTATGAATATCTTATAAGGCCCAAAAGACTTTGTAGTAGATAAAAATCAAATAAACGATTTTTCTTTTTTTAAATGAAGGATCTTGAGACAGGGCGTTTGGGGAATCTCAAGGTAATCACGAGAGTCTTCATAAGCAGGAAGCCAGTGTGCTGGTGTTGAGAGATGACTGTGAGGAAGGAAGCAGTCAGTGAAGAAGATCTAATGGGCATTTTGCTGCTGGCTTTGAAGATGGAGGAAAGGGCTATAAGCCAAGAAATGCAGGTGGCCTTTGGAAGCTGGAAAAGTCAAAGAAATTGATTCATCCTGCAGCTTCCAGAAGGAAGCAGTCATGCTAATACCTTGATTTTAATCCAGAAGAAAACAGGCAACATGTCCTATGACGTTACTTAAAATCATTGCCTGCCTACTTTCAGGGGTGCTAGGTGGTCCCTGCCTCCATGAATTGTACCATTTTGTTCTTATTTTTTTTGGAGGACTATTACACAGCTTCTGAACTGTCCTCAAGTCACCCAACTACTTTTGCTCAAGCTAGTTGCTGGAGAGAGACACTTGACAATGGGTCAAGACCACCCAGGTGCTTGTAATCCTGTAATCCTAGCTACTCAGGAGACTGAGATGTAAAGATGAAGGTTCAAAGCCAGCCTAGACAAGAAAGTCCAGAAGACTCTAATCATCAACTAACCAGCAAAACACCAGAAGTAGAGGTTATGACTCAAATGGTAGAGTACTAATGTTAAGCAAAATAAAAAAATAAAGTATAGGGCCCAAGTCTCAACACACACACACACACACACACACACACACACACACACACACACACACACACACACACACACACATACACACACACACACACACACACACACACACACACACACACACACACACACACACACACACACACACACACACAGAGCTTCTAGCCCACCTGATAGAGATACACTGGCCTCCATCTAAAACTAATCCCTCGGGCTGAGAAGGTGGCTCAGTAGTAGAGCGCTTGCTTTGCATGCATGAGGCCCTGGGTTCGATTCCTTAGCACCACATAACAAAAAAGCCAGAAGTGCTGTGGCTCAAGTGGTAGAGTGCTAGCCTTGAGCTGAAGAGCTCAGGGACAGCACCCAGACCCAGAGTTCATGCCCCACGACGGGACCAAGAATAAAAAATCAAAAAAAAAAAAAAAAAAAAAAGCTAATCCCTCCCTTCCCTTTTTCTTTCTTTTTTGCGGGGGGAGGGGGGGAGGGATCTTTTTTTTGGGGGGGGGTCCAGTCATGGACCTGAACTTTGGGTCTGGGTGCTGTCCCTCAGTTCTTCAGCTCAAGGCTAGCGCTCTACCACTTGAGCCACAGCGTCACTTCTGGGTTTTTCTGTTTATGTGGTGCTGAGGAATGAACCCAGGGCCTCATGCAAGTGCTCTACCACTGAGCCACCTTCCCAGCCCTGAGGAGGGGGGGGGAGGCTGTGTGTGGGGGGAATCTTTTAGTGCTAGTGAACTGTAGTGGGCCAATCACAAAGATCTGCAGCCTCTCCTCCCTTTTTCAACATCACTCTAGCAAGTTCTCTGTCATCATTAACCCTCCCATCCCCCCTCCCTCCCTTCCCCACGCCTCCACTGGATCATCTATCAGCACATAAACTGATATAAAATACCTAGGTTAAAAGCAAGATTTTTCCCTACTTTATCCACTCTAAGGGGAGATAAGTTGTTCATACTTGTCTCCAATTCTGTCCTTCTTGAGCCCACTTCAAGCAGCTGTTAAATCCATCCTCATCATAGTTTTGTGCCAGGAGAGAGAGGTGAGGAGACAGGGAAATTATATATTTTTTAATAAATATGATTAGGGTTGGACTCAAGTTGGAGCCAGGAAGCAACTAACAAGGCAGTTAAACTTCCCTCCATTTAACCACTAACCTACCTAAAACGTCCCTCTCCCTTGGAAAGGTAAAAACTTGGCACCTAGTCTGAGGAAAGGAAGACCTCAGGCTCACCTGTAGTCTCAGTATTGAGAGTAATCTTAGAGACATCTCCATATTTAACAACTACTTTGGCCACTCAGAATCATTGCCTGAGGGCTGGGGCTTCTAGACAACCCTGTGTATTTCCCCTGCTCAGAAAGAATAAAGGCAGCAGGTAACTGCTGCCATTTGAGTCTTTTTTTTTTTTTTTTTTGCCAGTCCTGGGCTTGAACTCTGGGCCTGGGCACTGACCCTCAGCTCTTCAGCTCAAGGCAAGTGCTTTACCACTTGAGCCACAGTGCCACTTCTGGTTTTCTGAGTGGTTTATTGGAGGTAAGAGTCTCACGGACTTTCCTGCCTGGGCTGGCTTTGAACTGTGATCCTCAGTTCTCAGTTCTCAGATCCTCAGATCCTCCTGAGTAGCTAGGATTATAGGTGCCAACCATTGGTGCCAGTTCCTCTTTGCAATTCTTATAAAGAAATTGGTTTCTTACAAAGCCTTGCTTATGAGACTTCATTCTAATTAGCTGATGAGCCATGTAAGATTGATTTTGTTTTGTTTTATTATGTTTTTGTGAGTTGTGGGGCTTTGAACTCTTGGCCTGGATAGTGTCCATCAGCTCTTCAGCTCAAGGCCAGTGCTCTATCACTTATGCCACAGCACTACTTCCAGTTTTCTGGTAGTTTATTGGAGATAAAGAGTCTCACAGACTTTCCTGCCCAGCTGGACTGGCTTTGAACTGTGATCCTCAGATCTCAGCCTCCTGAGTACCTAGGATTACAGGCATAAGCCACCAGTGCACGGCTCTGTAAGACTGAAACTAATACATTTCAGATTTTATCTGGCAGTGTCTTGGTTCACATTAACATGTTTTCTTCTCTTTTATTCATTGGTGATACTAGGGTTTGAACTCAAAGCTTCCAGGCTTGCTAAGCAGGTGCTCTACTACTTGAGCCATACCTCCTGCCCTTGTTTGACATTTTCTTATAGTTGGGGTGTGTGTGTGTATGTGTGTGTGTGTGTGTGTGTGTGTGTGTGTGTGTGTGTGTGTGTGTGTGTGTGTGTGTGTGTGTGTGTGTGTGTGTGTGTGTGTGTGTGTGTGTGTGTGTGTGTGTGTGTGTGTGCTGGTCTGGGTCTGGGCCTTGAACTCAGGGCCTGGGCATGGGCATTGTCCCTGTCCCTGAGATTTTTTGCTCAAGGTTAGCACTCTACAACCTGAACCACATCTCTCTCAGCTTCTTTTGGCAACTAATTGGAGATAGAAGTCTCATTGACTTTCCTTCCTGGGCTGGTTTTGAACCACAATTTTCAGATGGCAGCCTCCTGAGTAGCTAGGATTTCATGCAAAAGTCCCTGGTACCTGGCTATAGTTGCTGTTTTTAGAAAGGACTCTGTGTACATTTCCTTTAGTTAAGAGGTTATATTAGTATAATCTATACCATATTATTTATTCATACATTGCTTACTTAAGTTACATATGCTCTATATTAAAAATGTGGAAATTAGGGGGGGATGGGAGAGCAGGGATGGGAAGGGGAAACAAGGAGGAGGCAACAATGATTGATAAGAAATATACTCATTATCTTGCTCATGTAATTGTAATCTCTCTGTATGGTATTTTCACGATAAAAAAAACTTAATTAAAAAATGTGGAAATTGGTAAACAAAAAATATATTTACCATAATTACATAATTATACCACTGAAAATAAATACTGCTAGTACTTTTATTTCCTTCCAGGTTTTCATGTAGATTTTTTCCTATTTCTAATTACAGAAAATATAGAAAAGTAATCTTGCATAAAAATTATGTTAAATATGAAAAAATGAAATCAACATAAATAAAATTGCCACTGTTTAAGAATATATGAGAATGCTTAATATATATTACACACACATACACATACATATATACATAGAGAGAGAAAGATAAGATTATTTTTTTTCCTTCAATACTTAGACTTGAACTCAAACCTATGGTAGAATTCTGGGCCTCAAACATGCTATGCTCTACCTCTTGAGCTCCATCCCCAACCCTAAGAAAAAGATTTAAGCCAATTGGTTTTAAATTACTAGTGTTATTTATTCTTTCCTGGTTTATAAGGGACACATTAATAATTCCTAATAATGACATTTTAATACCTTTTGTTTTCCTTTCTCCTCTCTCTTTTGTCTCTCTCTCTCTCTCTCTGTCTCCCTGTTGCTAGAGGTTTTTTTTGTTGTTATTGTTGTTGTTTGTTTTTTATGTTGGTTATGGGGCTTGGACTCAGGGCCTGAGTACTGCCCCTGAGCTCTTCTGCTCTACCACTTTGAGCCATAGCGCTAGTTGGGAGATAAGAGTCTCAGGAACTTTCCTGCCTGTGCTGGCTTTTAAACATGATCCTCAGATCTTAGCCTCCTGAGTAGCTAGGGTTACAGGCATGAGCCACCAGTGCCCAGTTCCAAAAAGACTTTTTAACTATATAAAAATCTCCAGGTTCTTGGGGCTGGGAAGGTGGCTCAGTGGTAGAACGCTTGCCTTGCATTCATGAGGCCCTGGGTTTGATTCCTCAGCACCACATAAGCAAAAAGAAAAAAGCCAGAAGTGGCACTGTGGCTCAAGTGGTAGAGCACTAGCCTTGAGCTGAAGAGCTGAGGGACAGTGCCTAGGCCCAGAGTTCAGGCCCCATGACTGGACCCAAAAAAAAAAAAATCTCCAGGTTCTATATTAATCTTTAAGGTTGACAATTTCTACATTCCTGAAAGCCAGACACTGGAACCCTTCAAACTCAAAGGTCGGGCACAGCACAGTCCATCATCCTTTTAATCATACATATATATAGCCAGTCCTGAGGCTCGAACTCAGGGTCTGGGTACTGTCTCTGAGCTTCTTTTGCTCAAGGCTAGCACTCAACCACTTGAGCCACAGAGTCACTTCTGATTTTTCTGTTTATGTGGTACAAAGGAATCCAACCCAATGCTTCATGCATGCTAGGCAAGCATTCTACCTCTAAACCACATTTTTTCTGTAACCCCTATAAATATGCTAATAAAAATTATAGTTAGGGCCAGGCACCAGTGGCTCATGCCTGTAATCCTAGCTACTCAAGAGGCTAAGCTCTAAAGACTGCAGTTCAAAGCCAGCCCAGGCAGGAAAGTCCAGCAAGACTCTTATCTCCAATTAACCACCAGAAAACTGGAAGTGGAGTTTAAGCCCAGAGTTCAAGCCCCACAACCGAAAAAAAAAAAAAATTATAGGTAGGGATGGGGAGGTGGTTTAGTGGTAGAGTGCTTGCCTAGCATGCATGAAGCCCTGCGTTCAATTCCTCAGTACCACATAAACAGAAAATGCTGGAAGTGGCGCTGTAGCTCAAATGGTAGAGTGCTAGCTTTGAGCAAAAGAAGCTCAGGGACAGTTCCCAGACCCTGAGTCCAAGCCCCAAGACTGGCAAAAACAAACAAACAAATAAATAAAAATCATAGGTAGTAGCTAGCTATAAGCAATGGAAAAATGCAAAGGGAACCTAAAACAGAGGATGATATGAAAAGGTTGCAGAAAATAAATATAATTAGACTTCTGGACTCATCAGTGACCTTAGTCCTTGTAGACTAAACTAAGTACGAATATCTCACAGGCAATTTCAGTGAGTACTCCAACCCCAAACACTAATACTGTTCTCATACTACAGCCACCTTCAGTCTCCTCAAAGTGTATTTGTTGTTGTTGTTTTAAAAATTCTTTATTGAGATTAAGTGATTACATAAACTTCACAATATTGTGGGATAGTGATACTTAGCTAAAGTCACAAACACATTTGAATTGTCATTATCATGGTCTATAAAGCTTGCAAACTCTATAAACTTTGACAATACAACTGTTTTTTCCAAATAGGATGATATGTACATTTCTTTCCTTTTGTTGAACGTTAAGCTGTTCCCTCTTTCCCTCTTATTCCCTCCCTCCCATCACTGCCCCGGAGTTGCTTAGTTCACTTTCATCAATGTCCAGTGCAGCTGATGGGCCCCTTTGCTGTATTTTTTACCTGTTTCCCTCTGATTCTGTGCCCTCCTCCTATCTTCCCTCAGATGTAAACATGTATATACCATATATGGAGTCAAGAGTATAGAGTCATCTAAAACCAATAGGACAAATTAGGAAGAGATCTTTTGGTTCTTGAGTCCTGTTTACTTTGTCATATCTTGTGTTTTGAATTTAACATCTGCATATCAAGGAGACCATGTGCCCTTTGTCTCTCTGATCTTGGGTTTATTTTGCTCAACATGATTTTTTTCTAGTTCCATCCATTTCCCTGTGAATGCTATCATTATGTTCTTTCAAATGGTTACGTAATATTCCATTGTATATATATATGAATATTCCATTCATCTGTAGTGGGGCATCTGGGTTGTTTCCATATCTTGGCTATTGTGAATAGTGCAGCAATGAACATGGAGATGCATGTGTCCTTATATCCTGGTTCCTGTTGCTCAGGGTAAGAGCCTGGTATGGCTAGGTCATAGGGAAGGTCTATGTTTAGTTTATTTGAGGAACCTCCAGACTGCTTTCCAGAGTGGTTGTGTAAGTTTACATTCCCACCGGCAGTGCATTAGGGTTCCTCTTTCTCTGTACCCACCAGCATTTGTAATTGTTGGAATTTAGGATAAAAGCCATTCTGACTGAGGTGAGATGGTATCTCAGGGTTGTTTTTATTTGCACTGAAAGTGTATTTGTTTTTTTTGTTTTTTTTTTTTTTTTGGGTCCGGTCGTGGAGCCTGAACTCTGGACCTGGGTGCTGTCCCTCAGCTCTTCAGCTCAAAGCTAGCACTCTACCACTTGAGCCACAGCACCACTTCTGGCTTTTTTTCTTTTTTGCTTATGTGGTGCTGAGGAATCGAACCCAGGGCCTTGAGCATGCAAGGCAAGTGCTCTACCACTGAGCCACCTTCCCAGCCCCTGAAAGTGTATTTGTAACAGGCATTTAGACTGTTTTTTGCCTAGCATCTCTGCCTACATTTTGTGTGTGCCATTATTCTAAGTCATTCCCTCCACAGACACTACAGTCACCTTAGGCTGCAGGAAAGACAGTACTGATGGAGGTTTATCAGCTGAGTTTACTGTCCGATACCAAAAATAAGTGACTAAATGTTGTCCTTTTTTTTTTTTTTTAAACAAATCTGTCCTTTGTTATAACCCAGAGAAGGCCCATATACTGAATCTAAAGGGGGCTGAGGAAGAAATATTCCTTCCCAACCACTTTATGGCATAATATTTCCAACATTTTTTTTTTTTTTTTTTGCCAGTCCTGGGGCTTGAACTCAAGGCCTGGACACTGTCTCTGAGCTTTTCTTTTCTTTTCTTTTTGGGGTCCGGTCCTGGGGCCTGAACTCTGGGCCTGGGTGCTGTCCCTCAGCTCTTCAGCTCAAGGCTAGTGCTCTACCACTTGAGCCACAGCGCCACTTCCGGCTTTTTTCTTTTTGCTTATGTGGTACTGAGGAATCAAACCCAGGGCCTCATGCATGCAAGGCAAGTGCTCTACCACTGAGCTACCTTCCCAGCCTCTCTGAGCTTTTCTTTGCTCAAGACTAGCACCATACCACTTGAGCTACAGTGCCACTTCTGGCCTTTTCTGTTTATGTGGTACTGAGGAATGGAACTCAGGGCTTCATGCATGCTAGGCAAGCACTCTACCACTAAGCCACATTCTTAGGCCAATATTTCCAACATTGCTTTGGTGAATTGTATTTATTTAGTTTTAGTTTTAGTTTTTAGTCAGTTGTGGGGCTTGAACTCATGGCCTGGGCACTGTCCCTGAGCTTTTTCACTCAAGTCTAGTCTTCTACCACTTTGAGCCACAGCTCTACTTCCAGTGTTCTGGTGGTTAATTGTAGGTAAGAATCTCAGGAGCTAAGTGGGGGTGGCTCATGCCTGTAATTCTAGCCACTCAGGAGGCTGAGATTTGAGGATCATGAAGCCAACCTAGATAGGAAAGTCCAAGAGTGGTAGAGTGCTAGCCTTGAGTGAAAAAGCTCAGGGACAGTACCTAGGCCCTTGAGTTCAAGCCCCACAATTGACCACCACCCCCTACCCCCAAAAATAGGAAGGAAGAAAAAGCCTGCCCAAGCTGGCTTCTAACCACTATTCTCAGCTCTCAGTCTCCTGAGTAGCTAGGATTACAGGTGTTGAGTCTCCAGTGCCCAACTTGCTGAACTTTAAATTTTCATATGAATCTTACAGATACCATATATGGTTAAGTTTATATCACTAGAACGTAAGCTATACCAAGGCAATATCTGCCGAGATGCCCTTGTTTATTTCCTAACCCTGCAGTGTAGAAATATCTGTATCAAAAATTAGAACTTTAGCAAAGGATCCAGAAGAAATTTCCAAGTACTCCCACAAGGTCAACATGAAGCACTACTAGATTAGATGTAAAACTGTCTACAAGAATTAGAACAACTGGTTAATCTTGAAAAGGTAAAAGTAGAGTCCAGGGTATCATTCTGGGATGATTCCTGCGTTATCTAGTCATAAAGCCACTGGGCTACTAATCCTGGAACAGTATCCATGGAAGGAAAGAGGAGCATCTTTTTTTTTTTTTTTCTTGTTGGTCATGAGGCCCGAACTCTGGCCTGGGCTCTGTTCCTGAGCTCTTCAGCTCAGACTAGCCCTCTACTGCTTGAGCCACTGTGCTACTTCCAGCTTTTTTTCCTGCTTATGTGGTGCTGAGGAATCAAACCCAGAGCCTTGTGCATGCAAGGCAAACACTACCACTGAACTACCTTCCCAGCCCACCCTCCCCCCCACCCCAGCCCCGCTTTTTTTTTTTTGTCAGTTGTAGGGCTTGAACTCTGGGCCTGGGCACTGTCCCTGAGCTCTTCAGCTCAAGGTGAGTGCTCTACCACTTAAGCCACAGTACTGGTGGTTAATTGGAGATAAGAGTATCATGGACTTTCCTGCCTGTGCTGGCTTTGAACTAAGATCTTCAGATGTTAGCCTCCTATGTAGCTAGGATTATAGGCATAAGCCACAGCTGAGGAGCATCTTTCTAAGTTCCCTTAGCTGAAGAGATTCTGTAGACTGTGGACATTCTTTTGTTGACACACTGAGTAGGCCCTCAGTAAATGCTACTGAAAAAGGAAGAAAGCTTAATATCCGTGTTGCTATTCACTGGCAGATAGTTCCTCCTATTGTCTGGCCTTAGTCCTTCCTGCTGTTGGAAATACACTCTCTACCCTGAGCCCCCTCCCTTTCCCTTGGAAAAGAAGGATAGCCATGAGAACTAAACTGTGCAATCAGAAAACAGAACAAAATGATTGATAAAGGGCAAAACATCTTGGTAAAGGAAACACCCCAGACAAAGGTTGACCAGTAGTCAGCCTTTGCCTCTTTTCTATCCTTGCTAAAGAGCAAGAGAACATCTCTCTCTGACTCAAGTTTACCAAGCTGGCAGCTTTGCAGAAGGCTACTGATAACCTTGAGGCTTCTCACCAGCTGCACTGAGTTGCTGTATTAGTCAGAAGCTAATAATAAAAATCACTTCTGTAGTAGTGTCAATAGCATTGATAGTATTGGTCATGCTGACCAAGTGAAGCTTCTGTTTTGCCTATGCTCCTGTGACTCAAGGCTATGGTTTTGCCATATGTTGCTTCTGTAACCTTGCTTGCTTGCCTCAGTAACAGGTCCTTAAGCTCATCAATTAATTTAAAGGTCATATTACCACAACCAATGAAAATGTGCCAAACCTGCCTTGCATGGCTTGTCTATGCAACTCTATGTAACCTACCCCTATAAAAACCCATCCTATCCTGAGCTCAGGGCCGTTCTACTTTCTTGGTAGTAGTAAGTGGACCCTGCGCAGCTGTAATTAAAGTTCTTTTAACTGGATGTCTTGGAGTCTCTTTTGGATCCAGGATATAATAGAAGGAGGATCCCACAGGCAATCTTTTGATTGTAATCTGGCTCTCCTGTAACTTCCTGTGGGGAGAAAAAGTGCTAATAGGAGTCTCTTCTTCCAAGAGTTAATATTTCTTCTTTCATATTAACAAGAGAGTAAATTTGAGTGTGGTACAAAGTTTATTTGGCAGAAGCCAGCTTCACAGGGTTTAAAAAAATAATTTTATTGTTATTATTAAGATGTTGTACATAGGGGTTATTACCATTTCTTTATTTTTTACATTTATTATTATCTTTAAGTAATGGTACAAAGAGGTTTCCATTCTACAAAACAGTATATGAATACAAGGTGTCTGACAAGATTATTACCCATCACTCCTAACCCATTCCTTTGCTCACTATTACCATTTCTTCTTTTTTTTTTTTTTTTTGGGTCCGGTCATGGGGCCTGAACTCTGTGCCTGGGTGCTGTCCCTCAGCTCTTCAGCTCAAGGCTAGTGCTCTATCACTTGAGCCACAGCGCCACTTCCGGCTTTTTTCTTTTTGCTTATGTGGTGCTGAGGAATTGAACCCAGGATCTCATGCATGCAAGGCAAGCACTGTACCACTGAGCCACCTTCCCAGCCCCATTTTCGGTTTTTTGTTTGTTTGTTTTTTGTGGGTCATGGGGCTTGAATTCTGGGTCTGGACACTGTTCCTCAGCTCTTTAGCTCAAGGCAAGCACTCTACCACTTGAGCCACAGTGCCACTTCAGGTTTTCTGGTGGGTAATTGGAGATAAGAGTCTCACAGACTTTCCTGCCTGGGCTGGCTTTAAACCTTGATCCTCAGATCTCAGCCTTTTGAGTAGCTAAGATTACAGGCATGAGCCACCAGTGCCTGGCACATAGTTCATTTTCTATATAGCATATACTGACTAGCATGATTCATAGGGTTTTAAACAGTTCTGGACTAGTCTCTATGACCAAGCAGCACTCAGTGATGTGACAGGACATGGTTTGAGCCACCAGTGCCCAGAGGCCTCCACTTTTCAGCCAAAAGCACTTTACACATGGCCCATTATGCAATGTCTGCTGATTTTCCTCCCCAAACCTTTCATTCAGTATTTGCAAAGTATCCGGTTAGGGCCAAGTACCAAACTACATGGGACTGAGAAATAGTGTTTTTAGCCTCATAAAGACTGAAAACTGAGGTGGGGTGCTGGTGGTTTATGCCTATAATCTTAGCATCTTTTTCCCACTCAGGAAATAGATCTGAGAATTTCCATTGGAAGCCCATTCAGCTTTGAGCTGAAAAAGCTAAGGAAAAGCATCTTGGCCCTCTCAGTTCAAGCCCAAGTACACACACAGACACACAAACACACAGATTTGCCTTTCTAGGAATAGGGATAGAAAATAGGCAGAGTTTAACAGAGTAAGTGAAAAGCTAAGATAGAGACATGGGGACATGCTATTCTGTTGGGGTGGAGAAGAAGAAGATTCAGTCTTCTAAACTAAAGAAGGAATAGAACCAATTTTGAGGATGGAAAATGGTCTGGGGGGAGGATACAGCAGAAACAAATCTTGGACAACGGAACATTCAGGAACTGAAGATTGTTAAGTCAGGATGGAGTTTAAAATGTGCAGTGTAAGTTCAGGTGCTAGTGGCTCATACCCATGAGATTCTAACTATCAAAACAGCCCCAAGTGGAGCTGTGGCTCAAGTAGTAGAGCACTAGCCTTCATCACAAAAGCTCAGGAACAGTGTCAAGCCCTGAGTTCAAATCTCAGGACCAGCACAAAAAACTGGGGTGGGGGTGGGGGTGGGGGTGGGGAGATGAGGGTAAGGTAGATAGGGAGGGATGCAGTAAGGAAAGTTAAGAAAGGTAAAAGATCATTGTAAGTGTAATATTTTTTTTTCTCTTCTGTGAGCCACTGGAGATCAAACCCAGGTCCTCTTCCACTAAGCTACATCCCCAGTTCTAAGTCAAAAATCTTAAATTTGGCTTTGCAACGTGGCTCAGCGGTACAGTGCTTGCATAGCATGCATGAAGCCCTGGGTTCGATTCCCCAGCACCACATACACAGGAAAAGTCAGAAGTGGCACTGTGGCTCAAGTGGTAGAGTGCTAGCCTTGAGCAAAAGAAGCTCAGGGTCAGTTCCCAGGCCCTGAGTTCAAGCTCCAGGACTGGCAACAACAACAACAAAATCTTGTTTTATTTGCAGACAGTGGGCACTTCAGAGGCAGATAGCATAAGGTTTTCTTCTTCCTTTCCTGTGCTAATTGTTAGATTCCTAAGAGCTTTCCAATGAAGGCCATTTCATTTTTATTATTTTCTTGCTAGGTAAGTTCAATTAAAGGGTTCAACTTAAATACAATTCTGTTTTGTGACAATAATTCTGTCTTTCAACACGTTTCTATTGATGAATTTCAGATCTTCAGACAGTTGGGATAATTTTCTGTAATTATAGTAAAGATTTATTTACTTATTTGACCTTTGGGCCTGTCCTGAGATTTGCCCTCAGATCTGAGAGAGTATAGGGTGAAAACGCACATCTGATCTGGGTGTTGGTGGCTCATTTTATCTACTCAGGAGGTTGAGTTCTAAGGATAGTGGTTCGAAGGCAACCTGGTAGGAAAGTCTGAGATTCTTATCTCTAATTAAGCACCCAAAAAAGCCAGAATTGTGGCTTCTGTGGTACAATGCTAGCCTTGAACAAAAAAAAAAGCCTAGGAAGAGTGCCCAGGCCCTTAGTTCAAGCCCCATGACCACCACCACCACCCAAACAGCCATCTGGGACAAAGTTCTCTACAACTACCTGACACTCCTTTCCACTAGCGCTTCTTTAGAGATGCAAATTACTCACTAAGAGAAAGAGAATACCAACAAAAGCCCTAGCGGTGTCTTCCGACTCCCTGGGAGGTCAGGGCCAGGAAGAGAAACAAAATAGTAAATTCCTCTGTTTTTCCATTTCAACAGAAATCAAGAATATAGGCCAGAGCAAATTAAGTCCCCTTTGTACTTTCCCTGGGGATTTTCCGTTCTATTGTCTCCAGTCTGCTTTCAGCAGTGGTCAGAGCCCCACAACTTATTTTTACAAATACAAATAGAAGGGCTATTACAAGTGGAAGCAGTCAGGTTTGGATTTTGAGCAACAGCTGGGCAACTGAGGCCTGGGGAAGGGTGGGGGAGACTGGAAGTTCAGGCAGGGGGAGGGGAGGCAGGTAGGGGAAATAGTGGGGGCTCAGGAGTGGTGGTTGGCTGGTGAGGGACAGTGGGAGGGGGGGTCAGAGAAGGCCTGAAATTAGAAATAGGAAGACCTTCCAGAAACCTTCCCATCCCAGTCCTAAGGGAGCTGAGCAAGACCCTTAACATCAAGAGGGCAGTAAAAAAGTTCTGAAAAAAAGGATAGGAAAAAGTTTAAAGTTTTCTTGTATCTATAGACCAGGGATTTTAAACAGTGTTATTGTTCTTAAAACTCATGGATAATGGCAATAACAGCTATCAGCAATTGAGCATAGGCATAGATTTGGAATAAAGATGACTCACTATATGCCAGCAAGTAATCTGTATCTTGTTTAATTCTCACAACAATCCCACAGAGATACAATCTACTATTATTTCCATTATATTAGGATTATATTAGATAAAAGAGCCCTTAATCTTAGCTACCTAGGAGGCTGAGATCTGAGGATCATGGTTCAAAGCCAGCCCAGGCAGGAAAGTGTGAGACTCTTACTTCCAATTAACAACCAAAAAGTCTGAACTGGAGCTGTGGCTCAAGTTGTAGAGCACCAGTCTTGAGCACAAAAGCTCAGAGACAGCACCCAGGCCCTGAGTTCAAGCCCCAGGACCCTCACCAAGAAAAACAAAACAAAACCAAGCCTGGAACACAACTAAAGTTGTTGCCTATTGTTAAAGGTCCATATTACATCGCAATAATCGAATTTCAGTGGAAAGGACTGAAGGGTCCCACACATCCATCCCAGGGGACCACTCAGCGGCAGGCAGGCACAGGAGAAAGATTATTATAAGGTTTATTAGAGGAGCCATATTTCCCCCAAGAGGGAGCACATGGCCTCCGTCACCATCCAGGTAGCAGGAGGGTCTGAGGGACAGGAAGTGAGGTAGATGGGAGTTCAGGTGGGTCTGGGCAGAGAGAGAGAGGGGCCAGCTGTATGGAGGGGACTCCAGGGCAGGGAGGGGTGAGGTCTGAGAGGACCTGAGGACCAAAGGTGGGCATAAAGCTTACAAGGACTATTATGCATTATTTATCACTGGGACTAAAAGCTAAGTACTTTAGTAGCAAGAAAAAGAACTTTTAATGCATAATCAAATGCCAAAGTACAAATATGTTTAGTGGGATAAGAATAATAAAAAGTCAGGTGCTGGTGGCTCATGCCTGTAATCCTAGCTACTCAGGAGGCTGAGATCCGAGGATCACAGTTTGAAGCACCCCAAGCAGGAAAAGCCCAAGAGACTCTTACATTCAATTAACCGACAAAAAGCTGGAAATGGAGGTATGGCTCAAGTGGTAGAGTGCTAGATTTGAGCACAAAAGCTCAGGAACAGCACCCAAGTCCTGAGTTCAAGCTACAGGATTGCGCGCGCGCACGCGCGCGCACACACACACACACACACACACACACACACACACACAAACACTCACACAAACACTCACACAAACACAAGAATATAATGAGAGGCATGCATGAGGCCCTGGGTTCGATTTCTCGACACCACATAAACAGAAAAAGGTAAAAGTGGTGCTGTAGCTCAAGTGGTAGAGCGCTAGCCTTGAGCTGAATTGCTGAGGGCCAGTGTCCAGGCCCAGAGTTCAAGCCCCACAACCAACAACAACAAAAAAAGTGTCTCATGGACTTTCCTGCCCGAGCTGGCTTTGAACAGCAATCCTCAGATTTCAACCTCCTGAGTAGCTAGGATTATAGACGTGCGCCACCGGCACCCAGCTTCATGTTCTTTTATAGCATTTATTCAGAGCAGAATTAGGTTTAGTGAAATCAGAGTAAGTCAATATTAAACTTGAGAATGAAAACAAACATTTTAACTTAATTATGTATATATATATATTGATTTTTTTTTTAATTTTTGGCCAGTCCTGGGGCTTGAACTCAGGGCCTGGGCACTGTTCCTGAGCTCTTTTGCTCAAGGCTAGCACTCAATTTTTTTTTTTGGTCATGGGGCTTGAACTCTGGGCCTGGGCGCTGTCCCTGCGCTCTTCAGCTCAAGGCTAGCTAGCGCTCCACCACTTGAGCTACAGCGCCACTTCCAGGCTAGCACTCTATTACTTGAGCTACAGCGCCACTTCTGGCTTTTCCTGTTTATATGGTACTGAAGAATCAAACACAGGGCTTCATGTATGCTAGGCAAGCGCTCTTCCACTAAGCCACATTCGCAGCCTGCTAATTTGTTTTTGTTACCTACTGTTGTTGCTACCTACTGTCTGGGGAAACAGAAATTTATTTCACAGTAAATTCAAATGTGTGTATAACAAGCTATTATCAATCAGAGGATGCCTTTTGCTGAAATGCTGCCCCCTGCTGGTGGAGACGTACTGCCTGAAGGGAAGAATGCATCTTTCTCAATTTCAAACCTGAAAGTTTAGGGACTCTGTGAGTGTTGGGAATGCTATTAGAAGTCCTTTTTTTGCCTTGTATTGAAGAGTTTAACTGATTACTTTCTCCCTCTCTAAACTTGGATCAAAGAAGAGATCTGCATATTGTGTTTTACTGCAGTCCTTAAAACCAGGTCTGCATTTTATTTATGCATGCTGAGAGAAAAAAAGAGCCCAGTCAGCAGGCATAAAGTCCAAGATCAGGAAGATAGGATACTGAATGAGCCACAGCTGAAAGTAAATACACTCTGTATGAGCCAGATTATCTAGATTGGCATCACTGCGGTATACACCTCCTAGCAGCTAGAAGCCAGCGCAGCTGTTCACCAACCAATCCACGGACTTACAAAGGAGGTGGTGCCTCCCAGAGGCCAAGGTGCTGCTACAGCACAACTTGTGAGAGACCTGAGAAGAGGATATATACAACATCCTGGGGGACAGAATTATTATGGTCTCGTTCATCATCTCTACTGGGAATTCTCTATATCTGAAGTGTCTGAGGTCAACTTTATTTTAAAAGTTCAGGTTTTAAAAATAATTTATTTATTTTTTGTGCTGGTCTTGGGGCTTGAACTTAGGGACTGGGTGCTGTCCCTGAGCTTTTTTTGCTCAAGGGTAGTGTTCTACCACTTGAGCCACCAGCTCCACTTCTGGCTTTTTTGGTGATTAATTGCATAGACTTCCTTGTCTGGGCTAGTTTTGAACCATGAGCTTTAAATTTCAGCCTCCTGAGTAGCTCCATTATAGGTATGAGCCACTGTGCCTGGCTTCTAGCCCTTTTTGAGATGGGGCTGTTTTTCTTTTTGTTGTTTGTCTTTCTTTCTTTCTTTCTTTCTTTCTTTCTTTCTTTCTTTCTTTCTCTTTTTTTCTTTCTTCTTTTTTTTTTTTTTGGTGCTGGTACTGGGATTTGAATTTAGGGCTCCTCATTCTTGCTTAGCTTTTTTTGCTCAAGCAATAGTCTTGAGCCACACCTTTATGTCCAACTTTTTGCTGGTAAATTGGAGATAAGAGTCTCAAGGACTTTTCTGCCTGGTCTGGCTTTGAACCAGGATCCTCAGATCTCAGTCTCCTGAGTGACAGGGCTTGCAGCATGAGCCACTAGATCTCAGCACTATGTAAATTTTTGCAGTTTTGAAATTAGTTCATATGAAAAGTTAAAAATGGGCTAAGAATGTGGTTTGATGGTTGAATGCTTGCCTAGCATGCATGAAGCCCTAGATTTGATTCCTTAGTACCCCATAAACATAAGGCAGAAGTAGCGCTGTGGCTTCAGTAGTAGAGTGCTAGCCTTGAACAAAAGGAGCTCAGGGTCAGTGCGTAGGCCCTGAGTTCAAGCCCCAGGACTGGCAAACAAAACAAACAAAAAGAAAGAAAGAAGGAAATGTTGAAAGAATGATAGGCTGCTTCAGGTGGTAGATGCTTTTTTGTCCTTCAAGGTTACCTTTCCTCCTGCCCATAGTAAGAATATAATGTTGGAGATGGAGGAGCTGCTTTGTAACCACAAAGAAAGCTGAATGGCAAGCCTGGCTTGTGCAGATTGTATCCTAGAGCCTCTCAACTAGTCCTGTGCAGTTACCTCCTCATTTATTTATAGCAGTCTTTGGTTTTTTGTTGCAGTGCTTGGCAATCACAAGAGAGACAGCAAAATTAAGTAATTTGCTCAAAGCCATACAGTCCAAAACTGATGGGAGGCTAAAATGAAAACCTAGGTCTAGCTTTATAAAGAAAACGTGACTTTCTGGCCTAGGTTGTACTGAAGCCCAGGCTTCCATCCTCTGTGAAACAGAAATGAGAATTTATAGCCGTTCTGAATGAGATATGTACAGGAGAGGACCTATAGCAGAGGTTGGCATCAAGAACAGAGACTCAAATGTTGGCTGAATCAATAATTCAAGAAACTAAGCACATCTGTTTTCAGTATTCTGGTATACTGAGCTATTTTAAGTATTGAAAGAAAAAAACCCACCCCATATTTATGTGGGTGTAATACTCTAGCTGCAGATATTAGTCAGCAATTTCATTCAGTTTCTTGCATCTCGCTAACCACTGTATCCCCTTCCTTTACTCCTCCTTCTCTTTTTTCTTCTTCTCTTTATCAATCAGCCCCTGCCTGTAACTCCTCCCCTAGAGGAGAGAAAGGCTGCATAAGATCCAGTGGGAACAGTGGCTCAATCAAGGGTTTAGAACACAGGACCATCCTTCCCAGGTTGGCAGAAAACAAAACTGCTGCAGCAGCTACCCAGAGGATGAGACTCAGAAAGCTGTAGGCAAAAGAGCTAAAGCTGCAGCAAGGCACTAATTTCTGGCCAGATGAATCCATCAGACATGTCCAGCTCTTTTAAAGTGGATAAAATGGTTAGTATATGCGCACATGAAATGCACTCAATATGACATTGCAGAAATTTGTTTTAAATCTTTGTTTTTCTTTAAAACGAAGGTACTGATATTTATCAAGTAAAGACCAAAATACCCTTGTCATTCTTTTGCTCTGACCCAGATTCTAGCACTAGACCTAGATAGCAGCATCCTCACAGGATGGAGACTGGTTACAGCAACGATTTAATGAACTCTTAGAATCTCAGCTACTTAGGAGTCAGTACACATGCTTGAGAAAGAGAGAGAACATCTAGGAATTGAGTCTGGGTCACACCGAGTCTCACAGATTTTGTAGCCCTGCCCTGTGGAAAGGTCTTGTGTGGGTACTGTAGATGGGCTGGGCAATTGGAGACCTTCTAGCTCTTTATACTATCCACAAGTATGGTACTTGTGAGGCTCTGGGCAAGGCAGCTTCCAAGGACAGAAGCTGCAAAGGGAAGAGGTCTCTTTGCTTTTCTCTGCTGCTGATCTCACCTTCTTATCTTCCATTCCACTGTCACTGGATTCCTGAGCTGCAGGCAGACAAAAATGTCCACATTTAATTCTTCAATCCGCCTGCCTCTGCAGGTTCTATGCCTTCTACCTTAGCATCTGCAAGTTACTCAGCTGAGCCTATCTAGGTGGTATATTTGCTAATCACAGACCATTGACAACTCATAATCAATTTCATTAAAGAACTGGAATTGGGGGCACAGTAGAAGGCATGCTTGATTTTCAGTAATAAACACACACACACGCACACACACATACACACACACACACATACACACACACACACTAAATCGAAGTGGGGAAACCTTAAAGGTGTGAGATGGAACTTTGGTCTAGGTCAGCTACCATTTATTGGCCTGGAGGCCCAATCTACTTTGATAGATGGTATTCTCACCTCAAGAGATAGACATTTAGCTAATTAGGAGGCTGAAATTGGAACTGAAGGCACAGCTCAAGTGGTATGGCACCAGCCACGCTCAAAAAAGCCGAGAGAGAATATGAGACTCTGAGTTCAAACCCCAGTACCAGCATCAAACAAAACAAAACAAGAACAAAAGAACCATAGACATAGGAGAATGAAACTCAGAGGATAGACGTAGAAGTCCAGCCAGGACAAAAAAGTCTTGAAGACTCCAAAGAGACCTTCTGCTGGGTATCAGTGCCTTCTATCTGTAATCCGGGCTATGCAAGAGGCTGAGATCCAAAGAACAGTGATTCAAGTCAACCTGGGGAAAAAATGTCTAAGAGACTGCACCTCCAAAATAACCAGCAAAAAGATCAGGGTTCTTAGGGTTATCAGCTCAAGTTGTAGACTGTCAGCCAATCAACAAGCTGAGCAAGTCCAAGGCTCTGAGTTCAAAACTCAGTACTGAGAGGAAAAAAAAAAGAGAGAGACAGAGAGACAGAGAGACAGAGAGAGACAGAGACAGAGAGACAATCCTGCAAGCCAATCTCTTATATATCCTCACATAAAAGCCTCACATAAACTCTAGCTGGGTACCAGTGGCTCATGCCTATAATCCTAGCTACTCATGGCTGAGATCTGAGGATTGTGGTTCTAAGCCAGCCCAGGCAGGAAAGTCCCTAAGATTCTCTTATCTCTAATAAACTACTCAGAAAAAAGCTGGAAATGGAGCTGTGGCTCAAGTGGTAGAGCACTAGCCTTGAGCACAAAGAGGCTCAGGGACAGAGCCCAGACCGAGTTCAAGCTCCAGGACCAAAAAGAAAAAAAGCTACAGACTCAGGCAAATAAGATTGATCAGCTGTTCTGGGCTCATGCTTGCTGGCGAAGGCAAAAGTGACTCCATCATAAATCATCTTGCACTTCCATGGAATTTTGGCATCAGTCAATAATGTGAACTGCAAATGCTTTAGTCTAGCTGTAGAATGGGACAATTATCTCACTATTCATATCTCACTATTCAGGACCTGCCTGTACAGCTAGCTTAGAGAAAAGGAAAAGACTATAGATGTATACAGGGAAATGACAAATTCTCCACAGGAAGCAAGAGTGCCAACACTTGGCATTCCATAGTTTCATAAAAAAATCTTTTGGACTGAAAATAGGATTTCCTAACTTGAATGTTTCATAAGCAAGTAATGTTTATTGATGTTTTAAAAAGGGAGCCAAGGGCTGAGGATGTGGCTTAGTGGTAGAGTGCTTGCCTAGCATGCATGAAGTCCTGGGTTCGGTTTCACAGTACCACATACATAGAAAAAGCCAGAAGTGGTGCTGTGGCTCAAGTGGTAGAGTGCTAGCCTTGAGCAAAAGAAGCTCAGGGACAGTGCCCAGGACCTGAGTTCAAGCCCCAGGACTGGCAAAAAAAAAAAAAAAAAAGTAGAGCCAAGTGCCAGTGGCTCACACCTGTAATCCTAGCTACTAAGGAGGCTGAGATCCAAGGATCAAGGTTCAAAGCTAGTTCAAGTAGTAAAGTCTATCAGACTCTTGGCTTCAATTAACTACTAAAAAGCCAGAAGTGGAGTGGTAACTTAAATGGGAGAGTGTCAGACTTCCAAAAAAACCCACAAAAAACCCCAAAGGATAGTCTGAGTTCAAACAGGAGGAGGAGTGGGGGGGGAGGGGGGGAAATGACAGGGGGGAGGGGGGAGGGGAGGAGGAACAGGCAACGGTGGCCAATGAGAAGAACAGGATCTAGAAATAGTAAAAACCTAGATTTCACTACTAGGGTACTGGGGTATGAGCTGGGCCTTACTAAGCAAGCACTTAACACTCTTATCACCTGAGCCATGCATCCAGCCTAGGAAAATACCTTGCTGTTCCAGATTAAGCTACATTTATAGTGATGTATTTCTTGGTAACGTGAAGCAGCATGGTTGAGTTGGTCCTATGACAGGGTTATAGCTTTAAATGTTCAGTGTTAAGAAATTGATTATGCAAACCCCAGAGATGTCTGGGTTCTGCATTTTAACATTTATTGAGTACTTGTTGTATTTTCAGTACCAATCTTATAATAAAATCTAAAGGCAACCACATGTCTTGATTACTGATCCTTTTAGAACAAGTGGACCTGGAAGCCTAGACTCAATAGCATGTACAGCATCTCAACTAGAGTAAGCCATTGCCTTGGTCATGGTTCACATCCCTAGGAAGGGAGTCTGTGCATTTTGGCCTCCGGGACTTTTTGTTCAAATAAACAGGAAATATAAAACAAATGAAATCAAACAGGTAGAGTAGGATGAGGGACCAGAACCTTCTTTGTGGGACCTTCCTCTCCCAAGGAATGTGCTTGGTAATGTATTTCATAGACGGCATTAAGAAAGGATGAAAGCCAGGTGCCAGTGGCTCACGCCTGTAATTTTAGCTACCCAGGAGGCTGAGATCTGAGTTGATCAAGGTTTGAAGCCAGCACGGGAAAGTCTGTGAGACTCTTATCTCTAATTAACCACCAGAAAACCATAACTGGAGTTTTGGCTCAAAGTGGTAGAGTCCTACCCTGGAGCAAAAGGAGCTTAGGGACAGAGCCTACACCCTGAGTTCAAGCCCCACATCTGACAAAAAAGTAAAAACATTAAAAGGAGGGCTGGAAAGGTGGCTCAGTGGTAGAGTGTTTGACTTGTGTGCATGAGGCTGGGTTCGATTTCTCAGCACCACATAAGCAGAAAAAGCTGGAAGTGGTGCTGTGGCTCAAGTGGTAGAGAGCTAGCCTTGAGCTGAAGAGCTGAGGGACAGCGCCCAGGCCCAAAGTTCAGGCCCCACAACCAACCAAAAAAAAAAAAAACAAAAAAAAAAACGAAAGGATGAAGCCAAGTGTGGGTGGCTGATAATGCCTATAATCTAGCTACTTAGGAGGCTAAGCTCTGAGGATCATAGTTTGAACCAGCCCTGGGCAGAAAAGTCTGTGAGACCCTTTTTTTGGGGGGGAGGGGAGAGTCAGTTTTGGGGCTTGAACTCTGGGCCTGGGCGCTGTTTCTGAGCTCTTCAGCTCAAGGCAAGCACTCTACCACTTGAACCAGAGCAACACTTATGGTTTTCTAGTGGCTAATTGGAGATAAGAATCTTATGCCATGAACTTTCCTTGCCCGGGCTGGCTTTCAACAACGATCCTCATATTTCAGCCTCCTGAGTAGCTAGGATATAGGGATGAGCCACTGGTACCCAGTTTGTGAGATTCTTAGCTCCAATTAACCACTAAAATGCCAGAAATGAAGCTATAGCTCAAGTGGTAAAACACCAACCTTGAGTAAGCAAGCTAAGACAGAGTTTAGGCCCTGAATTCAAGGCCATTAGGCATGCATACACACATGATTAAAAAAAAAAACTTCTATATATTGATATGGAACAATCTCCAAGATGTGGTAAGTAAAAAGGTAGAGCTGGTAGCTGGTGGCTCATAACTGTAATCCTAGCTACTCAGAAGGCTGATAGCTGAGGACTGAGGTGAGGTTCAAAGTCAGAGTGGGCAGAAGAGTCTGATTCTCCAATTAGCCAGCACAATTCCAGACTGGAGGTGTGGCTAAAGTGAGATAGTACCAGCCATGATGGAAAAATCTAGGTAACAGCATAAAGCCCCTACACACACAAAAGAAAAAAAGAAAAGAAAAAGGAGAACTGGGAAAAGAAGGGAATATTGGTAGAATAGCCCTTGGCTAGAACGTCCAGTTTGTTCCCTACCCCCTGAAAAAAAAAAAAAGAAAAAGAGAAAAAGAAAAGGTACTGAGGCTCAAATGTCTAATACTACCTATTTTGAAGGAGGAGATCAGGAGATTATAGTTCAAGGCCAGCTCAAGTTAAAACAAAAATTGTGAGACTATCTCAACCAATGGACAGTTAAAATGGTACATGCCTGTCATTCCAGGAACTTGGTGAAACACAAAGAAGGATAGCAGTCTAGGCAAGCCCAGGCATAAAGTGAGACCCTATCTTAAAAAAAGGGGGGTGAGGGGCTGGGAAGTTGGCTCAGTGGTAGAGTGCTTGCCTTGCATGCCTGAGGCCCTGGGTTCAATTCCTCAGCACCACAGAAGCAAAAAGAAAAAAGCCGGAAGTGGTGCTGTGGCTCAAGTGGTAGAGTGCTAGCCTTGAGCTGAAGAGCTGAGGGACAATGCCCAGGCCCAAAGTTCAGGCCCCACAACCAGACCCAGAAAAAAAAAAAGTAATACAACTACAACACATTTGTGATTTGTTTATCTAAACAGATGTACAGAATTGTTCACCTAGGACAAGGTGAACAAGGAGTGGTAGGACAGGTTTTCATTCATATGGTTTTGCAATTTATAGTTTAGTTGTATCTGATGACTAGTGACAATGTATGTGATATAATTTTGACTGTGAACTTGTTTGGATTGAGAAGTGCCTAGGAGATTAGTAAAGCACAGCTCTGGATGTGTCTGAGATGAATTTCTAGAGAGGGTTAGCTGGGGGGGGGGGAGTGGGCAGGAGGGGCGTAAGACTTGCCTTGAGGGCTGGGAAGGTGGCTCAGTGGTAGAGCGCTTGCCTTGCATGCCTGAGGCCCTGGGTTCGATTCCCCAGCACCACATAAGCAAAAAGAAAAAAGCCGGAAGTGGCGCTGTGGCTCAAGTGCCAGCCTTGAGCTGAAGAGCTGAGGGACAGCGCCCAGGCCCAGAGTTCAAGCCCCATGACCAGACCCCCCCCCCCAAAAAAAAGACTTGCCTTGAATTTTGGGTGTCATCATCCTATGGGCTGGGGCCTAAACAAATAGAAGGAGCTAAAGGAGAAGCCAGCAGAACACAGGCCTTCTCTACACTCATATTCTGTCTGTGCTTCTCCCCTTCCCCACCTCCTCCCCCATGATGACAACTGTTCTACTCTGCAACATACTACCCACCACAATGAACAGAAACCTTCAAAATTGCAAAATGAAACTTTTCCTCCCTTAAGCTGTTTCAGTTTTTGCCATAGCCATGGAAGTCTGACTAGATACCATATAGGTGTAGTGCCAGTTTTAAAGAAAAAAGCAGCCAGTAAAGAACAAAGCTGCCACTAGCTCATGCCTGTAAGCCTAGTTACTCAGGAGGCTGAGATCTGAGGATCATGTTTCAAAGCCAACCCAGGCAAGCAAAGTCTGTGAGTCTCATCTCCAATTAGCCACTCAGAAAATCGGAAGTGGTGCTGTGGCTCAAGTGATAGAGCACTAGCCTTGAGCTGAAAAACTTAGGGACAGCACCCAGGCCCAGAGCTCAAGCCCCACAACCAACAAAAAAAGGAAAAAAGAAAAAAGCCATTGCATTAGTGTGGTATTCTCAAAGCAAGCTGGCTAAGGGAAGAGGTTTTTTTTTTTTTGGGGGGGGGGTTCAGTCCTGGGGTCTGAACTCTGGGCCTGGGCACTGTTCCTCAGCTCTTCAACTCCTACCACTTGAGCCACAGCGCCACTTCCAGCTTTTTTTCTTTTTGTTTATGTGGTGCTGGGAAATCGAACCCAGGGCCTCATGCATGCAAGGCAAGTGCTCGACCACTGAGCCAGGGAAGAGGTATTTTTTTCAATAGGTTGTGATGTGAACTTAAAAATGTAAGTCCTTTACTACACAGATTTTTTTTATAATGATGATAAAAGTCAAGTGTTGGTTATGAAAGGCCACTAAAATATGTATAAGCTAAAATTAGTATGCTAATAACATTTTCTGAGCTGACTTTCTGAGGAAATCTGGCCATCAGGCTTTGCTTAACAACACATGCAGAATTTCAACTCCTATGCACATAAAGCCCACAATGGGAATTTTCTCACTCAGGGAAACCACTCATCCATTAGTTACAAGTACCTATTCTATGTCAGATACTGTGCTACACGAAGAAACCAAACAATTTACAAAAGAATTAAAATCTTTGCTCTCATGGTGTTAGAATTCTGGTGAGGGGAAACAGATAACAACAACACATAAAACATTGTATTTCATTAATTCTACAATTCACACCATTCTTTATTTTTTAAAACCTGAACATAGGATTTTTTTGTTTTTTAATTTTGTGTTAGGGCTTCAACTCAGGGCCTGGGCTATGTTCTTTTCTTTTTTTCTTTTTTTTTGGGTCCGGTCGTGGGGCCTGAACTCTGGGCCTGGGCGCTGTCTCTCAGCTCTTCAGCTCAAGGCTAGCACTCTACTACTTGAGCCACAGCACCACTTCTGGCTTTTTTTTCTTTTTGCTTCTGTGGTGCTGAGGAATTGAACCCAGGGCCTCATGCATGCAAGGCAAGCGCTCTACCACTGAGCCACCTTTCCAGCCCCTGGGCTATGTTCTTGAGCTTCTTTTTGCTCAAGGCTAGTACTCTACTACTTGAGCCATAGCTTCACTTCTGGACTTTTTGGTAGTTTATTGGAGATAAGACTCACACCCGAATATCACAAAGACCATACTAAAGCTACCAGCACAACTATGTTTATTGCAGCATTATTTAACATAGCTAATATATGGGACCAATCCAGATGCCCCTCAGTAGATGAATGGATCAATAAAATGTGGTATATATACACAATGGAATTCTATGCCTCCATCAGAAAGAATGACCTTGCCCCATTTGTTAGGAAATGGAAAGACTTGGCAAAAATTATATTAAGTGAAGTAAGCCAGGCCCAAAGAAACATAGGTCCATGGTTTCCCTTATTTGCAATAACTAGTATATGTCTGGGACAAGCAGGAAAGGTCAGATAAGATGGTTTAAGTGAAATGAACCCCAAGATAGGGACACAAGTGTTTTTTTTTCTTTCTTGTTATTGTTTCTAATGTATTTATAAGGTACCACATGATTTTTTTGCTGCTTTGTATGTCCTCCCCCACAGTATAACCCCTGTTTTCACTGTATTTGATGTTGGTATAATTTGGGGGAGGGGAAGGGAAAAAAACCAAATTGTTTAAATAGGGATACAGGTTGACCCATTGCAACAATGAGACGTACATGACTCTATGTCGAAAAAGAAAAACGAACTTTACAATTTAGGTGGCAGGGGTGGGGGGTAGCGGGGTGGGGAGAGTTGGGGGGTGGAGTGTAGTTGAGGTGGGAGGGAAAGGATGGCAGGGGAGAAACAAAGGAGGAGGCAACAATGCTGGATAAAAAATGTGCTCATTGCCGGGCGCTGGTGGCTCACGCCTGTAATCCTAGCTACTCAGGAGGCTGAGATCTGAGGATCGCGGTTCAAAGCCAGCCCGGGCAGGAAAGACCATGAGACTCCTATCTCCAATAAACCACCAGAAAACCGGAAGTGGCGCTGTAGCTCAAGTGGTAGAGCGCTCGCCTTGAGCTGAAGAGCTGAGGGACAGCACCCAGGCCCAGAGTTCAAGCCCCACGACCGACAAAAAAAAAAAAAAAAAAAAAAAAAATGTGCTCATTACCTTGCTCATGTAACTAACCCCTCTGTACAGTATTTTCACAATAAAAAATTTATTAAAAAAAAAAAAGACTCACACTAACTTTCCTGTCCAGGCTGGCTTTAAATCATGATCCTCAGTTCTCAGCCCAGTAGCTAGGATTACAGGCGTGAGCCACCCGGTACTGGAATGATTTATCTTTTTTTTTTTTTATTGTAAAGATACTATACAGAGGGTTACAGTTACATGAGTGAGGTAATGAGTACACTTCCTCTTGAACATTGTTACCCCCTCCATTGTTTTCCCCCTACCATCCCCTCCCTCCCTCCCTTCCCCGAGGTTCTTTTTTTTTTTTTTTTTATTGTGATTAAGTGATTACATAGTTTCCGGAAGTTCACAGTATTGTGGAATAATGATGCTCATTTAAAGTCACAAGTTCATTCTAACTTTCCTGGAGCAAATTGTCTGTCACAGTCTGTAATATATAACGGTGCTCACATGTTATATACCATATATGTGATCAGCAGCATGGGGATATTTGGTAGTGGTTCAACCAGATGAGTGGGAGTTCTTTGTTTCTTAAGTCCTGTTAGTTTTGTCATATCACCTAACATTTTGGATTTAGCATCCACTTATCAGGAAGACCATGTACTGTTTGTCTCTTCGTTCTTGGCTTACCTCGCTCAACATGATTCCTTCTAGCTCCATCCATTTCCCTGCAAATGCCATTATTTTGTCATTTCTAATGGCTGCATAATATTCCATTGTGTATAGATACCACAATTTTTGGAGGAATGATTTATCTTTTAATAGACTATACCTTACAATTGCCAGGATGTTGTTTTATTGTACCTTTAAAAAAACAAAAAGCAAAAAAACAACCCACCAATCCTGACTCAGGGCTTGTCCCTGCTCAAGGCTAGTGTTCTACTACTTGAACCAAAGCTTTTTTTTTTGTCGGTCATGGGGCTTGAACTCAGCCTGGATGCTGTCCCTCAGCTCTTCAGCTCAAGGAAAGTGCTCTACCATTTGAGCCACAGAGCCACTTCCTGTTTTCTGGTGGTTAATTGGAGATTAAGAGTCTCACAGACTTTGCTGCCTGGGCTGGCTCTGAACCTCGATCCTCAGATCTCAGCCTCCTGAGTAGCTAGGATTACAGGTGTGAGCCACCAGCCCCCATGATGTTTTTATTTACTTTGTCTAAGGTACACTTTATAGTGTAGTAATTTCAGTTAAATATAGGATATATTGTACATAGAATGATGTACCAGCCAGTGTGCCCACACTGGCTCACACACAAAAGAAAAAAAAAAAAAGAAAAAGGAGAACAGGGAAAATAAGGGAATAATAGTAGTATAGCCCTTGGCTAGAATAGGTCGTGTTTGTTCCCTAGCACCTCAAAAAAAGAAAAATGAAAAGGTACTGTGGCTCAAATTTGTAATATTATTTCCAAGGAGGATTTCATCAGGAGGCTGAGATCTGAGGATCACGATTAGAAGCCAGCCTGGGCTGGAAAGTCTACAAGACTCCTATGTCCAATTAATCACAGAAAAAGCCAGAAGTAGCACTGTGGCTCAAATGGTAGAGCACTAACCTTGAGCAAAAAGTCACTCAGGGACAGCAAGTACCCAACTCAGAGTTGGAACCCCAGGACAGGAAAAAAAAAATGTATCAGACCAATGGGAGTAACACATTATTTTATGTACTATTTTGTGATTATAAGGAAAAAAGAACAATCAGGAGAGACCTATCTAACATTTAAGTCAATTTAAAGCAGGTGAGGGCCTGAGCCAAAGCTCTGTGTAGACAGAGTAGCAAACACCCAAACACAGGAAAGAACAAGTGTAAAGGCCCAAAGGCAGCAGGGCAAGATTATGCAGGGACTGCACAATATTGCAGAGTGGAAGGACAATGTGGTATTTGAGAACACAGACTCTGGACCCAGTCTACCAGTTCATGCTCAGCTCTGCCACTTCCTAGCAGTTCCTTCACTGACCAAGTTAACTCGACCCGTTTCTCCATCTTCAAACAGATCTAATAACATTATCTCAATGAGTTGTGAGTATTAAATCAATTACTACTACTACTATTATTACATGACCTCACAAATCCTATCAAGCACTGTAGCATCAAGTGTCACCTCCATGTTTATGACATTGTTATTTTGATTAGTCAAAAATTTTGATTGCACCTTATCATTATCTATTTGTATGTTGTGTGGTTAATGGATAGTAATGCACAGATATATTAACAATGTTTTGGAATACTGATTTTTTTTCCCATTAACTTGTCTTTAAAGCCCCTTACGTGCTGCATTTCAAATACAAATTCTCATTTCTCCTCATTCCCTATGTGCCAACCACCACTTCCCAACTAAACAACAATTTTGTATGATGACATTTAATTGTTTTTGTTGAGTTTCCCCACTGGAAAGTAAGAAAGGATGGGAAGTGTGATACTGAAAGAAGCAACTTAATAAGCTAGATTTCAAATCAATCAATTTTGTTAGATGCTTTATTGTCAGATTTAGTTTAGGAAAAGAAAAAACATATTTACTCAAAATTTTGGGTTATGTGTATTTTAAATGATTTACAGCACTCTTATCCTGATGCTTGGAATTATCCAAGTCAGAAGTATAACAAGTCAAGTAGTCACAAGTTTTTCCATGTTTCTTTCTTCCTTTATTTAGCAAATAATTTTTAAGCATTTCCCATGTTAAAGAATTATGCCAGATGATAAAATAGTACAAAGAGGAATAAGATATACTGTAATCTCTAACTTTTTTGTTTTTTGCTAATCCTAGGACTTGAACTCTAGCCCTGGGTACTGTCCTTGAGCTTTGGTGCTTAAGGCTGACTCTCTACCATTTGAGCAACGGCTCCACTTCTGGCTTTTTTGAGGTTGACTGGAGATAAGAGCCTCAGGGGCTTTCCTGCCAGGGCTGACTGTGAACCTAGATCCTCAGATCTCAGTCCCCTATGTAGCTAGAATTACAGGTGTGAGCCACCACCCAGCTTTTCTTTCTTTTTGTTTTGGGTTTTTTTTTGGTCCCTAAGTTTTCTCTAAATCACTATCAGTGGATTAATTTGTAACCAACTTCTTTCATAAGTAGGTCATGGTAAGACTGAAAGCTCAGGGAACTTGTGGCTCCACCCTTATTACCTGGGTACACAACAATCCATCCCTGCCCATAGTCCCTCCTTCCCAGGAAATTCTGTTACAGAAGAATGCAGCTAAAATGAGAAATTCTTCACCAGCTGTTATTATTACATGTGCTCCCTCTCCCCGGGCTAAAACAGAACAGAATATTTTGACACAGCTGGCACATTAAAGCATACTTGCTCAAATATCAAGGTACTGTCTCCTTACTGAATATTATGAAGACTCAAGCCCTTGTCAAACTCAGTACCTAACCACTGACGATGGGGTAGAAGGCTCAGGGAGGCTCTGAGTGAGGCTAAGTGACTGGGTGAGGCTCTTTACACAGACAAGCTGGTTTAAAAAATACTGAATATTTATTGGCTACTTTTTTTAGACTGCAACAAAATGCCCCCATGGAAAATGTCTTATGCAAAATGTCAAGTGTCTAGTTTTTAAAGCACAGGACAATGTGAAGCTCATGGCACTCTTGGAAGTGTTATCATCATTTTCTTACAACCTTGGTACTGAAAACATGAACTTTCACAAAAGCTTTTATGATATGTGTTCTCAATGATTTGACCTCACAAATGAAACAAGGTCCTTCTTCCTGAGTATAAGATTTGCAAATCCTTTCAATGATTTATTCACTTATTCACAAATAACACTTTTTATAAGACAGTAGTAAACAGCAGAGATAGAAAAATGGACAACATAGTCCTGGTGGTTAAGTTTGGCTTAACTGTCTTAATTACATGCCCATCATACATGAATATCTTCAAAGTGTTAGCATGTAGATATGTACCTGGCTTTCAAGGAGGATTTCAGGAGGTGATGCCAGTGTTGAAGCTTAAGGATCTAGCAGGAATTTATTGTGTGTGTGAGTCCTGGGAACTGAATTCAGGGCCTGAGTGCTGTTCCTAAGCTTTTCTGCTCAAGGCTAGCTCTCCACAACCTCATGCTTTTGGGGTAGTTAATTAGAGTTAATTAGAGACAACAGTCTCACAGGCTTTTCTGCCTGAGCTGGCTTTGAACCACAGTCCTCTGATCTCAATCTCCTGAGTAGTTAGGATTACAGGCATAAGTCATTGGCACCTAGCAGTAGGAATTTGCCCAATGAAGAAAAGGGAAGGGCAAACTTTGGGGCAAGAGAAAAATGCCAGAGTTATGTGGCAGAGGCAAGAGCTGGTAAGTAGGCAAGAACCAGATCATAGCAAGCAAACTAAAGAATCTGGACTTTTATTAAGAGGAACCAGTGGATGATTTTAGGAAGGGAAATAACATGGACAGGTATTTTCTTATTGGGGAGGGGCTTATCCATGGGTGAACTGAGCAATGCATTGGAGGGAAGCCAGTGTTAAATGCAGAGAGACTAGTAAGGAGGCTATTCTTGTAATCTCAGTGAGAAATGATGAAAGAATATAAGCCATGTCACAGGCAGAGAGGATGGAGAGCAAAGGAAATATCCTATAAATAGACATCATACACTTGACTTGCTTGTACATGAGGAGGTGGAAAGTCACAGTCTTTCTTCCCAGATTCCTCCTTCTGGGCTTAGGCAAGTATTTAGTGGTACTATTGAGACAGGGCACAGAGAAGATGCATATATATACAATATACATATTTATGTATATGTGCATCTTCTGTGTGCCATATATATGTAAAGGAGGCTGGGGAAAATGATGAGCTCAATTTTAAACAGGGTATCTTCAGACCTACAGTGAATTAGATGGCAAGGTACATGAGTCATTTAGTTAGCTGTGCTTTTCAGGCTCAAGAAATTTATAAGACTCTTCCAGAAACATGTGGACCTGTCAGTCTCATTTCGAAAGCAATAGACATCACTGACTGGGGAACATGACATTTTGCCTGTTTAAAAGAGAAACAATGAAAATGCAGGAGTTGAGAGTTAAAAAACAAAACATTATGCTACTCACTACCAAATATGACACGTTGGAGCACATTATTTCTAATTTCGATTTGCTCACTGCAGTAAGCTAAAGGCAGGCATCCGTTTGATGAGTTTACTTCTTCAAAACACGTGAAAATTAGTGTACCTGGTGGTGTTTGGATCTAGGAATTCCTCTGAGCAGGTTTGAAGAGCAAGAGCTGAGAAGCGCGCCCTCCAATGGCAGTGGAATGAAGGGTCTCTAGCACCTTTTTTTTTTTTTTTTAACCATCAAACAAAGCCCTGTGAAGAAATACAATTTTCGGGGATCAGAAGGCCACAAAGATCGTCCTGCTAACTCAAAGAATCCCCCAGAGCCCGCCCTGGGGACACGACCCCCTTACCTGTCACGTTGTCCCAAAGCAAATTTCACTTTCCACTCAAAAAAATAAAGACCCCAGACTTGACAGCTTGCAGTAAGTGCCTCGGGGAAACTGTCATAACATCCTACAAGCCAAAATGCGTAGTCTACACGGATCCTCCCAGCCGGCTGGGCAAGGCTTCGACCACGTGGGTGTCTGCGGCCAGCCGGAGCGAATTGCGAAGGGAGGGAGGAGGCGTGTCCCTGCGGCGGGAGGCGGGGCCGAACCAGAGGGCGTGGCCCAGAGGATCCCGACTGTCCCCTCTCGCCTTTTGCCTTCGCCCTTCGAGCCGCCACGTAACGCCACGTCCTCGCGCATGCGCACGTCGGCCAGCGGCGGCGGCTGTTTCCGGGGTTGGGGGGACTGGAGCGGCTGCGGCGGAGTCAGCAGCAGCGGCGGTGGCCGCGACCGGGCAGTGCAGAGTGCGGGCTTGGGGGCGAGGCCCTGCAGGAGGGCCTGGGAAGTTCTCTTTTCTTTCCCGAAGAGGCTGATACAGCCGGTGACTGAACTGCAAGATGAATTTCCTCCGCGGGGTGATGGGGGGTCAGAGTGCCGGACCCCAGCACACCGAAGCCGAGACGGTGAGAGGAGCAGCGGGGCCGGGACTTGGGAAGGGGTCCGGAGGACGCAGGGGCCTGGCGGCCACCGCCCGAGCCTCACCGCAGGCCTCGGGGTGGGGGGGATCACTGGCCCCCTGTCCGCTTTTGCCTATTCTCCCCCTTCCTGAGTCCCCCGAGTTATTCTCCCCTTGCGGCGGCTCGGCCCGGCCGGCTGCTGTCAGCCGCGCCCCACCGCTCCCCCGACCCCGCGAGGCCCGCCGTGGGACCTGGCCCTGGACCGATCCGATCCGGGGCAGAGGTGCTTGGGACCGGCATCCCACGCCCCCGGGACCGCGGGCCCCTCCCTCCTTCCCTTCAGCCCCGTGACTCCATTGGCCCGGGAATCCTCAAGTCCTGTTCTCATTCTCGCGGTCTTGAGATGTTGGCTTTTGGGGAGGACTGGAAAGGGGGTTTTAAAGACCCAGCTGTTGATTGGTAAAGAGCTTGTGGCTAAGAATAAAACGATATTCTTTGGGGGCACCTGCTCCTGGCCCATCAACTGCAAGGACGGGCGTTTTGCCTACATTTCAGATTCGCCCAAATGTATGTCATTTGGCAGATCACTCGCTTGGGTGGTTGTAGAAATCTTTTACGCCCAAGTCACTTTGGGAGACACATCTTACACGTTTTTTTTTTTGGGGGGGGGGACACCATAAAAATGTCCAGCCATCAAAAAGCAGTATTTGATAGTTGAAATTTGGTTAGTCTACTGGAAAAGATAATATATGACATTTTCTACGATTAAGCCTTGAGAGTAGTAATTATTATTATTATTTAATGGTAAGAAAACTTGGCAGAGATTGATTGAGTAAATAGGAAGCAAGCAAGCAGACAAGCACAAAGGAAGGGGCACACTCTGGGTGCTCTTGAGGAGAGACAGAGATACTGAGAAAAGTGATGACATTGTAAACTTTGGATAGTTGCCATAGAAAAACTTGTACTGAGATCCTGAAAAGGTAATAATAATAGTTTTCATTTGTCAAGATCATACACCTGTGTTAGATACTATGCTGAATTCTTTATATTGCACATTCTCCTGTAATCTTTAACTACCCTGTATCTACATGATAATATCTTCACATTACAAAGAAAGAAATGAGGCTTAGGGAGGTGATGGAACTTGAGGAAAATCATTTTTTTTAATTTTATTTTTTGTCGGTCGTGGGGGCTGAACTCTGGGCCTGGGCGCTGGCCCTCAGCTCAAGGCTAGCATTCTACTACTTGAGCCACAGCACCACTTCCAGCTTTTTTCTGCTTATGTGTTGCTGAGGAATCGGAACTCAGGGCCTCATGCATGCAAGGCAAGCACTCTACCACTGAGCCACCTCCAGCCAACTTGGGGAAAATTTTAGAGCTAGGATTCCAGCTATTCTTGCCTAAATCTCAGTTTCTATCTGCGAACTTTTGGAAATTTATGTAGCAATGTTAAAATTAACTGTCTTAAGCCTGAGTTAGAAATTTATTTTGAGGAGGGGTGCACTGAGGATTGAACCAAAGGCCTTGCACATGGCCAGGCATTCTCTCTTATCTCTGAGCCAGACCCTCAATCCCCAGCACCAGGATAGAACTGTTGAAAACAGAAGCTGAAACGTGATGAATCTTTTTGCCTCATTTGAAAACCTGATCTCCCTCTTCTTTTTCTTAGTCCTCCTCCTTGTCTGTCTCCTCCTCCTTCATTATGTATATACACACATGACATTTGGCTTCATATACCTTCCCATTTGGTAATAGGACAATAAGCTACTCTTAGTAGAAGACCATGTTTTCTCCAGGTTACCACATTCCACCTCTACTTTGTTTTGTTTTTGTGTCTGAGACACATGCTTTTGAATTGTATCTTTTAAAAAAATTATAGAGGTGATGTTCAGAGGGATTGCAGTTACATAAAGGAGGGAATGAGTACATTTCTTTTTGAACGGTCTTTACCCCTCCCCCCCCTCATTCTGTGTTGCATCTTATTAGAGCTTGCAATTGAAATTAGACCTTGATTTGAGTCCTGACGCTCTACTTTTGATTGAAAAGGTGAGAGATGGAAAATACCTTTTTTTGGTGATCATGGGGCTTGAACTCTGGGCTTGGGCACTGTCCCTCAGCTCTTCAGCTCAAGGCTAGCCCTCTACCATTTGAGCCACAGTGCCACTTCTGGTTTTTTCTTCTTATGTGGTGCTGAGGAATCAAACCCAGGGCCCCATGCATGCAAGGCAAACATTCTACCACTGAGCCACCTTCCCAGCCCAGCAAATACTTTTCTAAGTAAAACTGTGACTCCTGCCTTTTTTTTTTCCTGTCGATTGTGGGGCTTGAACTCTGGGCCTTGGTACTGTCCCTATACTCTCAGCTCAAGGCAAGCACTCTACCATTTGAGCCACAGAACCACTTCCAGTTTTCTGGTGGCTTTGAACCACGATCCTCAAATCTCAGCCTCCTGAGTAGCTATAGGATTACAGCTACCAGTACCCAGCTTGCTTTTTTTTTTTTTTTTGGTGTTGGTTCTGAGACCTGAACTCAATGCCTGGGTACTGTCCCTAAGCTTTTTTGCTCAAGACTGTAAGGCTCTATCACTTGAGCAACAGGCCTACTTCCTGTGTTTTGGTGGTTAGTTGGAGATAAGAGTCCTGCCCTGGCTGGTTTTGAACTGCTATCTTCACATCTCAGCCTCCTGAGTGCCTAAGATTACAGGTGTGAGCCACCAGTGTCGGGCTGGAGTACAGATTTTAAATCAAGAAGGCTCCCTACAGACCACGCAGATCAAGCCTCCTTTTACAGTCACCAAGGCAATTTGCAACATATTTTATAGCTAGTACTAGAACACTTTGAGCTTGTCACTAAACATAGTTTTTACATCATTTCAAAATGATGCTCAAGTGTCACTTTGTTTTTTTGGTTGATTGTGAGGCTTGAACTCAGGGCCTGGGCTTTGTCCTTGAGCCTCTTGGTGCTCAAGGCTAATGCTCAACCACTTTTGGCCTTTTCTGTTTAAGTGGTAGTGAGGAATCAAACTCGGAGCTTCATGCATGCTAAGCAAACACTCTACCACTAAACCACATTCCCAGCCTCAAGTGTCACTTTTGTATATTGTTTAACTTTTGAGTGTGTACACTTAAAATTTTAAAAAGCACTTTGACTTCTGAAGAGAATCAGTACACTCTGAGTTACAGTATAAATAAAATTTATTTTTCCATCACATTCTAACAGGAAGTACAATAAGGAGTCATAGGTCATTAATTTAGAATTTATAGAGCTTCAAAGGAATGCCTAGTGTAATATTAGATTCTTTAATTGATGCTTTGATCTGGCCTGGGTATTTGACTTATCAAAGCTTGGGATCTCTTAATTTCTATATCATCCTTTAGTATACTAAAGAAGTAGGATTTGAACTCAGGGCCTTAAGCATGCTCAACACACCTACAGTCTTGCTTTTTACTGGCTATTTGGAGATGGAGTCTCATGAACTTTTCTGTTTGGGCTGGCCTCAAATTGTGATCCTCCAGATTTTAGCCCATTAAAGGCATGAGCTGTGGCACTTGGCTAGCATTTTACCATTTATATACCTAACCCTTAAATCTCCCCTCTTCCTAGTAGAGAGTGAACCCAGGATCTTGGACATTCTAGGTGAGCATATTCAACTATAGATGATCAGTAAGGTTGTTGTTTTAAAAATAAACTAGATCTGGTGTTTAAACCCTGGGCTTTGCACTTGCTAGGCAGGCATTCTAGCCTATTTTTGCTTTGGTTACTTTTGAGATGAGGTTTTACTTTTCCCACCAGGCTAGACTGGACTTTAGTCCTCCTATCTATACTTGCTGCCATAGCTGGATGATAGATGCATAGGTTCCACCATGCCCAGCTTATTTTATTGAGAAGAAGGTCTCAAACTTTAATTTTTTTTTTTTTACTTTATTGTAAAGATGACGTAGAGAAGTTACATAAGTGAAGTAATGAATATATTTCTTTTCCAACATTGTTACCCCCTCTTGTGTTTTTCTCCCAGTTTCCCAATCCTCCTGGCCTCAGACTATGATCCTTCTGATTTCACCCTGCCAAGTAGCTAGGATTATAGGCATGAATCTCTGCAGTAATTTTTTTTAAAGTTACAGTCTTGAAAGAAGTGACAGATCTATAATCATAGCAACTTACAAATACTAGTTTACTAAAAAAGTACTTTTTTTCTGGTATGGGGTTTGAACTCTATGTCTTCAGCTGATACTTTCTCTTATTGAACTTAGGTATCTTTGTTTGAGAAAGTTATATTGTTGTTATGATAGTAATAGTGTGGAAAGTTATATTGTTGTTATTATTGTTTTTTGCCAATCCTGGGACTGGAACTCTGGGCCTGTGTACTATCACTGACCTTCTTTAGCTCAAGGTTATCATTCTACCACTTGAGCCACAGCTCCACTTCCAGCTTTTTCTGGAGCTAAGAGTGTCACTGACTCTTCTGCCCGGGCCGGCTTCAAATCATGATCCTCAGATCTCAGCCTTCTGAGTAGCTAGGATTACAGGTGTGAGTTACCAGCACCTAGTGAAAGTTACATTATTGATTGTACTGTACCTCTCTTTTCATAATCTTAGTTAAGAGTAACTGGGCTGGTATAAAGATGTTGTTTAGGTAATGACTCCTTTTTTTTTTTTTTTGTGGGTCCAACAGCTTCAACTCTGGACCTGAGCAGTGTCTCTGAGCTCCTTTGGCTCAAAGCTAGTGCTCTACCATTTGAACCACAGTTTCATTTCTGGCTTTTTCTGTGATTAACTCAATATAAAAGTATCATGGCTGGGCACTGGTGGCTCATGCCTGTAATCCTAGATACTCAGGAGGCTGAAGTCTGAGGATCACAGTTCAGAGCCAGCCCAGGCAGGAAAATTTGTGAGACTCTTATCTCCAATTAACCACCAGAAGACCAGAAGTGGCGCTGTGGCTCAAGTGGTAGAGTGCTTGCCTTGAGCTGAAGAGGTCAGGGAGAGTTCCCAGGGCCAGAGTTCAAACCCTGCGACCAACAACAATAAATAAATAAGATAAATTACTATATAGTCTAAAATTGGCTCTTCTTTCCCACCCCACTTTCCATCAGCAGAATTTTTTTTTTTTTTTTCCAGTCGTGGGGCCTGAACTCTGGGCCTGGGTGCTGTCCCTCAGCTCTTCACCTCAAGGCTAGCGCTCTGCCACTTAAGCCACAGCGCCACTTCCGGCTTTTTCTGCTTATGTGGTACTGAGGAATGGAACCCAGGGCCTCATGCATGCTAGGCAAGCACTCTACCACTGAGCTACCTTCCCAGCCCCAGAATTTTTTTAAAATGAAGTTTAGTATTTATCTTTCTAATGTTTTGTTTTTTGTTTTTTTGGTGCTGGTCCTAGAGCTTGAATTCAGAGTTTTCACTCTTGTTAGGCCTTATAACTCAGAGCTGATGCTCTACCACTTGAGTCACACACTCTAGTTTAACTATTTGATGGTGAATTGGAGATATATTTTATTTTATTTTGTTCTGTTTTTTTGTTTTGTTTTGCCACTCCTGACGTTGAACTCAGGGCCTAGGCACTGTCTCTGAGCTTCTTTTGCCCAAGGCTAGCACTCTACCACTTGAGCCACAATGCTGCTTCTGGCTTTTTCTGCTTATGTGGTACTGGGGAATCAAGTCCAAGGTTTCATGCATGCGAGGCAAGCACTCCACCACTAAGCCACCTTCCCAGCCCATTATTTTATTTTATTTTGAACTCAGGGCCTGAGCACTGTCCCTGAGCCACTCTGTGCTCAAAGCTAGTATTCTACCACTTGAGCCACAGTACCACTCTGGCTTTTTCTGTTTATGTGGTACTGAGGAATGGAACTGTGTGCTTCATACATGCTAGGCAAGCTCTCTACCACTAAGCCATGTTCCCAGCCTAATTGGAGATTTGTAAACTTTACTGCCCCAGCTAGCTTCAAACCCTGATCCTCAGATCTCAACTTCCTGAGTAAATAGGCTTATAGGGATAAACCACCTAACCACCTAGCTAATTTTTTAAAATCAGCTACACTCTCTCTCTCTCTCTCTCTCTCTCTCTCTCTCTCTCTCTCTCTCTCTCTCTCTCTCTCTCTCTCTCTCTCTCTCTCTCACTCACTCTCACTCTCACTTCTTTTTAGGGAATATGTATCTGATACCGGCTTTTAAAAAAATGTAATTTATTGGTAACTGATTTTTTTTTTTGCATTTAGAGTAAAGGTTTCAGTTTTATTTTCAAAATAATTTAAGAAAAGAAACAAACTTAAAATACTTCAATTTTCTGGGTGCCAGTGGCTCAAGCCTGTAATCCTAGCTACTCAGGAGGTTGAGATATGAGGATTGAGGTTTGAAGCCAACCCAGGCAGGAAAATCCATGAGACTCTTATCTTCAGTTAAGCACAAAAAACACAGAAGTGGAACTGTGGCTCAAGTGGTAGAGCACTAGCCTTGAGCAAAGCAGCAATGGTACTCACTAGATACTATGTTGAAAATGAACTGTACAACTTGTGGGTGGGGACAGGAGGGGAAAACAGAGCAAGGAAAAGGGTGACACTGTTCAAAAAGAAATACACTCTTTTTTTGGTGTGTGTGGGGGCAGTCCTGGGGCTTGAACTCAGGGCCTGGGGTCTGTACTTGAGCCTCTCTGTGCTCTACCACTTGAGCTATGGCACGATTTCTGGCCTGTTCTGTTTATGTGGTTCTGAGGAGGCAAGCACTCCACCATGAGGCCGCATTCCCAGCCCAGAAAAGCACTTTTTATCTGACTTGTAATTCCTTTGTATATCACCTTTATAATAACAATAAAAAATGGATAAGAAAATTAAAAAAATAAAAAGCTCAGTCCCCAAGGCTTTGAGTTTAAGCCCCAGAATGGGCAAAAAACTAAAAAAGCAAAAAAAAAAAAAAAAAAAAAACCCAAAAAACAAAAACCCTAAAATTTTGCTCCTATGTTTAAAATTTTTTTATTTAAGTTTAAGTAGAGCTAAGCTATATATCGTATCAGAAAATTACAAGATAAAATCTCATCCCAGTTTTTTAAGTCATATATGAAAATAAATTTGAAATGGAAGAAGATATATCCTGTTACTAAAATATATTTATACAATTTGAATCAGATTGCTAGACCAGAAGGAAAGGCACACAATGGTCTATATTCAATTTATCTTATCATCTGAAGCTGACATTTTTGTACATTGAAAAAAAGATAATCTTTAACAATTTGAAAATATTTAGGACCTTTTCTTTCCTGAAAACATCTTTTTTTTTTAATCCTTATTTTTTTCCCATTCTGTGACTTGAACTCTAGGGTTGGGAGCTATCCCTGAGCTTCTTTGGCTTAAGGCTAGTGCTCTATCACTTGAGCCACAACACCACTTCCAGCTTTTTCTGGGCAGAGATAAGAGTCCCTTGGACTTTAATGTCTGGGAGGCTTTCAAACACGATCTTCAGATCTCAGCCTCAGCAAAAGAAGCTCAGGGACAAGTGCCCAGGCCCTCAGTTCAAACCCCAGAACTGGGAAAAAAAACAAAACAAAACAATATGCAAGGTTAACTTGTTAACCAAATATCTTTCCTAGTAAGTTCAAAGTATCTTCAACAGACAGGGTTTTTTTTTTTTTCACAGTTGTAAAATGTGCTATAAAATTAATCACTATTTTAACCAGGCACCAATGTCTCATGCCTATAATTCTGGCTACTCAGGAGGCTGAGGAACACAGTTTGAAGACAGCCAGTAGGGAGTTGAGTGGAGATGGACTCACAAACTTTGTGCCTGTTCTGGCTATAACCATCACCTTCCAGATCTCAGCCTTTTGATTAGCTAGGATTAAAAGCTGTGTGTGTGTGTGTGTGTGTGTGTGTGTGTGTGTGTGTGTGTGTGTGTGTGTGTGTGTGTGTGTGTGTGTGTGTGTGTGTGTGTGTGTGTGTGTGTGTGTGTGTGTGTGTGTGTGTGTGTGTGTGTGTGTGTGTGTGTGTGTGTGTGTGTGTGTGTGTGTGTGTTGTTTTTTCCCTTGGTCCTGGGGCTTGAATTCAGGCCTGGGCGCAGTCCCCCCGCTTCCAGCTCCTTTGGTAGTATCGGACTTAAGAGTCTCAGATTTTCTTGGCTGACTTTGAACTGGGATAGGATTATAGGTGTGAGTCACCAGCCCCCAGCTTGTTGATGTGTTTTTCTGTGTATTTATATTTTTAAAAATACAATTTTATTGTTATTACAGTGTTATACAGAGGAGATATATTTCATAAATCATGTAATGAGTACGTCATTTTTAGACAGTGTCACCCGTTCCTTTTCTTTCCCCCAGTTTCCTCTTCCAGTCCCTGCCCACAAATTACTTAGTTCATTTTCCACATAATGTATATTAAATAGCATGACTGAATTTGTTCAGCCTTCCTCCCTCCCTTTCAACATTCCCGATTTGTCACCCCCCCAAAAAACCCATTTCTACTTCCTAGAATTCCTTTCTGATAAAATATATTTTTTAATTTTAATTTTTATTGTAAAGATACTATACAGAGGGTTACAATTACATGAGCAAGGTAATGAGTACACTTCCTATTGAACATTGTTACCCCCTCCATTGTTTTCCCCCTACCAACCTTTCCCTCCCTCCCTTCCCCAGGTTCTTTTCTTTCTTTTTTTTTTTTAATTGTGATTAAGTGATTACCTAATTTCCCAAATTTCACAGTATTGTAGAATAATGATGCTCATTTAAAGTCACAAGTTCATTCTAACTTTCCTGGAGCAAATTGTCTATCACAGTCTATAACATATAACGGTGTACACATATACACCATACATGTGATCAGCAGCATGGGGATATTTAGTAGTGGTTCGACCAGATGAGTGGGAGTTCTTTGTTTCTTAAGTCCTATTAATTTTGTTGTATCACCTAATATTTTGGATTTAGCATCCACTTATCAGGGAGACCATGTACTGTTTGTCTCTTTGCTCTTGGCATACCTCGCTCAACATGATTCCTTCTAGCTCCATCCATTTCCCTGCAAATGCCATTATTTTGTCATTTCTAATGGCTGCATAATATTCCATTGTGTATAGATACCACAATTTTTGGATCCATTCATCTGTGGTGGGGCATCTGGGTTGTTTCCATATCCTAGCTATTGTGAACAGTGCTGCAATAAAAATGGAGGTGCACGTGTCCTTGTATATTGGTTCCTGTTGTTCAGGGTACATGCCTAGAAGTGGTATGACTGGGTCGTAAGGGAGGTCAATCTTTACCTTTCTAAGGATCCTCCAGACTGCTTTCCAAAGTGGTTGTATAAGTGTACATTCCCACCAGCAGTGTAATAGGGTTCCTCTTTCTCCACATCCCCTCCAGCATTTGTCATTGGCTGATTTGTGGATGTGGGACGTTCTGACTGGGGTAAGGTGGTATCTCAGGGTTGTCTTTATTTGCATTTCCTTCACCACCAGGAATGATGAACATTTCCTCATGTGTTTCTTTGCCATTTGATAAATAATATTTTAAGCGTTCAGAAACCTTTGGTTTCCTCCCTAAGGGTGATGGATGTGTTTGTTGTTGTTGTTTTGTCAGTTGTGGGGCCTGAACTCTGGGCCTGGGTGCTGAGCTCAAGGCTAGTGCCCTACCACTTGAGCCACATCACCACTTCCAGCTTTTTCTGCTTATGTGGTGCTGAGGAATCGAACCCAGAGCCTCACGCATGCAAGGCAAGCGTTCTACCACTGAGTCACCTTCCCAGCCCCTGGATGTGTTTTTTTTTTTTTTCATTTTATTTAAAATTTTTTTTTAAAATATATTTTTATTGTGAAAATACTGTACAGAGGGGTTAAAATTACATGGGTAAGATAATGAGCACATTTCTTTTTTTTTTTTTTTTTTTTGGTGGTTGTGGGGCTTGAACTCTGGGCCTGGGTGCTGTCCCTCAGCTCTTCAGCTCAAGGCGAGCGCTCTACCACTTGAGCTACAGCGCCACTTGAGCTACAGCGCCACTTCCGGTTTTCTGGTGGTTTTATTGGAGATAGGAGTCTCATGGTCTCTCCTGCCCGGGCTGGCTTTGAACCGCGATCCTCAGATCTCAGCCTCCTGAGTAGCTAGGATTACAGGCATGAGCCACCGGCGCCCGGCTAATGAGCACATTTCTTTTTTTTTTTTTTTGTCGGTCGTGGGGCTTGAACTCTGGGCCTGGGCGCTGTCCCTCAGCTCTTCAGCTCAAGGCGAGCGCTCTACCACTTGAGCTACAGCGCCACTTCCGGTTTTCTGGTGGTTTATTGGAGATAGGAGTCTCACGGTCTCTCCTGCCCGGGCTGGCTTTGAACCGCGATCCTCAGATCTCAGCCTCCTGAGTAGCTAGGATTACAGGCGTGAGCCACCAGCGCCCGGCTATGAGCACATTTCTTATCAAGCATTGTAGCCTCCTGCTTTGTTTCCCCTTCCTATCCCTTTGTATCCTCCCCCCCCACCAAAGTTGTAAAGTTCGTTTTTCGACATAGTGACTTGTACATCTCATTGTTGCAATGGGTCCTCCTGTATCCCTGTTTTAACAATTTGCTTTTTCCCCTCCCCTCCACATATACCAATATCATATATAGTGAAAGCAGGGGTGGTACCATGGGAGAGGGACATACAAGGCAACAAAGACATAATCTTATAAATATGTTAGAAAAAATCGCATGAAAGATCTCTCTCTCTCTCTCTCTCTCTCTCTCTCTCTCTCTCTCTCTCTCTCTCTCTTTTTGTCAGTCATGGGGCTTGAGCTCTAGGCCTGGGAGCTGTCCCTGAACAATTCAGCTCAAGGCTCATGCTCTATCACTTGAGCCATCGCGCCACTTCTAGTTTTCTGGTGCTTTTTTTTTTTTTTTTTTTTTTTAATTGTGATTAAGTGATTACGTAATTTCCCAAATTTCACAGTATTGTGGAATAGTGATGCTCATTTAAAGTCACAAGCTCATTCTAACTTCCTGGAGCAAATTGTCTATCACAGTCTATAACATATAATGGTGTACACATATACACCATACATGTGATCAGCAGCATGGGGATATTTAATAGTGGTTCGACCAGATGAGTGGAAGTTCTTTGTTTCTTACGTCCTGTTAATTTTGTTGTATCACCTAATATTTTGGATTTAGCATCCACTTATCAGGAGACCATGTACCGTTTGTCTCTTTGCTCTTGGCTTACCTTGCTCAACATGATTTCTTCTAGCTCTACCTGGATGTGTTAAAAGGCTAAGTTGCTAAAGTAAATATACTTGGCCAAAATGGCCAAAGATTAACATTGCCAGATTGCTACCTGATTAAATTACTTCCCTCTGAAAATATAAGCAGCCTCATTAATTAATTAATTAATTAATTAATTAATTTATTTATTTATTTTGGGTCCGGTGGTGGGGCCTGAACTCTGGGCCTGGGCGCTGTCCCTCAGCTCTTCAGCTCAAGGCTAGCACTCTACCACTTGAGCCACAGCGCCACTTCTGGCTTTTTTCTTTTTGCTTCTGTGGTGCTGAGGAATCGAACCCAGGGTCTCATGCATGCAAGGCAAGCGGCTCTACTACTGAGCCACCTTCCCAGCCCTTTATTTTTATTTTTAATTTTTTTGTTGGTCATGGGGCTTGAACTCTAGGCCTGAGCACTGTCCTTCAGCTCTTCAGCTCAAGGCTAGTGCTTTACCACTTGAGCTACAGCGCCACTTCCTAATTTATTTTTTATCTATCCTTTTAGTTTGTTTTTGTTTTATGGTACTAGGAATCAGACTCTAGCCCTTATGCTAAGCAGTGTTGTGCCACTGATCTACTATATCATCAGCCCTATAGAACTACTTGAATCTTTTTTGTTAAAGGATACAGGAGCAGTGGCTCATGCCTGTAATCCTAGCTACTCAAGAGGCTGAGATCTGAGGACTGTGGTTCAAAGCCAGCCCCGGCAGGAAAGACCATGAGACTCTTTTTCTTTTTTTTTTTCAGTTGATCGTTGGGCCTGAACACTGGGCCTGGGCGCTGTCCCTCAGCTCTTCAGCTCAAGGCTAGCACTCTACCACTTGAGCCACAGCGCCACTTCCGGCTTTTTTCTTTTTGCTTATGTGGTGCTGAGGAATCGAACCCAGGGCCTCATGCTTGAGAGGCAAGCTCTCTACCACTGAGCCACCTTCCCAGCCCGACCATGAGACTCATGTCCAATTACCCACCAGAAAACTGGAAGTGGCTCTGTGACTCAAAGTGGTAGAACGCTATCATTGAGCTGAAGGGCTCAGGGACAACACCCAGACTCCAGAGTTTAAGCCCCACTACCAAAACCTCAGCTTACTTTGTATGCTAACATCACCTCAGAAGTCCTCTTTGTACCACAGTCAGTTGTTTCCCACTACCAGAATAACTATAACATTGGCTTCTTTTCATACAATATTGGTTTTGTCTATTTTTGTTTTTTATGGAACTACTTAGTGTAATTTTTTTTTTTGTCAGTAGTGAGGCTTAAACTAGGGCCGGGGCACTGTCCCAGAATTCTGTTGCTCAAGGCTAGCATTCTACCACTCTGAGCCACAGCACCACTTCTGGTTTTCTGGTGACTAATTGGAGATAAGAGTCTCACATATTTTCCCTCCCAGGCTGGCTTTGAACCACAGTCCTCAGATCTCAGCCTACTCAGCCTCCTGAGTAGCTAGGAGTACAAGTGTGAGCCACTGGCATCTGGTGCCCCTGTAATTCTTACTGTTAATTTTTGTGAATATAATAGACAAAAGGAATCTCGTTGTTATATTAGCTTGTGTTTACTTTCATGATTGAGATTAGGATTTCTTTGTATATGTTTCATACCTTATGTGTGTACATGCATACATGTATGTGCATGTGTGTGTATGTGCTGGTACTCTGGGGCTTGAACTGAGGACTTCACTCATAGCTGATATTCAGCCACATGAGTCACACCTCCTGTTCAGGATTTTACTGATTAATTGGAGATAAGAGTCTCTTGAGGGCTGGGAAGGTGGCTCAGTGGTAGAGTGCTTGCCTTGCTTGCATGAGGCCCTGGGTTTGATTCCTCAGCACTACATAAGCAGAAAAAGCCGGAAAGTGGCGCTGTGATTCAAGTGGTAGTGCACTAGCCTTGAGCTGAAGAGCTGAAGAATAGCGCCTAGACCCAGATTTCAGGCCCTACAACCGACCAAAAAAAAAACAAAAACCAAAGAATCTCTTGATTTGTTTGCTTGGGTTGGCTTTGAACTTCCATCCTCAGATATTAGCCTTGGGAGTAGCTAATATTATAGGTATGGTCCACAAGCACCAAGCTGTTTCACTTCTACTAGCAAGACTCAAATATTAGCTTCCTTAGAGCTCAAAGACTGAAACTAAAATTAAAGCAAGCTCCTAAACTTTCTACCACTATCAAATAGCGTTTGCATTTGTAAATTAAACTCGTAATGACTGAAGAGCTTCCAGACATAGGAAATTATATTTTGACACAAATCCTTCTATATACCAACTGTAGGTGGAGCTGAGGCTAGAGTTCAAGTCCTTTATGGTACTGGAACTAAGTACCTCAAAAGAACTAAGAATTGCATATCTAGAATGAGATCTTAAGGTCCCGCGTTAAGAAGCAACAAACAATGCCTAGAAACAATTTTGTATTCCAGTATTAACTATAAACTACCTTTGAACAAACTAATGAAAGGTATACATACTAGTAGAGGAAATTGCAGTGCTACTCAGGAAAATTGTATTTGGCTTTTCTAAGAATTTTTTAATGTATTTTTTTTATTGTAAAGATACTATACAGAGGGGTTGCAGTTACATGAGTAAGGTAATAAGTACTTTTCCTATTGAGCATTGTTACCCCCTCCTTTGTTTTTCCCCTACCATCCCTTCCTTCCCCACCGATGCAACTCCTCCCCACCCCAAATTGTAAAGTTCATTTTCAGCATAGTGTCTTGTACATCTTATTGTTACAATGGGTCAGCCTGTATCCTTGTTTCAGCATTTTGTTGTTTCCCTTCCCCTCCCCAAATTAGAAAAATGTATATACAAGATGCAGGGCACCGGAATAAACTACAGTGAAAATGGTTTATGCCATTGAGGAAGAACATATAAAAGAAACAAAAAAAAAATCACATAGTACATAAGTACATTAAAAACAACAGTACAAAGATTAAAAACCTCTTGTGTGGGCTGGGAAGGTGGCTCAGTGGTAGAACGCTTGCCTTGCATGCATGAGGCCCTGGGTTCGATTCCTCAGCACTACATAAGCAAAAAGAAAAAAGCCGCATGAGCCGCCAGCACCTGGTTTCTGAATCACTTTCATCCATCAATAGTTGTGCATAGTACTTGTTGCCTTACTTATGTAACTGTAACCCCTCTGTACAACACCTTTAAATAAAATTAAAATTAAAAAAAAAAAAAAAAAAAAAAAGAAAAAAGCCGGAAGGGGCGCTGTGGCTTAAGTAGTAGAGCGCTAGCCTTGAGCTGAAGAGCTGAGTGACAGTGCCCAGGCCCAGAGTTCAGACCCCATGACCAGACCCCCCCAAAAAAAACCACATATAAACCTCTTGTGTCCCTATCTTGGGGTTCATTTCGCTTAGCATCATCTTATATGGTTATATGTCCATAGCTTTTGACACTTTCTACTTGTCCTAGACATATACTAGTTATTGCAAATAAGGGAAACCATAGGACCTATGTTTCTTTGGGCCTGGCTTACTTCACTTAATATAATTTTTTTCCAAGGCTTTCCATTTCCTAACAAATGGGGCAATGTCATTCTTTCTCATGGAGGCGTAGAATTCTATTGTGTATTTTCTTGATCTATTCATCTACTGACGGGCATCTGGGTTGGTTTCATATCATAGCTATGATGAATACTGCTGCAGTAAACATACTGTTACCATGATCTAACTTTTCTTTTTTTTTTTTTGGGTCTGGTCGTGGGGCCTGAACTCTGAGCCTGGGCGCTGTCCCTCAGCTCTTCAGCTCAAGGCTAGCGCTCTACCACGTGAACCACAGCGCCACTTCTGGCTTTTTTTTTTCTTTTTGCTTATGTGGTGCTGAGGAATCGAACCCAGGGCCTCAGGCATGAAAGGCAAGCTCTCTACCACTGAGCTACCTTCCCAGCCCCTAACTTTTCTAATCATAAAGAACTTATTAAGAGACTAGAAGGTATGGTTCAGTGAAGAGTACCTTCCTACCAAGATTGAGTTCTTCAATTTAAGCCTCATTATTACCCAAAACAAAGCATAGAAGAATCAACCAATCTGGGTGTGCTGGTGTCTCAATGCCTGTAATCCTAGCTACTCAGGAGGCTGAGATCTAAGGATCGCAGTTCAAAGCCAGCCTGGGCAGGAAAGTCCATGAGACTCTTTTTTTTTTTTTGGTCGGTTGTGGTTCTGAACTCTGGGCCTGGTCGCTGTCCCTCAGCTCTTCAGCTCAAGGCTGGCGCTCTACCACTTGAGCCACAGCGCCACTTCTAGCTTTTTCTGTGTATGTGGTCCTGAGGAATTGAACCCAGGGCCTCATGCATGGGAGGCAAGCACTCTACTGCTGAGCCACCTTCCCAGCCCCCCATGAGACTCTTATCTCCAGTTAACCACCAGAAAACTGGAAGTGGCTCTGTGGCTCAGGTGATAGAGCGCTAGAAGAGCACAGGGACAGTGCCCAGGCCCAGAGTTCAAGCCCAACAACCGACAAAAAAAAAAAAAAAAAATCAACCAGCTGCTTAAACAGGGATAATTATATCTTTTCTATTTTGAAAACTCAGTACTATTATGAAGGTAAATACAATTTAAGACAGGAATGATTTCTATGAAGTGAATAAGACAGTAAAGTTAGGTTTGGTTATCATTCTATAAAGCATAGTAGACCCTTAGAAGTCTGTTTCATAGTTCACAATGCAGAAACCTGTTTAATTTTTCCCATTTGGTCTGTTACCGTACAAAATCTATTACTATCTTCTGGAACATGTGAGATGCAAAATGCAATATGGAAAACACTGTATCTTTTTTTTTTTTTCTGTCGGTCATGGGACTTGAACTCTGGACTTGGGTGCTGTCCCTCAGCTCTTCAGCTCAAGGTGAGCACTCTACCACTTGAGCTACAGGGTCACTTTCGGTTTTCTGTTGGCTTATTGGAGATAGGAGTCTCACGGTCTTTCCTGCCCAGGCTGCCTTTGAACCTCGAACCTCAGATCTCAGTCTCCTGAGTAGCTAGGATTACAGGTGTGAGCCACCAGCAGCTGGAAAACACTATAATCTTAAGACCATTAACACAAGCTGGCCGTTGATGGCTAATGCCTATAATTCTTGCTGCTCAGAAGGATGAGTTCTGAGGATCCCAGTTCAAAGCCAGCCTGAGTAGCAAAGTCTGTGAGATTCTTATGTTCAGCTGCCAAAAAGCCAGAAGTAGAGCTGTAGTTCAAGCGATAGAGTGTTAGCTTTAAGTGAAAAATGTAAGAACAGTGCCCAGGCCTTGAGTTCAAGCTCCTGTATGGGCGTCTACAAAAAAGTAAGAAAACATTAATTCAGATATATAAGGTACAAACATTTGAGTGACATACTAAAATTTTATATCTACAGAATTTTTGTGAGAACTGTCATTAAAGAACATATAATAACATAAAATATTGAACTAAAAAGGACCTGAGCACTAGTTTCTGAAACTATGTTCCCATCAGATGTTTTCAGATACTTGTACCTACCTACTTGGTGCCTTATCACTTTAATCTCTCCAATATATTATTATTAATTTTTTTGCCAGTCATGGGGCTTGAACTCGGCCTGGGCATTGTCTGTGGGCTTCCCTTTTGCTTCTTTTGCATTCAACCATTTGAGCCACGGTTCCACTTCCAGCTTTTTCTGTTTCTGTGGTACTGAGGAATTGAACCCAGAGAGAGCTTCATGCATGCTAGGCCAGCATTCTATCACTAAACCACATTTCTAGCCCTTTCCAATAGCTTTGTTAATTTCTTTTTCTTTTATGGTACTCGGGTTTGAACTTAGGGCCTCCTACTTTCTCACCTGGCATTCTACTATTTGAACAATGCCTCCAGCCCTGCCTTTTGCTTGTCATTTTGGTGATGGAGCCTTGTGGACTTTTATACCAGGCTGGCTTCAGACCTTAATTCTCTGGATCTCAGCCTCCTGAGTAGCTAGGATTACAGGTGTAAGCCACCAGTGCCCCAGCGGTGATTTCTTTCTTTTTTCTTTTTCTTTTTTTTGCCAGTCGTAGGGCTTGAACTCTGGGCCTGGGCACTGTCCCTCAGCTCTTCAGCTCAAGGCGAATGCTCTACCATTTGAGCTACAATGCCACTTCCAGTTTTCTAGTGGTTTATTGGAGATAAGAGTCTCACAGACTTTCCTGCCTGGGCTAGCTTTGAACCGAGATCCTCAGATCTCAGCCTCCTGAGTAGCTAAGATTACAGGTGTGAGCCACCGGTGCCCTGCGGTGATTCCTTTTTAATTTCTCAATTTGTATAACTTACTAGGCTTCTAAAACTTCACCCCTTCTCACTTTTCAAGACTCTGAAACAATTGATCTTGGTAATGAGATAACAAATATTATCAAAATAAATATTTTGATTTGTGAATGACTCCTTTCTCAGTGACTTTCTTTGCTGACTTTCTTTTTTTAAAATTATATAGTATAAGTTTGGGGGTAAAACTTCACAGCTGCTTTTATTCTTTTTGTTCCCTTAATGCTGTTTTATTTTCCTATGATAGATTCAAAAGCTTTGTGACCGAGTAGCTTCATCTACTTTATTGGATGATCGAAGAAATGCTGTGCGTGCTCTCAAATCATTATCCAAGGTCTGTAATGCTTTACAAATTACTTCAGTTTCTTAAGCTTAACATTACTTAACTTTAATAGCCTTTTTTTCCTTTAATGTGCAGAAGTACCGCTTGGAAGTGGGAATCCAGGCTATGGAACATCTTATCCATGTTTTACAAACAGATCGGTAAGTCTCTGTTAAATGTTTTTTCTTTTTCTTTTTTTTTTTTTTTTTGGGTCCGGTTGTGGGGCCTGAACTCTGGGCCTGGGCGCTGTCTCTCAGCTCTTCAGCTCAAGGCTAGCCTAGCTCTACCACTTGAGCCACAGCGCCACTTCCGGCTTTTTTCTTTTTGCTTATGTGGTGCTGAGGAATCGAAGCCAGGGCCTCATGCATACAAGGCAAGCACTCTACCACTGAGCCACCTTCCCAGCCCTGTTAAATGTTTTTTCTCCTCTTATTTTTCTTGAAACTTTTATTTTGTTTTAAAATTAGCATCATTATTTTAGAAGATTAAATTATTAAAGCTATTGAAATATTAATACTTTAGTAAATATTAAATTTATGGTAAACAATGTTACTGATAAATATAGTTATTAAATATTAAAGCTATTGTCATTTCAGTAAATATTTATTTAACACTAGGTGTAAGCCACTGTGCATTGTGATACACATAAAAACAAAATGAAGCAAAAGCTACTAAAAGCTTAAGATTTGGGGTTTGAATTGATCAAATGGGTGTTTTGATACTCACCTACAGTGTACAATAATAGAATTTAGGGTGGTATGTCAGTTATCCAGACTTACGTGTGTGTGTGTGTGTGTGTGTGTGTGTGTGTGTGTGTGTGTGTGTGTGTGTGTGTGTGTGTGTGTGTGTGTGTGTGTGTGTGTGTGTGTGTGTGTGTGTGTGTGTGTGTGTGTGTGTGTGTAATTTAGGATGGTATGTCAGTTATCCAGACTTACTTTTGTGTGTGTGTGTGTGTGTGTGTGTGTGTGTGTTTATGTTTGTATTGCCCGTCATAGAGCTTGAACTCAGTCTAGATGCTGTCTCTGAACTCTACTTTATTTTTATTTTACTTTAATTTTTTAATTTATTATTTTTTAATTTTTTTATTGTGAAAATACTGTATTTTATTTTATTTTGCTCAAGTCTAGTGTTCTACCATTTGACCTGCAGCTCCACTTTCAGCATCTTTGTTGTTGTTATTGGTGTTTTATTGGAGATAAGAGTCTCATGGACTTTTTTGCCCCAGCTGCCTTTGAACTGTGATCCTCAGATCTTAGCCTCCTGAGTAGCTAGGATCAAAGGCATGGGCAGCCAGCACCCAGTTCAATTCTTAGTTTTTTTTGTTTGTTATTTGTCTGTTTTTTAATTGGCATTAAATTAGTTGTACAAGGGGGCTTCACTTTTAGCAAGTCCTTTTATGTATACAGTGCTCCTCCACCATTCTCCCCCACCCTTTTCCTCCCTTTACAAACCAAATTGCCTTGTTTCACCTTCACACAAGTATATAAAATACTTTTGTCTATACTCATACTCCTTCCTTTTCCCTTCTCCCCTCTCCCTTCTCCTTACTAATGATACACACAAAGAAGAAATGTTTCAACTTCCTAATATTTTTCTTTGTTAAAATGCATGTTCATTGTTCAAAAGGATATCACTGTGTTTTTACACATATGTATCATACTTTAGTCAGATTGATTACATGTTTAGATACACACATACACACGATCCTGTACATTCTCATGTATATATATATGGTTTATATCCAATGTCCACATATGAGAGAAAATTTTTGTCCTTCTGACCCTGGCTTATTTTACTTCTACTTTATGGTTGAATAATATTTCATTGTGTTTATATATTACATCTTCTTGATCCATTCATCAGTTGTAGGGCATCTAGACTATTTCTTGGCTATTGTGGCTAGTACTACAGTGAACATGGATGTATAGGTACCTATATATATTTTTTATATTCCTTGAGATAAATGCCCAAGAATGATAGTGCCCAATTAAATAGTTCCTTCTGGCCCCCCTCTTCCTCTACAGTCCTGGAGCTTAAAATCAGGGCCTGGGTACTGTCCCTGAGCTTCTTTTGCTCAAGGCCAGCACTCTACTACTTGAGTCACAGCACCATTTCAGGCTTTTTCTGTTTATGTGATACTGAGGAATCGAATCCAGGGCTTCATGCATGCTAGGCAAAGCATTCTGCCACTAAACTACAATCCCAGCCCCGTACAATAGTTCTATATTTGGTTCCATAGTGATAACACTAAGTTTATAGGGTTACCTGCAGTATATTAGGGTTCTTTTTTTTTTTTCCAGAGATTTTATCTAAATCTTTCATTTTATTAGTGTGAATTGATAACTTTAAAATCTTATTGGTTGAATATGCCTTTCAAACTTTAGTTGCTCACTTCTTTTTTTTTTTTTTTTGGGTCCGGTCGTGGGGCCTGAACTTGGCCTGGACGCTGTTCCTCAGCTCTCCAGCTCAAGGCTAGCGCTCTACCACTTGAGCCACAGCATCACTTCTGGCTTTTTTTCTTTTTGCTTATGTGGTGCTGAGGAATCGAACCCAGGGCCTCATGCATGCAAGGCAAGCGCTCTACCACTGAGCCACCTTCCCAGTCCCAGGCTATACTTATCTTATGAGGTTTCAGTAAAGATGTGATCAGGACTATAGTCATCTGAAACCTTGACTGGGACTGGAGGATCTGATTGCAGGTGACTCAGTGACATTGCTATTGGCAAGAGGCCCCAGGTTCTCACTATATAACACTCTGTGGGGCTCTTTTTTTTTTGGACAGTCATGGGACTTGAACTCAGGGACTGGGTGCTGTCCCTGAGCTTTTTTACTCATGGCTAACACTACCACTTTGAACCACTCTGCCACTTCCAGATTTTGTTTTTGTTTTTGTTTTTGTTTTTGTTTTAAGATAAAGGCTTGTTTTATTTCAGAGGGGAAGCTTCATTTCTTGGTCTCTTCCTCCTTAGATAGAGTCTTGATGATCTCTTCCTTCTTGGCCTGAAGAGGCTCCTCATGCTTGCGGGCTTCCTTGGTCTTAGACCTGCGAGCCCCAGCCTGGTCAGCCAGGAGTTTCTTGCGGGCCTTGTCTGCCTTCAGCTTGTGGATGTGTTCCATGAGAATGCGCTTGTTTTTGATTACGTTCCCCTTAACCTTCAGGTATAGGCTGTGATACCTGTGGCAGTCAATCTTCTTAGATTCACGGTATCTCCTCAGTAGCCTTTGCAGAATCCTCATCCTCCTCATCCAGGTCACCTTCTCTGGCATGCAAGCCTTGGCTGTACCCTTTCGCTTCCCTATACCCATATCTACCCTTTCGGTGAGTCAAGGTGTTTTTCCGGCATCGAGCCCAGGAATGGACAGTCACAGGCTTGCGAATGATCAGCCCATCTTTGATCAGCTTCTGGATCTGCTGACGAGAGTTGGCATTGGCGATTTCATTGGTCTCATTGGGGTCCAACCAGACCTTCTTTTTGCCACAACGGAGGACACTAGAGGCAAGCTTCTTATGCAGCCTGAGCATATTCATGGCTGCGGCCGCAGCAGCGAAAGGAAGGCCAGGCTGATTTTGAAGTGCAATCCTCAGATTTCAGCTTCCTGAATAGCCCAGATTATAGGGGTGAGTCATTGGTGCCCAGCTTAAATTTTTATAAGTAAACCATACACCTCATTTGTAGCTCTAACTTTGTCTACCTTAGAGTATATTTTTAGAAATGGAATTAATGTTTATAGTTTTGCTAAATATTAACTGTCTAAAACCAGTTATAATAATTTGTATTCTAACTAGCAGTGTGTAAGTGTAATAATTTCTTTTTTCCAGTTCGGATTCTGAAATAATAGGTTATTCTTTGGATACACTATATAATATAATATCTAATGATGAAGAGGAAGAAGTAGGTAAGTTTCTAGTTATTTTTCTGTTTTTTAAATATAAGAATTAGCTGATTTGTATCAATTTTGCTGATATTAAAGACAGTGCTATTTTATACACTTATTCACAAGTGATTTTTTTCATTTTAAGTGATTTTTTAAAAAATCAATAAAGACATAAGCCAAGTCCTTGAAAAATTTAAAAAGTCCTTGAAAATTTCAAAGAAGATTGCTTTGTTGTGATTTAGAAAATTATGAGATGGAATAAGATACTTCTTTTTTTCAAGACAGAATCTTGCTGTGTTATTTAGGCTGACCTCAAAATTCAGATTTTTTTTTTTTTTTGGTTGGTTGTGGGAGCTGAACTTTGGGCCTGGGCACTATCCCTCAGCTCTTCAGCTCAAGGCTAGCACCCTACCACTTGAGCTACAGCACCACTTGTGGCTTTTTCCTGCTTATGTGGTGCTGAGGAGTCAAACCCAGGGCCTCATACATGCGAGGCAAGCACTCTATCACTGAGCCACCTTCTCAGCTCCATAATTCAGATTCTTTTAACCAGCCCCTAAGTGTCAGGATTACAGGCGTGTACCATGACATCTATATTAGGTCTTTCTTTTCTTGTTTTAAATTCATGGCCTCCCACCTCAACCATTGACCACAGCCCCCAGCCCAGTTTTGATTTAGTTATTTTTCAGAAGCATTATACTTTGTGTATAGGGCTTATCTCACCGCAGTCCTCTTACAAATGCCTCCAGGCAGTCCTAGCTTGTTGGTTGAGATAGTCTTGCTAACTGTTTTGCTCAGGCTGCCTCAAATCATAGTCTTCCTGATTTGTGCTTCCAAGTAGCTAGGAAATATTTTAAATGGACATTTTTTGTTCTAATTATTTGGTTTTAATTAGACAATATGGATATTAGTCACATCTGAAGTAATTAATTTATTTTGCTTATTGATTAAAAACAGAATTACTTTATATATACCTTTTTATATTTATGTATTTATGGTATATATATATATGTATATGCACACACTCATACAAATCCATACACACACACACACACACACACACACACACACATGTATATTACCTGATGACTAGTATAGAGTATGTTTTCCCTAATAAATACTTAGCCTTTTAAAATAAGACTTATGTAAATGTATAAAGAACAGCAATTTATTAACCTTAGAAAGTTTTTAGTTCATTTCCATTAAGTCTGTTTGGTTTGAAATGGCATAAATCACTTTAAAATCCACTCATATCCTTGGTACATTCTTTTTTGCTGGTCCTGGAACTGGCATTTTGGTAGTTAATTAGAGATTAAGAGCCTGACAGAGTTTCTTGTCCAGGCTGGTTTCAAATGGTGTTTATCAGATCTCAGCCTCCTGAGGTTTACAGACCACCAGAGCCTGGCCTTTTAAATGTTATTTGCATGTTTACCATTCTAATTTATGTATTAGCCAGCCCAGAACTCTTCCCTGAAATATATTTCTTGTATTTATTCTGTTTACTTGATAGCTCCATTTGGAGTTTCATAAGGTTTATCAATGATAATGTGTTCAAAAGTCAGCTTTTGGTTTCATGTCTCAACTTGCTTCTCCCACAGTACTTGGCATCTCAGTAAATGGCATCTCCATCTTTCCTATTGTTTAGGTCCAAACCATGGATTATTATTTGTTTTTTATTTCTCATAAAATCCCTCTAAGTAGTATTTCACCAATTCTTTTTTTTTTTTTTTTTTTTTTGTTGGTCGTGGGGCTTGAACTCTGGGCCTGGGCACTGTCCCTCAGCTCTTCATCTCAAGGCGAGCGCTCTACCACTTGAGCTACAGTGCCACTTCCGGTTTTCTGGTGATTTATTGTAGATAGGTCTCCCCTGCCCGGGCTGGCTTGGAACCGTGATCCTCAGATCTCAGCCTCCTGAGTAGCTAGGATTACAGGCGTGAGCCACCAGCGCCCGGCTCGTATTTCACCAATTCTTGTTCCCTCTATTTTTATAAAAATTATGATTGCTGGGCTGGGAAGTTGGCTCAGTGGTAGAGCGCTTTCCTTGCATGCCTGAGGCCCTGGGTTCCATTCCTCAGCACCACATAAACAAAAAGAAAAAAGCCGGAAGTGGCGCTGTGGCTCAAGTGGTAGAGTGCTAGCCTTGAGCTGAAGAGCTAAGGGACAGCACTCAGGCCCAGAGTTCAGGCCCCACGACTGGACCCCCCCAAAAAAAAAAAAAATTATGATTGCTAAGGTCTAAGTCACGTTCACTTTTTGTTTTGCCTTTTGCCTCCAGACCTTCCTGATCCCTGAAAATACTCAGCATTGCAGGCAGAGTAATTATTTTAAAACTGAAATATTCTTTGCTTACGGCTGTAGTTTTAAGGCTCAGAAAACAGTAATTCTTTTGTTGATACAGAGATGATCAAAAGAAATGTTTCTTAGAATTTCTGAAGATTAAACTACGATATCTAAGTTCATAACCAATATTGAAAAATATTTTCTTTCTATTTTGGTCCCTTTTTTCCCTCCTTCCTATACAAATAATTCATATTGTCATCATTACTTTTGATTACTCTGCAATTCTTGCCATAATCTAGGTTTTATTTTTTCCATTTCTACCCTGTATTAAATTTAAAAATTTTAAAAACAACTTTGTGAAGAATAGTAAACAGTGTGTTCCACTGCCTGGACAATATATGGAAAAGCGTTCTGTTACTCAGCACAGTATTCATTGAATTAGCTTTGTGTAGTATGAGTGAAGGAAGGGGAGCATATTGAGCAAGTTCAAGGTGATTTTTTTTTTTTTTTGGGGTCCGGTCGTGGGGCCTGAACTCTGGGCCTGGGCGCTGTCCCTCAGCTCTTCAGCTCAAGGCTAGCGCTCTACCACTTGAGCCACAGCGCCACTTCCGGCTTTTTCCTTTTTGCTTATGTGGTGCTGAGGAATCGAACCCAGGGCCTCATGCATGCAAGGTAAGCACTCTACCACTGAGCCACCTTCCCACCTCAAGGTGATTTTTATAATGTCAGTAGACATTAAATGATCATTTGCTTTGGCAGCTGTTGCTTAGATTTTTTTTTTGTGATTCTTAATATATTAACAACATTGAAATATCAATTAGTTTAAAGAATTTTAAGCATTATAGAAAACTAAGACTGAAGAAAGGATTTTAAGATATAATTTATATACAGTATATTATATACTTTTTGAAATGGTATAATCTTGTGTAGTTGGGCAGTAGAATACAGTGCTGAGGGACAGAAGTAGCACAGTGGTAGAATTAACTAATATAAGGCTCTGTCAAGAAAAAAAATAACATTCGGGGCAAGGAATGTGGCTTAGTGGTAGAGTGCTTCCCTAGCATGCGTGCAGCCCTGTGTTCAATTCCTTGGTACCACATAAACAAAAATAAAGTTAAAAAAGAAAATAACACTATGTTCAACATAGAATATTTTTTTATATCACCTCAAATAATTTTCGTAGCTTAATACAAATTTAACCTATTATGTTTAGAAAATGTGATATTTAAGTGGCATTGAAAGTTATTTTAAGCATTTGGCTTTCAGGACAGGCAGAATGTTTTACACTCTCATCCCTACTACTCTAGGAAAATCATTTTCTCAAACAGCTAGGGCAAAAAACCCAATACCCTATCTGAAAGGTAACCAAACCAAAAAAGGCTGGAAGCATGGCTTCAGTGGTAGAGAGCTTGCCTAGCTAGCTAAGACCCTAAGTTTAAACTCAAATACCCAAATACTGTTCTCCCAAACAGGAATGTAGCTTTCCATCATAATTGTAATACAGATGCTAGTCATTCATATTGTTGCAGTGTTAGATTATTTAAATTATCATTTCTTCTAATTATTAATTGAAAGGATGCTTTAAAATAACATATCATTATGTTGAAGTGTTTTATTTTTTAATATTACAGAAGAAAACGCCACAAGACAGAGTGAGGATTTGGGAAGCCAGTTTACAGAAATTTTCATTAAACAGCCAGAAAATGTCACTCTCCTATTATCTTTATTGGAGGTAAATAAGGAACCTTGATATTTTTGTCATCTGAATGAGCTTTTGTTGCTTTTTGGGTGTTACTGAGGAAGTAGTATGTATATACCATTAAAAATACTGATGTTTATTTTGTTATACTTTCTATGTGCACGTTTCAATTGTATGACCTCTTAAAGTTATTATCTGCATATTTTATTTCTATTTTTATAAAATACTGTCTTGTCTCATTACTAATACTTTAGTTAGTTTAATATATTTACATGACCACTTTTCTGTTTATTGTTATTTATGTATTTATTTATTGTTGGCCCTGGGGCTTGAACTCTGGGCCTGGGTGTGTCCCTCAGCTCTTCAGCTGAGGATAATGCTCTACCACTTGAGCCACAGCACCACTTCCGGCTTTTTCTGTTTATGTGGTGCTGAGGAATTGAACCCAGGACTTCATGCATGCGAGGCAAGCACTCTACCACTAAGCCACCTTCCCAATCCCCTGCTTTTTTATTGCTTAAATTATTTTTCATAAGTTTGTTCAACTTCCATCTTTTCACAGTTTCTATGCCACTATTAGTTGAAAATATTTTTGTTGAGAATGTCAATTGCAGATTTTAATACTTTAATTCTGTATTTCAGGAGTTTGATTTCCATGTTCGCTGGCCTGGTGTGAAGCTTCTGACTTCTCTTTTAAAACAATTAGGGCCTCAGGTGCAGCAAATTATTTTAGTCAGTCCCATGGGTAAGTGACTTAACTTCCTTATATAATATTGGTTAAAAATGAGGAGCATTTCCTAGAGAAAGCAACTGAAATTTGCTATAAATTTTTTAGTTTAATCAGTATTTGTATTTCTGGTCTGCCAGTATTTTTCTCATGGTTGTGTGTTCTAGGTGTTTCAAGATTGATGGATTTATTAGCAGATTCCAGGGAAGTAATTCGTAATGATGTAAGTTAAATTTGGAAAAAAAAATCCAAGAACATGTAGTGTTTTGTTTTGTTTTGTTTTCCTCTGCAATAAACCTGTGTTATAAGATGTTAGACTTGGAGAAGTTGGAGTAATAGTCAATCTTTTAGACTTTTTTTTTGACAGTCATGGGACTTGAACTTAGGGCCTGGGCACTGTCCCTGAGCTCATTCACTCAAGGCTAGCGTTCTACCACTTTGAGCAATAGATCCAAATCTGGGTTTTAGTGGTTAGTTGGAGATAAGAGTCTCACAGTCTTTCTTGCCTGGGCTGACTTTGAACTGCGATCCTCAGGTCTCAGCTTCCTGAGTAGCAGATTACAGGTATGAGCCACCAGCACCCAGATTCTTTTTTTTTTTTTGGGTCCGGTTGTGGGGCCTGAACTCTGGGCCTGGGCACTGTCCGTCAGCTCTTCAGCTCAAGGCTAGCACTCTACCACTTGAGCCACAGCGCCACTTCTGGCTTTTTTCTTTTTGCTTATGTGGTGCTGAGGAATCCAACCCAGGGCATCAGGCATGCAAGGCAGGCGCTTTACCACTGAGCCACCTTCCCAGCCCGCACCCAGCTTCTTTTAGACCTTTTAAAGTTATTTACATGGTCACACAATTTTTGTTGTTGTTTGTTTGCCTGGGCCTGGGCTTGAACTTGCCCTAGGCGCAGTCCATGAGCTCCTTTTGCTCAAAGCTAGCACTCTATCACTTGAGCCATAGCACCACTTAAGGCTTTTTCTGAGTAGGTTATTAGAGATAAGGGTCTCATGGACTTTCCTGCCCAGTCTGACTTCAAACCTCCATCCTCAGATCTCCATCTCCTGAGTAGCTTGGATTACATGGGTGAGCCACCAGCGCCCAGCTAAATCATTTTTAAATTTTCTGTCTATGTATTTTGAACTAAACAAACATTTTGCTATACAATTTTTTTTTTTTGCACAGCTTAGGCTTTCTTCCATCCTCTTCTGAAAGGCTGTATTTAATACAGAGCTTTACCTTTGGGGTTCTCTTTTTCTCCTAAAAGTAGAAGAAACATTCTCAGACGTGGAACTATGTAAACCTAGTAAAATAGTGCATTTGGCTTGCTCACTCTTGTTTGATTATGTAGTTCACAAGGTTGTTCTTGATTATCTGTAACTGTAGAGCATGATATGTTCTTGTTTTATTTTCCATTCTGATACTTATTTTAATATCTGCATACAAGTGAGTATATTAATGCTATATTGCTCTTTGTTCATTGAGCATTTTTCTATATTTTTATGTAAACTTTATCAAAAGTCTATAATACAAGCTGGGCACTGGTGGTTCATGCCTTTAATCCTAACTACTCAGGAGGCTGAGATTTGAGAATTGTGTTAGAAGCCAGCCTAGGTAGGAAAGTCCATGAGAATCTTAATCTCAAATTAACCACCAAAAAGTGAGAAGTAGAGCTCTGGTTCAAATGTTAAAGTGTTAGCCTTGAGAAAAACAGCTCAGGGATAGTGCCCAAGCCCTAAGTTTAAGACCCAGGACTGGTCCCCCCCTCACTCCATACACACACAATAGATTCTATAAAAGTAATTTTATCTCCTTCAGTTTTATTTTATTTTTTGGTCGGTCGTGGAGCTTGAACTCTGGGCTTGGGTACTGTCCTTGCACTCTTCAGCACAAGGCAAGTGCTCTACTGCTTGAGCCACAGCATCACTTCCGGTTTTCTAGTGGTTTATTGGAGATAAGAGTTTCATGGACTTTCCTGCCCAGCCTGGCTTTGAACCGAGATTCTCAGATCTCAGCCTCCTGAGTAACTAAGATTACAGGCGTGAGCCACCAGCACCCGGCTCTCCTTCAGTTTTTATTTAAAATATTATTTTTCTATTTTACACATGAGTATACTGAGACAATTTATGTAATTTGATTAAAGTTGCACAACTAGTATGTAGGACATTTAGGGTTTAAAATTTTTTTTAATTGTTATTATAAAGGTGCTTTACTAAGGATCATCCAGTTTTTGGTTTTGTTTTTCCCTAGACCTGGGGCTTGAACTCAGGGCCTGGGCACTATCCCTAAGCTTCTTTTGCTCAAGAATAGCATTCTACTACTTGAGCCACAGCACCACTTCTGGCATTTTCTGTTCATGTGGTACTGGGGAATTGAACCCAGGGCTTCATGCATGGTAGGCAAGCACTCTACCACCAAGCCACCTTCCTAGCAAGGGCATCCAGTTTTTAAACATACTTTTCAAGCTCAGAGCCCTTGAATTGTTTTTACTGTATTTTTTTTCATTAGTAGCTAAATTTAGGTTGACAGCATTAAACAGAATTTTATATCTAAAAGTAAGTCCTCTTACCCTTCTCAAGATTTGAGTGGAAGAAGCCCACTTAGACTGAGGGCATTTTGGTTTTGGGTAAACAGGTACCTGCCCAATACTGATAGGACTTTTGGTCTACCAATTTGCTATGACTCTTCTCAGTTGTGCTTTTGTGTTTTCTGTCTCTTTAAGCATTATGATCACTTTAGGGGCTCAGAAATTGTTTCTGTCTAATAAAATAAGCAAAAATGAATAAAAAGCAGAAAATGAGAATCAACTTTAGGGAATTTGGGGCCCAGATATCTAAGTTTCTAAAATTTTTAGAAGTTCTGCCATAGTATGATAGAATTATTGAGAATCATTTGCAATAGGATTCTTTTTTTTTTTTTTTTTTTTTGTTGGTCGTGGGGCTTGAACTCTGGGCCTGGGCGCTGTCCCTCAGCTCTTCAGCTCAAGGCGAGTGCTCTACCACTTGAGCTACAGCGCCACTTCCAGTTTTCTGGTGGTTTATTGGAGATAGGAGTCTCATGGTTTTTCCTGCCCGGGCTGGCTTTGAACCAAGATCCTCAGATCTCAGCCTCCTGAGTAGCTAGGATTACAGGCGTGACCCACTAGCTCCCGGCTAGGATTCTTGAGAAATATATAATCACACATAATTTCTTAAAACTGTAAGGAAAACTATATAATGATTAATGAATGTGAAAGAATTGTATATTTCATTTATATATGATGAAAAGAGAGCTGAATTAGGAATTGTAAAACGTTGATTCTAGTCAATGCTCTGTCCCTTTGAGATCTGAGGGAGGGCAATGACTTAACTTCTCTGTGCTTAATTCTGTATACATAAAGTGAAGGAGTTGAACTGGTGCTAATCCTGCCTGTTCTAAAATTGTTGTTTTTGAAATTTTTTTTCTACTGGCTAAAGTAATTTAAAATATAATTTTCAAGTAAATTAAATATTTTATAAATGTTGTACTCCATTGAACATTTTCTTTTTTTCTCTATAAGGGTGTCTTACTACTACAAGCACTAACAAGAAGCAATGGAGCAATCCAGAAAATTGTGGCTTTTGAAAATGCTTTTGAGAGACTGCTTGACATTATTACAGAAGAGGGGAACAGTGATGGAGGTATAGTATGAAGATACTATTAAAAGAGAGTCCTTGGGACTCACTGACTTGTTAGCTTTTTTTTTGACCGTCCTGGGGCTTGAACTCAGGGCCTGGGCACTGTCCTTGAGCTTCTTTTGCTCAAGGCTAGCACTCTACAACATGAACCACAACACCACTTCTGGCTTTTTCTGTTCATGTAGTACTGAGGAATGGAACCCAAGACTTCACGCATGCTAGGCAAACATTCTACCACTAAGCCACATTCCCAGCCCTAGACTTGTTAGCATTTAGGGAATACATTTGGAAGTAGAAATGGAAATTCATATGTCCTGCTTTTTTTTCTGCTGCTCTGTTGAATATGAATTGCTTTTTCTTTATCATGTTTGATATCTCAAAAGGAAAAAAAAATTGGGTTTCTAAAAAGAAAGACATCTATACAATGGGCTTAAAGACTCAGGGAAACCATAGAAAACAGGTAAGTTGAGAATACTTGAGTTGGAAAGAGAAGGTTTTTTTTTTTTTTTTTTTTTTGGTCCAGTCGTGGGGCCTGAACTCTGGGCCTGGGCGCTGTCCCTCAGCTCTTCAGCTCAAGGCTAGCGCTCTACTACTTGAGCCACAGCGCCACTTCTGGCTTTTTTCTTTTTGCTTATGTGGTGCTGAGGAATCGAACCCAGGGCCTGAGGCATGCAAGGCAAGCGCTGTACCACTGAGCCACCTTCCCAGCCCCGGAAAGAGAAGGTTTTAATAAGAGAGTGAAGATTGTTATTGAAGAGAGACCATATAAACTGAGAGGTCCATGTGTTGATTGAGTTGTCATTGACATTAAAAATCAACAGTAGCCACGCACTGGTGGCTTATGCCTGTAACCCTACCTGAGTAGAAGACTGGGGTCTGAAGAATTGCCATTTAAAACCAATCTGAGCAGAAAAGTCCACAAGGCTTTTATCTCCAAAGTAACTAGCAAAAAGCTAAAGGTATGACTCAAATGGTGGAGCATGAACCCAGCATATATGAAGCTGTGAGTTCAACTCCAAATGCCAAAAACTAAATACTTACATGTAACAAGAATGACATCAAACTGCCACTGAGATTTTCATTCAGCAAAGAGAAGCAACCACAAATTTGTCACTTAACTGGAATTAGTAAGAGTTGGAACAGGCAAATAGCTTTAGCCTCGAGGGAGCAGAAGTTAATCTAATTTAATTAATTTATTTTATTTTATTTTTTTGGTCAGTCGTGGGGCTTGAACTCTGGGCTTGGGGGCTGTCCCTGTGCTCTTCAGCTCAAGGCCAGCGCTCTACCGCTTGAGCCACAGCCACTTCCGGTTTTTGAGTTGTTTATTGGAGATAAGAGTCTCACGGACTTTCCTGCCCTGCCCGGGCTGGCTTTGAACCGATCCTCTCCTCGGTAGAGGATAGCCAGTTGTCAGTGATTCATGCCTGTAATCCTAGCTCATGAGGCTAAGATCTGAGGATCACATTTGAAGCTAGTCCAGGCAACAAGGCCTGTGCGATTCTTTATCTCCAGTTAGAACACCAAAAAACCAGAAGTGGAGCTATAGCTCAAATGGTAAAATGATAACCTTGAGCACAAAAAGCTCAGGGACAGTGGCCAGGCCCTGAGTTCAAGCCCCAGGGCTGACACCCCCCCCCCCCCCCCCGCCAAAAAAAAAAAAAAAAAGAGAGAGTAGAGAAACCATGGCCTCTGGAAAAGAGATTGGGCTGGAAGGATCAAAGGTTCAGTATTCTTGCAACTGAGAAGTAAACTGCTTTTACTTGAGAAGTAAGGTTAAGTTTATTAGAAAAAGAGCATTTCAAGAAGTAATCAAGGAAGATATAACAGATTTTATTAACTGATACTGAGATTTTTTTTTTTTTCCTGTCAGTCATGGAGCTTGAACTGTGGTCCTGGGCACTGTCCCTGAGCTCTTCAATTCAAGGCCAGTGCTCTATCACTTGAGCCACAGTGCCACTTCTGGTTTTCTGGTAGTTAATTGGAGATAAGTGTCTCATGGGGTTTCTGCCCAGGCTGGATTTGAACCGTGATCCTCAGATCTCAGCTTCCTGAGTAGCTAGGATTACAGGCATGAGCCCCCAGTGCCTGGCTTGATATTTGAGATTTTGATAAGCATCATGAAAGGTTTTGAAAATATCATTAAATGAGGTGCAGAAAATGTTAAGGTTGGTACTCTTTTTTTTTTTTTTTTTGGGTCCGGTCATGGGGCCTGAACTCTGGGCCTGGGCACTGTCCCTCAGCTCTTCAGCTCAAGGCTAGCGCTCTACTACTTGAGCCACAGCGCCACTTCCGGCTTTTTTCTTTTTGCTTATGTGGTGCTGAGGAATCGAACCCAGGGCCTCTGGCATGCAAGGCATGCTCTCTACCACTGAGCCACCTTCCCAGCCAAGCTTGGTACTCTTAAAATAAAACCAAATACTAAAATCACAGTGAAAACTCATGAGAACTTGGAAGGTGTTTCAGGTCCACATCCTAATAATCATGATGTAGTCAACCAATTTTGGTATTGAAGATGAAATAGTTGACACTCAATACAGAAGAAACCTACTGAAAATTTCTTACAGAGTAAAAGATTACTAAATGGAAATACTGAATCCTCCTCCCAGAGAAGGAAGAAAACTTTTAGTACTAGATGTTACTTATACGTTATCTGGCTTTAGTGAAAAAATATGGGTAGAATTAACAAGGCTGTATCTTCATAAATTTCTACTGCACATGAAGATTATGACATTGTTATTTGATCAACAACAAATAAGTGGATTGAAGCTAAAATGAAAGCTCAGGGAGTGAGCACAAATGCAGAATACAAGATTTCCTTCATGTTGGGACAGTGTTGTTATGATAACAGTACATACACCAAGGAGAGAGTAAATAGATATAAAGCCTCTTTGTGTGATATGGGGACGTTTTTCTGACACTATTATGTTTGATGAGATATGAAGAAATTTTCTTTTTTTCCCCTTTTTATCCCAGTCCTTTGGCTTTGAACTCAGGGCCTGGGAACTAACCCTGAGTTTTTATGCTTAAGGTTAGTAGTATGTCAGTGTTCTTGAAGGAAAACTAGGGTACAACTATCTCATGGTATAAAGAATGGAAAATGTGAGATTGAAGAATACAACTAAAAGCTGGGCGCTGGTGGCTCACACCTGTAATCCTAGCTACTCAGGAGGCTGAGATCTGAGGATCATGGTTCAAAGCCAGCCCGGTCAAAGAAAGTCCGAGAGACTCTCATCTCCAATAGACCACTAGAAAACAGAAAGTGGTGCTGGGGCTCAAGCGGTAGAGCGCTTACCTTGAGCTGAAGAGCTGAGGGACAGCGCCCAAGCCCAGAGTTCAAGCCCCAGGACCAACCAAAAAAAAAAAAAAAAAGAGAGAATACAACTAAACAACAAGATATGTTTCTTTTGGTGAATAAATAGAAGCTCAAAACTATTGTTATAAGTAAACTAAAGGCAATAAATTGGGACATCTGGCTAGTTCAACTCTAAAAACCATGAACAGAATCTTTATTCTATTTCAGCTATTTTAAATGCTGACAGTGTGTATTAGTGAAAATACCTAGCCATAGATTATACATGTGTGTGTGTGTGTGTGTGTGTGTGTGTGTGTGTGTGTGTGTGTGTCTAGAGAGAGAGAGAGTACATAAATATACTTTGCAATACTTGAGCTTAAAGATATATAAGATGATCACTGTTTTGTGTGGACATTATTGCTTTATGCAGTTCTTGTATTTGAAAGGAATGAATCCTATTAAATAAGCACGGTATATATTGTTTTTATGGAACTATTTTATGACAAATATTTTCTCTTCATAAAAAAATTGAAAACTTGTACTGTGCAGGAAAGGCCAGACTGGTAGAAAATAAGTTGCAAAACTAATATGTCTGTAAAAGGATTTATATATGAAAAATGCCAAAAACTCTTAAAACTTAATAAGAAAGCAAGCCAGTTAAAAAAAGGGCAAGGGGTGGGCTGGGAAGGTAGCTCAGTGGTATAGTGCTTGCCTTGCATGCATGAGGCCCTGGGTTCAATTCTTCAGTACCACATAAGCAGAAAAAGCCAGAAGTGATGTTGTGGCCCAAGTGGTAGAGTGCTAGCCTTGAGGTGAAGAGCTGAGGGACAGCACCCAGGCCCAGAGTTCAGGTCCCATGACAGACGAAAAAAAAAAAAGGGCAAGGGATCTCAACAGTCTCCTTTCCAAAGAAGTATACAAATTTGCTGTTCCCCAATAAGAACAGTAGATTGTTTTATGTATATATTTTTATTGTAAAAATACTGTACAGATGGGTTACAGTTACATGAGTAAGGTAATGAGTGTATTTCTTATTGAGCGTTGTTATTTACTCCTTTGTTTTTCCCCTACCATCCCTCTCTCCCTACCACTACAACTCTTCCCCCCCCCCCCCCCCCCGGAACAGTAAATTAAAACAGTAAAATAGCACTACATACCTATTAAAATGGTAAATACCCAAAACATTGACAGCACCAAATACTGGATAAGATGTGGGGATCAAAAACCTCACTCATTGCTAGTGGGAATGCAAAATAATATAAGGACTCTGAAAGACATTTTGGAACTTTAAAAAAAAAAACAAAACTAAGTGTATCTTGCCATATGATCATTGGCATTTACCCAAAAGAACTTAAGATCCTTACTTGCACAAAAACCTACCTGTGCTGGGCCCTAGTGTCTCCCGCCTGTAATTCTAGCTACTTAGGAGACTGAGACCTGAGGATTGAGGTTCAGAGCCAGGACTGACAGGAAAATCTGTGAGATTTTTGTCTGCTGTTAACTATGGAAAAAGCCAAAAGTGGAGCTGTTATTCACGTGGTAGAGCTTTAGCCTTGACCAAAGCTTAGGGACGGCACCCAGATCCTGAGTTCAAGGCCCCAGGACTATCACAGAAGAAAACAAACAAAAAACCTACCTGCCCATGAATGTTTATAATAGCTTTATTCACAATTGCCAGAAACTTGGAAGCAATCTATCAGTTTGTAAGGGATAAACAAACTCTAATACATCTATAAAATGGGATATTACTTAGCAATGAAAAGAAAAGACTCAGTTCACAAAGAGGCATGTATGATCTGTAAATGTGTATTGCTAGCAATACACAGTCTGGGAAGGAAAACCTAAAGAGACATAAGATGTCACCGGTTAATGGATGATTTGGAGATGAGAAAGTATGAGATAGATAGATGAATTGCAGAGTATTTTCAAGGCAGTAGAACTATTTGTAGTGGTAGATATATGAGCCTATTTGTTTATCAAAACCCATAGAATTTCACAGTATAAAAGGTGAACCCTAATATAAATTATGGACTTAAATAATGGTGTATAACAAATGTGTCACACTAATGGAAGATGTTATTAATGGGAAATTGAGAGGGGAAAAAATGTGGATCTTTGTCTCAATTTGTCTTTTTCTTCTTCTTTTTTTTGGTCCGGTCGTGGGGCCTGAACTCGGGGCCTGGGCTCTTCAGCTCAAGGCTAGCATTCTACCACTTGAGCCACAGGGCCACTTCCGGCTTTTTTTTTCTTTTTTGCTTATATGGTGCTGAGGAATCGAATCCAGGGACTCGGGCATGCAAGGCAAGCACTCTACCACTGAGCCACCTTCCCAGCTTTTTCTGTAAACCTAAAGACTGAAAAAAACACTTATACCCTCACTTGCAGCCAGTGTGAGTGTAGAGGACTCTGCCTGTTGTGAATATCCAGTATCAGTCAGTTTGCTTTATTGAGAAATTGGGAACCACTGATTGGTCTAGTCCTTGGTAAAGAAAGATTAGTTGGAAAGTTCTACTGTGTTACTAATGGAAGCAATAGTGTGGATGACACTTATCCTGGAAAGAGGCAGGTAGTAAGAAGTAAAAAAACGGATGAAACATTGGACAGAAAATATGAAAACTAGACTGAGGAGTGGCCAGAGATCTATCTGTAAGGTAAGAGCAGTGTTTTGGAGACAAAAGGACATTTTAGAGACAAGAGATAACACTGTCAAATGTTTCCTAGAGATCAATGAAGATATGATTAATTTGCTCAATATTTAATATTTAATATTTAATAACTATGTATATACTTGATGTTTTATTTGCATTTCTTGGAGGAATGTGTTTATGAATTATAACTAGTAGGGAAGACAGATACTACCTAATAATAAAAGTAACCACCTAATGTAAAAGCATGTAGATGGTGATCTTAATCTAGTCATTGGATTTTTACCATCATCATTCCTAAAGAAATGATGTTTAATCTTGATTGTGGATGAAAGATGAGGCACTGTGGTGAATAGATAGGTGGACAGATGTCAAGAGATCACAACTGGTTTGTAGTATGTGTGTATCAAGAGTCAGAACAGGCAGATGGTTTTGCTGAACTAAAGAGATGCTGATAATGTATTTATAAGGCACCACGTGATTTTTTTTGTTGCTTGGTATGTCCCTCCCCTATGGTATAACCTCTTGTTTTCACTATTTGATGTTGGTATAATTTGGGGAGCGGAAGGGAAAAAACATATTGTCTAAATAGGGATACAGGTTGATTTATTGCAACAATGAGATATACAAGATGCTATGTCAAAAAACGAACTTTACAATTTAGGCAGGGGGGCGAAGTGTAGTTTTGGAGATGGGAGGGAAGGGATGGTAGGGGAAAAACAAAGGAAGAGGCAACAATTGCTTGGTAAGAAATGTACTCATTACCTTGCTCATGTAATTGTAACCCCTCTGTAGTATTTTCACAATAAAAAACTTAATAAAAAAATAAAGAGATGCTGAGCATAGAGATTTGTGTTAAAAATGTTTTGTGGGGGACAGCCTAGCAACAGCCTAACAAGCCACAAGGCCCTGATTTCAAACACCAGTACCATCAAAAAAAAGTTAATAATTTTGGATTGGATTGTATCTCAGTGGTAGATCATTTGCCTACCATGTATAAACCTTAATTTCAATCCCCAGTTCCAAAACAGAAAAGACAAAAACAAAACAACAACAAAATGTTAGGGGATTGATTTTTCTAAAAAAATTTTTATCAGCCTGAACATTTCTATTTTATGCTCTCTCCTCAGGTATAGTTGTGGAAGATTGTTTGATTTTGCTCCAAAACTTGCTAAAAAACAACAATTCCAATCAAAATTTTTTCAAAGAAGGCTCATATATTCAACGTATGAAACCTTGGTTTGAAGTTGGAGATGAAAATTCAGGCTGGTCTGCACAAAAAGTGACTAATTTACATCTAATGCTACAGGTATGCTATCCTTACATGTAAACATGGTAAGAATTTTGTCAGCAGTTCCTTCAAAGGAAATGAAGTTGCTTGTATTTGATAAATCTAAGATCATCAATTTGTTTCAGATGAGCATTAAAAAAATCTTTTTTATTTTGGTGCCAATCTTAGGGCTTGAACTCAGGGCCTGGGCACTGTTCCTGCGTGGTTTTTGTTTTTTTTTTCCTTTGGTTGGTAGTGGGGCTTGAATTCTGGGCCTGGGTGCTGTCCCTCAGCTTTTCAGCTCAAGGCTAGCGCTCTAACCACTTGAGCCAGAGCACCACTTCCAGTTTTTCTGGTGGTTTATTGGAGATAAGAGAGAGTCTCAAGGACTTTTCTGCCCAGGATGGCTTTGAATCTCGATCCTCAGATCTCAGCCTCCTGAGAGGTGTGAGCCACCAGTGCCAGGCTTCCCTGAGCTTTTTTGCTCAAGGCTAGCACTCTACCACATGAGCCACAGCTCCATTTCTGGCTTTTTAGAGGCACTAATTGGAGATGAATCTTATAGACTTTCCTTCCAGTGCCAGCTTTGAACTTTGATCCTTAGAATTAGCCTCCTTAGTAACTAAGATTACAGGTGTGAGCTGACTGGCACCAGGATAAAATCTTTTCTTTTCTTTTCTTTTTTCTGTCGGTCATGGGGCTTGAACTCTGGGCTTGGGTACTGTCCCTCAGCTCTTCAGCTCAAGATGAGCACTCTACTGTTTGAGCCACAGCTCCACTTCTGGTTTTCAAGTGGTTTATTGGAAATAAGAGTCTCATGGACTTTCCTGCCCGGGCTGGCTTTGAACAGTGATCCTCAGATCTCAGCTTCCTGAGTAGCTAGGATTACAAGCATGAGCCACCGGCGCCCATCTAAAATCTTTTTTAATGGAAATTTCAAGTCATATTTATTTATTTATTTTGTTGGTCGTGGGGCTTGAACTCTGGGCTTGGGCACTGTCCCTGCACTCTCAGCTCAAGGTGAGTGCTCTACCACTTGAGCCACAGTGCCACTTCCAGTTTTCAAGTGGTTTATTGGAGATAAGAGTGTCACGGACTTTCCTGCCTGGGCTGGCTTTGAACCGCAATCCTCAGATCTTAGTCTCCTGTGTAGCTAGAATTACAAGCATGAGCCACCGGCGCCCGGCTTCAAGTCATATTTAAAAATAGGCATTCCCTCATCCATCATTCAACTTTGATAATTATTAGATTCTCAGTTTCCTTATTGTATTCCTCTTGCTTGCTTTGCTGTATTACTTTAAAATACATTGAGATGTAGTTTCCTGATTGATTTTACATTAGGAAATGGAAGTTTACTTGTTGATTTATATTATTTAATTAGGCTCTAATGGGGTTGGAAGTATGGCTCAAGGTGGTAGGGCTCCTGCCAGTGAGTGTAAGCATCATATACCTACTTTGAGTTCTGGTCTTGAATGAAAAGAAAAAAAAGATATTTAAACAAACAAGTATAAGTAATCTCCAAAAAAAAAAAAAAGATACAGTATAAATAAGGCTCTAATACAAATTAAAGTATTCAAAATATGAAGTTCAAATTAATTTGTTCAGTAAATATTTTACTCAAAGCCAAGTACTAGATTCTAGGAAATGAATGATAATGACCCTGTTTCCCAAGATTTTTTTTTGGGTCTGGTCATGCGGTCTGAACTGTGGGCCTGGGCACTGTCCCTCAGCTCTTCAGCTCAAGGCTAGCACTCTACCACTTGAGCCACAGCGCCATTTCCGGCTTTTTTCTGCTTATTTGGTGCTGAGGAATCGAACCCAGGGCCTCATACATACGAGGCAAGCACTCTACCACTGAGCTAACTTCCCAGCCCTCCCAGGATTTTTAATTTGAATCGTTAAAGGCACAATGTCTCTGTCCCTTTGATCATATAAAATAATATTTATCTAAATGAACTCCAGGAAATGGAAGCAAGAGGGTTTTTTGTTTGTTTTTATTTCTTTTTGTCTTGCTTATCTGTCTTTGTTTATCTGTAACCCCTTTGTACATCACATTTTAATAACAATAAAAATATGTTAAAAAAAAAACCAAGCTGACAAATCAACTGTTAGTTGATTTTAGTTGGTGTTAGTAAAGTTAAGGAGTAAAAATGACAAAGTAGTATTTTAAATGATTTCTACATCTGAGAAAAAAAATTTTTTTTTTTTTGAGTCCGGTCATGGGGCCTGAACTCTGGGTCTGGGCGCTGTCCCTCAGCTCTTCAGCTCAAGGCTAGCGCTCTACCACTTGAGCCACAGGGCCACTTCCGGCTTTTTCTTTTTGCTTATGTGGTGCTGAGGAATCAAACCCAGGGACTTGGGCATACCAGTCAAGCACTCTACCACTGAGCCACCTTCCCCATCTGAGAAAAGTTTGAACTTCTTAAACTTATTTTACTTCATAACCAAATTTCTCTTCTGTTTTACATAAGTTTATACCAGTTCCTTAATTATGGACTGTATTGATTCTTGTGGGTCTTTGAATGTTTCTGGGTATACCTGCATTTCTGAAGTTATGGATCTCAAGCTAGATGGTGGTTCTGTAAGTAGAGTCTGAGTATTATTCATACCCAGAGAGTTGCCTGCATAGGATTGATAATTAGGTTGACCCTATGCCCCAGTTTTGCTAGGACAGGATTCATTATTATAATTACTAGTGTTGTCCTCTGTCACTTTAAAAGTGCCCTAGTTTGGGTATAAATAATATCATTACCATTTTTAGGTTATACCTAAAAACAATTATGAAAGTATTTTACCTGGGAACGTGCTTACAGTGTCAGTTCTCTTTATACTTCCAACTTCTTCATTGTTTTCACATGTCAGTATTACAGATACATTAGTTTTAGAAACCATTTTACCTGCCAGGTGCTGGTAGCTCATGCCTGTAATTTTAGCTACTCAGGAGGCTGAGATCTGAGGATCACGGTTCAAAACCAGCTCAGGCAGAAAAAGTCCCTGTGAGACAGTTATCTCCAATTAATCACTCCCAAACCAGAAGTGAAGTTGTGATTCAAAGTGGTAGAGTGCTGTTCTTGAGCAAAAGAGCTCAGGGACAGTGCTCAGGCCCTTAGTATAAGCTCTACAACTGTTAAAAAAACAAAAAACATTTCACCAACTGGTAAATTTGGTAATTTTTGCTTAGAGTGGTAAGCTTGTTATTTCCTCTAGAAAAATAAGTTTGAAGGATTGTTATTATAACTTAGTGCTAGGCCTTGAGTTCAAGACCCAAGACTGGATGATTAAAAAAAAAAGAATTACTGGGACTGGGACGGTAGCTCAGTGGTAGAGTGCTTGTCTTGTATGCATGAGGCCCTGGGTTTAATTCCTCAGCACCACATAATCAGAAAAGGCCAGAAGTGGTGCTGTGGCTCAAGTGGTAGAGCGCTAGCCTTGAGCTGAAGAGCTGAGGGGGACAGTGCCCAGGCCCAGAGTTTAGGCTCCAGGACCGACCAAAAAAAAAAAAAAAATTGTACAAAGCACCACTTTCCAAAAAGTAAAAAAATTCTTTTACAAAAAAGCTAATAGGGGCTGGGGGTTTAGCCCAGCGGAAGGGTGCCCACCTGGCGCGCGCAAGGCCCTGGGTTCGGTTCTCAGCCCTGGAAAAAAAAAAAGACATATAAAGCTACAAAAAAGCTAATAAAATATAGCGCGTAATCAGAAAAATAAAGTATTCTACATTTTGTTGGTTGTAGGGCTGGCAGAGCCTCGACAGTTCCTGAGCCTCTTTGTGCTCAAGGCTAGCACTCTACCACTTGAGCTACAACTGCACTTTCAGGTTTTGAGTGATTAATTGGAGATAAGATTCTCCTGGGGACTTTTCTGCCCAGGCTGGCTTTCAACAGAGATTCTCAAATCTTAGCCTCCTGAGTAGCTAGGATTATAGGTATGAGCCACAGACACCTGGCTATTTTAGTTATATAATGAATGGTTCTTTAAGGATTTTTTTACTTTATAAGAGTGAATAAGCTAACTTGCTTTGCCGAGATTGGTGAAGCCATCAAATGCAAACGAAAGGAGCTAGATTAATCCATTTTGATATAGCCTTCTTTAAGATTGAAGAACTTATAATATACATGATCTCACAGACCACTGATCATCTTGTTACTGGCTGTAAAAAGCTTTACTTAGAGTTCTCTGTTGTATCCCAAATGAAAGTGCAGCATTGTGTTCCTCCTGGAATATATACATTTTAGTTGGAATTATTCATCATCTAACTTGTAATTGGGTTCTAAGCCACTGAAAACTAAAACTAATCTTAGATTTTTTTTCCCTTTTGGGACATTGAGTCTCACGTCTTTGCCCAGGTTGGCCTTAAACTTTTGGAATCAAGTGATTCTCCTGCTTTAGTCTCTTGAGTAACTAGGGCTGTAGACATATTTAGGGATTTTTAATTCCTATTTCTCAGATAAAAAAATCAGGAAAATAGGGCTGGGAAGGTGGCTCACTGGTAGAGCACTCGCCTTGCATGCATGAGGCCCTGGGTTCGATTCCTCAGCACCACATAAGCAAAAAGAAAAAAAGGCCGGAAGTGGCATTGTGGCTCAAGTGGTAGAGCGCTAGCCTTGAGCTGAAGAGCTGAGGGACAGCGCCCAGGCCCAGAGTTCAGGCCCCACGACCGGACCCAAAAAAAAAAAAATCAGGAAAATATTTCTTGAAATAATTGTTACTCAATCTATAAAGGCAAACTTTTCTTGGTGTAACTTCTTTTAGTTTTGCCCTCTGAAGTAATACAAGTCAATTCCTTGTGGGGATAGTTTATATATTTGAATATTATTAGCCCTCTTTCTTCAACCATGCTTTCTATTTCTCTGCCATCTAAGAATTGATCATTACTTTTTCCATCAGTAAAGATACTCAACTGCCATTAAATAACAATAATTATTGTTAATTTTGATTTTGTTATATATAAAAATAGTATGATGATAATGATTTTTAAAAATCATTATTAGAAAATCCTTATAATTTGGAGATACATACAAAAATATTTTTGAGAAAAATGGTAGCCTCTCACTGTGGCTTACATCTATAATCTCAGCTACTTAGGAAGATGAACCTGGAGAATTGTGGTTTGAAGCCAGCCTGGGCAGCAGATTAACCAATTAACCAACAAAATGCTGACTCGAAGGTGTGGCTCAAGTAGTAGAGTGCCATTTTCTGTTTTTGGGGTTTTTTTTTCCTGGCTGGTTTTGCAGGTAAGCATCTTGGAAGCCAATCTGCCTGGCCTGGCTTCAAACTTATCAGCTCTTAACTTCCTAAGTAGCTAAGAAAGTATAAGTTTTTATTATTATTATTATTATTAGCATTATTTTTGCCAGTCCTGGGGCTTGAACTCAGGGCCTGGGTACTGTGCCTGAGCTTCTTTTGCTCAAGGCCAGCACTCTACCACTTGAGCCACAGCGCCACTTCTGGCCTTTTCTGTTTATGTGGTACTGAGGAATCGAACCCAGTGCTTAATGTATGCTAGGCAAGCACTCTTCCACTAAGCCACATTCCTAGACCCATCATTATTTTTTTTTTCATCTTAAAAAAATTCCTTCTAGGGCTGGGAAGGTGGCTCAGTGGTAGAGCGCTTGCCTTGCATGCCTCAGGTCCTGGGTTCGATTCCTCAGCACCACATAAGCAAAAAGAAAAAAGCCGGAAGTAGTGCTATGGCTCAAGTGGTAGAGCGCTAGCCTTGAGTTGAAGAGCTGAGGGACAGCACCCAGGCCCAGAGTTCAGGCCCCACGACTGGACCCCCCCCAAAAAAAAAATTCCTTCTAATGTGGTAATAAAATTATCTGCTTTGCTATATTATTGTTTACTTTTGTGTAGCTACCTTAAAGTAACAAGTAACATTTGTCTGACACTTCATCATTAAGGAGAATCATAAATATCCCCCTTAGTCTCAATATATAAGAGTTTGTGCATGTATATGCATGCAATTCTAGTTTTTAAATGCATGGTATATTTAAGATTTTGTAAATACGCCTGAGTAGCTGTTTGGGTGACTTTCCTCATGTTTCTAAAATTTCATGTTCAAGGTCAGAGTAATTATTGAATCATACAAATTTAAATAGCATTAACAGTTAACAAGCCTAGCATCTTAGCTAATATGCAAATCTTTTACTAAGGTGTTAGAGTTTTTTTGTTTGTTTGTTTGTTTTTTCTGGTCATGAAGCTTGAACTTGGGGCCTGTGCACTGTCCCTGAGCTTTTTTTGCTCAAGGCTAGCATTCTGCCACTTGCACAGCTCCACTTCTGGCTTTTTTGATAATTTATTGGAGACAAGATACTGGACATCAGTGGCTCATACCTGTAATCCTAGCTATTCAGGTGGGTGAGATGTGAGGATTTCAGTTCAAAGCCAGCCTGGGCAGGAAAGACTGTAAGATTCTTATCTCCAATTAACCACCAGAAAAACCAGAAGTGGTGCTATGGTTCAAGTGGTAGAGTGCTAGCTTTGAGCAGAAAAGCTCAGGGACAGCATCCAGACCCTGAGTTCAGTCCCCACAACCAACATCAAGAAAAAAAGAGTCTCTGGGGGGGGAGAGGGGAGGCTGGGAAGGGATGTGAAGGGTAAACCAAAGGAGGAGGCTGCAATGCTTGGTAAGAAATGTACGCATTATCCTGCCCATGTAATTGTAACCCCTCTGTACAGTATGTTCACAAATAAAATAAAATTAAATTTAAAAAAAAATCAGAAAAACAAAAAGAAAAAAAGAGTCTCATAGCATTTCCTGCTGACTCTGAACCATGATCTCAGCCTCCAGAGTAATTAGGATTATAGATATGAGCCACTGGCACTTAGTCAATTGTTATTTTTAACACCTCTTCAACTATTTCTTTTTAAGGAAAATTTATCATACCATTTGTTTTTCAGACCTGCTTTGTTACTAAGTAGTTCATCTTTCCTTATCTAAATAACTTAATTTTATCCATCATTGAATATGTATGTTCCAAATGCTGTGTGTGTAAATGTTTGGGATATAAAAATGGCCAAGGCAGTTGCTATTCTCAGAGTTCACAATCATCTAGAAGTGATAAACTTAAGCAAATAGCATAATGTAATAATGTAGCATAATGTAATAAGTGATGTTACTGTTAATATCCCCTCAATCTAGTTGAACAGGTAAGGAGACTTCATACACATTCTCCTATTTGCATAGATCAGATTTGCCTTAAGCCTTTACAAATCTTTAAAAGGCATATTTTCTTTTCTCATTTTTCACAGCTTGTTCGAGTACTGGTGTCTCCCACCAACCCTCCTGGTGCTACCAGTAGCTGCCAGAAGGCTATGTTCCAGTGTGGATTACTGCAGCAGCTTTGCACTATCCTAATGGCTACTGGAATTCCTGCTGACATCCTGACTGAGGTATATGAACAAAGGCAAAAACCGTTCTGTGGAAGTCAAAATCAAGAATCTTCAGAGGAATTAGATATTCGCTGAAGGAAAGAGAATAATTAGTCTGGGTGCTGGTGGCTCACTCCTGTAATCCTAGCTACTCAGAAGGCTGAGATTTGAGGATCGTGGTTCAAAGCCAGCCCAGGCAGGAAAGTTGGTGAGACTCTTATCTCTAATTAATCACAGAAAAAGCTGGAAGTGGTGCTGTGGCTTAAATGGTAGAGTGCTAGCCTTGAGCAAAAGGAGCTCAGGGATAACACCCAGGCCCAGAGTTCAAATCCTAGGACTAGCCAAAAAAAAAAGTGTTTTCATGTGTTAAGTTCCTAACTTACTTTAGTAAATGATAATTATGACATTATTTTAAAAGCTATACTTATTCTTAACGTTTTGCAATATATAAATAATAATAAAGCTTAACAGGGGCTGGGAAGGTGGCTCAGTGGTAGAGTGCTCACCTTGCATGCATGAGGCCCTGGGTTCGATTCCTCAGCACCACATAAGCAAAAAGAAAAAAGCCGGAAGTGGCGCTGTGGCTCAAGTGGTAGAGGGCTAGCCTTGAGCTGAAGAGCTGAGGGACAGCGCCCAGGCCCAGAGTTCAGGCCCCATGACTGGACCTCCCCCCCCCCAAAAAAAAAGCTTAATGGATCCATCCAGAAACATTTTTTTGTTAATTTTATTAATGAAATTTTAGTCATGAAAATTAATTTTTCATTAATTTAATAATGAAGTATTCTATAAAAAAGTATCCATTATGATTCATAGTTTCACTTGAGGCTGGGAAGGTGGCTCAGTGGTAGTGTTTGTCTTGTACGCATGAGGCCCTAGTTTTGATTCCTCATCACCACATAAGCAGAAAAAGCCAAAAGTGGCACTGTGGCTCAAGTGGTAGAGTACTAGCCTTGAGGCCTTGAGTTGAAGATCTGAAGGACAGCACCCAGGCCCAGAGTTCAGGCCCCACGAACAAAACAAAAACAACAACAACAAAAAAAAAACATAGTTTCACTTGAAATAGTTTTCACTTTGAAATCAAAATGATTGTCTTACCAAGTTGATTCATAGAATATTAAATTCTTGTACTTTGATTCATGGCATGCTTTGTTCCTTTTTTCTTCTTTTGTGGTGACAGTACTGTGATTTTAAACCAGCCTATGTGTTTTCTGTCAGTTTTCCTACTCATAGCTAATGTTCAACCATTTGAGCCACATTTACAGTTCCACATTTTGTTTCTTTTTTTGGTGCCTGTGCTGGGGCTAGCACTTAGGCCTGGGCCCTGTCCCTGAGCTCTTTTGCTCAAGGCTAGCACTCCACCACTTGAGCCATATCTCCACTTTTTTTTTTCTCCCCATCTTCCTTCCTTCCTTCCTTCCTTCCTTCCTTCCTTCCTTCCTTCCTTCCTTCCTTCCTTCCTTCCTTCCTTCCTTCCTTCCTTCCCCCCCCTCTCTTTTGGTAGTTAATTAGATATTAGAGCCTGGGAAGGCTTTGAACTGAGAACCTCAGATCTCAACCTCCTGAGTAGCTAGGATTATAGGCAGGAGCCACTGTCACTTGGCTCTCTGTTTCTTATCTATAAGAAAAAGAAATTAAGTTGGGAGGCTGAGAATAGTAGGGTGTTGTTTTGAGACCAACATAGTCAAAAAAGTTCATGAGACCCCCTACCCAACAATTCCTGGGCACAGTAACACATGCCTGTCATCTCAAGGTATGTCATAGGAGACTAAAAGGTGGGAGTATTACAATTCCAGGCCAGTTGGACAGAAAAAATCTCAGACTTTTCCAATTCCACAGAGGGAAGCTGGAGCTTCCCTCCAGCCAGGGAGCCTAAGAGGAGAAGGACCACTGCTCAGATGTGTGCCAGTTGGGAGGTGGAAATATATTCTAAACAGAAGCAGTGAAAAGTAGGGCTAGAGGTATGGCTCAGTCATATTATGTCATACTTGCAATGGAGTGGCCCTGAATCCAAACTTCAATACTGTTATCCCCCATACACCCAAAATCAAAGTTTTTGAAAAGTTTAATGTATTTAAATTAGTTTTATTTGTCCCAAATTAGCATACGCATAGTAAAAGTGCCAACAAAATTAATGTTTTATTACAAAAGCAACCCTCTGACAGGCATTGATGGCTTATACCTGTAATCTCATCTGCTTCAGAGGCTGAGAGCAGAAGATTGCAGTTTGAAGCCAGCCCAGGCAGAAGAGTTTTTAATGAAACTCTTATCTCCATAATAACCAACAAAAAGTAGGGTTGGAGGCATCACTAGATTGTAGACTACCAGCTGAGAAAGCAGACCCAAAAGAAGTATAAAGACTTGTAATGTGGAAAGGGATGGTAGAGGAAAAACAAAGGGGGGTTAATAATATTCAATGGGAAATGTACTCATTACCTTATTCATGTAACTGTAACCCCTCTGTACAGTACCTTTACAATAAAAATATATTAAAAAACCAAAATAAACAGCTATCATTGGCCTCACTCATTCCTACTTTAAATTCCACTATCTTTTTAATTACAACCCATAATATGTTATAGAATATACTTATCTATTTATTTATTGCTGGTCCAGGGGCTTGAATTCAGGGCCTGGGCTCTGTCCCTGGGCCTCTGTGATCAAGTCTGTAGAGCTCTACCACTTTGAGCCACAGTGCCAATTCTGGTTTTCTGGTGGTTAATTGGAGGTAAGAGTCTCATGGGGACTTTTCTGCCCAGGCTTGCTGTGAACCACAGTCCTCAGATCTCACCCTCTTGAGTAGCTAGGATTATAGGTGTGAGCCACTGACCAGTTTAAGTTCCTCTCTTGCATACACACCTCCAATAAACTTTACTTTTTCTTGTTGCCCATAGTTCTTTAATGGAATTTATACTTAAATCAGTAGGAAATATTAGATATTTGTGGAATTTATATTTAAATCAATTTTTATTTAGATCATTAAGTGCTTAAAAAATCGTTTGTTTGGCAGTACTGGAGTTTGAGTTCAGGGCTTTTGTACCACTTGAGCCACGTCTCTAGCCTTTTTTTTTTTTTTTTTTTTGTTGGTCATGGGGCCTGTACTCTGGGCCTGGATGCTGTCCCTCAGCTCTTCAGCTCAAGGCTAGTGCTCTACCACTTGAGCCACAGTGTCACTTCTAGCTTTTTCTGTTCATGTGGTGCTGAGGAATCAAACCCAGAGCCTCAGGCATGCAAGGCAAGCACTCTACCACTGAGCCACTTTCCCAGCCCTCTAGCCTTTTTTTTTAACTTTGGTTATTTTTTTAGATACGGTGTTACTTATTGCCCAGAGCCAGTCTGCTTTGGACTGCAATTTTCCTACCTATACCTCTGAATAGGTGGGATTGCAGACATTTGCCACCAAACTCAGCCTTGTTCATTTAGATTAGGGTTTCACTAACTTTTTACCTAACTGGCCTCAAACAGTTCCTGATCTCTGCCTCCCAAGCAATAGGTATTAAAATAATGAATTCTATGCCTAGTCTTAATGACTGTACTAACAGTATGACACTTGCTGCTAAGCCAAATAGATAATAGAGATTTATATCTTTTTTTTTTTCCTTTCAGTTGTGGGGCTTGAACTCTGAGCCTGGGCACTATCCCTCAACTCTTCAGCTCAAGTCTTGTGCTCTACCACTTGAGCCACAGTGCCACTTCTGGTTTTCTGGTGGTTTATTGGAGATCAGTGTCTCAAGGATTTCCTGCCTGGGCTGACGGAGATCCTCAGATCTCAGCCTCCTGAGTAGCTAGGATTATAGGCGTGAGCCACCAGCACCCAGCTTTTTATCTTTTTTTTTGAGTACTGTTTTCTCTTTTGTAAGTTATAGATGCATTCCTTTTCATTTACTTTATTTTCAATACGTTTATACACACTAAAACTCTCTTAAATTCATCATTCCCCACCCCCAGCCTCTCTCATAGATCTGATGCTGAGCTTTTCTACTTTCAGAGTTAGTAACAGGCTAGTTATAGAATTTAGCATTGGAAACCACCATTAGTCAACTTTTACAACAGCATTCTAGTGTTACAGTTAAGAAGTATAGCCATTAATTAGATGGTTAAACAATAGAACATGAATCAAGCCAAGAGACTTGGAAAGAGGAGAGGGAAAAGGGAAGGTGAATAACTGTGTAACACATCACAAGTATATATGAGAACAGCACAGAGAAGCTCAATAAAAGTTGATCAATAAAGGAGAGGGAAGAGAAATAGGCTGGGGGTTGGTGAGAATAGTGGGAGGGGGTGAGCCTGGGAAGAGGATAAATAAGATTGAAGCTAGGTCCTGACAGCACATGCTTGTAATCCTAGCTCCTCAGAATACTGAGTGATGAGGATCAAGGTTCAAAGCCAGCCCAGGCAAGAAAATTTGTAAGACTCTTACCTTCAGTTAAGTACCAAAAAGCCCAAGTGGACCTGTGGTTTAATTGGTAGTGTACTAGCCTTGAGTCAAAAACCTAAGGAACAGTACCTAGTGCCCTGGGTTCAAGACTCACTACTGGCACAGAAAAAAGAAAAGAAAAAGACCAAAAACATTGATTGCACTGTCAAAATAGACTATTCCTGTCTATGAAAACAGAACAAGGAGATCTGTTGGGGACACTATTTCTTGGTGGGAATGGTATAGGGAGTGTGATGAAGGGTATGATACAGTATATACAGTATTAACATGTGTGGATATATAACAGTAAAACCCCACTACCAGAAAAGGGATATAAGCTAATTAAAAAAAAGCTGGGCTGGCCTAGGAGTGTGGCTTAGTGGTAGAGTGCTTGCCTAGCATGCATGAAGCCCTGGGTTTAATTCCTCAGCACCACATTAAAAAACTGAAGAAAATTAAAAAAAAAAAAAAAAAGCTGGGCATGATGGCATTCCCAGCTGTGCAGGAAGAGGAAATAGTAAGATTACAATTCTGGGCTGATTCCAGGCAGAAGTACAACACATTATCTGAAGAATAACTAAAGCAGAAAGGGCTACTAGGAGTATGGCTCAAGAACACTTTTCCCCTAGTTCAAACCCTAGTACCACCAAAACAGTAATAATAATAATAATGAGGAAAATAATGAGAGGGAAGAAGAGGGAAATACACATAGGAAGCAGAATGAGAACTCAAACTTCCAGCCTAGGCCTGTATAAAACAATGTCTCAAGACATTATTTACTTTGAATAGCCTTTACACAAAATAGCTACATTCCTATCCTCAGATTACTTGTTTTTGGCATAGCAACTGATTTTTACTGTTTTTTTTTATTTTTTATTTTATCACCTGTCAGTTCTTGTTACTCTTAAGCATTTATATTTCTCTCAGTCTGTTGGCCAGTGCAAATTCCATTCTGTGAAAATTACAACATAAAAAGCCTTTTTTTTTTTTTTTTTTTTTGGGTCCGGTCGTGGGGCCTGAACTCTGGGCCTGGGCGCTGTCCCTCAGCTCTTCAGCTCAAGGCTAGCTAGCGCTCTACCACTTGAGCCACAGCACCACTTCTGGCTTTTTTCTTTTTTTTGCTTATGTGGTGCTGAGGAATCGAACCCAGGGCCTCATGCATGCAAGGCAAGCACTCTACCACTGAGCCACCTTCCCAGCCCAACATAAAAAGCCTTTTAAGTAAAAAGAAGTCTGTAGCCATTCTGAATTCTTTTTCCTTCCTTCCTTCCTTCCTTCCTTCCTTTCTTCCTTCCTTCCTTCCTTCCTTCCTTCCTTCCTTCCTTCCTTTCTTTCTTTCTTTCTTTCTTTCTTTGTTTCTTTCTTTCTTTTCTTTCTTTTCTTTTCAACTTTAGGGATTGAATTCAGGGCATAGAGCTTGCTAGATAGGCTCTACAATTTGAAACATTCACTCAATCCTTTTTGCTTTAGTTATTTTTGGAATAGAATCTCACTTTTATGCCTGGGCTGGCCTGGGCCTCAATCCCCTGTTAAGGCTTCTGGTATAGCTGTAATGACTCTGCCTAGCTGATGGTTGAGGTGGGGTCTGTGTAACTTAAGCTCTGGTTGGCCTTAAACTACAATCCTCCATATCATTCCTTTGGAGTAGCTGGAATTATAGGTGTGAGCCACCACATGTATGGCTCCTATTCCTTATTTAATGTAATCTGTTTTTTCACTTTAGAAACTTTTGAGATCTTTTATTTCTGGTGTCCTAGAATTTACTGATGACAATGCTATGTTATAGACCTTTTTTCCCATCCCCAATTATTTTTGCTACTCACTCTGGGCCCTTTCTGTAATTTTCTGAATAGATTGGTAGACTTTATGGACCTAGTTGTTTCTGGTTTGTTTTGTTTTTAATTATCTTCGAATAGTTGTACAAAAAAGTTTCAATCCCATTCTCTCGTTTCAAGTTCCGTCTTCACTTACATGCATTGAATATTATGACTATTTGCCTTCCATTTCTCTGTCCATTTGTTTGTTCCCCTCCACTTAGATCCTACCCTTTCTTTTCTCTTTCTGCAACTCTATTAATAGATTATTAGACTTTTTGGACCTAGTTTTTTTTTAATTATTTGGTTTGTTTATTTCTAGTTGGTAAAATAGGATATACTTATAAGTAATACAGTATTTGAAATATTTTGTCTCATTCTGTTTGAAGTTTTTCAAATTAATTGTGTGTGTGTGTGTGTGTGTACGTGTGTGTGCGTGCATGTGCATGTGTGTGTGCGTGCACACATGTGCTGGTACTGGACTTTGAACTCAGGGCCTGGGTGCTGTCTCAAGACAGGGTCTCTACCACTGGAGTCACAGCTATACTTCCAGCATCTCTTCGACTTTCCTGCCCTGGCTGGCTTCGAACTGCGATCCTCAGATCTCAGCTTCCTGAGTAGCTATAATTACAGTCATGAGCCACTGGTGCTTGAATTTAATTAATTGTTAGATAGAATATTTAATGCATAACTTTTTTTTCATCACTGGGGCTTATATTGGGATCTCATGATTAGTAGGCAGGTGCTCTACCACTTGAGCCATGTTTCTATACCCATTGTATTGTATTTGAAATCTGTTACTTTATTCCATTTTAAACCATTTTTTCTATCTATTTGTAAAAATGCTTTTGGTCTCTTAGAGTATATTATTAGTTTCTGTTTTTGAGATTTTTAAATGCATGTGGTCAAGTTATTTGTAATTATAGGCCCATAGTTAATATTTTAAAACTTTAGCTTGGAAAAGTATTACAAGATTATAGCACTTTAACTAACTTGGAGGCAGGGTCGTCTGAACTTTGGCATTTATAATCAAAAAGTAGGGTATAACATTTTCTTCTTTTGAAAGCAGGTTTTCTTGACTTACTTTCTCTACATGTTCTTTTCCTCTCTTACCAGACCATAAACACAGTATCAGAAGTTATTCGAGGCTGCCAAGTAAACCAAGACTATTTTGCTTCTGTAAATGCACCTTCCAACCCACCAAGGTAGGAAAGGGAGAATACTGGATTGCTCTAAACCCAACTAAGTTAAACACTTAATTGAGTTGTTAAAATATCTCATGTAATCATACATCTTATTTTTTCTTTTGGTGCCATTACTAGGCTTAGAAATCAGGGCCTAACCACTGTCCCTTAGCTTTTCATTCAAGGCTAGTGCTCTGACACTTGAGCTACAGCTTCAGTTTCAGCTTTTTGGTGGTTAATTGGAAATCAATCTCATGAACTTTCCTGCCCAAGCCATCTTTGATAGCTGTCTTGGTCCTCAGATATCAGACTCCTAAGTAGCTAGATTTATATGAGCCACAGGCATCCAACTACACCTTTAGTTCTACATTATAAATCTAGAATTGTTTGGCAATATAAACATATTGATACTTTAAGAGTGTATGGTCTAGTTGAGTGTCAGTGGTAGTTTCATGCCTAGTCCTAGCTACTCTCAGGAGGCTGAGATCTGAGAATCTTAGTTCAAAGCTGCCCAGGCAGAAAAGTCCATGAGGCTCTTATTTCTGTAGAAAAGTAGAAGTGGAAGTGTGGTTCAGATGGTAGAGCACCAGCCTTGAGCTAAAAAAAGCAAGAGCATAAGGCCCTGACTTCAAGCCCCAGAGTATCTTGGCCTTAGATATTTAGGTTCAGATGTCTCCTTTCCACTTCTCAGATAAGGTAAACAAGTCTCTTTTCTTTTTCTTTTTCTTTTTTTTTTGTGCCAGTCCTGGGGCTTGAACTCAGAGCCTGGGCACCATCCCAGAACTTCTTTTGCTCAAGGCTAACACTGTACCACTTGAGCCACAGCACCACTTCTGGCTTTTGCTGTTTTTTGTGGTATTGAGGAATTGAACCCAGAGCTTCATACATACTACGCAAACACTTTACCACTAAGCCACATTCCCAGCCCTACAAATCACTTTTCTTAGCTGCATTTTTCCAGATAGATAATGTAAACAAATAACTTTTATAAACTATACTTTCCTTATCTTGAGCTATGGAATTAGAAGCCCTTTACTTGATGGTGTCCTATTCCTCTTCAGTTAACAAAATGACTAGTAATTGATCAATGTATTTGGGTTGTAATGCTTCATTTCATTCTTTACTTTTTAAATTCCACAGGCCAGCAATTGTAGTACTTCTTATGTCCATGGTTAATGAAAGGCAGCCATTTGTACTGCGATGTGCTGTTCTCTATTGTTTCCAGTGTTTCTTATATAAAAACCAAAAAGGACAAGGAGAAATTGTGGCAACACTTCTACCTTCCACTATTGATGGTAAATAATTTGGTTCTAATACCTATTTTAAAAAGTAAATCATTGCTTTTCAAGCTTTTATTTAAATCTCCGACTCATGCTTTACTTTAAAATATCTTTGTATACTTAGAAAAAAAACCCTAAAGATAAATTTATAGAGAGAACATTTGGAGCCATGGCAGAGTTGCATCTTACAATTTCTTTTACTCTTGCTTTATAAAGTTGTGAAGTGATAATGGTACACATCTATATGTGAGATTCTATTTCATTAGAAATATTTTAAGAATTGGTACAATTACGTATGTTAAGCATTTACACCAATAGCTGACATATAACAGATACCAGTAAACAGAAACTCCATTAATCATGATTGCCATTTTAAAGACAAATCCTACTATTAAATTATGCTTAACATTTTGGTTCATTGTCCAATATAGATTAGAGCCATTACCTTTTTTATATATTCTTTTAATACTTCAACTTACCTCAAATGAGTTTATTTATCTCTGCTAACTTTTTAAACTTGGTGCAAGCAGTTTGACATGGATGATGGGAAATATTAGTAGAATTCATTTTAATTATATAAGGTATGAAATATTTTTTATCAAAATTTTGTCTGTTTAATAATATTTTAGCCCAGCGCCGTTGGCTCATGCCTGTAATCCTAGCTACTTAGGAGGCTGAGATCTGAGGATCGTGGTTCAAAGCCAGCCTGGGCAAGAAAGTCTGTGAGACTGATCTCTAATTAACCACCAGAAAACCGGAAGTGGCACTGTGGTTCAAGTGGTTAGAGGGCTTGCCTGGAGCTGAATTACTGAGGGACAGCAACACACACACACACACACATACACACATACACACACACACACACACACACACACACACACACACACACACACACACACACACACACACACACACACACACACACACACACACACACACACACACACACACACACACACACACACACACACACACACACACACACACACACACACACACACACGTTGGTAAAATACCGTAATGAAAATAAGGCTTAGGAGATAAGAAAATAACTAAAATATGACATTATTTTTAGAAAAGTTGTTTTCAGTTAAAGTAATGATTTTCTGGACTTAGCCATCACCATTTGTTTTGTTTGTTCTTGTTTGTTCTTGTTTTTTGTGCCTGTCCTGGGTCTTGAACTCACAGCCTAAACTTATAGTCCCTGAACTTTTTGCTCAAGGATTGCACTCTACCACTTGAGCAACAGCTCCATTTCTGGCTTTTTTGATGGTTAATTGGAGATCAGAGTCTCATGGGTTTTCCTGCCTGGGCTGGCTTCAGACTGCCTTTCTTGTCCTCAGCCTCATGAGTAGCTAAGATTCCAAGTATGATCCACCACCAGCCTGGCTCATTCATTTGTTTCAAAAAGTAGATTTACTGTTTTGGAAACTGTTTCTTAATATTACTAAAAATCATTTAGATCATACTTAGTAGCCAGGTGCCATTGTCTCACACCTGTAATCCTAGCTACTCAGGAGGCTGTGATCTGAGATCCCAGTTCAAAGCCAGCCCTGGCAGGAAAGTCTGTGAGATCTTATCTCCACTTAACCACCAGAAAACCAGAAGTGGCACTGTGGCTCAAGTGGTAGAGCTCTCACCTTGAGCTGAAGACCTCAAGGACAGCGCCCAGGCCCAGAGTTCAAGCCCAAACACAGGCTTTATTTTAAAACAAATGTTTAGATACTATTTGATACTATTTTTGTATGTGTAGAAAACAATTTAAAAATTGTCTTGAAATTTTATTTCCATGTAGTCAGTGTCTAATAAACTATCACCTTCTGCTTGTCCTCTTTATAGCAACAGGTAATTCAGTCTCAGCTGGTCAGTTGTTATGTGGAGGTTTGTTTTCTACCGATTCACTTTCAAATTGGTGTGCTGCGGTGGCCCTTGCCCATGCTTTGCAAGAAAATGCTACTCAGAAAGAACAGTTGCTCAGGGTTCAACTTGCTACAAGTATCGGCAACCCTCCAGTTTCTTTACTACAACAGTGTACCAACATCCTGTCACAGGTAAAACATTCTCTGAGAAGAAGCTTCAGCTATCTATTTTGATGGCAGTGATACAGGACTTAAGGATGTTCTTCGAAGATTCAGATGAAAAGAAAAAAAAAAGCACTTATATACTTACTGTTTTATTGTAACTAGAAACGATTTTGTAGAAAGGAACTAATAAAATTTTTTTAATTTATTTTTGCCAGTCCCGGGGCTTGAGCTCAGGGCCTGGGCACTGTCCCTGAGCCCCTTTGTGCTCAGTGGCTAGCACTGTACTACTTGAGCTACAGCTCCACTGCGGGCTTCTTCTGGTTATGTGGTACTGAGGTATTGCACTCAGGGCTTCATCCATGCTAACACTTCGTGGCTACCACTAAGCCACATTCCCAGCCCAGGAATAGTTTTCAAAATAGGTACAAGATCTACATCATAATGAAAATTCAAGTTATAGATATAAAGATATTTGTTTTATTTTGGTTTCTTTTTTTCATCTTTTAAATCATCCACAGTGCATGCAGTTCTCTCTTCTCAGTAGCTGAATTGAGGTCAGTTTATAAGAGTAGAATAAAACAGTTAGGAACTGCTTTATCTTCCAGGAATCATAATCTAGAAAGAAAAATGGAATAGCAGTACATTGCATATGTATCATACAGTATAATCCTTAGATGTTTGTGAATTCTCAATCCTAATGCATAAAATTTATTGAGCAAATTGTGGAAAAACAATAATTTTTTTTAAAAAAACAAGAATTTTTGTGTTCCTTGAGACACGTAAGCAAGAACAATAAAGCTTTATTGAAGTATGGCTGCTAAGGCATTTATGAATGTCACTTCACTATATGACTTACCTACATGAACTAGCCTTGCTGCTGAACAGTTGAAGAACATACTTTAGCAAAACCATAAAGTCATTGACATTCAAGTACTTGGGGAAGGTTAATGTGTTGGAAAAATCTAAAATTGTTCATTTGTCCTAGCAGTGGAATTATCCTACCCACTCCCTATGATAGTGGGCTATGTCCTTCTTAATTTTAATTTGGTCATGCATTACGTTTTTCCTTGTCTTGAACTGCTTTTCCTTTTTGGTACTGGGGATGTTATGCATACCCTCTGCCACTTAGGTACAGCCCCAGTTCTCAGGCCTTATTTGAGCTTCTAGAGAAACATTACTGCCAGCTTTTACAAAGGATACAAATGAAAGCTTTAAGATTAATTACAGTGAAAAGAGTGACACGTGTTTATTCTGGTTTTCCTAGTAATAAAAAAAACTGCATAGTTTTCAAAAATATCTTTATTTATTTAATACTTGGCATTTTCTTGGCACTAACTGTTCAAAACACTTTTTTTAAGCCAACAATAACTGAGTGCTTTTAACTTTGTTATTGAAGTATGCATAACAGGAAATACTAAAGATAATGTTGTGGTATCCTCCTTCCACTCCAAGTAACACAGTACTATTAATTTAGCCTTTTTTCTCTGAAAAATATATTACCTTTACATGCTAAAAGATTAGACTATTGTCCCAAATTATGGGCTTAAATTATAGAGGAACTTTAAAAAGGATTTAAGGGACTTGTCTAGATTGAGATTTTTCTACACAGTAGTAATACTATGAATAATTTTTAATGTATAATTTACAGGGTGATAAGATCGACCGACGGGTATGTATCACTTGATTAAGCCTAGGCATCTTCTTACAACAAGGCTTTTTCTTTGTCTTGGGTTTTGCTGATTGGTTTTTATAACTGCTTGTTTGAAGTTATATTCTACTCACACTTTTACCTGTTAGCAAATTTATCTCTATCACAAGTGGCTCTCCATGTTTTTCTTTGGGACCTCTACTGGTATTACTAAGAACTGTGGTAATGAGAATCTAAACCTGTGTACCTATGCCTCCTCCGGGGATGCTTGCACTTCTGGAATTTCTTGGTTTGGGTTTTTGTGTGTTTTCCCCAAGCTTGCTTCTTTATTTTCCCTAAAACCATTTTATTGGAAGTAAAATTTAGGGTTAAGAATGTTATCTTTAGTAATCAGCATGTGAAGGAATATGTGAGTTTGCTATTTTATTTATGAAGTGTAGTAGTATAATTTTTATAATTTGAGTGGTCCTAAATATTAGGGATTATTCTGCATATAATCCATATGCTACAACCATCATTGGAGATTAGTTTTTGATGTGTTGGGAGAGCATGTTATTTGTATTGGTTTGGTTTGGTTTTCTTTTTAATGTTTAGCACAAAGTGTATATACCTTAATGTCTATATTTAGGAATTGTACAATGTGGGTAGTAATAACTAAGATCTTGTCAGGAATATTATTTATGATCATGGTTTAACATGTAGTTAAAACATACACACACACACATACACACACACACACAATTTGTAGCTTTAAGTTACAGTTGTGTTGGTTTTTTTTCCCGTTGTACTAGGAATTAAATCCCGGGCCTTGTGCATGTTAGGCAAGTACTGTACATATCCAGCCTCAGAATTTTTGCTGTTAAGAAAAATGTCTTATAAGTAACATATCAGTTACTTAAAATGGAATCTTGAGAGGATATTATTTTTTTTCTCTTATTAGTACAAAAGGTTTTTTGTTTTGTTTGTTTTGTTGTTGTTTCTGTCAGTCATGGGGCTTGAACTCAGGGCTTGGGCACTGTCCTTGAGATTTGGTTCTCAAGCCCCATGCTCTACTACTTTTGAGCCATAGCTCCACTTCTGGTTTTTGTGGTTAATTGGAGAAGAGTCTCACAGACTTTTTTACCTGGACTGGCTTCACACCGCGATCCTCAGATCTCAGCCTCCTTAATGCTAGGATTACAGCCATGAGACACCAACACCCAGCTGATTTTATTGTGATATTTCCATACATGCATATAATGTGCTTGGGAGGAGATATTAATTTATATAAAGTAAAATACAAAAATGTTGTCAATTGATTTTTTTTTTTTTTTTTTTTTTTGGGTCCGGTTGTGGGGCCTGAACTCTGGGCCTGGGCCCTGTCCCTCAGCTCTTCAACTCAAGGCTAGTGCTCTACAACTTGAGCCACAGCGCTACTTCTGGCTTTTTTCTTCTTGCTTATGTGGTGCTGAGGAATCAAACCCAGGGCCTCAGGCATGCAAGGCAAGCGCTCTACCACCGAGCCACCTTCCCAGCCCCCTGTCAATTGATTTTTGGTATTTGAGTAGACCTTTTAATTTACTACCCATAATATGTTGTAGAATATACCAAATATAGACTATTGTAGAATATACTAAACAAATACATCTATTTGTTTATTGCTGGTCCTGGGGCTTGAACTCAGGACCTGGGTGCTGTCCCTGAGCCACAGCTTTACTTCCCAGATGTGGCATGAAGCCATAGCTTCACTTCCCAGTTTTTTCTGTTAATGTACTGAGGAATTGAACCCAGGGCTTCATGCATGCTAGGCGAGCACTCTATCTACCACTAAGCCACATTCCCAGCCTACTTCCAGCTTTTTCTGAGTAGTTTAATGGAGATAAGAGTCTCACAGACGGGGCTGGGAAGGTGGCTCAGTGGTAGAGCGCTTGCCTTGCATGCCTGAGGCCCTGGGTTTGATTCCTCAGCACCACATAAGCAAAAAGAAAAAAGCCGGAAGTGGTGCTGTGGCTCAAGTGGTAGAGTGTTAGCCTTGAGCTGAAGAGCTGAGGGATAGCGCCCAGGCCCAGAGTTCAGGCCCCATGACCTGACCCCCCCCCCCAAAAAAAAAAGAGTCTCACAGACTTTCTGTCTATGCTGGATTTGAACTACGATCCTTAGATCTCAGCCTGAATAGCTAGAGTTACAAGTATGGACCACCGACACTCAGCTATGAAGAATATTCTTACAATCAAAGATATATATATATTTTTTTTTTGGGGGGGGTCGGTCATGGGGCCTGAACTCTGGGTCTGGGCCCTGTCCCTCAGCTCTTCAGCTCGAGGCTAGCACTCTACCATTTGAGCCACAGTGCCACTTCTGGCTTTTTTTTTGCTTATGTGGTACTGAGGAATTGAACCCAGGGCCTCAGGCATGCAAAGCAAGCACTCTACCACTGAGACACCTTCCCAGCCCATATAATCAAAGATTTTTCTTTTCCTTATTAAGTTATGGTGCTATAGCTCCAGAAACCATCACTAAGAATTTGATCATAATGTTCTAGAACCTCATTTTAATTCTTGAACACTGCAAGTTTTGTCAGTCTTTTTATAAACAGTAGAAAAATACTACACTTGAAATAAATATATAGAGGTATTTTTGTTTGGAAAATTAAATAAACATATAATAGCTTATGCTAAAGATTAGATGGGTCAATTTGAAATATTTAGTTTGAAGTTTTTCTTTCATCCTGTAAAATCTGATTCTAATAACTAGGCCTTCAGAATATGCTGAAATTACAATTTTATTTTTCTAAATCTCAATAGATCATATACACACATTGCCCATTTTATATAAGAAGTTCAACTTTTTTTTGGTCGGTCATGGAGCTTCACCTCTGGGCCTGGGTGCTGTCCCTCAGCTCTTCAGCTCAAGGTGAGCACTCTACCACCTAAGCCACAGTGCCACTTCTGGTTTTCTGGTGGTTAATTGGAGATAAGAATCTATGAACTTTCCTGCCCAAACTGGTTTTGAACCATGATCCTCAGATCTTCGTCTCTAGAGTAGCTAGGATCATAGGTGTGAGCCACTGGTGCTCAGCCAACTTTTGTTTTTTGAACTCAATTATAGGTATTTTTCCTACAATGTCATTTTTGTTTTGACTTGGTATTTTGTTGGGGATTTGTTTTCCACTCAGTTTTTACGTTTATGGCTTCTGTATTTTAAGTCACACTTACCAAGGCACTTAAGACTAAGGAATTTACTCCTATGTTCATCTCATAATTTCTGTGTTTTTTTAAATTTAGTCCTTTGTTCCATTTTTCCCAACAAACCATATAAGACATAGATCCACTAACATATTTCTAGATATTCATCTAATTATAACATTATTTATCTTCAGCTTTTAAATTTGGATCATTATAGCATACACAAAGGTTTTTTATGTGATGTGGATATATTTGGTACCCGAAAATGGTTATTCTAAGAATAAATTAATATATAACCATAACATTTAAGTTTGTTACGGGAGTAGTTATAAGTTTTCAATAGCACATGGTTAATGGAGAATGACTGTAATGTTCAACTTTCCAATTTATGTAGTAACATAAAGATATATTGTAATCACAGTAATGACATATAGGCAAAGAAAACAGAAAAATAATGTATCATATGGAAACCAAATACACATTGATGTTTACTTGGCAAGTATTTGAAGAAGTCTAATGTGAACTCATTCAACTCAGTGTCAATTATACCTGAGAATAGATTATAGGAAGACCAAGCTACTCACATCAAAGTTTAATATACTAGAATAGTTTGGGCAGGAGGAATTTTTCAGAACATAGTGATTATTTTAAATTTATTCTTTGCTACTATATTTGAATATTTAGTGATCTATTACTATGATGGTTTTCATTATTTCAGATGTTTTCCTTCTAAAAATACTGGTTATATAGTAATGTAAATATGGGAAGTTGCAATGTCATAAACTAGGAATAATGCACATAGAAGACATAAACATATTGTATTCAAATTTAGAAACCTTTAATTTTCTGGACATGCTAATTTTCAATATTACTTAACTGTATTTGGCAACAGTATAGTACTTAGTGATTCAGGGCACTTAGATAATTTTTTTTTTTTTTTTTGGTTGGTCGTGGGGCTTGAACTCTGGGCCTGGGCGCTGTCCCTCAGCTCTTCAGCTCAAGGCGAGCACTCTACCACTTGAGCTACAGCGCCACTTCCAGTTTTCTGGTGGTTTATTGGAGATAGGAGTCTCACGGTCTCTCCTGCCCGGGCTGGCTTTGAACCACGATCCTCAGATCTCAGCCTCCTGAGTAGCTAGGATTACAGGTGTGAGCCACCAGCCCCCAGCGGCACTTAGATAATTTAAATAAACTTTTTCAACCCTTAATTATGTTGAGATTTCTCATGTGACATGTCACTTGTTTGTGTCATTGTCATTGTTATTATTTTCTTATTTGGAAATATGTTCTCATAGAATGTAACTATAAATGGCTCAGATTTTAAAATTAGATTTTTATTATCATTAAGTAGTTGTACAAATGAGTTAACATTCAGCAAATATTTCATCATATTCCCTCAACTCTCCTCACCTCTCCCTCAATTTTCTTTTTTTTCCTTTTGGCAAATCCTGGGGCTTGAACTCAGGGCCTGGGCACTGTCCCAGAGCTTCTTTTGCTCCAGTCTAGTGCTCTACCACTTGAGCCACAGTGCCACTTCTGCTTTTTCTGTTTATGTGGTACTGAGGAGTAGAACCCAGGGCTTCATGCATGCTAGGCAAGCACTCTACCACTAAGCCACATTCCCAGGTTCCCCCTCTCTTCAATTTTCTTATGACTTCATTCTAACCTCCCCCAGAAGATTATTTTGTATTTTTCCTGATTTTAAGAAGGTAGAAATTTTTCCTTTATCGAGAGCTTATTTTTCACAGCTCTAATCTTAGCTAGAGGTTTTAGGATTGGAGGCTAAGATCTGAGGATCGCAGTTTGAAGCCAGCCCATGTAAGAAAGTCTGTGAGGCTCTTATCTCCAATAAACTACTCAAAAAAGTCAGAAATGATGCTATAGCTCAAGTGGCAGAGTAGTAGCCTTGAGCAAAGTTCAAGACCAAGTTTGAGACCCAGACTAGCCAAAAAGAAGGAACTTGTTTATGAAACTGATTGAAGGGGCTGGGAAGGTGGCTCAGTGGTAGAGTACTTGCCTCACATGTATGAGGCCCTGGGTTCGATTCCTCAGCACCACATAAGCAGAAAAAGCTGGAAGTGGCGCTGTGGCTCAAGTGGTAGAGTGCTAGCCTTGAGCTGAAGAGCTGAGGGACAGCGCCCAGGCCCAGAGTTCAGGCCCACAACCAACCAAAAACAAAAAAAAAAAAAAAAGAAAGAAAGAAACTGATTGAAATACCATTAATTTGTCTGGAAAATTTAGTTTTAGTAGTATGTCTTCACATCAAAATATTTTTTCTCTTTTTTTCTTTTTATTGTAAAGATGCTGTACAGAGGGGTTATAGTTACATGAGTAAGGTAATGAATACATTTCTTGTCAAACATTGTTACCCACTCCTTTGTTGTCCTTTTCTGCACATAGTATTTAAAATACCCAGTTTGGGGCTGGGAAGGTGGCTCAGTGGTAGAGTACTTGCCTCACATGTATGAGGCCCTGAGTTAGATTCCTCAGCACCACATAAGCAGAAAAAGCCAGAAATGGTGCTGTGGCTCAAGTGGTAGAGCGCTAGCCTTGAGCTGAAGAGCTGAGGGACAGCACTCAGGCCCAGTTCAGGCTCCATGACTGACAAAAATAAAAAATAAAATAACCAGTTTCTGTGTAGGCACATGAATCAATCCAAATTTCTGCACTCTGTTTATTTTTTTTTTATCTTTTTAACAATTCTTTTTATTTTTTTATTGTAAAGGTGATGTACAGAGGGGTTGCAGTTACATAAATGAGTGGATTTCTTTTTGAACATGCACTGTTTATTTTGGAACTTTCAGGCTGTGGTAGACACAGAATTTGTTCTCTTGTTGAATGTTTTCAATGTAGCTTTCTTACACAGATCTTTTATATAATGTTTACATTTTTTTATATAAATAAGACCAGATTTTAGGGAAACTTTGCTTGAAAAAAGAAAATGAATGGAAAGAGATTTCTGCTAATTTATCTATTTCAGGGAAGCAAAATACAGACAAGAGTTGGATTACTAATGTTGCTTTGTACCTGGCTAAGCAACTGTCCCATTGCAGTAACACATTTTCTTCACAATTCAGCCAATGTTCCATTTGTATCCTTTATATCTTAGCATCATACATGTAAGTAACTAACTTACATCTTTTAAGCTTCTTCTTGATTAGAAGTAGCCCTACACCCAAAATGTTTGAGTCCATTACCCTTTTATTTGTGTTACTACTTTTGAAACTATTATGGCTGTAATGATACACTTGTAAGTTGTGTGTATGTATATCACTGTTTTATAGTGTCTTGAAATACATACAGAATTTCTTGTAGGAAATCTTACATGAAATATATGGTCAATTCAAATTATACAATGAAGTATTCTAGTTATTATAAATCACTAAACTCCTTAACAAAGATTTCAGCTTACAGGACAGATTGCAGAAAATCTTGGAGAAGAAGAGCAGTTGGTCCAAGGCTTATGTGCCCTTCTGTTGGGTATTTCAATTTACTTCAATGATAACTCACTTGAGAACTATGTGAAGTAAGTAAGAATAAAATGACCTTCCTAGGGGCTGGGAAGGTAGCTCAGTGGTAAGAGTGTTTGCACTGCATGCATGAGGTCCTGGGTTTGATTCCTCAGCACCATATAAACAGAAAAAGCCAGAAGTGGCACTGTGGCTCAAGTGGTAAAGCACTAGCCTTGAGCTGAAGAGCTGAGGGATGATAGCACCCAGGCCCAGAGTTCAGGCCCCACGACCGAAAAAAAAAAAAAAAAAAAAAAAAGACCTTCTAATGGCAATGAGAAATAAGGAAATAAGGATATATTTTTCACCTAAAGTATAATTGGACCCATTTTTTTAAAGCATCTCAATATATTTATCTCTTAAGGGAGAAACTAAAACAACTAATAGAGAAGAGGATTGGCAAAGAGAATTTCATAGAGAAACTAGGATTTATTAGCAAACATGAATTGTACTCCAGAGCATCACAGAAACCTCAGCCAAACTTTCCCAGTCCAGAATACATGATATTTGATCATGAGTTTACAAAGCTGGTAAAAGAACTTGAAGGTAAGGTTTATACTGATATTTAGTAGAAGGTAATGTTGATTATGTTGTGTATGTATTTTCTAGATATATGATAAATCCCAAAGTTGATTTGTAGCCCATTGAAAGACTTCAGCTTCTGTAATAATGGAAAGATACTGCATTTATATCATGAGTTAGGTTTTTTTTTTTTAAATTGGTAAAGTCATAATAATACTTATGATGTTTAAAACAGGACTGGTGGTAGAGCATATGTTTAGCATGTGTGAGGCCCTAGATTTGATACTACCACAAAAGCAAACAAAAGTTTGAACAAATTTTAAATAAGCTCTCTTTTATAGGTGTTATAACTAAAGCTATTTATAAGTCCAGTGAAGAAGATAAAAAAGAAGAAGAGGTAAAGAAAACATTAGAACAGCATGACAACATTGTGACTCACTATAAAAATATGATTCGAGAGCAAGTAAGTACTAACTAGTGAATTGTCCTCTCATTTTTTTTTTCTTTGGGGTCCAGTCATAGGGCCTGAACTCTGGGCCTGGGCGCTGTCCCTCAGCTCTTCAGCTCAAGGCTAGCACTCTACCACTTGAGCCATAGCGCCACTTCCGGCTTTTTTCTTTTTGTTTATGTGGTGCTGGGGAATTGAACCCAGGGCCTCAGGCATGCAAGGCAAGCACTCTACCACTGAGAAACCTTCCCAGCCCCTGTCCTCTCATTATTGATTGGTACTTTCTTTTTTTTGGGGGGGAGGGTCCAGTCATGGGGCCTGAACTCTAGGCCTCAGTGCTGTCCCTCAGCTCTTCAGCTCAAGGCTAGCGCTCTACCACTTGAGCCACAGCGCCACTTCCGGCCTTTTTCTTTTTTCTTATGTGGTGCTGAGGAATCGAACCCAGGGCCTCACGCATGCAAGGCAAGTGCTCTACCACTGAGCCACCTTCCCAGCCCTTGATTAGTACTTTCTACTGTAGAGAAGAATTTTCCTGCATTTCAAATGAAAGAAGTTGCAGAAAGTAAAACTCATTATTTTCAAAAGCATCTGAATATTGAACAAATTGAGCCCTTGAATGTGTACTAAGCACACAATGTTGTATATTAAAAATGTGAATCATGGCTGGGAATGTGGCTTAGCGGTAGAGTGCTTGCTTGCTTAGCATGCATGAAACTCTGGGTTTAATTCCTCAGTACCACATAAACAGAAAAAGCCAGCAGTGGCACTGTGGCTCTAGTGGTAGAGTACTAGCTTTGAGTAAAAAGAAGCTCTGGGACAGTGCGCAGGCCCTGAGTTCAAACTCTAGGATGGCAAACAAACAAAAAAATCCCATGAATCAGACATATTCTCATATCAGTCCCAGATGGATTTGTAAATAAATTACTATATTGTCTAGTAATAAACCTAGTCTTCGTAATGACAGCAGCAAGAGATACCTAATTTAGTGAAGTAGGAGCAAAGGCTTACAGAAAATAGAAGTAGAGCTCTAAAAGGATGCACACGGATGAACTACACAAAAAGATAAAGAAGAAAGGCAGAATATGGCAAACAGCGTTAAGTTTAACTGTAGTGTTTTTGGCATGTACATAAACATTCTGGCAGCCATGTGAAGAAGAAATTTAAGGGTCAAGGCTAGTGGAAAAGAGCCCACAAGAAGTTTACTGTGGAGGCTGGAAATGTGGCTTAGTGGTAGAGTGCTTGCCTAGTGTGTATGAAGTCCTGGGTTCAATTCCTCAGTACCACACGAACAGAAAAAGCCAGAAGTGGCGCTGTGGCTCAAGTAGTAGAGTGCTAGCTTTGAGCAAAAAATGCTCAGGGACAGTGTCCAGGCCCTGAGTTCAAGCCCAGGACTGGCCAAAAAAAAAAAAAAAAAGTTTACTTTGGGAGTAGGTTACCCTTTTTGTTAACTGTATTTTACAGACTCATTCAGCATGGTTTTGAGATGTTTTGTTTTCCATAGTAGTTACTGAACTCAAGGCCTCCTACCTCCAGTGAGGCAGGTTTATCCCCTTCCCTGTCATTTTCTGTCCTATAGTAACATTGAAATTGAAATTGAAATTTTAAGGAAGTGGTAATACTGTAATACAGTTAACATTCAATCTAAGCCTGTCAGTTCAAAGCAAACCAAAAACTAGAATTATCTGATCAAAATTTAAGTCATCACACTACTTTAGCATTAGTAGGATTTTTCATTTACGTGTTGGTACAAATACAGTCATTTCCAGTTGGTAAAGTAATACTTTGGCATAATGAAAACTACTCAGAGGGGCTGGGAAGGTGGCTCAGTGGTAGAGTGCTTGCCTTGCATGCATGAGGCCCTGGGTTCGATTCCTCGGCACCACATAAGCAGAAAAAGCCAGAAGTGGCGCTGTTGCTCAAGTGGTAGAGCCCTAGCCCTGAGCTGAAGAGCTGAGGGACAGCTCTCAGGCCCAAGACCGACCAAAAAAAGAAGAAACTACTTGGAACGTGATGTATAGCATACACTTGGAAGAAAAAAAGTGATTTGACACAATTACTGTAGTGACTCATTTTAAAATATTTTTTATATTCCACTTACATACACCACTCAGTACTGTTTGGCACTAAACATAGCATATAGAGCTATAAAATGTTTATAGCCTTTGAATTCTAAAGAAATTCTTCAAAATTCAGGAAAATATAAAGAGTAAAGATAGTATTGTAATGTTATTGATTATTTAAAAAATGGAAAGCAATCTGTCTTAAATGTCTAATATAATTTATATTATATCTTCCAAGTAACCACCAAAAGCCACATGTGGAGTTGTGGCTCAGATAGTTGGGCAAAGCTCAGGGACTGCATCCAGACTCTGAGTTTAAGCCACAGGACCAGCACACACAAAAAATATGATTGAGAAACTGTGTGGCAATGTGGTAAAATTATGGGACAAATAGTAAGTTAACTAAATATGTATGAACTGATTATAAGAAATTTAAAAACATGCACTGGAAATCAAAAGAAAATAAAGAAATTATCAAATTCCCACTGTAGTAAAATTAGGATGGCAAGAGTTGAAAGCCCTTTTTTTCCCCCACCTTTAAATGGTCTATGAGTAATGTAGATTTACATGTATATCTGAATTAACTAAGTTTCTTTAATAGGTATATAGTTCTTAAATGGCTTGATGAACCATAAAATGGAGTTTTTCATTTGAATTTTCTCTATAATTGCAGCAAGACTGCATGTTGTGCCATAGTGTTTGTTAATGAGGCCCTGCTTGAAATCTTGGATTTCTGTTGCATGCTAATTGACTTTGCCTTGGGGCATATATTCATGTATTAATGTTTAATTATTAAATGACTTTGACAGTGTTGGTACTGTTGACCACAAAAACCTTCTACTTTTTTTTTTTTTCTGTGAGTCCTGGAGCTTCAACTCAGGGCCTGGGCACTGTCCCTGAGCTTCTTTTGCTCAAGGCTAGCACTCTGTCATTTGAGCCAAAGTGCTACTTCTGGCTTTTCTGTTTATGAGGTACTGAAGAATCTTAACCCAGGGCTTCTGCATGCTAGGCAAGCACTCTACCACTAAGCCACATTCCCAGCCCCTTCTACATTTTTTAATTGTTCATTTGCTTAATGCTACTAAGTTAAAACACTTGAATTACATTTTGTTTTATAGGATCTACAGCTAGAGGATTTAAAACAGCAAGTTTCTACATTAAAATGTCAAAATGAACAGCTCCAGACAGCAGTCACACAGCAAGTATCTCAAATTCAGCAGCATAAAGATCAGTATAATCTTCTTAAAATACAGCTAGGTAAGTAGAGCTAGACATCAGCACTATAGTGGCCAGGTAACATTCTTTTTTTTTTTTTTTCCTGTCACTTTAGTCATTGTGGCTAATATATGTTAAAGACAGTTTAAAGCAAAATGGTTTGGTAATTAAGAGTAGTTAAGCTCTAGCTTAACTACTTTTTTTTTTTAAGTTGCCTTTAATCCTAGCTACACAGGAGGCTGAATTCTGAGGCTTATGGTTCAAAGTCAGCCTGGGCAGGAAAGTCCATGAGACTCATCTTCAGTTAACCACCAAAAAACTAGAAGTGAGGTATGGCTAAAGTGGCTGAGTGCTAGCTTTAAGCAAAAAAAAAACCTCAGGAGTAATATCCAGGCCCTCAGTTCAAGCCCTGGGATCAGCATACACACACAAAATAATAATTAAGATTGAATCTTTAAAAAGGAAGTTTAAGCTCCTGGCTGCTTTATTGATCATGTGACCCAGTCATTTTTGTTAATCCTGGCTTGGCTACACATTAGACTCTTGTGATATACTTTGTAAAAATATACCAATACAAAGCTAGATCTGAAATATACTGGGACATGATAAATTATGCAAGGCTAGCCATTCACACATTGGGAAACTATAGGAGGATACTCTTAGGATACTCATAGGGTACTAAAGGAGTAGTATACTCTTAAGAACCCAAAGGCATAACACTTCTGAACATTTAAAATACTGTTTATTGAAACAAGTTGTAGGAAATGAAGCATATTTTTGTTGTTGGGGGTGATGGTGGTGGTGTGGTGTGTGTTTTTTCTGTTGGAGGGGTCAAGGGGGAACACAGAATTGGAGGGAGGAAGAACAAACAGTGGCAGTTCACAGCAGACACTGTGGAAAAAGAACTGTGCAACTTGTAGGCAAAGATGAGAGGGGGAAACTGGGGGGAAGGCAAAGGAAGGATTGACAGCATCCAAAATGGAAACGTACTCATTACCCAACTTATAAAATGGCAACCTCAGCCGGGTGCCAGTGGCTCATGCCTGTAATCCTAGCTACTCAGGAGACTGAAATCTGAGGATTGCCATTCAAAGCCAGCCCAGTACATGAGACTCTTATTGCCAGTAAACCACTCGGAAAACCAGAAGTGGCACAGTGGCTCAAGAAGTGGTTGAGTGCTAGCCTTGAGCTGAAGAGCTGAGGGACAGAGTTCAGGCCCAGAGTTCAAGCCTCATGAACGATTAAATAAATAAATAGCAATCTCTCAGTACAGCATCTTAATAATAACATTAAAGTTTTATTTTAAAAAATACCAATGCTGTGGGAACCCATTGGAATTTAAGATTTATTTAATCTGTTATAAGGTCTAGTATCAATTATTAGTTTCCCCAGCTGATTTAATAGTTGAGAATGAATGATCTAGTCTTTCAATTTCCTTATCTCTAAAATGGAGATAATAGGGGCTGGGAAGGTGGCTCAGTGGTAGAGCACTTGCCTTGCATGCCTGAGGCCCTGAGTTCGATTCCTCAGCACCATATAAGCAAAAAGAAAAAAGGCAGAAGTGGCCCTGTTGCTCAAGTGGTAGAGCACTAGCCTTGAGCTGAAGAGCTGAGGGACAGCGCCCAGGCCCAGAGTTCAGGCTCCACAACTGGACCCCCCAAAAAATAATAATAAAATAAAATAATATGGAGATAATAGTGTTTGTGTCATCTGAGAGTACTTAAAAACTCTAATTGATTTTCTGAGAAATGGTCAGAGCTCAAATGTTTGTAACTTTTTTCCTATTTCTTTCTTCCTTTTTTTTTGTGGTGGTACTGAGGATGAGGCTTAGAGCCTAGCACATGCCAGTTAAGCTCTGTTTTACTGAGATACATTTATGGAACTCAAATGCATGCAAATAATATCATCTCATAGCATTTTATGATTCAAATACTCCTTTACTTAGAAGTACAAAGTTTGTTTTATTTGTAAGAGGATAACTAAAGTGTCCAGGAATTTTTTTCTTCCTTTATTATGACAGTATAGCTCATATAGATAGCTAGCTAGAGTTTCTTAAAGAATTTTACTTTCGGGCTGGGAAGGTGGCTCAGTGGTAGAGCGCTTGCCTTGCATGCCTGAGGCCCTGGGTTCGATTCCTCAGCACCACATAAGCAAAAAGAAAAAAACCGGAAGTGGCGCTGTGGCTCAAGTGGTAGAGTGCTAGCCTTGAGCTGAAGGGCTCAGGGACAGCGCCCAGGCCCAGAGTTCAGGCCCCACGACCGGACCCAAAAAAAAAAAATAAAAAATAAATAAAAAAGAATTTTACTTTCTCCCACAGTGATTAACAGAATTGGAATTAAAATGGCTATAATTTTTCATCATAGGTCACCAAACCATACACGTTAGTACGATTAGGCTTGTTTTCCTCCTATAAGCCCTGAAAATATCAGTTCAACATTCGTATCAATATGCTGTTTTGCAAATAGAAAATAAAAAATGCTCCCAAATTAATTTAGCTAAGAAAGTTGTATATTTGAGTCTTACAGCTATAGTAATATAATATTCTAGCCATCTAGATAAAACAAAATGATGCCAGGCACCAGTGGCTCACACCTGTAATCCTATCTACTCAGGAGGCTGAGATCTGAGGATCACAGTTCAAAGCCAGTCCAGGCAGGAAAGTCTGTGAGACTCTTTATTCACCAGAAAACCAGAAGTGACGCTTTGGCTCAACTGGGTGGTAGAGCACTCCCCTTGTGCTGAAATGCTCAGGGACAGAGCCCAGGCCCAGAGTTCAAGCCCCATGACCAGTCAAAGAAAAAGAAAAACTTACATTCCATTCTGGCTTTTCCAATTTTGTTCCTGTTTAATAGGAAAAGACAATCATCATCAGGGTTCTTACAATGATGGAGCTCAGATGAATGGCATTCAGCCAGAAGAAATTAGTAGGTTGCGAGAAGAAATAGAAGAATTAAAAAGTAACCAGGAACTTTTGCAAAGCCAGTTGGCTGAGAAGGACTCTTTGATTGAAAATCTGGTAAGTAGATACTAAATTTAAATAAAAGATCAAGGATGATTTTTATCATCTTGTTTGATTGTATTGCTAGCTCCCATAAACTACAAAATCATTAAGGTATGAGCTTTGGAATTAGACTAAGCTTCACTGCTCCTTAGACAGTTGATTTTTTTTTGGTCGTAGGCCTTGAACTCAGGGCCTAGGCGCTCTTTTTGCTCAAGGCTAGCACTATACCACTTTAAGCCGCAGCTCCACTTCTGGTTTTTCTAGTGGCCAGTTAGAGAGAGGTAAGAGTCTCATGGACTTTTCTGCCCAGGAGGACTTGGAACCTCAGTCCCTAGATCTCAGCCTACTAGGATTAGAGGCAGGAGCCACCAGTACCAGGCTGATAATTGATTTTTTTTTTTTTTTTTGGCCATTCCTGGGGCTTGAACTCAAGCCTGGGTGCTCTCCCTGACCATCATTGTCCTCGTCGTCCTCCTTCTCCTCCTTCCCCCCTCCTTTCCCTTCCTCCTCCTTCCCCCCTCCTCCTTTTTCCTCCTCCTTACCCCCTCCTTCCTCTTCCTCCTCCTTCTCTTCCTCCTCCTTCTTCCTCCTCCCCCTTCCTCCTTCCTCCTCCTTCTTCTTCTTTCTTTTTCTTTCTTCTTCTTTTTGTGCTAGTAATGGAGTTGAATTCCAGGCCCTAGTGCTGTCCGTGAGCATTTTTTGCTCAAAGCTAGTACTCTACTACTTTAAGCCACAGCTCCTCTTCCAGCTTTTTGTGGTTAATTGGAAATGAGTCTCATAGACTGTTCCTAGATAGGCTTCAAACTGGGACTCTCAGATCTCAGCTTCCTGGGTAGGTAGGATTACAGGCATGAGCCACTAGCACCCAGTTTAGATAATTGAATTTAAAGCAACTTAGGAAGTCTATTTAAACTTGTTTCTTCATTTTGTTTTTTCAATGCTAGGAGCTGAACATTTTTTTAAGGGGAAAAACATTTTTTATTCTGGGTTGTAGACATTAAGGGATGTGTACATGAGTTATAGTCATTGGATTTTTTTTATTGTGAAATTACTGTACAGATGGGTTACAATTACATGAGCAAGATAATGAGTACATTTCTTGTCAAGCATTGTAGCCTCCCCTTCCCATCCCATCCTCCCTCTGCCACCTCCTAAAGTTGTAAAGTTCGTTTTCGACATAACAACTTATACATCTCATTGTTGCAATGGGTCCATCTGTATCCCTATTTAAACAATTTGTTTTTTCCCTTCCCCTCCACAAATTATACCAACACCAAATACAGTGAAAGCAGGGGTTATACCGTGGGGAACTGAACGTTTTGATTCTTGACCTATACCAGTAGGTAATGATGATGGCAATGACTATTTCAGAGATTTAAGTGAAATAATGTTTTAATTCAAAGAAGTAGTTCAGCACATGCTTGTTTGTATGTTTTTCTTCCTTCAGATGTAATAAATTACTTGTTACAATTTTATTTGCTATAGAAAAGCAGTAGTAAGCCGGGCGCTGGTGGCTCACGTCTGTAATCCTAGCTACTCAGGAGGCTGAGATCTGAGGATCGAGGTTCAAAGCCAGCCCGGGCAGGAGAGACCATGAGACTCCCATCTCCAATAAACCACCAGAAAACCGGAAGTGGCGCTGTAGCTCAAGTGGTAGAGCGCTCGCCTTGAGCTGAAGAGCTGAGGGACAGCGCCCAGGCCCAGAGTTCAAGCCCCATGACCGACAAAAAAAAAAAGAAAAGCAGTAGTAATATATGCTATATTGAAATATAAAAACTAGAATGTTGATAAAAATTTTGGGGAAGCATCTATAAGATGTAATTTATATGCACAGTACTGTTTCAACTTTTTTCTTGCTGTTTAGACTGAATTTACTTCACTGTTTGTTTCTCTTCTCAGAAATCTCGAACATCTGGTATGAATGAGCAGTCTTCAGCAACAGCTTCAGCTAGAGATTCTGAACAAGTTGCAGAATTAAAACAGGTAGTTTTCCAGATTGACTTGGGTTCTGTTTTGTTTTAATTATAATACAGTACCAGTCCTATTAGTTTCATAGTGTAAAACTACTTTGATTGTAGTTGATAGACAGTAATTGACAGGTGATGCTAGACATTTGAAAGTCTAAAAGTGGGTTTTAACTATGGTAGTGGTATTTTGCTTTTCATTGTGTTTTCTTTTTCTTTTCTTTTCTTTTTTTTTCCTTTGGTCGGTTGTGGGGCTTGAACTCTAGGCCTGTCCCTGAGCTCTTCAGCTCAAGGCTAGCACTCTACCACTTGAGCCACAGTGCCACTTCTGGCCTTTTCTGTTTATGTGGTGCTGAGTAATCGAACCCAGGGCCTCATGCATGCAAGGCAAGCACTCTGCTGCCGAGACACCTTTCTAGCCCCCATGTTTTTTTCATTGGTGTTTTACCAGTTTTCAGCATTTCCAAGATTATTTGTAGATAGATTATCAATAAGAAGCTTAAAAGAAGATTTGTAATATAAATATATTAAGATATAGTTATAAATTGCAAATATGAAATATAATTTTCATTACTGTTAAGAATTGCTTGCTGGGTGCCAGTGGCTCATGCCTGTAATCCTAGCTACTCAGGAGGCTGAGATCATGGTTCAAAGGAAAGTTCATGAGAGTCTTATCTCCAGTTAACCATCAGAAAACCAGAAATGGCTCTGTAGCTTAAGTGGCAGAGTGCTAGCCTTGAGCTGAAGAGCTAAGGCACAGTGCCCAGGCCCAGAGTTCAGACCCACGACTGATTTTTTTAAAAAAATGTGGGCTGGGAAGGTGGCTCAGTGGTAAAGTGCTTGCCTTGCATGCATGAGGCCCTGGGTTCGATTCCTTAGCGCCACATAAGCAAAAAAAAGAAAAAAGCCGGAAGTGGCACTGTGGCTCAAGTGGTAGAGCACTAGCCTTGAGCTGAAGAGCTGACAGTGCCCAGGCCCAGAGTTCAGGCCCCACAACCGGACCCCCCAAAAAAATTTTTAAAGAAAATGTATGCTATAACACAAAGATAACAACAAAAATGGCCAGGCATTGGTAGCTCACACCTGTAATTCTAGCTCTTCAGGAGGCTGAGATCTGATGATCATGGTTCAAAGCCAGCCTGGGCAGTAAAGTCCTGGAGACTCTTATCTCCAATAATTCACTCAGAAAACCAGAAGTGGTGCTGTGGCTCAAGTGCCTGGAGCTGAAGAGCTGAGGGACAGCACCCAGGCCCAGAGTTTAAGCCCCACAACAGACAAAAAAAAAAAAAAAAAAAAAAAAAAATGTAAATTAAGTAAATACAAGCAGCAAAACATCAACAACCTGAAACTATACTTGCTGTAATAAATAGTCCTGAGATACTGAGTAGGTGTCTGCCAAGACACAAAGTCCGCTGACCATTAACTGACTGGTTCCAAATTTGAGGCACAGGTGTACTTTAAGAATGTACACTAAGCCGGGCGCTGGTGGCTCACGCCTGTAATCCTAGCTACTCAGGAGGCTGAGATCTGAGGATCGCGGTTCAAAGCCAGCCCGGGCAGGAGAGACCGTGAGACTCCTATCTCCAATAAACCACCAGAAAACCGGAAGTGGCGCTGTAGCTCAAGTGGTAGAGCGCTCGCCTTGAGCTGAAGAGCTGAGGGACAGCGCTGAGGCCCAGAGTTCAAGCCCCACGACCGACAAAAAAAAAAAAAAAAAAAAAAAAAAAAAAGAATGTACACTAAGGGCTGGGAAGGTGGCTCAGTGGTAGAGCGCTTGCCTCGCATGCCTGAGGCCCTGGGTTCCATTCCTCAGCACCACATAAGCAAAAAGAAAAAAGCTGGAAGTTGCGCTATGGCTCAAGTGGTAGAGCGCTAGCCTTGAGCTGAAGAGCTGAGGGACAGCACCCAGACCCAGAGTTCAGGCCTCACAACCGGACCCCCCCCCCAAAAAAAAAAAAGAATGTAAACTAAGAGTGTACAAGGATTTCTGTAAGACTCATGATAACTAATTTCAATGTCATAATACATTTCAAATTTGTGACATGTTTGTCCCCTCTCAAACCACTGAAGTTTCCTATAGTCTACTTAAGGGACTTTAGAGAAACACAGTTCTTTGACTTTGCGTTTTGAGGTAATTTTAGATTTATAGAATTATTTCAAAAATAGTTCAAAGAGCTACTTGTCTTTTATCATCGTTTCCTAAGGCTGAAAACCCACAGAAACTTAGTGTAATTACCAAGAGATGTAATGCTTTAAACCAAACTGCTTTAGTTCATTGGCTTTATTATTACTCACCAGCATTTTTTTTAGTAAAACTGTTTCAATCACAATCTAGCCTGCTTAGTTATTCTGTATATTTAGTTTACCTAATCTGTAACACTTCCTCTTGTCTTTCTTTGTCTTTTATTAACTCTGGCCTTGAGGCTTTCAAATACTGACTATTCAAGTGAAAGGCTAGAACAAAGTCTTCTAAGCAAAGGGCGCTCCTAAACAGGCTGGGGTAGTAATGCTAATATCAGATAAAACATATTTCACATTACAATTAGAAAAAACAAGGACAGGGCTGGGAAGATGGCTCAGTGGTAGAGCGCTTGCCTTGCATGCTCAAGGCTCTGGGTTCGATTCCTCAGCACCACATAAGCAAAAAGAAAAAAGCCGGAAGTGGCGCTGTGGCTCAAGTGGTAGAGCTCTAGCCTTGAGCTGAAGAGCTGAAGGGACAGCACCTAGGCCCAGAGTTCAGGCCCCACGACTGGACCCCCCCCCCCAAAAAAAAAAAGAAAAAGAAAAAACAAGGACATTTCATATTAATAAAGTGAACTCTCCATTAGGTTTCTGTCTGATGTGGTTCCCTGGTTTTGATTATTTTCTTTGGGTTATAGTTCTCCTTTTAGTATTTTTGGTAATGCTGGCTTCTTGTTCATGAATTCCTTTAATTTCTCTTTATTATTAAAGAGTTTGGTTTCTCTGTTGAATGTAAATACTAGTTTCACTGGATATACCAGTCTGGGTTGGCAGTTACTGGTTTTCAGGGTTTGGATGGTATTTTTCCAGGCTCTCCTTGCATTGAGGGTTTGTATGGAGAGATCTGCAATGATTCTAATTTTCTTTGCATTGTAGTATAGCTCCTAATTTTACAGTATTTAAAAATCAGATCTTTGCAATTCAGGTCTAGTGTCTTTACTACAGTGTGTCTAGAAGTGTTTTTTCTAGGATCCTGTCTTCTAAAGGTGTTCTGTATGCTTCTGTTATGTGGGTAAGGTCTTCTCTTTTGAGATTGGGGAAATTTTCTATAATAATCTCACTGAATAAATATTACATCCCTCTATTCTGGTATTCCTCTCCACTGATCCCAATTATAGGAAGTTTAGATTTCTTGGCATTGTCTGTCAGTTCTTGGACTTTCCTTTGGTAATTTCTGAGTGTTCCCCCCCCCCCATATCTAATACTTTCTTCTCCAGCTCCTCTTTTTTATCTTCAACTCAAGATAATCTATTTCCTAAGGCTTTCATTGTGGTTTGCATTGCAGAAATTGATCTATTTATGATTTCTATATTGGTTCTCAAAGTGTTAATTTAATCTTTTTAACAAGGTATGTTCTGTGCCTATTCTTGACTGCATCTCTTTTTTTAGGTCTTGGAATTCCTTTGATATTTCTTCTCTATACTCTTGAAATTGCTGTTGTATCTCTATTTTTATTTCTTTGGCCAATTCTGCCATCATTTCTTTAATATTTTGTTTTTCATTTGTTTGCTCTCACTGGAGTTCTTTCCTGGGTTGCTGCTGGCTTTTGGGTTTGGTTTGTTGTCTTGGTTGTTCATGAATCTTGTAATCTTCCTTTGTGATTTACGCTTTTGGATTCAGGATTTGTGAGGTCTGAGGTCCAAGCTCTGCCTATTGGTGTTCAACAGTAGGAGCCTTCACTTAGGGCCACTGTGGGTACTCTCTTGGTAGCGTGGGTGGTGCTCCTCCAGCGGCAGGAGCCTGTGCATGTTTTTGCGGTACTGGCCTAGGCGGCTTAGGATGCCGGTTGTGCTGCCCGTGCTTGTCAGTTCCCTGCGGGCTGGGGGCACTCCTGCAGCAGTTAGAGCTCAAGCACAATTCCCAGCTCCGCTCAGCCAGCAGCCTGCGGGAAGCTGCTCCATCTCCGCCAGGGCACGCAGGAGGGGCTGCTGGAGCTCAGTTCCTGTGGTGTGTGTGGGGGGGGGGTCCCTGGTGAGGTACTCACTGATCCTGGAACTGGTTAAGGGCTGTCCAGCAGTGCTGTGATCCGTGTGTTGTATAGTTCACTGGTTTCCCTTGTGGGCTGAGCGGTGGCGGTGGGAGCCCCTGGTCTGGTTTCAGGTACATTGTCGAGGCCGCTCTGTGGGAGTTTTCTGCATTTGGGTTCTATGGTCAGCTTGGGGTTCTGAGGCCCCAGGCTGCTTTTGAGGCTTGGGGGTCTGGAACTGCCCTGCCAGCAATGGCTCTTTGCACTTTTCTTTGTGCAAGTTCTGAGGGTTATTTTTCCTTTTCTTTTTTCAGTTCCTGTATTTCTCTGGTTGTTCACCTTTTTGCTGTTGTCCATCTCTTGGAGGAACTGTGTATTGGAACCCAAATTCTCTATTTAGTTGGAGAGGGCTATGGTGTTTCCCTACTGTTTTCTCCTTAATTTTTATTCTTGATCCCAGAGTTCAAAAATAGTTATTTAGAATTAGACTTTAAAACTTGAAAGTTATGGTTTTAGAGAGTGAGTACAGTCAAGAAAGGATATAATTTTTTAAAATTTAATCATGTAAATATAGACAATTTTTTGTTTTTTTTTAGGGGGTCAGTTATGGGGTTTGAACTCAACCTGGGCACTGTCTCTGAGCTTTTTTGCTTAGAGTTCTTCCATTTTGATCCACAACTGCACTCCCGTTTTGGGGGTGGTTAATTGGAAAAACGAATTTCATGGACTTTCCTGCCCAAGCTCCCTTCAAAGCACAATCCTCAGACCTCAGCCTCCCTGTGTATCTAGAATTACAAGCATGAGCCACCAGGTCCCAGCTAATAGACATCTTAATGAAATTGAAACTATTCGATGTTACAACTCAATTCTTTCTGTCTCTTAGGAGGTGGCCGCATTGAAGGCTGAGTTGAATTCGAAGTCTGTAGAGATTACAAGACTACAGACAGAAAAGCATGACCTACTACAGAAAACAGAAGCATTGGTAAGTTAATTCTCTTCTGCAAGGTAGTAAACATGAGATTGGTATATTATTTCTCAGTGGCAATGAAAAGAAATGGATTTCTCTGTTAGTTCTCTCTGATTGCTCACTGCCAGAGTCCTAGTGAGACACTTTCTGGTCTCTGTGACAGCCATTTTGTACCTAGACTCCAAGGTCAGTTTATTCAGTTATTTAGTGGTTTATTTATTCACTTATTTATTTTTGTTCTGGTCCTGGGGCTTTGAACTCGGGGACCTGGGCACTGTCTATGAGCTTTATCACTCAAGGTTAGCTCTCTACCCACAGCTCCACTTCTAACCTTTTGGTGGTTAATTGGAGATGAGAGTCTCACAGACTATCCTGCAGGGACTGGGTTCAAACTGTGATCCTCAGATCTCAGCCTCCACAGTAGCTAGGATTACAGATGAGACCCACTGGTACATGACTCCCTAATGATATATTTTGCTGCCCATGTTTATCCCCTTTGGTCCAAGCTGACAACTTTTCTGCTGGTATAAAATCATTAGGAACCTTATTGGTGTCCCATCCAACTCATACAAGTCTAAGCCATCAGATAAGATCCTCTGCAAATGCTTCCTGGCTAACTTCATCTCTGATTCTGACCTCTGCTGTGCTGGACCCATGAATCATACACATAAAATCACTATAAATGGTTATTTATATCCTTGATATTTTTGTCCAGAACACAATATAACTAGGCTGAGAATTTTCAAAATCTTTAAGTTCTGATTTCTTTTTCTTTTTTGCCAGTCCTGGGGCTTGAACTCAGGGCCTGGGCACTGACCTTGAGTTCCTTTTGCTCACGGCTAGCACTCTACCATTTGAGCCACAGCGCCACTTCCAGCTTTTTCTGTGTTTGTGGTTCTGAGGAATTGAACCCAGTGCTTCATACATGCTAGGCAAGTAGTCTACCACTGAAGCACATCCCCAGCCCCCATGATTTCTCTTTGTTTAACCATTCTTTTGACAGTTTATCTCCTGTTATATTTTACTCCAAACACCAAAGAGAAATAAGACTGTACCTCATACTTTGCTTTAAAATATTCTCTGCTAAATATCTGAGTTTAACAATTCAGAATTTTACATTTAATCTATGTAGCAGTTATGAGCTTGAAAACAACATAACAAACCCAGTCCCTGCCAGAAATATAAATAAAATGAAGTTCTATCAAACAATGGAACATGTTTCACTAAATTCTTTGCATCTTGTAACAGGATTGCCTATTCTTAAATTGCCAATAATACCTTTCATTTCCTTCTGAGACCTCACCAGAAGCACCATAGCATTCATAGTTCTGTCCTTGTTTTCTCCATGATTGTGTGTGTGTCTCTGAGAACATGGAGACTTTCTCTGCAACTCTTTTCTTTTTGTATCCTCACCAGAATTGCTTTCAATGTTTATATTTCTGCCAGTAGTCTTGTTGAAATAACTTAGGCTTTGTCTAACGTGTACCTTAAATCTCTACTTATCACCCATTTTTAAAGCCACTTCCACATTTTTAGCTGTTTGTTGCATTTGTACCCCCTTTCTGGTATTTTGTAGAGAAAATGTGGGGGAAAACAGTAAAACTTTGATTTACAAGTATCTCCTATAACATTTAAGAAAATACTTGTGTTTCATGAATTAATGGCATATTTGGCTCAAGTTATTTATCTATCTGACATAGTAGTGTGGACTTTTAGGAAGTTTATGAGGGAAAGATTGAAAAATAATCCTTGCTTCTTAGAAGCAGTGGTAGAGCTGCTAGAGTGGCCTTATTGATTACTTTTCTGGGTTGACCTTGAGGCTTCCCCCAGACCTCACCATACTCAAGATCATTGAATGCTGCTCTGCTGTGGCCACAGCTCATCTGTCATCAGAGAGCACTTTGTTGCACATAGTTACTTAAAGGTTATGTTTTTTTTAAATTGGAAATGAAATTTCAAAACAGCAAGAAGATTAAAATGACTGCTTTGAAAGTTCATATTATTTGTAACTTTAAAGCATTTTAAAACCTTTTTCTACTTTCAGTCAAAATCAGTTCCTGTACAAGGGGAAAGCGAGAATGTAATAGCTGCTAAAACTACTGATGTAGAAGGAAGACTGTCCGCATTACAGCAAGAGACTAAAGAATTGAAGGTTGGTTATTAGTGAACCTTTTATTGTACATAATACAAAATGAATTTCAAGAACCTTGATTTTATTTTGTTTACTCTCAGATCTTTAGGTTTATTTAAAAAAAGCTGATAGATGGGATATAGTTGGATTTCACATTTCTGTCCTTATTTTGATTACTAAAGATGACACAAAGACAGTTTTTAAATGCCATTTCAAACAATGGTATTGAATATAATGTAAGAATGTCTAGAAGTCAGGGTACCGTTTCATGGTAGAGCACTTGACTAGTATCTCTGTCACCACACACACACAAAAGTATTATATGCATATTGTGAAAGTAAATGCATTGAAAATATTTGTTCCCTTATCAACATTTGTATCAAGTCACAGAAGCAATAAGAATTAGAAATATACAAGCCATCTGTAGACTTCCCATAAGACTGAAGAAAATAGGAATATTAAGTTTTGCCAGCCTATTGTGTTATAGAGACTTGAGGATAAATAACATAAAGAAAAGGATAAAGTAAGTTTTTTTTAAAGTTATCATTGTAAAGATTAAAATGTGTTTGTGACTTTAGCTAAGTATAACTATGCCACAGTACTATAAATGTATGTAATCACTTAATCTCAATAGAGAAAAAAAAGAAATTGAGAACTGAATGGAGGAGCAAAGGTTAACAAATGGAGCAAAAAAAGGAGTTCTAAAACTTGGAAAAATAAAGATGATACATAATTGCACTTTTTGGTCTACGGTCAAAACATTTTTTTTTTTTTTTTTTGGTTGTGGGGCTTGAACTCTGGGCCTGAGCTCTGTCTCTCAGCTCTTCAGCTCAAGGCGAGCGCTCTACCACTTGAGCTACAGCGCTACTTCCGGTTTTCTAGTGGTTTATTGGAGATAAGAGTTTCACGGACTTTCCTGCCTGGGCTGGCTTTGAACCGCGATCCTCAGATCTCAGCCTCCTGAGTAGCTAGGATTACAGGCGTGAGCCACTGGCACCTGGCTGGTCACAACATTTTTAAGCAGTGATTTTTATTTGAAACTGTTCTGTGTGTAAAGTTGAGTTTTTTTCAGTTGAGTTTTGAGTTCTAATTCTGATATAAACCAGTCTTTTTTTTGGGGGGGGGGGTAGTCCAGTCGTGGGGCCTGAACTCTGGGCCTGGGCACTGTCCCTCAGCTCTTCAGCTCAAGGCTAGTACTCTACCACTGGAGCCACAGCACCACTTCCAGCTTTTTTCTTTTTACTTATGTGGTGCTGAGGAATCGAACCCAGGGCCTCATGCATACAAGGCAAGCACTCTACCACGGAGCCACTTTCCCAGCCCCTATAAACCAGTCTTGTATAGTGTTTTGTATCTCTATTTCCTCCTGATTATTTGAAATGAATTGTTTTTGCCTTGTAAGATATATAATATCCAAAAACCAAATTTTGGACATTCTATTCTATTTTCACAATAACCATATTTGCTGAATAAGCTAACAGATTTTCTTTTCTTTTCTTTTTTTTTGGGTACGGTCGTGGGGCCTGAACTCTGGGCCTGGGCACTGTCCCCCAGCTCTTCAGCTCTAGGCTAGCGCTCTACCACTTGAGCCACAGCACCACTTCCAGCTTTTTTCTTTTTGCTTATGTGGTGCTGAGGAATAGAACCCAGGGCTTCAGGCATGCAAGGCAAGTGCTCTACCACTGAGCCACCTTCCCAGCCCGAAGCTAACAGATTTTCATGTTATTGGATGTGTGTTTTAAAACTATATCAACAACTTCCACTCCTAAATACTTCAGATTGAATTTAAAAAAGCAGTTTCTCATAAACTCTAGGAGAGTAACTACTAATTTTAGATTACTAGACTGGTGTGTATAGTTCAGTACTGCTCCCAAACAGAAGGAAAAACCTTTCACCTCTCTTTTCCTAGAATGAAATTAAAGCTCTGTCTGAGGAAAGAACTGCCATTAAAGAGCAGCTGGATTCATCTAACAGCACAATTGCCATTTTACAAAATGAGAAAGACAAGCTAGAGTCGGAAATTATAGATTCTAAGAAAGAACAAGATGACCTCCTGGTGCTGTTGGCCGATCAAGATCAGAAAATATTGTCATTGAAGAGTAAACTCAAGGATCTTGGTCATCCAGTAAGATTGAAATGTTCCAAAAGTATTTCTACTGTGTTTTGTTTGTAAGGCATATTTTTAAATTTAATATAGCATGGGGAAGCTGTGACTATTAGAGATGGCTATGTGGGGTCATGAATATGGTACTATGTATATTTCTTTCACTGTTCAGTGAATTTATTGGAGACTCACATTAAATTCATTTTCACCATTTGTAAGTAAACTGCTCTCTTTTGGACTCAGAGCCTAGAAAGTGAATTGACTTCATGACTCTTGTGATAACCAGACTTTGAACACCCAACCATGTCTGATTCAGATTCAGGTACAGCCATTCATCAGCAAAATTAACTGATTAATATACCTCATTCACATTAAAACTTCACAGAAAGCTAGGCACAGAGGCTCAAACCTGTAATTCTAGCTACTTGGAAGGCAAAGATGAGGGAATCAGAGTCTGAGGCCATCCTGGGTAAAAAGAGGTTTGCAAAACTCTTCATCTCAATCAGTGACTGGGAAGAATGGTGTGTGCCTATCATCCAGTGACACAGGGAAGCATTATTGGAGGGTTGTAGTCCAGGCAGGCCTGGGCATAAAGTGAGACTCTTTTTCAAAAAAAATAACAACATAAAATGAAACTGGGAGCATGGTGCAAATGGTAGAACACCTGGAAATATAAGGCTCTGAGTTTTCAAACGTTAGTACTGACAAAAGAAACGAAAGAAAAGATGAGCCTTGAGCATTAATTAGGAAATTAGATTCTACTATAATTACTAGACTACAAATTTATATGATGTATATACATTTATCATGTATATTGGTCCATATGTTAAACTTCTATTTTCCCTTTAGGTTGAAGAAGAGGATGAACTTGAATCTGGAGACCAAGAAGATGAGGATGAAGAAAATGAAGAGGTCAAGGACCAGGATAGTATCTAATTAAACTCTAGGAATGGTAGAGGTTGTCTTGTTACTTTGAAGACAGTTTGAAACAGTGCTTTGTTTCCCTCCACAGAAAATAAAGATTTAGAAAACAAGTGGAAACATTCACTAATAAGACTTTTGATGTATTTTTTTTAATGTTGCCACCCATGTTGAAAATGCTAAAACCTTTAACTTTATGTGGAACACATGTTTTATTTAAAGTCATGTGAAATGTCACAAATGCAATATACAAGGATCATCAGACACCAAAAATATACCATTTTAAGGCATGTGGTGGCAATGCTGTTTGCCTTCTTAGTTTGTTGGTTTACTTTTCGGAATTTGTGACTTTTAGTACTAACACATTTGATTGAATTGGAATCATTGTTTCTAAATTCAGTATTTGAGTTCTTGCTCATGATTTCCTTTTAAAGGGAGGAGTTTCCTTAAAGGCAATATAGCCTTGACTTTGTGTCTTCAGCCTTCCATCTGATGTGACTCCCAACATGAGCAAGATGGGGCAGTGTAGAGCAAGTGCCTTACCACTTGGTAGGGCTGCGTTGTGTACCTGTGAAGAGAAGGAACACTGACTTGGTGGAGAGGAGGATGGATATGAGCAACTGGAATTGTTGTTGGTTTTCTCTTTACTTTAAGCTCAATAAATAGTTAACAAATTATAAGTTGTCAGCTCATGCAGCTCAGATTTATCATTGTTAGATGACAATAAAACGTTCCTAGTTTTAAAAAGACCCAAACTATGATTTATATAATTTATTGGCATTTTTTGCTGAATAGGTTTAAGATAATAGATTTTTTAAAAGCAGATGAAGTGTCAAAAGTTTAATGTTTTCATAATAAAAATAGATATTATGTTCACTTAATCCCTGGTCATGGTTCTCTTTATGTTTGGACAAAGTATTTTGTTCTTTTTTTTGTCTTGTCTTTTTTTTTTCAGAGAGCTGATTGTTAACTTTTTTTTTTTTTTTGCTTTTTTTTAAATTGTGAAAATACTGTACAGAGAGGTTACAATTACATGGGCAAGATAACGAGTACATTTCTTATCAAGCATTGTAGCCTCCTCCTTTGTTTCCCCTTCCCATCCTCCCCCTACCCTCCCACCCAATCCTCCCCACCACCCTCACACCAAAGTTGTAAAGTTCGTTTTCAACATAATGACTTGTACATCTCATTGTTGGAATGGGTCCACCTGTATCCCTATTTAAACGATTTGTTTTTCCCCTTCCCTTCCACAAATTATACCGACATCAAATACAGTGAAAGCAGGGGTTATACTGTGGGGGAGGGACATACAAAGCAATGTCTTGTCTTTTTGATTTTTTTAATTCTTTATTTTTTATTAAGTGGTTGTTCAGAGATTACAGTTTGGTAAGTCAAGTTGTAAGTATAATGAATCTTCATTAATTCATCTTCATTTTCCCTCTCTCATCCCTACTCTCAAGTCACATAGATCAGTTTTTACATAATGTACGTTGAATATAATAATTGCATTTGCTCACCCTCCCTCCCTCCATTTGTTCAATGTGTTCCTCACTGCCCTTCCCCACAAACATGTTTCTACTTCCTGGTACTCATTTTGTTAAACAGTTCATTACTTGTTCAGAAGACTTACACTATTGGACTCCTTCCCTAAGTATGCCATCCTTTATTGTTTGTGTATAGATGCATAAAATGCTGTATATATTATAATATATGTTTTATTTGAGATCTAGCTTTCACATATGAAAGAAAAGGTGCTGATTGTCTCTGTGAGCCTGACTTACTTCACTTACCATAATTTTTTCTAGGTCCATCCATTCCCCATCAAAAAGCCAGAAGGGAAGCTGCAGCTCAAGAGGTAGAGTACCAGTCTAGAGTGAAACAGCTTAAAGGACACACACACACACACACACACACACACACACACACACACACACACACACACACACACACACACACACACACACACACACACACACACACACACACACACACACACACACACACACACACACACACACACACACACACACACACACACACACACACACACACACACACACACACACACACACACACACACACACACAGAGTTTATTAGACTTGGCCAGAAAACCACTCAGACATCCAGGTACAAAGAACAAAGAAAAGGTTTATTGCTGGTAAAGGGACCAGCAAGACCCCTTCTCACAAGACAGGAGTGAGAAGCAGTGCCAGCTCTTGTCTGAGGTGACCTATATAACCTACTGAGGCCAGGAGGGGCTAGAAGGGAATAGGAGGTGGAGACCCCAGTGTGGACGTGTGGGCCAGGGGCTTCATCATGGCGGACTAGGATTTATGGCTGCTGCCCAAGAAGTGGGTAGATAAGGGGTTCTGCAGCTGCCCCGACTTGAAGGTCACTCTAAGGGGCTCTTGCTGCCTTATATGGTGGTAGCAGCCCCAGAGGCTGATTATTTACTGCCTTTGCTAAATGGGCCTAGTGTTGTCCAGGAAAGGAGCATGCTAAGCTATGAGAAGGTAGCTTAGTGGGCTCACACACACACACACACACACACACACACACACACACACACACACACACACACACACACACACACACACACACACCGTTCACATTACAGTGCAATCACTTTACTCCATCTCCATAACCTTTTAATTTCCCACTGAAATCCCGACTTGCAAAGCAAATCTCTGGGTGTGGTAAAGATACCCATGGTTTACAGTATGGTCAGACTCTATGCTAAGTATGTACTATGTCTCATCCTACCTAATCTCTCAGCAAAGGAAGCATAGCCCACAGAGACCACTGTACAGGGAAACAGGTGTTTTCCTCAGAGTAGCACAGGGTAGACTGGAGGTGATGTGGGGTCTGCCATTCTAGATTGCATCCTTTACCCCTATGCACTTCCTCTCTGCACAGCAACATCCCATTCACCTGTCTTGGATCTGATAATCATCATCATCATCATCATCATCTTAGGAAGAAAGATGGCTGGAGAGATGAAGCAAAATAAGATCCCTACTACAAACAGATCTTTCTTCCTGTGGCTTTAATAAAGCTGATGTGTCTAGTAAAAAGACTTGAGGAAACGGGGACTCTACTTTTGAAACTGGAATTTTAGACCTAGGTCCAACTTCTAAATTCCGTATGTCAGGTTCAGCCACTAGAGCCTATGTGCCAAATAAAGAGATAGGATGAGAGGCAGAGAATGGAGATTTATTACATGACAGCTGTTGTGAACACAGGACCTGCTGGTGTCCAAAAATGAATAGACATACACAAGATATAGATTTTGCCAATGCATCTTAGTTTTGCGCAAAACAGTTGCACTCCAACACTCTCCCCAGTTCTAGGCACACACCCCAAGTGGAATGGTCCACTTGGTTTTTATCCCAATCCAAGTTGTGATGCTGTTCTTTCTCCTTATTACTAAGGAATCAGTCTTCCTCCTCTTCCCCCTCTTCTTCCTCCTCCTCCCCCTTTTCTTCCTCTTCCCCTCCCTCCTTCTCTTCTTCCTCCTCTTCCTCCTTCTTCTCCCTCCTTCTCCTTCTTTTTGTCATTACTTGTGGAGCTTGAACTCAGGGCCTGGGTACTGTTCTTGAGCACTTTCACTCAAGGCTAGCATTCTACCACTTTGAACCACACTTCCTGTTTTCTGGTGGTTCATTGGAGATAAGAGTCTCATGAACTTTCCTGCCCAGACTTTGAACTTCCATCCTCAGATCTCAGCCTCTTGAGTAGCTAGATTACAGGTGTGAGCCATCAGCCCTGGACCAGGCTTACAATTTCTTTACCATTGGTTAACAGGGTGATAAAGGAAGTTAGACCCCATCAGTGGAAGGCTGTTATCTTTGGAGGCAAAGGTACACATTTTTCCTGTCAAGATGATGGGGGAATTGGACTGGGAATGGGGCTGCTAATGGAGGAGGTTGGTAAAGTCAATACAAAGTTTCCACTCAAGGAGGAGATAATGGGGTTCTAGTTTTTAACTCCTTCGGTAAGGACTCATATACTTGACATGGCTGGCCAATCACAAACAACACAGATGATAGTTATGATTGAAGTCAAGAAGCACAACATTCCAGATAATATCAGTTCTGGAACGTATCAGTATAGAATGAGAATGGTGATTTGTTTCAAGATTGTGTTTTCTCATCCAGCCATGGAAGACAGTACATCTTCAGCCATCTCCATTTAGCTGTCACTAGCCTTAGGTTATATAGGGAGGATTAAGGAGACATGCAGTTTGAACAGTCCCAAGTCACAAGTGTGTTCAGAGGTGGTCAGAGGTGTCTCCAGTGGTCTAACAGTCCACCCAGGACTCGTCAGGTTGGCATTGGTTGAGGCCTGTTAAAATAGGAAGAGTCATTGAGCTGGGTGCTGGCTCACATCTAAAACTCTAGCAGCTCAGGAGACTGAGAGCTGAGGATCGAGGCAGCTCAGGCAGAAAAAGTCTGTGAGACTCTTTTTATTATATTTTTTTAATTGTAAAAATACTGTACAGAGGGGGTGTCTGTGAGACTGTTTATCTCCAATTAACCAGCATAAGGCTGGAGGTGGAAGTATGGCGTAAGGGGTAGAGCAAAAAAGTCCAGTAAAAGTTCAAGTCCCAGTGCCAGCACCTGGATTCCAAGATGACTGTAGGAGAGAATAGCTTGGGACAAAGGACATAGATACAACATGGAGGAATCTGAGGTGCCTAGCCTTTATTGTGCTCCCAGTTTGTAGGCTGGAATAAGGAGTCAATGTTTCCCATTAACAACAACAACAACAACAGCTCTTAAACTTTGACAGTATTGTTTATTGTTTTTGTCTCACTAGAAACTTCATTCTCTTAAACAACTTTCTTTCCTTCTTTATATGCATTTCAACTGAACCTTTTTCTCTATTTTCAGACAGGGAGTGTCAGCCCAATGAGCCCTTCCCATAGCTTAGTCCACTCCTTCCCCTCTCCATAGCTTAGCATGCTCCCTTCCTAGACAACACTAGGCCCATGTAGTAAAGGCAGTAAATAATCAGCCTCCAACCCCCTTTACCTTGGGATGGCACTTCTCTGGGGCAGCTACCACCATATAAGGCAACAAGAGCCCCTTAGAGTGACCTTCAGGTCTGGGCAGTTGCAGGACCCCTTATCTATTACTTGGGCAGCAGCCATAAACCCTAGTCCGCCATGATGAAGCCCCTGGCCCACATGTCCACACCGGGGTCTCCACCTCTATACCTTTCTAGCCCCTCTTAGCCTCAGTAGGTTATATAGGTCACCTCAGACAATAGACGGCACTGCTTCTCACTCCTGTCTTGTGAGAAGAGGTCTTGCTGGTCCCTTTACTAGCAATAAACCTTTCCTTTGTTCTTTGTACCAGGATGTCTGAGTGGTTTTCTGGCCAAGTCTAGCAAACTCTAACAGGGAGATCAAACAGGAAGCTGCTGCACTGGGGTCAGACCTGAGTGGAATGGCCTGGCCACGCTCTCGGCTCAACCAGAGCTCAAGCCCCAGGGCTGAGCATGACTCAGAGGTCAAGCTCCAGAAACTCTGACTGGAATGTGACTCCCGAAGCCTGGCTGAACTCCCTGATTCACAGCTGAAACTGGGAAGTTTACAAAGCCTTGTATAATCACAAAGATAAATCCCCTAGAAGGAAGAACAAATACACTGGAAAATTCCACTGGAGGTCTCTGGGCTTTCCTCAGTCAAGTCAATAAATGAGAAGTCTGCTGTGATAAGCAGGCTGCTTAGAGCATGTGGAGCCTGTCCTTCCAGAATCAACACCCACAGGAGACCCTGGGCATTAAAAGTTGTTTAAGAAGTACATAAACCAAGGTACATAAACTAATGACCTTAGGATCAAAGGCTCTGAGTTTTGAGGGTGTGTGTGTGTGTATGTGTGTGTGTGTATGTGTGTCCGCATGCACGCGTACGTTCCAGTCTGTCTGCCAATAAAAAGACTTTAACTCAAGGCCTGGTACTGTTCTGTAGTACTGTCCCTTTTTTGCTCAAGGCTGGTGCTCTACCATTTGAGATACACCTCCACTTCTGGCTTTTTGGCAGCTAATGAGTGATAAGAGTCTCACCATCTCTCCTGTCCAGGCTGGCTTCAAATTACACTGGCTTTGAACCACAATCTTCAGATCTCAGCCTGAAGTAGCTAGGATTATAGATGTGAGCCACTAGTTTCTGATAGGCTCAGGTATTTTTTTTTTTTTTTTTTTTTTTTTTTTGTCGGCCGTGGGGCTTGAACTCTGGGCCTGGGCGCTGTCCCTCAGCTCTTCAGCTCAAGGCGAGCGCTCTACCACTTGAGCTACAGCACCACTTCCGGTTTTCTGGTGGTTTATTGGAGATAGGAGTCTCACGGTCTCTCCTGCCCGGGCTGGCTTTGAACCGTGATCCTCAGATCTCAGCCTCCTGAGTAGCTAGGATTACAGGCGTGTGGCTCAGGTATTTTTAATTGTGCCTATAATTATGAACCACTGAATTAGGCGATGTGGGGCAAATTTATTTATTTTTTCTTTTTTTTTTTTTGCTGGTTGTGGGGCCTGAACTCTGGGCCTGGGCGCTGTCCCTCAGCTCTTCAGCTCAAGGCTAGGGCCTTACCACTTGAGCCACAGCACTACTTCCGGCTTTTTCTGCTTATGTGGTGCTGAGGAATCGAACCCAGGGCCTCATGCATGCAAGGCAAGCGCTCTACCACTGAGCCACCTTCCCAGCCCTCAAGTTAAGTTTTATTTTAAGCAAGGTTAAGGTCACTCCAAAGGTCACTCCATCTGTTTGGGGATTCCTGAGGCCTCTTTTCCATTTTACTTTACCTTAATAGGTCTCCTCATGACATCCCTGGCAAATGTTATGCCCATTTTACAGAAAGGAAAGTCAGGCTCAATGAGAAGAGGTGCTTTTCCACTCAAATCCAGCAAAACCAATGCATGACTGTTTAATACCAGTCTACTTACAAATCTGTCAACAGGTAGGTTCTCACCTGGCTCCAGGTGTGACACGAGAAAGCTGGTTGACTGCTTGCTTTGGCAGGCATAGTACTTATTCCTCCCCCTTTACACTGACATATAATTAAATAAAAATGTTTATTACAGGATAATTCAAATAGAAAAATTAATTAATCCTTCTGGAAGCATCACCAAGCTTCAAGAATGATCACATCAGGGCCAGCCTGGATTTGTTCACACCTACCCACTGGACCCTATTTTGAAAGAAATCCCAGTAAATATTTCAGTATCTAGAAACTTAAGAAATAACCTCAAGTCATTTCCATGCCTGCATTTCTTTGGTGGTCTAAAAAGGAAACAACTGCCAGGTACTGGTGGCTCATGCCTATAATCCTAGCTGCACTGGAGGCTGAGGATCGAGATTCAAAGCCAGCCCAGGCAGGAGAGTCCTTGAAACTCTTATCTCCAATAAACTACCAGAAAAGCGGAAGTGGCTCTGTGGCTTAAGTGGTAAGAGCTCTAGCTTTGAGCTGAAGAGCTGAGGGACAACACTCAGGCCCAGAGTTCAAGCCCTACGACTGACCAAAAAAAAGAAAAAGAGGGCTGGGAAGGTGGCTCAGTGGTAGAGCACTTGCCTTGCATGCATGAGGCCCTGGGTTCGATTCCTCAGCACCACATAAGCAAAAAGAAAAAAGCCAGAAGTGGCGCTGTGGCTCAAGTGGTAGAGCGCTAGCTTTGAGCTGAAGAGCTGAGGGACAGTGCCCAGGCCCAGAGTTCAGGCCCATGACCAGACCCCCCCCCCCCAAAAAAAAAAAAAAGAAAAAGAAAAAAAGATAACAACTGCTTCTCTGATTAGAGATCTAAATAAGTCCCATATGTTAAAATTAGTCATACTAGGGCTGGGAAGGTGGCTCAGTGGTAGAGTGCTTGCCTTGTATGCATGAGGCTCTGGGTTCGACTCCTTAGCAACACATAAGCAGAAAAAGCCAGAAGTAGCGCTATGGCTCGAGTGGTAGAGCACTAGCCTTGAGCTGAGGAGGTGAGGGACAGCGCCCAGGCCCAGAGTTCTGGCCCCAGGACCTGCCAAAAAAAAAAAAATTAGTCATACTAGGTCTTGAACCTAGAGCCTTGTACTTGGCTTGTTTGTGATCATGGCTGGTGATCAACCACTTGAGCCATACCTCTAGTTCAGCATTTTGCTGGTTAATTTGAGATGGTATCTCGCAGGCTTTTCTGCTGTACTGTTTTTTTTTTTTTTTTTTTTTTTTTTTTTTGTCGGTCGTGGGGCTTGAACTCTGGGCCTGAGCGCTGTCCCTCAGCTCTTCAGCTCAAGGCGAGCGCTCTACCACTTGAGCTACATCGCCACTTCCAGTTTTCTGGTGGTTTATTGGAGATAGGAGTCTCACAGTCTCTCCTGCCCGGGCTGGCTTTGAACCTCGATCCTCAGATCTCAGCCTCCTGAGTAGCTAGGATTACAGGCTTGAGCCACCAGCGCCCGGCTTGCTGTACTGTTTTGTTTACACCTTGATCCTCCAGGTTCCAAGCTACTGAGTAGCTAGGATTACAGGTGTGAACCACTGGCACTTGGCTTAAGCTTTTTTTAAATCTGTATTTTTTGTTTCCTCTCTTTTTGCTTATCTCCTTGTAATTCATTTGTTGAAGAAACCAATTCATTTGTCCCATTGTGTCCCCCAAGTCTGTCTTGTAGTGTCTGGAACATCCTGATACTATTTAACACATGGCTTTGGGCTATATTACGTTTACAATTTTAGGAGATCCAGAAACTGGTTTAGATTTGGGTTTTATTTATGTATTTATTTACATGTTTATGCATGTATTTTATTTTTCCTTTTTTATATCTTTATTGTAAAGATGATGAACAGGGGGTTACAGTTACATAAGTAAGATAATAAATATATTTGTGTGTGTGTGTGTGTGTGTGTCATGGGACCTGAACTCTGGGCCTGGGTGCTGTCTCTCTGTTCTTGAGCTCAAGGCTAGCGCTCTACTGCTTGAGCTGGTGGATTATTGGAAATAAGAGTCTCCTGGTCTTTCCTGCCCAGCTGGCTTTAAACAATGATCCTCAAATGTGTCTCCTGAATAGCTCGAATTACAGGTGTGAGCTACCAGCACCCATCCATCCATTTCTTTTTTAAACATTGTTATCCCCTTCATCATTTTCTTTTTTTCAGGGGGTGTGGATAGGGAAGGAGGAAGTGGATCATGGGCCTTGAATTCTGGGCATGACGATGTCCCTCAGCTCTTCAGCTCAAGGCAAGTGCTCTTCTATGTGAGCCACAGCAACACTTCTGGTTTTCTGGTGGTTAACTGGAGATAAGAGTCTCTCAGACGGGGCTGGGAAGGTGGCTCAGTGGTAGAGCACTTGCCTTGCATGCCTGAGGCCCTGGGTTCGATTCCTCAGCACCACATAAGAAAAAAGAAAAAAGCCGGAAGTGGCGCTGTGGCTCAAGTGGTAGAGGGCTAGCCTTGAGCTGAAGAGCTGAGGGACAGCCCCCAGGCCCAGAGTTCAGGCCCCACGACCGGATCAAAAAAAAAAAAAAGAGTCTCTTGGACTTTCCTGGTTTTGAACGGTGATCCTAAAGTCTCAGCCTCCTGGGTAGCTAGGATTACAGTCATGAGCCACTGGTGCCCAGCCCCTTCCTCATTTTCTCCCATTTACTTACTTACTTACTTAATTAATTTATCTATTTATTTATTTTGGTCAGTGGTGGGGCTAGAACTCTAGGCTTGAGCGATGTCCCTGAACTCTTCAGCTCAAGGCCAGCACTCTATCACTTGAGCCACAGTGCCACTTCCCGGCCTTTTCTGTTTATGTGATGCTGAGGTATTGAACCCAGGGCCTCATGCATGGGAGGCAAGCATTCTACCGCTGAGCCACCTTCCCAGCCTCAACTTTATTTTTAAAACCCTTCCTAGGTGCTAGAAAAGTGCAAGATGAAGGAAGACATTTTGGAAACAAAACTGAGGATCAACATTAGGCAATTAATATAGGTAAACTCATGACCTTGAATTAAGAAGTGACCTGAATGGCATGAATATGTTGTGCTATGGGTCTGCTGGAAGGATCTCTTTTCTAATTCTGGTCCAGGGTTAGACTTTCTGGGATAAGTTAGATGTTCTTGCCTCCATCTCATATTGGTGGTGAGTGTGTGTGTGTGTGTGTGTGTGTGTGTGTGTGTGTGTGTGTGTGTGTGTGTGTGTGTGTGTGTGTGTTTGGTGGTATTGGGTCCTTCTTGAATTCAAGGCCTTGCATAAATATATGTTCTACCACCCACTTCAGCTTTAGCAGATGTTTTTCAGATAGAGTCTTACATTTTTTTTTTTTGTCCAACATCAGCCTCAGTCAGCAATTCTCCCAGCCCGCCCTCCTGTAGCTAGGATTAGAGGGACTGATTACAACTGAATTTGTTGAGATGTAGAGGAAAGGGCTCACCATTTTTTTTGCCTGAGCTGGCTTTTTTTTTTTTTTTTTTTTGTCGGTCGTGGGGCTTGAACTCTGGGCCTGGGCGCTGTCCCTCAGCTCTTCAGCTCAAGGCGAGCGCTCTACCACTTGAGCTACAGCGCCACTTCCGGTTTTCTGGTGGTTTATTGGAGATAGGAGTCTCACGGTCTCTCCTGCCCGGGCTGGCTTTGAACCGTGATCCTCAGATCTCAGCCTCCTGAGTAGCTAGGATTACAGGCGTGAGCCACCAGCGCCCGGCGCCTGAGCTGGCTTTGAACTGCCGTTTCCACCTCTGCCTTCCAAGTATGTGGAAAGCTACCACTTTCAGCTATACTGCTCCTTTTCTTGATTCATGCCACTTGGTGGTAGCACAGGTAGGTGTTCTAAGGGTCTCTTCCCCAGAAGTTAATGTTTTCCTGTGACCCTACAAAATCAGTTTCTAGTTACTTGTTTGTACCTTCTAGCCACTATTGTAAGACATAGAGTGACATCTAGTGGCTTCCAAATGGCATTTTTACTGAAGGTTAGTGACTGTGTGTGTGTGTGTGTGTGTGTGTGTGTGTGTGTAAGGAACATCAAACTGGCTTAGTTTTTTTTTTTTTTTTTTTTTTTTTGGGGGGGGGGTCCGGCCATGGGCCTGAACTCTGGGCCTGGGCGCTGTCTCTCAGCTCTTCAGCTCAAGGCTAGCACTCTACCACTCGAGCCACAGCACCACTTCCGGCTTTTTTTCCTGCTTAAATAGTGCTGAGGAATCGAACCCAGGGCCTCAGGCATGCAAGGCAAACGCTCTACCACTGAGCCACCTTCCCAGCCCTGGCTTAGTTTTTAAATATGTGTTTTTATTGCTTTTTTCCTTATAAAAGTAACTAATGATCATAAGAGAAACTTCTAAAGATACTGAAGATTAATATCCTTGTTGATTAGGGTTGTTTCCAAAATTTCACTCAATCCCGATGCATTATTTGAATAGAAAGTAGAAGTCTTACCTCAACCCCAAGGCTAAGCATATCCACAACTAGTAATAGACCTTTCTTCTAAATGGCTGCATAGTATTCCATATGGTGGGAAGAAGAAAATTTATTCAATCCATTCATCAAATACAATTGAAGCAAACCACAGGACCCTAGCATGGCTGCAAAATAATGGTGCCACATAGTCTGCAAGTTCTTTGTACCTCATTTTCCCTAGATTACAAATAAAACGAGGTAGTGGAGAGACTTTTGGATACTGATCAATGAAAAACCTATTAAAATACCATGAACACACTTGGAAGTATCTTTAGCAGATTCAGATATGATCCCAAAGTTGTGAGTTTATAGCAAAATTGATATGCTTGGTCTTGAAAAGCAATCTGGCAGTATCTATGGAGCCATAAAAAGGTCACACTTTAAATGTGAACTTGACTGGGTCACCAGGTGCCCCGATACTTGGTTAAACTACTTGTAAGTGTGTCTTTGAGGTTGTTTCTAGAGGAGATGAACATTAGAATCAGTAGATGAAGTAAAGCAGATTGTCCTTTCTGAGGTTTTTAGGCCTCTCGGGATCTGTTGCTGACTGACTCTGAGCTGGGCTACAGGCCTTTCTTCTACTCAGACATGGGAGCTGACCTTAGACCACTGGCCCACCTTGTTCTCAGGCTTTATGACTTGGCCTGGCTCTCCTGATTCTGCTACTTGATGACTGAAAATATCTTCTTAGTTTCCATAACCACACAAGTCAATTCCTTAGCATAAAACTGACTCCTATCTGTGTTTACTATATTGCCTATTGTCTCTGTTTCTCTGGATAACCCAGACTCATACAGTACCCCATGACAGTACCCCTGAGATTTTTATATATATCAGGGACTAGTGTCTAACGCCTATATTCCTATCTACTTGGGAGGCAGAAATCAGGAGGATTGACATTTAAAGCTAGTCTGGGCAAAAACGTTTGCAAGACCTCTGAACAGAAAAGCTAGGCATGGTGACATGTGGCTGTTATTGAAGCTACAATGAGAAGTGTAAATAAGAGGATCACAGTCCAGGTAGACACAAGAGTTTGAAAATGCAAAATCCCCAACTCAAAAATAACCAGAGCTATAAGGGTTGGAGGTGAGGCTCAAGTGGTAGAATGCCTGCCTGGCTAGCAAGTGTGAAGCAGTCACAGTATTGCCAAACAAACAAATCCTAAGTTGTATACATGGTTACTAACCATAGTGTTATTTACAATAACGAAAACTGGAAACAACACACATGTTTAACAACTGGGAAGCTGAATAGATATGCTGCATCTATTTGAAAGAAAATTACCCAGGCATTAAATGAATAATTTTGAATACTAGCAACATGGGAAAACACTTAGAAACTGATATAAATTTATTTAAACAAGAGCATTAAATTATACAAGCATATACCACAAGTGCTACACTGTAAATAATGTGTTATAAAATTATACATGATTTTTTCTTTTCTGTCATAGGACTTGAGCTCTGGGTCTGGGCGCTGTCCCTCAGCTCTTCAGCTCAAGGCTGGCACTCTACCTCTTGAGGCACAGCTCAAGTTTTCTGGTGGTTTATTGGAGATAAGAGTCTCAGGTACTTTCCTGCCTGGCTGGCTTTGAACTGTGATTCTCAGATCTCAGCCTCCTGAGTAGCTAGGATTACAGGTGTGAGCCCCCCAGTGACCGGCTTACTTATGATTTTTAAAACTTCCTTTTACCAGCATGCCATATTTCAAAAAATAAAAGACATAAAATAAAAACAACAAAAAGCTTGAATTATCAGTAGTTTTAAAAACTAGAACCCACTTCAGAATTTAAAAAATATTGGTAGGGCATTGGTGTTTAATTATCTAGCTACTCAGGAGGCTGAGGTCTAAGGACTGGGATTTGAAGTCAGCCTAAATAGGAAAGTTCATGAGAATTTTATCTCCAATTTTTTTTTGGGGGGGGGTCCGGTCGTGGGGCCTGAACTCTGGGCCTGGGCGCTTCAGCTCAAGGCTAGCGCTCTACCACTTGAGCCACAGCACCACTTCCGGCTTTTTTCTTTTTGCTTATGTGGTGCTGAGGAATCGAACCCAGGGCCTCAGGCATGCAAGGCAAGCGCTCTACCACTGAGCCACCTTCCCAGCCCTCTTATCTCCAATTAGCCAGCAAAAAGGTGGAAGTGGAAGAGTGGCTCAAATGGTAGAACACTAGCCTTGAGTGAAAAATCTAAGGGACTGTGCTCAGGCCTCAGTTCAAGTCCCCGTACTGGCATGCACACATGAAAATGTACCTGAGTTCTGTTTTGTGAAGATTCTGAAATGGAGCCAGAGTAATCACACGCGCGTGCGCGCGCGCGCACACACACACACACACACACACACACACACACACACACACACACACACACACACACACACACACACACACACCATACCCAAATACGGAGGTGATTCTGATGCATGCTGGCAGGCCAATTCTCAGGATGGAGTTCCACATCTTTGCAGAACAGTAAGCTGGGCCTGACCTAGGAGGCACGGTAAGCAATGAAGACTGGGCCATTCTCAGCATGCATTTGGACAGCTGCGGTCACTGTCATCCCTGTCTGAGGACAGTGGGCAGTCTGAGGCGCTGCCCTCAGAGCGGGATTGCTCCACCAGGCGGAAAGCTTCCAGGAACTCATTGATGTCAATGTGGCCGTCCTTGTTGAAATCGATGCTCCGGGCAAGGTCACAGATACAGTCATCTGGGATGTGGACGTTCATGTGGGAGCTGAACAGCTTCCACGTCTGTCTGAACTCATCCAGGGAGATGAATCCTTACAGAGGGCCGGGGAGAGGTCACATCAGTGAAGCTGTCCAGCTATCAGCATTCTGACATGTTACAAGGGCACCTGCTCCCTCCCTAGTAAGCACACAGACCCCTGTGGTCTTGTAGCTAGTATAAACTCCCTGAGGACCACAGGAAATCACTGATTCATGAGATGTTCTCATGAAGATATTCACCAGTGGTTCTCAGCTGGGAGCAATTTGGAGGTATCCTGAGACATTTCTCATTGTGAGAGTGAAGTAGTATAGGACAAGGATACTGCAAAACATGCTGATGCATAAGTACTTTTTCAAATGAATTATCCAGTCCAAATGTCAATAGTGCCATTACAGAGAAGCCCTGCATTCAAACATCCTCATTTATAAAACGTGTTTTAAGCCAGGTACTGGTGGCTCATGCTTATAATCCTAACCACGCAGGAGGCTGACATATGGAAGATCATCGTTCAAAAAGCCCAATCAGAGTAGTCTGTGAGACTCCATCTCCAACTAACCAGCAAAATGCTATACTGGAAGTGTATTCAAGGGATAGAGCTCCAGCTATATGCAAGAAAGTTGAGCAGGTATGCTCATGGGGAAGGATTGGGAATGGGGGGATTGTTAATGAATATGGGGCTTCTTCTGGAGGTCATGAAGTTGTAAAACTAATTACTGTTGATGGTGATATAATCTTCTGAACATATTAGAAACCACTGAAATGTGTACTTCAAATACATGAATTATATGCTATACTTTTAAAAAGTAGTTTTGGGACTGGGCACCGGTGGATCACACCTGCTATCCTCAGAAGGCTAAAGATCAGGGCTGGGAAGAGTGGTAGAGCGCTTGCCTTGCACACATGAGGCCCTGGGTACGATTCCTCAGCACCACATAAGCAGAAAAAGTCGGAAGTGGCTCACGTGGTAGAGGGCTAGTCTTGAGCTGAAGAGGTGAGGGACAGTGCCCAGGCCCAGAGTTCAGGCCCCATGACAGGCAAAAAAAAAAAAAAAAAAGAAGGCTGAGGATCACAGTTCAAAGCCAGCCTGGTCAGCAAAGTCTGTGAGACTTTTTTTTTTTTTGGTCCGGTCGTGGGGCCTGAACTCTGGGCCTGGGTGCGGTCCCTCAGCTCTTCAGCTCAAGGCTAGCACTCTACCACTTGAGCCACAGCACCACTTCCGGCTTTTTTCTTATGTGGTGCTGAGGAATCGAACCCAGGGCCTTGAGCATGCAAAGGCAAGTGCTCTACCACTGAGCCACCTTCCCAGCCCCAAGTCTGTGAGACTCTTATCTCCAATTAACCACCAGAAAACTGGAAGTGATGTTATGACTCAAGTGGTAGAGTGCTTGCCTTGAGCTGAAGAGCTCAGGGATGGCACCCAGGCCCAGAGTTCAAGACCCATGACCCACAAAAAACAATTATTCATGAAAAGTCTTTGAACCACAGTGTAAAAGGCAACAGTAAGAGGGTGTATAAGAACTTCCTGCAAGTTTTGTAACCTCCTACAAATCTCTAATGATTTCAAAATTGCAAGTTTTAGAGCTGGAGGTTTAGCTCAGCAGTAGAGCTCATGCTAAGCAAGCATAAAGTCTTTGGCTCAAACCTCAATACCACCAAAAAAAAAAAAAAGGTTAAAAAATACTTTAGGAAGTGAGTTTACCAAAAGCCTTTCTATTCTAGCATTTTTTTTTTTTTTTTTGCCAGTCATGGGGCTTAAACAGGGCCTGGACACTGTCCCTGAGCTTCTTTTGCTCAGAATAGCACTCTACTACTTGAGCCACTGTGCCACATTTGGCTTTTTCTGTTTATGTGGTACTAAGGAATCAAACCAGGGCTTCATGCTTGCTAGGCAAGCACTCACTAAGCCACATTCCCAGCCCTATTCTAGCATTTTTTATTACTTAGCATGACAGGCCTTCTCTCTCTCTCTCTCTCTCTCTCTCTCTCTCTCTCTCTCTCTCTCTCTCTCTTCTTCCATCTATCCATCCTTCCTTCCTTCCTTCCGTCCATCTGTCTGTCTTTCTATTTTTGTGATAGTCCTGGGGACTGTCACAAACTCGGGGACTGTCACAAACTCAGGGCCTGGGAGCTATCTCTGAGCTCTTTTGCTCAATGCTAGTGCTCTATTCCTTAGCCCTTGCTCCACTTCCAGCTTTTTGGCAGTGAATTGGAGTTAAGACTCTCACAGACTTTCCTGCCAAGGCTGGCCTTAAACTGAAATCCTCAGTCCTCAGCCTCCTGAGTAGCTGGGGTTACACACATGAGCAAGTGGCACTTGGAACTTTGCGACAATCTTTAATGAAATTATAATGTATATCACATCTTTTAATAATTATTGTTCCTGTAGGAAGCTCTTTCTAAATGGTATTTGTATGTTTTGAGTCCCAGCATGCTGACTCTGACCTTCTGGGTTCAAGCAATCCTCCTGACTCACCTCTTGAGTTGCGACATAGGCTTTATATCACTCACGTACTTTTCTAGTGTCTGCCATTTATAAGCTATGATACTATTTACTTGGTTCACATAACTGCTTGAGGAGAGAAAAGTCAGGATGAACATGGAAGGTACTAAAGTATTCAAGGGAAAGTATTTGTTGTCCGGTACTAAAGTATTCAAGGGAAAGTATTTGTTGTCCATCAAAGGGGATAGAACATTAGCGCAGTACCTGAATGATCGCTGTCTATTATCCTAAAAATCGTCTCCAGATTTGATCGGTTTCGATATAGTATTTCCAGCAAACTGGACTGTATGTTCTGTAAAGGGGGAAAAAAGTATCTTATTTTGCTTCTATGTCTTATGTTTAGGCTTAGTTTAATATATAATTAACACCCAGTTAGTTATCACAACCACACATTTGTGGGGGGGGGGGAAATAAACCCTGAAGGTATTTTATCCTCTCTTCTTTCTTCAATTTCTTTAGCCTACTAAATAGTTTAGTCATGTATAAAGGACATAGCTCAGAATGAAAATGATCTTAAACTGATATAATAGTTTCAGATAGTCAGCTCTTCATATCCATGAGTTCCGCATCCATGAGTTCAATCAATTGAAGATAAAAATTGGTGAGGAGATGTGTGTGTAGTGAATATTTACACACTTCTTCCCTACACACTACACTGTAACAGTTATTTAGATTGCATTAGGTATCATGAGCAATCTAGGAACAATTTAAAGTACACAGGAAGAACTAAGTGCTGGTGGCTCATGCTTGTAATTCTAGTTACTCAGGAGGATGAAATCTGAGGATCTCAGTTTGAAGCAAGCGCAGGCAGACAAATCTGAGAGACTCTTATCTTCAATTAACCAGCAAAAATCAGAGGTAGAGGTATAGCTCAAGTGCTAGATCACCAGCCTTGAATGAAAAAGACAAGCAAGAATACAAGGTCCTGAGTTCAAGCCCCAGTGTTGACACACAGAAAGCACACAGGAGGATATGTATAGTCTACATGCAAATCTGGTGCTATTGTACATAAGGAACTTGAATTTTGGTAGCCCTAAGGGGTCCTGGAACCAACTCCCTACAGATTCTGAGAGATGCATGTATTCTAAAAAGCACTGCATTGTGTATGTTAACTTATATGATGTGTGAATTACATTGAAATAAAGCTATTTTTTAAGTATCTAATGCAAGAACCCATCCATATTGCATAGTCAGTAAATATTTGTTGGCTGGTTTTCAAGTAAGGAAGGAAACATGGTATCAAGGAAACAAAATCAGACGGATTTGAGCTTTTTTTTGTTTGGTTTGTGCTAGAGATTGAGCTCAGGGCCTTACACATTGCTAAGTAATGCTCTATCACTGAGGTACACCTTCAGCCCAGACCAGAGTTTGAGTCACAGCTTAGAGTTCTATGACCCCAGAGAAATTACTTAACCTCTTGTCCTCCTAGGGCAAACAGAGCAGATAATACCTGCCTCTTAGGTGGTTTTGAGGATTAACTGAGATAATGCATGTATTATCGGTTAACATAAAGTCTAACATAAACAAATATAACAAATAGCTTGGCGCCAGTAGCTCAGACATATAATCCTAGCTATTTAGGAGGTAGGATGGGGAGGATTATAGTTTGAGACTAGCCCAGACACAAAGTTCACGAGATCTCATCTTCATCTTATCTACTTATTTTCATTTTATGTCTGTGTTTTACTGGGGCTTGAACTCTGGGCTTTGCCCTACTACTTGAGCCACGCTTCTAGTATGCATTTTGCTAGTTAACTGGAGATGAAGTCTCAAGAACTTTTCTGCCCAGGCTGGCTTTGAATCACCATCTCTGCTTCTCTTTCTTCTGAGTAGCTAGGATTACAGTTATGAGCAACCAACATCTAGCTTTCATGTTTTACTTTTTTTAAAAAAAATGTATCTTTTAAATAAGAGAATTGAATTCAGAGGCTCACGCTTGCTTGGCCACTGCTGTATTGCTTGAATTATGTATGCCTCCAGCCCTCAAGATTCTATCTCAATGAATAGCTCTATAAATAGGAGATGGTCCTTTAGGTTAGTCCAGGCAAAAGCGAGCTTTTATCTGAAAAATAACCAGAGCAAAAGGGGCTGGAGATGTGGTGGAAGCAGTAGAGCACCTAGCAAGTAAGATTGAAGCCCTGAGTTCAATCCCCAATACTGCCTTCCCTTGCCCTTACCACCCCCTCACCTCCAACCGCCCCACCAAAAAAAAGTCATACAACAGGTAGTTGCTCTAGTTCCCCACCCACCCTGCCTTTGGGTCTTAAGTGGTTGCTGTCTGTAAAGGTTTCATAGGCCAGCACGGCTTCTCTTCTGCCATTACCTCTCGGCTCAGTTGCTCTTTGGCCAAGTCCTCCAGCCAGGTCTTGTACTCCAGTGCGTTATCTGTTGAGCTGCTCACCAGTTGTGGTCTCAGCATCCTCCAGGGCAGGCCCAGGCGCAGCACGGACTCCACCGCTGCTGCCCAGTCACTCAGGGTGATGAAGCCTACAGGAAATAACTCGCCTGTTGACTAGTCACCTAAGAGTCTGCTTTCCTTTACAGGACAGGTAAACACATAGGTGCATGCATTTTGTTATTCTTGTTGTTGTAGTTCTGTGTGTGTGTGTGTGCTGGTTCTGGGACTTGAAGTCAAGGCCTCACATTCTTGCATGGTTGTTTTTTCTCTCTTTCTCAAGGCTGGCGCTCTATCACTTGAGCCATACCAGCTTTCTGCTGGCTAACTGGTGGGAGATCAGAGTCTCAAGTACTTACGGCCTGAGCTATCTTCAAACCACAATCCTCAGATCTCAGTATCCTGAGTAGCTAGAATGACAAGCGTGAGCCACCCAGCTCCATTACTGCTATTTTTTATTTATTTATTTTTTGGGGGGTCCCGCCATGGGGCCTGAACTCTGGGCCTGGGCACTGTCCCTCAGCTCTTCAGCTCAAGGTTAACACTCTACCACTTGAGCCACAGCACCACTTCCGGCTTTTTTCTTTTTGCTTCTGTGGTGCTGAGGAATCAAACCCAGGGCTTCATGCATGCAAGGCAAGCGCTCTACCACTGAGCCACCTTCCCAGCCCTTCTGCTATTTTTTAAAAGTATATTTTTATTTTTGGTGCTGGTCCTGGGGCTTGAACTCAGAGTCTAGGCACTATTCCTAAGCTTCTTTTGCTCAAGACTTTCACTCTACCACTTGAGCCATAGCTCCACTTCTGGTTTTTTTTTTTTTTTTTTTGGTATTTGATTAGAAATAAGAGTCTCACAGACTTTGGATCATGATCCTTAGATCTTAGCCACCTAGTTGCTAGGATTATAGGCATGAGCCACCAGCACCCAGCTTATTACTGGTTTTTGTTTGCTTGTTTTCAGTCATGGGGCTTGAACTCTGGGCCTGGGCGCTGTCCCTCAGTTCTTCAGTTCAAAGCTAGCACTCTACCACTTGAGCCACAGTACCACTTGAGCCACAGTGCCACTTCCTGTTTTCTGGTGGTTAATTGGAGATAAAAGTCTCACAGACTTTCCTGCCAGGGCTGACTTTGAACCATGATCCTCATATCTCAGCCTCCTTATAGGCATAAGCCACCGTCACCCAGCTCTACTATTGTTTTTACTAGGTCTATAGTTAGTGGAAGTTCAGTTTGATATTGGCTGAATTTGAGCTAAGGCTACATGTTCACTTGACTAACAAAAGCTGGATGTGATAAGCACACACTCATTGGGAAGGCAACTCACAGCTCTTTTGCTCATGTTAGAGGCATTCTTGCAATTCCTCCACTCTGCTAATTTTCTGGGGAATTCTGGTCTTGTCACCCTTCCCTTGACTCCATTTCTTTTACCACCTCCATCTCTATTTGGACAATTAATGTTGTGTTAAAAGCTTAGAATTTAAAGGGTTAGCCTCCAACATGAGGCATTAAGTTGCATAAGCTGGAAAAAGTAATTAAACAAGGGCTTATGGTTTGGTATCTGTTTGGTCTCCCCTTCCTCTTCACCCGCCTGAAACCAGTAATCACCTGACTCAATCCCTGACTGTGAGTCAGCAAGGGACCCCAGACTCTGAGGTTACTTCCTTATCTGCTGAGATCACATCCTGGATTGCCCTGGTCCCGCCTCCCACCTTTCTCTATATAATCCAGCCCAACAAGAGTCCCCCTTTCTTTTTCCTTCCCCTCTGTCTCTGTGTACCTCCACTGTCTGACCTCAGAGTCTGGAGTCCCTTGCTGACTCACAGTCAGATGATTACTGGTTTCAGGCAGGTGAAGAGGAAATGGGGAAGAGCTGTTCTCCCCGGCAGACCTATCTATCCATTCAGTAAACATTTGTCTGCTACCTGCATAAGACAGATTTCCGGGAAGTGCACCTTGCTCTAAGAACCTTTACTTTTTCTTACCAGTTTCTTCTGCATCATGCTTCTTGAATTCACCAAGGAGGTCTGAGGAGTGAGCAAATAGCTTTTCCCGCAGAGCTCGGAGAGCTGACACCTCCACCCTGCTAATCCTAGGCCAAGAGATGTAAAGAAGTATTTTACATGTGAGTCTAGAGGGGAAGTCTAGGGGGTTATGGCATTCTGTCTCCTTGAACTCAGAGTCTCGTGCTTCCTAGGCAAGCACTCTGCCACTTGAGCCACTCTCTGCCCCCTTCCTTTGCTTTATTTTTCATGCAGAGTCTCCTATTTTCACCTGGTCCACAACTGAAGTCCTCCAACATCTGCTTTTATATCACAGAGATCACAGGTATATACCATTATATCCTCACCTCAAAAAGCAGATTTTGAGTCTTGTTAACCTTTTCTCCTGGCTGGCCTCAAGCTGGGATCCTCCTCTCACCACCTCCCAAGTTAGTTGGGATTACAGGCATGAACCATTGAGCCCAGCTCCTCTCTTAGTATCTGACACTCCCCAAAATTCAGTTTTTGAGCTCTGAGTAAGGATTCTCTTAAGAGCAAGTGAGAGGATATGGACGTTGCCATCCATCCCAGCTGCTCATAACTGCTCCTTTCTTTCTAAGTTAACCATTGAGATAGCTAATAGCATTGGAAACGTGAATTCTGGGAAAAATTAGGTGATGAATTTATAGCAATCAGTGAACATTTCAAAGAGCTGAATGCTTTTGATTATCTTATTAAAGCACATTATAGGATTCCCTCCAGTGGCTTAAGTCCTAGGTGTTTTGATAATGGGGTCACCCTGGAGACTATAATTTAGTAGGCTAGGTGACATTCAGATGGCTGATTTTATAAAGCTATAGATGATACTGCTACTTAGTATGAATTTCATGTGGGAAGTTTAAATTTTCGTGTTATACTTCTCTCTCTCTCTCTCTTTGGTACTGGTGCTGGTACTTGAACTCAGGACCTAGGCACTGTCCCAGAGCTTTATTTTGCTAAAACCTAGCACTCTACCACTTGAGCCATATCACCACTTCCAGCTTTTTGGTGGTTAATTGGAGTCTCACAAGCTTTCCTGCTCAACTTGACTTCAAACCACAATCCTCAGATCTCAGCCTCTTGAGTGGCTAGGAGCCAGTGAGCCACTGGTACCTGGCTGTAACACTTCTTTTTGAGTAAAGCTGGCCTTTATTTAATAATCCAGGTGTGACTTTAATAGTTGATTTTTAGGACAAGTATGTAAATGTCATATTTGTTGGCATTATCTCCACCTCCAGTCCTTAGCTCCACCCAGACCTAAGCCCCTCCCTGCCTAGAGTTCCTGCCTTATAGCTGGCCACACCCTCTCTTACCCCCAGATCTACCTGCACACATCACTATCCCCACCTGGATGGGGGCAGACACTGTATTATTCCTTCTCCAGGGGGAAATATGGCCCCTCTAATAAACCTAACAATAATCTTTCTCTTGTGCCCACCTGCCTCTGTGTGGTCCCCTGGGATACTCATGAAGGATCCTAACATTTGGTGCCAAAACCCAGGATAGGTTCCCCGGTGAATTTGCCCTCCCCTTCACTCCCATTTTGGTCAGGGGGGTCCTACCAGCTGCCTGGGGCCTAATCCATAGCCTCACATTGCTGTCTCCAGAGGACCACCAAGGCAACTTTCTCCTGACCAAGCGCTCTATCTCCTACCCATCCAATAGCGGCTGATGGTTCTTACTCCAGGGTAAGAGACCAGTAGTCAGGAGGTTCAGATTTCCTTCCCATTTCCATATAGGCCACAGGGCCTTCATGGGGGGCCACAGGGCCCAAGGACAAAATCTTAGATTCAAGTTCTGAACCTCACTTTAAGGGCCTCAGGGGCCAAGGAACCCAGCATTTGTGGTGACAATCATGTTTGCTGTTGTGTTGCCTTTGTAACAAGCTGAACAATACTAGTGAGGACGCTTGGTTTTAACTCCTCAGCTCTGGGTCACCTACCATGGGAGGGACACAACTAAAATTCTTCATAAAAACTGTTCAACTTGGACTGGGAAGGTGGCTCAGTGGTAGAGCACTTGCCTTGCATGCCTGAGGCCCTGGGTTCAATTCCTCAGCACCACATAAGCAGAAAAAAAAGCCGGAAGTGGTACTGTGACTCAAATGGTAGAGCACTAGCCTTGAGCTGAAGAGCTGAGGGACAGCACCCAGGCCCAGAGTTCAGGCCCCACGACCGGACCCAAAAAACAAAACAAAACAAAACAAAACTGTTCAACTTTGAGCCCAATCTTAAGCCTAATTCAATCAAATTTGTCCCCAAATTTGGAATGCCACATGGCCCCTTCATGAGATACTGAAACCCCATTTTACAGGACTTAGATATTTCTGTGAGCACTTTTGAGTAATTAAAACTCTCTCTCTCTCCCTCCTTCCCTCCCTCCTAAAACTGCCTGCCTGCCAGCCTGTAAAACTACAAACAATTACAATTGGCAAAAGACAGGCTATCTGGTGGGCTAAGAGATTAGCTTCTGGTAACTTCTCTCTTCTTCCAACTGAAGGTACACAGTCAATTGATATGTAAAACGCTCTAGTCAAAATTGGTACAAAGACTAGAGAAAAGTACTGAGTGGGTTGAATTCAGCTCCAGGGGACCCACACCTACAATTCTTCAGCAGAAAAGTATTCAATATGCTAGTAGGCCTTGGTAGAACAAGCAAGCCCTGGACCAATGTGGTCCAGCAAAAGTGATTTGTTAAAGTTCGTCTTAAATCTTGGTCATCTAGGGCTGGGAAGTGGCTCAGTGGTAGAGCGCTTGCCTTGCATGCCTGAGGCCCTGGGTTCGATTCCTCAGCACCACATAAGCAAAAAGAAAAAAGCCGGAAGTGGCACTGTGGCTCAAGTGGTAGAGCACTAGCCTTGAGCTGAAGAGCTGAGGGACAGCGCCCAGGCCCAGAGTTCAGGCCCCACGACCGGACCCAAAAAAAAAAAAAAAAAAAAAAAATCTTGGTCATCTAGCTGGGCACAGCTGGTGGCTCATGCCTGTAATCCTAGCTATTCAGGAGGTTGATAAGGCCTGGGGATCACAGTTCAAAGCCAGTCCTGGCAGTCTGTGAGATTCTTATCTCAAATTAACAACCAGAAAGCCAGAAGTGGTGGCATGGCTCAAGCAGTAGAGTGCTAGCCTTGAGTTAAAGAGCTGAGGGACAGCACTCAGGCCCAGAGTTCAAGCCCCAGATCAATGACCTCCGCCCTCCCCTCCCCCCTCCCCAGCAAAAAAAAATCTTGGTCATCTGCAAGAGTAAGATTGGCAAAAAAGGATCTCTTGCCACTAAAAATTGAAGAAAATGTTTGGTTGGTATTCATTTTGCATACTTTAAGATCTTTGTGCACTAGAGTATGTGTGTATATGTATAAGTATATGTAAAACATGTTCAAAAATGGGTAGGTTTGTACTTAAACCACAAAAAGGTACATGGGTGGATTTAACTTTAAACCCTAAGAAAGGTCAGCAAGTTTGGGCCTTACTAAAAGTCTCAAAGGATTATTACATTGTTTTAAAGAGGAACTTTAGCTCAAAGGTTTTCTGTTCTGGTTAAATCTTGAGTTCTCCCTAGCATTGGCCAAGTGGTGGATAATAGAGAAGTTAACAGGAGCCACTGCAGTAAATCTCCAAAAGCTCTTGGAGATGGAGTAAATGGACCCCTCAGGTAATGGGTATGCCTAAATCCCTAGAGGCAGGACTGGGATGTGAAGCTCCCTGTACCCCTGCCCCCTGAACTCTGGAGCTGCCTAGCTCAGTGCTGTTCAGCTGCTGTTCAGTGCCAACTGAACTTGTAATTCTGTGACCCTCCCTCCTGACCTGACCCTGTCTCCCAGACCAGCTCAGGCGCCATTACTCCATGCCACACCTCCTGTCTCCTGAAAAGTTTTTTTGTTTGTTGGCAACGTTTTTGTTTTTAACTGACCACATGGTTCCATCACAACTAGGCAAAATAATAGCATTTTGCCGCTAAAATTCTAGAAAACTTAAGTGGCCGATATTAAAATTGAAGCATGCCCTATGATTTGGGCACAAACATGTCTATCTGTCTATATGTAAGATATGTAAAACTGTCATGGTTTCAAAGTTTCTTGCTTTTGACCACAATTGCAACTAATATAAACCTTGAAACTACCAATTATTCTGCTTGCTAAAAGCCCTTTGTCAATGGAAGTTGTGGTTTAATCTGGGTTGCCTTGAAAATTCTGAGATCACCTGACTATAAGCCAAAGAAAAAAACAGGCAGTTTTCAAAGGGCATTGGGCAAGGAGTTGAGAAAACAAACAAAAAAGTGGGTTGTACTGTAAGGTCTGCACAGGGACACCTCTCTACCTCTTGGCTAAGTTTCCGCCCAGTATCTGTTACCTAGGTAACTGGCGGACCTGGAAGCAGTCACCTTCCCCTCCTGGCTAGGTCACATCCTGGGCCACCTCTGGTCACATGCCTCCCATCTGACCTTAGGAGGGTCCCAGAACCTGAGGTCATGTCTGGATCCAGTGTGGCCACACCTCTCCCCCACCTGGCCACACCTCTTCCTGTCCCTGGCCTAGATAAGTCCTGTTCTGGGAGTGGGTCACCCCCTTCCCTTTCAGCCATGCCTCTCCACCATGTAGCAGTTAGGTAAATAAACTTCTTTTCTAGCCTGAATAGTGTGTGGTGTTCTCTTCATCGGCTACCTAATGAAACCCACCTATTTAATATACCTTACAAGTAAGAACTCCAAAAAGTTCAAATATAAATGAAGTTGGTAATTAATTTGGCTGTGATTTTTGTCATTCCTCATGTCCATCTATGCTAAAAGTTAAGTATTGTACATCTTGATCATGGCTAATATTTTTTGGCTCTCCATTTTCTCTCCTGTGTTCCATCAACTCCCTTTGAACCATTGTGGAGCACGTGTGCAAGCATGGGTGCTGTGGCTTGTGGAGTCTGGACACCCCCAAATGCTTTTTCTATGCTAGAAGTGACTCAGGGTGCAGTTTACTCTCGTGCGTGGGACAATGCCCAGGAAACGAAACAAAGTTGTCAACCTGCCTAAACCAGTGGGGATCAGCCTGCAAAAGACAGTGCACTCAGAGTAAACAAAAATACTGGAAGATGTCTTTAACCATCTGTGTAGAAATTTGCAGGAAAAACAGCGGGAGGTGTGACAATCCATACACTGGGAGGCACTACTGCAGCCTAGCCCAGACTGCCTGGACCATCCTGACTACTTCTACCATGTGAACAGTAGGCTGGGTCCCTGCCTGGCTCCATCACACATAATTAAAGCTTACTGATTCGGGGTGAAAGGCATGAGCCACTGAAGCTCAGACTTTAACATTGTCCTGATTCGTTGATGTTCCCTTCCACGGGTTGGTGATTAAGTGGTTTTAAACAGGCTGAGCACTAATCAGTTGCAATTTGAAAACATTTACATTTTGTAATGACAAAACTCAGCCGTGTAATTGTTAGTCAATTGTTAACAAGTTGCAGGTAAGCCCTATCTCCTTTGGTCTTTAATTGGAAATAAAGGAGGCCTTTATTTATTACAGTTCACAGCCAGCCTGGGCAGAAAAATCCCTCTAAAACTCCATCTCCCAAGTAACCAGCAAAGAGCCAGGCTGGAGGCCTGGCTTGAGACACTCTCACCTCTAAGTAACCAGCCAAAGGCTGGAAGTGGCATTATGACTTTAAGTGTTAGAGCACTAGCCTTGAGCAGAAGTTCTCAGGGACTGCCCAGGCCTGAGTCCAAACCCTCTGAATGCTAACTGGGATGAGCTATCCCAGCAACAAACACTGAGACCCCCAGGATGAGGTCAGTCCTGATAAAGGAAAACCGTGGAGGGGAGTAAGAGGAAATAACATTCTAAATGCAATCACTTTACACTTACCCTTTCAAAACCAGTCTACCAATGCTAACCAGTCCACTATGCTCTCCTCTACCCAGTTGCCAAAAACCCTAGACACCCCTTCCTGCCCCCAGTCCAGTTTTTCCTCCTTCCCTGTAAATGGACCACAACTGAGCTTATGCTCCGAATGGAACTTTTCTGGCCTGTGGTCAGTGTGTGTTCTATGTCATTCATGTTAACTGACCTTGTCACCTTGTCAGCCTTTTGCCTGACCTTTCCAAACATTTCATTTAACAGGATAGCAGCCATCTGGGAACAAGTCAAGGCCATCCTGTCACTACAGGCAACTGGAGACTTCATTTACATTGCCTTGCCCAGCGCAGACCCAGGCCCTAAAGACCCCAACTCCAGTGACTCCTCAATGCCCACAAGCCAGCAGGAAGCAGCCAAACAAGCACATAATACTTGTTGGTTCTGGTACCTTTAAATAGCCCTGCTACCTTCTCAGGTTCCTGTGATCCTAAAGCTGGAAAAGTCTTACTTCCCCCTCCAGGATATGGGGAGTCAGGTCCCATGCTATGTCTCCAATCCAAGACAGAAAAGGCAATCTCAGGCCTTTGCTTAGCCCCTTCTGGGAATCAATCCCTCCCTGGCTTATTCCTCTCTTGGGCCTGTTAGTGGCCATTTTTTTGCCTTTTACTAATTGCGCCTTGCATTTTCCGTAACTATTTTCATGGAAAAGATGAGGACCTTTACCAAGCAAACTGTCAAGCAAATACTTCTTGGATGGTACCCAGCTGAACAACGAATCAGGCACCCCTGACTACTTCACCCCTTTACGGCTGGAAGTAGCTCCAGAAGAAGCAACCTGTGCCCATACTCCCCACCCGGTCCCCTCTTTATTATTAAACAACAAAGCTGGGAATGTTGGCATTATCCCCACCTCTGGTCCTCAGCTCCACCCAGACCTGAGCTCCTCCCTGCCCTGGAGTTCCTGCCAGATAGCTGGCCACTCCCTCTCTCCCCACCCAGACCTACCTGAGAAGGCCACTATCCCCAGAGCTACCCACCTGTATGGGGGCAGATGCAATATTGCTCCCTCTCCAGGGGGAGATATGGCCCCTCTAATAGACCTTATAATAATCTTTCTCCTGGCCTGCCTGCATCTGTGTGGTCCCCTGGGATGGTCCTGATGGATCCTAACAATATTAATGCTAAATATTAATGCGTTCTCTCTAGTCACTTGATTTATGCTAACTTGGTCTATTTTTATTTTTAATTGAGGTGGAATAATTACAGTAGCTCGTTCCGTAGACTAAACTAGAATATATCAGTATCTCATATACTCTGAGGCACTTGTCTCTGCAGAAATAATAATGAAAATAGGTCAAGACTGCCTTCCTTCCCTACAGGCCAGCTGATTGTTTCTTAGTGATCTCATATATGAAATTGAGTTCAATAATAGTATCTATTTCAAAAGTTGGTCATGAGACAGTATATATGAATTATTTAAAACAGTTAGTGCATGGTAAATTCTAAACCAGGATTAAAATTCAGAATCATCCCAACAGATAGTTAAATAATATTCCATATTTCCTTCTCAGAAAGAGGTTTCTTTCTCTCTTTCTTTCTTTCTCTTTCTTTCTTTCTCTCTCTCTCTCTCTTTCTTTCTTTCTTTCTTTCTTTCTTTCTTTCTTTCTTTCTTTCTTTCTTTCTTTCTTTCTTTCTTTCTTTCTTTCTTTCTTTCTTTCTTTTCTTTCCTTCTTTCTTTGGTCATGGGGCCTGAACTCTGGGCCTGGGCACTGTGCCTCAGCTCTTCAGCTGAAGGCTAGTGCTCTACCACTTCCAACTTTTTCTGTTTGTGTGGTGCTAAGGAATTGAACCCACGGCCTCATGCATGCAAGGTAAGCACTCTACCTTCCTAGCTCAGAAAGAGGTTTCAGTGCCAAGTCTGTAGCTAGAGAAAGAAAGCCTTTGACAGTGGCTTTTTGGGGTAATGTAAACTCTTTCTAGGTGAGAGAAAATAGGAGAGTAATCTTCAAAAGACTTGGTGGCTTGATACATGGGCTTCATTCAAATGCATCCATAGAGGATAATTTTTGCAGGAAATAGACACATTGCTTGCATTAATGATGGGTTGGTAGAAATATTAAGTGTGTGGAGAAGGGTGAGATCTATGTGGGGAGGATGGGGTTTGTTCTCTGTAGCTTCATGTGTTGGCACTTGCTCCTCATTGTGGGACATGGAGCCTAGCACAAGGTCTATAGGTCACTGGGGATATACAAAGGGATTAAGGTAGTTCCTGGGGGACCCTTGACTTAAAGGGTATAAAGGGAAGCCTTCCTGTCCCCTCTCAACCTGGCTTGTCTTGAGATGTGATCTTCCCCGTCAGTACTCACCATGATACCATCTGCTGTTCTACCCTCCCCAGAGGTCAAACCAAGATCAGCTGCCCCATTCTTGAATTTTCAGCCTCCAAAACTGTTCTGACCTCTTTCCTTCATAGCCTCAGTTATTTTATTACAGTAACAAAACAACAGATTAATATGGCTTTTATACTATCTATTCTAGATGGTAGTTATGACTTGGCTTAATTCTGAATTTTTTTTGGGGGGGGGGTCTGGTTGTGGGCCTGAACTCTGGGCCTGGGCGCTGTCCCTCAGCTCTTCAGCTCAAGGCGAGCGCTCTACCACTTGAGCCACAGCGCCACTTCCGGCTTTTTTTCTTTTTGCTTATGTGGTGCTGAGGAATCGAACCCAGGGCCTCAGGCATGGAAGGCAAGCGCTCTACCACTGAGCTACCTTCCCAGCCCAATTTTGAATTTTTTTTAACATAGAATTTAGATAAATGCAATGACACTGACTCCCCGAAACGTTCTATAAAGCAGTCATTTTTTTCTGAAAAGCATTCATTGAAAAGTCTCGCCTTTGCCGCATGGTTAACTTGTGGGTTGCCTTGTTAGCTTGATACTGCACGATATGTGGAGTCAGGGATGTCCCCAGTTTCACGTAGGCTCCTCTGTTACTGCCAACTTCATAGTAGTTGGAGGCAGAAAAGATGGTTAGTACCTAAATCAAAACAGAAGAGATGGCATTCATGCGCAATGAAAACTCCGTCATCTTCCATCCCATATTGCCAGCCCACTGTCAGCACCGCTGGTCCCCTGCACTCATCCATGGCGCTCTCTGTCTCTGTCTCTCTCTCTCCTTCTTTCCTTCTTCCTTTCTTTCTGCCCTGTTTCCTTTTTTGTGCCAGTCATGGGGCTTGAACTCAGGGCCTGGGTACTGTCCCTTAGCTTCTCGTACTCAAGACTAGCACTCTACCACTTGAGCCATAGCATCACTTCTAGCTTTTTCTGTTTATGTGGTACTGAGGAATCAAACCCAAGGTTTTGTGCATGCTAGGCAAGCACTCTATCACTAAGCCACATTCCCAACCCTGCACTGTTTTCTTTTCTGTGTGTGTGTGTATGCGGGGGGGAGGGGGGGTTGTAGGTCTTGAACTCTGGGCCTGGGTGCTGTCCCTCAGCTCTTCAGCTCAAGGCGAGCACTCTACCACTTGAGCCACAGTGCCATTTCCAGTTTTCTGGTAGTTTATTGGAGATAGGAGTGTCACAGACTTTCCTGCCCAGGCTGGCTTTGAGCCATGATCCTCAGATCTCAGCCTCCTGAGTAACTAGGATTACAGACATGAGCCAATGGCACCTGGCTGTTTTCTTTTTTTGAAGTAATCAGTACTATCAAGGAATCATGACTCACGACACAGTCAGTCACACTTGAGCCACAGCTTCACTGCTGATGCTTTTTTGGTGATTAATTGGAGATTAGAGTCTCACAGACTAACTTGAAAGTACATCACTAACACCTGGCTCAGAAACCATTAAAAAAAATCATTTTATTGGGTTTAACTTAGGGACAGGCTGGGTGTTGTGAGTTGAGATGGCTGAGGCTGATCAGTTCTTAAAGCTGATGTGTAGCTGGGCACCAGTGTCACGCCTGTAATCCTAGCTACTCAGGAGGCTGAGATCTGAGGATCATAGTTCAAAGCCAGCCTGAGCAGGAAAGTCCATGAGACTCATCTCTAATTAATCACACACACACACACACACACACACACACACACACACACACACACACACACGTTGATGAGTGCATCAAAGTAGAGCTTTTTATGGAGTTCTACTCTCTGCAAAGTTCTTATTATCAATACATTGGGAGATGCTAGAAAAAATATCTATAGTCCTGGACATTTCCAATGAATATAGAAAGCCAAAGGTTCTCAGAACCCTTACAACAAGGAAACTTACATAACCATTTAACCAAACATTTCTTCTTAATTGACTGCAAACTTGTTATTCTCCTGGCCATATAGCATTCCTGGGAATATCCCTTCTGATTGGCACCAGTCAGGCAGATTAGGCAAATATTGAAGGATCTAGAGATGCCCAAAGATTAATCAGAACATTGATTTTGCCCCTGAGGAGACTATGATCCTGAATCCTTGCCTGGAACAGGGTGGAGATCTAGCTCCCTGTGGGGTTGAGACTTGGAACAGTAATCCTTGAGACTTAAAATTATGGCTGGAAAAACACCAGGCCTCAAATTTCTATCAATAAAATGGAGCCACATCTATCCCTTGCTGTCAGAGTATTGACAAGCAGTATTGACAAGCAGTGGCCACAACAATTTTGAAGTTTTAAAAAATCCTGAGGATCATGGTTCAAATCCAGCCCAGGCAAGAAAATCTGTGAGACTTTCATCTCCAACTAACTCCCAAAAAGCCAGAAATGGAGCTATGGCTCAAGTAGTAGAGTGCTAGCCTTGAGTACAAAAGCTCAAGGACAGTGCCCAGGCCCTGAGTTCAAGCCTAAGAAATGGCAGGCACGCGTACGAGTGCGCACGCGCGCGCACACACACACACACACACACACACACACACACACACACACACACACACACACAAGGATTAGTCAAGCAATAGTGGCTCACGCCTCTAATCCTAGCTACTCAGGAGGACAAGATCTGAGAATCATGGTTCCAGGCCAGCCCAGGCAGGAAGCTCCAAGATACTCTTATCTCCAATAAACTACTGAAAAAAGCCAGAAGTGGCACTGTGACTCAAGTGGTAGAGCACTCGCCTTGAGCAAAAGAAGACCAAGGAGAGTGCCCAGACCCAGAGTTCAAGCCATTCAAGCCCTAGGACTGGCAAAAAAAAGTCAAAGATGATCACTTTTATAATAACAATTTAGAAAATGAAGGGTTGCCAGGTTGCTTGGAACAAGTGGGTAACGCATATGAGACACAACTGGTTATCAGAAACAGAGGTCTCAGCTCATCAGAGTCTGGAAGATGCTCTTTGGGTCCCTCCTGTGACCCACAAACAGTCCCAGTGTGGAGACTCCACCCACCTTGCGGTTGTGGCAGAATTCATAGCCTTCAGGCTTGCATTCATGTGAACGGATCAAGAATCGCAGCTTGTATTTCTGCAGCAACTGTTCTGTCACATCCGGCCCAAAGTAACAGCCTCCTCCTCGAATAGTGTTGGCCTTGCAGCCCTCCTGAGCCATGGGGTCACTCCATAGAATGTCCACCACCTGGAAAGACCAAGATACCCATATGCACTCAGAGAGGCTCACAGGAAAACAGCAACGGGATGAACAAAGGACAGAGAAGAAGAACATAGTTGATTAAGTGAATACATTCCCATGCATTAGGCCAGGCCCTGGATGGCTCATATTTGTAATCTTAGCCACGAGGCTGATCTGAGGATCATGGTTTAAAGTCAGCCCAGGCAGAAATGTCTGTGAGACTCTGATCTCCAAAAAGCTGAAAGTAGAGCTGTGACTCTAGTGGTAGAGCACTAGCCTTAAGCAAAAAGCTAAAGGACAGTGCCCAGACCCTGAGTTCAAGCCCTAAGACCAGTACACACAGAAAAAACTATATTCTAAATTGGTATTGAAGGTAACTCAGAACTCTGAGAGACAGTATCCTGATATCGCTGTCTCTGTTTCTCTTATCCCAGCAGTGATGATCCTAAAGTAGGTGGGTTGTACTATAGGCAAGCCCAGGTATGAAACAAGACCTAATCTTAAACATAGCCCGCAAAAGCCAGACACTGGTGGCTCATGTTTGTAATCCTAGCTACTCAGGAGGCTGAGATTTGAGGATCACAGTTTGAAGATGGTCCTAACAGGAAAGTCCATGAGACTTTTATCTTCAATTAACCACACACACAGACACACACAGACACAGACACACACACACACAGACACACACAGACACACAGACACACACACACACACACACACACACACACACACACACACACACACACACACACACACACACCTACCTGGACTAGAAGTGGAGCCAGGTGCTGGTGGCTCATGCCTGTAATCCTAGCTACTCAGGAGGCTGAGATCTGAGGATCACAGTTCAAAGTCAGTCAGGGCATGAAAGTCCATGAGACTCTTATCTCTAATAAACCACCAGAAAACTGGAAGTGGTGCTGTGGCTCAAGTGGTAGAGCACTAGGCTTGAGCTGAAGAGCTGAGGAACAGTGCCCATGTCCAGAGTTCAAGACCTATGACCACCACCAATAAAAAATAGCATCTCATTGATAATAGCTGACCTTACCTGTTGAAACTAAGTTGTTAAACTATTTTCCTATCATTGATGAAGCATGAAGACATATGATCATTAAGCAAATGGTCTTCTGGGGTGTTCTAACCCCAGAGAAATGAAGTAGGGAGAAGGCCTAAAACATACTCTGAATTTACATGCTACCTCTCCTGGTAGCAGCCGTGTTCTAGCCCGTCACAACCCACCTGCCTCCACTCTTCGTATGTGGGCTCTGGATGCTCTCCAGCATGTCTGTCCACTTCTGGGGCCAAGGGCAAAGACTCCTCCTTCTCTCTGATGCCTGGGAAGCCAGCTTGCTGGTGGCACTGCTCCAGCTCCAGGTCCGCAGAGGGCCGTACCTGCACCTGCTGGGACAGCTCCTTGCAGTCAAGAGGAGCGGTGCAGGGGATGCTGCAGGACCGGCTGGCCTTGTGGGTCTTGTTGGAGCCAAGGTGAAAGGGCGAGGAGGGGAGCGAACGGCTTTGTGGAAGAAACCACGGGGTGGGTTTCTGTGCATGGCTTGACGGGTTGCTTTTTCTCTTCTCTGCCTTTTTCTCATTTTCCTTTCTCATTTTGTATCTCATGGTAGAAACAATCTAAACATATGCAAAAGAAATAGAGCTGGAATAAAGTAGTAGGTCCTTTCTGAGTACTACTTTCGCACCCCGTCAGTCCTAAATACTGGGCTTCATAAACACGTGTTTTCTCCAAGCCTGGGATAAGGCAAGGAACAAATTTTAGACATTCTTTCTTTCTTTCTTTTTTTTTTTTTTTTTTTTTTTTTGGGTCCAGTTGTGGGGCCTGAACTCTGGGCCTGGGCTCTGTCCCTCAGCTCTTCAGCTCAAGGCTAGCGCTCTACCACTTGAGTCACAGCGCCACTTCCGGCTTTTTTCTTTTTGCTTATGTGGTACTGAGGAATCGAACCCAGGGCCTCAGGCATGCAAGGCAAGCACTCTACCACTGAGCCACCTTCCCAGCCCCAAATTTTAGACATTCTTACAGCCAGGTGATATTGCCATGACACTCAATCACACATAGGATCGATTGGCTTCTGTCTTTTGTTTAAATTTCATTTTTTATTATATTTTTATTGTATTGTATTAATTAACTAATTAATTAATTGTGCCAGTCCTAGGGCTTGAACTCAGGGCCTGGGCACTGTCCCTGAGCTTCTTTCCCTTAAGGCTAGCACTCTGCCACTTGAACCACAGTGCCACTTCTAGCTTTTTCCGTTTATGTGGTACTGAGGAATTGAACCCAGGGCTTCATGCATGTTAGGCAAGCACTCTACTACTAAGCACATTCCCATCCTTTGAATTTCATTTTTAAACACTTCACATTTATAGTATTTTGTGATCTGTGATGAATTAGGAAATCATAATACCTAGTCTTTTGCCACAGAGAATTTGGCAAACATTCACTTAGGTCACCATTCTCTCTATAGAAAGATTTTTAGAGACAGACAGGAAGGGGCAGCTGTCCCTCATAAAGGCAAACCTTTATTCTTCCAGTTGTTCCACAGATGCTAAGAGTAAAAAGAAGGGGCTGGGAAGGTGGCTCAGTGGTAGAGTGCTTGCCTCACATGCATGAGGCCCTGGGATGGATTCCTCAGTACCACATAAGCATAAAAAAGCCAGAGTGGTGCTGTGGCTCAAGTGGTAGAGTGCTAGCCTTGTGCTGAAGAGCTCAGAGACAACACCCAGGCCCTACAACTGGAAAAAGAAAAGAAAAGAATGTAGAGGAGCCTAGTATGGTGGTGCATGCCTATAATCCCAGAAAGGGGAATAGAAGGATTACAGTACAAGGCCTGACTGAGCAAAAGTATGAGACTTGGACTTGGAAGGTGGCTCAGTGGTAGAGTGCTTGCCTTTCATGTATGAGGCTCTGGGTTCGATTCCTCAGCACCATATCAGCAGAAAAAGCCGGAAGTGGTGCTGTGGCTCAAGTGGTAGAGCGCTAGCCTTGAGCTGAAGAGCTGAGGGACAGCACCCAGGCCCAGAGTTCAGGCCTGACAAAAAGAAAAGAAAAGAAAAGTAAAGAAAGAAAAGTAAAGAAGAAAGGAAGGAAGGAAGGAAGGAAGGAAGAAAGAAAGAAAGGAAGGAAAGAAAATACCCAGAGAGGGGGCCAGGTAACTGAATGAGGTTTGAAGAGGAAGCCACAGCAGAGATTCTCCCAACACTGGACAAGCATTAATCACTTCCAAGCAGTTCCAGTCTTGGGCATAGAGAAAGACCAGGCAATATGACCTGACTGATAACCACACTCCTGTCCATCCTGCAAGCTGTTAGGGAAGGCCAGTCCTCCAGACCCACCCCTTCAACTCAGGATGGTACAAGTGGCTCTAAGGAACATACCTAGCTTTGATTCTTTTTTTTTTTTTTTTGGTCCGGTCGTGGGGCCTGAACTCTTGGCCTGGGCGCTGTCCCTCAGCTCTTCAGCTCAAGGTTAGCGCTCTACCACTTGAGCCACAGCACCACTTCTGGCTTTTTTCTTTTTTTTTTTGCTTATATGGTGCTGAGGAATCGAACCCAGGGCCTCAGGCATGCAAGGCAAGCGTTCTACCACTAAGCCATCTTCTCAGCCCTTTTTTTTTTTTTTGGTCGGTTGTGGGGCTTGAACTCTGGGCCTGGGCACTGTCCCTCAGCTCTTCAGCTCAAGGCTAGCGCTCTACCACTTGAGCTACAGCGCCACTTCCTGATTCTTTTCTTAATTTTAATTTTTGGTTGTGGGGCTTGAACTCAGGGCCTGCGTGCTGTCCCTGAGCTTTTATGTTCAAATCTAGTGCTCAACCAATTTGACCTATAACTGTACTTCCAATTTTCTAGTAGTTAATTGCTGAGCTGACTTTGAACCAAGCTCCTTAGATCTCAGCCTCCTGAATAGCTAGGATTACAGGTATAAGCCACCAGTGCCTGGTTTCCCTAGCTTTGATTCTTTTTGTTTGTTTGTTTGTTTTTGGGGTCTGGCGTGGGCCTGAACTCTGGGCCTGGGCGCTGTCCCTCAGCTCTTCTTCAGCATAAGGCTCTACCACTTGAGCCACAGTGCCACTTCTGGCTTTTTGCTTATGTGGTGCAGAGGAATCGAACTCAGGGCCTCAGGCATGCAAGGCAAGCGCTCTACCACTGAGCCACCTTCCTAGCCCTGTTTGTTTGTTTTTGTACTGGAGCTAGAGTCAAGGCATGGGCACTATCCCTAAGCTTCTTTTGCTCAAGGCTAGCACTCTATCACTTGAGCCACAGTGCCATTTCTAGCATTTTCTGTTTATGTAGTACTGAGGAATTGAACCCAGGGCTTCACGCATGCTAGAAAGCACTCTACTACTAAGCCATATTCCCAGCCCTAGCTTTAGTTCTTAAGGAGACTAGGGATATATTGAAACTCTTGCCAAATAGGCCTATTCTGAGCACTTGCATTAATTGATGAATCTTCATACCGCACCTAGGAAATAGCATCATTTAGTACAAGGGCTCCCCAGACTTTATAAATGGCCGCATCATCCCTCTATACAGCTTTGCAAACCAAGTATCAGGAAATTAGCTTTGCCAAGCCATAAAGACCTGTTCCAAAGTTCTTCCTACTTCTATGTTTTCATGATTCAATATGAATTCATAAGATAAAGCCATGCCCTGCTTTTAGACAGAGACCCAGCTGAACAGAATGTTTGAAAGCTTGAAAGAAATATCAAGATATAATTAGCATGGAAGCTTAAAATAATTGGGTGCCAGGTGACGTGCAAAATCAATGAAGGAAACATTAAGAACTTAGAATTTAGGCTCCTTGCGCCTGCGCTTTCTTCAAGAACATTGAGATTGCATGTAAGAAGAGAGGGTTTTGTAAGGAAGGGTTGGAGGTTCCAGAACCACTGATTTGCAGATGCCCTCACACCTCTGCCAAAGAGTTATTCTTTTCTGTGAATCCTTCTCTTTGGTGCACAAGGACATATAACTTATCTTTTGGTCATGAAAGCACATGGCATCCTATCCAGATTGATAGTGAGGTCCTTAGACCAGTAACCTTGAACACTGTAGTAGATGCAATTGTTGGGGAAGCCTTGAATGTTGTCTCCCTTGGGGAGAGGATGAGCCTAGTTCTGTGTTGGAAGAAGGGTATTCATCAAAACTTGGGGAGAGGGGGCTGGGAAGGTGGCTCAGTGGTAGAGTGCTTGCCTTGCATGCATGAGGCCCTGGGTTCGATTCCTCAGCACCACATAAGAAAAAAGCCAGAAGTGGTGCTGTGGCTCAAGTGGTAGAGCACTAGCCTTGAGCTGAAGAGCCCAGGCCCCGAGTTCAGGTCCCACGACCAACCCCCCCCCCAAAAAAAAAAACACCAAAAAACACTTGGGGAGACAAATTGGCCACTAGAAACTCAAGATTATCATTCTTCTAGTTTAGCCCCAAAGAGAACTTGTCAGGCAAAATAACCAACTATCTCCCATAAAAAGAAAGAAACTACCAAACTACCAACAGCTTGATATTTCAAGACTCAGATTCAGCCTGCATGACTGCAATGACTCATATTTATAGACTTTCATATCTGATGACTGGAATGATGGCTGGAACTCAAGCAGCCATCTTGGGTCATTTATTTATTTATTTTTGACGGTTGTGGGGCTGAACTCTGGGCCTGGGCACTATCCCTCAGCTCTTTAGCTCAAGACCAGCCCTCTACCACTTGAGCCACAGTGTCACTTCCGCTTTTCTGATGGTTTATTGGAGATAAGAGTCTCACAGACTTTACTGCCTGGGCTGGCTTTGAACCGCGATCCTCAGATCTCAGCTACTCAGATTCTGAGTAGTTAGGATTACAGGTGTGAACTACCGATACCAGGCCATCTTGGATCATGATGCAACATGGTGAAGCAGCAAGACAGGAGTCTGAGCCCCTATGACTTTGTGATTTAATCTTCCCAACACCCATGATATAATTATAATTCTGTAGAGTTAAATCTAACTCTATAATGGGTTAGGTAACTTGTCCGTGGTCATGATATTTATGTAATAGAATCAGAACTTTTATCTTAAATTTCCATCTGATTTCACAGGCTATGGTTTAACCATATACCATACCTACACATTTGGTAATTCCATACTTAAAAATCTTTGTGACAAAGAGTATTATCACCCCAGGTCTATTTCCCTCTTCTTTCTGATAAGAATGCAAACTCTATAGGTTTGCAGAAGAGGGTTTGGGCATATGAACAATCATAAAAAAAGAAGACTACATTTCCTACTTCCCTTCGAGTGAGCGGTAAGCTTGTATCCACATTCAGTACAAGGGGATGAGAGGGCACAAATGTCCAAGTTCTATATGGTGTCCTTATGGGGCAAGAAGGCCTTCATTTCCATCCTTCCTCTCTCCCACTACCTGGGATATGGCTGTGGTACATTGTCCTGATGATTCAGATGAAGGCTTGACTTGACTCCCTAGGAAAGACATCAGAAGCCTGGGTCTCTGGATGTTTGTAGAACAAAATTGTCAAAGTAGCAATAGCTTGATATTCCAAGACTCAGATCCATCCTGCCAGACTCTACTGGTTCCTATCTATAGACTTGCATGTCCAATAGAAATACTCGAAGTCGAGGAAATGTTTAGCACAGTACAGCAGAGGTTTGGGCAGCTGGAGGATAGATGCTTAAGGTGCAGTCAAATGCAGGAGTCATTTTTACTAAATGGAAATAAAACCTTTTCCTGTTTAGGTTCCACTTCTAAAGTGAAATGGAAAACAGAAACTTATTGTTAATAGAATAGCATCTATTCTGTCTCACCTTCCTCTTCCCCTGCCCCCAACACACACTGGTTATTAAAATTCTTTTGGGGCAGGAATCATCTGCTTCCTCTTTCTGTCTCCCCTAACCCTTTCTTGGTCCATGATAAGCACTCAAAACATAGTTGTTGAGCTATTTGAAAGTGATTTGATCTTCATCTTTGTATGTGCCAACACAAGCCTCCCTGAGTGCTAGGTACTAAATACCCATGTGTTGAGTTTGATTAAATATGATATGAATTATTTGGGAAATAGAAGTTCCAAGGGATAGTGAAAGAAAAGTAGTGATTATATGTTGGAGGTGTGGCTCAGATGGTAGAGCATTAGCCAAAGAGCAAAAGCATCAGATCAAGAGTTTGAATCCTGGGCTGGGAAGGTAGCTCAGTGGTAGAGAGCTTGCCTTGCATGCCTGAGGCCCTGGGTTTGATTCCTCAGCACCACATAAGCAAAAAGAAAAAAAGCCGGAAGTGGCGCTGTGGCTCAAGTGGTAGAGCATTAGCCTTGAGCTGAAGAGCTGAGGGACAGCGCCCAGGCCCAGAGCTCAGGCCCCATGACCGGACCCAAAAAAAAAAGAGTTTGAATCCTGGTCCTGGACAAAAAGTACAGTTATCTAGATCAGGGAAGTGGAGGTATGGCTCAAATAGTAGAGGATTTGCCTAGCAAGTATAAGGCCCTAGGTTCAAATTCCAGTATAGCCATAAAAAAATTTAGAAGCATTATCAAGATCAGAGATGGCATATATATAGCAATATATATATTGTGAATTCTTCCTTCTGCTACTGACTCTTAGTAGCCAATAAGAGTAGACATACAAGATTATATTTATTGTCAGGCACTGGAGGCTCATGCCTATAATCCTAGCTACTCAGGAGGCTGAGATCTGAGGATCAAAGTTCAAAGTCAGCCTGGGCAGGAAAGTCTGTAAGACTCTTTATTTTACTTTTATTTTTTTTTGGGTCCGGTCATGGGGCCTGAACTCTGGGCCTGGGCGCTGTCCCTCAGCTCTTCAGCTCAAGGCTAGCACTCTACCACTTGAGCCACAGTACCACTTCCGGCTTTTTTTCTTTTTGCTTATGTGGTGCTGAGGAATCGAACCCAGGGCCTCAGGCATGCAAGGCAAGCGCTCTACCACTGAGCCACCTTCCCAGCCCCTCTGTAAGACTCTTATCTCCAATAAACCACTCAGAAAACCAGAAGTGGTGCAGTGGCTCAAGTGGTAGAGTGCTAGCCTTGAGCTGAAGAGCTGAGGGACAGAGCCCAGGCCCAGAGTTCAAGCCCCATGACCAACCAAAAAAAAAAAAAAGATTATATTTATTATATGTTGGCAATGAAACTAGACATTAAGGTGAAACTGGCATTATTTTCTTAATCAGTACCTTGTGTCTGTCTAGCTTGGCCAAAATCTCCAGGTCAGTCCGGCGTGATACCCCACCATGAAGAATCAGGACTTTCTCATCAACTATTGTGGCAAGTGGAAGCCAACAGAAAACATCTTGAAGAATTCTTAATATTTTCTTTCCATGCGTCTGAAAATAATATTAAGCTGTCAAGTTTCTAATAACTCCCTCAACTTGCTTGAATTAGGAGAAATTTTCATTCTTAAACGCAGCATACCTTGTATTTCTGCATTACTTCCTTGGTGAAGCCATATCTAGATATAGAAGTACAAACAGATATTACATTTAGTGACAGTGGTTAGGACATGATCACATTTTTTCTTTCTTACTTATTTGTTTAGCTGGTACTGAGGCTTAAACCCAGGGCCCAGCACTTGTTAGGCAAGTGGTCTACCACTTGAGCCATGCCTTCAGGCCTGACAGTATATTTTTTCTAAAAATGCATATTCTCTCTCTCTCTATATATATATGTATATATCTAAAATAGGTAGAAAAGAGATGGTAAGGAGTGATATATCTCAGTGATTCAGATACATTGCATAAATATATGGAAAAGTCACAAGAAACCCTTCCCCCTTATACAACTGGGAAGGTGGCTCAGTGGTAGAGTGCTTGCCTTGCATGCCTGAGGCCCTGGGTTCGATTCCCCAGTACCACATAAGCAAAAACAAAAAAGCCGGAAGTGGTGCTGTGGCTCAAGTGGTAGAGCTCTAGCCTTGAGCTGAAGAGCTGAGGGACAGCGCCCAGGCCCAGAGTTCAGGCCCCATGACTAGACCCCCCCCCCAAAAAAATTAAAATTTGAGGTTGAGAGCCAGGCGCTGGTAGCTCATGCCTGTAATCCTAGCTACTCAGGAGGCTGAGATCTTAGGATAATGGTTAAAAGCCAGCCTGGACAGGAAAATCCTTGAGACTCTTTTATTTTTTTATTTTTTTTATTTTTATTTTTATTTTTATTTTTGCCAGTCATGGGGCCAGAATTCTGGGCCTGGGTGCTGTCCCTCAGCTCTTCAACTCAAGGCTAGCACTCTACCACTTGAGCCACAGTGCCATTTCCAGCTTTTTCTGCTTATGTGGTGCTGAGGAATCGAACCCAGGGCCTCATGCATACAATGTAAGCACTCTACCACTGAGCCACCTTCCCAGCCCTCCATGAGACTCCTATTTCCAATCAACCACCAAAAAAAACTGAAAGTGGAGCTGTGGCTCAAAATGGTAGAGTGCTGCCCTGGAGCCCAAAAGCTCAGAGACAGCACCAAGGCCCTGAATTCAAACCCTATGGCTGACAGAAGAAAAAAATAGAGATTGAGGAATAATTACCAGAATGTTTACAATTATAAAATTATCTGTAGGCAAGAAATGAGATCTTTCCATTTTCTTCCTCTTGTTTATCTGTATTTTTTACCTTTTCTTTTTTATTATCTTTTTTTTCCCCAGAACTGAGGATTAACCCAAGGTTTTGTACTTGCTACACGAGTGCTCTAATACCTCAGCCATGCCCTACCCCCCATCTTTACACCTTTTCTATAGTACAACCTTACTTTGTACTATTGTATTCTATTTCAGAAATCAGAAAACTACTTTTAGAAGGCATCCAATGACAAAATAATGTCTTTCAATTGCAAGAGGCAAGCAACAAATACCCAAGCATGATTTGGCTTGTACCGTAAGTTCACCATATGGTCCTCATGGTTTCCTCTGTTAAGATGGAATGCTTTTGGGTAAATCAACATGAAGGCAAAAAGAACCATCAGGATCTCTACTGAGTCCTTGCCTCGATCCACGAAGTCACCGTTGAACACATAAGCCCGCTCTGGTGATGGGAGGCCATTCTTTTCAACCCAGAGATCAGTCCACGAATACCCAGTGGGAAAAGAGGAAGAGGGGATCAGGTTAAAGTCAATGGGCATTGAGCATCCCATCAGCTCTACAACCAGTTCTGTGCTTTGTGGGTTCTTCCAAGTGTGAAAAGTCAGAAGACCGAAACATCTTCCACTATGTTCTAGATCCTTTCCAGTGAGGCTGAGCCTTTGAGATGCTCATCGAAACACTCCATACAAAGCCACAGTGCCACCATGTGGTGGGAAGCAAAGGCATGCACTTGTGTGAGCTGAAGGCCGGCTTAAAGTTCCCTCTACATATGATGATGAAGATGCTACTGATGGTGGTGGTAGGGTTGGTATTGGTAGTAGTGGTGGTAATGATAGCCACTATTGATTCCTAGCAGATATCAGCAAGATAGCATGTGGAGAAATTATTTAAAAGCATAGTATATATATAATTTATATATAAAGGAATATCAGAGTAATAAAACGTATGCACATATTGTATTATATTTTATATATTTATAGTTAAAATATGAAAGCAGATTTTGGTTGTCTTGACAATGATCAATTTTCTTTATCTTGAAAAAATTGATGGCTGAATAATCATATTTATTTAAGTAACACTATGTTAACACTTATAAAAATATACTGGAATGCAATGTAATGCTGACTTTAGTATTGTGTATTTGTCCCACAGAAACAAATATTATTTGACAATATTTAAAAAGTCCAAATAGCTGGGCGCAGTGACTCACACCTGTAATCCTAGCTACTCAGGGGGCTGGGATCTGAGGATCGAAGTTCAAAGCCAGCCTGGGCAGGAAAGTCCTTGAAACTCTTATCTCCAATAAACCACCAGAAAACTGGAAGTGGTGTTGTAGCTCAAGTGGTAGAACACTAGCCTTGAGCTGAAGAGCTGAAGGACAGTGCTCAGGCCCAGAGTTCAAGCCCCACCACCGACAAAAAAAAAAAAAAAGTCCAAGTAATATTTAAACATTTGCTCAATAGATACTGTATTATGACTAGTACATTAAGCATAAGAACAAAGAAAGAACTTAATTTGAATGTTCATACCTTATGAAATATAAATATTAAGTCATCCAACTGGCCATGTAAATCTCCTAACAAAGAAAAAGAATATCAATTCTTGTCCATTATCATTGTTTTTATTGTATTTTTCCTGTAACAAGGAAAACACCATACCTTAGAAATATCTAAGTTAAGAAGACCAAGTGACTCATTTTTCCATATAAAAGATAGGGCAGCAGGGTGCCAGTGGCTCACACCTGTAATCCTAGCTACTCAGGAGGCTGAGATCTGAGGATCTCAGTTCAAATCCAGCCTGATCTGCAAAGTCCGTGAGACTATTATCTCCAATTAATGACCAACAAACCGGAAGTGGCACTGTGGCTCAAGCAGTAGAGCGCTTGCCTTGAGCTGAAGAGCTCAGGGACAGCACTCAGGCCCAGAGTTCAATACCTATGACCAACCAAAAAAAAAAAAAAAAAAGATAGAGCAAATGTTAATTTTCCCTGATTGCAGAGACAGTTAACATTTAAAACAGAAAGCATGACTTTTTTTCTGTATGATTATCCTCTACAGAAGCAATAATTGAACAGAGCCATGCATAATTGTAACTCAAAAAGGAACTAAGGAGTTTCTCCTAGTTGCAGTAGGAAGCTGACAGTTGTAGGAGATTTTTGAAGAAAAATAGCAAAATCTAGACTTTAATATAAAATCCTCTCATTTTCAAATGTTGGAACACTGACTTTATTTCATTTTTGTGATACTAAGGATTTAATTCTTTTTTCTTTTTTTTTGTCGGTCACAGGGCTGGAACTCTGGGCCTGGGTGCTGTCCCTGAGCTCTTCAGTTCAAGGCTAAGGCTCTACCACTTGAGCCACAGCGCCATTTCTGTTTTTTTGGGTGGTTTATTGGAGGTAAGAGTCTCATGGACTTTTCCTGCCTGGGCTTGGCTTTGAACCTCGATCCTCAGATCTCATCCTCCTGAGTAGCTAGGATTACAGGTGTGAGCCACCAACACCCTGCCTCTTTTTTTTTTCTTATGAAAATTTTCTTCTGTGAAAATTAATGGTTTTTAGGGCTGGACACCAGTGGATTATACCTGTAATCTAGCTACTCAGGAAGCTGAGATCTGAGGATCAAGGTTCAAAGCCAGCCTGGGCAGGAAAGTTCATGAGACTTTTTTCTCTCCAATTAAACACCAAAAGCCAGAAGCAGAGCTGTGGCTCAAGTGGTAAAGTGCTATCCTTGAGCACAAAAGCTTGGAGACAGAGCCCAGGACTTGAGTTCAACCCCAGAACTGGCACACAAAAAAAAATGGTTTTGGGAAACTAAGAGAAAAGAAACCAAGCCAGACATAGAGCAAATGTCTGTAATCCCAGAATGCTGGAGACTGAAGTAAGAAGACTGAGTTCCTGGGCTCAAAAAACAATAAAGGAGGGCTGGGAAGGTGGCTCAGTGGTAGAGCGCTTGCCTTGCATTCCCGAGGCCCTGGGTTTGATTCCTCAGCACCACATAAGCAAAAAGAAAAAAAAAAAAGCCAGAAGTGGCGCTGTGGCTTAAGTGGCAGAGCGCTAGCCTTGAGCTGAAGAGCTGAGGGACAGCGCCCAGGCCCAGAGTTCAGGCCCCACAACCAACAACAACAACAAAAAATCATGGAAATGGAGGACACTGGTGCACTGGACCTCTCTCTCTACAAGAGGAATGTATGTGGATCGAGGAAATAATACTGTAGGCCTTGGGGATTTGCTCAAATTCCAATAAACAGGTTGCCTTCTAATATGATTTGCAGTGATTTGTTTTTCTCTAGTGGAGAATGTGAATTTGGAGTTAATATGAGTTGCTTGGGAAGATAAAGCAGGGGCTTAGCCTCCAGCTCAAAAGCTCCCTTTCTCGAAACAGTCTCCTTGAAATAAATGGAGAACAAACAAGTAACAGGGTGAAGGCATGAGACTTGGCCGCCATTGCCACTTTTCCCTCAGGATGGGCCCTCCAGCCTCCCCCTCCCCACCGCAGGGCGGCTGGGCGAGTAACACTGAGAGGAGAGCTTGCCCAGGCTCTTACCACACACTGTGATCTCCTCACTGAAGCAGGTGGAGACCCGGTTGATGTTAGGCAGCTGTGCCAGGTGTTTCCTGGCCTCATACAAAAGATTCAACACATAGCGAGCGTGGAGCTGCTACTAGGAGGAAAAGGAGGGAGGAGGAAACGATTCTGCTGTTAAGGTCTTCAATCATCCCCAAAGTCACCCCCAGTAAACTGCTCCCAGGGCTCTGCCTACACCTCCTTTTACTTTTTTTGTACCAGTTCGAGGGTTTGAATGCAGGACTTGTATGTACTATCCCTGAGTTTCTTTTGCTCAAGGCTAGCATTCTACCTTTTGAGCCATAGCTCTACTTCCAGCTTTTTGGTAGTTTGTTGGAGGTAAGAGTCTTACAGATTTTTCTACCCAGGCTGGTGTTGAACTACAATCTTCAGATCTCAGCTTCCTGAGTAACTAGGATTATAGGCATGAGCACCAGCACCTAGCCACACAATGGTTTCTAAAAGCAAGCTAAAGGATCACTTTTGTGCTTAAAGTCAAATGATTTTCCATCTCTTTCAAAATATAAGTCCCCCTCTCTCCCCTCTAACTGCTCTTCCCCTAATCTCTGCTTTCTTGCCACAGCAGCCTTCCTGAGGTCCCTGAACAGCCCTGGTGAGTTCCTGCCTCAAGGCCTTGCTCTTTCTGCCTAGAACATTCTTTTCCTAGCTCCCCACAAACAGTAGCTCTTAATATCCTTGGACCTTTGTTCAAAAATCACCTTCCCGGCCATTTAAGAAAGTTGCTGGCTCAGTGGTAGAGCGCTTACCTTGCATGCATAAGGCCCTGGGTTCGATTCCTCAGCACCATATAAGCAGAAAAAGCCAGAAGTAGTGCTGTGGCTCAAGGTGTAGAATGCTAACCTTGAGCTGAAGAGCTGAGAGACAGCACCCAGCCCCAGAGTTCAGGCCCCACAACCAACAAAAATAAATAAATAAAAAAGAAAGAAAGAAACTTAGCTTCATTCCATTCCCCATCCTACATTTGAAAGAGTCCCACTGTATGCCTCAGGCTGGCCTTTAACTTGCAGTCCTGCTCAGTCTCCCAGGGCTGACATTACAAGTATTTACCACTTCCCCAGCCTTAAGTTGATTATTTTCTGTAACTTAGCATTATTTAATACACCATACATTGATTTTATTCATTGTTATTCTTTGTTGTCTGTCTCCCCCACTAGAAAGTCTGCCAAATGGGAGGGTGCCCATTTGTGTTGCTCTTGTTCTCTGCTGATTCCCCATGCCCATCCACTAGCTACCTGCAGGTGAGCAAACAGACAGATACTGCATGATTTTGCTAGGTATACCAGTCATTCACTCCTGTAATCCTAGCTGCTCAGGAGACTTGAGACCTGATGATTGTGGTTCAAAGCCAGCCCAGGAAGGATCGTCCATGAGACGCTCATATCCCATTAACCAGAAAAAAACAAAAAGGAGAGCTGTGGCTTAAATGTTAGATCATCCACCTTGGGAGAGAAAAAGCTAAGGGAGAATGCCCAGGCTCTGAGCTCAAGCCCCAGTGCACTTCCTGCCCCTCCCCCTCACATGCACACATCATAAAACACAGCTGGAGAGTCCTTCCTCTCCAGTTCCCTGCAAGGCCCAAATACCCTCATTCCAGGACCATTCTTCCTCTCCACGAAGTGCGTTGCTAAACTTACTCGCTTCAGCCTGAAGGCTTCCACCAGTGCAGTTGCATGGTCCGGAAGGAGTGGGAAGGAGAGGTGGGGTCCTGCGTAATTGTCTGGCACTTCTATGGCCTTGTAGTCACTGCATTTGTCCATCTCTGAGTCCTGGAGGACTCTCTCTTCTGTGAACATGCGGTTCAGGAAGTCCCCTGGTCCACACAGAGAAGTAGGTCAGCTTTTGGTCCCCAGCCTTACTTGGTATGAGAGCCCAAAAATCCAAGCTGTAAGACCCTGAAAGGATTGGGAGGGCTGGGAAGGTGGCTCAGTGGTAGAGCGCTTGCCTTGCATGCATGAGGCCCTGGGTTCGATTCCTCAGCACCACATAAGCGAAAAGAAAAAAGCTGGAAGTGGCGCTGTGGCTCAAGTGGTAGAGCGCTAGCCTTGAGCTGAAGAGCTGAGGGACAGCGCCCAGGCCCAGAGTTCAGGCCCCAAGACCAGACACGCCCCCCCCCCAAAAAAAAAAAAAAGGATTGGGAGTTTGGAAGGCCTTCCCCGGAAACTGCTGAGAGTTTTCTGGGAAAGGTCAATCAGTCCTGGCTGAACAGGAATTCTGACTGTATCCTGGGTGTGGACTAACTTCACCTTCAACTGTGCGGGGGGCCTGGGGGTAGGATTATGCAAGTTTTCAGCTGGTCACTGCTCAGCTCGGCTTCCCGGAATAAGGTCATCTACCACCTGTATACAAATACTGTCACTTGATGAAGTTTGTACCTTACTTCCTTGCACAAGACCAATAAAAACCTTGGCCAATGGAAGCTTGGGATTGGTTACTGGTGGAAGGCTACAGGTCCCCTGATCCTCTAAACCTCAGTTCCACAGCCCTGTTGGATAAGCATTATGCCCACCTTTGGTCCTCAGCTCCACCCAGACCTGTCGGCCCCTCCCTCCCTCCACCCAGACCCACCTGATCTCTCATCTACCTCACTTCCTAACCCCCAGACCCTAAGGAGCACTAGAGAGTTGTAACATCTGGGCTGTGGTGGAGTGGGACCTGGACATTCTGGCATCAGCTTCAGCCCAGGAGAGGGAAGGAAAAGGGAAACAACTACAGACAAGACTTGGCAAGAGGAAACTCAAAACTAGCTGGATCTGTTCCATCTTGACTTGGAAAGTTTAAGATAGGTCTCTGTTAGTATTATGCCTGATCCCTCCTCTGCAGGATCCCTCCCCCGTGGGGCCTCTTCCTCTGGGGGACCCCTCCTCTGCCTTTGTAGTGGGGATGGAACCTGAAGCTCCACGTGGGACAGAAGCGCTGCACCTTCCCTGTCAACATCTTCAGCTCTCTCTAGCATTGACCATTGGCAGACATGTCATCTTGGCATTGTGGGAGCTCAGCTGCTGTTTCTCACCGAGTCGGATTTCATGCCAACTCAACTTGATTCTGCGACCCTCTCCCCGCCCACCGGATCAGGCCAGGCACCATTATGCCATGCCACACGTCTGCTAGTGTCTGGTCTCTTCTTGACTAAAAGTTTCTTGTTGTTGGCAACGTTTTGTGTTTTAAACTGATCACATGGTTCCATCATAATTAGGTAAAGTAATACTGTTAAAATTCCAAAAAACTTTTTCAATGGCCGATTTAAAAATCTCAGCATGCACAAACATGTCTGTCTGCCTGTCTATTTGTCTATAGGTAAAATATGTAAAAGGTTACGGTTTCAAGGTTACCAAGTATTCTGCTTATCAAAAAAAAATATTTTGTCAATAGACACTGTGACTTAGGGGCTGGGAAGGTGGCTCAGTGGTAGAGCGCTTGCCTTGCATGCATGAGGCCCTGGGTTCGATTCCTCAGCACCACATAAGCAAAAAGAAAAAAGCCGGAGGTGGCGCTGTGGCTCAAGTGATAGAGTGCTAGCCTTGAGCTGAAGAGCTGAGGGACAGCGCCCAGGCCCAGAATTCAGGCCCCATGACTGGACCCCCCCTCCAACAAAAGATTTAATCTAATTTGATTTAATCTAATTTGATTTAAGAATTTTGAGACCTGACTGAGGAACCTAAGCAACTCCATTTTACTTAAGACCCCATCTCAGTTCTGCAACTTAACCCTTGACCTATTCCAGCCACAGACAATCCTGGAAACCCTAGATGCCAGGATGTCGAGATATCTGAAATAGCCTTGCACAGACAATCCTGGGAAGCACAGATGGTATTTGCTTAAGGCAGGATGTCCAGGTATCTAAAATTCCAGAACAGCCCCTCCTGGGGTCTGGTGACCATTATCTAAACCCAACACTCTGCAGTTTAGCACCTATCCTCTTGAAGATCCCCTTTGGTGCAAGCCAACCAGTTTAAAGTACGTCAGCCTCCTTGATCTAACCAACAACCTGTTTCTGGTCCTTTCCTGCTTTGTAGTGCACCAATCATACTAGAAAGTTGTTTTATGATTTTTCCATGGTGTGTAGTGATTTGTTACGAGATGCTATGTTGTATGCAAAGTCCCTGCCTTCCCTAAAAAGTGTGTAAAAGGTGCTGTAACCCTGGGCTCAGGGCCTCTCAGCGTCATCGGTTGCTGCTATGTCTGTCTGAGGGGACCAAGCTCGAGCTTGCAATAAAGACTCCTTTGCTTTTACATTGCTGACGATCTCTGGTGGTCTTTTGGGTAAGGATTTCCGAATTCGGCTTTACACTGACCACAAGCTAAAGGAAAACAGGCAGGTTTTTGTTTTTTGTTTTGTTCTGTCATGGGGCTTGAACTCTGGACCTGGGTGCTGTCTCTCAGCTCTTCAACTCAAGGCTAGTACTCTACCACTTGAGCCACAGTGCCACTTTTGGTTTTCTCGTGGTTTATTGGAGATTAGAGTCTCGGGCTTTCCTGCGTGGTAGCTTTGAACCATGCTCCTGCGATCTCAGCCTCCTTAATAGCTAGGATTACAGGCGTGAGCCACTGGTGCCTGGCTAAAACAGGAAGTTTCAATGGGGCTTGAGAACAGAGTTTAAAAAGATGGTTTCAAAAAACTCTGGCAAGTAATTGTTAGTCAATTGTTAACAAGTTGTAGGTAAGCTCTATCTCATTGATCTCCTCCTTGCTTTAATTGGAAATAAAAAGGGCTTTTGTGACAAAGACTCCTTTTGCCACAGTTCAAAACCAACCTGGGCACAAGAAATCCCTCCAAAACTCCATCTCCCAGCTAATCAGCACAGAGCCAGGCTGGAAGCATGGCTCAAGACTCACATCTAAGTATCCAGCTGAAGGCTGAAAGTGGCATTGTGACTCTTAATTGGTAGAACACTAGCCTCAAGCAGAAGTGCTCAGGGACAGTGCCCTTGAGTCCAAACCCAGTAAATGCCAACTGGGACTGAAGAACGTAAAAATATATAGACAGCATCTAACAGCCATTTTCGCTTCTGTACCTTTGCTTGCTAAAAACTCTGCTAAAACCTTGAGGAGTGGAGTGAAAGAGGCAGAAAACTGGACTGCCCTCATCAAAGTAGGCAAGCACCCCTGAATGGATTTATGAAAAGGCATGGAGTAACATTAATGCTTAATGTAATAGAAAGTAGAAGTTATGATTACTAACCGTTCATTTTTGCTTCTGTACAAATTGCTTTGTGCTAGATGATTTTATGGTTTTTGTATGATTTTAACTGTGACTGGTTTTAGTTACTCAGTAGTGGAATGTCAGCCTGGGAGCCTAGAGTTGGCTGGGAAGGTGGCTCAGTGGTAGAGCGCTTGCCTTGCATGCATGAGGCCCTGGGTTCGATTCCTCAGCACCACATAAGCAGAAAAAAAAAGCTGGAAGTGGCGCTGTGGCTCAAGTGGTAAAGCGCTAGCCTTGAGCTGAAGAGCTGAGGGACAGTGCCCAGGCCCAGAGTTCAGGCCCACAACCGACAAAAAAAAAAAAAAAAAGACTTCAAAGGGTTTACAGCCCTGACCAAGGGTGCAAAGTCCTCAGAATTATCCCCACAGCTGCAAAGCCCCTCCTGGAGGCCGGGGCAGTAAGGCCCTAGGAAAGAAATATAATGTTTTGAGAAACCTAAGCAACTCCATTTTTGTTTAACACTCCATCTCAGTTCTGCGACTTGACTCGTCACCCACTTTAGTCCCAATGCTAGGAATTTATGACAGAAAGCCATGCACAATTCTTGGAGCCATAGATGGCATTTGCTTAAGGCAGGTGTTAGCCCCCAAGTGGTGTTGCCCCCCATCCACCTAGGACTAAGAATTTCTGACCAACCGGTTCTTCAGAGCCCAGGGCGAGACATGCCATGCATTCTGTTGGTCCAGGTGTGACTCATAACCGTTTTCAGTCAAGCTATGGACCAAGGACATTTTTCTGTAAAGGTCAACCAATCATATTTGCCCAGCTTAGCTTGCTTTAAGTGTTAACCAATCATGTAAGTTCTTATATAAAAGGTCCTTAAAGTTGTTTGTTCAATACTATAAAACCTGTGCTGATTCTATGCTCAGGGCCTCTTAGCGTCACCGGTTAACGTGCACGCGGAGGACCAAGCTCGAGCTTGTAATAAGCCAGCTCTTTGTTGCTTACATTGATCGTGGTCTCTGGTGGTCTTCTGGGGGTCCCTGAATTTTGGTATAACAGGACTAACTATCCCAGCAATGGACTCTGAGACACCCCCAGGACAAAGTCAGTCCTGACACTGGAAAACCATGGAGAGGAGAAAGAGGAGATGACATCCTAAATGGAGTCACTTTATGCTTGCCCTTTCAAAATTAATCAGAGCTGGGAGAGCAACAGAAATAGTTGCTTGTCCACCTAATGTCCATACCTGTCTACTTTCTAACTGGACAGAAAGTTAACAGTCTTGCCTTTGTTACCTGCTATTTGTATTTATAGTAGCCTCTGACTGGTACTGCCAACCAGTCCATTGTGCTCTTCCTACCCAGTTGCCCAAAAGACCCTTGACACTCCTTTTCTGCCTTTCTGCCCCAAGTATTCCTCCTCCCCTGTAATGGGCTGCAATTGGGCTTATGGTCCAAATGGAACTTTTCTGGACCATGGCCAATGTGTGTACTCCTATGTCATTCATGTTAACTGACCTTGTCACCTGCTCAGCTTTTTGCCTGATCTTTCCAAAAGTCTCTTTCAACAGGATAACCTCCCCTGCCCAGGATACCACCTGGGAACAAGTCCAGGCCATCCTATTACTACAGGCAACCAAAGACATCACTTACACTGCTCTGCCTTCACCAGTGCAGACCTGGACCCTAAAGATCCCAGCTCCAGGGATTCCTTGATGCTCCTAGGTCAGCAGGAAGTAGCCAAAAGAGCCCTTGACATGCTTGGCTCTGACAACTACTGTCATGGAAAAAGGAAGACCTTTACTAACCAAACTCTCAAGCAGATGCTTCTTGGACGGTACCCGGCCGAGCAACGAAATAGAGACCCCTGACTACTTCGTCCCTTTAGAAAAGGAAGTAGCTCCAGAAAAAATGACCTCTGTCCATACCCCCTGGCCTGGTACCTTCTACTTTTATTAAACAACAGAGCTGGGAATGAATGTAAGCATTATGCCCACCTTTGGTACTCAGCTCCACCCAGACCTGAGCTCCTCCCTGCCCTGGAGTTCCGGCCATACAGCTGGCCCCTCCCTCTCTCTACCCAGACCCACCTGAACTCCCATCTACCTCACTTCCTCCCCTCAGACTCCCCTGGTACCTGGATAGGAACAGGTGCCATTTCTTCCCTCTTGGGGGAGATATGGCCCCTCTAATAAACCCTGTACTAGTCTTTCTCCTGTGCCTGCCTGCCTCTGTGTGGTCTCCTGGGATGAATGTGATAGATCCTTTTAATCTCACTGAGAAAGGACAGAAAGTAGAGGCATGGGTTCATAGGCAAGAGGTAAACTCAAAGTCAAGGAGGGAAGGGTTTACAGGTGTTCACAGTGAGCTCAGTGAGTGCAGAGGCTTAGAACATTCAGAGCCCTCTACCAACCTCTTACTGCCTGCCTAACCCTTGGTCTTCCTCTGTAGACTGAAGAGGGCCCTAAGCACAGACCAGAAAGACTAACAAATCTACAACTTCTGGCCCTTCCCTCCCAGCAGCTTTCAACCAATGACTGCTCAGCTAACTTGAAGACTCCAGATGTTGGCGGCTCATGCCTGTAATACTGACTACTCTGGAAGCTGAGATCTGAGGATTACAGTTGGAAGCCAGCTTGGGCAGGAAAGTCTTGAGACTCTTATTATTATTTTTTTTTTTCCTTGAGTCCGGTTGTGGGGCCTGAACTCTGGGCCTGGGTGCTGTCCCTCAGCTCTTCAGCTCAAGGCTAGCGCTCTACCACTTGAGCCACAGTGCCACTTCTGGCTTTTTTCTTTTTGCTTATGTGGTAGTGAGGAATCGAACCCAGGGCCTCAGGCATGCAAGCAAGCGCTCTACCACTGAGCCAACTTCCCAGCCCGAGACTCTTATCTTTAACCAGCAAACAGCCCATTGAGGGGATGTGATCAAGTGGTAGAGTGTAGCCTTGAGCAAAAAAGGGATAGCGCTCTGGCCCTGAGTTCAAGTCCAAGTACAAGCATCCTTTCACCCCTCCTTTCCCCCCAGAAGACTCCAATTCCCTCTGCCTGCAGGAGGGATCATCCTTGGGCTTATGCAGTGCACTCTGGCCCAGGATCCCCCAGCACCCCCTCTATATAGGCTTAGTACTCCATCCTTTGCTGGCTGCCTCCGCTTTCCCCACTCACCCCCCCTCCCCCACTGTGTTTCTTGCAGCTGATAAATAAACACATTGCACGAGAACACGTCTCCAGATATGACTTTAGGAAAACCTAGACTAAAATTCCATTTGGTTCCTGGTCACCTCCCTCCTTCATTCCCAGCTTTCATTTTAGGGCCTTAGTCCCTGGGTACTTCCTGCCCCACTTCCTGCCCTGAAGGCCATGACCCTGAGAAGGAGGAGCACAAAGCATAGGGTAGTTCACACTTACTCTCGTTGTGGCTGCTTGGAGTGAAGTGATCTATGAGATAGCTGAAGAAATCATGGAGCTGCAGAATAACCAGATGAGGTGGATGTTAGAAATTAGGGAAAAGAGAATCCAGGAGTGCACCAGACTGGTTACCCCTTCTGAGCATCTGGGCCTTGCTGCCCAAGGCCTGGAAGGCAGACTGGCAGGCCACCCTGCCCTCATCCCAACGCACCTTGACCTGGTCCTGCTGGCCTGCATACTCGATTGACTGGAAGATGCTCCAGGTACATCGCCGCCTCATCTCCAGGCGGGCCACATATCGCCGGTACCATCTCTGGATCAGGGCCGCCGCCTTGAAAGCTGTGACACCAAGACGCAAGCCTGTGAGCTGGGACTCCCTGATTTAGGGGGAAGACCCAGACCCTCTCCTAGTGTCCATGAGTGGACAGGATGGCAGAGACTGAGCTACCCACTGATGGCCTGGGCACTGTGCCTGAGCTTTTTTGCTCAGGGCTAGTGCTCTACCACTAGAGCCACAGATCCACTTCCAGTTTTCTTTGCTGCTTAATTGGAGATTAAGAGTCTCATGGACTTTGCTGCTCAGGCTGGCTTTGAATCTGGATCCTCGGATCCTAGTCTTCTGAGTAGCTTGGATTACTGGCATAGCGACCATGCCAGCTCATTCTGGCATTCTTGATGGTTACACTAATATCACTGGAGCGACTGGATCCCCACTTGCAGATAAAATCGTTTGCATGCACTACAGACTCCTCTTCACCACAATCTTTCTGAAGGGATACACTCTCAGACCTGCGGTAGACTCCTGAAACCATGGCTCATTCCCAATCCTATACATTCTGTGCATTTGTAAGGCAAGAAATTTCATATAAAGAAGGACACTTCTCTTTGTCATGTCTGCATTGCCAGGCTTTGGGGTGTTTGAAACTAAGTACTGAATGACTTCAACAGTTGATCTGATAACTGTGTTGACATGGGTGATGAACTTGATGAATGGCTGTGGTAGTATATACAGCATGGATACTTGGGCCAAAGAGATGGCTCAAGTTCTGGGTGAAATGGAGCTGAACTGGGAGAGGACTCATCATCATACTTAGAAATGTATCAATTGGGGCTGGGAAGGTGGCTCAGTGGTAGAGTGCTTGCCTCCTATGCATGAGGCCCTGAGTTCGATTCCTCAGCACCACATAAGCAAAAAGAAAAAAGCTGGAAGTGGTATTGTGGCTCAAGTGGTAGAGTGCTAGCCTTGAGCTGAAGAGCTGAGGGACAGCGCCCAGGCCCAGAGTTCAGGCCCCATGACCGGACCTCAAAAAAAAAAAAAAAAGAAATGTATCAATTGTTTATTTCTGGGACTTCTTACTGCATAGCTTCAGATTGTGGTTTTTGATGGGGAACTGAAATCGTGGGAAACAGAGGTACAGGGAAGGGAGAATGGCCACCCACACATAGCAGGGCTGGCTCTGCAGATTCTGGGAAGGAGATGTAAACTGGAAGGACCACAAGGATTTGACATGCTTGAAGGGCAGGAAAAATGTGATGGGGAGGGGGCATTTTGACATTGTGACAATAGACAAGCCAGGTGCCAGTGGCTTATGTCTATAATCCTAACTACTCAAGAGGCTGAGATCTGAGGATCGTGGTTCAAAGCCAGCCCAGGCAGGAAACTCAGTGAGACTCTATCTCCAATTAGCCACCAGAAAACTGGAAGTGGTGCTGTGGCTCAAGTAGTAAAGCACTAGCCTTGAGCTGAAGAGCTTAGGGCAGCACCCAGGCCCAGAGTTCAAGCCAGATGACCACCACCAACAACAACCAAAGACAAAAGCCAGGAGGTCTGGATGCTAATGTGGAACTGCCCTGCCAAGCTATGCAGCCTCAGGCAAGTCACCTGGTACCTTTATGTCTTCACCTGGGAGAGGGCTGGACTAGGTGAAGATTGGGAAGAACAAACAAGAAATTCAAGATTTATTCAATATGTCATCCAGTGTCAGTGGTAATGAGGCTTTCCCAGCTCTGTGCTTGTTATCTCTGATTCTGTGAGACCACTGTGGGTTTATAAATCCCCATTAACACGAGAGCAGGACTGACCTTCAGCCTTTTTTTGCTTCTAGGTGCTAGCTGACCAAGTAAGCAAGTGTGGAGCATGCAGGGTGTTGATTCCTCATGTGAGGTTAAGGACCTCTGGTCAAGTATTGGTGGCAGAGAAGGGAATAGCTGTCCTCATAAGTAACTAGAGTATTCTTAAGCCCCTGGGTCTAGACATGATGCTGGTGATGAATGGACTATTTTTGGATAAGCTGGATTAAGAAGGAAATCCTGGGGGGATGGCTCAGTGGTAGGGAGCTTCTCTAGCATATGTAAGGCTCAGGTTTGATACACACACACACACATACATGCACGCACACATACGTGCAAATACACACACACACACACACACACACACACGTGTGTGTGTGCCCAACCCTGTGGGTTCATTCAGTCAGCTTTATGAACAATAGACAGATTGGCTTAATATAGTTTTCTTGGATTAGAGAGCTAGAATGCTGATTTCCTAAAAAGGAAAGGTAATGATGGGCTGGGAAAAGAGAGCTGTGGGAGTGAAGCAAAGCTGAAGTTGATTTCCTAGGAAACAAAAACTTTATGCCCAAAGTATTTGTTAAAGGCATGTGCTAGATAATAAGTGATGAGGCTGAAGTTATAATGACCAAACTTTGTAGAAATAGGTTGGGGACTGGGGATGAGATGTGTGGGGGCCCAGGAAGGAATTTGTGTTTCAACTTGCTCCACCCATTATTGTGACTGGCTCTAAAGGTGAAGATGCATCGGAAGATGGTGGACCCCTCATCCCAAGTATTTTAAGGCAAGTGCTGCCAGCCACCATTGCATCCTCAGTCTACTCCTCCAGGCAATGAATAACTCTTTTCTTCTCTTTCCAGTGCAGTTCCCTATCTGGGGCCTGGATTATTTAATGAAAGGGGTGTTGTGAAGTACAGGATAAAGTCCTTTCATACCAACCTCTGGTAAGTCACACCTGTGACCATAGCTACTTGGGAGGCTGAAATTCGGAGAATTGACATTCAAGGCTAGCTCAAGCCAGAAAGACCAAGAGACTCCATCTCAACAGAGGGAAGCTGGACATGGTGATGCTCACCTGCCATCCCAGCAGCTATGAAAGTCTGAAGTAGGTGCACTGTGGCTCTGGCATGGGTTCAGAAGGGGAATGAGATGCATCTCAAAAAATAATCAATGAAAAACAGGGCTGGGGTGTGGCTCAAGTGGTAAGAGTGCCAGCCTAGCAAATGCAAGGCCCTGAGTTCCAACCCCAGTACCATAACCAGAAAGGAACAAAACTCTCTCTCTCTCTCTCTCTCTCTCTCTCTCTCTCTCTCTCTCTCTCTCTCTCTCTCTCTCTCTCTCTCTCTCTCTCTCTCTCTTCTGAGTAGCTAGGATTATAGGCATGAGCCACTGGCACCCAACTCCTCACCCTTTATTCTTTTTTAACAGTATGATGAAAATGTTTAGGAACCTCCTACTGGAGCCATGTGTAAATTAATCCTGAGATGCAGGATTCATTTTATAAAAGTCAGATTAATCCTGAGTTTTATAAAAACTCCCTGTGTAATAAGACCCAGATTCCCTTTTATGGAATCAAGGGTTACTAGATTCTTAATTTTAAAAAAATGAAGGCCCTCCATATGTGAGCTGGGTGTGGTCCTTGGTAGAACACTTTCCTAGAATGGATTGATCCTCAGCACGATGAAAACAAAATAAGACATCCACATATACAAACACAAAAGATAGGTGCTGGTAACTTGTACCAGGAATCCTAGCTACTGAGGAGGCTGAAATCCAATGATCACAGTTCAAAGTCAGTGTGGGCAGGAAAGTCCATGAGACTCTTAGCTCCAATTAACCACCACCAAGCCAAAAGTGGAAGTATGGCTCAAGTGGTAGCATACCAGCTATGAGTGAAAAAGCCCAATAAAAGTACAAGGCCATGAGTTCAAGACCCAGTACTGACACAATTAACTAATTAATTAGAAACAAATAAATTGTGTGGATTTGTTCACTGAAAAGTTCTACAAGCAAGGACTCACATGGCAACAATGACACCCAGCACTCTGGAGAAGTGACTGCTCCTGGTGTGAGGTAATTAACCCAAGAAGGCCTGGGTTACCAAACTAGGAAATGGGAAGTCCTGGCTTGTGGAATGTGCTGGCCAGGCAAACGAGTGGCTGTCACCGTCCTCTACCAATAGTAATCCCTGTCTGCTAGAATTTTATGCTGGTCCTTACTGCATTCTTCTCTGTGTTTGAGCTACCTGGAGAGCCAGTTTTCTACACTCCTAAATGATATTCCTTCTCTACTCCCCTCATTCACAATGACAGATCAGGCTTTTCAAAGATAAGTTAATAACAACAACAACAACAACAATAATAACTGTACTGGGATTTGAACTCAAAACCTTGATTGTACCAGGCAGGTAATCTATCACTTGAGTCATGCCCCCAGCCATGTTTTGCTGCAGATAGGGTCTCATGCTTGTGTCCAGGGCCAGCCTGGGACAGCAAGGCCCCCCATGTAGGTGGGATGGCGGACATAGGTGACACTGTATCCAGCTTGTTGGTTGATATAAGTCTCATTACTTCTTTACATGCGCTGGTCCCAAGCTTCTGTTATCTCTGTCTCTGCCTCCTAAATAGCTATGATGGCAGAAATGAGCTTTGAGCAACTGAGATTGCCTTTAAAAAGACACCTTTTTGGGGGCTGGAAAGTTGGTTCAGTGGTAGAGCGCTTGCCGTGCATGCCTGAGGCCCTGGGTTCGATTCCTCAGCACCACATAAGAAAAAAGCCAGAAGTGGTGCTGTGGCTCAAGTGGTAGAGCACTAGTCTTGAGCTGAAGAGCTGAGGGACAGCACCCAAGCCCAGAGTTCAGGCCCCACGACCAGACCCCAAAAATAAAATAAAATAAAAAGACACCTTTTTTTCAACCAAAGGTGTTTTGATTCTTTTCCTTTATTACCTTTAAGTAGTTGTACAAACAAGTTGCATTTGCCATTCAACAAAGCAGTTGAATACAATGCATCTTGAGACTCTTAATCATTTCCAAAGTACTAACTGTCCCCTTCTCTTTATCAGGTGACCTGTAGGCTGAGGATCAGACTTGCTCCTGTGGCCACGTGATAGATGAAGGGCTAGGCTAGATGCCCAGGAGGATGAGGGGGAGGAAGAGTCTATCTCAGAGTTTGAGGTCCCCACAGCCCTACACCTGACAGTGAAAAGGACAACTTTCAGGCAACAGTCATGTCATAGTTCTAAAGCTCTGCTGTGTATGGTGCTTCATGGAAGATTCACAATATCAAAGGGTGATGGGGAAATTAATATCTGCATTTCTGCTTTTCTTTTTCTTTTTTGCTAATCCTGGGGTTTGAACTCAGGGGCTTAGATGCTTTTTCTGAGCTTTTGTTCCTCGAGGCTAGCACTCTGCCACGTGAGCTATAGCTCTACTTCTGGCTTTTTTTTTTTTTGGTAGTTTATTTAGATATAAGAGCCTTATGGACTTTTCTTTTTGGTCAATTGTGGGGCTTGAACACAGGGCCTGGGGGCTGACCCTGAGCTCTTCAGCTCAAGGCAAGCAGTCTACCACTTGACCTATAGCGCCACTTCTAGTTTTCTGGTGGTTAATTGGATATAAGTCTTATGGACTTTTCCTGTCTTTGAGCTGTGATCCTTAGATCTCAGCCTCCTGAATAGGAGTGAGCTACTGGTGCTGGGCCTCATGGACTTTTAAAGCAGGCTGGAGCCCAGATTTCTGATGTGAACACTGACCATCAGGACTTAAGCTATGCTCCAGATTTTCTCCTTTGGAAAACTGGCTGTTTCTAGCCAGATTTCAAAAATTCTGTTTGGAATTGTTTTCTGGTTTTATTTTTTTGTTTGCTTTGACTCTTAGAACAACCCTTCAGGGCTGGGAAGGTGGCTCAGTGGTAGAGTGCTTGCCTTGCATGCAAGAGGCCCTGGGTTCAATTCCTCAGCACCACATAAGCAGAAAAAGCCAGAAGTGGCGCTGTGGCTCAAGTGGTAGAGTGCTAGCCTTGAGCTGAAGAGCTGAGGGACAGCACCCAGGCCCAGAGTTCAGGCCCCATGACTGGCAAAAAAAAAAAAAAAAAAAAGAACAACCCTTCAAGCCAGGCGCCAGTGGCTCATGCCTGTAATCCTAGCCACTCAGGAGGCTGAGATCTGAGGATCATGGTTCAAAGCCAGTCTGGGCAGGAAACTCCCTGAGACTCTTATCGCCAATAAACCACTAGAAAACCACAAGTGGTGCTGTGGCTCAAGTGGTAGAGCATTTGCCTTGAGCTGAAGAGTTCAGGGACAGTGCCCAAGCCCAGAGTTCAAGCCCCACGACAAAAACAAACAAGCAAAACAAAAAAACAAAAACAAAAAACCTTTCAAGGGTATAAAGGCCTCTTTATGGGGCTGAGGATGGTGGTTCACACCGGTAAGCTCAGCTACTTGAGAGATGGTAGAAAGAACTCAGTACCAGTCCAGCAGAGGTAAAGCAAAAGGACTGGGTTGTGGCTTAAGTGGTACAGTACTGCCTAGCAAGCCTGGGCCCCTGGTTCAACCCTAGTACTGCCAAGTTAAAAAAATCTCCATCAAGCTGGACGCAGGTGGCTCACGCCTGTAATCCTAGCTAATCAGGAGGCTGAGATCTGAGGATTATGGTTCAAAGCCAGCCCAGGCAGGAAAGTCTGTGAAACTCTTATCTCCAATAAACCACTAGAAAACAGGAAGTGGCACTGTGGCTCAAGTGGTAGAGCACTCGCCTTGAGCTGAAGAGCTGCAGGACAGTGCCCAGGCCCAGAGTTCAAGCCCCATGACCGACAAAAAAAAAAAGAAAAAAAATCCCCATCAGTGATATTGTCCAAAAAGAAATGTACTCTTTATCTGACTTAGGGAACTGTAACCCCTCTATAATTACCTTCATAATAACAATAAAAAATGTCCTCCCCACCTCCCCTGAGACACCCAATCTCAGCAGTCTTACCACAGCGTATGAGTGCCCCTTTATTCCCACGCTCAGGTAATTCTCCAATCACTTACCTTATTAGCGCCAAACTGCCTCCAAATTTTGGTTCTAATGGCGACTGATACTTAATTAGGAAGCTTACTATGGGCCACACATGGTTCTAAACACTCATTTACTAACAAATGTGTGAGGGGAGGTATTATTATTTTTGTAGGTGTAAAAGTAAGAAAACAATAGAAGGATCTCACCACTGGGAAAAGGTGGAGCCAGGATTTGAACCTAGACCATGTACTGTATAACACTGGCCATCTGGGCTTCCTACAAAAACCTTTTCAAGGACACTTGCCAAGGGGTCAGCACCCCTCCTGGCTTCCTCTATCACCCCTCATCTTGTGCTATGGTTTTCTGCCTCTCCCCTAGAAAGTCCTGCCTGTGCCACATGGACCCTGGGGGCCCACAGCTGGTGCATCTGGTGGGAAACACATACCTTTCTCTGCATTCTGAAAAGCAAAATGGTGTTGGGTAGAGGCGCTGCTTCCCATCCTTCTATTCTACAGGACACAGGTGGAATCGTGGGTAGACAATGGGTGGTTCAGCAACAAAAGGGGGATCTGTCACATGAGAAACAGGCAAAGTGTTAGTTCACATGGAGCTGAATTTCCAATGAATTGCATGAGAATATGCCCTACCTCCCCAGATCCATGTACAAGACATTGCTCCTTGGAACTCCCTTTGCTTGACATCCCATCCCATACTGTATTCTGTGGGAAATATCCTTTGCAGTGTAGACACATACTGGCCATTTTTTGCATTTTCAAAGCAATTCCTTTGATCACCTCTTATTGCATATGTTCACCTTAGCTACTCTCAAACCATCCTTGCCATCTGAACCTGTCAAGCACTGGGCACCAGTGGCTGTAATCCTAGCTACTAAGGAGGCTGAGATCTGAGGATCACAGTTCAAAGCCAGCCTGGACAGGAAAGTCTGTGAGATTCTTACCAGAAATCCAGAAGTGGTGCTATGACTCAAGTGGTAGAGTGCTTGCCTTGAGCTGAAGAGCTGAGGGACAGCGCCCAGGCCCAGAGTTCAAGCCCCACGACCGACAAAAAACAAACAAACAAAAAACCTGTCAAGCTGTTGTCCAGATGTCCCTGGACTCCAGCCCTGTATATTCAGTGAGGTTCTAGAACCTTCACAGAGAGTCTCACATTCCCTGCACCCCACACACAGAATCCACCTTCAAGGCCTCATCTCACTTCTCTTCTTTGTCTGGTTCTTTCACTATCACGACCTTTCAGCCTGCTCTTATCTGGGACTTGCTCTTGCTAACCCCCTGCTCTTCACCTGCTGACCTTACTCTTCCTTTAGACAGTTTGGCCTGCCTCTCCCTGAGCTCTGAAGACCCCTCACATCTCCGTCATGGGATGCTAAATCATTATTTAATATCTTGTCTCTCTATCATTCACTGTGCGTCCTTCAGAGGGGAGTAAGAAAGATTTATCACTGTATCCCCAGGATCTATCACCCTGACCGACACAGAGTAGGGATCCAGTAGAAATTTATAGAATAAACTTGTGACTATATTTATACAACCAAGATGTTTCTTCAGCTCTTCTTCAGAAAACAATACAAGAGGAGAGATACTGACTTAACATTATAAGTTAAGGGGCTGGGAAGGTGGCTCAGTGGTAGAGCGCTTGCCTTGCATGCCTGAGGCCCTGGGTTCGATTCCTCAGCACCACATAAGCAAAAAGAAAAAAGCTGGAAGTGGCGCTGTGGCTCAAGTGGTGGAGCATTCGTCTTGAGCTGAAGAGCTGACGGACAGTGCCCAGGCCCAGAGTTCAGGCCCCCCCAAAAAAAACATTACAAGTGAAATTCCAATCCAACTATGGTAGTACATGTCTGTAATCCCAAGTACTCAGGAGGTAGAGCCAGAAGAATCACCAGTCTGGCAAAGTTACCAACATCCTATCTCAAAAACAAAATAAAGCCAGGCGCCACTGGATCATACTTGTAATCCTAGTTTCTAAGGAGGCTGACCTCTGAGCATCAAAGTTCAAAGCCAGCTGAGGTAGGAAAGTCTGTGAGACTCTTATCTCCAATATATTACTCAGAAAAAGCTGGAAGTAGAACTGTAGCTCAAGTGGTAGACAGGTAGCCTCGAGCACAAAGAAGCTTCCGGATAGTGCCTGGGCCCTTAGTTCAAGCCTGGACTGACAAAACAAGCAAGCAAGCAAACTAAAGGTCTTGGGGGGTACGACTCAGATTGTGGACTCAATTTCCAAAGTACCAGAAAAAAAAAGGAGGAAGGAAAGAAGATTGTCTCTCAAATTTTTTTTTTTTTTTTGTCAGTCGTGGGGCTTGAACTCTGGGCCTGGGCGCTGTCCCTTAGCTCTTCAGCTCAAGGTGAGCGCTCTACCACTTGAGCTACAGCGCCACTTCCGGTTTTCTGGTGGTTTATTGGAGATAGGAGTCTCATGGTCTTTCCTGCCCGGGCTGGCTTTGAACCGCGATCCTCAGATCTCAGCCTCCTGAGTAGCTAGGATTACAGGCGTGAGCCACCAGCGCCCGGCTGTCTCTCAACTTTTGAAGGTTATGGTATTTGGTTTTGTGAAAAATTACCCTTTCCTTTGTATATCAAAAGTAAAAAAGACTTGCCTTACTTATACTAGTTAGTTTGTTCTCTCTCTCTCTCTCCCTCTCTCTCTCTCTCTCTCTCTGCAAGGCTGGGATTTGAACTTGGTACCTGATACTCATTGGCTAGTGCTCTGCCAACTAAACCATACCTCCAACCCAGTTCGCTTGTTTTGAATAAATAAATAACCCAGTGTTTCAATGTAGGTGGATATAGTCATTTGCTCAAGGGTTGTGATTGAGGAAATCCTGTTTTGTTTTCATTTGTGTGTGTGTGTGTGTGTGTGTGTGTGTGTGTGTGTGTGTGTATGTGTGTGTGTGTGTGTGTGTGTGTGTGTGTGTGTGTGTGTATGTGTGTGTGTGTGTGTGTGTGTGTGTGTGTGTGTGTGTGTGTGTGTGTGTGTGTGTATGTGCGCACGCACTGGTACTGGTGCTTGAACTCAGGGCTTGGGTGCTGTCCCTTAACTTTTTTTGGTCAAGATTGACATTCTACCCCTTGAGCCACAGCTCTACTTTTGGCTTTTTGGTGGTTTATAAGAGATAAGAGTCTTATGATGAACTTTTCTGCCCAGGCTGGCTTTGAATTGGGATCCTTGGATCTCAACCTAGAATAGCTACTTCATTTCTTATGATGATGTATCCCAAAGTGACGGCAGGATAAGATGCTTTTTTGACACCCCTCCTCCCAATAAAAAGTTGTTGACACAGCCCTAAAGTGAGGGTGTGATATCTGACATGAACCATAAAACTTTTGTCTAACTTTTATCATACAAAAAGCAATAAATGATAGTTTTCCAAAAGGTTTATATGAAGAAAAAATTAGAGATAGCTATCACCAAATAGGTTTACATATGGCTGTTTAAGAGAAGATAATGAAGTAAAGTGAAGTCACCCAAGGACTAGCAGAGAATGTATCAGAAGTCAGTAGAAATGTGAATGGAAAGGATATTAAAATAGTTATTAACACAAAAACCTTAAAACCAGGTATCAGTGGCTCAATCCTAGTCACCCAGGTTTTTATTTTTTTGCCAGTCCTGGGGCTTGGACTCAGGGACTGGATGCTGTTCTTGAGCATCTTTTGCTCTACCACTTGAGCCACAGCACCACTTCTGGCTTTTTCTGTGTATGTGGTACTAAGGAATCGAACCCAAGGCTTCATGTATGCTAGGTAAGCACTTTACCACTGAGCCACATTCCCAGCCCCTCCTAGTCACCCAGGAAGCTAAGATCTGAGGATCAAAGTTCAAAGCCAGCAGAAAAATCTTTGAGACTTACTTCTAGCCAACCAGCAAAAAGCTCAAGGGGTAGAGTACCAGCTTTGAGTAAAAAAGCTAAGGGACAGTCCCCAGGCCCAGTTCAAGCCCCAGTACAAGCATACATACACACAAAGAGAAAACTTTTTCAAAAGTAAAAAGTGCATGACATGGACAATGGGCAAACTCTTGTCTTGTAACACTGCCCAGCTGCAAGTCCAGGGGTGACTCTCCCTCTGAACCTTCTTCTCTGGTGACCAGCTCTCCTGCACCACATTAGGGGAATTTGACTAGAACCATCTATACTTCCAGATATGATCATATTTTTCCCTTGGTACTGAGAATTGAAGTTGGGGACTTGCTTTTGCTAGGCAAGTGCTATACTATTTGAGTCACACCTCAAACCTCTCTATTGTTTCATTTATTTAATTTTTTGTTGGTTGTGGTGCTCGAACTCAGGCCTGGGCATGGTCCCTGCGCTCTTCAGCTCAAGGCTAACTCTCTATCACTTTGAGCCACAGGGTCACTTCTGGTTTTCTGGTGATTAATTGGAGATAAGAAGAGTCTCAATGACTTTTGTGCCCAGACTGGCTTTGAACTATGATCCTTAGATCTCAGCCTCCTGAGTAACAAGGATTACAGGCATGAGCCACTGGTTCCCAGCTATTTAATTTTTCAAGTCAGGGGCTCTCTAGGTAGGTCTCTGGTCCTGATCCTTCATCCTCTACCTCCCATGTAACTGGATTACAAGTAGGTCCACTACACCTGGCTTGTTTTTCAAAATAGTCTCATCATTTTGTTAGGGCTGGCCTCAAACTCTAACCCTCTGATCTCTGCCTCCCACGGAGCTGGTTTTACAGGGGCAGCGTTACCACTTCTTTTGAGTCCAATAAACAGACGAGGATCGATTACTCAGATTTTATGACTGAAACCCCACAAAGACCCTCTCTTGGTGGATGAGGTATACCCTGACTTCTGACCCAAACCAAATCTGTCTGAATTTCCTGGGGGAGGGGGTGGGAAGACTCTTAGTCTCACCAAGTTCTGAGCTCCAGGCTCAGAAAGTTCACTTACCTTTTGGGGGTTATTTTTCACTGAGACACACGAGGCAGTAACCTGGCCTCAGGTCTGACTGTGAGGGTCCCTGCTGCTCAGCTTTCCTCCAGCCGACCAGACCAAAGCAGTGGGAGGGAGAGACTGCAGAGTCTGGGTGTCACTGTGCCCCAGGTCCTGCTTCCGGAAGTGTCTCTCTTCCTCTGTCTCCACCCTTCCCAGTTCCAAATCTTCTTAGCCTTGGGGTTTAGGAGATGTGTTGCCTAAGCCATGTCTGAGAAGCTTGAGCCCCTTAACCCAGAAACGGAAGAGTGCTGACGAGACACAGACCGAGCTCCAGAGAGCAGCCTTCACCACCCTGGCCACACTCAGGGCCTGGGCTTTGGGCCTGGGCCATTCTTCCTGTGGCTGGCTGTTTTTTGTTTGTTTTTTTTGACTGCAACATCTGACGGAAATAGCCTCCCTTTCTTTTTCCCACTGTCACTTTCCCCTTAGGATGAAGCTAAAATTGTTGATTTATATTCCCAGAGAATTGAACTTCTCCATTAATCTAAGTGCTATGTGATGCTCAGTGAGTTAAATGTTCTATGTGAGGCTGGGCACCAGCGGCTCACACCTGTAATCCTAGCTACTCAGGAGGCTGAGATCTGAGGATCGCGGTTCAAAGCCAGCCCAGGCAGGAAAGTCCATGAGACTCCTATCTCCAATAAACCACTCAGAAAACCAGAAGTGGAGCTGTGGCTCAAAGTGGTAGAGCACTGGCCTTGAGCAAAAGAGCTCAAGGATAGCACCCAGGCTCAGAGTTCAACCCCCACAACCAACAAAGAATTTAAAAAAAAGTTCTATGTGTATGTGACAAGAAATGTATACACTATTGGCTTACCTACATCCATGAGGTTAAGATTAGGTTATTTTAAAAGTTGATTTTACTCTGCAATGAATCAACACTGCCTGCCTATCCAACTACCCATTTTCTCTGTCTCCTTGGGAATGCTCCAGGGGCATGTAGAATGGAATCTCCTGGATTGCATCTCACAGGACTCTAAACAAACTTTTTTTTTAATGTCTAGAGCTTCCACTGATTTTTTTGAGTCCAGTCGTGGGGCCTGAACTCTGGGCCTGGGCACTGTCCCTCAGCTCTTCAGCTCAAGGCTAGCGCTCTACCACTTGAGCCACAGCCCCACTTCTAGCTTTTTTCTTTTTGCTTATGTGGTGCTGAGGAATCGAACCCAGGGCCTCAGGCATGCAACGCAAGCGCTCTACCACTGAGCTAACTTCCCAGCCCAGCTTCCACTGATTGACACATTTTTCTTTCTTATTTTAGTGTCGGTACTGGGACTTGAACTCAGTGCCTCATGCTCTCTCTCTCTCTCTCACTTGGCTTCTTCAGGCAAGGCTTGATGACTTCTACTACTTGAGCCACACCTCTACTTCTGGCTTTTTGCTAGCCAATTGGAATAAGAGTCAGGGAATTTTCTGCCCTAGCTGGCCTTGAACCATGATCCTCCAGAACTCAGCCTTCTGAGTAGCTAGGATTGACACTTTAAAAAAAAAAAAAAGGTCTTAATAAGTTTAGGGAGGACTACCACAGACTACTGGGGCAGGGTTGCTCTCTGACTTCTTAGCCTTTTTCTACCATTACTTTCCTTATGTTTGACCTCACAATTTGCCATCCTCACTGAAAGTTTATTAGACTGCCAGAGAACCACGCAGACATCCAGGTACAGAGAACAAAGAAAGACAAGACTCCTTCTTACAAAGAAGTGAGAAGCAGCACTGGCTATTGTCTGAGATGACCTATATAACCTTAGGCTAGGAGGGGCTAGAAGGGGCTAGGAGGCAGAGACCCTGGTGTGGACTTGTATGGCAGACTAGTATTTATGGCTGCTGTCCAAATAGTAGTTAAGGGTCCAGCAGCTGCCCAGACCTGAAGGTCACTCTAAGGGGCTCTTGTTGCCTTATATGGTGGTAGCTGCCCCAGAGGAGTGCCATCCCAAGGTAAAGGGGCTTGGAGGCTGATTATTTACTGCCTTTACTAAGTGGGCCTAGTGTTGCCTAGGAAGGGAGCATGCTAAGCTGTGAAGGGACTCTTTTCACTAACACTCACAAAGCCCAAGTCCTTCTCTAAGATGACATATATACTCCAGTTCTTAGCAAATCTTGAGTGACTCCTGTCTGCATGCTACACTTGCTAATAAACTTGTTTCTCGGGAAATGTTCTGGCTTTTTTCAGTCTGATTGTGTGTGTGTGTGTTGGTCCTGGGGCTTGAACTCAGAGCCTGAGCACTGTTTCTGAGCTTTGTTGCTGAAGGCTAGTACTCTACCACTTCAGCCACAGCTACTTCTGACTTTTTGGTGGTTAATTGTAGATAAGAGTCTCACGGACTTCCTGCCTGGGCTGACTTCAAACTGTGATCCTCGGGTCTGTTTCTTGAGTAGCTAGGATTGCAGACATGAGCCACCAGCCCCAGCAAAATAACTCTTCTTGAGATGACTCTTCCTTAATGTCACAGGTGGTAAAGTAGGAAGATAACATAAATAGCTTAGTATTTTTATTCTTCTTACCATATTTTATTATCAAATGTCATTAATAAAGGACAAGAACATATCTGTTTCATATTATTTTCAAAAAGCATTAAAGCAGTACTTTTTAGAAGAAGGTCCACAGGCTTTTAAAAAATATTAGAAACATAACACACCAAAATCTAGGAACAAAGGCCCCCAGTCCCCACTTTTTAAATTTTGCCAGTCCTGGGGTTTGAACTCAGGGCCTGGGAGCTGTCCCTGAGCTTCTTTTGCTCAAGGCTAGCACTTTACCACCTGAACCACAGCACTGTTTCCATCTTTTTCTGAGTAGTTTATTAGCGATAAGAAGAGTCTCCTTAGCCGGGCGCTGGTGGCTCACGCCTGTAATCCTAGCTACTCAGGAGGCTGAGATCTGAGGATCGCGGTTCAAAGCCAGCCCGGGCAGGAGAGACCGTGAGACTCCTATCTCCAATAAACCACCAGAAAACCGGAAGTGGCGCTGTAGCTCAAGTGGTAGAGCGCTCGCCTTGAGCTGAAGAGCTGAAGGACAGCGCCCAGGCCCAGAGTTCAAGCCCCATGACCGACAAAAAAAAAAAAAAAAAGAACAGTCTCCTGGACTTTCCTGCCTGGGCTGGCTTTAAACTGTGATCCTCAGATCTCAGCCTCCTGAGTGGCTAGGATTATAAGTGTGAGCCATTGATGTCCAGCTGAGTTCTCCCTTTATAAGATTTTTCTTTTTGGGGTAGGAGAGGGGGCTGGAAAGGCAGCTTAGTGGTAGAGTGCTTGCCTAGCACGCATGAAGCCCAGGGTTCAATTCCTTAGCATCACATAAGCAGAAAAAGCCAGAAGTGGCTTTGTGGCTCAAGTGGTAGAGTGCTAGCCTTGAGCCCTGAGTTCAAGCCCCAGGACTGGAAAACAAAAAGATTTTTTTGCAGTACTAAGGTAGAACCCAGGGCCTCATACCCACAGGGCAGGAGCTCTACCACTGGACTACATACCCTCCTTCCCCCCAAATTTTTAAATTTAGCTCTTTCAGAAGTACTTTTACAGTGTTTATTTTGTAGTAGTAGGGATTAGAACCCAGAACCTTAGCCCTCAGCCCCTCCTGCCCCTCCCCCCCCCACACTGCCAGCTCTTCATTGGTTAAGCATGACAGCAGAATCCTGAGACCCTGGGAATAAGGCAGCAGATATCAGTTATCTCTGAACTGTGCAGACTCCATGAAAGTACAGGCAACAAAAACAGGAGAGTTGAAACCATATAATCCACTTCACCAACACTTGTTCCAGGGATCTGCCCTGCTTCACAGCATCCAAACCTTCAATGATAAACTGGCCTGTGTTTTTCAATCACGTAATTCTTTCACTGTGTCTTATTTATTAAAGTACAGTTCTTAAAAAAAAAAAAAGTATAGCTCTCCAGTGATTTCTTTTGTTTGTGTGTGCCAATAGCAGAGCTTGAACTCAGGGTCTGAGCACTCAAAGTTGGACCACTACATTTAAGTCACATCTCCACTTCTGGCTTTTTTGCTGGTTAACTGGAGATAAGAGTCTCTGGGTCTGTCTGCCTGGGCTAGCTTGAAACCATGATCTTCAGATCTCAGATTCCTGAAAAGTTAGGATTACAGGTGTAAGCCACTGGTGGCTCACTCTCTTCAAGGATTGCATTCTTTAAATGTTCATCTGTAAGGAAAGAAAAAAAATAATTAATTTCATTGAGACTGAGAATTTTATTTTATTTTTTTTTTGTGGATCCTGGAGCTTGAACTCAAGGCTTGGGTTGTATTCCTGAGGCTTTTTTTTTTTTTTTTTTTTTGTCAGTCGTGGGGCTTGAACTCTGGGCCTGGGCGGTGTCCCTCAGCTCTTCAGCTCAAGGCTAGCACTCTACCACTTGATCCACAGGGTCATTTCTGGTTTTCTGCGGGTTTACTGGAGTTAAAGAGTCTCATGGACTTTCCCTCCAGGGCTGGCTTTGAACCTTGATCCTCAGATCTCAGCCTCCTTAGTAGCTATGATTACAGGCATGAGCCACTAATGCCTTGTGATTTTTTTTTTTTGGGTCCGGTCGTGGGGCCACTTCCGGCTTTTTTTTTTTCTTTTTGCTTATGTGGTGCTGGAGAATCGAACCCAGGGCTTCATGTATGCAAGATAAGCGCTCTACCACTGAGCCACCTTCCCAGCCCCTGATTTTTTTTTTTTAACATTTCTGAGTGAACAAAACATCAACCCAGGTTTACAAGACAGGGAAGATGGGGCGCTGGCAGTCGGTGCCTCACAAGTGCTAGCACAGGAAGGGCAAGGTAGTGTGCCCTGCCTGCTCGTCATGCCGAACACTGTCAGACAAGTTCTCCATGAGAACTACCAACATGCGCGCACACACACACACACACACACACACACACACACACACACACACGCACCCCAAACATTTGCCAATAAAAAATTGGCAAATCTTTCTCAGCACAGAGGAATTCACTCTTCTGCAGACTTACTTTCAGCTCAGGTTTCTGATCCTGGTCATGTACTTGTCTGGGCTGGCAGCACTCATTACAGTAGTATAAACTGTGTAGCTGAAAATAAGGAGATGAGTTCTTACATTTGCGTCACTTCCCTTGGCATTCCAAAGATGGGGAAAATATATCAAACCCTTCTCCTAACACTAAGTATCTAGATTAAGAATAAAAATAGAGGCCCATTCATCTCCAAGCTCTTAAAATATGAAATCGACAGACCAAGGTATTCTTTGCTTTTAGTGTGATAACACATTAGAAGGCCAAGTTGGAACGGAAACTTCTCAGATGCCTCCTGCCTATAATCCTAGCCTAGGAGGATAAAAATCTATGATCGTGGTTCAAAACCAGGCCAGGCACAACAGTGAGACTCTTATCTCCAATTAACAACCAAAAAGCCAGAAGTGGAACAGTGGCTCAAGCCATAAAGAAGCTAAGGGACAGCACCCAGGCCCTGAGAGCAAGCCCGAATACTGGTGCACAGAAAATACTATGCCATTTACTCTACATTCTGAATAGGTAAGAGACCTCAACAAAAGCATATGTGTACACACACACTTTCACGTCCTTCTCTATCTCATGTCTTAGAAGATAGCTGGGGTGCATGCTCAATGCATCTGGAGCTGCACTGTCAGAGACAAGGTAAAGGCAGAGGCACTGGGCCCACTGCTGAATCAGAAAGCTGGCTGATGACAAAATTATGAAGATGGAGCTCATCCAAGGCTAACACAGGCTCCATGAACAGGATCTCAGCTGCTTTGGTCATTCCTTCACTTTTATACATTTTGCCTACTGACAGCCACCATTCAAAACAGTGTGGTATAGCTGGAGGGTGTAATTTTGCATCACAGCACAAGAGGGCAACATAGGACTAATAGTCTTGGAGCTGTTGCTCCAAGGCCTGGAAGTCTGGGAACTATGTTCATTCAGGTGATCTTTCAAAGCTGAGTTCTGACAGAGTTCATGAATCCATCCTGTGAGGATGTCCATAGCTACCAGACTGAGAGGGCTACCTGCCATGTTCCTCCTGGATTCCTCCATTCCTCTCACCTGGTTTTCTTCATGAATTTCTCACCTGACTGGTGACATTCTTACTTATCTGCTTCCTGATCCCCAACATGACAGAAGAGTAATCCCAGGATGCTACCTCATCACTGCTGTGTTCACAAGGCTAGTGATCTACATCCTCAAGCCATAGCTCTACTCTGGCTTTCTAGGTAGTTTATTGGAGCTAAGAAACTCACAGATGTCACTGCCTGAGTTAGATTTGAACTTCAATCCTCACACCTCAGCCTCCTGAGTAGCTAAGGTTACAGGTATGAGCCACTGGTGTCTAGTGAAATTTAACATTCCTGAGTGACCAACACATCAAGCCAAGTTTACAACCCAAAGAAGATGAGGCTCACATCTACTCACAAGAACCCTCAGACTCCTGGGGAAGAGCAGGTGAACTCACTGCTCTGGGTGACAAATGAACAGCTGTCCTTCACATGTCACTTACTTGTTATAAACTGGAACCACTGATAAAACCTGCATAGGGAAAAAAGTCACATGACAAGAAAATTAAAAAGTAGAAGAAATCCATGTTGGCTATCTATAAGAAAAAATTAACCACTTAATACATATCAGTGTGATAGTTGTAACTGTTTAAATCCTTGCTCTTCTTTTTCTTTTCTTTCTTTTTTTGTCGGTCATGAGGTTTGAACTCTGAGCTTGGGCATTGTCCCTGCGCTCTACAGCTCAAAGCTAGCCTTCTACTACCTGAGCTACAGCGCCACCTCTGGTTTTCTGGTGGTTATTTGGAGATAAGAGTCTCACGAACTTTCCTGCCCTGGCTGGCTTTGAACCGCAATAATCAGATCTCAGCCTCCTGAGTAGCGAGGATTACAGGTGCGAGCCACCAGTGCCAGGCTTCTTTTTCTTTTCTATGGACACGAGCCAGGCACCAGTAACTCACACCTGTAATCCCATCTACTCAAGAGGCTGAGATCTGAGGACCAACGTTTGAGTCAGCCCAGGTCAAAAAAAAAAAATCCATTAGGTGCTTACTTTCAATTAAGCAACAAACTGCTTAAACTGGAGACTTGGCTCAAATGGCAGAATGCTAGTCCGGAACAAAAATGTTAGGCAAGAGGCCCTGAGTTCATACCCAGCTACAGAACAATATAACAAACACAGATACACAGTGCAACTATGTATTTCTTTTTTTTTTTTTTTTTTAATTTTTTTTATTGTAGAGATACTATACAGAGGGTTACAGTTACATGAGTGAGGTAATGAGTACACTTCCACTTCCTCTTGAACATTGTTACCCCCTCCATTGTTTTCCCCCTACCATCCCCTCCCTCCCTCCCTTCCCCAAGGTTCTTTTTTTTTTTTTTTTTTTTGATCGTGATTAAGTGATTACTTAATTTCCGGAAATTCACAGTATTGTGGAATAATGATGCTCATTTAAAGTCACAAGTTCATTCTAACTTTCCTGGAGCAAATTGTCTATCACAGTCTGTAATATATAACGGTGCTCATATGTTATATACCATATATGTGATCAGCAGCATGGGGATATTTAGTAGTGGTTCAACCAGATGAATGGGAGTTCTTTGTTTCTTAAGTCCTGTTAGTTTTGTCATATCACCTAACATTTTGGATTCATCATCCACTTATCAGGGAGACCATGTACTGTTTGTCTCTTCGTTCTTGGCTTACCTCGCTCAACATGATTCCTTCTAGCTCCATCCATTTCCCTGCAAATGCCATTATTTTGTCATTTCTAATGGCTGCATAATATTCCATTGTGTATAGATACCACAATTTTTGGATCCATTCATCTGTGGTGGGGCATCTAGGTTGTTTCCATATCCTAGCTATTGCGAACAGTGCTGCAATAAACATGGAGGTGCACGTGTCCTTGTATATTGGTTCCTGTTGTTCAGGGTAGATGCCTAGAAGTGGTATGACTGGGTCGTAAGGGAGGTCAATCTTTAGCTTTCTAAGGACCCTCCAGACTGCTTTCCAAAGTGGTTGTATGAGTGTACATTCCCACCAGCAGTGTAATAGCGTTCCTCGTTCTCCACATCCCCTCCAGCATTTGTCGTTGGCTGATTTGTGGATGTGGGACATTCTGACTGGGGTAAGGTGGTATCTCAGGGTTGTCTTTATTTGCATTTCCTTCACCACCAGGGATGATGAACATTTCCTCATGTGTTTCTTTGCCATTTTTATTTCTTCATTTGAGAAGTCCCTCTTTAGTTCCCTTGCCCATTTAGTAATTGGTGTGTTGGGTTTGGGAGGGATTAGTTTCTTGAGTTCCCTGTATATACAGGATGTTAACCCCTTGTCTGATATATTGCTGGTAAATATTTTTTCCCAATTAGTTGGTTGTCTTTCTAGCTTGGTTGCGATAGCTTTATCTGTGCAGAAGCTTTTTATTTTAAGGTAGTCCCATTTGTCGAGTCTCTCTCCAATTTGTTGTGACCCTGGGACTCTGTTCAGGAAGTTCCTTCCTGTGCCTATTAGTTCAAGTGTCTCTCCTACTCTGTCCTGCAGTAGTTTCAGAGATTCAGGTTTAATGTTAAGGTCTTTAATCCATTTTGAGTTGATGTTGGTGCATGGTGATAGGCTGGGGTCCACTTTTAGTTTTCTGCATGTGGCTGCCCAGTTTTCCCAGCACCAGCGGTTGAAGAGGCTGTGTTTCTTCCATTGTATGTCTTTGGCTCCTTTGTCGAATATCAGCTGGCTGTAGGCCTGTGGATTTATTTCTGGATCTTCTATTCTGTTCCATTGGTCTTCGGGTCTGTTTTTGTGCCAGTACCATGCTGTCTTTGTTATTATAGCTCTGTAGTAGAGTTTGAAGTTCGGCATGGATAGCCCTCCCATATTGTCTTTATCCCCTAGAATTGTTTTGGCTATTCTAGGTCTTTTATTGTTCCATATGAATTTTTGGACTGTTTTCTGTATTTCAGTGATGTACGTCATTGGGATTTTAATAGGAATTGCGTTGAATTTGTATATTAGTTTTGGAAGTATTACCATCTTTACTATATTAAGTCGGCCTATCCAGGAGCATGGGAGGTCTTTCCATTTCCTAGTGTCTTCTGCAATTTCTTTCTTTAACTTTTTATAGTTCTCATTAAATAGTTCTTTTACATCTTTGGTTAGGTTAATTCCTAAATATTTTATTTTTCGGGAGGTTATTGTGAATGGGGTTGCTCCCTTTATTTCCCTCTCTTCCTGTACATTATCAGTGTATAGGAAGGCAACTGATTTTTGTGGGTTTATTTTGTATCCTGCTATTTTGCCAAAGTGATTTATGATTTCTAAGAGTTTGGGGATGGAGTTTTTGGGATCGTGGAGGTATAGTATCATGTCGTCTGCAAAAAGGGATAGTTTAACTTCTTCTTTTCCTATGAGGATCCCTTTAATATCTTTTTCTTGCCTTATTGCCCTGGCTAAGGGTTCTAGGACTATATTGAAGAGGAGTGGAGACAGTGGGCATCCTTGCCTTGTTCCTGATTTTAGGAGAATTGGTTGTAGCTTTTCCCCATTAAGTATAATATTGGCTATTGGTCTGTCATAAATGGCTTTTATTGTTTTTAGAAATGTTCCTTCTATTCCTATTTTCTCCAGAGCTTTTAGCATGAATGAATGTTGAATTTTGTCAAAGGCCTTTTCTGCATCTGTAGCGATAATCATGTGATTCTTGACCTTGGCTCTGTTGATATGTTGGATTACATTTATTGACTTACGTATGTTAAACCATCCCTGTGTCTCTGGGATGAAGCCTACCTGGTCATAGTGAATTATTTTTTTTATGTGTTTCTGGATTCTGTTAGCTAGAATCTTGTTAAGGATCTTTGCATCTGTGTTCATCAAGGAGATTGGCCTGTAATTCTCCTTTTTGGTTGGGTCTTTGCCTGGTTTGGGGATGAGTGTGATATTGGCTTCGTAGAATGAGTTTGGGATAGCTCCTTCCTTCTCTGTTTCTCTGAAGAGCTTGAGGAGTATGGGTATTAGTTCTTGTTTAAAGGTCTTATAGAATTCTGCTGTGAATCCATCTGGTCCTGGGCTTTTTTTTGTTGGAAGACTTTTGATAGCTTCCTGTATCTCATTATAGGATATTGGCTTATTTAATTGGTTAACTTCTTCTTTGCTCAGTTTGGGCAACTTGTATTTCTCTAAAAATGCATCCATTTCTGCCCGATTTTCTTCCTTTAGAGAGTATAGCTTTTGAAAGTAGTCTGTTAGAATTGTTTGGATATCTTGGGTACGTGTGGTGATGTTTCCCGTGGCATCCCTAATCCTATTAATATGGGTTTCCTCTCTTCTTTTTTTAATTAATCTAGCCAATGGGCCATCAATTTTGTTTATTTTTTCAAAGAACCAGCTTTTTGTTTGGTTTATTTTGGTTATGGTTTTCTGATTTTCTAATTGGTTAATCTCTGCTTTTAATTTGGTTATCTGGCTTCTTCTAGTAGCTTTAGGTTCCATTTTTTCCTGTTTTTCTAGCTGTTTTAATTGCAACATGAGGTTATTTACTTGGTCTGTCTCCATTCTCTTGATGTGGGCACTGAGGGCAATAAATTTGCCCCTCAGGACTGCTTTTGCTGTGTCCCACAAGTTTCTTTGTGAGGTGTTTTCATTTTCATTGAGTTGTAGGAAGTGCTTTATTTCTTCTCTGATCTCTTCTGTTATCCAGGCATTGTTAAGGAGTGTGCTGTTCAATTTCCATGTATTGGAGAAATTTCTGCGGTATGCTTTGTTATTGAGAGCTAGCTTGATTCCACTGTGGTCAGATAGGATACAGGGGATTATGTCGATCCCTTTGTATTTGCTTAAGTTCCTTGCATGAACTATGATATGGTCTATTTTGGAGAAAGTTCCGTGAGCTGCTGAGAAGAATGTGTACTGTGTTGTTTTAGGGTGAAATACTCGGTAGATGTCAGTTAATTCCGCTTGAAGTATGGCCTCTCTTAATTCGGTAGCTTCTTTGCCAATCCTCTGGTTGGTAGACCTGTCCTTTGGTGAGAGTGGTGTGTTAAAGTCTCCTAGTATTATCGTATTGGGATCTATTTTATTCTGTAAGTTTGAGAGCATTTGTTTGACATATCTGGGTGCACCAATATTTGGGGCATATAAGTTGATGATGGTTATATCCTCCTCTTGGATTGTTCCCTTTATTAATATGTAGTGTCCGTCCTTGTCTTTCTGTACTGATTTTAATGAAAAGTTTATTTTGTCAGATATCAGGATAGCTACACCTGCTTTCTTACTGGGGGCGTTTGATTGGTAGATCCTTTTCCACCCCTTCACTCTGAGTTTGTTTGTATGTTTGGCTGAGAGGTGGGTCTCCTGAAGGCAACAGATGGATGGGTCTTGTTTTCTTATCCAGTCCTCAGTTCGTTTTCTTTTAATTGGCGAATTCAGCCCATTTATATTAAGAGAAAGTATAGAGAGATGCATTGTTGTCCCTGCCATTCCGTTTTCCCAAGTTTTTCTTTTTTCCTTTCCTCCTGTGCTTGCTCAGTTAGACTTTGAGTAATGCCTGTTTGGGGCAGGCCCCAGTTCCTGGCTGCTTTCTTCAGGTTGTGTCCCCCCTCTTAGAATTCTTTGTAATGCTGGCTTAATGTTTATGTATTCATTTAGTTTTTCTTTGCTATTAAAAGTTTTCAGTTCTCCATCAAATGTGAATGCTAGCTTTGCCGGGTAGATCAGTCTGGGTTGGCAGTTATTGGCTCTCAGGGCTCGTATGGTGCTTTCCCAGGCTTTTCTTGCATTCATTGTTTGTGTGGAGAGATCTGCAGTAATTCTTATTTTTTTCCCATTGTAGTATAGCTCCTTCTTCATTTTTGCTGCATGCAGGATTGTTTCCTTATTATTCAGATCTATCATTTTTACTATAATGTGTCTAGAAGTGTTTCTCCTGGGGTCTTGCTTGTTGGGTGTTCGATAAGCTTTTGTGATGTAGTTAAGATGGTCGTTTTTGAGGTGGGGAAAATTTTCATTGATTATCTTGTTAAATAGGTGTTGCATTCCCTTGCTCTGGAATTCCTCACCTTCGTCCACTCCAATTATGCGAAGGTTAAATTTTTTAGCATTATCTGCTTGCTCTTGAATATCCCTTTGGTTTAATTTGAGTAATTTTTCCATATCTGTCACTTTTTGGTCCAGTTGGTGTATTCTGTCTTCTGTATCTGACACTCGACCTTCCATTTCATTCACTCTGTTGACAGTGGCTTCTATTGTGGTTTGCATGGAGGAAATGGATCCCTTTATGGATTCAATGTTGGTTCTCAGAGTACTGATCTCACCTCTCAATGAGGTATGCATTACCTCTAATTTGGCGTTTATCTCACTTCTTATTGAGGTTTGTGCAGCTTCTATTTTTGCATGCATCTCTTGTTTGATACCCTGTATCTCTTTGGATAGTTCATCCTTGTGCTCTTTCAATTTCTGATAAATTTCTCGCTTTATTTCTTGAGTCATTGCCTCCAGCAACCCTTGGAAGTAGCCTTTGTCTTCCATTCCTGCTTTGCTCCCACTGGGGCTCTCCCCTGTGTGGCTGCTGGCTTTTGAGGTGAGCTTGCTGTCCTGGGTGGTAGTAAACCTTGTGATTTTTCTCTGTGATTTTCGCATGGAGGTTCAGGAGACTGCTCTTCAATTTTGTTTTGGTGTGTCTGTCTTTGCTTGGTTGCTGATTCTGTATTGGTAGAGAGAGTCTGTGCCTGATCTGGGTTCTGTTGGGAGCCTATTTCCAGCTGCTATTCTGACTTACTTAGGATTCTCAGCTCTCTGCTGTAGATTGCTGACAGTTCCCGCCTTTGGAAGGGTTGAGCAGCCTAGACTGCTTGTGTTTGCTCCTACGGGTGCTCTTGTGAAGAACAGATGCTCTGGATGCACTCTCCCAAATGCTGGAGTCTGCTATGGGCTCCTGATGTGTTTTTGTTTATTTGTTTTGGGCTGGTTGTGGGCTTGAACTCTAGGTTTGGGTGCTGTCCCTCAGCTTTTCAGCTCAAGGCTGGCACCCTACCGTTTGAGCCACAGCACCACTTCTGACCCTTTTTGCTTTTGTGATGCTGAGGAATCAGATCCAGGGCCTCATACATCCAAGACTATCACTCTATTGCTGAGCCGCCTTAACAGTCTGAGCTCCTGCTTACTATCAGGTGCTGGCAGCCTGTGTTGCCCAATTCCCAGTCTAGGGTATATGGGTGGAGTTTTGGTGGGGTTTGGGCTTCTCTTGTCCTGGGCCTCCAGGTCTTTTGTTGTCACAGGCGTGCTTCCCGGGGGAGTGTTGTTTCCTGGTTTTCTCCCCTCTGTTGAGGCGTATGCTCAGCTTTTTACTTCAATTGGGAGGAGTTGGTTGTGTTGTTCAGGTGCCGGATCCCTGGGCTTGGTTCCGGCCCCAGCCTGGAGCGCGCTTGTTAGGCCTGTGCTGATGTGTATACCCCCTAGGTTATACAGCCTGGGGGACACAGTTCAAATTTCTTCTACTGTTGGTAGTCTTGACCCAGGGGCGCTGTTCCTGGCTTGGGCATTTAAGCTCCCTTCCAGGGGTGCTCTTGCTCTAGCCTGGCCAGCTGAGTGTGCTCCACGGGCTGGTGGAGCTCTCAAACAGTTCCCAGTTTTAGTGGGTCCTGTGGTCCGGGTGCTGGGGTAGGGAGTCTAGGTCAGGGTCTGGGGATTCCCTCCAGCTCTGGTCTCCCTTGAGGGATACACTTCCCCTGTGGGGTACTCACCCTGGAGCTGGTTGTTTCTGTGTGGTGTAGGTCGTCAGTTGTTGTTGCAATCCGGGCTGGGTTGGGCGGTGGTGGCTCTGTGTGATTCTTTTCTGTCTCTGCCTCTGTCGAAGCTGTTGGGTCAAGAGTGTCCACGCTCAGGCAGCTTCTTCTCGGTACCTCTGGGGCCCAAGTGACCCCGCCGGGTTGTTGCGATCGTGATCGGGCGGGCGGGTGGTCTGCAGACAGGACCCTTTGTCGCGCCGAGCCGCTTTGGCGGGATGGAACCTCTCTGCTCGGGTGGAGAGTGCTGGATCGTTGCGATCGCGATCCGGCGGGCCGGGTGGTCTGCCGCAGGTCCTTTTGTCACTCTGCTGATGCCGAGCGACTTTGGCGGGATGGAGCCTCTCTGCTCGGGTGGAGAGTGAGGGGTGGGGGTGGGATCCTCGTGGAGACTCCCGGCTGGTAGGTTTCTCTGTTCCTGGTGATCTGCTGTTCTGCAAACCAGTACCAGATGTTCTGAAAGTGGCCCCCTGTGTCTCTGCTGTTTCTCTGGGGCTCCCACAGCCCCCGCCGGGCCGGCTGGCCGGCGGCTTGGCGCGCTGCCGCGCGGCCAGTAAAGGTTGGGGGAGGGGTCTTCGCTTTTCTCTGTTTTGAAATTCTTTTCCTCTTTCTTTTTTGTTATTCTCTGCCTCTGGTTTTTCTCTGAGTGTTCGTCTTTTTGTTGTTGTCGGTCTCTTGGGGAGATTAAGCGTTGGAACTCGAACTCTCTTTTTGGTTGGAGAGAGCTGTGGCGTTTCCCTACTGCCCCGTCGCCATCTTGGTCCCCCCTCTGTATTTCTTTTTAACATAAAGGAACATATGGGTAAAGTGGAATGCTTTAATCCACAACAAAAAAGGAATTAAAATGCTGCATGGCTTTCAGGTTAAAAAGATACTTTTAACTGGCTAGAACATTTGCTGCCAACTTTTGCTTGATTTCAGGGAATTTTTCTTGGGCTGGGAATGTGGCTTAGTGGTAGAGCGCTTGCCTAGCATGCATGAAGTCCTGTGTTTGATTCCTCAGTACCACATACACAGAAAAAGCCAGAAGTGGCGCTGTGTCTCAAGCAGTAGAGCGCTAATCTTGAGCAAAAGAAGCTCAGAGAAGCACAAGGGCCCTGAGTTCAGTTCCCAGGACTGGCAAAAAAACAAGAAAAACAGAGAATTTTTCTTCTAGTATTAAAGACATCAAGCATCCTGAAGGACAGTTACCTGGAAAAGTGCCTCTAGACTGATGTTTGCCTGCCCCGTGGCATTTAGGGCTTTGATAGCAGGTGTTCTGTAAGGACAAAGGTTAAAGGTCACCAGCCACTTCAGGAAACACTGACATTCAAAGGGTATTTTAGTTCCAGTCTCATTATCTCCCTCTTCTCCAAAAAGAACCCGGTTCCCACACAACGGATACTTCAGCTAAGACCCAGCAGGCAGGACTCATCCTGCAGCTGACCCTTGGCCTCACGTGCTCAAAGCAGAAGAACAGTTGCTGCAGGATCAAAAGGCTCTCACCAAAGAGGTGGGGCCAGGAATATAGCTCCCTGCTCTTTGGGGACACACTGACTAGAAGAAATTTCAGTTAGAAGAAACAATGAAGCTGGGCATGAACGGCTCATGCCTGTCATCTTATCTACTCAGAAGGCTGAGATATGAGGTCTAAAGCTAAACCAGGAAGAAAAAGTAAGACTCCATCTCCAATTAATTGGCCCAAAGCAGGGCTGGAGGCATGGCTCAAGTGGTAGTGCACCAGCTGAGTAAAAAAGCTGAGCAGGGCCCTGAGTTCAAGCCTTGGTTCTGGCACATATAAAAGGGAGGAAGAACCATGAAAGTCACAGATTTGTTGTTTTCTTTTTAAAGTCTTATATAAGAGGCAATAAATCTAACCCTCTGCTTTCATTCACAAGTGGGCGAAAGAGACACAAGACGTTACACAGTGGGTCACTGATGGGGTGGTTTTGGGATCCAGAGCTCCTGACCCCAAGGACAGAGCCAACCTGGACCCAGCAAGCCAAGAGGCCCTCCACGCTCTCCTCCATGCACGTACTTCTCATGCTGGTCAAGACACTGGTGAGGAAACCAGGTGTACTTTTCTGGCAGGGGCCAGCATTCCAGGTCTCTCCAGTCCTTATGGGAGAAGGGGACCATTTCCTGACCATGCAAACGGAGCACGCAGAAAGCAGACAGTCATTTACCTGCGGTCATCTTTCTTAGGTACTGGCTTCCAGTGGTCATAATTTGTCTCGACTAGGAACCACCTACAACAGAGCACAGTTTCTTGTCTTTTTTTTTTTTTTTTTGTAGATTGTGGGGTTTGAACTCTGGGCTTGGGCACTGTCCCTGCGCTCTTCAGCTCAAGGCAAGTGCTCTACTGCTTGAGCCACAGCACCACTTCTAGTTTTCTAGTGGTTTATTGGAGATAAGAGTCTCACAGACTTTCCTGTCCGGGGCTGGCTTTGAACTGAGATCCTCAGATCTCAGCCTCCTAAGTAACTAGGATTACAGGTGTGAGCCACCAGCGCCGGCTAGCTTCCTGTCTTATCCAAGCCACTTAGGACATTCCAATAGAAGAAATACTTCTTTATTTTTTATTAGCATCAATTAGCTGCCCAGGGGGTTTCATTTGAACATGACAAATGCATCTTGGTCAGACAAGAAATACTTAAAAACTAAAAACCACTTCTAGTTTCATCAAATTTAAAAAAAAATTCACCTGGGAGTTGGTGGCTCAGACCTGTAATCCTAGCTACTCAGAAGGCTGAGGTCTGAGGATCACAGTTCAAAGTCAGCCTGGGCAGGAAAGCTTGTGAGACTCTTATCTCCAATTAACCACCTGAAAGCCAGAAGTGGCGCTAAAAATGGCTCACGTGGTAGAGCACTCGCCTTGAGCTGAAGAGCTGAGGGACAGAGCCCAGGCTCAGAGTTCAAGCCCCAGGACCCACCAAAAAAAATGTGTTTCATAGAAAAAGACCAGAGCCTTGCACTGTACACTCTGTACTCACGCTCCATTCAAAGGATCCAGAGGCCAAATGTCTGCTGGGCCCCGTCTGTTCCTGGTGATAACAACGCCCTCTTTGGAGGACATTCCACCCACAATGAAATAAACGTCGGCAATGAGGGGGGTCTTGGCCAGTCTGAACACAGCTGCTTCAAAATTCTCCGACTCACTCAGGGTCTGAGCAACAAGACAAATCATCCTTGAGAACGTTATCCATGGAATGGTCCACACTGATAGGTGGACAGCTGGTGCAAGGGCATTCTCCTGGTTTGTTAACCCACAGCTCTCGCCTCAAACGGCTCTGCTTTTTGCCTATTGTCATCAGGGTGCCTGAATGGGAAGAAACCTCTGCTTCACTGGGAAACCAATAGCAGCAGGAGTTTCTCCCAAAAGGCTAAAGGATCAAGTCCCAGTCTTGGCTTACCAAGCTGTGTGCTGTTGAAGCAGATCACCTTGGCAACATACCAAGGGCTGCCATGCTTCTCATCCATTTGTGCTTTCCACAGCTCATCCCTTCCCCCTCTTCTTTACTATTTAGGTGACACAGGGATTGAACCTGAGGCCTTGCTCTTGCTGGGCCAGCACTCTCCCAGTCAAGCCATGCCCCAGTCCCTTTTTCTTTTGACCAGAAAGGGTCTACCTGCCACCAACGCCTAGGCTAGCCATGGACCATGATCTTCCAATAGCTGGAGTTACAAGCATGGGCCCCTGTATGGGAGCTAACGGCATGTGCATCATGTAAAACCCTGAGTCTCTGTCCCTGGCTCATGGCCAAAATGGTACTTGGCACTGGCCTAATAGGCCAACGGCATTTGGTCTCTTTTGTTTTTTCCAGTGTAGAAAGCAGGTGGTTGGTCCCCCAGGACACAAGGACACACAGACACACACTCCCATGTCCTGTTTAGCTTGTGCTTACTACAGATTATCATACAATTGCTCTGGCTGCTGGGTTTTCCTGCCAGAATTGCTGGCAAAACCAGTTCTGTGTGACATACCGGCATAGCAACGGTGGAACCATCACCTCGCTTACACTCACCATCCCTGCCCCCCCACAGGTGCTTTTTTTGGGGGGAGGGGTCCAGTCGTGGGGCCTGAACTCTGGGCCTGGGCGCTGTCCCTCAGCTCTTCAGCTCAAGGCTAGCGCTCTACCACCTGAGCCACAGAGCCACTTCCGGCTTTTTTCTTCTTGCTTATGTGGTGCTGAGGAATCGAACCCAGGGCCTCAGGCATGCAAGGCAAGCGCTCTACCACTGAGCCACCTTCCCAGCCCCCACAGGTGTTTCTTAAATGTTGCTATGGGCTGGGCACTGTTCAGGGCTGGGGCTGAAACACTGAATATGAGTGACACGGCTCTTGTTCCCCTCACACTTGCAAGGAAGACAGAGAAGTCAACAGGCAGTGGTGACACAAGGCAGGCAGTGCCAGCCCTGGAGGAGAGGTCAAGAAGACCATCTTCTCATAAGAGAAGCTTGGCAAAGGGACAAAGAGAAGTTACAGCATCAGAGCGGCAGTTGCATGGCGAGCAGTGGGTGGAGTGGGGCAGGGTTCTGGCTTGATGGGTTCAACTGCTAATGTCTTGGGAGGAAGGAGAGCATGCTACATGCTTTCCCACAGCTGCTCTGACACTCTGCATGTGGGTGAAGACTTCCAAAGGTGCATGGTGTGGACAGTTAAGGGGTCCACCAAGCACCCAGCTTTACAGGCACTGGTGCCTCACGCCTGTAATCCTAGTTACTCAGGAGGCTGAGATCTGAAGATTGACGTTCAAAGCCAGCCTAGGCAGGGAAGCCCATAAGGCTTTTTTTCCCCCCAATGAGCCACCAAAAGAGCTGGAGGTGGAGCTGTGGCTCCAATGGTAGGGTGTTAGCTTTGGGCAAAAGTGCAGGGACAATACTCAGGCCCCTGAGTTCAAGCTCTAGTACCAATACACACACACACACACACACACACACACACACACACACTCTTGATAGGATACACACACACACACACACACACACACACACACACACACACACACACACACACACACACACACACACACCCCATCATCTCTTATATCAAGCAGTTACTGTACAAAATTCAAGGTAATCAGAAGAACTTGTTCATGTCAGCCAATGCATGAAAAGGGGGCTCATGTCATCCAGTGTCTACAACCACAGAAGGTCCACTTCAGTAAGGCTCTGAGCCAGCTGGTAGTTTATACCTATAATCCTAGCTACTCAGGAGACTGAAATCTAAGTGTCTTAGTTTGAAGTCAACCTATGCAAAAAAAACCCCACTAGATTCGATCTCTAATGAACTAGTAAAAAGCAGGGTTGGCGGCGTGGCTCAAGTTGGTAGTATGCAAGCCGAGCAAGCAAGCCAACAAGAACATGATGCATTGAGTTCAAACTCTAAAACTAACAAGGAGAATGAATGGATAAAAAAATAACAAGTCCAGGTGGGTTTCGTGTGGACCACCCCTTTCCGCTTACAACTGGTCACCCCCTTTCCCTATACTCTCATTCTTCCTTTAAAACACTGAGTTACTTCTGCCCAAATCAAAGCCAAGTGTGGCTTACGCTAGACTCTTGGCTACTGTGATGTAATGGTACTAATGAAAATCTGCTGTGCACGTGAACTAGTGTCCAGCTATGGTGTCTTTAGTATTTACATGCTTGTAGCTTATTATTTTCAGAACCTTCTACCATTAAGAAGCAATGCTGTGGGCTGGGAAGGTGGCTCAGTCGTAGAATTCTTGCCTAGCGTGCATGAAGCCCTGGGTTTGATTCCTCAGTGACACAAACAGAAAAGGCCAGAAATAGCTCAGTGACTCAAATGGTAAAGTGCTATAAGCAAAAGAACTTCAGGGACAGTGCCCAGACCCTGAGCTCAAGTCCCAGCACTGGAAAAAAATAAAATAAAATAAAAAGGAGGAAGCACCAATACTGTAAACTGACAGCGCCTTGCACCATGTTTGCTGTGGCTTAGAGAAGTTCAGCGAGGAGGGGCCAACAGGGGATCTACTCACGCTGCGTAGAAGCCAGCTGATCGGAGAGTGGCCCTGAAAAAAGGCTGCGATCACATTCTCCCACCACCAGCCTTTATCTGTTGAGTTAAAGAAGGAGCCATAAACTTGCTGTCCAAGCACCATTAACATTGTGTGTGTGTGTGTGTGTGTGTGTGTGTGTGTGTGTGTGTGTGTGTGTGCGCACACCAGTATTGGGACTTGAACCCAGGGCTTCGTGCTCTTACTTGGTCTTTGTGCTCAAGATGGTGCTCTACCACTTGAGCCACTCCTCCACTCTCATATTTTTGCTAGTTAGAGATAAGAGTCTCACAGGACTTTTCTGCCTGGGCTGGCTTTGAACCTAATCCTCAGCTCTCAGTGTCCTCAGTTGCTAAGGTTATGGGTATGAGCCTCTAGCACCTGACTACCATGAACATTAAAAAAAAAAAAAATTCTCAGCTGGGAAGGTGGCTCAGTGGCAGAGTGCTTGCCTCGCATGCATGAGGCCCTGGGTTCGATTCCTCAGCACCACATAAACCGAAGAAGTCAGAAGTGGTGCTGTGGTTCAAATGGTAGAGTGCTAGCCTTGAGCAAAAGAAGCTCAGGGAGGGCTGGGAAGGTGGCTCAGCGGTAGAGCGCTTGCCTTGCATGCATGAGGCCCTGGGTTTGATTCCTCAGCACCACATAAACAGAAAAAAAAAGCCGGAAGTGGTGCTGTGGCTCAAATGGTAGAGCACTAGCCTTGAGCTGAAGAGCTGAGGGACAGCGCCCAGGCGCAGAGTTCAGGCGCCATGACCGGACTCCCCCCCCCCGCCCCCCGCAAAAAAAAAAAAAAAAAAAGAAGCTCAGGAATAGTACCTGGGCCTAGAGTTCAAGCCCCAGGACTGGAAAAAAAAATTCTTCTTAGGAGAGGAATACAAAGACTCAATGCTTATGTGTATCTAACCATATAAAATAATATTTATCGAGATGAACTCCAGGAAATGGAAATAAAAAAATTATTTCCCATATTAGAAGCTGATGGAGAAGAAAGGCTGGTTGATGAAGAGTGATTTTTACCAGGATCAGTTTTCAAAGATTAAGCCTGAATTTCATGCCAATCAGAAAAAAACAACATGTATGTATGTGTGAACACATGTATACAATAGATGTTTTTCTAGCATGCAAAAATAGGGAGGCTGAACTCTTAGGAGTAGAGCTTGTGCCTAGCAAGCTCAAGGCCCTATGCTCAGTCTCCAGTACTGCAGCAAAAGTCCCCACTATGCTGGGCACCGTGGCTCACACTTGTAATCCTAGATCCTCCAGGAGGCTAAGATCTGGGGATCAAGGTTCAAAGCTAGCCCAAGCAGGTAAGTTCATTAGACTGTTATCTCCAATTAACTACTGAAAAGCCAGAAGTGGAACTGTGGCTCAAGTGGTAGAGTGCTAGCCTCGACAAAAAGAGCTCAGGCACAGAGCCTAGACCTTGATTTCAAGCCTCAGGACCAGCACACACACAGGTACACGTACACACACACGTATGTATGTACATGTACACACACACACATACACACACACTAAAGCCCTCATCATGCCTCCTGTCCCCTCTCCAACTGTAATATCGCTACTCTCTTACTCCATGCTGTAACCAAATTGACCTTGTTTTGTTTCTGGAATCTACCTATCATATTCTGACTGGAATGGACTTTGCCAGCCCAGCGCCTGTGGCTCACGCCTGTAATCCTAGCTACTCAGGAGGCTGAGATCTGAGGATCACAGTTCAAAGCCATCCCGGGCAGGAAAGTTCGTGAGACTCTTGTCTCCACTCAGAAAACCAGAAGTGGTGCTGTGGCTCAAGTGGTAGAGCACCAGCCTTGACCTGAAGAGCTCAGGGACAGCCCCCAAGCCCAGAGTTCAAGCCCCACGACTGACAGTTAAAAAAAAGAAAAAAAAGGAATGGCCTTTCCCAACTTCTGCAGACCTGGCTCAGGGATCCCATGGGTTGGTCCTTCTCTGACCTGTAGGAGTTCACCCCCTGCCTTGCCCTACCTCTGGTGCCCTCCCTCCCATCTTCCTGTGTGGCTCCTCTGCAACTCTTTTCACCACCTCATATGGTCTGGCTGGAATCACTACTGTGGGGCTCCCCTCACTGGACGTAAGCCCCTGTCACGTGCTGGGTATTTTTCTACATACTGTTAGGTGAGTGAACAAAGTCTGTGCCAGAATTAAACAGGGAGATAGGAAAAATGCGGAGGAGTTTGTTGTGATTACCTCGTTCGTCGCCAGAAACTGTAAACTTGTATGGACTCTGCCCAGTCCACAGACCCACGTAGCCAACGAAAGTGGTCCCAGTGAACGCGATCTGAAATCAAGAGAAGGTACTACTATGCTGTTCTGCCAAAATATACATCAAAATCACCATTTCCTGGAATACTCTTCAATATTTTTTCCCAATATATATTTTTCAATGTAATAGAATGTATCTCTGAAAGAGTATTCTAGAATAGGGCTCTAAGCCTTGGGGATGCATGGATCCAATTCAGTGGAGTGAAATAGAGTGGGGAAAAAGGGGTATCTTTATTTTCACTAATCTCTTCCTGAAATGTAACTACTTTTCTCTCTCTCTCTTTCTTTCCTTCTTTCCATCCTTCCTCTCTCTCTCTCTCTCTCTCTCTCTCTCTCTCTCTCTCTCTCTCTCTCTCTCTCCTCTCTCTCTCTCGATCATCGGGCCTGAATTCTGGGCCTGGGTGCTGTCCTTCAGCTCTTCAGCTCAAGGCTAGCGCTCTACCACTTGAGCCACAGCATCACTTCCAGCTTTTTCTGCTTACGTGGTGCTGAGGAATCGAACCCAGGGCCTCATGCATACAAGGCAAACAGTCTACCATGGAGCCACCTTCCCAGCCCTGTAACTGCTTCTTTAATGAATGCACACAGTAACAGTGGCACTGGAGGTATATGGACAGTAAAAGTTACAGGAATTTTCATTCACAACAATGGTACCTGAGCCCAGAGTTCAAGCCCCATGACAGAAGTGGGGGGTGAGGGGGAGGTAGAGCATTGAAATGATGTATATTTCAACTTCTTTGATTTCCCTTGTAATCCTTGTATTTTATCTATTTATAAAACATTATCCTAAAAAAAGCCTCATTATGGAAGTTGAAAATAGGGTTTGATTTTAAAACATTTTGCTTTGCTTATAAGATAAACATCACAGGTTTCATAACCTCTGGGAAGTTAGGGAGAACAAGTAAAACTTGTTTATTGTCACCAATAATAATTACATCTAACTTTAAAATATTTAATAAGTCATTTTGCATATCCCAGTGGGAACACCTCCACTTGTTTTTATTTATTTTTCTTTTGTGGTGGTACTGAGGCTTGAACTCAGGGCCATGCATTCTTTTTTTATTTTTTTTTTGCCGGTCATAGGGCCTGAACTCTGGGCTTGGGTGCTGTCCCTCAGCTCTTCAGCTCAAGGCTAGTGCTACCACTTGAGCCACAGTGCCACTTCCAGCTTTTTCTGCTTATGTGGTGCTGAGGAATCGAACCCAGGGCCTCAGGCATGCAATGCAAGCACTCTACCACTGAGCCACTTTCCCAGCCCCAGGGCCCTGCATTCTTGCTGGACTTTTTTTTTTTTCTGTTCAACGCTGGTACTCTATCACTTGAGCCACAGATCCACTTCCGGCTTTTGGGGGGTTAACAGGAGACAAAAGCTCATGGACTTTCCTGCTTGGGCTGTCTTTAAAAGGTAATCTTCTGATCTCAGCCTTCTGAGTAGCCAGGATTATAGGCATGAGCCATTGGTGCTTGGCAACAATTTTTTAATATGTTTTTTATTGTAAAAATACTGTAGAGGGGTTACAGTTACATGAGCAAGGTAATGAGTACATTTCCTATTAAGCATTGTTACCTCCTCCTGGAAACAATTATTTTTGAAGCAAGTCTTATTAAAAATTGCTAACAGTGACAAAGTAAAAGCATTCCATTGAAGCCAGGTGCTGGTGGCTCACACCTATAATCCTAGCTACTCAGGAAGCTGAGATCTGAGGACTGAGGCTCAAAGCCAGCCTGGGCAGGAAAGTCTGTGAGACTCTTATCTCCAATTAACCACCAGAAAACCAGAAGTGGCGCTGTGGCTCAAGTGGTAGAGTGCTAGCCTTGAGCTGAAGAGCTCAAGGGGACAGAGCCCAGGTCCAGAGTTCAAGACCCACGACTGACCAAAAAGAAAAAGTATGCCACTGAGAAAAGAGAAACTTTCACTTTAAATGTGTCTGCATTGTTTGCACCTTTAGTGAGAAAAGGTTTTTCTTTACAAAAGTTGATGACCATGTATTTAATAATTATTTTCTAGTATCTATTAATGCAATTATCCTTGTTCTTAAAGCTAAAATCTAGCTTTTAGATGCTATTTGCTCTATGGCCATCATAGGCCTTGCACTGTCTCTCTAGAGGTTTCCACAGCCATCTGACAACAAGCAAATAATAGGCTAGTTTTTTGGTTTTATTTTTCTCTTCTTTTGGTAGTAGTGGAATTGGAACTTAGAGCCCTGTTCTCGGCTAGTAAGCCTTCTACCAATTAAACCACACTTGCAATCTTTTTTCCTTTATTTTTAAGATAGATTATTTTGCTTTTTACCCAACCCAACTTCAGATCATGATCCTCCTCCCTACACCTCCTGCATAACTGAGATCGCAGATCTCATAACCAGCGTATTGATTGAGATGAGGTCTTTGCTGGCCTCAAACTGTAATACTTCTAATCTCTGATTCCTGCTTGCCTGGGATTACAGGCAGGCACCACTATGCCCAAGACTTTAATTGCACTTTTTAAGATATCCTGCTGAAAACAAAATGACACAAGAATGATATGAGTAAACCATCTTCATACAGTGAAGGCTCAATTTTTAATTTCCTACTATCACACACCTACCCCAGGCTTCATATAGATGACTCCATTTAACTTAAGTAGCCTTTTCAATAAAGTACTTACTAACTTCTCTGAGGTGCACTGCACAAAACAGGTCTGAATGATTCTGCAGGTTCACAGAAGTAACAGCAGGATTCAAACCCAGGACATTAAACCCTGAAGCTGTGTCCCTCACTCTTGCAATACTGGGCCCTTTCTGATTTCAGAAGCAGCCTGAACACAGGGAAGCAGGGGAGGGGGAGCGACTCGGCATAGCAGATGGAAGACTGATTTTATGCCCCCCCCAATTTTTCTGAGAAACTCTTACAACAATGATACACATAAGTTAGCAGCCCATCCAAATGACTGTACACTTTGCTCAGAAAGTCTTGGATTTCTATATCTTATGTCATACGGACTGTACCTGGCCATTTTTTAAAAACTGCACATCTACTGTCAAATTGCGCAGAATATTTCCAAAAAGATAGTCAAGATTCCGCCCGTGGTATATGCGGCCTGTGGAGTCCTGAGCCACGATACTGGTGCAGAATCTGAGAAAGGGAAAAAGCCCAACACAGATGAATGAGACGCATACAAGACAGGAAATAAACGTCTCATTTTTCAAACACATGCTCAAAGCGACAGTTTTTCCTTATAATTGATATACATTATAAATCTACTTTAAAGAACTTCTGGTGGCAATACTAAGGTTTGAATTTAGGACCTTCTAAGCACTCCATCAATTTTTTTTGGGGGGGAGAGAGGGGTTGTCCGGTCGTGGGGCCTGAACTCTGGGCCTGGGCGCTGTCCCTCAGCTCTTCAGCTCAAGGCTAGCGCTCTACCACTTGAGCCACAGCACCACTTCCGGCTTTTTTCTTTTTGCTTATGTGGTACTGAGGAATCGAACCCAGGGCCTCAGGCATACAAGGCAAGCGCTCTATCACTGAGCCACCTTCACAGCCCCCACTCCATCAGTTTTTGAACCATGCCCTTTTTGTTTCTGTTGACCTTGTGGAGTTGCTCCTGTGTTTTCTTGCCTGGGCCAGGCTGGATAGTGATCTTCCCACTTCTGCCTCTTGAGTAGCTGGGATTACAGCTTTGTATCACCACACCCAGTCCCCCAAGTCTATATAATGATTAAGTATTACTTTTTTTTTTGTCGGTCATGGGGCTTGAACTCTGGGCCTGGGCGCTGTCCCTCAGCTCTTCAGCTCAAGGCTAGTGCTCTACCACTTGAGCTATAGCACCACTAAGAATTATTTTTATAATAAGAAAAAATCCTCACAATGTTACTTCATTTTTGGTTTGTCTAAAAAAGGAAGCTAGGGCAAGTTTTAATTCCTTCTAAAGTTTCGGATCCTCAAAAGGTTCATGTCAGGGAGGAGCCTGACAAAATGTAGAAGTAACATGCAAAGCTTGCATAATCTCTCTCAAAGGTGCTTTTCGAAAACAGGCAATCACCACAGTGTTTCACATGACATTGTTTCGAAGCACAAGGGACAGGTAAGACCAGTATACCTAGGGAGAGGCACTGCAGGACCCTAGAGATGAGTCTGCTTTTGGTAGCAGCCTTGGAACTTGCCAGCTACAAAGGGATCAAGTTGCTCCTTGTGAGGCTTGGTTTCCGTATCACAAAACAATAAATAGCCCCTACCCCATAGGGCTATGTGTATGAAGGGCCTGGGACCAGCTAGCCTCAACAAAACATGGCTAGAATAACTCAGCCTCAAACATTCACATTCGTATGCCTTGCTTCTGGAAATGAGAAAGCATTTCTTTTCTTTTCTTTTCTTTTTAAATTGTGGGCTTGAACTCTGGGTCTGGGTACTGTCCCTGAGATCTTTAGCTCAAAGTGAGTGCTCTACTGTTTGAGCCACAGCACCATTTCTGGCTTTCTCTGTTTTTGTGGTACTGAGAACTCAAACCCAGGGCTTCATGTATGCTAGGCAAGCACTCTACCACTAGACCACATTCCCAGCCCAAGTAAAATGCATCTTAATCAAAAATCATCTTAATCACCCCATCATTCTCTCCCATCTTTCCCAACAGACATTTCTTTTTTTCTGTTTTGTTGTTGGTCGTGGGGCTTGAACTCTGGACCTGGGCACTGTCTCTCAGCTTTTCAGCTCAAGGCTGGCGCTCTATTACTTGACCCACAGTGCCACTTCCAGTGTTTTAGTGGTTTATTGGGGATAAGAGTCTCATGAACATTCCTGTCTGGGCTGGCTTTGAACTGTGATCCTCAGATCTCAGCTTCCTGATTACAAGTGTGAGCCACCGGTGCCAGGCCTGTGTCAGACTTCTGTGTCTTTTTTTTTGGGGGGGGGGGAGGGTCCGGTTGTGGGGCCTGAACTCTGGGCCTAGACGCTGTCCCTCAGCTCTTCAGCTCAAGGCTAGCGCTCTATCACTTGAGCCACAGTGCCACTTCCAGCTTTTTTCTTTTTGCTATGTGGTGCTGAGGAATTGAACCCAGGGCCTCAGGCATGCAAGGCAAGCACTCTACCACTGAGCCACCTTCCCAGCCCTGACTTCTGTGTCTTGAAGCATTTCCCTTCTTACCCCTTCTAGGTGTTGGTGGGAAGAGACCAGGGGCAGGACATTTTATTATCCCAATAACTTTCCTCCTCTATCTTTAGGCAACCAAGGCTAGCCATATCTCTTAAGTTCTTACAACATAAGGTGAAAGGCAGAGACCAAATCAAACCTCTCTGAATACCAGGACTGGGTCCAAAAACAGACAGGGTCATCAACAGTATGAAGCCTGGGATCAACCACACCCTGCGTCCCAAGCAGAGTCACATATTATCTGTGACCTTATTAGATAAGGCAGAGCTCCCTGAAACCACAGCCCAGGCAGAACCGATTGGGAAGAGCAGTAAGTCCATTTTGATAAGAGTTTTGTTTCTGTCGGTCGTGGGGCCTGAACTCTGGGTCTGGGCGCTGTCCTACAGCTCTTCAGCTCAAGGCCACAGCGCCACTACCGTTTATTTCTGCTAGTGTGGTGCTGAGGAATCGAACCCAGGACCTCATGCATGCAAGGCAAGCACCACTGACCCACCTTCCCAGCCCTGGATGAGAGTTTTGAAAGCGACCAGCAAGGATGGGTAGGGTTTAGGAAAAGGTGAAGGAAAAGCTCCATCCATGTTTAAGCAGAGAACTGATCCCCCCCCCCCCCGCAGCCCCCTCCTCCCTTCCTCCCCTCCTAGAGGCTCTCAATCCCTGGCAGGTCACCAGGCTGTGACAAAGACTGTCATGTCTCCGGGACTCGGTGGCCCCGGGGCGCGTGTTTTCCACCTCCCGAGCGGCCGCCTCCTCCCACGTCACGCCCGGGGGCAGGCGCGGCCGGCCGGCCACTCACGCGGACGACTCGTAGGCCAGGTTGATCAGGAGGCCGTCGGCCAGGCTGAGGTTCAGGAAGTTGCACATGCCGCGGATCTCGTCGCCGTAGGGCTGCGGCAGAAAGCGCTCCAGCTCCCCGATCCTTTGCCCGATCAACCGCAGGACCCAGTCCGGAACGCTATCGCTAGAAACGAGCGAGCACACGGCACGGCGCTGTGACATCTGTTCAGTGACAGATGGGCGCACACGTGGGACTGCGGGGGCGCTCAATCCACAGCACCCAAGAGGGAAAAAGGAAAATCAGGGGTACGGGGGTCCCCCCCCAAAAAAAGCAAGGCGTGGGCAGCCCCGGTGACGGCCCCCGGAATGGTTCCGATCGGGCGTGCCACGGCCGACACCAAACTTGCAAGCCGACCCAACCTCGCCGGGTCGCCGGCGCTCCCGGAGGAGTAGGGAGTCCGCGCTTTCCCGGGCCCCGGCCCGGCCCGGCCCCGCGCCCGCGCCCGCGCCCGCGCCCCCGGCCGCCGCTCACCCGATGACTTGTACCACGGCGGTGCGCAAGAAGTCCGGGTCGTAGTTGCGCAGCACCGGCAGCCAGCGCACCCCGGGGGCCTCGTCCAGGCTCACGTTGAAAAGCGGCGGCGCCAGGGACGCGGCGGAAGCCGCCAGCCCGGGTTGGGCCAGCAGCAGCGGCAGCAGCGGCAGCAACGGCAGCATCGCCCGCGCTGGGCGCGACCGCAGCCCCGCGTCCTGCATGGCTCCCACCCCAAAGCTGCAAGCGCGGAAGGCGCTCGGGGACGCCCTGGAGGAGGGAGGAGCCGGAGCGGCACCGGGGGCGGGGCCTGCGCTCGGCTCACCCAGCCAGCCCCCGCCAAAGCGCGGACGCCGCGCCCGGCCCCGCCTCCGGCCCCGCCGCCGGGGCGCTGGTCACCGACGTGCCGGCACGGGTGGTGGTAGTGGGGATCTGGATTTGGTAGTAAAATGTCCCATTTTTCCTACCTCATCAGCTTTTCTTCAGAGTTCCAGAGGTTTATCTGGATTTTTGCAAGGGACGGGAAAGCCTTTCCTATGCTAACTTTTTGGTTTACAAAATCCTAAAAAAGCTGGGCAGCTGGCCTTGGAGCAAGGCAGAGAGAGCAGCTCGCCTGGGAACTGTGAGATGTGACTTCAATCGAAACAGGTGTAAATTAGAACCTGTCTTGGCTGTTTTTGATGGTTAAATAGAGAGTACTGGCAAAATTACAAAGCACGTGTTACTTTTTAGCCTCTCTCTCTCTCTCTCTCTCAATCTCTGCGTCTGTGTACATGGGTGTGCATGCAGGACCTAGGGTTTGAACTCAAGGCCTGGGTGCTTTTCCTGAGCGTTTTGGCTCCAGGATAGTGATCTACTACCTGAGCCACAACTCCACTTCTCTTAGTGGTGGTTAATTGGGGATTTCCCTGCCCAGGCTGGCTTTGAACCATGATCCTCAGATCTCAGCCTCCTGAGTAGCTAGGATTACAGGTGACAGCCACCAGTCTCTGGCGATTCTTCTACTTTATGTAAATCCACATGTCTCAGGTCCTGTAAGCATCTGGAATTTAAATATATGAAGGGCAACTGCTAATGTTCACTGATTCCTTGCCAGACGTCAATAAAGATCAGTGCCAGGGCCGGTGGTCAAGCATGATCACCAAGAGCTGTTTTTCCAGAGCTTTCCCCAACCCTAGACATGACCTACCCAGAGCGAAGTCCACTGCACAGTCTCAAAGGCTAATCAAAATATTGTGTATAATCCTCTTGGTTCCCACTGGCTGAGATTTCAGCCTTCCTTCCAGCTTTCCAGGCTTAACTTGCTCATCTGTGAGGCTAGAGTAACAGCAGTTACCCCCTGAAGCAAAGTGCATCGACAGATGGGTCAATGGAACAAATAGATTACCTGAGTTCTAAAGGTGTGCTTAGATTTAAAAAAAAAAAAATCCAGTCAATTTAGGACAATTATGAATGAGCTGAGTGCTGGTGGCTCACACGTGTAATCCTAGCTATTCAGACAGAGAGGAAGTTTAATGTCAGCCGAGCAGAAAAGTCTTTGCACTTCTATCTCCAAGATAACCAGCAAAAAGCTGGGCTGGAAGCCTGGCTGGACTGGTAGAGTGCAGCCTGTGAGCAAGCAAACAAGGAGTATGAAGTCCTCTGAGTATTAGGGGTTAAAAACAAGATAAAACGGATATATAATTCAGTGATAAAGCACTTGGCTAGTGTGCACAAGGTTCTCAGTTTGATTCTAAGCACTGCAAAGAAAAAAGGAATAAAACCTTTCAAAATAGGCTGGGTGTGGTGGTTCCAATCTATAGGTCTAACTACTCAGGAAACTGAAGAGGATCATTTGAACCTAAGAGTTTGAGAACAGCCTGGACAAGAGAGACTCCCATCTCCAAAATACCAATACAAGTCTGTTATAGTGGTGTATGTCTGTAATCTCGGTACTCTATAATCCCAGCACACAAGAGGCTAAGACAAGTATTGGGAGTATGAAAAGTTTAAACCAAGGCTGGGATATAGTGAAATCCAGTAGAACAAAACAGGATCTTCATAATACCCATAGTCACCCAAATGAGGAAATAAATCAAGTGTGGTAAAATGTTATTCACAATTAAGGTTAAGACATCATTTTAAGACCATATCTTCCTCTCCTATTGAGAGATTGTTATGTGTTATACGTGTTAGCAAAAACTAAAAGAGAGATATGTAATCACGAAACTATGGGCTCCCCTTTCTGGTTTCAAGAGATGTTACATACTGATTTCAGAGCTTATCTCTGGTTCAGAAATGTCAGTTTAAAAAAGCTCTGTATGGGGCTGGGAAGGTGGCTCAGTGGTAGAGCGCTTGCCTTGCATGCCTGAGGCCCTGGGTTCGATTCCTCAGCACCACATAAGCAAAAAGAAAAAAGCCGGAAGTGGTGCTGTGGCTCAAGTGGTAGAGCACTAGCCTTGAGCTGAAGAGCTGAGGGACAGTGCCCAGGCCCAGAGTTCAGGCCCCACGACCAGACCCAAAAAAATAAAAAATAAAATAAAATTTAAAAAAGCTCTGTTGATAATACAAAAAAAAAAAATGTATCAAGCCAGGTGTTTGGTAGCTCACGCCTGTAATCCTAGCTATCCAGGAATCTGAGGATCGTGGTTCAAAGCCAGCCTGGGCAGGAAAATCCGTGAGAGTAACCACCAGAAAACCAGAAGTGGCACTGTGGTCCAATTGGTAGTGCTTGCCTTGAGCTAACAAGCTCAGGGATGGTGCCCTGGCCCAGAGTTCAAGCCCCAGGACTGACCAAAAAAAAAAAAAAAAAGTATTTGTAAAACATGTACTTTCAAAGTTAGCATCTCATTTTGTTCAGCAGTGATAGTTTTAAAATATATTCATGGGGCTGGGAAGGTGGCTCAGTGGTAGAGCGCTTGCCTTGCATGCCTGAGGCCCTGGGTTTCCTCAGCACCACATAAGCAAAAAGCAAAAAGCCGGAAGTGGCGCTGTGGCTCAAGTGGTAGAGCACGCTAGCCTTGAGCTGATGAGCTGAGGGACAGCGCCCAGGCCCAGAGTTCAGGCCCCACAACCGGACCCAAACAAAACAAAACAAAATTCATATATTCTTCAGCACATTTCCCTTAAAAAGGTGGAGCCCAATTCCCCTCCTGACTATGGGCTAGATTTGCTTCTAATGGACAGAACGTAGCCCAAGTGATTAACAGTTCCTGACTCTAAGGCTAGCTTACAAAAAGACCCTGCAGTCTCCTTCTTTCCCCTAGATTTCCAACTCTCGGGGAAGCTGTCATATGTCAAAACACTTAAGTAGCTTTATGAAAACATTTGCAGCCTTGGTGCAGGTGGCTCACACCTGTAATCCTAGCTACCCAGGAGGCTGAGATCAAAGGATCACAGTTCAAAGACAGCCCAGGAATGAGACTCTATCTCCAACTATCCACCAGAAAACCAGAAGTGGAGCTGTGGCTCAAAATGGTAGAGGACCAGCCTTGAGCAGAAAAGCTCAGGGACAGCATCCAGACCCTGAATTCAAGTCCCATGATGTGCAATGCCGCCCCCACCCCTAGAAAAAAAAAAAGTCTCCATGCTGAGGTAATCAAGGCCTCTTACCAAGATCCAGCAAGGAACCAAGGCTTCCTGTGAAGCATGTGAGCCACCAGAAGCAGGTCCTCTTGTCCCAGCCATGCACTCACCCAACGTCTCACAATGTTCATTGCTTCAAATCACCAAGTTATAGGGCACTAGATCCAAACATGTATCCTTGCTGGGGGTGTGTATGTGTGGAAGCTGGGAGGGTTTTGAGCAGTGTTAGATCGTGTTTTCTACTCATAGATATCTGGCAGTTTGAGGGACAGTGCCAAGTGTAAGCAGCAAGATGGGAGGAAACTAGAGGTCTTTTTGTCATGTGGTGGCCTCGCTGTTGACTAATGGGGAACGAGTAATGAAAAAAGTACCTAGGAAACTATCGTCTATCCAGATTTCAGGAAAAGTCTTTTCCCTGCTTAAGGCAAGATGGTAAAGTCGGGCCCTAGTGTAAAAGCTAGGGAAAAGTGCTTTAAATCTGAGTTCAAGCCCTGATACTGGCACCAAAAACAAAAGCTAATGAACAAAAACAAGGGGAAACAACACAGGGTGCATATTCAGGGGTGGGACCAGAGCTCAGCACAGAATGCCTGCATGCACTAGTGTAGGTCCCTAGGTCTCCTCCTCAGTACAACCAACACGGGCACACAGACATACAGAGTTCATGCCCCTTCTAAGAATAGAGAAATTTCACATGAATCACTCCCAGTTTATTCCTTGCCTCAAAAAAGTTCTTTTGTTACACAAATGATGTACTAAAAAACATGTACACACAAAGATTCAGAAAGAAAACACTATACATAACCCCAATATTTCCCACTGTCAACACTTTTAATGGCTGTACAATATTCTATCATGTAGACAAGTTAATATTTCAGTCATTTACATGTTTAGACTCACAAAACATGAAAGCAGAATCTGCAGAAGGAAGTTGAGACCATGACATATAAAAATACCCTACAAGAAACAGAAGGTATGTGATTCAAATAATACAGAATCAGCTGTGTTCTCTGCTTTGCTTGGTATTTTTATGTATATCTAAGACCACAGTAGGGGAGGGATGGTTATTTCCAGATCCTTCAATTTGGAAGAGAAAAAGTCCAGGTCTTTTCCTTATCTTTTACTCAGAATCTAGATTTTTCTTAAATCTCAGCAAGTACATTAAAAAAATATGCAAGCAAAACCCTCTGTATAACACAATAACAACAATAAAATTATAGATATGTAAGCAACAAATGAAAGGATGGCACTTAGGAAAACTGTTATCTAATAACAGCCTTTTCAGTGTCCTCTGAAATAGCTTTAAAAGCAATATAATTAAACATCCTAGTTAAAAAAATTTCAAGGTAATGTCCTCTATACATCCTAAAGTTTCAAATTAGAATATGAAAATAATCAAAACCTCTATCAACTATAACATTTCTATATCACTTATAGAATCATGTGAACCTTTTAAATATAACTTTTCAATGACTCAGAAATATGCGCTTCTGCCCACTGTAGCATGCTTGTTAACAGATGCCTTTTCTCCCCTCCTTCAGCTAAACAGCACAATCTTCCTTATGATGCTCTTGGCCTATGCTGTGCCTTTTTGCTAACACAAATTATGAATATGATATACAATTGGCTTCTTAAACCACACCCCAAATACTAGGTTTTGAATTTAGAGCCTTGTCCTTGTCACCCTAGCTTACTCGGTAGGTTAGCATTCTACCACTTAAGCCACATCTCCAGCTGGATTTTGGCTGGTTAGTTTGGAGATGAGTCTCGATTATTTTTTTTTTGCCTGGGATGATCTTGAACTCAATCCTCTTCATCTCAGCTTCCAGAGTAGCTGGGGTCGCAAGCATGAGTCACACACACCAGGACACTTGTATCTCTAATGAAATGGATGAATCAAGACAGCAAGAACATCTATCATTTCATATGGTTACTTTTTTGTAACTGTGCCTTTTTGATAGCCCTAAAAGTTGTATTATAAAGTTATTTTATAAATCTATTCCCTTTATGAGACCCAAAATTTCTATTATGGCACAAACATTATATATGCAGCCCCCTAGCATCTAGTGGAGTGCTTCGTATGAGGTGAGCATTCAATATTCATTTCATAGTTCATAGTCCAGAAACAATCTGACAAGTAAACACTAGTAGTAATTTTAATTGTTCCAAGTAAATTAAGCACAAGGTAAAATTTTAACACCACAATGGCTGTGATAAGATACTTACTGAACATTTATGTGTGGCAGATAATATGCTTATAAACATTACTTCTTCAAATGAATTAGTGAGGTAGGTTACAATGTTATTTACAGATAGAAGCTTCATAATCAGGGCATGCCTGGCCTTATGCACTATATAAGACATTGAGCTAGCACACTCAGGGATACAGCTGAGAATAAGTTAAAAAGTTCAGAAACTGATGACTTCTTCAAGGTTAAAGTCATTCTGCAAGATCACTTGGTCTTTGCTGTCTATATTCAATCTATGAGAAACTGATATTTTTACTTTTGTATCAGCACCCAAGCTTAAAACTCAGGGCCTCTTGATCTTGCTTGGTTTTTTTTTTTTTTTTTTAACTTTTTAAAGGTTAACAGACTAAGTTTAGTTGAAGGTGAAAGGAAAGCAAAGCCTTGAAAGTAAGTAGGAAGAATTAGCGGACTCCTAGAGGCCAGGGGAGGGGACCTCCCTGTCATCCTATGAAGGAAAGTCCCTTGTTTTTTTTTTTTTTTTGGTCAATCATGGGGCCTGAACTCTGGGCCTTGGTGCTGTCCCTCAGCTCTTCAGCTCAAAGCTAGCGCTCTAATACTTCAACAACACAGCACCACTTCTGGCTTTTTCTACTTATGTGGTGCTCAGAGGAATTGAACCCAGGGCCTCATGCATGCAAGGCAAGCACTCTACCACTGAGCCACCTTCCCAACCCCAAGTGCTGAATTTTTGCAGGACTGCATTTTTCATTTTGGAGATAGGGTCTCAAGGATTTTTCTGCCCAGACTCACTTTGAACCTTGGTCCTCCAATCTTAGTCTTCTTCAAAACTAGAATTAGAGACATGAGCCACTGGTGACTGACTAGACAAATTGCTATTTTAACAGCAAACAGGAAAATTCTCAAGAGAATATTTGTACAGTAATAAAAGGAATCAGATAAAAATAAGAGGCTAGGATTGAAGAACTAAAACAGTTAGATGTAGTTTTTAAGCCAGTATCTATTTTGCATTATATGCCTCAGGCTAAGAACACTGGAGCCACAGTAGAAAAACTAGTTAGGATAAGGAATAGACTTTGGCTTCTTGCTGAATGAAAAATGTAGGGCAGAGAGGAAACTTCTAACACAAACATACAGCCAAGTTGTGGACCCTAGCTCCTCTTCAGTGAATTTTATTCGTTTTCTGGACTCATGAAGAAGAAATACCTCCTTTAAGAATTTAAAAAAGGAGGGGACTGGGAATGTGGCTTAGTGGTAGAATGCTTGTCTAGCATGCATGAAGCTTTGGTTCAATTCCTCAGTACCACATAAACAGGAAAAGCTAGAAATGGCACTGTGGCTCAAATGGCACTGTGATAGTTAGCCTTGAGCAAAAGAAGCTCAGAGATAGTGCCCAGGCCCTGAGTTTGAGCCCCAGGACTAGCAATAAATAAAAAAATGGAACAGTTTCATGTCTGAAATATATAAAATTTGTATGGGATACTTCCTGTGAGAACGTAAGTTGGAGGTTATGGTCAGCTCAACCAATCCCATGATCTGAGACATCTTAGGCAAAGTCACAAAATGTCAACTAACACTAAATCTGAACAGAAGAAAGTAGAAAGGGAAGAAGAGAAACCTTAGAAGCTGCTTCCCTTGCTGAGAGGAAATCTGCCCTTTACTCTAATTTGTAGCAACACAGAATGATGTTCTCATCCATTCTAAGATCATCTAAGAAATTGGAGGCAAAAGGCACCACACTATTTTTAAATGCAACAACCTGCATGTAGACGGTCCCTTAGATGGACTCAGGCAGGCCTGTTAGAAAACACAGCAGTACACATGCACTAGAGTACTAGCTTGACACTACAAACTTATTCTTGAGAACAAGGCAAAGTATGGAGAAGGAGGGCAGCCCAGGGCTTGGGTAGCCTCAGTTGTAGAACATCTGCCTAACACAGAGGCCCTGCATTCATACCTTTAGCACTGCCAAAATAACACAGCATAAACCCCCCAAACCAAACAACAAAAAGAGCAGAAATTCAAATGACAAAACAGATATTTCAAAATTATTATAGTTAAGGCAATTTAAATGTGCAATCTTACACAAAAATCTTTACATAAAAATTTTAAAGTATTGTAATCTTTTGAATCAACTAAAAGAGCTAAAATGTCTCCCCAAAATCTGTACAGCAGAGACCTGTTCTCATCAGGTAAGCCTATTTACAAGTAAGACCCTCTTACTCTTGTAACACTGTCCTATTTTGTTTTAAGAGACTATACAACTCCTCTCCCTGCAGACCAGTCCATGTCTATCTATCATTTGAAACATGGACCCATGCCACAAAGAACTATTTACACTGCACTGTAATCTCATGAATACACACCTGAACTCCACTACCTGTGAATGGCTGTGTGAGGGGGGCGTCTCGAGACTCACAGTGACAATTGTAGGCACTTCATAATTTCTCTGTACAAATGTTAAATGAAAACCAGTTTATAACACCACTACTATTTACATTTTAAAAATTGATGTATCACCTGTCTTCCAAATTAAAGAATCAACTGCTTTCAGACTTATTGTGGTTTTCATTGTGTGTATATACACACACACACATATATATGTATATGTACACACACACACACACACACACTCTCTCTCTCTCTCTCTCTCTCTCTCTCTCTCTTACTTTATTTTTTGGCCAGTCCTGGGGCTTGAACTCAAGGCCTGAGCACTGACTGTGAGCTTCTTTTGCTCAAGGCTAGTACTCTACCACTTGAGCAATAGCCCCACTTCCAGCTTTTTCTGTTTTGTGGTACTGAGGAATGGGAACGGGAACCTAGGGCTTCATGCATGCTAGGCCACATTCCCAGCCCCAATATACTGCTTCTTAACTTTTTATTGTAGACACATGTTCTTGATTTGTGAATATTCAGAGTAAGAACACAAACTTAGTCTCCCTGGGAGAAAAATAGGCTTGAAGTTACTTCATTCTTTTCCTCTTTTTCAAGAGTGCATCTCGAAGCGCGAGCTAGAAGAAGAAAACAAACAGATTTCTCTGGTGTATGAGGATCTTAATACTATGGGCTGACAGGCTAACTTTTTTTTTTTGGTCAGTCATGGGGCTTGAACTCTGGGCTTAGGCACTGTCCCTGTGCTCTTCAGCTCAAGGTGAGCGCTCTACCACTTGAGCCACAGTTCCACTTCCAGTTTTCTAGTGGTTTATTGGAGATAAGAGTCTCATGGACTTTCCTGCCTGGGCTGGCTTTGAACTGCAATCCTCAAATTTTAGCCTCCTGAGTAGCTAGGATTGCAGGTGTGAGCCACCTGTGCCCAGCTTTAGAGATTTTTTTTTGTTTTTTTTTGGGGGGGTCCGGTTGTGGGGCCTGAACTCTGGGCCTGGACGCTGTGCCTCAGCTCTTCAGCTCAAGGCTAGCGTTCTACCACTTGAGCCACAGGGCCACTTCTGGCCCTTTTTTTCCTTTTTGCTTATGTGGTGCTGAGGAATCGAACCCAGGGCCTCAGGCATGCAAGGCAAGCGCTCTACCACTGAGCCACCTTCCCAGCCCAAGAGATTTTTTCTTTAATAACACCTCCCAAACCAGAATATTAGAGATATTCAAGAATAAACTCGAATTTTCAAAAAAAAAATAGGCCAAACTGTACATTTTAAAAGTGTGTTAGTCCATTAATTCCTAAAGACTACTCTTTGTCCTACAAACTTTTTTTTTTTTTTTTTTTTGGTCCGGTTGTGGGGCCTGAACTCTGGGCCTGAGCACTGTCCCTCAGCTCTTCAGCTCAAGGCTAGTGCTCTACCACTTGAGCCACAGCGCCACTTCCGGCTTTTTTCTTTTTGCTTATGTGGTGCTGAGGAATCGAACCCAGGGCCTCAGGCATGCAAGGCAAGCGCTCTACCACTGAGCCAACTTCCCAGCCCTGTCCTACAAACTTTTAAACATACATCTCTATCTATCTATCTATCTATCTATCTATCTATCTATCTATCTATCTATCTATCTATCTAATCTATCTTTATTTTGTCGGTCATGGGGCCTGAACTCTGGGCCTGGGCACTGTTCCTCAGCTCTTCAGTTCAGGGCTAGCACCTTACCATTTGAGCCACAGTGCCACTGCTGGCTTTTTCTGCAAATGTGGTGCTGAGGAATCAAACCCAGGCCTCATGCATGCAAGGCAAGCACTTTACCAATAAGCCATCTTCCCAAGTCCCATCTTTATAATTTTGAACTTTAACTTGGTAGCTTTTGCTTAAAAATTAGTTTGTACTAGGTATTGGAAGTTCATATCTGTTACTCAGCAAGTGACTACTGAGAGGATTAGAGTTCAAGACTAGCTTAGAAAAAATACATGAGACCCCATCTCAACATAGAAGCTGGGCATGGCATTGTGTACCTGTCATTCTAGCTACAGTAGAAGCATAAATAAGAAGCCCTCACTCCAGGCCAGCCTGGGCAAAAAGTGAGAACCTATCTCAGAAATAACCAGAGCCAAAAGGGCTGGAGGGATGGCTCAAAATAGAGCACCTGCCTTATAATAAGCCAGATGCCCTTAGTTCAAACCTCAGCACAAGGAAATAAAATAAAAAATAAAAATAATTTTTGGAGGCTGGACATGATAGTGATCTAATGTAATGCCAGCACTTGGGAGGCTAAAGCAGGAAGATCACAAGTTTGAGGCCTGCTTGAATTACACAATGAGACAGATCCTGTGTCAAAACACCACCACTACCACCCCACCTTATCAAAGCCCAGAAAGTCAACAAAATGAAATCCTAACCAGGTGCTGGTGGCTTATGCTCAGGAGGCTGAGATCTGAGGACTGTAGTTCAAAGCCAACCCAGGCAGGAAAGTCCATGACTTGTATCTCCAATTAGCCTGCAGAAAACCTAAGTGGCACTATAGCTCAAGTGGTAGAGTGCTTGCCTTGAGCTGAAGAGCTTAGGGACAGCACCCAGGCCCAGAATTCAAGCCCCATGACTGATTTTTTTTTTTTTTTTGGTTGGTCGTGGGGCTTGAATTCTGGGCTTGGGTGCTGTCCCTCAGCTCTTCAGCTTAAGGCTAGCACTCTTCCCTTTGAACCACAGCACCACTTCTGGTTTTCTGGTGGTTAACTGGAGACAAGAGTCTCACAGAGTTTCCTGCCTGGGCTGTCTTTGAACCACAATCCTCAGATCTTAGCCTCCTGAGCAGCTAGGATTACAGACGTAAACCACTGGCGCCTAGCACATAAAATATTTTTGCAAAAGGACACATACAGAAAGCATTGCATCAATAAGAGAACTGCTTTTCAAAAAGTAGGTATAAAAACTAGCTATAGTTAACGTCTGTCAATCCCAGAATGTTCACAGATCAAATTGAAAGGAACCTCAATCTTAGTTTGTTCACCTTTACTTATAGAGAAGAAAAAATGAGGTGAACCCTTTGGTCACAGGATTGACGCTGGTGGGATTACATGTTCTGTCTGCTTCCCCCCTCTCCAAGCTCTCAGTATGTTTGTGAGAGTTCAATGACCTCACAGTGTTCTCAGCATGTGGTGCTTAGAGGACAAGGCATGTTTCAAATGTACAGTGCTCTTAGAGCTAACTGTTCTTGCCACCTAGACTTCAAGCTGAACTCACCTGCTTTTCTCGGAAGGAACGCTTGGTTTTTGATCGAACATTCTGGCTGTATCGCATCATCATGAAGTTCTTCTGTTTTTTCTTCTCTTTATTTGTGGAGCTTGAAAATGGATTTATTTTGGTTTTCTTCCTCACAAATTCCTTCCGGTCTGTCTTTCCAGCCTATCAGCACACACACACAAAAAACTGATATTTCTTCTTTACACACTTTGGAAGTTTACTAATCAGTGCAAATGTACCCTCTGTGCTAGGCCATAAGTGGTAGGTAAAGTCCCTGCTCCCCGGACTCAATGGAGAAATGGCTGGCATGATTTCAACAGAGTAAGGAGAGTTCATAATCTAGACCACTGAGATCAGAGGGGCTCCCTGGAGCCAAGTAAGCTGTTCTGTTTTGCATTGTGGGGGAAAGGAGGAAAGGGTAGAGTGTTCCAGGAAGGAGGTACAGTATATAAAAAAAGGAGAACGAACTAGGGTTTCTAAAATTACCCAAACAAGTTTCAGTGTAAATGGAATGCAGAAGGTGAGGGGAAGATGGTGCATAACACAAGGTACGGGAAGTAATGCAGTCAGGACACAAACATGAATGGCCATAGCATAAGCCAGAAGCCAACTCTGTAAACATTCCTATTACTTTAATAAATGTACTGAGCTTCCTGACACTGTGAATATGTTGTACTGCTTTTTTGGGCTTTCTGTCTTGCTTTGTGGACACTTGGCTGCATGTAGTTGTCAAAACTCCCCCAATACAGCATCAAATACATGTGCACTAACTTATACTTTTGTAGCACCAAAAAAATCCAACAACCAGCCGGGAGCTGGTGGCTCACACCTGTAATCCTAGCTACTCAGGAGGCTGAGATCTGAGGATCGCAGTTCAAAGCCAGCACTGGCAAAGAATGTCCATGAGACTCTTATCTCCAATTAGCCACCAGAAAACCGGAAGTGGAGCTGTGGCTCAAGCAGTAGAGCGCTCACCTTGAGCTGAAGGACAGAGCCCAAGACCACAGTTCAAGCCCCACGACTAACAAAACACCTATAGGTACACACTTGTAGATTATATTTTAATTGTTTTCTGTTTTAGGAATGAAAAAAACAATGCCCCACTTACCACTGCAGTTGCTAGTCTTGTCTCCTTATCAGACTTTGGTTTTTTATGAAGGCGCTCAATGTCCCGAAGAGACAGCAATTCACCTCTGTGGAAAGGGGAAAATAAATTATGCTATAAGGTGGAACTCCTGTTTCTAATGCTTCATTACTGGGTGAGCCGAGTGGAGACCACTGGATATGCATTTTACCTGGAATCCTCATCACTGTCAATGTCAATGTATTTCCTCTTTTGGGCTTTTCCAGGGGCAGCATCTAGTTCTTTCCTCATCTGGGCCATCCGGATTTTTTGGAAGTCTTCCTGAGTTAAAACTCGACTTGTGCTGATGGCTGCGGCCTTGGCTTTACGCTCCTCCATGGGCATGCTGTTCAGTTTTTTGGCCTTCAAAAAACACAAGTCACATGGCTACTGGCTCAAGTAAGAGTTCTGAGCTCCCTACAAATCCAAACCTCCCCACGGGTCCCAGCAAAACTCACATCTCAGTCAACATCTGAGTGATGCACTTGTAAAAGGAAATCTTATGACTTACGATTTCTTGCTGCTCTTCATCAGAAGAGTGGTGGACATCAACCCATTCACCATCAGCATCCTCCTCCTCCTCCTCACTGAGGCTGGCACTCTCCCATCCATCTGTGTGAGAAGGGGCTCAGTCATACAAGTGCCTCTGTTGAATAGTCAGTGTGACAACTCATAGTCCACTGACCAAGAATTAAGCAATAATGTTAAATAAATCATATCATTTTAGTTAAAGTTTAAGGAGAACTAAGCAAGAACTGACCAGAATTTTCTGTCAGCCCAAACCTCGGTTGTGTTTTTTTATTTTTGGGTCCGGTTGTGGGGCCTGAACTCTGGGCCTGGGGGCTGTCCCTCAGCTCTTCAGCTCAAGGCTAGTGCTCTATCACTTAAGCCACAGTGCCACTTCCAGCTTTTTTTGCTTATGTGGTGCATACCAGGCAAGCAGTCTACCACTGAGACACCTTCGCAGCCTGAGCCCAGACCTTATAATCACTTCCTCTAGCCCTCACACTCAAAAGAAGAATTGACTCCCAAAGTTCATCAAAATCAAACTTGTATACTGAAACTTGTACTATAGCAAGTATCTGATAAACTCATCCAGATATATTTAGGCTTATGTGAGAAAGGAGTTTTAGTTATTCAGAAAACTGAGCGTAAGATCCTGGGTATGATAGACTCTTGTTGACACCTCAATAAAGTGGTTCTACTTGACCTATAAGGCAGTGTCACAGCTGTTTGCTCTTGGGTCTGTTCACCACTATTCCTGACAAGGTGTCCAGGCCTGCCAGGTTGTTTTGTTATGAGTAACAGTGAAATGTAAACAAACCTTCAGGGTCTGAAGGTGCAGATGGAAAGGAACAAAGTGGAAAGGGAAAAGAAAAGGGGAAAGAGGGAAGGAAAGCAAAGGAAAATGAACCTTCATCATTGTCAGCATTCTCTTCTTTGTCAACTTCCAGAATCTCAGCTCCTGGAATGTAGTCTTTAGCATCTAATTCTCCATATTCCTGTATTCTTGCTTCTGCAGAAGCTTCTGTAGGTTTACCCTAAAGGAAGAGGGATGGTAAATATGTGATCACTGGCAATACTGTCCAGAATTAGAAATTCTGAGAGGAGAGCCATAAAAAAATGGAGGCAGTCAAATAAATCTGCTTATGTCTCTGGTCTAAATAAATCTAGCCAGATTGCTGTCTACTATTTTTCTCATTCTGTTCTGATCCAAATTCAGACATGTGCAGTTATGGATATAAAATATCTGTTCTTTCTGTTACATACATGTACCCTCCTCATTTGAAAGAGAAGGAAGCTGGCTGGGGAGGAGCTGTCAAGGCTGGCATCAGAAACTGATTGTACTTAAGCTTCCAATCTGTTAGCCACAAAAGGCTTTCAAGGTACAAAAGATAGTAAGAACTTCATGCTTAGTAGGCAGATAGTTCAGTAGAGCTATGCCTCCAGCCTCTTTTGCGTTAGTTATTTTTTAGGTAGAGTTTTATTATGCTTTTGCCTAGGCAAAAACATTCTTATATAGCTGGGATGACAACAACATGTGCCATATTGAAAAGGGGTCATGGGTCATGCTAACTTTTTTTTTTTTTTTGCACTGGCTGGCCTCAAACTGCGATCCTCCAGATCTCTGTTTCTTGGACAGCTGGGATTACATGCTTGAGCCATGGCACCTAGCAGGAACCATAACCTTTAAGCCAACATAAGCCTGTTTCACCTACCCGGAATTTCTTCTGCAACATCTGAGGATTCAGTGTCCGGAAGAGCTGAATCAAAGTTCTAGCAGACATCATTACATCTATAAAATAACACCTTTGGTTAGAAATTCTGAAGCACAAAGACCACAGTCATACAGTCATACAGAACTCTTTGCTCTATGGAAAGTAGCATGCAACTTACTCTTATCTTTATGTGTCTTATATTGAACCAGGTCTTGAAGAAGGTCTTCAGTCATGGCTAGAGGACATCGAGCTGTTATCTCTTTTATAGCATTGATTCTGGGAAAGGAAAAATGAATTAAAAAAATAAGATAGCAATTCTATGTAGTTTAACCTAAGAAAATGAAAGCAAAAGGAATCCAAGTTGGGTTTTATATAGTGCAGGACTCTAAAATTACAGCATGGTAAGATATGTGAGCATGGCAGCCTTGGATAGCTTTCAGTGAGACAGTGACTGCCACGACCTTTCTGCAGAGGAAGGAACAGTGTGAAATGGCAAGGCAAGGCAGCCATTTGTTTACTTGACAGCTCCAAGGAGGGAAGGACTAGGTCAGGAAAGAAAGATTACAGGTCTTCAAGTGATTGGTCCAGTAAGCTTATCCAAGGACGATAAAATGTAACTAGTTAGCATGTCTTACTAAGGACAATTTAGATGATCCTTGAATCAAGGCTGACTCTCTCTCTGCCAGTTTTGGCTTGAACTTGAGCGCTGTCCTTGATTTTGTTTGCTCAAGGCTAGCACTCTGCCACTTGAGCCACAGATTCACTTCTGGCTTCTTGGGTAGCTAACTAGAGATAAAGAGTCTCATGGCTTTTTTGCCCAAGTTGGCTTTGAACAGAATCCTCAGCCTCCTGAACAGCTAGGAGTACAGTTATGAGGTACCAGCACTCAGCAGTGCTTACTCTCTCTTTAAGTGTTTTTGGATTAGTCAAAAAGGCCACTGAACTGCCCTCAAATCAAAGTGCTTCAATATTAAGTCACTTGGGACACATAAGACATACTCATAGCGAGAGAAGAGGAAATTCTTAGTCCAGAAATTACTCATATGGAGTAAAATTGTAAAAGGACAAATTTCTGATTAGAAGGAAAAAGATACTTCTCTGATTCTCTCCTTAAAATTCTAGCCAGTAAAATAAAAACAGGCGCCAGTGGCTTATGCCTGTAATCTGGAGGACTAAGGATTCAGAACAACTTAAGCAGAAAAGTTTACTAGAGGGCTGGGAAGATGGCTCAGTGATAGAGTGCTTGCCTTGCATGCCTGAGGCCCTGGGTTCGATTCCTCAGCACCACATAAGCCAAAAGAAAAAAAAAAGCCGGAAGTGGCACTGTGGCTCAAGTGATAGAGTGCTAGCCTTGAGCTGAAGAGCTGAGGGACAGCACCCAGGCCCAGAGTTCAGGCCCCATGACCGGACCCAAAAAAATAAAAAATAAAAAAAGAAAAGTTAACTAGATGTCATCTCCAAAATAATCACGTAATATAAACTAGCATGCAATTAAAACCCCTTTATGCAAATACTTAAAAGATAATAAAAATGAGAAAATAAAATCAGAAAAGGCTAGGTTGGAGGTGTAGCTCAAGTGGTAGAGAACAAGTAGAACAAGTGCAAAATCCTGAGTTCAAACCATGGTACTGGGGTGAGGGGGGGGGAGAAAAGGGGGAGGAGGGAACGGTGACATGTTTACTACACCCACCACGTTCTACATACCCCACAGTCATGACTTCCCCAGAGTTCTTGTCAGTAACAAAATTGTTGGCCACAGTCATAAGCAATGATTGAATGATCTGTGTGAGAACAAAAAAAGAAATGAATTAAGTATAAGTGAAATGCCTATGTTCAAATAGAAGACTGGAAAAACAGCCCTCTCAGGCTGGGAAGGTGACTCAGTGGTAGAGTGCTTGCCTTGCATGCATGAGGCCCTGGGTTCAATGCCTTAGCACCACATAAACAGAAAAAACTGGAAGAGGTGCTGAGGCTTAAGTGGTAGAGTGCTAGCCTTGAGCTGAAGAGCTGAGGGACAGCGCCCAAGCCCAGAGTTCAAGCCCTATGACTGACCAAAAAACAAAACAAAACAACAACAAAAAAAAACCCCAGCCCTCTCCCTTCATTTAGGAATTGGAAGGAATCAAACCCTTTGGTGTTCAGTCAATCTCCAGGTCAAAATCAGGTCCTATATTTCGATGTTTTTGATCAACACAAGGAATGATAACTTTGAAAAATAGGAACTGCAATCACACACACACACATACACCCAAACACCCACTAGGGTTACTGTTTTTGAACTCACACCTCATACTTGATAGACCGGTACTCTATCTCTTGAGCCTCACTACCTCTCCCCCACACCCACTTTGAACAGGATCCCGTGCCTTTTGCCCAGACTGGTCTTGGACTTTGATTTCCTTATTCTTTGTCTCTCAAGTAATTGGCATGAACCACTCCAGCCTTACTAATATTTTTTACCTTTTCTGGTCTTAAATTGTCATTGCACAAAGTCAGAATTTTCAACTTGTTCCAAAGAAATTTGACTTTGTATGAACTGTACAACTGAACTTTAAAAAATTTTTGCCAGTCATGGGGCTTGAGCTCATGGCCTAGGTGCTGTTCCTGAGCTTTTTCCTTTAAGTCTAGTGCTCTACCACTGAGACATAGTGCCACTTCCAATTTTCTGGTGGTTAATTAAATATAAAGGTCTCAGGAACTTTTCTGCCCACGCTGGCTTTGAACCTTCAGATCTCAGCCCCTTGAGTAGCTAGGATTATAGGTGTGAGCCACTGGCACCTGGCAAAACAAACTTAACAATAGGAAATCTAAGCACATATCCAGAAACAAACTCTATCCTAAAAATGACTAGTGAAAAACAGCAGGAGGCATTGCTCAGAGGTATTTCACCGGTCTGAGAAGTACAAGGGCCTTAGTTCAAATGCCAGTACCACCAGAAAGTTTGTCCTCTGCTCACTTCAACCAAGGAGAGGGGACAGTAACCTTGGGAAGTGGCATGGCTCTGGTTCTGCATGGACGAGGTCCAGAAGTCAGTTAGGAATTCTCACCTCTGGGGGAACAAGCTGGTGAGTGGCTTGTGCGGCAAACAGAAGGATTTTAGTTACTTCTGAAAATGTAAGGGATAAGAAAGGGTGCTGTTAATGGTTATCTCTCAAAATCCAACTCAGCAAAAGAATTCAGACTTATTGCTACCTACTGCTGCTTACTCTGCCTGCCTGTATGGCTCCCTTGGGCCTCCTTCAGGTTCCTACATAGCAAAAGGTCTTTCCAGACCACACACTCTTATACAGAGCACCGTCTGTGTCTCTAGAACATAAGCTCCGTGAGGGGAAAGTTTTCCCTTTATGGTCAGTGTCGAATTCTTAGTGTGTGGTGCAGTGCTACCAGAGAAATCATCCAATATTTGGTGAATGAATAAACACAAATAAAAATGTACATATATTCTCTATTCAAATGGGCAGCAGAGTTACTGTTTAGCAAAAGAGAGTGGCATTTATTATGAGTGGCTTGCTCTTCTTTTTTTCTCTTTCTATACTTCAAAGCATTCATGTGAGGATGTGAAGATGTATGGAAAACACTTAGCCCAGGGCTTGGTTCATGTTAGATCCTCAATTTTCATTCCCTTCCTAACCTGGGTAGACTCCAAAGGCGAACATCATACTTTTTCTGTTCTAACGTTTTTAATTGGGTATGCTATACATGTAAAGGCAATGAGAACAGTTGTCACCCGGTTATGATAAAGGGTGAAACTTCTTTAATTTTCATTTTTTTTTGCCTGTCCTGGGGCTTGAATTTAGGGCCTGTGTACTATCCCTGAGCTTTTTTTTGTTAAGGCTAGCACTCTACCACTTGAGCCACAGCATCACTTCCAGCTTTTTCTGTTCATGTGGTATTGAGGAATCAAACCCAGGGTTTCACGCATGCTAGGCAAGTACTCTACTACTAAGCCATATTCACAGTCCATATATTTGGATAATTTTTGATACGCATTTTTTATGCCACAAAAAGACTGAGAAACCTATTTTTTATTATTACTTTTAAAAACAGTGATTTCTTACAGTTAACGAACACAGTAACTAATCCATGGCCCATTCTAGAAAAAAAAAAAACAGGGCTCTCTTCCTTTCTCTTGCTGCAGAACTCCTAAATCTATCTTTAGTGATTCTAGACCAATAGCCTAGATGGTATTCTAATGTTAAGGCTACTGAGAGAACAGGCAAACAGTACATTACCTCTCTGGTGGGGCTGCAGAAACCTTTGCACAAAGGGATAGAAGTTGAAGAGGAAAAGCTGTAGCGAAAAGAACACAATGACTTCATCATTGATGAAATGGAGGCAATTATATCACCAAGATCAACTAACTGGGAATTATTTCTCTTTTTTTCAGTCTCAGTAAATAGTCATGTCAAAAGCTGACTCAATTTGTTTTCTTAACTAATAGCAGGAACTCTCTCAACTGACCCTAAACTGCTATCTTTGTATGTAAGGGAAGAAAAAAGTGAATAAAGGAAGAATAGAGGCAGACAGTCAAGCAAACATAATACTTTTGAACACCTGTAATCTCAGCGAGTTGAGAGTTAAGTGTCAGCCTATTATGTAAGAGTTAGAAAAGATCCTATTTCATAAACAAAAGGGCTGGAGATAGCCTCCAGCAGGAGTAAGGCCTGAGTTCAATCCCTATTACTTTTAGAAAAAGAACAAGAAACAAACAAACAAACAAAAAATCAATTCTGAATAGCACTAGTATAATCTGAGCACCAAAAATTGCCAGTACTGATTTTATTATTTTCTACTAGTCCAGCTACATTGCAAGAATTGCTCTCCATATTTTCAAGAAAAGACTCACTTTGAATCACAAGAGTCCAGTTATAAAGGAAATGGCAATGATTAGCTTCAAGAAATGAAATGTTGGAGATGGGCTATGCTTTGTCAATGTTCTTCATATGGAAATAAATTTTTTTCTACATCAACCACAGAACAAAATTAGGTTGGGTTATTAGAAGTAACAGAGTGGTTCAATGTAAAGATGGATATCCAGCTATAAAACTCCTATATTGTTTTCTTCAAACTGTGCTTAAACCACAAATCACTTTTGCTTTCCCATCAAGTTTAAATTCAGTTCTAAACTGAAATAACTGTATAAGTTGACTTGGTGACCCTTATGGAACAACAACCATAGAAAAAAACTAATGAAGAGAAAGGTTTTTCTTAGGAAATAAAGTATTTTCATGTGTGCGTTTTCAATTTAAATTTGATATGTCTTTACTATATGACTTTCAACAAACAAGTTTCTTCTCTTATTTCACTGAAAGTGAAATTGATGATAGGGAAAGGAAGGTAGGACCTTGGTTAAGTAGACACACCATCACCGAGTCACACCACAACCCCACCACATTTTGCTTTATTTAAAAAAAGCTTAAGGGAAGCAACATATTTGATGATGCTCAGAGCAGCACTAGTCATGAAATCAAATAGATATGAAACTACCTCCATGGCCATTTCTTTTTGGCCTGTATGTTTTTGATATCTTTTTTTTTCTATAATGGCAATTAGTGTAAGAGCAGTATAAGGGTCCCACATGCATACCTCATACATACATATACACCTCAAGAAGCTCTAGCAATTAATTTAACATGCAATAAATAATTAAAGAAAACCTAATTTCCTGCTAGAGATATCTGGAAGTCATGAAGGTTTTGAACGGTTAAGCGTCAGTAAAGACATCCAAGATATGCTGGCTCAGGAAAATGGGTATGGGAAATAAAGTAAATACAAAGAACAAAAATAGAACACGAAATGGCTATCCATAAACTGACTATACATTCAAATGAATATTCCTACTTATCAGATGGGAAGTTTGTGTTGCTCTGCTGACTTGAAGTATAGATGGTTTAGGGACTGAAATGAATTTGCTGTGCTACCTAACACTAATAGCTCTCCTTTCATCAAGACCACATTAACTTCTAACATGCAGTAAGGTAAACAAAGCATTCAAACCTCATGAATTCCCACCAATCTGGAGATGAGGTTCATGAGCATCATCTTCACTTCAAACCTCTCCTTACAGCTCTCTAGCTGCTTTAGTAGTTTTTCAGCAAAATCTGAAATGGAAGAGATCAAAAAAGTCCACTGTGGGTTCATGTTTATACAGCATGATCCAATGATGGGTTGTTTAGATCAAACCTAAGTGAATACACTATCATTGGTATCCAAAATTACCCCTCAAGGAGTCTCAAAAAAAAATTTTTTTTTTCAGTTGTGGGGTCTGAATGCTGTCCCTCAGCTCTTCAGCTCAAGCCTAGCGCTCTACCACTTGAGCCACAGTGCCATTTCCCATTTTTTCTGCTTATGTGGTGCTGAGGAATCAAACCCAGGGCCTCATGCATGCAAGGCAAGCACTTTACCCCTGAGCCACCTTCCCAGCCCCGAGTCTCAAAATTTTTAGCATTACCACCTAGATGGATTGGCAGATAGATGCTCTGTGGTCCTGCTTCTCAGATATGCTTTAAAAACCAGCAGTAGCCAGTCCACCCAGACCTTCATAGACATGCAGACTCTCAGGCCACCCAAGTCCTACTGAGTCAGAATGTGAACTTGACCCCAGGTCTCCAGGTGATTTGTAGGCACATACATGTTTGAGAAACACTCAGAGCAGGGGTTAGCAAATGTCCCTAGATATTAGAATACAGACAAATTTAAATTTCAACATTCACCCAACAGGGGCTGGGAAGATGGCTCAGTGGTAGAGCGCATGCCTTGCATGCCAGAGGCCCTGGGTTCGATTCCTCAGCACCACATAAGCAAAAAGAAAAAAGCCGGAAGTGGCGCTGTGGCTCAAGTGGTAGAGCACTAGCCTTGAGCTGAAGAGCTGAGGGGCAGCGCCCAGGCCCAGAGTTCAGGCCCCATGACCGGACCCAAAAAAACAAAAAAAACAAAAAACAAAAAAAAACAAAACCATTCACCCAACACCCCATTCCAATCAAATCATGATCCTGAGGTTCACAGGACCCAAGCTCAGTTTAATTTATACATTCTCTAGCTAATTCAAATGGGCAGCCTTGTTTGAAAACTATAGTTTTCCAAACTTCTGGATTCCACAGAGTAGTAAAAGGAAAGACTAACAAGAGACTTCCAATTTGCACTCAAGTAAAATGTCTTACTACTTTTATGCTATAAATACATCTCAGAGAGACATGTTCATTCTTATTTTGCTATAGACTGGGAATCATTCCTTGACAACATCAATTCTCTATGGTATAACACAGTGGTAGCAACTAAGTATTTGTTGTTTCCTATTAAGTGCTGAGGATCTTGTTAAGTGCCCTGACAAACCTGGCAGCAGAAACTAAACAGGCAGAGGTAACAGTAACACAAGGAACTTGGGAAGTCACAATTCTATACCTTGAGGATCATGAATCAAGTGAATAGCTGAAAAGTTAAACACCTCTGGCTTCTTCTTCTTCTTTTGTTTCTGTAAGAGAGAACAAGAAAAAACTTTCCAATCTGAATGACAGAGATGATGCTCCAGAATTCAATGTGTTAACAAAGGCTGCAATTGAGTCTGTTAGGCTATTTTAAAGAAATATGAGGCTAAGGGGATGGCTCAAGTGATAGAGGGCTTATCTAGCAAGCACAAGGCCCTGAATCCAATCCCAGTGCCACAAACCAAACAAAAAAATCAACCAACCAAACAACCCCCCCACCCTCCGCTTATTAAAAAATAGATGAATGAAAATAACTTTAAAGAAAAAAAAGAACTGGGTTATAGCTCAGCAGTAGATTGTATACTTAGTATGTTGAAGGTCCTGGGTTCAATCCCCTGCACCAAAGAAATAAATTAAGAAAGAAATCCCAGATCTAAAAATACTTTAAACCGGGGAAAAATTTAAAGATGTTTTCTATCTTTTAAGATTAAAACCTTGGAGCTGAGCCAGGCACTGGTGGTTAATGCCTGTAATCCTAGCTGCTCAGGAGGATGAGATCTGAGGATTGCGGTTCCAAGCCAGCCCGGGAAGGAAAGTCCGTGAGACTCTTATCTCCAATAAACTACTCTGAAAGCCAGAAATGGCATTGTGGCTCAATGGTAGAGCGCTAGCCTTGAGCTGAAGAGCTGAAAGACAGCGCCCAGGCCCAGAGTTCAAGCCCCATGACTGACCAAAAAAAACCAACAAAAAAACAAAACAACAAAAAAAACCCCAAAAACCCTCGGAGCTGGCATGGTGGTATACACCTGAAATCCTAGCATTTGGGAGGCTGCAGTAGGAAAACTGAGTCTGAGGCCAGCATAGGAAAACAGGAAGACCCTGTCTAAACAAAAAAATCAAATTAAAAAAATAAAACTTGGGAATGTTCTAGCCATTTTTACCTTTGAGACTTACAAGAATTTGTAACCATAAGCAATAAAAAATACCTGGGGCCCAATGAACGCTGTATAAAGTAATCATAAAATACCACATGTACTTCATTCTTGTACTCTTCTTGCTAGAGGAGAGTATATTTATTCATCTAAAATTAGTGCTTAAAAATTTATCATGGCTTGATAACCTTTTAGACACGTTCAAAGTTTTAAAAGCCAGAGCATGGAAGTGGAGGTGTACTTGAAGTGGTAGAGCACTTGCCGTAAGTAAAAAGGCCAAGGCCATGCGTTCAAGCCCTTAGTACTAGGTGAACAGGAGGGCTGGAAGTATAGCTCAAGCAGTAAAGTGCCTACCTCCTCCCTAAGAAACAAGAAGACCCAAGTTCAAACCATAATACTGCTCCCCTTGCTCAAAAAAGAGCTTTTCCTACACTGTAACGAGTCCTATGTCACTTCTCTGGTCTCACCTTAAGTACTTTCATTGCCTTTTCCAACTTCTTCTTGTTTTTGGCGCTCTTCTTCCCTGTGGCATACTGTACTAGCAGGTCTCTTGCTGTGGGTCCTTCATCCTAAAGAAGAAGGTACTTTGTAAAACTGGAAACAAGGAAAACCTGCACAGAAGCAATTTATGACTTCTTTATCTATCAATAGGGGAATATTAAAAAAATACATTTGTTCTTAAGTATGCAGATTTTTAAAAAAGATGATCTACATATATTGACACCAAGAAAGCAAGAGGTAATATACATCATTCATACAATTTTTCTTTCTTTTTTTTCTTTTTTGCTAGTCTGGGCCTGGGTGCTGTCCCTGAGCTCCTTCTGCTCAAAGCTAGCACTCTACCATTTGGGCCACAGCACCACTGCCAGCTTTTTCTGTGATTAATTGGTGATAAGAATCTCATGGACTTCCCTGCCTGGGCTGGCTTTGAACCAAGTTCCTCAGATCCCAGCCTCCTGATTACCTAGGATTACAGGTGTAAGCCGCTGACACCTGCCTTTTATATAGTTTTTAAATGAACTACATATGTAAGAATTTATGGACATAAACTCATATAAAAGTGTATAGGAAGGTGGCTCAGTGGTACAGCGCTTGCCTTCCATGCATGAGGCCATGGTTTTGATTCCTCAGCACCACATAAGCAGAAAAAGCCGGAAGTGGTACTGTGGCTCAAGTGGTAGAGCACTAGCCTTGGGCTGAAGAGCTGAGAGACAGTGCCCAGGCCCAGAGTTCAGGCCATGACAAACAAAAAAGTATCCAAAATAAATGAGAAGCTTAAGTAATACATGGTAAACAAAATTGTCAATAGCACCTGAAATTTTTTTTTTTTGGTTGGTTGTAGGGCTTGAACTCAGAGCCTGAGCACTGTCCTTGAGCCTGTTTGTGCTTAAGGCTCGCACTCTACCACTAAAGCAATAGCACTACTTCCAGTTTTTGAGTGTCAAGGGGACTTTCTGCCTGGGCTGGCTTCAAACCATGATCCTCAGATCTCAGCCTCCTGAGTAGTTAGGATTACAGGCATGAGCCACTGGCACCGGCTAATATATGGAATTTTTCGCCATGAATAGTCGTTGCTCACACATTGTGTGAGCAATGACATCACTGTCTGGATCTAGTTAGTAAAGGATAAAATGACAAAGTAAGTTTGTGCCTTTTTTTTAAACTTCTAATATTTCTAAAAAGTTTGATCAGATCTTAAATCTTAGCTTTCTCCATTTAAAGCTACCAATATTTTCTTTTCTTCCTGCACTGTGAATTTATTTCTGTGGTACAATACTAACTCAATAATATGGTGGCAGCAATGATAATTCTAAATTTATATAAAGCCAGTTATAGCTTCAGAACTAAAAACAAAGCTGAAGAAATTATGAATCTAAGTCTACATGGAATAGAATCTTAATGTGGAACTCAATAAAAAAAAAAGACAAACAGATTTTTCTTTTACATAAGCAGCCGAAGATTTCACAATTTAAGCTCAGAGCAGTAAGAAAACCTGAAGAATTGTAAAATCTCAAAGGATCTATGATTAAACCAACCTCCGATTCTGAGTCGCTGTCCTGTTTCTCATCTTCATCTTTCCCAAGGAAGAATGTCAAAGCAGCTACTAATATCTAAAGATAATCACAAAGTCTACTTAACTCAGCTTACATCAAAAAACAAATACTTTTTTTTCCCCAAAACTTTTTTTTTTGGTCAGTTGTGGGGCTTGAACTCAGGGCCTGGGTACTGTCCCAGAGCAATTTTGCTCAAGGCTAGCATTCTACCACTTTAAATCACAGCTCCACTTCTAGTTTTTGACTGGTTAATGGAGATGAGTCTCATGGGGACTTTTCTGCCCAGGCTGGCTCTCAACTGTGATCCTCAGGTCTCAGCCTCCTGGATTACAGGCATGAGCCGTCTGCTCCTGGAGAACAAACACTTTTCTTTTGTCGCTTATACATGTATTAGCTAGGATCTGAAGAAATTGAAAGGGTATTATGATTTTATTGTGATTTTTATTATGATTTCCTTTTTCTTAATTAGGTAACTGCTGTTATGGTGTCACTGGTCCTTTGAATCTTTAGGGCTGGGTGGTGTAGCTTAGTCAAGTGCATGCTTAACAAGTCCTGTGCCCAAGTCCCAACACTACCAAAAAGACTTTTTTTTTGGTAGTCATGGGCTTGACTGTGGGCCTGTGCGCTGAGCTCTTCAGCTCAAGGTGAGCCCTGTACCGCTTGAGCCACAGTGCCACTTCCGGTTTCCTGGTAGTTTATTGGAGGTAAGTGTCTCACAGACTTTCCTGCCTGGCTGGCTTGGAACTGCGATCCTCAGATCTCAGCCTCCTGAGTAGCTAAGATTATAGGCGTAAGCCACCAGTGCCCAGTTCCAAAAAGACTTTTTAACTATATAAAAATCTCCAGGTTCTTGCTGGGAAGGTAGCTCAGTGGTAGAGTGCTTGCCTTGCATGCATGAGGCCCTGGGTTCGATTCCTCAGCACCACATAAGCAAAAAGAAAAAAGCCGAAAGTGGCGCTGTGGCTCAAGTGGTAGAACACTAGCCTTGAGCTGAGGGACAGCACCCAGGCCCAGAGTTCAGGCCCCACAAACGGACCCCCCCCCAAAAAACAAACAAACAAACAAAAAACCCTCCAGGTTCTATATTAATCTCTAAGGTTGACTGTCAATTTCTACATTCCTGAAAGCCAGACACTGGAACCTTTCAAACACAAAGGTCGGGCACAGTCCATATAGCTTTTTACCTGTGCCCATGTCCAATAGAAGCATGAAGCATCAGCAAAAATATGAGTAGTTTTTACCTATTCAGTGTTTAAAAGCTCATGATAATTCTGACTTCTCAAGCAGTCAAAGTACAAAGAAAGCAAGCATCACTGAACACTCTTCATGGCCATGCCACGTCTTCCTTCACTCCTGATCCTTCATCTCCCCTCCCTCCACCATGCACCTTACACATGATCTCATGCCCACCTTGGTGATCTTAGAGAAACATGCAGTTGTGATAACATTCACAGTTTTGGCATCATTCCTGGAGGGAAACAAGGAGTGTTCTGAAGTCAATTTTCATTCTTCCATACTGCCAGGCACAGACAATTACACAAGTAATACAATAAATACTGACATTGGGCTGGGAAGGTGGCCCAGTGGTAGAACGCTTGCCTTGCATGCTTGAGGCCCTGGGTTGATTCCCCAGCACCACATAAGCAAAAAGAAAAAAAAAAAAGCAGGAAGTGGCGCTGTGGCTCAAGTGGTAGAGCGCTAGCCTTGAGCTGAAGAGCTGAGGGACAGCGCCCAGGCCCAGAGTTCAGACCCCACAACCGGACCCAAAAAAAATAAAAAAATAAAAAAATAAATACTGACATTAACATCATAGGTTGCAGGGTGGGGGTGGGGACCGGGGGGAGGATGGAATGGGAAATGGAAACAAAGGAGGAGGCTACAATGCTTGATAATAAATGTACTCATTATCTTGCTCATGTAATTGTAACCCCTCTGTATTTTCACAATAAAAATAAATAAATATTTAAAAAATCATAGGTTGCTAAATCAATGAACCACAAGTGGAGTATTTAGTTAGATTTTAGCCCACTCACATCAAATTTATAGCCACTAAGCTGAAATATTAAATCATTTAAAAGAATAACTTGGGTTGGGAAGATGGCTCAGTGGGAGAGTGTTTGCCTCACATGCATGAGGACCTTGGGTTCGATTCCTCAGCACTACATAAACAGAAAAAGCTGGAAGTGGCACTGTAGCTCAAGTGGTAGAGCGCTAGCCTTGAGCTGAAGAGTTGAAGGACAGTGCCCTGGCCCAGGGTTCAAGTCCCAAAATTGACCAAAAAAAAGTGGGGGTGGGGGGGCAGAGGGAGATGGAGGGCAAGGATAGTAAGGGGAAACAAAGGAGGGGGCAATAATGCTTGATAAGAAATGTATTCATTACCTTGCTCGTGTAATTGTAACCCCTCTGGTACAGTGTATTCACAATAAAAAAAACTTATTAATAAAAAAAAGAAAGAAAAAAGAATAACATCCCATTCAAGGTACATGGGAACAATTTTAACACACTAGAAGGAACATAATCTATAATCCAGCAAAATTCAACCTCAGTTAATGGTTCAAACCATAATTAATGTATGTTAAATAAAAGCTCAGGAAGAAGGTAAGGTACTGTGGTTCACGCCTATAATCCTAGCAACTTGGGAGGCTGAGATCAGGAAAATCGTGAATCAAGGGTAGCATAGGCAGAAAATTCAACAGACACCATCTCAATGGAAGAAGCTGAGCAAGCTGGCATGCCCCTGGCATCCCACATACACTGAGAAGGGAATAATAGGACTGTAGCCCAGGAATACACAGGATGCTTATTTCAAAATAACCAGTGTGAAAAAGAGCTGGATGCATGTCTCAGCAGTAACACGCCTGTCTAGCAAGCTTAAGGTACAAATTCAAACCCAGTACTAGGAAAAAAAATCTAGGAAGAAACACCGTAATTTTTAAAAAAATGATGATCGTCTCTAAGTGGTGATTATATGCAATTAAAAAAAAGGGTTTCAGCCAGGCATCGGTGGCTCACACCTGTAATCCTAGCTACTCAGAAGGCTGAGATCTGAGGATCGTGGTTCAAAGACAGCCCATGCAGGAAACTCCATGAGACTCTTATATCCAATAAAACCACTCAAAAAACTGGAAGTGGGGCTGTGGCTCAAGTGGTAGAGTACTCGCCTTGAGCTGAAGAGCTGAGGGACAGCGCCCAAGCCCAGAGTTCAAGCCCAACGACCCACCAAAAAAAAAAAAAAAAGGGGGGGGGTTTCTAAGACAGTGAAGGGATCAAAGTACATTATACATATACATGAAGACAGAATAATGAAATTCATCCAATACTGTACTCAAAGGGGGTAAGGGCTACAGGACTATCACAGAGGGCGTAAACTTGTTCAAAGTACACTGTACCAATCTACAGATTATTACAATGAACCCTTCTCTACTATTAACATATGCTAATAAAAAAAGCTTTTCTTGTCTCTCCAAATATTCTGCAGCAATGATTGCTCCCAGTAAAAGTTAGTACTAAAGACCTGGGGCAGAGCACTGTACCAATGAGAAACACCACACACTATTTTATACATACAGCATGAATTGATTTCAAAGTCTGCAAAGTGGCTGGCCAATACAGGTTTAGGGGTTAGATAGATCTGGGTTTAAATTTTAGCCCTGCCTCTTAATAGCTAAACTATATCTATTAACTTCTGTTTTTTTTTGTTTTTGTTTTTGTTTTTGGTCATGGGGCTTGAACTCTGGGCCTAGGCACTGTCCCTCAGCTCTTCAGCTCAAGCGAATAACTCTACTACTTGAGCCACTGCGCCACTTCCAGTTTTCTGGTAGTTAACTGGAGATAAGAGTCCCATAGGTATTTCTGCCTGGGCTGGCTTTGAACTGTGATCCTCAGCTCTCAGCCTCCTGAGTAGCTAGGATTACAGGTATGAGCCACTAGCGCCAAGCTATTAACTTGTTTTCGTACTTATAAAACGGAATGATTCTAGACACATTTTTTTCTCAACTTGCTTTAAAGGCTGAACAAGGTACTAAGAAGTATAGGTCCGAAGTACTATGAAGTAAGGTACTGAGCATGTCAGTACTTGCTCAGGAGATGCAAACAAAGTTATTAGTCTTCTGTAGTTTTAGTTCCAATTTAATGCATGACAGAGAAATAATGAAGAGTGTAAGATTAAAAAAAAAAGACTGAATCCTGTATTAATTATATATATAAAAAAAGATCCACTTCTCAAGAGTAAAATGCATGTATCTATTACCAGATATTTCTTCTGTAGAGTTCAATCATCACATCCAAAGACATCTTGGCTGCAGTGGCATTGCTATCTCTTAGCATGGTGTACATGAAATTCTGCAATACCTGAAGAACAGGAAAAGACTTAATATAATACCTTGTTTTTTGTTTTTATTGGTTGTGGGGCCTGAACTCTGGGCCTGGGTACTATCCCTCAGCTCTTCAGCTCAAGGCTAGCACTCTACCATTTGAGCCACAGCACCACTTCTGGCTTTTTCTGCTTGTATGGTGCTGAGAAATTGAACTCAGGGCTTCTTGCACGCGAGGCAAGAACTCTACCACTGAGCTACCTTCCCAGTCCCATAAAACCTTGTTATTCAATGCTGCAAACAGAGAAAATACAGGGTACTTACTATATTCACTTTATTGTTCTTATGTTTTGCATTTATGTTCTTGATGTCAGTCACAATATGTGTGTATAAAGTCTGAGGAAAAGAAACAGAACATACACATCAAATCTAACCATCATTTTTGACCTTGCTAAATTTGGAACAACTGTACACGAACATATGTACGAGACAGTAGGCACTCAGTAACTATTAGCCATTAATACCATATTGTATGTACACAATAGTGGAATTTTTTTTCTATTAAAGTATTCTTAATTATATCCAATGTATAGAGAATTCAAGGGATTCCAAACTCTACATGGTAGAATGAGATATAGGACGAAATATTTTGCTCTTTACCTTTCGCAGAAGCTTATCATGGCAACGCAGAAGTTCAAAGAAGAGTTCTAGCAAACTTGATGGATTGATGAGGTTCTTATTTCTCAGCAAGATCAAAGCTTTGCAAAATGTCTCAGGAAGGAAAAACAAATACCATTATGACAATGGTAAAGTTAATCCAGTAAGAAAATGCAGTATATACATTCTAAACATCTTTCTACCTTTTAATAATGAAGCACTATTTTAGGCAGCGGAACAGTCTCTGGGTTGGGTGTACTCCTGCAATTCTGGCATTCAGGACACTGAAGCAGCAAGATTAATTCAAGGCCAACTTGTGCTACATAGTGAGATGCTGTCCTCCCCACCTCCACCCCTTCAAAAAAGGAAGAGAAGCTGGGCTCTAATGGTTCACACTTAAAATCCTTATAATTGGTAGGCTAAAATCAGGAGAAATCCAGTTCAATGCTGGTCTGAGCAGAAAAGTTCAAGAGACTCTTTCTCAGTGACTGCTAAACCCAGTGGGGTAGCATATTGCAATAGGAAGTTTAACACAGTTATAATAACTGTTATCCTTTAAGACACGAAGCCTAACACAGATGGATCTTACCCAGGCACGTACCTAGACAGGAAATGAGACCTAATCTCAAACAGCAAAACCAGGGCTGGAGGTGTGGCTCAATTGTAAGAATGCTTATTTTGTAAGTACAAAGCCTGAGTTCAAACCCAAGTACCATTTTAAAAAAGGTGGAGGGGGGGGAAGGGGAACAGTGGCTCAATTGTAAGAATGCTTATTTTGTAAGTACAAAGCCTGAGTTCAAACCCAAGTACCATTTTAAAAAAGGTGGGGTGGGGGGGGGGGGAAGGGGAACAGTCTCTCCTCTTCCTAGGATCCAAATAAGAGAATCTCAGGTATCTATTACATAGGAAGTGATACAGGAACAGGACCAGTAAGTTCTGAACGAGGAGGGGCAATTTGTCAGAGGGATGTCAAGAAAGGCCTCTTTGGTTGGTTTGTCTTCTTTCAGTGCTGGGAACAGAACCTAGGGCTGTGCGCATGCTAGGCAAGTAGTCTAGCACTGAGCTACAGTCCAAACAAGGCCTCTCAGGAGTGTGTCTTTATACAACAACTTGTGATCAATGAGTCCAAAGGGATGAGAGAGGTGAGGCAATAACCCAGCAGACTGCAATAATCAAGGTGAGTTTGTGACTCCTGGTGAGGCATTCCTCTGAAGTGCCATTAGCACTAAGCATGGCCATTAGCACTTACCATACTCTTGCTTAGTAATGCAGCCTACCACCCAAATCCTGGCCTCAAATGCCACTGTTAGTGGGAATAAGAACAGCTGACTCCGTATCTTGGGACAGGAAGAATGGGTGAGAACCATAAGCAGGGGCTTCTGCCAGGATATAAAGTTGCTTGCTAAAACATCAGCGGCACTGGTAAAAGGACTAGGAATATTCCCTAGTCAAGTGGCCACAATTTGACCAAAAAGATACTCAAGCTCAAACAGAGGTTAATACAACTTCAACAGGAAATTACATTGTCAAAGAAACAGAAATGTAAGTTCAATTTTTACTATTAAATAGGGAAGCTAACACTTACATATATTTTGTTTTTTTCACCAAAAAAAATATACTATTTCTGTCACAAGGAAAGAGTAGGAAGAAACTTGGAAAGGATTCCACAAGTCATCCCCAAAAAGCAGGAAAACAAACCAGGTAGCGAGGCCAATATAGAAAATTCCATATCAAAATAAACATTCATTCATTCACTCATTCATTTTTGCCAGTACTAGTGTTTAAACTAAGGGCTATGAGCAGCTTGTTTGCTAGTCTGGGACTCTACCACTTGAGCCATACTTCCTGCAAACAACTAATACTTTTAAGAAACAGGAGGCCCCCAGACCATTTTAGTAACTTCCAGATGTACAAAGCTAAAAGAAAAATATCTTTACTCGGAAAGACATAGCTCTGTATACTTAAAATCTCAAATCTGAATTACCTACGGGACTTGAAGAGTCACCTTACAATAGCAAAAAACTTAAGAGTGGGGTGTGGCTCAAGTAGCAAAGTGCCTACCTGGCAAACAAGAGGACCTGAATTCAAACCCTAGTACTGTCAAAATAAATAAAAGTTGAACACCAATGGCTTATGCCTATAACCCTAGCTACTCAATAGACTAAGATCTGAAGATTGTGATTTGAAGCCAGCCCTACCAACAAAGTCTGTGAGACTCTTATCTCCAATTAACTACCAAAAAAGCTGTAAGTGGAGCTGTGGTTCAAGTGGTAGAGCACTAGCCTTTGGCAAAAAAGCTTAGGGACAGCACCAGGCTTTGAGTTCAAACCCCAGGACTGGCAAAAAATAAAATAAAAAGTCTTACAACTGATCGGGTTTGAGGGGCTGGGAAGGTGGTCCAGTGGTAGAGCGCTTGCCTTGCATGCCTGAGGCCCTGGGTTTGATTCCTCAGCACCACGTAAGCAAAAAGAAAAAAGCCGGAAGTGGTGCTGTGGCTCAAGTGGTAGAGTGCTAGCCTTGAGCTGAAGAGCTGAGGGACAGCGCCCAGGCCCAGAGTTCAGGCCTCACGACCGGACCCAAAAATACGGCCTCACGACCGGACCCAAAAATACAAAAACAAAACAAAAAAACAAAAAAAAAACAAAAAAAACTGATGGGGTTTGAAACCCCTGGGTTGTCAAAACTCACATCCCTATCAGTTAAAAACTACAGCCTGTAACCTAGGCTTGGCTGGTATTTTCCTTTTGATTGAGCCTAGTTAAATTAATGTAATTCTTAACTGGTCATGGTAGCATATGTAGTCCCAGTTACTCAGGAGGCTGAGGTGGGAGGATCATTTTGGCAACACTGCCAGACTAATCTCAAAAAAAAAAAAAAAAGATAAGTCAAGCTAGGTGCTAGTGGCTCATGCCTGTAAATACTAGCTACTCAGGAGGCTGAGATCTGAATATCAAGGTTCAAAGACAGCCCAGGCAGCAAAGTCCCTAAGACTTTTATCTCAAATTAATCACCAGAAAATTGGAAGTGGCACTATGTCTCAAGTGGCAGAGTACTAGCCTTGAGCTGAAGAGTTGAGGAACAGGGCCCAGGCCTGAGTTCAAGCTCCACGACCGACAATAAGCAAACAAACAAACAAATAAAAATAAAAAATCCTAGAGAAGTATAAAAATGATAGAATTCATATAACCTAGCAAAATGTAAGAATATGGTTTTTACAAGTTTTTCATAGGATATAAACACTTTTCTGATAATTTGTGTTAAGAGGTTGCTGTAAAGGGTTAGAAAGACAGATGTATTTATTACACTTGAAAATGTTTGAGCTAGGCTGCTTAGCAGCAAAGTCTGATTCATTACAAGTATTTGTGGGAGTGTATGCTCAGAAAAAAAAGGGAAAAAGCAGGACAGGGCAGAGAAAAGATAAGCTCATCAACAACATGTCCTTGATGTTAGCATGCTATTACCTCATGAACACAATACTATTTTGCGGAGCCAAGTACGGTTCTTACCATTCGAAGATCTGGATCCAAGACGGTATGATTATAGGAGAGAAGTTCTTTCAGCTCTTGAGGGAAGTTACTTAGATGTTCTGGGTAGCAGTGGCCAATCTGTAACAAAGCAAAGACTTCTGAAGTTTCCCTTTTTCTCTCTATAATTCACACGCCCAGATTTAGATGTTCTGCAAAAGGATAGTAGAAGGCTATAGGCTAATGCCTCCTACCTATGAGAATGGTAGTTTTCTAAAAACTACAGTTTTTCTAAAATATTTGTGATATGGCTCAAAACTCACATGTTTGATGAATCTGAAGAAGAAAAACAAACAAAGTGACAGTTGCCTGGGCTCTGTGAAACGATATAGCAAAATTGCTTGACATACCACAGGAAGAAAATGAAATCTGCAATAAGGTAAAGCTTTACAGAACTTGAAGTTTCCACTCCAGAATGGAATGAGGTTAAATATTATTGAGAAAACAGTTTGCAGACTATGTAACACTAAGCTTTGTTTCACTCAGAAATCATCTTCTTACCTGCGCCAGAAACATCACCAGCTCAGCCAGCTCTTTGCTGGGTTTATTTGGTTGTAACTTGAAAACCTCCACATTGGACTTGTAGTGGTTATACTGCTGGTGAAACTGTAGAGAAATGGAATTGAAGTCTGTTACGTTCTATTATATGACTATCTCAGTATAGAATAAAAGTCTACTCATTGATCAAGTGCTTGATAATAGCCTAGAAAAAAAGCTTTGAATGAGTATATAAACATCATTCTCTTTTTCCTTATCTGCATTCTTCCAAATGAGGTTTAAAAAATCAAAACACATCATAGACAATTTGAAGACCCTTTCCTTTGGATTAGAAGATTAGGCAGTGTTGGGTAAGGAATAGTAAGCAAGACCTAAAAACCAGATTCTGCCATTTACTACCTGAATGAACCCTAGAATATTATCTATGTCTGGAGAGTACTCCAATCACCTGAAAAACAACAGCTAGGAAATGGAAAGTGTATGTCAATTATAAAATATTCTCCAGTCAAAATTTTCCTCTTTTAAATATTCATTAAGAGTTTATGTTGGAAAGTCAGGTGTCAGCAGTTCACACTTGTAATCCTAGCTACTCAGGAAGCTGAGATCTCAGGATCGTGGTTCAGTCAGCCCAGGCAGAAAATTCTAAGAGACTCTTATCTCCAGTTAACCACCCAAAAAGCCAGGGATAGTGCCCAGGCCCTGAGTTCAAGCCCCAGTTACAGGCACAGATACACATATGCATACATGTATATGTGTACACACACACACACACATTATTTTATACAAGAGTTCTAGACAGAAAGTGTAAAAACCCAGAGGCAATAGACATTTAGAATAACAGTAGGTTTTCCTCACTTATTCAGTACTTGCCCAGTTCACTGTGTATATATCTCAAATATGTTTAATTCTGACAACAACCCAACAGTAACACTGTTACCCTACAGTAATTCTTGCCATGTTTTGTTTCGTATTGTTTTTCTGTTGTGCTATGGATCAATCCCAGGCCTTGTGCATGTCCAACAAGCATGTTATGGATAAGCTACATCTCAGCTTCATTTGACATTAGCCCTAACTAGTGTAGTGAACTCCAAATTCGCACATCCATTCTCCTGCCTGAGATCTGCCAGGTGTTTTAAACTTAATATAGTCAAAAACAAACTGTTAACAAAACTTTGACATAGCCTTGAGATGATCAAGACTCCCAGCCAGCCCTCATCCCCCTCTCTCTAATCTTCACATTAGTGGCATCCTCATTCTTCAAAGTAGAGCCAGAACATCTAAATTTGTGTGTGTGTGTGTACACACTCAAAACAAGGCATGGGGATCCTGTGTCATAGAGGGCTGTTCCAAACCCTGTAAGTGGCTTTCATCTTGGAAACAGCCAGTGTCCATGAGATACAGCTCCAGCTTACCCCATATTACTCTAACCTTCCTCAAACCTACCTGACATAATGCCTGCCCTCAGGCCTTTATACTTGCTGTTCCTTCTGCCTAGCTTACTCTTCTGCTAAATATGTGCACAGTTCTCCCTCACCCACTTTTTTCAAGGTCTTCCCTGACTACTGAGTTTCTAAAATCCAACACCTGCATCCTACACACACACACACACACACACACACACACACACATCTCCATTATATATGTATACGTATGCACATACACATAAATGTATACACGTATTTCATATGCTCTATGTGTATACACACATATACTTTCTTACATTATTTTCTTTTAAAGAAAAAAACTTCCTGTTTCCATTTTCTAGAGTTCTTTTTTTTTTTCTTTTCTTTTTTTGTCGGTCATGGGGCTTGAACTCTGGGCTTGGGCGCTGTCCCTCAGTTCTTCAGCTCAAGACAAGTGCTCTACCACTTGAGCTACAGCGCCACTTCCTGGAGTTCTTTTCGATAAATACTATTTTATATGATCGGAGGCAGAGAGGCAATGCACCTTTATGTTCCTCCTCTAAGAGTATCCTCCTTCCTATATTACTTTTATATAAAAAAAAGTTCTCCCACATAAGGAATCTCCAAATATGAGTGAGGGCAGTTAAAAGATGAACTGTGTTGGCCACAAAGTAATCACAATGTAGCAAGTGGCACACGCAAAGGTACACAGCTGCCAACTGAATACAGGAAAACCACAACTTCGGCCGTGTCACTTCTCAGTTCAAATGCTTTTAAGCAATACACAAGGTCAGCCTAATGCAAACTCTCGACATCACCACTCACGAAAGCAAATTCTGACTCCAGCTTCCAAGGAGGTACAGGCCAGTTTCACACGGTTATATGGACAGGCTCCCCCCATCCTGCCCCCGGGTGCGGAGTAAGGGACTCGGCTCCTGTGACAGCTCAGGACTCGGCCCTCGGGGCCCGCGATTTCGCACGGTCCCGGGCTCGCTGCCGTCAGGCGGTTCTGAAGGCAGGGAGGCCGGCCGGGCTTCTCCCCGCCTCGGTGACAGCAGAGGAGCCGAGACGCCAAGGCAACCGTACAGGGCGCTTCCGGAGAGGCGGCCCGCCTCCACCCTCGGTGGAGTCCCCAGCTTCCGAGGGACCCCCGGACCTGGCGCGGCCGGCCGGGCCCGCCCCACGCCCCGGCCCCGGCCCGCCCCACGCCCCGGCCTCGGCCCCCCCCCACGCCCCGGTCCGCCCCACGCCCCGGCCCCGGCCCCGGCCCGCCCCACGCCCCGGCCCCGGCCTCGGCCCCGGTCCGCCCCACGCCCCGGCCTCGGCCCCGGTCCGCCCCACGCCCCGGCCCCGGCCCGCCCCACGCCCCGGCCCCGGTCTCGGCCTCAGTCCGCCCCACGCCCCGGCCTCGGCCCCGGCCCGCCCCACGCCCCGGCCCCGGCCCGCCCCACGCCCCGGCCCCGGCCCCGGCCCGCCCCACGCCCCGGCCCCGGCCTCGGCCCCGGCCTCGGCCCCGGTCCGCCCCACGCCCCGGCCTCGGCCCCGGTCCGCCCCACGCCCCGGCCCCGGCCCGCCCCACGCCCCGGCCCCGGTCTCGGCCTCAGTCCGCCCCACGCCCCGGCCTCGGCCCCGGCCCGCCCCACGCCCCGGCCCCGGTCTCGGCCTCGGTCCGCCCCACGCCCCGGCCTCGGCCCCGGTCCGCCCCACGCCCCGGCCTCGGCCTCTCCCCACCTCCTCGACGTAAGCCGGTGGGTCGCGCTTGATCAGGTTCTGCAACTGCGGCAGGTTGCTGGGCAGCTTGTTGTTGTTCCTGCTGGACATGCTGGCGGCGCCCGGGCGAGGGTCTCTCAGGAAGCAAGAGTGACCGACCGCTGCCGCCCGGCCGCCGCCGCGGGGATCGGCCGGCTCCCTCGCTGGAGTAACCGGAAGTAGCACGTGGGACGCGCGGCCGGAAGCGCCTGGCCGACGCGCCGGGCGCACTACGAAAGCCCTGTGGACTCAAACTTGTTCGCCCTGAGGAACGCTTCGCGGGAGTTTTCTATCGCCACCTATCGTTGGCCAGGCGTTACCTCCAGGCCTTCTGGAAAGATCTAAACTGCAAAGGTTTTTTGTTTGTTTGTTTTTCTTCTATACAAACACAACCATATTTCGTTCGTATGGGACAGATAAATGAGTTTATTTTTAATTCCACAGCCTAAGTTATATACTGAGAAAAATCCTATGTGCATGTGCGTGTGCATGTGTGTGCATGTGTGTGTGTATTTGTTTATTGATGTGTGTATAGCACTATCTCCATTTTAAGGGCGAGGAGGTAGGACTATCTCCATTTTAAGGGAGAGGAGGTAGGCATAAATTAGTTGTATATGTTTTTTCGTTTTGTCGGTCGTGGGATTTGAACTCAGGGTCTGGGCACTGTCTCTGAGCTCAAGGCTAGCACTGAGGCAACTTCTCAGCCCACAGACTTTTTGTTGTTGTTGTTGCCAGTCCTGGGGCTTGAACTAAGGGCCTGAATACTGGCCATGAGCTTCTTTTGCTTAAGGCTAGTTCTCTACCACTTGAGCCACAGGGCCACTTCTAGCCTTTTCTGTTTATGTGGTACTGAGGAATCAAACCCAGGGTTTCACACATGCTAGGCAAGCTCTCTACCGCTAAGCCACATTTCCAGCCCTCTCACAGATTTTTCTGCCTGGGATGACTTTGAACTGCAATCCTCAGATCTCAGTCTCCTGAGTAAGTTAGGAGTAAGCCACCAGCAATGAGTTGTTCTTAAGTATTTGTTATTATCATCATTATTATTATCATTATTACTGTGCTGTGCTGGGCATTGTCCTTTAGCTTTATTTGCTCAAGGCTGGTAAACCATTTAAGCCTTTAAGCCATTAAGCTCCCCTTTTTCATATGCAGGTAGCACGTGGCATATGTGTATATATATGTGTGCACATGGTTAATTGGAGGTAAAAGTCTCCTGGACTTTCCTGTTTATGCTGGCTTCAAACCTCAATCTTAGATCTCAGACTTCTGAGTAGCTAGGATTACAAGGCTGAGCCACCTGCCTGGTTTATTATTGTTGTTGTTTCGACACATGACACAGACAAGGGAAAAGGGTGTTTATTGGACATAAACTATAAGTGTGGTTTAAGAATGCCAATTAATCTGTACCTAAAATCCAATCATTGTTAAAGAAAAAAAAAAACCTTTGTAAACCCCTCCCCACCCAGAGTTTAAAATTCAGATCCAGACAATTCAAAGAGGTGAATAAATTTTCTACAATCACAGGATGTAGGAAAGTAAACGTGGCTTGATTATAAATGAAATAGGATGTTATTGATGCAAAAATTGTCACCCTACCAGTGCCAGCAATACTCAAAGTCCCACCTTATATTAACCCCTTTAATTCTCACATCAGTCCTCTAAAGTAACACTATCTTATCTCCCTTGTGCACATGAGGAAATAGGCTCAGGAAGGTTTACTGCCCAAGTTCATAGCTGGTAAGGAAGCTGGATTGAAATCCAGGCCATCTTGGTTATAACTACACGAAAAAAAAAGTAGGCTGACAACCCAACCATGGTGCAGTAATTGTTCTTCCACCAACAACTGGGCTGTGGTGTTCTGTTTAAGCAGTGTCACAGAACATGAGCTTCTGTTGAGATCACAAATGATAGATCACACCTGGCACAAACAATAAAGAACATCATACAAACCATGAGTCATTATTTAGCAATCTTTGGGAAACAACTATTTATTTACTTTCTTTTTTTTTTTTTTTTTGGGTCCGGTCATGGGGCCTGAACTCTGGGCCTGGGCGCTGTCCCTCAGCTCTTCAGCTCAAAGCTAGCACTCTACCACTTGAGCCACAGCGCCACTTCCGGCTTTTTTCTTATGTGGTGCTGAGGAATCGAACCCAGGGCCTCGAGCATGCAAGGCAAGTGCTCTACCACTGAGCCACCTTCCCAGCCCCACTTTCTTATTTTTGCCAGTCCTGGGGCTTGAACTCTGGGCCAGGGTGCTATCCCTGAGCTACTTCTGTGGCTCACCTTGGCTCACTTGAGCCACAGCGCCGTTTCTGGCTTTTTCGAGTACTTTATTGGAGATACAAGTCTCATGGAGTTTCTTGCCTGGGCTGGCTTTGAACTGCAATCATCAGATGTCACTAGCTGAGTAGCTAGGATTACAGACGTGAACCACCAGCGCCCAGCTTAGGGACCAACAATTTTATTACTGAATCAAGTACTTGCAAAGTTATAAAGAAGTAACTATAAGCAATGAGTCTTAAAAATAATCATGGACTGGATTTACATGGCTGAAGTGATAGAGTATCAGCTGAGCAAACAAGAACATGGAGGCCCTGAGTTTAAGCCCTAGTACCAGCACAGATTGTCTTTTTTTAACTCAACAGACACATGCTTAAAATCTTTTGGTTAAATTGCATTAGGAAAAAATAATTCTGAAAACAAAATACATAGAAATAAAACATAAGTTTATGCATTATGAATATCTTGAGTCACAAAAATGTGGTCGGTGAGTCATACTCAGGCCATGCAACAAGCTTTAATTCAGCATCAGCTATATGCAAGGCACTAAGCTCAGGGTAGGAGGACTATCCAACATTTTTTCTGCAGTCCTCAGGTTGGAACTCAAGACCTGGTTAGGCAGCTACCCTACTGCTGAGCTCCTGCCCCACAGGTAGGAATATGAAAGTTCTGAACATAATGCTCCTGCACTTATCCACTTGGTCAAGACTTGGCTATATAACCAAGCCTACAAGGAAGCTTAAAAGATAATATCTTGGCTGAGAATGTGGTTTAGTGGTAGAATGCTTGCCTAGCATGCATGAAGCCCTGGGTTTGATTCCTCAGTACCACATACACAGAAAAGGCTAGAAGTGGCCCTGTGGCTCAAGTGGTAGAGCACTAGCCTTAAGAAAAAGAAGCAGCAGCAGCAGCTCAGGGACAATGCCTAGGCCCTTATTTCAAGCCCCAGGACCAGCAAAAAAAAGTCTTTTGGCTAGATACAAAGACACAAAGTAGATTTGAATAATGGAAAAAGAGGTCTTGCTTATTTCCAGAAATAAGAATAGGATGTATTTGAGATATGTCTTGAAGGATGAAGGCTTTTAGATGAAGGGATGCACAGAGGAAAAAGTATCAACTAGAACAAGTAGTCGTCTCCATCAGAATTTATCAGTATGATTTATTTAAAGAGAATTTGGGGACAATCCTTAGAAAATAGCTGGGTTGTCAAATGAGTCAATTCTCATATCAGTCATATGACTTTATTGTATCTGCTATACGATGATCAACTGATCTTTACATTGGTGCTAAATGTACTCTTTATTCATCCGGCTTTGTCCATAGTAACAATATTAAGCAATTGTGTATTTAATGTTCTAGTTCTATTTTTAATATACAGCACAATAAGATGAAGCACCTTTGGGTCCATCTAAAGACAACACCTCTTCTTCCATGAGACTCCAGCCTGCATTTTATTTGCTTGTTTATTGGCAGTGCTATAGTTTAAACTCAAGAGCTTGCACTTGCTAGGCAATCATTCTCCCATTTGAGCCATGCCTCAGCCATTTTTGCTTTAGATATTTTTCAGATATAATCCACACTGTCCTTAAACAGCAGCCCTCCTACTTACAACCCCTACATGGATAGGATTATATGGGTGAGCCACTATGCATAGCTTATTTGTGAGATGGACTTGAGCCCCAAAACAGCAAAGGAAAAAACCTTTCTATTAGCTGTTTAGAATATGCAATGAATTATTGTCAACCATAGTCATCTTCCTGTGATAAATGAAGTCATCTTCCTGGGAGATATTTTCTCCTCTCCAGTTCTATCCTGGTACACATTCACCTTCCTCTCCAACTCTTTGGATTTTAATGATGATTTATTTTTCTATTTATTTTTATTGCCTCATTAATGAGTCATTGGTGTAAAAGAACTGCTCATAAAGTGAACAATGTAATGAGCTTTTACATTTGTATTTATCCATGGATCCAGGATCACAAACAGCATAATGAGCATATCTGTCATCCCTAGAGATTTTCATGTGCCGTACAGTCTCAACAGACAACAGACATGCATCTGCTTCCTATCATCACATGCAGGTGAGCATTTGCTAGAATTGTATACAAGTGGAATCATACAGTATGCTTGTTCTGACATAACACTTTTTATCTGTCAGGCTTTTATCATTTAGCACACATGAGTAGTTTATTCCTTTTATTGCTGAGCAATATTCTATCATGTCCATATAGAGAAATTAGTCCATCCATTCCCCTCTCTATCCACTGGATATTTGGAGGTTCCTATTTTCTGCTAGTCTTTTGCATCTACCATCCCACCACAGAATGATTTCTCTTCTCTTCTCTTCTCTTCTCTTCTCTTCTCTTCTCTTCTCTTCTCTTCTCTTCTCTTCTCTTCTCTTCTCTTCTCTTCTCTTCTCTCCTCTCCTCTCCCCTCCTCTCCTCTCCTCTCCTCTCCTCTGCTCTCCTCTCCTCTCCTCTCCTTTCCTCTCCTCTCTCCTCTCCTCTCTTCTCCTCTCTCCTCTCCTCTCCTCTCCTCTTCTCTTACTTCCTTTTTAAAAAATGCTAGGTATCAAATTCAGAACCTTGTACATGCTAGCGGTAGCGCTGAGGTTCATCCCCAGCTCCTGAAACTCTTTTTTTATCTAGACCATCAATTACCTGCACATTGCTATACCACTTCTCATTATTTTACCTATAACACTGGCCCACAAGTCTCTTCTTTATCTCATGGAGGTGATTTGTAGAGGTGAATGAAGACTTCCTTGGTTGAAGAGATAGCTCAGTGATAGAACAGTTGCCTAGCCTTTATGAAAACTTGGATTCAAAGCCCAGCTCTGAAAACAAACAAAAACTTTCTATTTTGTTCATCACTCTATCTTCAACACTTGGAGAAATATATGGTACATGGTTAATCTTGTTAATATTTGTAGAATGGGTAGATGAATGGATAATCTCTAAAGTCTAGTTCAGTTCTTCAAATATGTGAGTAAAGCAAAATATTAAAATACTTCTGGTACACACTAAATTTTACCTCAAAATCAAAAAGTGACTAAAATGAATTCTAGTAATGTTTCTCATTAGAAACCGGTAATATACAGCATTCAGAAAAGCCTCTTGCTGTTTAGAATATATTGCTTTTTAAGATTGCTTAATTGCCCACTAGGTGATGCTCCTGCCTTTCTTTTAAGTAAGAAAACAGCAGCTTGACAAAAACAAAACAAAACAAAGCAAAACAAAAAAAAAAGGCACATGCATATGAGAAACTTAGACAAACTTTTGTCCTTTCCAAAGTGAACTTCATTTTATTATCTTTCCTCCTTTCCCCCCATATTTATTGTAATTTTTCCCCTCACAAGCCCATCTATGTCTTTCTTTAGGTTTACAAACCGCAGGCTTAATGGAGATGAGTTCCTATGCTTTTATTTATTTATTTTTTGACATAGACTTTGGCTAGCTTTTGCCTACACTGGCCTTAAACCACAATCCTCTCTCTTTAGTTTTTTTTTAAAAAACGATTCTTTATCTCCAATATCAGCTACCAGAGACATTTTTATTTCCTTATTCAAGGAAATTTAGAAATTCATAGGGGAAGAAAGTTTATATACTGGAACAGTTGACAAGGCAATGTAAATTGTAAGTTTCTGTTATAATGGTGGTGACCTCTTAGTCAATTAATTGAAAAGCAGCTTTGTTTGGGGGAAATGGAAAGTTGAGTGAGATTCTTATCTCCAATAAACCACTCAGAAAACCAGAATTGGCATTTTGGCTCAAGTGGTAGAGCACTAGCCTTAAGCTGAAGGACAGCGCCTAGGCTCAGAGTTAAAGCCCCGCGACTGACAAAAAAGAATTTTTTTAAAGACATACTTTCATATCATAATGACGTTCAATAAAACTGATTATGGGTAAAGGAAATGTATCTGCTTTGAGAAAATATAATGAAAAGAGTTAAGGATAACAGACTAAAAATTATGTGCCCATCTAGGTACAACAATGCATACTTTATTCTTCTATTTGCTTATTTTGGTATTCTTAATATTATTTTCCATACAATTTCTTTGCAGGATATTTATGTGTTTGTGTGCAGGTATTGGGGCTTGAACTCAGACTTGGGCTCTATCCTGAGCTTTTATGCTCAAGGCTACTGCTCTACCATTTCAGCCACAGCTCCATTTACAGTTTTCTGATGGTTAATTGGAGATAAGAGTCTCACAAACTCTCCTGCCCAGGCTGACTTTGATTGGAGATCCTCAGATTTCAGCCTCCTAAATAGTTGGAATTATAAGCATTTGTCACCAGCACCTGGCCTTTGTAGGATTTTTTTTAAGATATGTGCCTGTTTATTTGATGAAGGAAAAGCACTCTTCCTTGCAATATAAAGTTAAAGTGAGCACTCAATTTTAAAATCCCCAAATCTAGCTAACTGAATATTTAGTGGACAATATGCAAAAAAATGATACTGAGTAAGTAATGGTATGTGTCTTCTACCCAAGGATGGAAGGCTAAATTTCTCCTTGGAAGATAAGTGTGTTGGGAATGTGGTTTAGTGGTAGAGTGCTTGCCTAGCATGCATGCAGCCCTGGTTCAATTCCTCAGTATCACATAAGCGGAAAAAGCCAGAAGTGGCACTGTGGCTCAAGTGGTATAGTGCCTGCCTTGAGCAAAAGAATCTCAGGGACATTGCCCAGGTCCTGAGTTCAAGCCCCAGGACTGGCACAATAAAAATTAAAAAAGAAGAAGAAAATAAGTATGTGACACATGACCATCTGAAAAGTGCATCGAATGAAGCTGACAGTTGATGGCTAAGTTAAAGTGTGTAACAAAGCTGTGTATGGTGGTGTGTGCCTATAATTCCAGCACTCAGAAGACTGAAGGAGAATTTTAAGTTTTGCCTTTGAGATAAAAACACTGCAAATTATTTTTCCTTTGTTTTATGAGTCAGGGACTTATTATATAGCTTATGATGGCCTCAAACTCATGATCCTCTAGCCTAAATGTCCTAAGTGTCAGATTACAGGTGTGTGCCACCACCCCCAGTTTCCATATAAACACCTATAAATCAATGTTTGTCATAAGGCAGTGCTTCCTTATTTAGTCAGTCATGGGGCTTGAACTCTGGGCCTAGGCACTGTCCCTCAGCTCTTCAGCTCAAGGGTAGTACTATTACCACTTGAGCCACAGTGCCACTTCCGGTTTTCTGGTGGTTTATTGGAGATAAGAGTCTTATGGACTTTCCTGCCCCAGCTGGCTTTGAACATGATCCTCAGATCTCAGCTTCCTGAGTAGCTAGGATTATAGGCATGAGCTACTGATGCTTGGCTTCCTTATTTTTTATTGAAAATTTTTTCTGTCCCTAATAACTCACTTAAAGGATGTTTCTGTCTTTACCTCAGAGTTATAGCTCAAGAGATGAGAACTCAAATGTAAGTGAATAGTATTACTATTTTTTTTAATTGTGAAAATACCATATAGAGGGGTTACAATTACATGGGCAAGATAATGAGTACATTTCTTTTCTTTTCTTTTCTTTTTTGGGGGGGGGGGTCCGGTTGTGGGGCCTGAACTCTGGGCCTGGGCACTGTCCCTCAGCCCTTCAGCTCAAGGCTAGTGCTCTACCACTTGAGCCACAGCGCCACTTCCTGCTTTTTTCATTTTGCTTATGTGGTGCTGAGGAATTGAACCCAGGGCCTCAGGCATGCAAGGCAAGCGTTCTTATCAAGCATTGTTGCCTCCTCCTTTGTTTCCCCTTCCCATCCTTTCCCATCTCCCACCCTCCCCTACCCCCCTACTCCTAGCCAAAGTTGTAAAGTTCGTTTTTCGACTTGTACATCTCATTTTTGCAATGGGTCCACCTGTATCCCTATTTAAACGATTCGTTTTTTCCCTTCCCCTCCACAAATTATACCAATATCAAATACAGTGAAAGCAGGAGTTATACCGTGGGGGAAGCATTACATAATAAGTACATAATAATTGAAGGGCATACAACAGCTCTTGAGTCCTTTAAAAAATGATTTGTTTTCAATCAATAGTCTATTGATATCATCAGAAGTTTCAAAGTACAAAGTATAAGTGTCAATAGTGCTTTGAATTATAATATACTTTCTCAGTGAGTATATATGTATCTAAAATGATTATATATAAATATCATATGTATAATATATAATGTATAACATAATATATAACATGCTATATAATATATAACATATATAATAGATACCTGTGAAAATATGCCATCTTTGGTTATTATTAACACAGTGTCCATTTACCTGTGAGATGCAAGGAACTGTGTCACAGACAAATTATGGAATTTTTTTTTTTTTTGCTGATCGTGGGGCCTGAACTCTGGGCCTGGGCGCTGTCCCTCAGCTCTTCAGCTCAAGGCTAGTTCTCTACCACTTGAGCCACAGCACACTTCCAGCTTTTTCTGCTTGTGTGGTGCTGAGGAATCAAACCCAGGGGGTTATGCATACAAGGCAAGCACTCTACCACTGAGCCACCTTCCCAGCCCCAAATTATGGAATATTTTTAGATTTTTTTCTTTTGGTATGTGTCAATGTCTAGTGCGTTGGGGTCCCTGGGTAAGGGTCATGAAATCACCAGGACACAGGGGATGCAGAATGCAAACAGCAATTGCCACTGCATGCTGTACTTTATTGTTAGTGGATATTTAAAGACAAGCAAGCATGGTCTTTGCCAAGATTTGGTCAGAAGACATTCACACAAAAAATTTCAACAGATACATTTTTACTTGACCTATGAGACAATGTCTTGGTATATTATTATCTAAACTATTTTAGAGCAAGCTCAAACCACTTCTCCAATCTCAGGAAAATGCTTGACCAACTGTTCATCTATGCTCAAGCAAGCAGAAGAGCTACTTCCTCAGCTCTCAGGAGTCTGTGACATGTGTTTTGAGATAGGGAGAGAGAACATTTTCCCTCTCTAGCCCGACATGCCAAGAGCTTTCCTAATCCCAAACACAGTCCTCAGATAATCCTGAGGCTGGAGCCTGCATCATTCTGCCCCTTCAACATAGACCCTGAGTCTTCACAGGTATGTAAGTAGTGAGGCTTGAACTCAAGTCCTTGCACTATTACTTAGCTTCTTTTTGCTCAAGGCAAGTGCTCTGCCACTGAACCTAGTGCTCATCTCCTGCTTTTTGGTGGTTAATTGGAGATAAGCTGTGTGGGCTGCCTTCAAAGCTCAACTCTCAGATTTCAGCTTCCTGAATAGCTAGGATTACAGGAAAGAGCCACCTGTACTCAGCTTGACTTTTTTTTTTTTTTTTTTTCAAATGAACTAAAGAGTATCATGCTTAGCTGAAGGTATCTGGGTGGAATTGTCACTGGCCAGTACTCAAAATGGTCTCCAGTGAGAGGAGTGACAGTGTTCAGGAAATGAGTGACTACAGATTTAATTATGCAGTTTGCTAAACCTCTTCTCCAAGGAGTCTCCAAGCTCTGTAGAAGCTAACCTGGCACCAACTTTGTGCTAATTTCAGTTCCCTCTACCTTTGGTATCTTACCCCCCCTTCTTTTCTCTTCTTTCTCTCTTCCTCCCTCCCTCCCTCTCTCTCTTCTCTCCTCTCCCTTCTCCTCTCCCTTCCCCCTCCTTCTCCTTGTCTCTCTCTCCCTGGTCTCTCTCCCTGTCCTCTCATTCTTTGATGGTACTGGAGTCTTGAATTCAAGTTTGTACTTGCTAAGTAGGAATTATCCTCCTGAGCCACCCCTTCCAGCCCCCATTCCCCTTCTTTATGAGATTTGATATAGTTATTGATAATTGTAATATGTTACAAATTCTCAATTGATATATACTCACATATAATTCACGTTTGCCTTAAATGAGTTTTCAAAAGGATTCTGATGGCTATCTTGTTAGATCATAGAAAAGGGATCAGGAAAGGGACTGAAGGAATTAAAAAAAGGTTGGATGCTGGCTGTTCAGTGAAACTTCTTTTCATTTTAAGATTGAGCAATTCTAAATGTCCTGTCTCTCTTTTTTTTTTTTTTTTTTGGGTCCGGTCGTGGGGCCTGAACTCTGGGCCTGGGTGCTGTCCCTCAGCTCTTCAGCTCAAAGCTAGCGCTCTACCACTTGAGCCATAGCTCCACTTCCGGCTTTTTTCTTTTTGCTTATGTGGTGCTGGGGAATTGAACCCAGGGCCTCAGGCATGCAAGGCAAGCGCTCTACCACTGAGCCACCTTCCCAGCCCCTGTCCTGTCTCTTTTATGAACAGTGTATAACATCAGCAAGTTTTTGAAACATGTAGATGGATATTTGTTGTGAAAGCCAAGTTAACTTCTGGTCTTAATGAGACAAGGGTATCTTGTCACTGCTGGGCTCTTCAGTGACAATGCTAAAAAATAATGAGTAAAAGGAGGTAATTGGGTGTTTGACAATGTGGAGTAGCCAAGAAATAGCCTATGCCTGCTTTAAAGCAGTCTAACTATCTTCCCACGGGCACTAAACCGAGCTCTACGATGTATTTGGCATTCAGGGAAACAGTGTCTCATGCCTCAAGGACTTGACAAGCTGGTTGGGAAGAGAAAATATAGATACAAAAAATAATTAAATGAAGTGCTCACTCGTGTGAGATTAAACACAAATGAAAAGTGTTTTTGTTTTATTTTTTATTTTTTGGAGATAGGGCCTCACTATGAAAAAGGAGTTTTAAGATAATTGGAGCACCCGGGAAAGGCTTTAGAAAATTAACTTACCCATTGCAGTGGTAAAGACCAAACCCAGGGCCTTGTGCACAGTAAGGAAGTATTCTACCACTGAGCCATACCTCCAGCCCTCTAGAAAGGTTTATTTAAGAGACAGGACTTGATTTGAACCTGTAAGACTGAATCAATTGGAAGATGAAGTTTCATGACCCCAAAAGCCATGGAGAACGTTCTGAAAGCCAAGTGTTGCTGATCTCCTGTGGGAGATCGCCAGCAACAGCCAGCACAGATCCCTCAGACACTTTACAGGCAAGCCTTGTAGGTGGATTCAAATGCAGATGCCGATAGCCAGGCAGTTTGGCGAAGTCCAGCTCAATTCCAAACCGCCTGACTCACTTGCATGCAGCAGATATGGAGACTGACAGTGACCTCAGAATACTCCCTGGAGGCTGCAGTTTGTGGCCCCAGAAGCACAGGCAGCTGGTGTGCGGGGGATGTGTTTGTGAAAACATTTGTCCAGATGTGGATGTGACCAGGATCGTGGTTTTAAGCATGGGAAATTTAGCTGGCCAGGGGTGTAGATAGATAAGCAAAGACAACTATTGCCTCTAACTCTGTGTGTGTGTGTGTGTGTGTGTGTGTGTGTGTGTGTGTGTGTGTGTGTGTGTGTGTGTGTGTTCACGCACGCAAGCACGTACACACCCATGTTGATACTGGGGCTTGAACCAGCTTTCACTTGGCTTTTTCAAGGCTGAAGTTCTACCCCTTGAACTTACTTTTTTTTGTTAGTTGGAGATAAGACTCTCATGGATTTTTCTGCCTAGGCTGACTTAAAACTTTAATCCTCAGATCTTAGCCTCCTGAGTAGCCAAGATTACAGGTGTGAGCTACCAGTGCCCAGCAACATTTTTTTTTTTTGCCAGCCCCAGAGCTTGAACTCAGGGCCTGGGCACTGTCCCTGAGCTTCTTTTGCTCAAGGCTAGCACTCTACCACTTGAGCTACAGCACCACTTCTGGATTTTTCTGTTTATGTGGTACTGAGGAATTGAACCCAGGGCTTCATGCATGCTAGGCAAGCACTCTACCACTAAGCCACATTCCCAGCCCCCAGCAACAATTCTTAACATTTGGATTTTAACATTAACTTGCTAGCTTTAGTTACAATTTCATAATAATGAATAATAAGTGAAATTAACAAGCCTATATATTACAGCTGTAGTAATCTCTTGTTGGAATTATTTCAGTACAATTAAAAACATGCAAACACAAAGTACTTGTTGGCAACGGAGTTCCTTATATAGTCTTCCTTTGATAACGGTGTTGGGATTTTTTAATCCTTTGAACTTTCTTGAATTTTTGTTGTTTCTTCCCTTTCTTCTGTTTTTTCTTTTGGCTGATCTACAATGAGAGGTAGAAGGAAAGAGCAATTTTAAAGGCTCATCATTTTTCTTTCATTACATTCCTGACTGTGTAGGGTTTTTTTTTTCTTTTTCGTCTTAAAACTGGCTTAAAGCTGGGCACAGGAGGCTCACACCCATAATCCCAGCAACTCAAGAGGCTGAGATCTGAGGATGGTGATTCAAAGCCAGCCTGATCAGGGATGTCCATGAAACTCTTATCTCCAATTAACCACCAGAAATTGGAAGTGGATTTGTGGCTTAAGTGGTCAAACGCTAGTCTTGACCTGAAGAGCTGAGGGACAGTGCCCAGGCCTGGAGTTCAAGCCCCACGACAGACAAAAATCAAACAAAAACTTGGCTTAAGGTTGCTCTTTGCTCAGAGGGCTCCTGTTGATTCCTTAATTTTCTCATTTGAGGGGGCATTGCAACAGCTTTCCAGCTTCTCTGTGTGTAGGGGTATGTTGGGTAGTGTGGCCTCTTGTTCTTGCTTTGCTTTGTTGCTCAAGGCTGATGCTCTACCACTTGAGCTGCACTTTCTCAGTGGCTCTTCTTCTTTTGCCTATTCTTTTGGCTTACTAGTGACCTTACCCCAGTTTTGTCTATCACTCCTCTGCCTCAATGCCAGCCCTGTGAGATCGGTGCTATTATCACTCACTTTATACACATGAGGCTGAGACTAGGATAGGGGGATTAGCCCAAAGTTGGACAGCTTTAGTGTGTGGTGATGACAGTCTGGCAGACTCCAGAACCTTAGAATTCAAGCACATGTCTGCATGTATGCATGCATGCATGTATGCATGTAGTGTGCGGCAAAGATAGTCTGTCAGACTCCAGAACTCAAGCACATATTCTATGGCATTCCTTAAGTCCAACTCTTAACATGTCATGCAGGATTATTTCTACTTTGTTTTGGTATGCCCCCCCCCCCATTTCTTTACTCTAAAATCTCCAGCTAGTTTATTTAAGGTACTGCCACACAGCAGGGCCCTCATACTTTTCTTTATGCTATCCTCACCTTCCTGGTAAACGCTTTACTATTCAATATCCAAATCAAGATACAAGAAGTCCCTAATACTTCTCTTGGCTGGGTGCTGGTGGCTCACACTTGTAATCCTAGCTACTCAGCAGGTTATGATCTGAGGATTAAGGTTCAAAGCCAGGCTAGACAGGGAAATTTGTGAAACTCTTATCTTCAATTAACCATGAGAAAACCATAGTGGGCTGTGGCTTAAAGTGGTAAAGCAGGAGCCTTGAGTGAAGAAAAACTCAGGGATAGTACCCAGACCCTGAATTCAAACCCCATGACCAAACAAAATGAAACAACAACAACAAAAATCTCTCTTCCCTCTGTAACTCCTTCCTCTATAATCTTTATTTCCCTCCCTCTTTTTGGGATAGTATTGGGGCTTGAACTGAGAGCCTAGTACTCTTTTTTTTTTTTTTTTTTTTTTTTGTGGGTCATGGTGCTTGAACTCTGGGCCTGAGCGCTGTACCTCAGCTCTTCAGCTCAAGGAGAGTGCTTTACCACCTGACCTACAGCGCCACTTCCAGTTTTCTAGTGGTTCATTGGAGATAAGAGTCTCATGGACTTTCCTGCCCGGGCTGGCTTGATCCTCAGATCTCAGTCTCCTGAGTAGCTAGGATTATAGGCGTGAACCACCGGCACCCGGCTGAGCCTAGTACTCTTGATTGGATTTTTTTACTCAGCTGGCATTTCACTGCTTTGAGCCACAGTACCACTTCTGACATTTTTGCTGTTTAACTGGAGACTGTTGGATTTCTATCTGGGCTAGCTTTGAAGTACAAGCAGATCTCAGACTCCTGAGTAAGATGTGAGTCTCTAGTGCCTGGCTATAATCTTAAATTTCTCCCAGTGTTTCACATTTACATAATACATCATTGAAAAATTTCTGCTACAATAGGAAAGGATTCTATCTTATTACTTCAATTTTCTTTCTTTTTTTTTTTTTTTTGCCAGTCCTTGGGCTTGAACTCTGTCCCTAGGTGCTATCACTTGGCTTTTCTACTGAAAGCTAGCAATCTACCACTTGAACTACAGCTCTACTTCTAGCTGTGTGTGTGTGTGTGTGTGTGTGTGTGTGTGTGTGTGTGTGTTTTCTGCCCAGGATGGCTTTGAACTATTATTCTTAGTAGCTAGGATTACAGGCCTCCTGAGTAGCTAGGATTACAGGCCTGAGCCACTGTCTCCTGGCTTCTTATTACCTTTTTATCCTCAGCATCTTACTATTCAATTCAATGCAATTGAATGGATGAAATGATAAAAAAATGTGGAACTATAGATTGTCTTCCAAAATTAATTTGTAAAGAAAACTGTTGTTTCTCCTGCTGACAAACCTGTTTCTCCCAGTTTTTCAGCAGTCTCTTCACATGTATAGACTCCGGATCTAGACATGTTTGGACCCCATTCCTTAGTGTAGCACTGCAAAGAAATAACAATGAGATTGCTTTAATGAGTTCATAAGTTTTTTTCAGAAACAATGAAAGTAAGAATGGAACTTGCTGATTTTTCTAATGAAATGACCTAAAAGATGTTTTCCAAAGACAAGCTATACTTTTTTTCCCCCCAGTCTTGGGACTTGAACCCAGGGCCTGGGAACTGTCCCTGAGCTTCTTTTTGCTCAAGGCTAGCACTCTACCACATGAGTCACAGCACCACTTCCAGCTTTTTCTGTTTATGTGGTACTGAGGAATTGAACCCAGGGCTTCATTTATGCTAGGCAAGCACTCTAACACTAAGCCACATTCCCAGTCCAAGCTATATTTTAAAAGTCGTATCTGTCTTTCCATAAATAATCTCAGATTTTATTCATTAATTTTTCTGTATAGTCTGAGAAGTGGCTATCTATCTCATGTATCATCCTTGATTTAGATATCAAAGCAATTAGAACACATGTGTCCTTTAACTATAGCAATTCTAATCTCTAAAAGATAACAGGAAACACAATATTGTTAAAATAAGACTTTGAAAGGTAGCCGGGCGCCGGTGGCTCACGCCTGTAATCCTAGCTACTCAGGAGGCTGAGATCTGAGGATCGCGGTTCAAAGCCAGCCCGGGCAGGAGGGACCATGAGACTCCTATCTCCAATAAACCACCAGAAAACCGGAAGTGGCGCTGTAGCTCAAGTGGTAGAGCGCTCGCCTTGAGCTGAAGAGCTGAGGGACAGCGCCCAGGCCCAGAGTTCAAGCCCCACGACCGACAAAAAAAAAAAAAAAAAAGACTTTGAAAGGTAGCAAAAAACTGGAAATAACCAACATTTCTGAAAGACATTAGATATATAAATTATGGGATACCCATATGATGCAATATAATTTGGCTATTGGAATAATTTTTAGTGGGGGGATTTGTTGTTCAGTGGTATGAAATATGCCAAACATGTGCAAGCCCTGAGTTCAACCCTCAGCACCAAGGGGGAAAAGACATCATTAGAAAAAAAATGACATTATTAAATATTTTTGATGTGAGAGAATTCATAATAATTGTGCTAATAAAAACTAGTATAAAACTGTACAGTATAAGCCAAGCAATGGTGGTTTATGCCTATAATCTTAACTACTCAGGAGGCTGAGAACTGTGTATCATGGCTCAAAGCCAGCTCAGGAAGGAAAGTCCTTAAGATATTTTTTTTTTTGTCAGTCATGGGGCCTGAACTCTGGGCCTGGGTGCTGTCCCTCAGCTCTTCAGCTCAAGATTAGCGCACTACCTCTTGAGCCACAGCGCCACTTCTGGCTTTTTCTGCTTATGTGGTGCTGAGGAATTGAACCCAGGCCTCATGCATGTAAGGCAAGCACTCTACCACTCAATCTGCCATTGGGCCACCTTTCCAGCCCCTGAAGATTCTTATCTCCAATTAAGCACCAAAAAATCCAGTGGTTGATTGAACTGTGGCTCTAGCAGTAGAATGCTAGAATTAGAGACAATGCCCAGGTCCTGAGTTTAAGCTGCAGGACCTGCACACACACACCACACACACACACACCACACACACACACACACACACACACACACACACACACACACACACACACACACACACACACACACACACAGAGCTATATAAAACTATACAGCAGTCTCTCCTTATCTGTAAGGGCTTAGGTTTCAAGACTTTCTTTCCTTCTTTCTTTCTTTCTTTCCTTCTTTCTTTCTTTCTTTCCTTCTTTCTTTCTTTCTTTCTTTCTTTCTTTCTTTCTTTCTTTCTTTCTTTCTTTCTTTCTTTCTTTCTTTCTTTCTTTCTTTCTTTCTTTCTTTCTTTTTTTTTTTTCTGGTGCTGGGCATTGAACTCAGGGCCTGGATGTTGTCCCTGAGCCTCAAAGCTAGCTCTCTACCACTTGAGCCACAGCACCATTTCCAGCTTTTTCCATTTATGTGGTACTGAGGAATGGAACCCAGAGCTTCATGCATGCCAGGCAAGCACTCTACCACTATGCCACATTCCCAACCCTCAAGACATTCTTTAGATGCCTGAAATATTTGATAGTACTGAACCTTATGTATACTCTTTTTCTTATATATCTATGCTTGTATATTCTTATGATAAAGTTTAATTTATAAACTAGGCACTGTAAGGATTAAAAACAATAAACAATACATTAAAACAATTATAATAATATACTATAATAAATTATTTAAAAGGTTTATTTCTAGAAGTTTCTACCTTATATTTTATTTTTTTGTTTTTGGTCAGTTGTGGGGCTTGAACTCTGGGCCTGGGCACTATCTCTCAGTTCTTTAGCTCAAGGCTAGCATTCTACCACTTGAACCACAGCAGCACTTCTGGCTTTCTGGTGATTAATTGGAGATAAGATTCACAGACATTCTTGCCGGGTCTTGCTTTGAACCTCGATCTTCAAATCTCAGCCTTCTGAGTAGCTAGGATTACAGGCATGAACCACTGGTGCCTGTCCCACCTTATATTTTATATACTATAGTTGATCAAGTATAACAAACCCAGGAACATGAGTCAGCGGACTAGGTGGAAAGTACTATATGTAACATATGATTATATTGGTTTTATTGGTATATTTATTATATATGTGTGTTTGCATACGTTACATGTAAATATATATACATAAAGCAAACAAGAGAATTTTGGGAGACCAAATACCCAAGGGGTTAATAGTATTTATCACTGGGTGGCAGGATTGTAAATGGTTTTTATTTTCATCTTTTTAGTTACATGCGTTCAGCATTTTCTAGGAGCCCATTTTCAAGCTTGAACCTGGCTTTCCTAGATAGAAATTCTTATTAGCCTTAAAGAAATGCAATTTTTTTTGTTTCAAAAAAACAAAACATGCTGTATAATGAACATATATTACTTAAGTAGTGTATCACCTCTGGTTCCTAATCTCTATGAGAAATTGATCTTTTATGTGAAGAAAGCAAGTTGCCGCTGGCATTTACAGAGGGGCAAACCATCTGAATCGTCACAGGGGCAGGAAGACAGTGTGACATCCACAGTAAAGTCAGTGTCGCAGCTCATGTGGCACACGTGCGTCAGATGAGTTTTTACTTACATGATTTCAGTTTGCTCACAGAAAGGACTTGCGGCAAATTTTTTGAGGTCTTTTAAGGATTTGGGGTTGATCCTCTCTTGCCTAGTGTTGATGCAGGTACAGTGCTGATTCCTAATTACTGGGGTTCCTTTGAGAAAGAGAAAGATCACAGTGTACATTTAGACTAATGTCTCAATTGATGTGATTCATCAGGATTCTACCTTTGATGTAATTATGATTCCTGCAGTCATTTTACTGTGTTGTTTGTACACCCTCACCACAAAATGTTATAGAGAAAAAGACTGAGGGGTGACATTGTCCAAAAAGAAATGTACTCTGTACCCGACTTAACTATAGCATAACTATAACACCTCTGTACATCACCTTAAGAACAATAATAAAATAATTAAATTAATAAGAAAAAGAAGACTTAGGTTTGGAGAGGTCAAGGATGAGAACAAAGTCGTATGGTTTTGGAGGAGGGACTAAGTTCTCAGTTCAGATCTCTCAATCTAGAGGTATTGCTCTTAACTATCGTACTTTATAACCTTGGCTGGAAAACTTACACAATATTAATAAATGCCTATTATAGGTTAGACATATATTTCAGGTGTGTTATGTGAGCCAGTACCTTACGTGACTTCCAAATCCATTTATTACCTAAATTGGCATAGGTTCAGATCTAAAGTCCTACTTATAACATTTACCACTCACATTCTCACCTTTCTCCTCCCCATTTCCTTGGTTTTCAATAGTGCTTTAAACTTGTGGTGTGTGTGTGTGTGTGTGTGTGTGTGTGTGTGTGTGTGTGTGTGTGTGTGTGTGTGTGTGTGTGTGTGTGTGTGTGTGTGTGTGTGTGTGTGTGTGTGTGTGTGTGTGTGTGTGTGTGTGTGTGTGTGTCTGGGGATTGAGTTCCTTGGGCATTAAGCTATGCCCCTGATCCTTTTGCTTTTAGAATGTTTTTCTGATAGAATCTCACAAACGCTCACGCAAGCTAGCCTCAAACCATGATCCTCCTACTTCCACTTCTCAGTAGCTAGGACTGATTAGAGGTGTGTGCTACCACATTCACCTCAAAGTCTTTAAAATAGAGATCTTCATACTTTAATTCTTATGTCCATTCACATTTACTTAGCACCTTTTTTTTTTTTTGGTCCGGTCTTGGGGCTTGAACTCTGGGCCTGGGCACTGTCCCTCAGCTCTTCAGCTCAAGGCTAGCGCTCTACCACTTGAGCCACGGCGCCACTTCCGGCTTTTTTCTTTTTGCTTATGTGGTGCTGAGGAATCGAACCCAGGGTCTCGAGCATGCAAGGCAAGCGCTCTACCACTGAGCCACCTTCCCAGCCCCTACTTAGCACCTTCTATGCCACACATTAACTACAAAATTTCCACTATACATATGTGGAATTGTTAAATAGGTTTTATTTGTCTGCAGTAACAAAACCAATTAGTAGACAGATTAGGATCAACTTTTCTAGATCTAGATCTCGATTGCTTAATCACAGACATAATTATCCAGAAACAATATTAACATAATAAGCATAATTTAGAGGCTTTTATTATCAGCTGTCAGCGCTGCTGATTTCACAACCCTTCTTAGAAATCACCCATTTATGTGATCTAGAAGTAATACAGAAATTCCCTTGGATCTGAGAGGTAATTTCTCATGGCTAATGTTGTAATATGTATTAAACACTAGGCACTCAGGTTCCTATACAGAAAAGACTTGTGTTTGACTTGGCAGATCTAAGTGATGCCCTATGGATGACTCACCGCATTCTCAAGATGTTTTTCTGATCCCAATGTTACTTTCTAATAGGTGTAGAATAGTCTATGGTACCTGGTTGAACTCCAAGAATTTCATAGTGAGCCATACCTCTGACGTGACTAGCCTAATATAACTGAAAGCTCTTACCTTGAACTCCAAACAGAAGCAGGAGGATGATGCCCAAGAGGAGAGCAGTGCCTCTCTCCATAGTGGCAACAGGGGGTCTGCTGCCTCACTCCTATACAGGAGTTCAGGGCTGAGGAATTCTTTAGAGAACATGTGCTTGGGGGTCATATTTATCTAGGGGATCACTTTCCAACTAAACTCTGATTGGTTGCTGTCCTTAGCTGAGATAGCTATGCTGAACTAATCAGACCACACTCTCCATTGTTCTGGGGGAAACCCTACTTTCAGATCCAAGGGAATTTCTGCAGGCTTAATTTCAATTTCACATAAATGGGTGACTTTCAGTAAAGGATGCACTGGCAATCTTTAGCACCCACAGCTGCTCACCTGGGTGAATAGGTTATATAATGAATAGACTAATGTCATGCAATATAAGTTGGGAGTGTGGTTTCCAGGTGGCAAATAACAAAGTCCAGAGAAGTGATTCCCTTATTGTTGTGGCATAGTCTTTTATATGCCATATGACTCCATTTATCTTTTTTGATACTGTCCACTCAACAACTTAATAAAATTTGATTTCTTCAGGGACCAAGGTTTTTTAAGAACTAGTATTCAGTTAACTTCATATCATTGCTGCTACAGTTGTTTATTATTATTATTATTAAGTTAGTTGCAGTCTTGGGGCTTAAACTCAGGGCCTGGGCGCTGTCCCTGAGCTTCTTTTTGTTCAAGGCTAGTGCTCAACCACTTGAGTCACAGGTAGTTAGTTGGAGGTAAGAGTCTTTTTTTTGAGGGGGGGAGTCTGGTTGTGGGGCCTGAACTCTGGGCCTGGATGCTGTCCCTCAGCTTTTCAGCTCAAGGCTAGCACTCTACCACTTGAGCCACAGCACCACTTCCGGCTTTTTCCTTTTGCTTATGTGGTGCTGAGGAATCGAACCCAGGGCCTCATGCATACAAGGAAAGCGCTCTACCACTGAGCCACCTTCCCAGCCCAGAGGTAAGAGTCTTATAGGCTTTCCTGCCCAGGCTGACTTTGAAGTGCAATCCTCAGATCTCAGCCTCTTGAGTAGCCAGGATTACAGGTATGAGCTATCTGCTGCAAGCACAGTTTATTATTTTTAATCAAATTAAGGCCAGGTGGATCATGCCTGTAATCCTGGCTACTCAAGGGTGAGATCTGAGGATCAAGGCTTGAAATCAGAGACTGTTATCTCTTATTAATCAACAAAAAGCCAATAGAGGTGATAAGATGGGAGTGGTAGAGCTCTAGCCTTGAGCCAAAAAGGTAAGAGTGCAAGGCCCTGAGTTCAAGCATCAGTGCAGCACCCAAAAAATTTTAGATCAGGGCTGGGAAGGTGGCTCAGTGGTAGAGCGCTTGCCTTGCATACCTGAGGCCCTCGGTTCGATTTCCTTAGCACCACATAAGCAAAAAGAAAAAAGCCGGAAGTGGTGCTGTGGCTCAAGTGGTAGAGAGCTAGCCTTGAGCTGAAGAGCTGAGGGACAGCGCCCAGGCCCAGAGTTCAGGCCCCGCTACCGGACCCCCCCCAAAAAATTTTTTTTAGATCAATCGGCATAGCAGTTCAGTTCAGACCCACTGGGTCTCTCAGCAATGACTGAGGTAGCTTATGTTTCTCCAACAGATGTAGGTGTACTGGTGGCTTTTTTTCTATGAGATCATCCAAGCAATTCTTGCTTGCAAGTCTTGCTGCTTTGCTACCATATCCGGGTTGCTGTCTTCATGCACATGGCCAGATGGCCAATTTCCAAGTACAAGATGATAAAAAGGCAGGAAAAGGGCATCTTACTTCTTTTGACATCCAGCTTAGAAATTGGACCCATCCCTTCCTAAGCATCAGAACTCACTCACATGGCCATAGGCCTCACTGAGCTGCAAGAGTAGTTAAGAAATATCGTCTTTATTTTGGTTGACCAGCTACATATTTGAGGTTCCATTCTACAAAACAATGCTTCTTTGTTGGACAAAGCTGATCTAGGGCCTGATCACAGGCTCCTCTGGAGCCATGAGCAGACCTTACTCTGGCTGTCCTCAGTCTCTCCTGGCTTCTACTTTAACGTTGTAGCAGCCCGTCTCCAAGTCCCAGTGGCAGAGTGGACATGTGTATGAAAGCATTCACTGTCCCTTCTGTCCCAGAACATGTAAGAGGCAAGAGGCATGTGAACAGAATTGATGCAGTTGACATAACAGTTCAATTAAGACAGATGAGCTTATTCAAGCTTATCTACTGGTTTTGCTATTTTTCTAATCAGGGGATTTTGGACCCTATGGAAAAGTCAAAAGTACTTGGACATATTTAAGGAAATGTAAAAAGTTTGTTTTTTGTTTTTGTTTTTGCCAGTCCTGGGGCTTGAACTCAGGGCCTGGGAGCTGTCCCTGAGCTCTTCAGCTCAAGGCTGGTGCTCTACCACTTGAGCCATAGCGCCATTTCTGGCTTTTTCTGTTTATGTGGTGCTGAGGAGTTGAACTCAGAGCCTCATGCATGCAAGGCAAGCATTCTACCACTGAGTCACCTTCCCAGCCCTGTGTGTTTTCTTTTTAGTAAGCATGTAACACATCAAGTGAGAACAGTATAAGATCTAAATTTCCAAATGAGCAATATATTGAAAGAACTGAAGATAATTTCTAATTAAAAAATAAGTCTTAGGAAACAATGCTTGAACATGTAGCAGCTTTCAGTTAGTTAAAAACCTGACAAATGTATCGCTGGGGTGAAAAACACTCCCAGCCAGGCAAATTTCCATGTAAACATGGCTCACACCTGTAATAATTGCTATTCAGGAGTCTGAGATCTGAGGATCAAGATTCAAAGCCAGCCTAGATAAGAAAGTCCATGAGATTCTTATCTCCAATTAACCACCAAAAAATCCAGGGGTAGAACTGTGGCTCAAGTGGTAAAGGGCCAGTCTGGAGTGAAAAAGTAAAGCAGGAGTACAAGGCTCCAGTCCCAGATCATCATTATCATCATTATCATCATCATCATCATCATCATCATCATCATCATCATCATCATCATCATCATCATCATCATGCTCCACTTCTTCCTCTTCCTCATCTCAGAGGAAGAAAGTTACTTTTTCTTTATTTTATTTTTATGCCAGCCCTGGGGCTTGAAAATAGGGCCTGGGAGCTTTCCCTGAGCTTTTTTTTTTTTTTTTTGCCAAAGACTAGCACTCCACCACTTGAGCCACAACTCCACTTCTAGCTTTTTGTTAATTACTTGTAGATAAGAGTCTCATGGACTTTTCTGCGTGGGCTGGCCTTGAACCACAAATCTGCAGATCTCAGCCTCTTGAGTAGTTAGAATTATATGTGAGTTTCCAGCATCTGACTTCTTATTCTGATGTCTTCTTATTCTGCAATCTTCAGATCTCAGCCTCTCTGAGTAGCTAGGATTACAGGTGTGAGCTGGCCCTAAGATGTTTTTAACACTATAATTCATTGATTTAAAAAAGTGTTATTAGAAAGTAACAAGCATTGAAATGGTCCAACTGAGATAAATAATACTAGAAAAAATTATTAGAAATATTATTTGATCTAAGGTTGTTGTATACTAGCAACTTTATCTCATCATTGAAGGGAATCATTGATAGAAGAAAGAGAAAAAAAGAAAAATTACAGCTAATAGATGTTCCATTTGTTGAACATGCAGACCAGTGCATGCTATGCTACATGTAGACATTTTTCTTCCTTCTTGACCCTCTCTATAACCTTTCAAGAATAGGGTTCCAAAGAAGTATCTTTGTATCTTTTTAAAAAATTATCTATGTTGGGGCTGGGAAGGTGGCTCAGTTGTAGAGCGCTCTTGCCTTTCATGCATAAGGTCCTGGGTTTGATTCCTCAGCACCACATAAACAAAAAGAAAAAAGCCGGATGTGGTACTGTGGCTCAAGTGGTAGAGCGCTAGCCTTGAACTTAAGAGCTGAGGGACAGCGCCCAGGCCCAGAGTTCAGGCCCCATGACTGGACCGCCCCCCCCCAAAAAAAATTATGTGTGTTTTTTCTGTTTTCTTTCCTTCTTTTTTTCTTTTGTGCTGTACTTGGTCTTGAACTCAGGGCCTCCAGCTTTAAGAAGCTTTCTTGCTTCTGGCTGGCACTTTATTACTTGAGCCACACCTCCAGTCCTGCATCCTCCTTTTAAAGCTTATCCTACAGGAATACTGTTGAAAAAACAAACAGAACACAAAGCATTTTTCTCTTCCATCTCCTTCACCAGTGGCTCTTTCCTGTCTCCTTTCCTCTTTTTCTCCCTAGGTTAATTAAACTCTGAAATTGTATCTAACTCTGGAGAGACTTCTGCAAAAATCATTCCGTGCCAGGTATGGCAGAACTTTTTTTTTGTGGCTTGAACACAGGGCCTGGATATGCTGTCCCTGAGCACTTTTGCTCAGGACTAGGGCTCTACCCGAAGTGAGCTACAGCTGCACTTCTGTGTGTGTGTGTGGTTAATAGGAAGTAAGAGTCTCACGGACTTTCCTGCCCAAGCTGGCTTCAAAACATGATCCTCATTTCTCAGCCTTCTGAGTAGCTAGGATTACAGGCATGAGCCAGCAATGCCTGGCAGGTATATCAGAACTTTGTACAAAAGAATAAACATTTTGCAACAAAAAAATCACTCTAACCATGTTTCTCAATCTTTCAAAAAATTATTCCCTCTCCCTGAGAAAATGTATTTAAAGTAATGAAGTTAAAGAGAGAAATTAAATATTAAGAAATTGATTTTGTTGTATAGATTTGAACTTTGGACTACTAATCATTAATGGAATCTAGATTAAATTTATGCCTAAAAGAAATATTAAATGTTTTTTGTTTTTTTTTTTTTTTTGGTCTGGTCATGGGGCCTCTGAACTCTGGGCCTGGGCACTGTCTCTCAGCTCTTCTGCTCAAGGCTAGCGCTCTACCACTTGAGCCACAGCGCCACTTCCGGCTTATTTTTCTTTTTGCTTATGTGGTGCTGAGGAATCGAACCCAGGGTCTCATGCATGCAAGGCAAGTGCTCTACCACTGAGCCACCTTCCCAGCCCTGAAACATTAAATGTTAATAAATTAATTTTGTTATGTAGGGTTGAACTTTGGTGAGCCACTAATCATGTAATTAAGACTTTTTTAGCCTCCTAAGACTCCATGTTCTCTTGAAACAGTGCTACAAACCCCTCCTTTAAGAATGCATGTTAAAGAATAACAATGCATGTTAAAGAATAGTATGAAATGCTAATGGCTGGCTTCTTTTTGGACTATTCATGGCTGAGTGGAATTATTATAGAATTCTTTTTGAAGAAAGCTTGTGGCGGCCCTTGATAAGGCTTACACACCTGGTTATGGGAATAGAGGTGAGCATGCCTACAGTGGAGTTGGGTGCGGGTGTGAGCTTTGTTACCTAAGGACCGTTGAATACTTCTGTGCCCTTCAGCCCTCTCATTTGCAGAAGCAATGATCAACTGCACAGGTGGTATACATTGCCGACTTCAAACCATCACGGAGTTCGATCGTGGCTTTTCTTTCTGGAAAATAATGGAGGATGGAAACTTTTTAGGATCAAGACGAAGACCTGCCTAATTGCTCGAACCATCCCTTTGCTCCTTCTCGATCCTCAGTGTTTGCTCCCGCCCTTGTCCTGTAATGGGGTGCCCCCTGCGCCTGCCTGTCGTCCATCACACCAGCCTTTCCCTGCCTAACTATTCACGCAAGCCACCCTCCCCTAGCCCCAAAAGTCATCAGGCCGCGCCCTCGGGGCCTTCCTGTCTCTAGGCCCAGCCTCGTGGAGCAGATACACACAGCATGCATACACGTGTATCAGTGGTGCTCAGCACAACCTCTGCTATCACCACTGGAGGAGGGAGGCCCACTGGGGTGTGTGTGTGTGTGTGTGTGTGTGTGTGTGTGTGTGTGTGTGTGTGTGTGTGTGTGTGTGTGTGTGTGTGTGTGTGTGTGTGTGTGTGTGTGTGTGTGTGTGTGTGTGCGCGCGCGCGCGTGCGCGCGCGCACGTGAGTGGGTGGAGCTGTCCACTTTGAAACACCTTGCTGAACCCAACACCAGCTTTGGAAGAAGATTCTGGAAGCCTGGCACCGTAAGGCGAGAGAAGGGCTTCAGGCTGGGCTGGACCGGTCTGGCCACCTGCCAGGTCTTCCCGAGCACGCGAGGGCCGCAGCCTCCCTGACCTCTTCCCACCCGAGGCTCGCGCACTGCGCATGCCCTTCCAGCTGTGATTCCAGAATCTTCTTCAGGCTGGAGGTTACAGCCGCAGTTCCCAACGCCCGCTCATCGGGTGTAGCCGCTGGGTGTCCCCGCGGCCTGCGCTGATCTGACGAGAGAGGCTCTTCGGTGAGGAAGGGTAGAGGTGGTGGCGTCCATCCTGGGGTTGGGGGGGCCTGAAGTGTGGGGGGCAGGAAGGGGGGGCGAGGTGGGAAGAGGAGGAAGGAGGGGGCCGATGCTGGCTGGAGCGTTGGGGGCCAGGCCCGCAGGGAGCGATGGCTCCATCAGGGCCGGGTGTCTGGGGCGCAGGCCGCAGGCAAGGGCGGGGAGCCCTGGGGTGAAGGCTGCTGTGGGCATTGGTAGGAATCCCCTCATATCCCGTCTTCTTTATTTCCCAGCTTCCCAGAAGGGCAGGTTTTCTGGGCTCCAGGAGGAATGGCAGGCGGGGCCAGGGCTGCTCCAGGTGGAGGCCGCTGGGAACCTGCCCTCCCCAGCCCCCCCAGGAAGGACGGACAGGCCGGGCGGGCCCTGGCGTGTGCTGCGTACAGGCCTGTGCGTTGCTGGAATGCTTGCCTGCCTCCCACCCGTCGGGGGTGCAAGTTGGCAAGTCCGTTGGGTGGGAATGAAGCAGCTCAAACCCTGCAGAAGGGGTGAGAAAAATCCCAAGGATCCCGCGGGAACTGGGGGGCTGGGGGGGGGGCGGCGGGAAGGGGCGCTGCAGGGCTTTTAGGAGAAACAGAAACCTGCAAAGAGGATGTGGTAGGCGTTCCTCACAGTCCTGGGGAGATAGCCAAGCGCGATCAGGACAGTTGACATCAACCGCGAGTTCTTCATTCCCCAGGGGACAAGAGTTCACTGTTGGCTTCAAAACCTCCAGTTCTGAGTCCCCAAGGAATGGACTGGTGATGTAACCCTCAAGTCTTGCCCCTCAGGATGTGCTGTGTGTGTCTTCCCTTTAGACATTGTTTTATTTATGGATCCGTGTGATCTGCTTTATTATGTCAACAGCATTACTGAGTTGGTCATAGTAAGAATGAGAGGTTTCCTTTTTAATCGTGAGAGGGGAAGTGTCTCATAAGGAACCCCAAGCCTTGTTTTAGTTTCTGACCGTGTGGACTTCCCTCTCCTTTCAGCTATTACTAAAAGGTGTGTTTGAAAGTCTCAGAAACCCCAGCTGCACATTCTGATTTTTCTCCTACTCTCTTTTCTCCCTATGAAGCTAAATGATAGGTCAAGCTCTCTGCAAGCAAATAGTAGTTTGGTTGGGTTTCATGCCTTGTTTGAATCTCAGATTACAGAAATTTATTAAATGAGTTTTACTATAATGGCTTCTTCATTTATAGTTCTCAAAAGTCTGAGGACTGGATTAGATTTGTGAATAGGCTGTTTTGAGAGAGGAGGTCAGGACTTTCAGAGACAGCTTTTGCTAAATGTTGGCAGTAACAACGTTTTCTCTGAATTTTGGCAAATCACTTCATAGTCTGATGACTTGTGACTGCATTTGTTAAGCAGCTGCTGTCTAACCAGAGGAAAAATTGTCCTGAAAACAGAGAAGCAATTTTTATGTTTAAAATATTCAGATTTATTTAAAAAATTTAACTCTACCAAAAAAGAAAATCTAGGGTCTCATTAAGTGTTGAATCATTTGTTTCATTCCTCAACTTTTATCATGATTCTAGACTGAGGACACAAATACTAGCAATAATTTCTGCCCTCAAAGAGCTCAATTTAGTGAGTTAGGGGGACAGCATGTAAATTAATTACTGTAGGAGAAATTCTTTTTTTTTTTTCTTTTTTTTTGGGGTCCGGTCATGGGGCCTTGAACTCTGGGCCTGGGCACTGTCCCTCAGCTCTTCAGCTCAAGGCTAGTGCTCTACCGCTTGAGCCACACCGCCACTAACGGCTTTTTCCTTTTTGCTTATGTGGTGCTGAGGAATCGAACCCAGGGCCTCATGCATGCAAGGCAAGCACTCTACCACTGAGCCACCTTCCCAGCCCCCTGTAGGAGAAATTCTATGTTAAAGGATTGTATAAAACTGTTGGGTTCAGAGAAGGCCCCAACCATTGCTGATGGGCTCAAATACAGCTTTTGAATTAGGCCTTTAAGAAAATTGCTTGGAGATTGTTGATAGAAGAAAGTGAGGGAAACAACTTATTTGAGCAGAAGGCATGAGAGAGTATGCCAGATTTCAGAAGCGGTAAACACTTTGGCACAGGGGACTGACAATAGGGAATGGTGAGAAGTGAGGCTAGAGCAAAACTGGAGGACAAATTGGCCTTTTAATCTCGAAGTGAGGACTTCAATATTGAAGGATATTAACCAAGGGAATGACTAGATATTCACACACACAGCTATATGTGTAGTACCTGGCCGTAGACCCTCCAGAGACCACCAGGGAGCCGTCACCCATGTAAATGCATAAGAGTCATTTATTACAGCTCGAGCCAGACTCACAAATCTTCTCTGCCGCAGCAGGTCCAAAATGTGAGCCCCGACCCCTTGTCCAGCAGGGTTTTTATAGGGAACATGAAGCAGAGGAAGGGGTCATTACAGCATTAGTTGTGTGGGGTTATGTGATTGGTTGGTGATTCACGGGTGAATCCTGCATTAAATTGCTTCTTGCTAGAGTTGGGGGGTTAACTGGTCAGGGTGGTCTGACCTCTTGGTCTGTGCTAATACTGTTACATTGTCTTGGAGCAGGCTCTCCTGCAATAAACAGATGACAGATATTTTCCTTATAGTTTTCTTAGTGCTGAACTTGTTTTTGGTCTCTCATTCCCCCTTTTCACAAAGGACTGGCAAGTTCCTGTCCCTTACAAGGTAGCTAGTCATGGACATTAGGCATGCTTACAAACTATCTTCCCATGACCTCCTGGCTCTGACCAATTTTTAAAGGGCCACGCACAAATGACTCTAGGATCTGACATTATTTCTGCCATCCAAGCAGTGGCTTACTGCCTCTGGATACGCCTCCATTGTTCCAGGAGTGTCTTCTCCACGCTGGGAAAAATGCCTGATTGGCATTTCCCTTAGTTGGTCGCTGGACTTGAACTTGGGTCCTGAGTACTGTCCCTCAGCTCTCCAGCTCAAGGTTAGCACTCTGCCACTTTGAGCCCCAAAGCAACTCTGCTTGCTCTTTCAGCACTCTGCTGGCTGAATAGAGGTGACAGTCTCACAGGGACCTTTTTCTGCTTCAAACCAGTTTGCCAATCAATGAGTCTCATAAAAGGCCACTTTATTCCAATTAAAAGCAACAAGGTGGTCAAACTAGAAGTAGCTTTTAAGCGTGCTCTTACCTGAAACTTATTAAGAACCAAAGTTATATCTGACAAACTTACAAGAATCCTGGCATCTTTCTGTGGGCCTGCTGGGAACTATTACAAAAAACCTACAAGAACAAACTGAAATAGCATTTAAGCAATTATTTTGTTAATCCTAATTTTTCCTTTGTGCGCTTTGAGGCAAATGTTAAGAACAATTACACTTTTAAACTTTATCCAGAAATTCATTACTAATTTTCTTTAAGCTTCTTATTAATCTCTCAATATTTTATACTTTAGTTTTCATTTGCATTTTGAGAAGATCCCTTGAAATCTTGAGGCTAGGTGTCATTCATTGCCTCTTGGCTGCATGTTTTAAAACAGATACACATTAAAACTTTTGAACTCAAATGACAATTTTTCCTTAATGCAAGAATTACAATCACCACCACTGTACCAAGAAGCTAGACTTAACACCTTTATGCCTTTATGGATATTTATCCAATTACAGAATATCACTGAGAGCAAATCATATTATACAGATAAACTTTTTTAACCCTTTTTTTTTTTTTTTTTTTTTTTTTGCCGGTCATGGGGCCTGAACTCTGGGTCTGGGTGCTGTCCCTCAGCTCTTCAGCTCAAGGCTAGCGCTCTACCACTGGAGCCACAGCGCCACTTCCAGCTTTTTCTGCTTATGTGGTGCTGAGGAATCGAACCCAGGGCCTCATGCATGCAAGGCAAGCGCTCTACCACCGAGCCACCTTCCCAGCCCTTAACCCTTTTATTAAGGCCTTTTAAATTTTACTACATTCAAGGGGCAGTTTTAGCAATACCAATCAGATCATCACATCACTCATTTTTACCATCAGTTTCCAGTGTCTATCTGCAGGGAAAAGGGACAGGACAAAGATGGGCCACGTGGCCCCTCCTATGGAATGGGCACGCACCCAATCTGACTCTAGGGTTAGATGAACTGCCTTTGTGCCAGCTTGTCCTCTTTCACCATGTGTGGACTCCTCCCAGGGCCTGTCCCACTATCTGTGGACTTCCCCCAGGGCCTGTTCCAGCATCTGTGGACTCCTCCCAGGGCCTGTCCCACCATGCATGACCAGCTGAACTGCACTTCTGCCTGTTCATCCCTCACCCCTAAAGATACGTCTTCTGTTGGCTTCTAAGTTTTTGCCTTTTCTTTTCTCTTGATTCTTGAATGAAATACACAGTTTTAGACAGACAAAACAGGTAAAGTCTTTGACAGTGTTAAACTAACCTTTACATTTAAATTTCTAATACTTATCCCCATATTTTAGCAGAGGGAATTAAATCCTAAACAACCAATGCCTTTTTGTTAAGCCAGATAACTTGATTACAGTGTAAACAGCCTTATGCATTCTAAAATACCAGATTTTCTAATTTTCAAGTTAAAGAATCCTTAAAAAGCCTTTTAAAACAATGTGAAAATTCTTTAAAATTTTTTGGTAAGTCCAAACCTCATAACCTTTTGAATTTTAAACTTAAACTCACCCAATTGTTACAGCATGCTGACAGTTCACACACATACAAAACACACAGATCTTAAAGCACGCAAAAATGAAAATCAGTTGTACATACATTTTTTAAAGTTTTTAAACACAGATTTAAGACAAGATTTCTTTTAAACTAAGAACCTTTGTTGAGCTTCATTTTCCCAGGGCTTGCTTGTTTAGCAAGGCATTTCACCAGTTGGTCTTTTGAATCCCTTCTGTTGGAGAAAGGCTGGGGGTCACCTGTAACCATAAACTGGCTTGATTTTTTATCCAGTTTTAGACAAGAGCACTTTATAAATTGTTACATTGTCAGGACAGCTGAAAAGTCAAAACCAGGCACACAGCCTTCAACACCCTCCCCTCTGGCAGCCTCTACAAGGAGAAAATGCAACCTGAGACTTAAAGGGAACCAAACTAATCCAGCAAGCTTCCATGCCTCCCGGGGAGGGGGAGATAGCATGTCTGAGACCAAGCCCAGCCCGAGGCTGGAACTTTTATTTCCCCAAGAGATGTTCAAATAAATAACAAAAACACAAATAAACATAAAACCCAAGGATTCACATTTAAAACTGGTACCAATTCTAAAATAGAACTAGACAAGACTATAACAGAAGGCTGAGTTGGGGACTAATGGGATTTTTTCTTTTAGATTTCTGCAAACATTGACCCAGGGGCCTTCCAGGGTGGAGGAGAATTCCCAGTCATCTTGGGGCAAGGGAAATGAGTCCCTAGCAGCCATCCCCTCAGACTGGCGGATTCTCCCTCATGCTTAAACCCCCTCCCCAAGGTCCGAGGGTAAGATCTTTTTTTTTTTTTTATTGTGAAAATACTGTACAGAGGGGTTACAATTACATGGGCAAGCATGGTTGCTTCCTCCTTTGTTTCCTCTTCCCATCCCTTCCCATCTCCCCCTCTTCCCCCAGGCTAAGATCTTGATGGAACCACTCAACACTACAGAATGTAATTAGTTTCCCTTTTCTGACCTCCACACTTAAGTCCTGTCCTCGCCTTTTAACCTCTTTAAAATGGTCAGTCAAAAGTGAAAGGGGAATGGTTCAAGTCTGTTCTAAAACGTCTGTCACACAGAAATATAAAGCAACCAGAGACACAAAAGCAAAAAGACACACAAAAAGAAATTCCTCCTGTCAACCCCAGGCAAATACCAAAGGGGGACATCAGCTTCACGCTGCACAGTGGGAGCAACCGCTTCGACTCTGTCAGAATTCTCAGAGAAAGAAGCCCACACTCCTGCTCCTCCAGAGTGAGGAGTTCACCCTCTCCAGATTGAGGAGCTTATACTCCTCCAGATTGAGGGAGGTTATACCCCTCCAGAAGGGCCTGGAACATCTTCCAGGACCCACAGCTAGCTGGCACCTAATAACACGTCTGCCTAGGTGCATCAGCCTATTCAGAGTTACAGATTTCGGGCCCTTTAAACAGAACAATAGCACTACACACAGATTAGACTAACGAGACTCACCGATCAGTGTCCGACTCTCTGATTCAGGATCCCTGACTCGGGGAGATCCCGGACGAGCCCCCATGCTATAGTACCAGGCTGTAGACCCCTCCAAAGACCACCAGGGAGCCGTCTCCCATGTAAATGCATGAGAGTCATTTATTACAACTCGAGCCAGACTCACAAATCTTCCCTGATGCAGCAGGTCCAAAATGTGAGTCCTGACCCCTTGTCCAGCAGGGATTTGATAAGGAATGTGAAGCAGAGGGAGGGGGTCATTACAGCATTGGTTGTGTAGGGTTATGTGATTGGTTGGTGATTTGCGGGTGAATCCTGCACTAAATTGCTTCTTGCTAGAGTTGGGGGGTTAACCGGTCAGGGTGGTCTGACCTCTTGGACTGTGCTGATACTGTTACATTGTCTTGGAGCAGGCTCTCCTGCAGTAAACAGATGACAGATGTTTTCCTTATAGTTACTGCCGAACTTATTTTTGGTCTCTCATATGTATAAGCATTGTCACTGAACAGTACCTATTAACTAATCTTATTTTACATAAACATTCATTGTGTCTGCAAGTATGTGTGTGTGTGTGTGTCTGTGTATGTGTGTGTGTATACCAATCTTGGGGCTCTTGAACTCAGGGTTTGGGTACGGTCCCTGAGTTTTCCCCCCCAGTCCTGGGGCTTGAACTCAGGGCCTAGACTCTGTCCTTGAGCCTCTCTGTGCTCAAGACTAGTGCTTTACTTGAGCCACAGAGCCGCTTCTGCCTTTTTCTATGTGGTACTGAGGAATTGAACCCTAGGTTTCATGCATGCTAGGCAAGCACTCTACCACCAAGCCACATTCTAGTCCTCCCTTAGATTTTTTTTTTTGCTCAAGACTAGTGCTCTCCCACTCAAGCCACAGCTCTACTTCAGTGTGTGTGTGTGTGTGTGTGTGATTCATTGGAGATAAAAGTCTCATGGACTTTCCTGCCCTGGGTGGCTTTGAACCACAGTCCTCAGATCTCAGCCTTCTGAGTAGCTAGCATTACAGACATGAGCCATTGTCGCCTAGCTGCTCACATATTTTTAAATCATTCTTTATATTTCTGGTTTGCTTATTCTTAATTCTAGGCATTTGGGTTGTTTTCTGATATGTCAAGAATGTCTCAATCCATTTATTTATTTATTTAAAAAGGGTGTACTTTCTTAATGCCAGATGTGGTGATATGTGCTTGTAGTTCTATTATGTAGTGGCTGACACCAGAGGATTACTTGAACCCAGATGTTTGGGGCCAACCTGGGCAACATAAGTGAGACCTTAACAAGTTTTTACTTAAGATTTTTATCTTCATTGGAACTACAAAGAAAAAATATTTCTGGAATATTTTGATAAGTAATGTGCCAGAAAGATTAATTGCATATTGACAGTTTATACCTACTTAATACTTATATAGTGAGTCTACTTTCTCAAAATCAGTAGTCCAGTGCCTGAGATTATGTGTAGTACCAAACACTATATTTTTCCTTTATATACATGCACAAATATATAGTTAATTTATAATTAGCCACTATAAAATATTGAAAGCAACACTAAAATAAAATAACCATAATATGCTGTAATAAAAGGTACATGATTATAATGTCTTTGTTCCTTTTATCCTAGTAAAATTGCGTCAAAAGTGAAACTGTAATATTATAAATGCCAATTCTTTACCTATCTTGAATAGAAAGCGAATCCATTTGTAGTTAAAACATCTGCTTTTATTTTGTTACCTTAGTTTCTTACTTTAAAAAATTGTGTGTATATATATATATATATATATACACACACACACACACACAAAGATATGGATGAATTGTGTTCCCTCAAAATCCTTGGGTTGCAGTTATAATCTCTAGTGTTCTTAGAATGTGTCTGTATTTAGAGTTGGGGACTTTAAGAAAGTAATTAAGTTAGAATGAGGCCCCTGCAGCCTTGAGGAAGCCTAGACATTGAGTTTAAAATGGAAAGATGCCAGACCATTTGTCTTAAGTATGCTTGAAAAGGTAAAGGATACCAAAGAGCTAAAAAAAAAAAAAAAAAAAAAAAAAAAAGAAAAAGGTAAAATGAGAATATCAATTAAAAGGTAAAAATTACTAAAATAGAATAAAATTAAAATTCTGGATCTAAAAACGATAAAACTAAATGAAGAAAAAAATCAGCTGAGGGGTTCAATGGGAGTTTTGAACAATCAGAAGGAAGAAATCTTTCCATTTCCTAACAGATGGGGCAGCATCATTCTTTCTGATGGAAGCAGAGAATTCTATTGTGTGTGTGTGTACGTGTGTGTGTGTGTATCACATTTTCTTTCTTCTTTTTGGTTGGTTGTGGGGCCTGAACTCTGGTCCTGGGTGCTGTCCCTCAGCTCTTCAGCTCAAGGCTAGTGCTCTACCACTTGAGCCACAGTGCCACTTCTGTTTTTTTCTGCTTATGTGGTGCTGATGAATTGAATCCAGGGCCTCATTCATGCGAGGCAAGCACTCTACCACTAAGCTACCTTTCCAGCCCCATGTATCACATTTTCTTGATCTATTCATCTACATTGGGGCATCTGGGATGGTTCCATATCTTAGCTATAGTGAATAATGCTGCGATAAACATAGTTGTGCTGGTAGCTTTAGTATGGCCTTGTTTGTGATCATTTGGGTAAATGCCCAAAAGTGGGATTGCTGAGTCATAGGGGAGCTCTATGTGTGGAGTCTTTAGAGGAACCTCCATACTGCTTTCCATAGTGGTTGAACTAGTTTGTACTCCTACCAACAGTGCAGTACCGTTCCCTTTTGGCCACATCCCCTCCAGCATCTGTTGTAATTAGATTTCTTGATGATAGCCATTCTAACTGGCGTGAGGTGGAATCTCAATGTTGTTTTGATTTGCATTTCTTTTATGGCCAGAGAAGTTGAGCATTTCTTCATGTGTCTATTGGCCATTCTTATTTCCTCTTCAATGAAGACAGACCCAAAAAATATAGGTCCCATGGTTTCCCTTATTTGCAATAATTAGTATACGTCTAGGATAATCTTATCAGATGAGGAGAAAAGCTCAAAGCTATGTACAAATGACCATATAAGATGATGCTAAGTGAAATGAGCCCCAACACATGGACACAGAGTTTTTCTTTGTTGTTCTTTTTAATGTACTGTGTGATTTTTTTTTTGTTTCTTTTGTGTGTTCTTCTCCCTATGGTATATCCCTTGTTGTCACTGTGTATGATTTTGTGTATGATTTTGGTACCCTGCATCTTGTATACACATTTATCTAATTAGGGAAGAGGAGGGGAATAACAAAATGCCGAAACAAGGACACAGGATGACCCATTGCAATAATGATACTCACAAGATCTGTGTTGGAAATGAACTTTACAACCTTGTGGAGGGGGCGGAAGTGTGGGTGGTAAGGGAGGGATAGTAGGAGAAAAACAAAGGATGGGGGGTAACAATGCTCCAAAGAATTGTACTCATTACGTTACTCATGTAACCATAACCCCTCTGTACAGCATCTTTACAATAAGATAAAATTAATAAAAATAAGAAGAAAGAAATCTGAAAATTTGAAAGAGAGGGCAGTTGAAATTATTGTGTCTGAGAAGCAGAAAGAGAAACTAATGAACAAAAGTAAACAGAGCCTTCTGTGGAATATCATCAGGTAGAGCAGTATGTATATACTGTGAGTTTTGAAAAGGACAAGAGGGAGATAGGCAGAAGGTGTATTCACAGAAATAATTACTCCAAACTTCCTAAATCTAATGAAACAGATCTACATACCCAAAAAGTTCAGTGAACTTCAAGCAAGAGAAACACAGATATATCGAGATACATAATAGTCAAAGTTTCAAAACCCAGATGAAGAGAATCCTGACAACAGGAGAGAAGTGATTCTTCATATATAAAAGACCCTCAAGATTAGTAGCTGCGACTCCTGAGTGGCTAGGATTATAGGTATGAGTCACCTGTGAGCCCAGGTGCTGGGTTTCCTGTAAGGATTTAAATGATCACAAATGAGGCTGAGTATCTTTTCATATTTGGAGCTTATGCCTTTTTCTTCTGTGAAAAGTCTTCTTCTTCTTCTTCTTCTTCTTCTTCTTCTTCTTCTTCTTCTTCTTCTTTCTTCTTCTTCTTCTTCTTCCCTCTCTCATCCTCCTCCCCTGTTCCTCCTCCTCCTCCTCCTCTTCCTCCATCATCATCATCATGGGGCTTGAACTCTGGGCCTGGGCACTGTCCCTCAGCTCTTCAGCTCAAGGCTAGCTCTCTACCACTTGCGCCATAGTGCCACTTCCGGTTTGCTGGTAGTTTATTGGAGATAAGAATTTCATGGCTGCAGGATCAAGAAAACAAAAGTATATCCTAGCACAGAAGTAGTTTGATGAAAACAATGGCATCTCAGATTAGGGAAGAATAAGTAGGGCCTTCAGTGGGTGATGTTAGCACACCATCTGTTCTTCATCTCAGGCTGATGCTCATCATTTTTCTTTAAATGAGCATACATTCCAAACCAAAATTCTACAACTTCATTCCAAGATGCTTTATTTCAGATCTGTACTTATACTCCCCAAGTTTACTAGCCATCTTTTTTTCTTTTTTGTCAGTCGTGAAGCTTGAACTCTGGGCTTGGGCGCTGTTCCTGCACTCTTCAGCTCAAGGTGAGCACTCTACTGCTTGAGCCACAGCACCACTTCTGGTTTTCTATAGTGATTTATTGGAGATAAGAGTCTCTTGGACTTTCCTGCCTGGGCTGGCTTTGAACCACGATCCTCACATCTCAGCCTCCTGAGTAGCTAGAATTACACGCGTGAGCCACCGACGCCCGGCTTTTACCAGCCATCTTGAACATTCACTATCTACCTGTGGTCCTTTTTATTCCACAAATGTTCATGTTCATTTTTTTCTACTTATTTGTAATTAGATCTTAGAAAGAGAAGTGCCCTTCTATGCATAAGCTTGGTATCTGTTCTCTTGCTGCACTAAGATTAGTCTAATTCGAGAAAGTGAATTTGGGGGGAAGGCAGCCTGAAAAATTAAAGATAAATTGGAGTATAAAAAAAAGCCATCCCCTGCTGGCTTTGAATCATGATCCTCTAATCTCAGCCTTCTGAGTAGCTAGAATTTCAGATGTAAGCCACTGACGCCTGGCTTCCCTTCTTTTTTTTTTTTTTTTTTTTGGGTCCGGTCGTGGGGCCTGAACTCTGGGCCTGGGCGCTGTCCCTCAGGTCTTCAGCTCAAGGCTAGCGCTCTACCACTTGAGCCACAGCGCCACTTCCGGCTTTTTTTTTTTTTTTTTTTGCTTATGTGGTGCTGAGGAATCGAACCCAGGGCCTTGAGCATTCAAGGCAAGCGCTCTACCACTGAGCCACCTTCCCAGCCCCACTTCTTTTTTTTTTAATTTTAGTTTTTATTGTAAAGTTGAAATACAGAGGGGCTACAGTTACATAAGTCAGGTACTAAGCACATTTCCTTTTTTAAAAAAATACTATCTTTAAGTAGTCGTACAAAGAAGTTCCCATTCTACACAACAGTATATGAATACAAAGTGTCTGATAACCTTGTCATCCATCTGCTCCTAACCCACCCCTTCTCTCACTTTTTTTTTCTTCTTTTTTTTTTTTTAAATTGAGATTAGGTGATTACATAAATTTCACATATTTCACAGTATTGTGGAATAGTGATACTTAAAGTCACAAACACATTTCAACCTTCACAAGTCAAATTGTCATTATCATGGTCTATAAAGTTTGTGAATTCTATGAGTTTTGACAATACAATTATTTCTTCCACATCAGGTGATATTTACATTTCTTTCCTTTTGCTTAGTGTAAACTGTTCCCTCTTTCAAGTACATTTTTTTTTTAAAATTTTTTTATTGTAAAGATTCTATACAGAGGGTTACAGTTACATGAGTGGGGTAATGAGTACACTTCCTCTTGAACATTGTTACCCCCTCCATTGTTTTCTCCCTACCATCCCCTCCCTCCCTCCCTTCCCCAAGGTTCTTTTTTTTTTTTTTTTTTTGATTGTGATTAAGTGATTACTTAATTTCCGGAAATTCACAGTATTGTGGAATAATGATGTAATGATGCTCATTTAAAGTCACACGTTCATTCTAACTTTCCTGGAGCAAATTGTCTATCACAGTCTGTAATATATAACGGTGTTCATATGTTATATACCATACACGTGATCAGCAGCATGGGGATATTTAGTAGTGGTTCAACCAGATGAGTGGGAGTTCTTTGTTTCTTAAGTCCTGTTAGTTTTGTCATATCACCTAACATTTTGGATTTATCATCCGCTTATCAGGGAGACCATGTACTGTTTGTCTCTTCGTTCTTGGCTTACCTCGCTCAACATGATTCCTTCTAGCTCCATCCATTTCCCTGCAAATGCCATTATTTTGTCATTTCTAATGGCTGCATAATATTCCATTGTGTATAGATACCACAATTTTTGGATCCATTCATCTGTGGTGGGGCATCTAGGTTGTTTCCATATCCTAGCTATTGTGAACAGTGCTGCAATAAACATGGAGGTGCACGTGTCCTTGTATATTGGTTCCTGTTGTTCAGGGTAGATGCCTAGAAGTGGTATGACTGGGTCGTAAGGGAGGTCAATCTTTAGCTTTCTAAGGACCCTCCAGACTGCTTTCCAAAGTGGTTGTATGAGTGTACATTCCCACCAGCAGTGTAATAGCGTTCCTCGTTCTCCACATCCCCTCCAGCATTTGTCGTTGGCTGATTTGTGGATGTGGGACATTCTGACTGGGGTAAGGTGGTATCTCAGGGTTGTCTTTATTTGCATTTCCTTCACCACCAGGGATGATGAACATTTCCTCATGTGTTTCTTTGCCATTTTTATTTCTTCATTTGAGAAGTCCCTCTTTAGTTCCCTTGCCCATTTAGTAATTGGTTTGTTAGGTTTGGGAGGGATTAGTTTCTTGAGTTCCCTGTATATACAGGATGTTAACCCCTTATCTGATATATTGCTGGTAAATATTTTTTCCCAATTAGTTGGTTGTCTTTCTAGCTTGGTTGCGATAGCTTTATCTGTGCAGAAGCTTTTTATTTTAAGGTAGTCCCATTTGTCGAGTCTCTCTCCAATTTGTTGTGACCCTGGGACTCTGTTCAGGAAGTTCCTTCCTGTGCCTATTAGTTCAAGTGTCTCTCCTACTCTGTCCTGCAGTAGTTTCAGAGATTCAGGTTTAATGTTAAGGTCTTTAATCCATTTTGAGTTGATGTTGGTGCATGGTGATAGGCTGGGGTCCACTTTTAGTTTTCTGCATGTGGCTGCCCAGTTTTCCCAGCACCAGTGGTTGAAGAGGCTGTGTTTCTTCCATTGTATGTCTTTGGCTCCTTTGTCGAATATCAGCTGGCTGTAGGCCTGTGGATTTATTTCTGGATCTTCTATTCTGTTCCATTGGTCTTCGGGTTCAAGTACATTTTTTTGAACAGTGCTACCCCCTCCCTCATTTTTTTCTTATTCACTTCTGTTTCCTATTTTTCAACTGGTTTCCTATATATATTTATATATGTGTATATTTAATTTATTGGAATTATGTATATATATATATATATATATATATATATATATATATATATATATTCTAGGCACTAAAAGTTTGCCAACTAGTTGTATTACAGATGTCTTCCCAATAACTGTTGTGGAGGTAAGGGAGTAGTAGTGCAGAATTGCTTCATGTTGGGGAACTGAATGGAGGATGATGCATTAACACTAGGAAATAAACTAGAGGAGAAGAAACAGATCTAAGGAAGAGAAAGGAGTTTAAAGCATTTTGGAATGTGAAGTTGTTTTGGAATGCTCAGATGGAGGTGTCTTCTAGAAACTTGGCTATAGAGTTGGATGATCATAACAAGTTCCCTAATACCACATCAGTCAGGTAGGAATTTTATATGAGGGCCTTGCAGGAGACTGGAGTCCGAAGGAGTATGGCAGTTCTCCAGCTCAGTTGCCCTCTACCCATTCCAACTTCTCCAGGACATTGACTCTCCAATCTAGGAAGTAAATGCCTCTGTCAAATAACACAAGATAGCCCATCTTAATTAATAATTACTTTATTACTTTTTTGACCTTTCAAGATTTACATATTCCTTCTTAATATCTGCACACATCTTTAAGTTTTAATTTCAGTTTATTTTTGTTAAATTTTAGATCAAAGTATATTGTTAATACACAAAATACATAAATAGTATGTACAGAATCATAAAGTCAATGCACTCAATATGGCTGCCATTACAACTTTGCACACATTTTTTGAAAACTGTTCAGCACATTTGTCTTAATATTTAAAACTGTATCTAGATTTTAAAACTTCTTCAGTTACTTGCATATAACTGAATTACACAGATTAGTTTAAATACAATGAAAATAATGTAAGAAAAATAGAGCTAAGAATTCTACTTTGTACAGTCTTTCACTGAATATTTCTATGTACATCTCCACACATTTCTAGCTTCCTGTATGTGTTTAGAATTACCTGTCTATAACCACTGGAAGAACATGGTTCCCTGGAAGGATCCAGTAGAAGCCAATGAAGTATTTTTTTTTAAAGCAGTTGTATTATTACTTGGGTTGCACACCTCTTAGTTTTATTTGAGAGTTGAATAACTCTGATAAACCCAGAGGAGGAACACAATTCTTTAGCAACTCTTCGAAGTGAGGAGAGTGTCAGGACTTGGCACATTTGCTCAGAATGTTGCACTTCAGCATAGCTTATGGAGTGATACAGTTACTACTGGACTTGTTCAAGATGATGAACCATCTGCTTTCCTACAAGAGTAGTAGCAGCTAATTTGGTGAGTGTGGATGGCCATCTTTTAGGAGAACTGCAAACCAGGGACAATTAGGTTTTGGCATACATTCTGCACAGGGTAGTCATGGGAGAAGCAGCCTCTCTGAGGTCCTCTCTGAGATATCAGCACTGCAGTGATTCGCTTCTCTCATTTTAAGGAGATCTTTTAGACCTGTAGAAAGAGAAAGTGTGTATGTTGAGAATCAAAGACTCTTGTTTCAGTCTTGTTTCTACTTAAAACATACTGAGTTTATAGGGTATCCCATAGTTCATAAGGTAAAAGGTTTAGTGAGTTTTCCTGCCACTGCACAGTCATTCTACATGAACTGAAGGAGCTGGGTTTTTTGTTTGTTTGTTTGTTTGCTTGCTTTTGGGGTCCAGTCGTGGGGCCTGAACTCTGGGCCTGGGCGCTGTCCCTCAGCACTTCAGCTCAAGGCTAGCACTCTACCACTTGAGCCACAGCGCCACTTCTGGCTTTCTTTTTTTTCTGCTTATGTGGTGCTGAGGAATGGAACCCAGGGCCTCATGCATGCAAGGCAAGCACTCTACCACTGAGCCACCTTCCCAGTCCCCTGTTTTGTTTTGTTTTTTTTAAGACCAGACAAGGTTGGGGGAAATTTGGCAGTGTTGCTTGGATAGTTATAGTTCTATTTCAAGGTTGAGGTTATTTGCCACTCCTTTAAACAAGTTCCACACAACAGCACTCTAGGGTGTGTGTGTGTGTGTGTGTGTGTGTGTGTGTGTGTGTGTGTGTGTGTGTGTGTGTGTGTGTGTGTGTGTGTGTGTGTGTGTGTGTGTGTGTGTGTGTGTGTGTGTGTGTGTGTGTGTGTGTGTGTGTGTGTGTGTGTGTGTGTAAATGGAGTTAGAAAAGGGCTTTATGGTGATATATGTTTAAGGCTGGTATTTCTAACTTCCCATGATTGCCATTTCCTAAAGAGCAGTTTTGGAAGCAGCAGACCTACCTTTCTTTGGTAACATTTTTCAGTAATTTCTTGATGGCCTTGGATTCTGGGTTCAAGCATCTTTTTTCTCCATTTTTCATAGTAGCACTGTAGAAGTAAATGGTAAAAATATTTAATGTGGGGACAATCAAACAACATGCACTACACAGTTCCCAAGTCAGACGCTTTTTACCCTAGATATTTCTTTGTTATACATTTGTTTTAGAATCATCGCAAACCCTTTATTGATCTTTTGTGATTAATATATCAGTACAGCTGGAGAAGTGGTCATCAGATTGGTGTGTACTTACATGACCTCAACTTGTTCACAAGATTTACTTTTAGGAATAATTTCAAGTTTGTCTAAGGACTTTGGAGAAACAGGTCGACTGCTGATCTTGATGCAGCTGCAGCGTATCGTTCTAGAGAGAGGAATTCCTGCAGGAAGACAGGCAGAGCAGAGAAGGTTAGCACAGTGCTCTTTCTAGGCATTTAATGTAACCTGTGTCACAGGTCTGAACAATTTAATAGCTGATTATCTGGAAGAAGGGAATTGCAACTTGCTTGTGATACCCTCCCCTGTGTGCGGTTTATATTATTAAGCTTAGGTAAGGAAGTATCAGTTTCTTATCCTCTCCTTCTTCCCTCCAATTTTTGTTCTCTAACCTAATTTTTATTCCTTTTCCCCTTCTTTCTCTCTCTCATTGTACTTGTTTCTGTCACTTCAGCCATTCATATGAACTATGACCAAAGAGAACTTCTACTTATTTCCCTGTCATTTATAGAAACACAGTGAAGGTCACAAATACATTATTTCTATATTTTTAGAATTTGTATCCAGACAGACTTCTGATTTTATAAATTAACTATCTTTTGATGTTTCTTACCTTGAATCCCATTTAGAGTCAGAATGATAAGGCAGCAAAGAAGAATGCCAGTCCGGTACATGGTGCTGAGATGTGAGGTTCCTCTGTGTTAGGCTTCAGAACGTGCCTTACAAAACACTGAGCTACTATGCAGTATTTATCTGCAAAAGCACTTTCCCTCCCTAGCTATGATTGGATAACATTACAGTTGAGTCAGCAAATCCTGCCACTATTGGGAAGTCTCATGTTGCAAAATCAAACTTTTTTATTGTGTTCTTTGAGTTATGGAAATTCCCTCTGCTTCCTTCTTTTTTTCTTCAATGAGTAAGTTTCACTTTCCAAACTATGAATGGTTTCTTGAAAATCAGAATTTTATTGCATATGTAAATGGCTTTTTAAATGGAACTTTAAATTTTTATTCTTCATCTCCCATAAAATACCAGGTTAATTTTTAAGTCATAATCCTAAATACAGTTTAAACATGAGTATGTCTTAATACTGTGTTTTGCATACATCTTAATTTGCAGCACTAAGGTAAGCATAGGTATATTTTACACTGTTTACTCTTTAGGATTCAGAGGTTTCATACATTGCTATTTGCACCTGCAGTTGAAAAAAATCCATTTTATTTTATAGATGGATAAAGTAAGTGGATAAAATGAGTAAGTTGCTATTCACATACTCATTTTATTGGGTTATACAAAGTTGTCATGTATTTACTTGTACTGTGATGCATTTTTTTCAATACTATTTTGATTGTTTTCAGAGGCTGTGTCTCATTTATTGTAGGTAACAGCAAGGTGTATGTGATGTTTAGGAGAGATGATGTAGCTGGGCAGTTCTCTTCATTAAGTACTGTAAAGCAATAGGGTTGGTCTTCTTTGAAGAAGTCAAGATTCAGAACTAGAAATTTTCTTTTTCTTTCTTTTTTTTTGGGGGGGGGTCCTGTCTTGGGGCCTGAACTCTGGGCCTGGGTGCTGTCCCTCAGCTCTTCAGCTCAAGGCTAGCACTCTACCACTGAGCCACAGCGCCACTTCCGACTTTTTTCTTTTTGCTTATGTGGTGCTGAGGAATCAAACCCAGGGCCTCATGCATGCAAGGCAAGCACTCTACCACTGAGCCACCTTCCTAGCCCAGAACTAGAAATTTTCAAAGATTCCATAAATGCTTTGGTTTGACCGTACATAGCAACATTAGAATAAGTACATGGCTGTTAGCAAAACTATCTTGAGAGAAAACACTGCCCATTTTAGATATCTGATTTCTGGTGTGTGAAAATAAATTTTATGTCTTAGAGTAAGTCCTGGGATGAAAACTACGTAAGATGACATCTAGAATGGTATGAGAAAAGTACTTGTTGCTATGAAACGGTTATTGCAAAAACAAAAATCTGCATACTTTTTGAGGACATAAATTTAAAAGGAGTTATGAATACATACACACTTTGGGAAAACAGCTTGAGACATAAAAGAAATGGGTTTATTTAATACAGAGCTTAATTCCAGGAGACTGTCCAATATAGAGCAAAAGAAAAAACTTGTCAACTGTTGAAAGCCAACAGTGTTAAATTAGCACAATTTCACCTGGATGATTAATAGGGACAGAATTTCATTTCTTAGCACTAGGTAGTCCATAGCTGATTATTACAGTAGACGGCATAGTAGAAAGTATGTGGTACCCGAATCATGGAACATTTGTTATACTTGGCAGTAGTCCTTGGTTATGGTCTTTGCAAGCCAGTGGCAATAGGCCATCTAAGATGAAAATCTTCAAAATTCAGGCCTTACCTATGATACAGTGGCTCAGATTGTTAATATTTGGAACCTAGAAAATTATAAGGCAAGTCTTTCATGGTCAGGCTACAGCAAGGTAGGAATGACAGTGATTCTATTGTAGGATCAGACTAGTAAACAGGGTATGTAGGGGTCTAAAACTTAATGTCAGGGGCCAAGAATGAAGCTCTCTCTTGCAAATCCTGTGCATACAAAAGCTGAAATCTCAAATGCAGTTTTGCTATCAATGACTGGCTGCCAGAGGAAAATGGAAGTTGTTTGAGTGCTAAATCTATTCCAGGAACTGGAAGACCAAAGCTCAGCTTTCACTTGTGTGAGGTCATGGGCTTAGCAGTGGGAAGCTGGAAGGAAGGGAAATGAAATAGTCTGACAGAACCCACAAAGATTTTGCTTCTGCTGAGGGAATCGTTTAAGAGATGATGAGGAAATGGGGGGGGGTCTTCTCATAGTTGTTTATGCAGAATAAAAGCTATGAATAAAGATGCCAAAATATTTTAGAAATAACTCCAACATCGTAAGTGGAAAAAATTCTGAACAGTTCAGCATTGAATATCCAAAAGATATCTTACTTATATCTAAGTTCCAGTCAAGATGTAGTCTTTTATATTTGTCAGTCCTGGGGCTTGAACTCTGGGCCTGGGCACTCTCCCTGAGCTTCTTTTGCTCAAGACTAGCACTTTACCACTTGAGCCACAGCACTGCACCACTTCCAGCTTTTTCTGTTTATGTGGTACTGAGGAATCGAACCCAGGGCTTCATGCATGGCAGGCAAGCACTCTACACTAAGCCACATTTCCAGCCCCAAGATATGGTCTTTATGGCAAAGGAAAAAGGAGATTTGGGGCATATACTTGGTTCAATCAACTAAAAAACTTATATTAAGAAGAAAATATGTCTTCATTCAATTTTAAAATTAATATTCTAATTAATGTTAATATTTTAATCAAATTTTATAAAAATTTTAAATTAATATTAATATTTTAAATAAAATGTTACTTAGCATTATCTACCTCTCAGACAGGTTTCAAGTGCCTTGTGATATGAACACTGATTTGGTTACAATCACTCAGGAACTCTAGCTTTTTAGTCTATGTTTTCAAGCACTTTGTTAATGCAGCTGAAAATGTTCTTCATTTGGATTTCTGATTTAATTGACCAAAGTCATTGTTGTGGTTATTTGGGGGCTTTGGGAATATAGCACCTAGAAAAAGCTTAAGGTAGATCTGTCTGACACTGAGATTCATGCTAAAATAGGAAAAAAATCCATATATCTTACCCACATATATTATAGATATTCATATATGTGTCACCAGTAAGCAATCATACAGACATTTGTTCACTTACCATTTTGCTTTTGTTTTTGTTTTTGACTGGTCCTGGGGCTTGAACTCAGGGTTTGGGTATTGTCCCTGAGCTTTTTTGTTCAAGGCTAGCACTCTACCTTCACTTCTGGATTTTTGGTGGTTAATCAGAGAGAAGAGTTTTACAGACCTTTCCTGCCTGGGTTGGCTTTGAACCATGGATTATAGGCATGAGCCACCTGCATCCAGTCACTTACAGCATTTTTAAAACAGTATTTTTCTTACTTAAAACATACCATATTGAATTGGATTCTGTTTTAGACTATTATCAAACATTTCATACATATTGTGGAATAATTATTTTTAATGTGTATGTACTGCTACTGGAGCTCAAACTAAGGATGATGTACTCTTGCTCAGCTTTCTTGCTCATGGCTAGTACTCAGACCACTTGAACTATACCTTCAGTTCCATCCTTGTGCTGTTTAACTGTTGAGAGTCTTGTGGTTTTATCTGCCCGGGCTAGCTCTGAATTGTGATTCTCAGATCTCACTAGAATATAAGGTGTATCCCTAGCAAGTAGAACATAACCTGGCATTTGGGAGGCATTCAGCTACTATTAGATGACTAGATAGATGGATGGGTGAATGAGTCCAAATTTACAGAGTTGTGCTTCTTCAAAAAGCATTTGTAGGGGCTGTGAAGGTGGCTCAGTGGTAGAGTGCTTGCCTTGCATGCATGAGGCCCTGGGTTCGATTCCTCAGCACCACATAAGCAGAAAACGCTGGAAGTGGTGTTGTGGCTCAAGTGGTAGAGTGCTAGCCTTGAGCTGAAGAGCTGAGGGACAGTGCCCAGAGTTCAGCCCCAGAGTTCCAGCCCCATGACTGACCAAAAAAAAAAAACCAAAGCAAATTTGTATTGGGCCATAAGATTTTCATATTTAGATATGGGTATTACTTTCCCTAGACTTGGGAACCAAGCTTTACTAAAAAAGACTTTCATTGCTCAGAAGTTAGCATAGATTTAGGTAGATGCTGTCAGTATGGGTATTCTCATCTTGTAAGCTAGACTATTCATTTAAAGGATTCTGGTGTGAATATACAAGGTGTTATGTCATTGAAAGTTCCTTCATTACTCATTGTCAGTATCTATGATCATGTGTTGGCTAACTGAGGGAATGCAAACCTCCTCATTGCATATACTCATCTGCTGTGGATAGTGTTAGAAGAAGGAAAATTGTCTCTCCTTTGTACAGGGAATGGAGGTACTCCCAGAAATAATCAGGAGGGATAAGATCTAGTGTCCTTGATGGACTTGCATTCTAATTTGGAAGTCTAAAATACATGAAACATTTCAGGAAATTACTAATACAGAGGCTTAGAAGAGAGCATACTCATAAAGGCCACTAGTACTAAGAAGAGACTTCAGAGAGAAAAAGGCTTCAGAAGAACCTTTAATGTGTACTGTACTGAGAAAGTAGCCAGGAGGAGAAAGTATATGCCAGTCATCAATGCCATGAAAAATAGTATGGAGGAAAGCCAACCAATCTGCTAGGAAAGCTGGTAGAATCCTGTAATACCTTGCTAGGATTATGTAGTATCTGAACTTCAAGCTTTACAGGTTCAGAAAGTCCATGTTCCTCTGTGCTCATGAGTAAGCATATGCACAGAGTTGTTCATTATATTCATTTTATTAAATCTGTGAAAACCTAAAATATAAACTAGACAGTTTATTCATTTATAATGAGAACCCTGCCAGTGACTAAGATGATCTGCTCTAGTATACACCTCACTCCTTTTCCAGGATCAGAAAAAGGAAAATGAATTAGTCTATTCATTGTCTGGGGAGAATTGAATTAAAACCAACAATCCTTATATTTTTGAGGAGTCTGCTCAGGAGAGCAGATCAACATGGGAAATAAGGCAGAACAAAATCAAACTTCCCAAGACAACAGTAGACCTACTATTACTTGTTTCATCCACAGTCAATACTGCACTATTTAAATAAACACTAAATGATAACTGTTCTTTTTTTGTGTGTGTGGGGGGGGGGTCCAGTGGTGGGACCTGAACTCTGGGCCTGGGTGCTGTCCCTCAGCGATTACAGTTCAAGGCTAGCACTCTACCACTTGAGCCACAGTGCCACTTCCGGCTTTTTTTTCTGCTTATGTGGTGCTGAGGAATCGAACCCAGGGTCTCATGCATGCAAGGCAAGTACTCTACCACTGAGCCACCTTCCCAGCCCGATAACTATTCTTAAAGTTTACATTTCTCTCTATTTATGCAAAGCTTTTTCATGAATTTCCTGTCCTGGTATTCCTTGATCCTTAGTCTAGTTTTGAAAGAATATGAGAGTTAAGGAACTATCAGTTTAGTTTCAGTTTCTATTGGCCTTTGATTTATCATTAAGCTGGCAGGCAGGGCATTAGGCCAAACCAAACAAGTTCAAAAGGCTTGTAAATACAGACCCAGAAAAAAATGCTTTCCGGGAAGCCAATATGCTTAAAAGAATTTTCTTAAATTGTGAACAGGAGGGCTTCAGTGATTTGTGTATACTGGGAATCCCCTCTGTGGGATCAGGGTATTCAAAAAAGTATGAGAGAGGAGAGCAAAGCTTCATAGTTTTGATGCAGCTCTCAAAACGCTCCCTTTGCTGACAGTATGTGGTAGTATCAGATTGCACACTTGTGAGTTACACTTGTCTCATGTCATTTGCCAGCCTGAGCAGAGGGCAAAAATGGGTGCGGACAAGGTGGATGGCAATTCTTGTAGTCACGTGTGGGTGAACTGGACCAGTTTCTATGTGTATACATTTTAAAACGTGCCCTTTTTTTGCCATGTTAGGTAGGTAAGAACAGCTTTAATTCAGGAACTATTTCAGCATGGAAAGAGAGGACTTAGTAAAGAAATGTTCTAAATTTTAGATACATTATGGACAAATGGGTACAAATGGGTAATTATAGTCAAGGAACAGGTGGTGGTAGGGTTTGGTGGATAGAAACCTGCTGAAGTGGTAGGGTGATTTCTTCCTAAATAACCAATTAAGACTGGCTGAAGGGATGCCAGTGTGTCCTGGTATCACCTGGATAAAGAAGCAGGATGAGGATTTTTTTTTTCTTTCAGTTGTGTGGCTTGAACTCTGAGCTTGGGCGCTGTCCTTGTGCTCTTCAGCTCAAGGCAAGCACTCTGCCACTTGAGCCACAGCGCCACTTCCGGTTTTCTAGTGGTTTATTGGAGATAAGAGTCTCACAGACTTTCCTGTCCGGGCTGGCTTTGAACCACGATCCTCAGATCTCAGCCTCCTGGTAGCTAGGATTACAGGCGTGAGCCACCAGTGCCCGGCTCAGGATGAGGATTTTGACATCAATGTTGATCAGAAAATAAGAGATTCTTGCTGAAACTGGCAGAAAATGAAACTAGATTTTGGGGCTGGGAATGTGGCTTAATGGTAGAGTGCTTGCCTAGCATGCATGAAGCCGGGGTTCAATTCCTCAGTACCACATAAACAGAAAAAGCCAGAAGTGGTGCTGTGATTCAAGTGGTAGTGTGCTAGCCTTGAGCAAAAGCAGCTCAGAGACAGTGCCCAGTCTCTGACTTTAAGACCCAGGACTGGCAAACAACAACAACAACAAACCCCCAAAATTAGATTTTACAAAGATGGGCACAAAAGTAGAGGCCTAGTTGAAAAATGGTTCAAAGAAACCTGACTGAAGCTTGGTCAAGCAGTCTGTTAAATCTTGCATTGGAGTGGTGTTGGAGCGTGGAGACTGAGGCAGAGAGAGTAAGGATGCTCTTAACAGTGTCTGGTTAAGAGGAGACTGAGTCCAAACCCAAGCTGTAACTTTGGACATGGGAGAAAGAGGGATGAATTGGAGACATTTACTATAATTAAGATTTGTTTTGAGGTAAAAATCACCTGGACAGATGCTGAATATAACTGGCAAGAGATTCTAAATCGTTACTTAACTTTTTTAAAGTGTTGAGTGGACCATGTGTGTATAAATAGATAGGATGTATTTGTTGATGTAATGATATGTATTGAAAGCAGTTTAGATGATTTTGTTTTCTGGAACTTGTGAACAGCTCTGGGGGGGGGGAGGGATGGATTAAATCAGAAGTGATAATCACAAGAATATGGTCATGTTAAAGAGAGCTAGAGGGTAGAAAAATAGTAATATTCGATTTTGGAATTGTACATACAATAGTAAAGAATTACCTTGAAATAGAGCATTGTGTTTCTGAATATCTGGCAAGATTTTGACAAATGTGACAGTTTAATTTTTGTGGAAAAAGAGAAAATGTGAGCACACTATAAAAGTAAATGTGTTTCCAAGAAGTGTGGCATTTTCTCCCTTCCCTTGATATATCAGCTGTTTAAAGAAAATAATTAGAATCTATGAATAATGTTTTTCTATTTTTAATCAAAAGTTTCAAAAGGCATCTAGTTTTAACTTTGGTTCATTCATCATTGGCCACCTTTAGGAGGAGAAAACTTGAGATATACTTTAGTATATATAATTTCACATTTTGGATCATTATTCAGTTTTCTTTAGGCTTTTATTGGAAGTTGTTTCTTTTTTGGAATAACTTAAAAATGCTAAAATATGGGAAGTGGCGCTGTAGCTCAAGTGGTAGAGCGCTAGCCTTGAGCTGAAGAGCTGAGGGACAGTGCTCAGGCCCAGAGTTCAAGCCCCACGACTGACTCCCCCCCCAAAAAAAAGTTTTCCCCTTTCACCAAAAAAAAAAGCGCTAAAATATGATTTATGGGAAAGTACATAAAGTCTATAAATCACCTCAGCACATTCCTGTGTGGTAGCAGTTTATTGAGAATCACCAAACAATTACCTCTGCAAGGATTACCATGCAGGGATTTCTAAGAAGTAGTTCTTCTCCTTGGTACTTGAGTGAACCTGTAGTTGTAGCATACATGATGATCTCAGACTTCCTCAGCCTCCTGAGTGGCTAGGATTACAAAGCTTATTCTAGACTTCAGATCCTCTTTTCCAGGACTTTATGTTTTTCTTCTTTATTCTTTCTTTGAATTTGCTATAATGAGAAAATGAGAATTTTATTTACTGGGCAGGTTTTTCTCAGCAATGAGGAACTGACATGCAAAATCATCTGTCATCATGTGATTATGTTATCATAATAGCAGGGTGTTCACACAGGAGCATAGCATAGGATCTGCAGTAGCTATTTTCTTTTTTTCTCAAAGATCTGTCTTGGGTAAAATGGGCTTTCACATGGAAGTCATCAGTGGCCTACCTTAATTATGAAGCTTGCTTGCTTTGATCTGGGGTCAAGGCAGCGCTGGCCTTTCTGTGCTTTCAGAGTAATACTGTTAAGGGAAGAGCAAAAGGCATCTTACAGTTCCGGTGGGAGAACATCAGCCAAACAAGCCCCCACCACTGTGGGTCTGGCACTTACATCACTTCCGTTTTGTAACAGCTGTTACTGGGGTAGATTATGGTGGCTTTCTCAATGAGAGCCACTTTCACTGCTTTTGCTCCAGGGCCCAGGCAAAGACAACGCCCACCTTTGAACATGGGGAGGCCTATAACAACAGAGCATAGCAGTGGTTAGCGTTGGTTAGTCACATACCTGATTGCAACAGACAGTTGTGGTTTATCATTGTGGGGTAGGGATGAATGTGAGAAGAGTTTCACTTATTTCAGTAATTTATCCAGTAGTGTGGCATGCTGCTGCTATTGGGAAAAGATTTAAATAAGACGTTGGAGATTTTCTCTTTAGTTTGTCAACAAACCATTAAAAACTAAAGGGAAGCCAGGTGCTGGTGGTTCACACCTGTAATTCTAGCTACTTAGGAGGCTGAGATCTGAGGATCATTGTTCAAAGCCAGCCTGTACAGGAAAGTCTGTGAGACTCTGATCTCCAGTTAGCCACCAGTAAACAGGAAGTGGTGCAGGGGCCCAAAGTGGTAGAATGCTAGCTTTGAGCTGAAGAGCTGAGGGACAACACCCAGGCCCAGAGTTCAAGCCCCACAACAACAAATAAAATAAAATAAAAATAAAAATAAATAAATAAAAAGGAATCATGAAGGTTTATTAGAGCTGAAGCTTGTTTAGCTCGATTTTATGCTTAAGATTTTTCTAGGCTCCATCAGAAAGAAAGACATTGCCCCATTTGTTAGGAAATGGAAAGACTTGGAAAAAATTATATTAAGTAAGCCAGGCCCAAGGAAACATAGGTCCCATGGTTTCCCTTATTTGCAATAACTAATATATGTTTGAGATAAGCAGAAATGGTCAGATAAGTTGATGTTAGGCAAAATGAACCCTAAGATAAGTATTCAATGTTTTTCTTTCATGTGATTGTTTCTAACATATTTATAAGATGATTTCTTTGTTGCTTTGTATGTCCCTCCCCCACGATATAACCCCTGCCTTCACTGTATTTGATGTGGGTATAATTTGTGGAGGGGAAGGACAAAAACAAACCGTTTAAATAGGGATACAGGTGGACCATTGCAATAATGAGATGTACAAGTCGTTATGTCAAAAAACCAACATTACAACTTTGGTGGGGTGGGGGGTAGATGGGAAGGGGATGGGAAGGGGAAACAAAGGAGGAGGCAACAATGCTTGATAAGAAATGTACTCATTATCTTGCCCATGTAATTGTAACTCCTCTGTACCGTATTTTCACAATTAAAAAAAAAAGATTTTTCTAGGAAGTGAACATAATCCCTATGAAGTCTTGCCAGCTATTTGAAGATATTGCTAAGGATTCTTGCCAGATAGCTGAACTGTAGTTTAGCATCTGTGTGCTAATCATCTCTAGTGCCTTCAATGCTTTCAACATTTCTGCCAAAGCTGTAACTTCATATGTGTGAAGTTAAATGAAAATTTTAGGATGAAAGTGGAAAAAAAGGTAAGTTACAAAAGAAATGTATAGGCTGAGAAGTGCAAAGTACTACATACCTTGAATAACTGTAGCATAGAATATCACAGCCAAGACTATAGCCATGCCCTTCAGCTTCATGTTCTTTTTTATTACTGCTGCTGCTAATGCTCTTGCTGCTGCTTCTAGCTTCCTCTTCTTGGAGAGAGTAGAAATGCTGAACCTGAAAGCAAGTTCTTAAGTGGAAGATAAAGAACATTTTATACACCAGCAACCCTTTAATGACAACAGGAATTTCCCACCTTTGAGTCATGTTCCTTTCTTGCTTCCAAAAGTTTCTGTTTCTTTTCATTGTCCTCTTATAATATTGAAAATGATTACAGCCAGACACAGTGTCACACTTGTAAACCCAACTACTCAGGAGGCAGAGATAGACGGATCAAAATTGGAGGAAAGCCCAAGCAAAAAGTTTTAAAACAGAGTTTTAAAAGAACAAGTTAGATAAGGTGATTCACATCTGTAATCCCTGCTACGCAAGAGGCATACATTGGAGGATCTGGACAAAAAAATAACAGAAGCAAAAAAGGATGGGGGCATGACTCAAGTGGTACCACACCTCCCTAGAAAGTGTAGTACCATGAATTCAAATTCATCAACAAAGGATGTGAAAACATGTAAAGAGTATGACCAGATCTGGTGCTAACTTAGGGTATGTCCAGATCCAGGCTGGGGGAACTAGTCTTATTAGAGTAGTTTTTCCTAGACAGGTTTTTTGTTTTGGTTTGGTTTTTTGCCAGTCCTGGAGCTTGAACTCAGGGCCTGAGCACTGTCCCAAATGCTTCTTTTTGCTCAAGGCTAGCAGTCTACCACTTGAGGCACAGTACCACTTCCAGCTTTTTCTGTTTATATGGAGGAATCGAACCCAAGGCTTCACGCATGCTAGGCACTCTACCACTAAGCTACCTTCCCAGCCCCCGAGACTGGTTTTGATATTTGGACTTCTGTGGACCTCTGGTTGCCATTCATTTGGGAAGACAGATCCTCTCACCCTTTGTCTTTCATAGAAACATACAAAAGACATTCATTTAATCATCTGACTTACGCTTTTAAATTCTAAACTCGTCATATGTAGGGTGTATATAATTTGATGCTAGATAGCCTTTAATGTTACCTTTTTGCTTGTAATTTCATGTCTGAAAAAGTATGCCTATCCTGTATTTATGTCCATTCCTTTTGCATTTACTTTATATTTTAGCTCTGTTATTTAGTATATAAATTGTAAGAGTTCTACCTTGGATAGTTATTTATATATATATATGTATATATTCTTTTTATATGATGTTTTTACCTCTTCAGAGGTAAATCAGAATTTGATGTGAGGAAGGTTTTGTTTTTTTTTTTAATTCTTCAAGTCTTTAGGTAATAGACCCATAACTATGCAGAGTCAGGAGAAAGGTTGGTTTTGTGTTGTAACTATTTTTCTATACAAAAACAGACAAAAACATACTCTTCCTCCAACGTTCTGCCTAAAGTTTCCTGGAAAGCCTTACTCTTTCTATAGAGATTTGCTCATCTACTCAGTCAACAAATACTGAGTTCAAGCTTCAAGATCCACACCAGTTTTCTTTTTTCTTTTTTCTCTTTGCTCACTAATTCAATGTATTTCATCGTTCCTTTAAGTGCAAAAGTTTTACATGCATTTTTGTCATATTAGTAGTGTTGGCCTTCTTGTTCTCTAATTGGCCTATTTTCTTTTGTATATTCCTAAATCTGCCCTAAATAAGTTTAAATACATTTCTAAATAAGTTTCCTTTTAAATATAAAGGAATATCTCAGAAAATCTAGTTTCCCACTTAAAAATTCTGCAATCCATGGTCCATGTGAGGCTTTACTAAAGCTCTCAAATTATTCACTTAACATAAAAATTTTAAATGTTGGGAAAAAAATTTAAACTGATTAGGGATAGAACTCAGTGGAAAGCACACCCCTGGCATGTGCAATGTCCTAGATTTGAGTCCCTGCCACATACATACACAGACACATGTACACACACACATACACAAATACATATACACACAAACATACACTTTAAGCCAGGTGCCAGTGGCTCACACCTGTAATCCTAGCTACTCAGGAGGCTGAGATCTGAGGATCGTGGTTCAAAGCCAACCTGGGCAGGAAAGTCCTGTGAGACTCTAATCTCCAATAAACCACTCAAAAAACCAGAAATGGTGCTGTGGCTCAAGTGGTAGAGTGCTAGCTTTAAGCTCAGGGACAGTGCCCAGGCCCAGAGTTCAAGTCCCACAACAGACAAAAAAAAAAAACAAGGGCTGGGAAGGTGGCTCAGTGGTAGAGCGCTTGCCTTGCATGCATGAGGCCCTGGGTTCAATTCCTCAGCACCACATAGGCAGGGGGAAAAAAAGCTGGAAGTGGCGCTGTGGCTTAAGTAGTAGAGTGCTAGCCTTGAGCTGAAGAGTTGAGGGACAGCGCCCAGGCCCAGAGTTCAGACCCCATGACCGGACCCCCCCCCAAAAAAAAAAAAACAAAATAAACAACAAACAAACAAAAAAAACATACTCTTTAGCTTGAGATCAGTGTAATTTAAAGATAATTCTCAATTTACAATGGCAACTAGGTTTCTGATTACTATACATTGCCTCCCTGCAAAAGTTAACATCCATGATAATTTATTCAGTCGTTAGTGAAAAGTAGGTTATAAATGACATATAAATAACATTTCCACTTATTATAAACCAGCATGACTTAACAAAACTTAGTTTTGCATTTATAAATGGTAGATGACTCATTGCTATAGAAGTGGTTGCCAGACATGTGTTAGGCACTTAAAGTAATGTGATTGCATTGAGCAGATTGGTGTAGTACAGAACTGGATGTTCTTTTTTTTTGTGCCAGTCCTTAGGGCCTGGGCACTGTCCCTGAGCTTTTTTGCTCAAGGCTAGTGTTCTACCACAGCTCAATGTCTGGGGTTTTTTTGGTGTTTAATTGGAGATAAGAGTCACATGGAATTTGTTGCCTGGACTAGCTTCAAACTGTGATCTTCAGATCTCAGCCTCCTGAGTGCTAGGATTATAGACCTGAGCCACCAGTGCCCAGCAAGGACTTGATGTTCTTTTTTATAAAACAATAAAGGCCTTGATGGAGCCTCATGGAAATTTTTTGGAGAGCCTTTCTTACAGAAAAATCCTGCAGGTTATGTTTAAAGGAGTACTTAGGTACTAGGTAAGGCCATAGTTTCTCAAAACAAAACAAAAAAATCAAAGTAAATCATATGAACCAAAAAATCATTATTGATTAATAGTGCATGTTTTACTGTTTTAGAAATAGTTTGAAAGGGACAATGCATTTTTGCATGCGGTTGTTTTCTGAGATAATTTCTTTCTAGGACTTCAGTAGAAAACATTTTCTGCTAATGCAACCTGGCATTTGTAAATAAGATATCTATTTTGTAAGAACTGCTTCATCCTTGATACGTGCAATATGAAGTGCATGCATGAAGTAAGGGTCAGTTTTCAGTGGCTGCCATCAACTTACCTCCTTGCTTGAGAGAGCTGCTATCAGTCATCTGTGTTTCCCAAGTCAGCACACCAGGAGGGATGAAGTCAAAAACAACCTATACCACATATAAAAGAGTGCTCCACTCTGTGCTGAGTTTCTGCTGTTAAAGGAGAAACAGGTGCCTTTATTGAGTTCTGAGTTACAGTGCTTTAGACAAATTTCAAAGTGTAGTATCACTGATCTTAGGATAGTGCTGTGTTTAGTTTGTTTTTTGTTTTTTGGGTTTTTTTTTTTTTTTGAGGAATCTCCAAACTGCCTTCCATAGTGGCTACACTAGTCCACATTTCCACCAACAGTGTAATGAGTGCCCAGCAGCAGCAGCAGAAGCAGCATTTGTTTTGCTGATATTCTTGACTGTAGTCTTTCTGAGTAAAATGAGATGAAATCTCAGTGTTGCTTTGATTCGCATCTTTTTTACTGCCAGGATGTCCACAATGTCTTCATGTATATTGGCCGTTTGTAACTTCTCTTCCGAGACATTGTCTATTTAGCTTCTGTGCCCATTCTGTTATTCTTTGAGGGATTTGTTTCTTTGAGCTCTTGTATGTTCTGGTTATTAGATCCTCTCAGACATATAGCTGGCAAAGATCTTGTCCCATTCTATAGGCTGCAAATCAAGATACAATCCATAAAGGAGCAGAGATTCCCTCCTGAGAAGAGGGAATGCAGGTGAGCACATAATAGCAGCAGGTAGGAGTACAGTGCGGTGAATATAGCCTGGCTTTTGGAGTACCTACCAGCAGCTGGAGAGAAGGTTAAGATGCTGAGGCATTGACAGACAGCTGGAAAAGAGAGAAGTTGGTACCATAGAATCACCAGAGGAGAATTAATTTGTGAACCACACTTTCAAAGTCGGTCCCGTTCAGGGCCAGTGGCTTGGGCCATCATGAAACTGTCATGAGGACAAGATCTTTGCTGATGTCACCATTTCAGTGGACAGCTGGGAGCTTTGGCTCCACAGGCTGGGCCTCTCAGCCCAGAGCTGCTGCTTCTGGTCCATGCTTACTTCTAACTGGAAGGAGGCCCACACAGTGATCATGCTGCAGGATGTCCGTGAGTCTGTTTTCCACCTCCTGGTTGATTATCTCTACATGGGACTGTGAACCTTCCTGCTGATGCGCAGCAGGGAATTTATGAGGTGACACACATGTATCAGCTGATACTCTCTTTGAGGAATGTTCTCGGTTTTTGGCCCACACAGTGCAGGTGGAAACTACCTTGAGGTGATGCAGCAGCTAGACACAGTGAACCTGAGCTCCACACTGCGGCCAGGTACTGTGCCAAGATCCACCTGGTCCAGTTGGGGGACGCAGAGGAATTTCTCCATTTGCCCCACAGTCCCTCAGAAGCAATAGAATCACTTTTAATAAAGAAGAAAGAGAGGCTTTTGCAAAGTCACTCGGGACTAATTTAAAAGAAATTGGGGAGAAACATATACATGTACTTTATTGGGAAAGAGTCACCTCGCACCCACTCATTGGCTGTGTCTTTGCACGGTGTGGAGGATGACTCTGTGGCTTCAGTGGTCGATACAGCTTGTGCCACCAGATGACTGCAGCCTGCAAGTATGGAGGAGAACTGTATGTTGTAGTGGGTGGTGGGGTCCATCCCACAGCACATGTGGAAGTGCAATAATGCCACTGTTGACTGGGAGCAGTGTGTACCTTTGCCCCAAGACCTGCTCCAGTACACCCTGGTGTCTGTGCCTGGGAAAGATGCCATATACTCGCTGGATGGCAGGACACTGCGGTCATTTATTATGCCGTAGGTGATAATTTGTGAACAGAGACAACCCAGCTAGAGGTGGCTGTGTCTGGGGCTGTTGGTGCTAACCTCAGTAGAAGCATCTACTTGCTAGGGGGTGAGGAGAATGACTGGACTTCTTTACCAAACCTTCCTGACTAATCCAGGATTTTGACACAGAAACAGATAAGTGGCACGTGAAACCCTATATGCTGTCTCACGCACACAGCCGTACATAAAGATCTTGTATTCATCATGGCTGAAGGGGACTCTCTGGTATGCTGTAATTCCCTGCTAGACAGCTTCACCCAGCTTTGCCTTCCTGAGGCCTGGCGTTCTGCTTCATCCCTCTGGAAGACTGCCAGCTGTAATGGGAGCATCTGTGTCTTCAGGAGCCCATATAAGAAGGAGGACACTGATACCAACGAGCTTGATCTGCCACTGCAGCTATAACTGTCACGTGAGGTGTCTAGGTGCTGCGTACCAATTTGCAGTTTGTATTGGCCTGAGTCAATGATGGAAAGAGCAGCTGATTCCCCTGCCCTTCCCTCTTCCAGCACTTCCCTTGAACCTCAGTTCAGAGCAATGTGTTGGTTTGGACATATAGTAGAAAGCAGTACTTCTAGCTTTGCTCTAAACCCATAGGATGTTCTGTTTAGAATTTAGTAAACTGCTGCTCTTCCACTGGCTGCTTGAACTGAGGCGGCCATCCCATAATCCCATGTCTCACTATGGACTGCTTAGGGCCAGTCTTTTCTCTGACTTTAGGCATAGCCTCCTCTCTTTACCTATCAGTGTTAAATAGGATGTACCAAATCCTAGGGCATAAGAGAAGATGCCCATTCCTTTTATTTTCTACAGCCAGCCACATGGCTAGTTCAGTTGTACACAATGAGGAATTAGAGTTTTCCTTCAGGCTTTGGTTGGGAGAATGGACTAAGCTGAAGGCGCATGAAATCAGCAAGACAGCTCTAGGATTCAGGACATTCCTTCCACGGTTTATCATCTGTCCATCAGGAAAAGTCACTTTGGTTTCAGTTTTGGCTTACAGCAACAACAGATAAGCCAGGAAATAGAAAGGATTATTTCTTTTTTTGAAATTTCATTTTATTGTCAAGGTGATGCACAGAGGTAATGAGTACATTTCTTGTTGAACTTGTTACCCCTTCCCTCATTTTGAGAAAGGGTTATTTCTGATTAATAGCAGAAATGTTTCAAACTCAAAACTCTAGTCTTCTAAAAGCTCTGAGCTAAATTATGAGCTAGGAACTGTTCATACAAATAAAAGTTTTTGATGAGAAAAAGAGATACAATAAAGGCACGTCCATGTCCACTGAAGCACTATTCACCATAGCCAAGTTATGGAAAGAGCTCAGATGCCTTGAAATCAATGAATGGATCAGGAAAATGTGATTTACATGTGTATATATATATATATATATATATATATATGTATATATGCATCTGCACATATTCATGTATACACACAGACATATCAGAGAATAATAGGTTATTTGCAGGGAAATAGATGAGGCCAGAAAAGATTATATTGAATGAAGCAAATCAGGCTTAGAGAAACAAAGGCCACATGTTTTCTCTCATATGTGAAAGTTGGATCTAAAATGTAATCATACATGAAAATACATACAGGACCATATGAAATTAAGTAAAATTATGGAGTGCATTTCCATGGTTTAACCCTTTGAACAATTAATAGTTTAATAAATAAATACCAAGAAGCTGAAATATGTCAAGGTGAGAGTTAGAAGGGAGCAGACAAATAGAGGAATGGAGGAAAAATGCAATCATAATACTCGTTGTACATATGTAAAAATGGAATGGAGGAGGATGATGGGAAGTGTGACAGTAAGCATGATGCATGTACTCATAAATTGACTTGTTGATTGAAACCCTTTTGTACAATTACTTAACGATAATAACACTTGCTTTAAAAAGAGCCAGGTTCCAATAGCTTATGCTTGTGATCCTAGCTAATCAAGAGGCTATGATCTTCCAGAACAAGAAACTCTTACCTCAAATTAACTACCAAAAAGCTGGTGGTGGAGCTGTGGCTCAAGTGAAACAGCACTAGCCTGGAGTAAAAAAAAAACAACCTCAGGGACATCCCTGAGTTAAAAATTTTAAAAAGTTAAAAAGTGACATCTGAAAGAAAAAAAATAAAGGGAAGGCAAGTTATGTATACCTAAAAGATGAACAAAAAAGAGAAGAAAACTTTCAGGAATTGAAATTTTTTAGTGAAAATAGTTGTTACCATTTCAATATACGTCGCATTTTACCTGCACCCATTTGTGCCAATTGTATATAAGCTTTTGGCATTTGGTACCTCGAGTTGGGTGCTTTCTCACTGGCTTCATTAAATGCATTGCACGGGATTTCCTGAACTATTTGAGCTGTAGGTGTTTATTAAACTACAATGTTTAATTTTTTTTTTTTTTTTTTTTTTTTTGTCGGCCGTAGGGCTTGAACTCTGGGCCTGGGCACTGTCCCTCAGCTCTTCAGCTCAAGGCGAGCGCTCTACCACTTGAGCTACAGCGCCACTTCCGGTTTTCTGGTGGTTTATTGGAGATAGGAGTCTCACGGTCTTTACTGCCCAGGCTGGCTTTGAACCACGATCCTCAGATCTCAGCCTCCTGAGTAGCTAGGATTACAGGCGTGAGCCACCAGCGCCCAGCTTGTTTAATTTTATTTTTGAAATGAGCTGAATAAGACTTTAATCTAGCCTGGCATGATGTCTCATTTCTGTATTTCACATTCATGAGCTCTGAGGCAGGAGGATTTTGAGTTGTAGGCTAGTTTAGGCTGCATAGTAAGACTCTGTGTCAAAGAGAGAAAGGGAGCAAAAAGAAGAATAAAAACTTTTGCCTTGTTACTCCAAAAGGAAAACTTTGTTTCTCTTACTTTTAGAAGAAAGAATTATGGAAAAATAACTACCTTCCTTTATAATTTTAGAAAAAATACAGAAAGTACATGTTCCAAAATTCAGAATGTGGAAGCGATGCTCCAGTTGTGCCCCCGACTGAGTGGACTGGTCCTTGAGCTCCCCCCCCACTTGTGTGTGTTTGAGCCAGCAATGATGCAGAGTACCACACTACTTCAGTATCACATAAACTTCAGAGCAATTGTTTTTCTCACAACAAAGGCAACTCTATGTATGGCCTTCAGTTGGCCGCCTGGAAAATGACTGCAGTCGACAACTGCCAGAGCATTGTGCATATTCATGTTCATTTTCCACGCTGTGAAACAACTTGCCTATTGTTAAGGGATAGAAACATATGAGATTAGCAATTTGCAACCCCATAAGTTACGGAAGGAAGCTTGCTTGGTTCAGTGAGAAGGAGACAGAAAACCCATCTGACTGGTATTATTTCAAGTCTAGTTGCAAAAGGATCTTGCATGAAGAGATGATTTCTGCATGTGAAGTTTAGAAGAGCTATGTTTGCAAGGTATTTCTAACAAAATATAAATAAGCTGAGCATTTATAAGGAACATTCAGTATACATGAGTTGCCAGTCTGAACTAAGGGTTAATGAAACTGTTTAAACAAGAGATAGTTAGGAATTTAGCCAAGGGAATTAGAAGGATATTTTCATTTTGTCACAGGTATTTTATTATCTTAATATCTAAAACAAGTGACTTTCATTTGGACTCAAGACAATAACAACACTTTTCAATATTTAGATAAGCTATGTGTTTTTAAATTTAGTAAATTCTGCTGGATACTGTTTGCTTTTAAACGTAAAACCAATTAACATCCTTGTTTTTCTGTTTTTGACTTCCTTAACATCCTGTTTTCTCCTTAGGACTCATGCTCTTGTGTACTGTTTACATTTCTTTCTTTTCTACTTTTAGATTTATTTTTTGGTTTGGGTTTCTGTTTTTTCTGGGCTGGTCCTGGGCTTGACCTCAGGGTCCAGGTGCCTTCCCTGAGCTTTTTTGCCCAAGGCTAATGCTCTACCACTTGAACCATAGCTTCACTTCTGGATTTTTGGTGGTTAATGGTGAAGAATTTCACAGACTTTCTGCTTGGGCTGACTTTAACTGATATCCTCAGATCTCTTTGCCACTGTAGCACCCAACCCCTACTTTTAGTTCTAATGCATGGGTAGCTACACAGTAAAAGGTAAGGCCAGAGAAACAAAGATCCAATTCTCACCTTTCACCTGTGTTAATTGGTGGCTGAGAATATAGCTGGAACAGGATGGGTGATGGACACCAAATTGTTCTTGCTGGTTTAATATCTGCTATGTGCCCTAGCTTATGTAAACAGTATCTCACCAGTCTTCACAGAGTTCTGTGAGGAAGGCACCATTATCCTCTTTATATGGAGGAAAGAAATTACAAAACTCTGTTTTCAATCATTTAAAACATTTAGTAAGCCAGGCACTGGTGGCTCATGCCGTAATCCTAGCTACTCAAGAGGCTGAGATCTGAGGATCACGGTTCAAAACCAGCCTGAGCAGAAGAGTCTGTGAGACTCTTATCTACAATAAACCACCAGAAAACCAGAAATGGCCCTATGGATCAAGTGGTAGAGTGCTCATATTGAGCTGAAGAGCTGAGGGACAGCTCCCAAGCCCAGAGTTCAAGCCCCACGACCAACACCACCAACAACAAAAAACCACTTAGTAAGAAGCAGAGTCAGACACAGTAGTGGTAGTGTAGCAGCCCTCCAGCTTCTTTATTCTGTGGAAGCAGGAAGGACGGCACGTCCACAGGTCTCACTGGACAACTCCCAGGCAAAGGCCTGCATGGCAATTAGAAAACACAACAGAAGATCACAAAGTATGGAACAGTTTGAAATAATAGCGTAGGGAGGTCCCAGTAAACCGTTTACCTGTTACCTTTCCTCATTCTAAACCCCTTGTTTCTGAACACTTTCAGGGTTTGAATTTACATTTTTGGAAGGATGTTAGAGATCAGCCCAGTTAGCAGATTAGGTTTTGAAAGGGTTACACTAGTTAGGAGACTTTTTCCTGTATCTGTGAAGTCTTCCCAAAATCTGAAAATACGCAAAGCCTAGAGCTGTGTCTGAAAAGCCAGAGAGGCCTATGAACACATTCTAAAACCAGTGATTCCAAAAATAGTCTTCAAAAGCTAGGAATCAAGGGTTTAGGGAAGAGAACAGAGTAGTCGCTTTAGAGTCAAGGAATAAGCAGATGTGGAAATTGCTAAGAATCTGCATTTTTTTAACATAAAAGCAAAATAACTGTGAGTAGGGAAGGTATAGATTAGATGGATTTAAAGAGACCAGAAAGTGACAAAGTTCTGATTGCCCATCAGATTGAGTGGGGAATAAATAAGGAGCTATTCCTGACATCTCAGATTGAGACCTAAAGATATTTTTTCCTAGAAAAGTACTGCATATTAAACCAGGCGTGGTTGCTCACGCCTGTAATCCTAGCTACTCAGGAGGCTGAGATCTGAGGATCTAGGATCAAAGCCAGTCTAGGCACAAAACTCCGTGAGACTTTTATCTCCAATAAACCACTCAGAAAACCAGAAGTAGCTCACCTTGAGCTGAAGAGCTGAGGGACAGTTCCCAGGCCCAGTGTTCTGGCCCCATGACAAAAACAAAAAAAAATCACTGATTTTCCTGCCTAGACTGGCTTTGAACCATGATCCTTAGATCTCAGCCTCCTGAATATCTAGGATTACAGTCATGAGCCACTGATACCTGGCTAGATTTTCTTTTTTAAAACCAACATAATTTTGGTACTCCTTTTTTTGTCAGTCATGGGGCCTGAACTCTGGGCCTGGACACTGTCCCTGAGCTCTTTAGCTCAAAGCTAGCACTCTACCACTTGAGCCACAGTGCCATTTCTGGCATTTTCTGCTTATATGGTGCTGAGGAATCAAACCCAGGGCCTCATGCATACAAGGCAAGCGCTCTACCACTGAGCTACTTTCCCAGCTCCAATTTTGGTACTCTTAAAACATTTGAACAGTCTTCAGGATTGAAAACTAAATTCACAGTGAGGAACTGGTTAACACCCCACTACTTGAACCAGGCCTCCTTTTCCAATTTTTTAACTTGCTAGTTAATTGGGGGTAAGAGTCTCCCTAAGCGGCTTCAAATTTCTTAGCTTAGCCTCCTCAGTAAACAGGATTACAGGTGTAGAACACCAGCACCCAGCCGGTAATAATCCTTTCTAATGTTGTTTTGAGAGCCAGATGATATAATGTGTGGGGGTGGGGGCTCAGCACGGTGTCTGGTGTGTATTTTGTGTTCAGTTAACCATAGTCATTATTGGTGTTACCACATTGTGTCCCCCAAAATTCATAAGCTGAAGCTTTAACTCTCAAGATGATTTTTTTTAGAGATAGGGTCTTGAAGAAATAAGGTTAAATGAAACCATAAACTTGGAGCCATAATCCAAAGCAGCTTATATCCTTATTTTTTTAAAAAAAAGCAAGAAAAGGGCCTCATCTTTGAGGCCCCTCTGCCAATGGAGAGTCTCACTACTTTCTTTCCTTCCATTATCAAATATACTTACTCTGTGGAAAAGAAAGGAAAGGAGAGGAGAAGGGAGGGGAGGGGAAGGAAGGGAAAATGGGGGTGGGGGGAAGGAAAGGGGAAAGGAAGAAAAGGAGAAAGGAAAAGAAAAAAAAGACATCAGGACCACGTACATACAAACAGAAGACCATGTAAGGTCACAGAGTAAGCAGCTGTCTAGAAGGAAAGAGGCCTAAAAACCACACTTGTCAGCCCCATGACTTTGAACTTCCAGCCTCCAGAGCTTTATGTTGTTAGTCACCGAAAGCAAGTATCATCAGCTTTTTGGCAATCGCTCTTTATAGTCTTCACTTTCTCCTGTTTTTATTTAACCTATAGACATTAGATTCTTTTCTGTTATAAAATGATATAACTTACTGATTAGTATTATGTAACCAAACCCAAAGAATCATTGTTTGTCTTGACTAAAACGTGTTGATTTCCAGTATGGCAGTATCAGAAGATGGTAGATCTTTAAGAAGTGATGAGGGGGCTGGGAAGGTGGCTCAGTGGTAGAGTGCTTGCCTTGCATGCATGAGGCCCTGGGTTCGATTCCTCAGCACCACATAAACAAAAAGGAAAAAGCCGGAAGTGGCGCGGTGGCTCATGTAGTAGAGCGCTAGCCTTGAGCTGAAGAGCTGAGGGACAGCGCCCAGGCCTAGAGTTCAGGCCCCACGACTGGACCCCCCCCCCCAAAAAAAAAAAAAAAAAAAAGAAGAGGAAGAGAAATACCAGTTACAAAAATGCAATAGAGGAAGGGATACAGAGGCAGGAGGGGTTTGATTTTGAATTACCATCTCAGATCATTCTTTGAGCCATTAATTTAGCCATAAACTCAAGATATCTTCTCTAATATCTTTCAAGCATCCCAAAGTCATTATATTGAAACAAAACTTTCCCCTAAAACTTGTAGTTTCTTAGCCTGATTCACATCGTTATTTCACTGCTTCTGCCCCATTTCAAACTGTTGCCTTCTGCCATGAACCTGTATTATCTCATTCACAGTGTTATTCTTGTTTATATAAGTCCTTGTTGTGTAAGTCCTTTGGGAATAGGGAGGGTTTTTGTTTTTTTCTTTATTTCTTTCTGTTTAGCATGTGTAGTAGCGTCTGATTCTAGAGTCTCAGTAATGTGCTTAAGGCGTGAACTGAGAAGAATGCTGATGAATAGAATTGTGAGCCACACAATTATGTTTCCTGTGGATTATTAAGAGTCTCTAGACAATTTTGGATGGCACTGTTCCTGGGATAGCTGAAGGGGTAACCTTTTTTAAATCAATTTTGTGTAAAAGCTAGCAAGATGTAGGAGTAGACAGGTTACTGAAGAGTTACTTTAGGAGAGGAAGCTATTGTTTGCTCATGAAGACATCTGCCTACATGCCTGCAATCCCAGCTACTAGAGAGAGAGAGAGAGAGAGAGAGAGAGATCATTTTGGACAATGTCCACCCCTTCCCTTGCTTTCTGCCAGTTTTCCCCTCCTGTCCCTACCAATAAGTTGTATAGTTAATTTTCAACGTAGTTTCAAGTGAGTACCACTCCTGCATTTGTCCACCCTTTCCCCCCTCCATTTCTGTACCCCCTTCCCCCCCAAAGACAGATAAACAAGACAAAAAGAAAAACCCCTCTTGTTTCCATTTTCTGAAATTCACTTCGATAAATATCATTTTATATGATCAGTGGCACATGGACATTTCACCTTTTGTTCTTCTAAGAATACTCTCCTTTGGTCTCACTTATGTGAATGCCTAGAGTCCTGTATAATTTCTCATGTCCAAGTATATTTTTTAAACCATCCAGTGTGTTTACTTGTAGATTTTATAGGCACATTCTAGTTACCACAAATGAGGGAAACAATGTAAGCTGTGTTTCTCTGGGTCTGGCTTACTTTGCTTAATATTTTTTCCAAGTCTTTCTATTTCCTCATGAATGGTACAATATCATTCTTTCTGCTGGGTAAGTATATATACCACATTTCCTTGATCCATTCATCCAAATGTACTCTTTACCTGACTTATATAACTGTAATCCCTCTGTATGTCACTTTTATAATAACAATACAAAATAAAAAAGAACCACTAAAATACAAAATAAAAGCTAACGAATCAAAAAAGGAGAAAAGTTATCACTAAATAATAATCTTGCATCAGAATGAGAAAAATTATGAAAAGTACATTAGTACATTGTCTATGCATAGTGAAAATATTAAAATACTGGATTATCCTAAGAGAGAGAGAGAGAGAGAGATAAAGGGGGGAGGAGAGAGTCATTACTGCTCAAGGCCATCCCAGGCTCTAGACTCCATCTCAGTCAATAAGCTGGGAGCAGTGATGTGTGTAAGTCACCCCAGCTATTTGGTAGAACTTAGATTGGAGGATCAAAGTCTGAGGCTATCTCTGGGGGAAAAAATGTGAGACCCTCCCTGACTGAGTCCTTTTTGCTTCAACTTAAAAGTGAATCACTAAGTGTGATATTTTGTCAGAGTAGCAATAGAAAAAAATGCAGCTGGTGACCCTCAATTTAAATTATTCAAAATGAAAATGAACCCCATTACTACACACACACACACACACACACACACACACACACACACACACACACACACACACACACACACACACACACACACACGCACTCAAATAAATGGAAAGAAAGAAAAGCAGGGGAAAAATACATGTCATTCCAAATGATGAGACATATGTGAGAATGCTATCAGACATGCTATGTCATCATCCACTCTATATATCCACAAAAGGGGTTATTCTGCTTAGGGTTTTCTCCTTTTTAAAAGCTGAGACTTCTTAGCGTTTTCTTTTTTTTTAAAGCTGAGACTTCCGGGTCCAAATAGGACACTTATAGTCAAAACATTATCTTCAGTTTTATTTTAAGCTTTCCTGGTGTTGGAACAGCAAGTACTTCATGGGAGTTTCCAGCTTGAGGAGAAAAGCTAAACTCTTGATTATATTACCATGTTCACGGACAGAGCTCTTCTTTTTTTTTTTTTTTTTTTTCATGTTAGGTAAAATGCTTGCCTTTTTAACAGTGTCCCTTCCATGCATTCAAGAAGGAAATGTACATAACTAAAAGTGAATTTTTTTTTTCTTATGTAGGAAGGCATAGCGCCCACAGGACCTGGAGTAAATTGGGTCCTGATAAGTCTTGCTTGTGTCTTCCATCCATAATGCCTCCTTTTGGTTGTTTTATTTATTTAATTTATTTTTGTCAGTCATGTGGCTTGAACTCTGGGCCTGGGCGCTATCCTGAGCTCTTCAGCTCAAGGCTAGTGCTCTACCACTTGAGCTATAGCATCACTTCCCTTTTGGTTGTTTTAGACACCTTACAGGTGATAATAACTATAGCTTGTTTAACATCCAGTTTAAACATATTTTTCCTCTTAAATCTATGTCCATCGATTTTGAATGAGGAAGAAATTCAGGTGAAAATACTGAACGAGAAGTGTGAATGGGAGGAGAGGACACATTAGAGGGGTCTGAAAGAAGTAACAGTGGACGGGATCTGCCTGTGGGGCTGGTGTCGTGGAATCAGGTTAGCCTGCTCTTGGAAGCCTGTCCAGTTCTGACCCATTTATTCTCTGTCTCTGGCCACACTCACATCTGAACCTTCCTGGTTTTCCTCAGACATAGCAAGCAAGTTGTTGTAAAGGAAGTACAATGAGCCTGGCATGGTAGTGTATGGCTATAATCCTAGCACTAGAGATTGGGGGAAGAGAACCGTTACTTCAGCCCAAGCTGTGCTGTGCTACATAGAGCTACACAGAGCAAAACAGGAAGGAAAGTAGGATCAGGGAAGGAAATGAAACCCACATACATGATTTAACACTTTTTTTTTTTTCTGTCAGTCGTGGGGCTTGAACTCTAGGCCTGGGCGCTGTCCCTCAGCTCTTCAGTTCAAGGCAAGCGCTCTACCACTTGAGCTACAGCGCCACTTCCGGTTTTCTGGTGGTTTATTGGAGATAGGAGTCTCACAGTCTTTCCTGCCTGGGCTGGCTTTGAACCGCGATCCTCAGATCTCAGCCTCCTGAGTAGCTAGGATTACAGGCGTGAGCCACCAGCGCCCGGCGGATTTAACACTTTTTTGTAGATACATTGTAAGCAAGTGAAATTCATTAATGATATGGCTCATGTGATTCAGTATATGAGTGGCATATTTTACTTTTCTTACTATATGTTTCAAATCCTTCAAGTTTTTCATACTAATAGCACTTCTCATTTGGAATCTAAATTTTTATCAGAATACTTCTTTATGTAGAGTTGGTAAAAACTTATTGTTAAAAATTTCCAGCAAATACATTTTTATTTTCAGGGTTTTTTTGTATGTGTATGCTGGTATTGGAGATTGAACTCAGGACTTCTTTATCTTACTGTACTTCACTTTTTACTCAAGGCTGGTGCTCTACTACTTGAGTCACAACTCCATTTCCAGCTGGAAAGAAGAGTCTCGTAGATTTGTCTGCCTGGGCTGGCTTTGAGCTGCAATCTCAGCTTTCTGAATAGCTAGGATTACAAGCATGAGACACTGGTGCCTGGCTTAGTTTTAAATATACATTTAAGTAAAATGAATTAAAAAATTCAGTTAATCATCAAGTTGCATTTAAAGTGCTCAGTAGGCATGTATGTTAGCAGCTACTGGCTGCACAGTCTTAGCTGTCCCCTGTAAGGATTCTTCCTACAGATAACCACTGGATTAGCTCCCTCATCTCCTCAATCTTGCTAAAATATCATCGTTACCTGAAGCTAATGGCTCATACCTGTAATTCTAGCTATTTAAGAGGCTGAAATCTGTGATTCTCAGTTCGAAACCAGCTCAAGCAGAACAGTCTGTGAGAATATGATCTCCAAATAGCTGCAAAATGATGGCACTGGTGGCTCATGCTTCTAATCTTAGCTACCCTGGAGGCTGAGATCTGAGGATGATGCTTCCAAGCCAGCATAGTCCAGGATAGTCTCTGAGACTCTAATCTCCAATTAATCACTAAAAAAGTTAGAAGTAGAGCTATTGCTCAAGTAGTAGAGTGCGAGCCTTGAGCAAAACAGCTAAGGGACAGCTCCCAGGCCCTTGATTTCAAGTCCTAGCACTGCCAAAACAAAAAACAAAATGATAAACTGAAAGTGTGGCTCAAATCGTAGAGCACTGGCTCTGAGTCAAAAAGCCAACCTAGAGTATTAAAATCTGAGTTTAAGTCCCAGTACTAGCATCAACACTAATAATTGCAATTTAGAACTCCTCTCAGTGGACCGTAACTTGACCAGTCTATTTAGTACCAGATGCTCCTGGACCCCATGCTCCACTCTCCTCTTACTCCTCTGTCTCGTCTCTTTCACACTGAATAACTGCTAATCTATCATTTGCTTATTTATTGTGACCCTCCTTTCCCACATGTAAGTCTCCTGAAAGCCAGTATCTTTGTCTTGATTGCTGGTATATCCCAAACCTGGAATAGTGCTCAGCCCATGGTAGATGTTCACTAAACATTTGTGAATTAAATTTATTGGATGCTAAGACTTATTGATGATTTTATTAAGTATATACTAGATTCAAGGTATAATTCAGAAAGAATTAGAAACATGACTTACAGTCTCTGCTCATTGCATCTTGAATATATGCTCTTAATACTCTTTTAAGCTGGGAGCAGGAAGGATACAAATGAGGAGTGCAAAAAAAGCTTATTTAAGAAGATAGATTCGTAAAAAGAGAAGGGAAATGTGAAAGATGATAAGAGGATAGATCTGCTGTAAAGACTGGAAAGTTGTCTTAAAATATGCTGACTCTGATTTTGCTGCATATATTCCTTTGAGAACATCTCAAAAGATCTTTTAAGTAATTGAATGTTTATATGTCATTGGCTAATTCACAGTGAATTGGAAAACCCAATAAATGGGGTGCTTTACCAACTGGGCACCCAGACACTGAGCCAACCAGAGTGGTATAGTGTTGATGGGAAACCCTGTGCCAAAGGGAAGCTTTTTCTGAACTAGAAATCGATTCCTCCAGAAACTCCAATGCTAACTAATGTCAAACACATTAATCTTCCCACCAAACAGTTATTTTCAAGTTGAAGCAATCTTTGAGTATTTAAATTCAGAGTTCTTTCATCTAGTCTTTTCTTCCTAACAGCTATTAAGTACTGCTGTGGAAGTTGTTATGTTGTTCTGATGCTGCCCTCTAGTGGTCATAGGCCTTCACAATCTAATCTTGCTTGATCTTCCACCGTGGTACTTAACATTCATTAATTACTGTAGTGATCTGCTTTGCTCGATAAGTCAGTAAGACATAAGCATTGTGCATTCACCTATCATAACCTATCATAGACTCCTCTGGACCACTTAACTGTCTTTTAAGCTCTTCGTTGGTCACTGAAACATTGCAGAGAGTTTTCTTTGATAATCTTTGGGTGTACCCAAATGTAGGTAAGCTATTTTGTTGCTGATGATTGTTAAAAATCATCCAAATTCTTATTTTTCCTTTTTGAAAACAAACCCTTCAGAGCTAGTAATGATAACTAAATACTGGAGAAAAAAATCAAACAAAAATTTATGACAATACAAGTATATTGCCGCACATAAAACATAATCTATTAACTTTATTCTACTGAGGTGTCACATTGTCTCATGAACTCAAAAAAACAGGTATTTTTGAAAGATTCATGTAGGATTATAATCCTTGTTTGTGTTTGTCTATTACTATAAGCAGACTGAATGCTGACACCTTTTCCATGGTGCGGGGGTGTAACTTAGTAACAGAGTACTCGCAAAGTTTTAGGTTCAAAGCCCTGGGTTCAATCCCCAGCACCAGTTTTTTTTTCTTTGCTGATTGAGGGGCTTGAACTCTGGGCCTGGGAGCTGTTCCTCAGCTCTTCAGCTCAAGGCTAGTGCTCTACCACTTTAGCCACAGCACCACTTCTGGTTTTCTGGTGGCTTATTGGAGATAAGAGTCTCATGGACTTTGCTGGCTGGGCTGGCTTTGAACCATGATCATCAGATCTCAGCCTCCTGAGTTGCTAGGATTACAGGCGTGAGCCACCAGCGCCTGGCCCCAGCATCATTTTTTTTTTTAAGTCCACAGTACTTTCAGCACTCGATGGATGCTTTATGGGATACATTCCGGAGAAATGGTACTTACTTATACTGAACCTTTGTTCAGATTTCTTTAACATCCCTACACAGCTTTCTTTGAAACCATGCTGAGTTTATTGATCTGACAACCTGTCTCTGTATGTATTCTTGGTGTTTGTAAGCTGAGCTTTAAAAAATTTTAGTTTACATTAGTCATATAAGGAGGATTTCATTCTTACTTTGCCACACATATTTGTACTATGTTTCAGGCGATTTCCTAAAATGAACCTTTTTTGTTTTGTGTTTGTTTTCTAGACAAGATCTGGAGCTATTAAAATGGTGCTAGTATTAGGAGATTGTAACTAAGAACTCATTTGTTAATCATATGCCAGCAGTGAACAGTCAAGTTCATTAATGAATGACACAGAGGCTTTTACCACTGTACCACAGATATAACCACATGACAAAAAAAATCAATTGCACAGTGTATAGCAGAGCACCAGAAAATATTTCATCTTCCTTCCACAAAAAATTCTAGTTGTAAGCCAGGCGCCGGTGGCTCACGCCTGTAATCCTAGCTACTCAGGAGGCTGAGATCTGAGAATCTCGGTTCAAAGCCAGCCCGGGCAGGAAAGACCGTGAGACTCCTATCTCCAATAAACCACTAGAAAACCGGAAGTGGCGCTGTAGCTCAAGTGGTAGAGCGCTCGCCTTGAGCTGAAGAGCTGAGGGACAGTGCCCAGGCCCAGAGTTCAAGCCCTATGACCAACAAAAAAAAAAAAAAAAAAAAAAATTCTAGTTGTTGAGGCTTGCTTTCAGGTGACCATTACTATCTTTGGATGAAAGAAAAAAATGTCATTTTTAAAGTAAGAGGGTGGGCTGGGATGTAGCTCAGTGGCAAAGCGCTTGCCTAGCAAGTGCAACGTCCTGGGTTCGATCCCCAGTTCCAAAAAAGAAAAGACAAAAAAAATAAATAAATAAAGTAAGAGGGTTTGTTTGCCTGGGACTTGAACTCAAGGCTGGGTGCTGTTTCTGAGCTTCTTTTGCTCAAGACTAGCACTCTACCACTTGAGCCACGGTGCCACTTCCTACAGTATTTTTATAGTGTATACAATAGCTTCTAGAAACTTATATCTCTTGTATTAGACGTAAAATTTATTGTATGCAGCAATCTTGTTAATAAACAGTAATCTGACTGCTGGAGATAAAGCTTACTAATGAAGCACTTAACCTAGCATGAAGAAGATCCAGAATTTAATACCTGGCACCTCCCCTGCCCCCCCCCAAAAAAAATAAGACCTGTTGAAGCTTTCTAGCTCTAACTCTGATCTTTTGGTAGCAGACTCATCATTTAGGAGCTGTTATACTTTTCTTGTTAACTGATACCTTAGCCTGAATAGAGTACTATGGTATTAAGAATATCAGTTTAACAGCAGAAAAGGCTACTTTAGCATACATTTGTATAATACTAGAAGATAAATCCAAGATTCTCAGCAAAACAAAAATCAGACCTAATCCAGGCACTGGTAGCTCATACCTGTAACCTTAGTTACTCAGGAGGCTGAGATCTGAAGCCAGCCCAGGTAGGAAAATCTCTGAGACTCCTATTTCCAGTTAGTGAGCAAAAAAACTGGAAGCAGATGTGTGGCTCAAGTGGTAAAGCACCAGCTGACCCTAAATTCAAACCACATTAATAGCACACAAAAAAATCAAACATGAGGAGGAAATAAAGATTCAGCTTAAGCCGGGCGCCAGTGGCTCACGCCTGTAATCCTAGCTACTCAGGAGGCTGAGATCTGAGGATCAGGGTTCAAGCCAGCCGGGGCAGGAAACTGCTTGAGACTCTTATCTTCAATAAATCACTAGAAAACCAGAAGTGGTGCTGTGGCTCAAGCGGTAGAGTGCTCACCTTGAGCCGAAGAGTACATGGACAGTTCCCAAGCCCAGAGTTCAAGCCCCATGACTGATTAAAAAAAAAAAAAAAAGATTAAGCTTATAAGAAATCATTACTAGGGCTGGGAACTTGGCTCAGTGGTAGAGCGCTTGCCTTGCATGCATGAGGCCCTGGGTTCCATTCCTCAGTACTACATAAACAGGAAAAGCCAGAAATGGCACAGTGGCTTAAGTGGTAGAGTGCTAGCCTTGAGCAAAAGAAGCTCAGGGACAGTTCCCAGGTCCTGAGTTCAAGCCCCCCAGGTCTGGTGAGAGAGTGAGAGAGAGAGGAGAGAGAGAGAGAGAGAGAGAGAGAGAGAGAGAGAGAGAGAGAGAGAGAGAGAGAGAGAGAGAGAGAGAGAGAGAGAGAGAGGAAGAAGGAGGGAGGGAGGGAGGGAAGAAAGGAAGAAGGGAGGGAGGGAAGGGAAGAGAAGTAGGGAAGGAAGGAAAGAAGGAGAAAGAAATCATTACTAGTCAAAATAGAGAGCAAGTAAAGGCTTATTTCATTGAAGGTGTCCTTACTCTAAATGACCCTAGCTAATGGTTGACAGTTATTGAATTATTGTAAAGTTTTGCTATATCTGCCACTTCATAAGTATTATCCTCAGTATTTTAGTCTTGTTTCATGGGCAACACTAGTTCTACATTTCTGAGAATAAGTGCGTGTCCCAGTCAGAATAACAACACAAAAGCATCCCTGGCAGCAGCCAGTGATTGCAGCTGAGGATGGCTGACTGTGTATTAGCATGAGCGTCAAATCAGATGTCAAAAGAAAGAATCTAGCGAGGCGGGTTGTCTTTGGCTGTGATTCTAGCAATAGGGAGACTAAGATAGGAGGATCTTGAATTTGAGGGCAACTTGGGCTTTGGAGGGAAATCTTGGCTCAAAATTAAAAAAAATTATGAAGTGAAAGTATGAATTAGTGCACAAAAATATATCATTATATAGGCTACAACTTAGCTTTATCCTGGGCACCGAGTAGAATTTGGTAAGATGACTGCAAACAATAATACACCAATTTCTTTTAAAATTGATAACAAACACCGATTTCTAGCACACCTTTAAGCATGTGGCAGTGCCCTCTCTTCCCTACTTACCTGGGCTCGGCTCCAGAGGCACAGACGTGGCGAGAGCATGCTTACCTTCCTCCTTCACCAGCAGCAGTCTGGGGGACTCGTGTTTGTTGGTCACTAGCATCCACAGTAAGACTGCAAGGAATGTTGGAACAGAGGAACCGGGCAGAAGCATTTTATAAGCATGGGTATAGTTTCCAATAATTTGCAGTATTTTATTAAAGCAATGTGTATGTATAGAAAAGCATATACATTCTAAGTATATGTTGGTGAATCTTGTGTGTATGTGTGGAGGGGGCGCTCACCAGTATTGTATCTTACACTCAGAACCTCTCTTCTTCTCACTTTTCTTCCTCCCTCCCTCCCTTCCTCCCTCCCTCCCTTCCATCCCTCCTTCCCTCCTTCCCTCCTTCCTTCCTTCCTTCCTTCCTTCCTTCCTTCCTTCCTTCCTTCCTTCCTTCCTTCCTTCCTTCCTTCCTTCCTTCCTTCCTTCCTTCCTTCCTTTCTCTCTCTCCCTTATTTCCCCTCTCCTCCCTTCCCTTTGTCTCTCCTCCCCTCTCCTCCCCTCCTTTCCTCCTCTCTTCCCCTCCCCTCCCCTCCCCTTCCTTCCTTTCTTTTCCTTTCCTTTTCTTCTTTTTTCTTTTCTTTCCTTTTTTTTTGTGCTGGTCCAGGGGCTTAAACTCAGGGCTTGGTCTCTGTCCCTCAGCTTCTTTTGCTCGAGGCTAATGTTCTACCTCTTGAGCCACAGTTCCACTTTTGGCTATTTGGTAGTTTATTAGAGATGAGTCTCACAGACTTTGCTGCACAGTCTAGCTTTGAATCTTGATCCTCACATCTTAACCTCCTAAGTAGCTAGGATTATAGCCTCTGGCACCCACATGTACTGAATTTTTACAAACTGAGCAAGTATAGTAGAATAATGGGTACCTAGAACCAAAACCCAAACCCATTTAGTATTCTAGATATTTCCCTTGTAGTCCTTCCAACTCCTGCCTACCACCCAGGATGACCACTTTTAGTAACATAAATGGGTTTTGCCTGATTTTTGTACTCTATATAAAGTATACCTTGTTCAAATTTTTGTTTGTAAGATTTATTCATATTGTTACATATTATTAGAGTTTGTTCATTTTAACACTACATAAAATCCCATTGTATGAATTGTTTCCGTTTATCCATTCTAGGAATTTGGGTGGTCTTTGGGCCATTATGAATAATGCTGCTACCAACATTCTGCTAATATATTTTTATGTAAACATGCATCCATTTCCTATGGCATCTTGAGGGTTTCTTTTTCAATCTTTGGTCAGTGAAAGCCTAAGTGTTGTTTAGCATTGCGGTCAGTGCACATGCACCTCACTCAGTAAGCGTACTACACTGCTGGCATGACCAGCAACTTCCTCCCAGAGTTCTCGCCGGACACTGTCTGCGCTTAGGATGGGTATTGTACCTGAATCAAGTATGAACGCTTGTGTCTTGTCTTCGACGGTGGTTCTTTTTCAGCACTTTGTTTTACTTGACTGTGTACCTGGCCCATGACCTGAAATACCTTAAGCTGACTGATGGAATGAATGGCCGTGGCCCTGGCCAGCACAGCAGCGAGGAAGCCCTCTTAGTCACCTGAGCCCTCTAGCTAACACGACGCTATGCTATCCTCTGACATCCCGTGTCAAAGGGTTAGAATAGGAAGTGATTCCTTTCAAGGACAAGCTCAGAACTGTGGACTGAACTTGCATGGTTATAAGGAATTTCTGGTGGCTTTACAAGTCTCTTAGAGACTTAAAGTGTTAACAGCAGTGATTCCAAGGCATAGTGTGGGGGCCAGATATAAATAGCAGAACACAAATGGGGTAATGTGCCACTGCCAAGCTACTGCTGGGGTGTTTATAAAAAGAAAAGCATTCACTTCTCAGCATTCACGTCAACAACATCCCATCCTGAAGACACTCTCACTGCAACTGAGCCGGGAAAATCAGTTTGAGGCCTAGCATCATTTAAACTTGCTTCCAAGGCACGAAAGCCAGGTAAACATTTCTAACTTTTTTGCGCTCAATACAGAAGTGAAGAGTTATTGTACAGAGAAAGCTCTGATCCATTGCCTGCTTGGCATGTACTGTCTGGTGACAGGTATCTACCAAATACGATATTCTGAGTATTGTTTAGAAAGGGAAGTTTTAATACAAAAGCGGTACTATCTTTTAATCTTCTGTGAAAAAATCTGCTTCTAAAGAAAGATGGGAACCTGGGACTAAAAAAAAATAAAAAGAAAGACTTCCTCCATTTTCCTATGCTGTTCATTCCTACTTAATTATAATAAGGCAACTTGATTGGGGGTATGAACCAACCTGTTCCGTTCTCTAATTTAATTGGTTAATGACTGGGAAAGTGTTAGCCTCTAAGGTCCTCTTACCTTTCTGTTTACCCCTTACAGTATCGTAAATACTGGTGGAATGCTGGGCATTCTGCCAGTAGAGTTATATAATTTTGTTAGAATTGCTGCCTACTCATGTTCTTCTTATTCTCATTGCCACTTTCAGAAAGTCATGTTAGACACTTGTTTTACCTTTAAGCTCCTCTGGATCGTGCATGTTTGGGGAAGGGAGTCAGTCACCTTATATAACCTGAGTTGTACCACTCCCAACCTCATCATCTCCTCCCTCCCAATCAAATGGGCATGATTGCATTTGCAAGGAAGGTAGACGAATGGAAGATGTGTGTGAAGAACTATTAGAGAACTCCTAGAAACTGGGAGCTAAAGGTCCAAGTTGAGACTGTGTGATTATAGTTTGATTGTATGGTTTCCTGAGGGAACATTCATAGATAGGGAAACAGTGTATCTCCTAGCAATTCTAGTAGAAGAGTCTGGAGGAGTACAGAAATGGACAGAGTTCATTCTGAGCAGATCACCCAAGTTGTCTGGATTTGTATTTCCTTATCTCTGAATGGTTTAAACCTAATGGTTTAATGGCATTTGTGGTCATTAGCTACTTACAGATGGTCACTTCCTGACCATCAAAATGTCTGCCTATAATTAAAATATCTACAGTATCTTTGTTCCACTAAACCTCTTTAGTAAGTCTACTGAAATGGAGTTGGTTTTTTTTTCCCCCTCTTCATTTAGAGGAGAAAAATGAAGATGTGCCGTTTTGAAATGGTCACCAAGCTGCTGGCAGCCTTGATTCTAATGGACATCTTCCAGGTAATGTTAAGAATGAGAAGCATGTGGCCTCTGGAATGAAAACTTGATATAACATTGCTGGGGCATCTGTGTGGAAATAGGAGAAGGTAGGGATAGGTAAATGGGTGTGTTGCAAGTAGCTTACCCCCTCCATTTTACGTGCGTGCGTGTGTGCGTGTGTGTGTGTGTGTGTGTGTGTGTGCTATAGAAAGTTGAAAAATTAAAATTAAGCAAAGAAGACAGCAAAAATCATCCATAACATTTCTGAAAGACTGATATATTGTGATATATTGCCTTTTTGGCTTTTCTCTGTGTGTATATATAATTTACAAAAAAGTTTATGCCATACACAGTATATTTCTTACATTGCTTTGAAAGTTAATACTGTTACATGTCTCTACATGTCAGTACGAATAATGAAAATATATATATATATATTTCTTTTACAATTAAGGTAATGCTGCATTGCTTACATTTTTTTGTATTAAGCCAATGATTCTGTTAAGTCTCATAGATTGTGTGTATAATTTTGTTTTTTATTTCCTCAAATACCAATACTGGTATTTGAACTCAGGGCCTTGAGTTTGCTAGACACTCTTATCACTTGAGCCATGTCCCCACCTCTTTTTTGGCTTTGGGTTTTTTTGTTTTTGGTTTTTTTTTTTTTTTTTGTCAATCATGGGGCTTGAACTCTGGGCCTGGACGCTGTTGCTGAGCTCTTCAGCTCAAGGCTAGCACTCTATCACTTGAGCCACAGTACTACTTCTGGTTTTCTGGTGGTTAATTGGATATAAGAGTCTCACAGACTTTCCTGCCTGGGCTGGCTTTGAACTATGATCCTCAGATCTCATCCTGCTGAGTAGCTAGGATTACAGGCATGAGCCACTGGCGCCGGCTTTGGTTATTTTTCAAGTAAAGTCTTTTGTTTTTACCCTCAGACCTTGGTCTTCCCACCTCTTCCTCCCTGGAAGCTGGGGCCCTTAGTAGGATGCCACCATGTCTGCTTGTTCATTGAAATAGGAGGTGGGCTCTCCCCCCAACCTTTTATTTTGCTCCAGGGTGACTTTGAACCCTGGTCCTCACCATCTATACCTCGTGAGTAGCTGGGATTACAGGTCTGTGCCACCACACCCAGCTCCTCATAGTTTTTTGTTTTTGTTTTTCCTGATACATACTTTATTAAGTTGGGGTCTGGATGCATGATTCAAGTGGTAGAATAACCATTTGTCTGACAAGTTCCTGAATTTAAACCCTGTATTGCAAAACAAAGGGTGAAGGGAGAAGGAAAAAGAAACTATGCTTTCCTTTTAACAATTTTAAACAATCTCTAATGTATTTTTATAATATGAAACAGGTATCACTTGGTTTTTAGGTGTTATATCACCTCTATTCGTGCTCTGGTCAAGAGCCTTCTTTAAAATACCTTAAATTCTTAAAATGTTACCCATTTTTGAATTTGACATTTTGATCCTTTGTCTAGAGAATCATTGTGTATTCTGTGGCTTGAACATTCTGTTTTGTTTAAGTTGCATTGTAATTCGCATGCCATAAATTTCATCATTTTAAATTTAGATTCCATGCATTTTATGTGTTCATTATGTTGTAAAACCATCACCACTGTCTATTTTCATAACATCATCATCCTGCAAAGAACCCCTTCACCTATTGGTAGTCTGCTCTAATTCCCTTCTTTCCCCACTCCCTGGTAACCAGCAAGCTACTTTGTGTCTCATGGATTCACCTACTCTGGACATTTTATTTGAATGGAATCTTGCAATGGATCTTCTTTTATATCTTTTTTTATATCTAGTTTCTTATGCTTAGCATGACATATTAGTGTCTCATTCTTTTTACTGTTGCACAATAATGGTATTGTCTGGCTGTACCACATTTCGTTTATCCATTCATCAATTGGGGGACACCTGGGTTACTTCCACTTTATGGCTATTGGAAAAAGTATTGCTAAGAAATTTGTGCAAAGGTTTTTGGGTGAGCATGGGTTTTCTTTTTTTATTTATTATCATACATTATCTGTACAGGGGAAGATTTCCACACATGTATATATTATATTCCAATCAGTCCTCCCTTCCACCAGGCTTCGTAATACAATTTCAGGAGGTTTTATTGGTCTCTTTTCATACTTGCAGACAATCTGTTTGGACAATATCCATCCTCTTTCACCTTCATTAGTTCAACTCCCTCTTGTTAGCTAGGACTTCACCTTCCTCCAGCAGAGCCGGCTTCTTCCCCCTCCTCAGAGCCTTGTTGCTTCCAACCTCTTTATGTTGGTTTCATCAGTAGTTGCAGTGGATCTCAAAATTATTAATCCTCTTTCTTTTTCCCTTTCTCCTTCAGACATAATTTTTCTTTCATCATTTTTTTTTTAGAATTACAGACGTATCAAGGGGAAGAATGTAAGCATTATTTGGTAGCATCACACAGTAATTTACTCATATATGTAGGAAATATATAGTTAAGGGAAAATAGATGAGCTGAGGTTATGCTTTCCATTCCGCAGTGACAGAATTACTCATTATTGTGAACATAAGTTGAAACTCTCTTTGTTATAGACCTAGAGTGAAATTGCTGGCTCATACAGTAACTTTATGATTACCTTTTCTGAGCTACTGCCAAAGTGTTTTCTGTGGTGTTACACAACGTATTGGGATTTTCTGGGTTTTGTTTGTGTGTTCTTTTGCAGTACTGGTAGGATTTCATGCTTGTTACGTAAGTGCTCTACCACTTGAGCCATACCCTAGTCATTTTGTTTTTTAATTTTAGACCAAGTCTTGTGGGGGTTTTGCTGTTGTTCTTTGGTTGCTTCTCCCCACCCCCCACAGGCTAGCCTGAGACAACGATTCCCTCCTTACCTTTGTTTCCCAATTAGCTGGGATTGCATGTGTGGACTGTTAGTGAGAGGGATCTCTCTGACCTTTTCCCCTGGGCTGGCCTCAAACCACATTGCCCCAGTCTCTCACCTTCCAAGCAGCATCATACAGGCGCATACCACCATGTGGCATAGGCCTTAGTTTTGTTCAAGTATCTAAGTGGCCATGAAGTGGTGCTTCTTTATGGCTTTAATTTGCATTTGCAGTCTTCTTTTTGCAAAACAATTTTAGTGTATTTGTTTTATTAATGTTTTGTGATACTTAAGTAATTTCCACGTATTTTTAATTACATATTTAGCAAGTTGGATTTCATCAATTCTCAGTGGATAAATCAAAGGAAGAAAATAATAATCAGCTTGTTCCTCTATACTTTTGTACCTGTTTTACTAGCAACCATTCAGCTGTTTCTGAATAGTGAGTTTTATCACTGATCAAGGAACATACTGTTCAGAACACACAATCAGCAGTGGTATCTGGCCAGAAAAGTTTGACGTCTAAAATTAGACATGTGGATGCTAGTTTAAAGCATAAGGAAAAGTTCAAAACATACCAGATTAACTCTTAATATGATGTGAGGGATGTGAGAAACGGTTTCAGGGTCTGATATCTTATCAAGTCTTAAAGATAAATCAGGCGTTGGTGCCAAGCTGAACTCTGGTACATTCTGTGCTGCAGTGGAAGGTGAATTTCTTGACTCTGAGACAGCAGTGATTTGATCCCCTGAAGCTCAAATTCCTATGTGGAGAATTTGACCTACAAACCCAGGAGTACAGGGATCTCAGTGATTTCCCTAACACAATACTCTGTGGCTATTCAACAAGGCAACTTATAATTCTGTCCCAGGTTCCCAGTGGTATTCATAATTATCTAACTTTCCATGAGGGGTTAGTAATGTATATTAGCATATATTACTTTTATAAGGGGTCTCATTGTGATATTTATACACTTGTTTTAACCAAACTCATCTCCTCTATTAGTTTTTCACATTTTAATGGGTTTCCTTATTTTGTACATGCATATAAAATACTCTTAGGAAGACAAAATTATGCTCTGTTAAAAGTGCTATGTAAGCCAGGCACTGGTGGCTTACCCCTGTTATCCTAGCTACTCAGAAGGCTGAGATCTGAGCATCACAGTTCAAAGCCAGCTCAGGCAGGAAAGTCCATGAGACTCTTATTTCTACTTAACCATCAGAAAACCGGAAGTGGTGGTGTGGCTCATGGTAAAGCATTTATCTTGAGCTGAAGAGCTAGGGGACAGCACCCAGGCCTAGAGTTCAAGCTCCATGAGTGACAAAAAAAAATGCTACATAAGTGACAGTAGTCTTCATCATTAGAAACATGAAGATGCTCTTAAAAGCAACAGAACATTTTGGTTCTGAGGACAAGAGCTTAGCAGCAAGACTGATCAGAGTCAAGTCCCAAGTCCATATAAGACTCAGTCTCTCTGGGTCTTAGTTTCCTCATATGTATTATTTTCCAATGGTTGTACAAAGGAGTTTCAGTTTAAAATGTCCGTTAATGTGTACAATGTGTCTTGATCAAAGTCATTTCTTCCATCATTCTCCAGTTTCCTCATTTAAAAAAAAATGGCTGCCAGGCACTAGTGGCTGTAATCCTAGCTACTTAGGAAGTTGAGATCCAAGGATCATGCTTCAAAGTCAGACCAGGCAGGAAAGTCTATGAGATTCTTATCTCCTTTTAACCATCAAAAGGCCAGAAGTGGAGCTCTGGATCAAGTGGTAGAGCATCAGCTTAGAGCAAAAAAGCTCAGAGACAGTGCCTAGGCTCTGAGTTCAAGCCTTAGGACCGGTACACACACATAAACAGTGGCAGTGGCTAATGATACTACCTATCTCACAGACTTTCCATGAATATTAACTGGCTGGGATATGGAAAGAATGCTGATAATGCTTGCCTAGGACTCACAAATGGGGTGCCTATAGAGGATGGGTGAGAAGGAAGTATCTGGGAATACTTTGCAAATGAAGAGATGGTGTTAGGGACTGCATCGCCATGCTAGATCCAAAGGATCTTTGGTTGGGCATTCACATGGATGTATTAAGTAGGTAGTTAATATATAGACCTGGCAATTTTAAGACAGGTCAGAGTATTTAGATGATATGAAAGCATATGCATAATTGCTCAGGGATAGAGTTGAAAATTAGAAAACAAGTGGCCTTGAGAAATGCTAACATTGGGCTGGGAATGTGGCTTAGTTGTAAAATGCTTGCTTAGCATGCTTGCTTAGCATGCATGAAGCCCTGGGTTTAATTACTCAGCACCACATAAACAGAAAAAACCAGAGGTGGCACTGTGGTTCAAGTGGTAGGGTGCTAGCCTTCAGCAAAAGAAGCTCAGGCCCTGAGTTCAAGCCCCAGGTCTGGGGGGGGGGGGAGAGAGAGAGAGAGAGAGAGAGAGAGAGAGAGAGAGAGACCAACATTTAGTGGCCAGCTGTAATATGTTGGACACGCAAAGGGATCTAAGAAGAAAAGCCTTTCCTGAGAGCTCCATGGGTGGAGGAATGGGGGCAGGGGCAGAGGCAGGATGGGGAAGGTTGAGATGAACGTGGAAAATGATGTAGAGATGGCAAGGATGGATATTTCCTTCAAGAAGTTTGATTTTTAGGGAGAGGAGGAATAGTAGGGAAATGATACTGGTTTACTTCAAAAGAATTTTTGCCCCTCCCCCTTGCACATTACCCCCCCCCCGCCCCCCCCCCCGACTAAAAGAATAATTACTGAAGGCTCCAAGCTGGTGCTGCCTGGAGAGCTTATGGTTTTAGGGGATGAAAGTGTCGATTGCTTGTTTCAGAATGTTTGGATTGGTGGGCCTTGGTCACCTGCTTATACTCAGAAATACCAAGAATAAACTCTACCCCAGCTATATGGCTAAAGGAGGGCGCATTCTCAAACATAAAAGATGCTTTTGTGATTAGGTATTTATTTGTCATGAACAGTATTCACACGCAATATTTTACATTATCCTCCCAGTCTTGTGGGCTTGCGGTCATTGAGTTGAGGACATTGTTCAAAGCTAGGAGGGCCACTAAGTACTTCAGTTTGCTCTACACCACAGAGTTAAGATAAAAGAGTTATAGGAACAACCCTCCACAAACCTCTCGTTCATTGACATTTACTCTTTTTTATAAATGCCATAGCTGAGAAGAGTTATCAGTAGCCATGGAGCATACTTCATCAAAATTATATCCAAAGTTGGTTAAAGTAAGGAGAGATTCTCTGCTGGGGAAGAGAGGGTAGGGCTAATAACACGAGAGAAAATTGTATTTACTAAATATCTTATTTTAAGAGTATTACTTTCCTTTTCTTTTGAAGGTGAAGGTTGAGATGTTAGACATGGCTGACAATGCATTTGATGATGAGTACCTGAAATGTTCTAACAGGATGGAAATGAAATACGTCCCCCAACTGCTGGAGGAGGAGAAAGCAAACTATCAACTCTTCCAGGCTGTGTGGGAAAATGGCAAAACCAAATGGGAAGCCCTGAAGACTCAGGTCTCTGTCCCTAGGAGTTTTAAGGATAACCATGGGATAGCCTTAGTGGCATACATTTCTGCAGCTCAAGAACAAACTCCCTTTTATCATCTGTTCAACAAAGCTGTGGAGATAGCTGGGAAATCTCGGAAAGAGTATATCTATGACTTCCAGTTCAAAGCTTTTCATTTCTACCTGACGAGAGCGCTGCAGTTGCTGCGAAGGCGCTGTGAAGAGAGTTACAAAGCCGTGGTGTACGCATCAAGTCCGGATGCCACCTTTACCTCTGCTGCTCTACACCAAGCCAGGCTGGGCAACTTCACGCTGGCATATTCAGCCAAACCTCAGGCAGCTAATGACCAGTACGTTGTGCTAACCATCCATACATGCTTTGGAGTTGCCGTGGAGAAATTTGTGGATAAAAAAAGTGAAAGAATTGTTTTAATACCGTTGAATGAGGTTTTTCAAGTGTCACAAGAAGGGACTGGAAAGAATCTTATCCTTCAAAGCACAAACAAGACCTGCAGCCATTATGAGTGCTCATTTCTAGGTGGTAAGTGTATCTGTGTCTCGCTCTCTGTGGGGGGGGGGCAGGAGTTGGGGTGGGACCCAGGAAGGGGTCAGGTAAAAGAGAGAGGTGTTTGAAAGGAGAAATGAGGCAGTTTCCATACTCCCCTGTTGCGTGTGGTTAGCCATCACATTGTACTAAAAGTATGAATAAAACTAAAAAAAAATCAAACAGCACTGTCATAGGGCAGTAGTTTTCAAACAGGCAAGTTTATCCTGCAGGGTCTTTTGGCTGTGGTCTGGAAGAAAGAGGAAACATTGTTACAACTGGGGGAGTAGGTGGGATTGCTATTGGCATATAATGGGTAGAGTCAGCTAAGCCCCACCCACAAAGAGAGCAAATAATTATCTAGCCCTAAATGTCAATATTGCTGGTATGGACAACCTGTAGGTTTATGATGTAAGGTTTGTGATATACAATTTATTATGAAATGTAACAGTCCCTGCCCCATCTAGATCCCGCTTTTTCTCCTCCATGGTGTCTATTTTTAATTATTTTATTTTTTCAAGTATTAACTGAGTAAATAGCATGCTTCACTCAGCATTCAGTTGTGTATTTTAAAAAATTAGACATGTCTCTTGAATCCCCACTAAAGGAACTATTTTGTCCTCATGTTCCATGTTTCTGATAAGAAGCCTTCATTGCTTTCCTCCTCAACAGAAAACCCGACTGATCCTTTTCATCAGTGTAGAGCGAGACTATCTAATTCAATGGCTCATCTCCATCATCAGTAAATCAGGCTCTTCCTGTCTTCCTGTTCCTCCAGTGTTGGATTGTGGGTTCATGCTTATAGTATGAACTGTTGCCTGTCTAGGATCAGTCCACTTCTAGAGCAAAGAAGTGGGTGATAGACAGAGCTACCAATTTAGTAAAAAGTAAAGTCTACTAAAGGCTTTTGAGAAAAAGCTTTAAGAGCAAAGTTTCTTGGTCACTCATAGCTACAAGAAAGTCTTAGGAAGGCAAGGGATAATTAATTAGCTTGTTAGCTTTTAAGTGTACAGGAAGCAGAAGAGAATTAGAAATGGCTATTATGGGACCAGGCATGGTGGCACATGCCCATCATACCAGAACTCAGGAGGTAGAGTCAGGAGAAGGAACAAGGGCAGCCTGAGATACAGAAGGAGATCCTCTCTCAAAAGAAGATGAGGAGGAGTAAGGGGAGGAGAGCGAGAGGAAGGAAATGATTGTTAGGTCAGTTTATTCAATATATTTGACAACTACCATCCTCTTTCCTAACATATGCAACCCCCCCCCACTCCACTTCTCCCAGTGGAGTCAAGATCAATCAGCTAAACCAAGAGCTGTTTGCTATGCTTAAGTACCTCTTTCCCCCAGGGTTAGTTACAGTTTTGTTTCTTTCTTTGGCTTTGTATATCCTATAATTAACTTACCTCAAAGACCTTTGACAGAAATCTCATAATACATTTAAATAAATCAGATTGTCTCTTGTCCCTCATTTTCGTTCTCCTCTTTTCCTGCTCCCATTCTCTCCTGAATGTACCCCGTACCCCTCCTGGGCTGCTCCTAACATGCAACTCTGTGATATTCTCTGCAAAATAGCCTAAGGTCTCTCCACACTACCACTGGGAGACTTGACTTCTCCCTTGTGAAAGATCCCGTGTCTTGGATTTGTACCTCTGTCTTCCATTACTATTTTGTTTGGTGGGACAGAGTACTGTCAGCAGGGAGGGTCTGCAGACGTTTTCTGAGAAAGGGTACATTGGGGAAACTTTTCTAAGGCTGAAAATCTACTTTTAAGCCTGAATGATAGTTTTTGTAGATTTGCACTTCTGTTTTAGAAATTATTTTTCTTTGGAATTTGAAAGATGTCCCTTGAATGATTTCTACATTCTGGAGCTGTTGTTAAAAGTACATCTCTATTCTAGTCACTAAACTTTTCAGAGACACCTGTTATGGGAATTTTTTGTTGTTTTGTTTTATGGTGCTAGGGATCAAACCTAGGGCCTTGTACATTCTAGAAAAGCAGTTCGCCACTGAGCTACATCCATTAGCCCAAGACTTGTTCTTTTCTTCTGGAAGGCTTAGGATGTTTTGTTTAGTCCCAAAGGTATGAAACCCAAAGGTTTTATGCCTTGATGTATGTGAGTAAAGGGTTAATCAAATCTCTTTCTCTTAGGGAAATGGCCTTCTGTTGATCTATCACGGTTTCCTCTATAATTTGCAGCAGTGTATCCATCAACACTGTTGAGAGTAAACAAAATGCTAGATTGGTAAAGAGCATCTGAGCTGGGAGGATTATGAATGAACTATAAATAGTTGGGGTGGAGAGAGCTGTAGTTTTAGGTTTTCCTGAGTGTGGTGCTGTGTGTCTAGGTCAGCTACAGGGAGATGAATAGGACTCTTGGACCAATTCTGTAATGTCTAGACTATTAAACTAGGGAGGCTTCTGCATCCTTAAATAATCTTATTTCCTTGTAACTGAGATGTTAGGGGGTGTGGGGAAGAATATTTGAATATTCCTAAAGGATTGTGAGGACTTGTATTGACCTGTGTCTGGTGGTGTCCTGCTTCAGACACTATGCTGTGTTCACTATCTTCATTCTTCTCTAAAACTCAGCAAACTGGTGAGGAGTTAGCCTTGGGAGTATGGTTGGATAGCTAAACCCAAATCTATTGTTGCTGGGTCAAGCAGTGATCCCTTGTGTTGGCCTCAGAGATATACTAGATGTATAGGCTTTTCTGCCTTGACTGTGTGCCTGAAGTACTGTGAGAAAACAATAGTAGGGAAGTGCTGGGGAGCCTTCTAGGTGCAGAGGAGGGCAATGTTTAAGGAAGCACTCACTCTCAGGGTCTTATTCCACCTGCACTTGAATGATCTTTCTTTCCTTCTTTTTTTTTTTTTTTTTTTTTGGTCAATCATGGGCCTGAACTTGGGGCCTGGGCTCTGTCCCTCAGCTCTTCAGCTCAAGGCTGGTGCTCTACCACTTGAGCCACAGCACCACTGCTGGCTTTTTCTGCTTATGTGGTGCTAAGGAATCGAACCCAGGGCCTCATGCATGCAAGGCAAGTGCTCTACCACTGAGCCACCTTCCCAGCCCCTTGAATGATCTTAAGAGTTAGCGCCTCCTTAAATGTTATGCCTCCTTAGTCTCGCTTTAGTCCTACATTTTAATAGCATTTAAGTGACTCCTCCTGGAGGCTGAGGGTGGAAACACACTTTGTTTTTGTATCTAGGCCAAGTCTTACCAGGTAACTCAGGCTGGCCAAGAACTTGCCATGTAGCCCAGGCTGACCTTTAAACTTGTGATCCTCTTGCCTGTGCTTCAGAGTATGAGATTACATGTGTGTACCATCATGACTGGCTGGAATGGGTAAGTTAATGTTGAAAGGACCAACCAGCTACTTATTGGACTTGATCCAAACCAAGCCCACTAGAGCCAGCCAATTAATTAATTAGCTCATGGGAACTAATTATAGGCACCCATTTTCTTTCAAGTTTCTCTTAAATAACAGCAGCTCAAAAATTGGCCAAAACTCAGTTACATATTCCCCATCTCCTTATTGGAGGGCTATGTTCCAAGACCCCACAGAATTCCTGAAGCCAAATCCTATATGTACTATATATTTCCCTATACATACATACATGTGATGCCAAAGTTTAACTTCTAAGTTAGATGAATAAGATATTAAAAACAAGCCAGGCATTGGTGGTTCACGCCTGTAATCCTAGCTACTCAGGAGGCTGAGATCTCAAGATTGCAGTTCAAAGCCAGACTGGGCAGGAAAGTCCATGAGACTCTTATCGCCAATAAACCACCAGAAAACTGGAAGTGGCTCTGTGGCTTAAGTGGTAGAGCGCTAGCCTTGAGCTGAAGCTGAGGGACAGCGCCCAGGTCCAGAGTTAAAGCCCCATGACCAAAAAATAAAATAAAATAAAAACAACTGATAATTATAACAATATGCTCTATTGGACGTTATGTGAATGCTTTCTTTCTTTGGAAGAATATTTTAGATGGTTTGATCACAGATAACTGAGACCACAGGAAGTGGAGATGGCATCACAGGAAGTCAGGGCAGCCACTAACCTCGCCAAGAGAAGAACTCATACAAGCTGTGAAATGTAGTGAGGGAGACAGAAAAAGGCTGCCCAAAGTAACAACACTCTTCATTGCTAGGTCCACTTGGAAAAACGACCCCTTCTCCTTTGTTCTCCCTCTGTGCACAATTTGGTCCTCTCTAGAAGTCTCTGCCTAGCACCTGTTACCCAGGAAACTGGTGCCTGGGGGCAGTGGGAGGTCCCCTAGACTCTGAGGACACTGCTTCCTCTGAGGTCACTTCCACATCCGCTGCGGCCGCATCTCCTCCTGCCCTCTCCCTATAGAACCTTTTGTCCCTGCGGGAAGTTGCCCCTCTGCACACCTCCATCTGGTGTGGTCTGGCTGGTTCTGTTCTTACAATGAAGTTTTGTTCACCTGAACAGCCACGTGGAGGTCTCCTTTCTCCAAACCTTACACCCATGAGAGTATGGGGGCAGGGTGAGCAAGGAGCAGGCTCCCCTCAGTTCAATTTGTGCAAGGACATCAGCTACCTGGTGAGGATCTCAGGGATGGGGGCCTCCTATTCCTGAGGTCTGGGAACTTGATTCCTTGTGTTCTTAAAGGAGTGGGACACAATTTGCAGTGACGTTTGTAGGAAAGAGAAAGTGCACCCCAGCAGCAGATAAAGATGCTGAGAATGAAGTGCAAAGCTTTACTTCCTCTCCTTTTATGGAGGGATCAAAACAGAGGGGTGGAGCTGGGTGGAGCTCACCTGTGTAATCCTGTAATGTAGCTTCTCCGGAGACTAAGATCTGAGGATCTCTGTTCCAAACCAGCTCTGATAGGATAGGAAAGTCCCTGAGACTCTTATTTCCTGTTAATCATCACAAAGCTGGAAGGGCATCTGTGGGCTCAAGTGGTAGAGTGCTGTCCTTGGACAATAAAGCTCAGAGACTGCCCAGGCCTAGAGTTCAAGCCCCAGGATTGACATCAATATAAGAAACAAAAATCAGAAGGGCAGGTCATTGGGTGGGGTTGGGTGGTGATTTGTTTCTCTGATGAACACATCAGTTGACAAGTGGAGCTTCTATAACAGATGGGAATCTGCACATGCCCAATTTTGTCAGGTTTACTGGTAATGGTAGAGAGTACATTTTGTTTATTGCCCTGCAGGGACCCTGTGCACTCTGCCTCCCTCAGGAGCACTAGTGGCGCTTTGTGGTGGAAATCAGCAAAAACTACAAGCTCAGGTTCCCTCCCCCCCTCCACCCAATGTTAACTTTCACTAGTCTATCTAAGCAGAAACCAAGTTGTAGAGATGACAGAAACTATCTCTTTGTATGCTCCATGGAGGCATTGGTTAGATAAAAGTCCTGGGTACATTGGGGCTGGGAAGGTGGCTCAGTGGTAGAGTGCTTGCCTTGCATGCCTGAGGCCCTGGGTTTGATTCCTCAGCACCACATAAGAAAAAAGAAAAAAGCCCGAAGTGGTGCTGTGGCTCAAGTGGTAGAGCGCTAGCGTTGAGCCGAAGAGCTGAGGGACGCGCCTAGGCCCAGAGTTCAGGCCCCACAACCGGACCCCCCCCCCAAAAAAAAAGTCCTGGGTACAAAGGACAGCACTGGTGCCTACTTGATGGGCTGCAGTGGGCAGTGAAACCCACAGACTGTATCTGTGCGTAGAATAAAAGAGATGCAGCCATTAGATTGATTCTGAGCCAGGGCTCAGACCCACATGGAGTTAATACGCTTTCACAAATGCATGGGGAAAGGAAATGGCCAGAGGCTACACAGCAGCTAAATGTTCAGACTAACCACAAAGGGAGACTTTGTGGTTAGTCTGTTGATGAGCACTGACCAAATCAGCCTCTGCCCTACAGTATGTTGATTGAAGCTGTGGAACTGGAATTTATTTATATGGAATTTAACTGTAGACTGGAGTCCTGTGCTGGCACCTACAGGTAACTATGGGGAATGCAGGGTCCAAACTGTCTTTCTGGGGATCAGCAATAACATGTGAACCAACCCTTAGAGAGTCCCTGTGTTCCATGCCTAGCACAACAACAGAACTGTTTAAGGTGGCTAGTCTTCGGGATTCAATCAGAATCGTGTTCCCTAGAGTAGGATGTAACTGTGCTTCTGGGTGAGAAAAGAGAGTTTCTAAAAGGGGTACTTTTGTTTGTTTGTGTGTGCGCATGTGTGCAAATGTGTGCCAGTCCCAGCGTTTAAACTCAGGGCCTGGATGCAGACCCTGGGCTTTTTTGCTCAAGGCTGTATACTCTATGAATTAAGCTGCAGCTTAATTGGTGTTAACTGGAGATAAGATTCTCACAAACTTTCCTGCCAGAGCTGGCTTTGAATTGTGATCCTTAGATCTCAGCTTCCTGAGTAGCTAGGATTAAAGGCATAAGCCACCAGAACCTGGCTCTAAGTGAAATTTGCTGCAGGCTAACCAGCTTTGAAATTATTTTTCTAGAAAACCTGAAAAAGGTAGAATATCAGCTGTATAATCAAGCTAAACTCCTTGTAAAAATGGCTCACTTGGGCTGGGAATGTGGCTCAGTGTAGAGTGCTTGTCTAGCATGCATGAAGCCCTGAGTTCAATTCCTCAGTACCACATAAACAGAAAAATCCAGAAGTGGTGCTGTGGCTCAAGTGGTAGAGTAGCTAGCCTTAAGCTGAAGAGCTCAGGAACAGCACCCAAGTACAAAGTTCAAGCCCCATGACCGGCAAGATAAATAAAATAAATGATAAAGATAAATGATAAAAATAAATGAATAAAGGCTTCACTAAAAAACCAACTGGATTAGGAGAACTGTGAATGCATTACAAATTCCTACTGGAAGACTATGGTTTTTAGAGTCCCTGTACTGTACCCTATAATGCAAATATGACAGGTTTATCAGACTTGTAAGCAGAGAGAGTAAAGCACATGATTTCCTGAATTCATTTTGAAGTGGGAGGCCAGTCTTGGGAATTGAACTCAAGGTCTGGGCACTGTCCCTGAGTTTCTTTGTTCTCAAGGCTAGGGCTCTATCACTTGAGCCACAGCACCACTTCTGCCTTTTTCCGAGTAGTTTATTGGAGGTAAGAGTCTCATGGCCTTTCCTACCTGGACTGGTTTCAAACTGCAATCCTCAGATCTCAGCCTCCTAAGTATTTAGGATTCCAGGCATGAGCTACTTACTGGGGCCTGGATTGAATTCATCATTTTAATGAAGAGGATGGATATAGACACCTCTGTTTCTATAGGGAGGAGCAGGCTGTGTAACACTCTTATATATCTTACCCAGGGGAGGAGGAAGTAAGAATGCTTTCTAGTTGAAAAGCAATCTTGTTAGAAAGGAGCTGCCTCTGGACCTAGAGGCTGTGTCTGCCACTTTGTTGAGTTTATTGAGGCTTCCTGAGCAAGCTTTCTGCTAAGCCATCAAAAGGGCAAAAGATGCTAAACCTATGGGGCTACCAAGATTTCTTTTTTTCTTTTTCATTTTCTTTTTGTGGTGCCAGTCCTGGGGCTTGAACTCAGGGCCTGGGTGCTGTCCCTGAGCTTCTTTTGCTCTACCACTTGATCCAAAGCTCCAATTCAGGCTCTTTTGGTAGTTTTAATAGAGATAAGAGTCTCACAGACCTTACTGCCTGGATTGCCTTCGAACTGTGATCTTTAAATCTCAGCCTCCTCAGTAGGTAGGATTACCATCCTGAGCCACCAGCACCTAGCTAAGATTTCTTTCTTTTAGGTCTGCTCTCAGACCCTGAGAGCTTACTAAATATATGTATCTTTATTGGTTCTGATGGACACCCATTGGCATTTCCCAGGAGAAGCAGTTTCTGTACTGTTGTCTGAAACTGTCTGGACATCAATCTGCATAGCAAAGACAGGAAGTGACATGCCAACCCCACTGGGAGTCAGTGCCTAGACAATTTAGAAGGCTCTATTGGTTCTTTATATTCATAGGAAATATTTACTTTCCCTGTTCCCCCAAACACCTTCTGAGCAACCATTTACTGAGGTTTCTTTATGCCTCCTTCATTTATAGTTGTGTATTTCAAAACTATTTACCATCCATCCTATAATTTCTTCTTTTGAGAAGCATCAGCCCGTCTTCTAGGGTCTTCAAGTTGAATCAGATGTGAACACATTATCTTTTTCTTTTTTTTTTTCTTTTTTCTTTTTTTGTTGGTTGCCTAGGCGCTGTCCCTCAGCATTTTAGCTCTAAGCGAGCACTCTACCACTTGAGCCACAGCGCCACTTCTGGTTTTTTGGTGGTTAATTGGAGATAAGAGTCTCACAGCTCTCTCTCTGTTCTTACCTCTGCTCTCTCTGTTCATTTCTAGCTCTCTGCTCTCTCTGCTCTCTCTCCCTTTTCTAGCTCTTTTCTCTCTCTCTCTCCTTTCTTTCCTCTTTCCTTTCTAAAAAAAAAAAAAAAGAATCTCACAGACTTTCCTGCATGGGCTGGCTTTGAACTTCAATCCTCAGATCTCAGCCTCTTGAGTAGCTAGGATTACAGGCCTGAGCCACCATCACCTAACACATTAACACATTATCTTTGATAAGCTCCGTTACTTCGTTAATTGACTTTAGATTTCAAGCATATCTATAAAATATCTTCTTAGTAACACCTAGATGAGTGTGAGGAGTGGTTGTAGTGTAGACAAATAACTAATCTTTAAATTGTATTAGTCATGTGTTATCACATAACAGATTACTCTGAAATTTAGCAACTTAAAACATTTATTATCTTACAGTTGCTGTGGGTCAGAAATTAAAGTCCAGCTTAGATGGGTCAGCTTAAAAGGGTCCTTTGAGAAAGTCACTTTCTCATAAAACTGTAGTCATCTTAGTTAGAAAAGATATGCTTTGTAGCTATTTCCGTGGATACAAAGAAAAGGCGGTATGTATTTTATCAAAAGTCATACACTATTTGGTGGCTGGATGAATTTTTAAAAAGTATTTTTTTCCTGAAATTTGTATTCCACTAAGTTATTAGTCTGATACTAGTCTGAGACTAGAAGTTGACAGATTCAATTAACAATAAGCACAGATTAATTAAAATTTTTTACTAGACCATATTGTATCTAAAGTTTTATCTTTTTGTTTCAGGACTAAAAAGTGAAAGTTGTCTCAAGAATCCAGGTAAAATATACTTTAAGCAATTGTCTCTGTAGCGGTAATGGGAATCTTATCAGTGTTATTGATTCGGAGCGGGGCCACCATTGTACTCTTCTACTGTCAACTACCATTGATTCAAGGGTAAATTTTGCTTTTGCTTCTGTACCCAAGTCAGGTAAATTTTGCTTTTGCTTGTGTACCCAAGTCATCCTCCTTCCTCTGGAAAGCTAACACTCAGGAGGTAAGAGTTAGTGGAGAGGAAATGAAGTTTATTCAAGGGCCTGTACCCTCAGAAAATGGGTCGGGGCTGGGGGTAAAGCTATTCTCTCAGAGCCTCATCTTAAGGGACTCAGGTATGTGAAGGGCCTTTTTATTTTATCTTTTTACTTTAATTTTTTTTATTATCTTTAAGTAGTTGTACAAAGGGTTTCCATTCAACATGTCTGTTTATAAGTACAATTCCTCTTGATCAATATCGCCCCTCCCATCATCCTCCTGTCCCAGCCCCACCTATCCCCTCAAGTTACATACATTGAATATTATAACTGTGAAAGAGCTTTTACAGGGAAAAAAGAGGGTAGTAGAGTTACCATCTCCCCCACTGACTGGGGGCCTGCTGCATAGCCTTCAGATAGCCTATCTTAGTTTTTGAAGCCAGCCTAGAGAAAAACATTACTTCCTGCAGAATAAACATTATACCACTTCTAATGAAGGAACAGAATCAGAAAATCCTTGGCCACATTGGTGTTATTTAAAGACCACCAGACTTTCTGGGTTTGAAAACTAAAGATTACAAATTAGCAGGTTCTGGAAGCAGTGTATCTCTAATTTCCAGTCCTGCAGTAGCTGACTCTAGTAGTTAGTGTCTCCATCATAATTTTTTTTTTATGTCGGTCATGGGGCCTGAACTCTGGGCCTGGGTGCTGTCCCTCAGCTCTTCAGCTCAAGGCTAGTGCTCTACCACTTGAGCCACAGCACCACTTCTGGCTTTTTCTGCTTATGTAGTGCTGAGGAATCAAATCCAGAACCTCATGCATGCAAGGCAAGCACTCTACCACTGAGCCACCTTCCTAGAGATAATAACTTTTTTTTTTTTTTTTGGTTGATCATGGGGCTTTAACTCTGGTCCTGGGCGCTGTCCCTCAGCTCTTCAGCTCAAGGCTAGCACTCTACTTCTTGAGCCACAGCACCACTTCCGTTTTTGTTTTTGTTTTTAAATAGAATTCACAATGTTAGGTAATAACTGTAAGGATCAGTTTGCAAAGATACCTAATTGAGATAGAATAAGGTGGCTATGTTACCATTACTATTCTCTAGTGGAGAATTCTGCCTATGCATACTCCCCCAGAACCCTTTCCTGTGGTTATTCATAGTTACTCACTCAAACACTGCAAAGTCCCAGATATGCAGAAAACATATCACTCTCATGATAGCCAACAGTACAGGAGGGTAATCCTACCTTTAATCAAGCTGAAATCCTAGCTACTCAGAAGGTTGAGAGGTGAGGATCATGGTTCAAAGCCAGCCCAAGTAGGAGAGTCCATGCAACTATGGCTTAAGTGGTAGAATGCTACCATTGATCACAAATGCTCAAGGACAGTACCCAGACCTTGAGTTCAAGCTTTAGGACCAGTACACATGCATACAACACACATACACACACACACACACACACACACACACACACACACACACACACAAACAACCCACACGACATAGTAGCATGTAATGAAAACAAATATTTGTTTTTCAGATGATATTCAACCCATCTATGTCTACATCCCTGGTGAGTATGCTGTTAATTAAAAATGAATCTTTTCTAGTTGTTTCGCAAATGTATAATAAAGCAGTAATGTGATAAATATGTTTGTTTGTACCTTAGGTGAGGAAAGCCAGACGCTTGAAGATGAGGGTAAGACATTTTCTTAAATTCTAGGGGTTTGCATTTGAGAAGACAATCCCTTCACTAGTAGGAACAGTTAGGCCTGTCATGGTAGTTTGCTATAAAAGACAAAATTCCTTATCAGCAGCTCTATGTCTTCTCTAACAATCTTTAAGTCATCTAAGAAAACAGATTGACTGTTCCACAAACTTTTGTGACCTATCGTGCAAACCAGAGCATAACAAATAATGTGGTGTTTTCCTAAATTAAAGTGGTTCTGTGTATTTATGTCTGCCTCCAGCAATCTGAATAACAGATACTATTAGCACTATTATTTAGTACCTTCCAAAGTATATTTCAAATTATAATTCACCTCAAAGTTTCTATTTTTTAGTATAATTCAAATGTCCTTAAGTATGCTGAGACAGAAACATTTTCATAAATGACTGGTGTAATTATTGGGAAAACTCCTTTTTCTTTTTATCTATGGTATGGGCACGGGATGAAAGCCAGGCCTGCTCATGCTCAGCAAAAGCTCTATTCTCACCCCTAGTACAAATTTTTCTCAAGGGCATGTGTCACCAACTTTAAAAATTTGTATACCACTGGGTGCTGGTGGCTCACACCTGTAATCCTAGCTACTCAGGAGGCTGAGATCTGTGGATCACAGTTCAGACCGGCCTGGGAAGAAAAGTTCATGAGACTCTTACCTCCAATTAACCACCAGAAAGCTGGGAGTGGTGCTGTGGCTCAATGGTAGAGCTGGAGAGCTGAGGGACAGCACCCAGGCCAAGAGTTTGAGCCCACCACAAGGAAATTAAGACATAAACAAATATTTATGCATAAAAAGTTTTATCACAGTGTTTGTTACACACTAGCAGCATTTTAGAAATAACTTTAGTGTTTAACAGCTGGATAGTGCTAAATTGTATTTACATTATATAATATTAAATTCAAAAAATTAAGTTTTGCAAACATTTAAAGAAAATAGGAGCTGTGGTGTAGCTCAGTGTTTAGAGTGTCATTTTATCCCTGCCATTTCTCAGGGCTTTCTGAGATTTCCACTATTTTTTTTTTTTTTTTTTTTTGGGTCCGGTCGTGGGGCCTGAACTCTGGGCCTGGGCGCTGTCCCTCAGCTCTTCAGCTCAAGGCTAGTGCTCTACTACTTGAGCCACAGCTCCACTTCCGGCTTTTTTCTTTTTGCTTATGTGGTGCTGAGGAATCGAACCCAGGGCCTCATGCATGCAAGGCAAGCGGTCTACCACTGAGCCACCTTCCCAGCCCAGATTTCCACTATTAAAAGCCAAGTATAAAGTTAGATTATAGTTATATATATTATATAGTTAGATTATAGAGGGCTGGGAAGGTGGCTCAGTGGTAGAGCGCTTGCCTTGCATGCCTGAGGCTCTGGGTTCGATTCCTCAGCACCACATAAGCAAAAAGAAAAAAGCCAGAACTGGCGCTGTGGCTCAAGTGGTAGAGCGCTAGCCTTGAGCTGAAGAGCTGAGTGACAGTGCCCAGGCCCAGAGTTCAGGCCCCATGACCAGACCTAAAAAAAAAATTAGATTATAGACTAACCTCAACACAGGAAACCTCACAGACAGGACTGACATAGTGATAGCTCTTCCCCTATTCCATGGGTGGTGGTACATGGCCATTCTCAATTGGTGGAGTGATTTGTCTGGTTAATTGATAATGAAGGAGACTCTGGCAGGCTAACTAGTTACAAAAAAAGAATTAGATTAGCAATGAGCCAGGGCTCAATGTCATAATCTGAAACTGAGTTGGAGAAAGACATGAGGATTCTTAGGACTAAGAATGCAGCTGAGCCACCAGTGTTTGTGGAATGAATTAAGCTGGGTCAGAGGGCTCGACATATTGTTTCTGTTTTCCACTTGATGCACCAAGCATTTTTGGGGGGAGAGGGGTCCAGTCTTGGGGCCTGAACTCTGTCCCTCAGCTCTTCAGCTCAAGGCTAGCGCTCTACCACTTGAGCCACAGCGCCACTTCCAGCTTTTGTGGTGCTGAGGAATCGAACCCAGGGCCTCAGGCATGCAAGGCAAGCGCTCTACCACTGAGCCTGCACCAAGCATTTTTATGTAGTAGTTCCTTTAATCCTCACTTATAAGCCTACAGGTTGTTTCTTTGGCATAAATAAGTTTATATGGATTGAGTACTGCTGGGTGCTCATGGCTCACGCCTGTAATCCTAGCTACTCAGGAGGCTGAGATCTGAGGATCATGGTTCAAAGCCAAACTGGGCAAGAAAATCTTACCTCCAAAAAACTACTAAAAAAAAAAAAAAAAAGTGAAGCTGTGGCTTAAGTAGTAGAGTGTTAGACTTGAGATGAAGAAGCAAGAAGCCCAGAGACAGTGCCCAGACCCTGGATTCAAACCCTAGGACAGAAAAAAAAAAAAAGGACTGAGTAGCCTAGAGCTAATAGTGATGACAATGGAGCTTAACCAAACACAGATGTCACCCCAGGCCTGTTGCCTTTAGACCAGATTCAAGGCTGCCTCGTGAAGACAAGGCTGGAGGTACAGGCCAGATCACAGATGGGCTTCCAGTCTAGTTAAGGAGTTGGAAGATGATGAGTCTGGATTGTGTTTTGTTGTTGCTGTCTGTCTTCTATTTTTCTGAAGTGGGAACCTGGGAAGTATAAAGAGGAGTGTAAGCAGGATAAGATAACGGATTAACACTGATTAATTGTATGTTTTCTGTCTTTAGATAAGCAAAGTCTTGAATCTACTGAAGCGCCTGGTAAGAAAGTTTTTCCTTGAGTCTCTGAGCCCCACATGAGCATGAGTGTACTTGGCATTGAAGAGAATATTGTCAAGAAACAACCTTCCCTGTTACATCCCTTATCCCATGGGGCAATCCTCCAGAAAGATTTAGCTGAGGAAGAGTGTGGAGAGTGTGCCATTCCTCTGCAGACTTGCAGGCGGGAAGTTGGCCTGGGGGGCGGGGAGGCATGGCTGGGGGCCAGGAAGCGGTGGAGCCAGCACCCTCCCTGTTCTGTGTGTAAAGATGCTCAGCAGGAACCTCAGTGCTCTGCACAGCTATCGGCGTCAGTGTCTCCAAGTCACACAACAGTATTTTCATGGCATGGGCACAGGGCAGGGCTATGGCAGAAGAGTCCTCTGAGCACCATGAGGGTTGATGGAGCCAGAAGTTTTCGATCAGAACTTCTGCAAACTGCCATGTTCAGTGGGACTTGTATGTCTTGAGCTCATTATATAAGAACTTAAAATTTGTACTTAACCAGCGCAAACTTCAAGTCATCGAACATTTCTTTATTATTTAGGAATGACAGTTGCAGAATCTTTTCCACTACCTGGTAAGCAATGGTAGGCGGCGGGGTGCCAGGGGGGAAGATTCAAAATGGACAGATAGGTGTCACTGTCAGACAAGCGAGGAGCCTCAGAACTGTGCTCACGACCATATCAGGCAGTGAAGCACCCACATCTCTTAACTTGGCCATGTGTACCACAACAGAGTTAATCTACCTTTACTATATGACCGGAAAAATGGCTGTTTTTAAAAGCTAGGGCTGGAGCTGAGGGCAGGTCACTGGAAGGCCTTGAGCTTGTGTGGCCAGAGCAACTGAGCGGTGACTCCAGGCAGCTCCTCAGATGAACCATAGAACTCAGCTTACAGGTGTGTGTGTGGCGGGGGAAGCTCCCCAAATTTATTTCTTCCTGACACAAGAGAAGTACGAAAGACAAAAAATATGAATATTCACCAGAGCTCTGGTTAGTGATGACAGTTTTTTTTTTTGGGGGGGGGTGTTGGCCTCAGAATTGTCTTTCAAATGTGGCCCGCACTTGTCATATTTATCTCATGGGAGTATCTGAAGGAATATAAAATAGCAAACTTTGAGGTGTGTGAGCCCCAATCTAGTGCATACAATCATTTCTCCTGAGTTCATGTAGTGAAAAAGTGAAAGTAATTTCATGTAGCTCTTATTAAGTATGGGAATGATCATCAGTTAAATCAGATTTTTCACAACTAGAAATCTAAATTACTTCCATGCCCATTGGGCTGAGTGTTGCTTGGCATTGCTGTCTGTGGAAATTGCATGCTGTGTGCACAATCAGCATAGTGACAACAGTTTAATGAAGCAATTCTTTTACTCTCACCCAGAGTTGTATGTGTGGATGCATTTGGCCACAGCTTCTTTATCTTTTGTGATACTGGGGTTTGAACTCAGGACCTTGCCCTGGCTAGACAGGTGTTCTATGTCCTGGCCACAGCTTGAAAGTTATGATACTGATTGACATCCCATGTTTGCCTTCATACCTTCCACTCTCTGGACCTGAGGGTGCAAGTGTGTGTGATGGGAGTCTCTAGGGTTGCTTGTGGGGGTGAACATGGGCTGTGTAGGCTGCTTCAGTAGGTCTCTTCTATGCACTTTGCTATGGCTCTTTGTTATTTCACTTTTCTGTGACTCTGCTTCTCCATATATCAAATGAAGGTATTTGTCTTTTTTATTATTGTTGTTGTTGTTGTTAAGTAGTTGTACGAAGGGGTAATAATGCCTTATGAAGTTGTGAGTACAGTGCTTCTTGGTCAGTGTCACCCCTTCCATTCTTGTCCACTTTGTCCCCCTTCCAGTTCCTACCGTCAAGTTAAGTTTCTACATAATATGCATTGAGTATAATGACATTTGCTAACCCTTCCTCCTCTAGTCGTGTGCCCATCCCCCAATTCTGTCTTTTAAGACTAGTTAAGAAACTAATCAAATAAAGTACCTTAGAGAAGGAACAGTAGTAAAATAATTAATGGTGGCTGTCATTATTAATTAACAATCTTTTTTTCCCATTTAGGAATAAAAGTGGTCCATCCAGATGAAAAACCTGGTAATAAATCCTTTGTTGGCACATGGGGTTCTAAGTCCTTTGCCCTTATCGTTCAGTTAGTGCAGGTAGAAGGGGCCTGGGGAGGATGTCTAAGCTGTACCATTTCTTATGTCCCTGGTTGCATGTTGGAGAGGAAAATACTGAGAACTCATTTCAGCATTAGCAGTGGGCTGCTAATATTAAGGCTCTCTGGGCCAAGTAAAGAAAAGTGCTGGACTAGAAATGAGCAGCTGCTGTCCAGCTGTGCTGGTCTTCTAGAATGAGGCAGGAGGCTTCCTAGGCTGAGCTGTAGCTGGGAGGGAATGTCATCATTAGAAAGTAAGACTGAGATCTACAAAACATCCTAATGTTGGGCCAGCCATGCAATGCCCCGGACACTTAGCAACCAATACACACTTAGGTTAACTCAAGCTGTGCTGTATAGTGCCCTCTTCTGGTAGGCTCTGTGCAGTGCAGGCTATTTTAACATGTCAGAATAATGTTCAAGATCCCATTTTATCCAATGAAACACTGTCCTTGCCACTTCGGAGATGAGGACGTAGCACACAGGAAGATTAAGAAATTTGTACGGGACTAGAAAAAGACAACCAGAACTCAAACATTCCAAGTGTTGTTCACTTTCTGTCACATAACTTGTCTTTCATCCAGATTTTGTTAGATACATCTTTATCCGGGGCTCCTAGAATTGGCATTTGGCTTTAAAGCCAATAGTGGGTCTGCTCCTCAGGCCATTCAGATTCTTTAATCAGGTCTCTTTTTCTAGATAAGTAGATGCATAATGCAGTTAACTCAGAATCTCTTTGTATTTTTAGGAGACAGAAGTCAAATAAACATCGACAATCCTAGTAAGAAATATTTCTTCATTTGATAAATGTTTCTGCAATATAGAAAAGGTGAAAATTGTAACTTTTCCTCAAAAAGAGAAAGTTACAAGGGTTTAAGGAATAATAATGAGTATAATGACATGCTCAAATGTTTACATGCATGTTTGTGATATAGATAACTTGCTTGATTTTGTTTCTTAAGTAACGATTTTTTAATTTTTTTCAGTATGTAGATTATACTGTTCAGCACAGTGGTTCTCAATCCTTCCCAACCAGAAAATCCTTTCAAAATAGCAAATATTTTTATGATGCCTTTATAGATTATCCTGAGATCAGGTCTATAGATAAGACATACCTGTACCATATAGTCAGTATGTTCTGACTACAATTTATGACAAAATGACATGTCAATATAAAAATATTTATACTGACTCAGTGAAGTAGATGCTTACATTTACTTATGTAAATACATTTGGATTTAAGATTGGAAGATACGCTATACAAGAAATATAAGGATATCAAAGCAAAGAAAAACAGGGAACAGCAGGTAACATGCTCAATGCTTATTAAAACTGCCAGAGGCTGGGTATTCTGACTCATGCCTGTAATCCCAGCTATCTAAGAGGGTAGGCATAAGTAGGATTGCAGTCCACACTTAAAGGGCAGAGGGTGTGGCTTGGCAATAGAGCAATTTCTGGCTAGTATGAAGCCCAGGGTTTAAGCCTCAGTTCTTCCCCCTCCCAAAAAGAAGAAAAACCGTTATCAGAGAATACTATGTATTTATTTATTTAAGTATAATTTTATTATTAAGATAGTATACAGAGGGATTACCATTTATTTTTACTTTATTTTGTTGGTCATAAGGCTTGAATTTAGGGCCTGGGCACTGTCCCTGAGCTTTTTTCACTGTAGACTAGTGCTCCACTACTTTGAGCCACAGCTCTACTTCAGTTTTCTGGTGGTTTATTTGGAGATAAGTCTCGACTTCCTGCCTAGGCTGGCTTTGAACCACAATCTTCAGATCTCAGCTAGGATTACAGATGTGAGCCACTGGCATCTGGCCCATTTTATTTGTTGTGCTACTCCTGAGACTCAAACTCAAAGCCTGGGTACTATACCTGAGCTTCTTTGCTCAAGGTTAGAACTCTTGCCACTTGAACCACAGCTTTACTTCTGGCATGTTTTGTTTTGTGGTTAACTGAAGTCACTCTTTCCTGGCTGAGCTGTTTTCATACTGAAATTCTCAGATCTCAGCCTCCTGAATAGCTGGGGTTACAGGCATGAGCCACCAGTGGCCAGCTTAGAAAATACTTTTTATATGTGATGCTGCTAAAGTGTGGCTTCATGTATTGAAAGCTGCACAGGAAGCAGTCTGGGCTTTCATTGTGCAGGACTGTCTGGAGCATTCAGGATATGTAGCCTTCTATCTCCACTCTTGTTGCAATTGAAATTTAAAAAAATTTTTTTAGGAATGGTGGCATTGTAATCCAAAATACTCAAGAGACTGGGGTAGGATTGCAAACTTGAGGCCAGACCCTTATCAAAACAAAAAGGGGGAGAAAAGGCTGAGGATGTTGGCGCAGTAGCTTAGCACTTGCCTAATAAGGCTGTCCCCAGTACTGCAAAATAAACAAAATTCCTTTGACAGTTGTCCAATTGTCTCTAATCAACTTGAGAACCACTGGTCTGTAGTAACATACTAACAGCAGCACTTGCCTAATAAGGCTGTCCCCAGTACTGCAAAATAAACAAAATTCCTTTGACAGTTGTCCAATTGTCTCTAATCAACTTGAGAACCACTGGTCTGTAGTAACATACTAACAGCAATGCATGTGTATCTACCCATCCATTTCTGTCTCTGCATGTAACTGCATGTTTATGTAACTATGTTAAGTAAGTTGCTATGAAGGTGCCTATAAAATGTACTGGCTATTTCTCTTGGTTTCACTTAGGAACTATGACTGTTTATCCTATGCAGAGAAACCTCTAGTAGTCAACTCTTAGATAATACTTAGCTAAGATGAAAGGGAAGCAGCTTCTCCACAGGTATGTGTGTAGCAAACTGTTCTGTCAGCTTATAAGACTTAACAACTGTATACAGACAGCTGTTTGAATATGCCTGTGTCTTCTTTGAAATAGAAAACATAGACTTGATGGAAAATTGAAATTGAAAATTCTTAAGATATTTTAGAGAACTTGAACTGCTGGTACCTCATGTAGAAATCTGGAGGATAAAGGTTCAAAGCCAGCCTGGATGTCTCCAGAATAACTAGCAAAGGTCAGAGCCCCAGCAGAACAAGTGTAAGGCCAAGTTTTCAAACCCTTCTATTGCTATTTAGAAAAAAAGTCTTGGCCACAGAGGTTTCAATGCCTAGGGAATCCAAGGTAAAAGCCAGAATAGCATGTCCTTATAAGATGAAAGTGTACTCTGAAATCTGTAATAAGCCAAAGTCCCTGCCTCCCCTGTTGTTTCAGGATATATGGCATAGGTAGACAGTACTTGATGATCAGTGACTGTGTGTTCTCATTACAGCAGCTGCAGGTCCAGTTCCTGTTCCAAGTCCCAAAAGCCATCCCTCTGCATCCTCGGGCAAAATGCTCCTTCCGTTTGGGACAGTCGTCATTTTACTCAGCGCTTCTGCTGTCAATGAGCTCATTTCCCCATAGTTCGGTGGGTTTTTTTTTTTCGTGTTTGTTTTGTTTTGTTTCTGGTCTTGCTCTTTATTTGAATACGCTAAGGGATCGCAGTGGAGGCCAATAGGAACGAGGTGTTTTTTACTTGTTGGCCAAAGTCACTTCATAAAATGAGAACTGTACAATTTATTTTGTCATTCTGTAAGTTAGTCTGGCATCACAAAATTAATTTTTCATTTATTTCTACATTAATCTTAAGATTGAAAAAACCCAAACTGTATACTTTTGATTGGATTCAATAAAAAATATATTTCTGTATTAAAATGTCTACTGCTGAGGTTGGAGGTGTGGCATCAGTTACTGAGTGTGAGTCCTGGTCTTGGACATAAAAGTCTACTGCTAATGCTAGAGGCCACCATGGATTGAATACCAGAATCACCATTTTGAAGATATCCTCATCTCTGTGAATGAATTTCACCTTCAGGTAATACCATTACTTTTCCATCTTTTCTCTTCTTTTATGAACTAAACCCAACAATTCTCAAAAGGTTTCACGTAGTGTCTACCTTGAATCTCATGCTTAGTAAGGTAGACAGGGAACTAAATATATCAAACAAAGAAAAAGCAAAGTTCTACAGCAAGTATGATCTTTATTTTCTAGCTACAACTGCCATTTCTTAGTGATTATTTTAGGCCTGGGCTTTGGTAACTAAGACATATTTTGCCAATGTTTCAAAAAGGTGTTAAGGCTACAGAAAATTTCAATGAGGGGTTATGTGTTCAGTGTGCTTTCATTCTGCCAGTTTCCACTCACTCAAAGTCTTGAGGGAAGACTCTTCGAGAACCACTAGCCTGCTGAGGGCTATGTACAGAATTTCTAGTAAGTAGTTATGAAACACAAATTAGTACTAAGGTTTAAAGGGGATCTTCCATCTACCCACTTTTAGAACTTGACATCTTAAGTCTGTTTAGACTGCTGTACTAACAGAATACCATAGACTAGATGACCTATGAAGAACAGAAATCAACTCGTCCCAGTTCTGGAGACTGGGATGTAGGTGCTGCAGATGTAGTTCCTGATGAGGGAAGGCCCTCTTCCTAGCTTTTAGTCCAAGGGGTGAGAGAAGTGGGGTAATGCCGTTTACTGAAGGCTCCATCCTCATAACCTGATCCCCTCACAAAGCACCATCTCTTAATACCACATTGAGTGTTGGGATTTCAATCTGAAATCTTCAGTCTAAAGCACTTGGCTGTCAGTGCTTAGAAGACAATATAGTATTGCTGGAGATTAGTATCTTAGCAGTTATATACAGGACCACAGGCTTGCCTTATGCGTGCAGTTGCCAGTGGAATAGTGGCCAGAGATGACTGGGCTGGTCTTCAGAAGGCAGATCCTAAGTCCTTTCTAGCTATGAAGAACTTAATACTAGACTTGAAAAATAAAAGACTAGTGAGCAGCATATGCATGACTAGTAGTCCACTCACTAGACTGTCTTGGTGAATAACAGTTCTCATCATTTGGACCAACAGTTCTTCCTTCTTACTGTAAAGGAAAGTGCAGAGAGATGGAAACTCCTCTCCATACACCTGGCTGTGTAGATGAGAAAAGATACACCTATCTTCTGAGGAGAAAATTCATACAGGAAAAATTCCTCACTGTTGGAATTGCAAGAAATAGGTAAGAAATGTGGTGAAAGGGGGTAGTTTATAGTAGGACAGGAACACATTTGCATGCCATAAATTGAGTAAAAGTGGCTGCAAAACTCTAGCAGCTAAGTTGAAAGATCAGTTTTAAAGTTCCTAATCTCCTACACAACTGTAAGCTAGTCTGCAACAACTAAAGAGAAATTACTTCAAGTTGCTCAGAGGATGGATTCTGAGCATCATCCTCACCAGTCCTGCAGGAAACAATACCAAGAACCATGGTACTACTTCTTGTTCGGCCTTTCACTAAAAGCCTAAGCATCACACCAAAATACAAAGTTGATAGCATTTCCAGAGGTGCCAACAATATGCAATCCAGGTCTATAGACACAGTCAGAGATACTGTTTAAAACTGCATGGCTCCGATTTTCTGCTTTCACATTCCTAGATGGTTATTTTAAGAAAAATGACATTTTAAGACTAAAAGTACTAGATTATCAATATGAATTTTAGTGCTTGTGTACAGACATAAATGGTCTTTCTCAAAATCTAAATAAAGTAAACCAGACTTATACAAAAGTAATTACAAATTAAGAATTTATTTTAAAGTTTTCATATTTTTAGAAATAAAAGGTTTAAAAAGCAAAAACCTTGCAGAAATGGTAATTTTGTTATATCCTAATTGTCTAGGTGTTCTGTAAATGAATATAAAAATATACTTCAAATCTTTATAGAACAAAAAGAAAACCACATTAATCATTAGATACTTTTGAATTTTCTTTACTCCTCCCACAGTTGAACTCACAGATTAAAAACTGATTTACATCCTGAAGAACAAATCTCCAGCAGCCAATACACAAATTAAACACTGTAATTACGTGCAAAGCTGTTGTAAAAATGTACAAAGTACATAGGCTTTGGGGAGTTATGTACTTCTCTTATTAAGTGACTGAAACTTTTAGATGGAAATCTTTGAAGAACTGTGAGGTGACTTTGTCAGTAATCTCAAAAATCCCAGACAGGAGAGGATCCTTCCTTCCTTTTCCTTCCATGTGATTATCTTAAGGAAGGCATGATGTAATAAGAGAAAGCATTTTACAGACCCAAAATCCAAGTTAATTGTCAACTAAAGACACCGCCTCTGATGTGGATGGTTTCATTCAATCCATGTTCTACCAATTTTATATCTTCTAGATCATCTTTTATGATGCTAATCAAGTGGCTAAGGCCTTCCTGTTGTTGTTTCAAATGCTAGAATTAAAGAAAATAAAATGTTAATAAAACATTAATGTACTCTTAAACTAAGCAACTTACGAGACTATTTTACTCTTTTACTAAGCAATACAGTACCTAGTAGCTACCCTGAATATAACAAGCATGCATATTTAAACACTAAAAGTATCATTGCCAATCATTTTATATGTACACACTGTATCTTTAAAGTGCTTTTACCAACTTCTGACCAAACCAAATCAAAGGACTATTAAAATAGAACTCAAAGCACTTAAATATAGATGACTAGTAAAACAGTAATTTTGAAAACAGAATTTTCAGTGATGGTAATAGTTGCTAACATTTTAAGTAGTCCTTCCCATGTGCTAAGTATTATCTTAACAGCTTTACTAGTATTAGCTTGTACTTCATTTAGAGCCCTCTGAGTACTGTTATGGTACTCAGGATAATTTCCACTCTATAGTTAAGGAAATGAAGACACAGGTTAGTAAGCTGCCCAGGGTCATAGAGTGGATAGCCAGGATTTGGTTCTCAAACAGTATATTGCTTTTCATTTTTTCCAAATTCTTACTGCATATATAAATTTTAAAATATAGCTGTGTTATGCTAGTACTGTTTAATTTTATTTCAAGAACTTAACAAAATTACATATTTTCCAAGAACATAGGTTTTAGAAACATGAAAAACAGCAACACCTATTCTAGAGCATATAATACCCGAATCACCTGCACCTGAAATCCTCACAGCAGGCAACAGTTCTAACTGCATATGTCCCACAAAGTTTACCATCAGACTACAAATGAAAACAAGTGCTATCAATGCTTCCAGCCTCTTCCTGCAAGAGAACCTCAACAGTGAATGAAGGTTCTGCTTTCAGCACATTCTCATGAATGCTGATTTTGTCTTTGTGTGTGTATGCTGGTCCTGGGGCTTGAAACTTGGGGCATGGGCACTGTCCCTGAGCTTTTTCACTCAAGGTTAGCATTCCACCACCTGAGTCATAGCTCCACTTCCAGTCTTTTGCTGGTCTCATGGACTTCCCTGCGTGGGCTGGCTTCAAACTGTGATCCTCAGATTTCAGCCTCCTGAATAGCTAGGATTACATTTGAGCCACCAGGGCTCGACTATTTTGCTTTGGGAATAACAGCTATCCTATACTGGACTTGTAGTGACACCTACCTGCTTGATTTCTCGTAATAGATCTGCATCTACATAGTATCTTTCTTCAGATTTGACTGCTCCAAAATGATTTTGCATCCTGATCTGGGACATCAGTTCATTTAGCCGGCCCTAAAAATGAATCAGAAAACAGCAGCTAACAACAGCACCCACATGTTTCTTGAATTTAGACCACAGGGGTCTAAATTCAGAGCTGTACCACCGAGCATGCCTTCCCCTCTTACACTGTTTAATTTCCTGCCTGGGTGTATGTTAACCATGATCTGACTTTTGTTTCCTGTGGTGGCTGGGATGACAGGTGCATGCCACCATGCTCAGCTTCTTCCTTAGAGAAAGGAGTCTAGTGGGCTTTTCTGCACTGGCTTCCCTGGAACCATGAGCCTCCCAATAGCAGCCTCTAACTAACTAGGGTGACAGAGGCATCCCACGTGCAGCTATTGGTTGAGAAGCTTTTGATCTTACATGTATACCTAGGCTGGCCTCAAATCACAATCCTGACTATTCAAACATCCCAGGGGGTTAGGATTACAGGCATGAGCCACACGTCCTATGTGGCTCAAGTGGTCAATTGCCAGCTTTGAATGAAAGAATAAAAAGATTGTTTATGTCATTATCCTGTTTATTATTTAAAATCCCAACACAAGCCAAAAGAATCACAACTGTGAGTTTAATTAAACCTTTCCCAACAGAACAAATGATTAATAAACACAACTATACAAAATTTGTTTAAAGACCACTAACACATTCCTGAAGATCCATGTGAAAATAAGCTCTGGCTTTATAATCTTAGAAATGTTTACCTTGAACTGAGTAGGTGCATTTAATTCACACTGGATTGTATCTAACTGAACCCGCAACTGCTCTTCGTCAGCCTGGATGGCATAACCACTCTTTCTTTGAATTTCCTGTTTGATTAGGACCTATACAAAGGAAAGTTACCAATACTAATTAGAATCATCTCTTTAGGGCTGGGAAGGTGGCTCAGTGGTAGAGTGCTTGCCTTGCACGCATGAGGCCCTGGGTTCAATTCCTCAGCACCACATACTCAGAAAAAGCCACAAGTGGCACTGTGGCTCAAGTGGTAGAGCACTAGCCTTGAGCTGAAGAGCTGAGGACATCACCCAGGCCCAGAGGTCAGGCCCCACAACCAGAAAAAAAAAAAAAAAGAATCATCTCTTTAGTCATGAAAGTCATTTTACTATAACTGCTAACAAAAATCAGTTGAAAGCTATACTAACCATATAGCAAGACTCAACAGTCCACACTTCAATTCGGGTGGTAGTAGTAGGGGATATACTTTTTTGTTTTTATAGTACTAAGGTTTGTACTCGGGGACTGAAGCCTTCTCACTTACTTGCTCAGCTCTGATGATACCACTTAAAGCCACACCGCTAGCCCAGTTTTTTTTGCTTTTATAACATATAAATGTTATATTATTCAGCTTCATTTTATCTTTACACTTAAAAAATTAACATTAGGGAGTATGTTTTTTGAAATACTTAATAAATTTATATTCTATGCCATTTGAATTTTTTACGGTGGTCTGTAGTTTGTTAAGTGAGTTAATCAAATCCCTAATTTTCCTCATAACTGACAGGATGCAGCTGCATGGGTGTCATCCCAGCTACGTGGGAGACATGAGAAGCTGTGCACTCTGAGGCTAACCATGAGCAAAAGCAAACACCTTACCTCAAAAAACAAAAGGGGCTGTGGTATGGCCCACATGGTAGAGTGCCTATCTAGAATGCCTAGGTCCCTACCTCAGTTATAATAATGCTGTATTTGTGTGTCTGTAAGGCAAATGTTCTCTCATTCTTAAAACAAACAGTGCTTGACTGAAGCTCATTGTCCTATAGTTTTCATGCACATTCATGTGAATGTACATATAGACCCCCAAATAGCCTTATATACACATATATACCACTGCAATCCTCGTATCTCAGCCTCCCGAGTAGCTAAGATTACAAGTGTGAGCCACTGGCACCTGGCTTAGCTGGCCCTTGCTCCACTTTCTTGCTCATGGCTAGGGATCTACTATTAGAGCTACACCTCTAGTCTGGTGTTTTTGCTAGTTGGAGGTAACATCTCACAGACTTGTGTGCCTGGATTGGCTTCTGAGCTGCTAACTTCAGATCTCGGCTTCCTGAATAAACTGGGTTACTGGTGTGAGCCACCAGCGTCCTGCCTAAGTGAAGACTTTTACAATCACTTCCATTTTCCTATGCATATAGCTTTTGCTAATTGATTTTGATATGTAATATTTCTACTTTCATGGTTTTATAATTTCAGTTTTTTTCATCAGCCTGGAAGCTGTTTTTCAATGATTAACTACACTCTTCTCTGAAAACCATCATCAGTGACTTTGTACATGCTCCCCTTGCACTAACATGCTTTACTTCAACTTTCCCTCATACTAAGATGGATTTCAGGTATTTTTCACTTCGGAACATTTTATTCTCTTCACTCAACCTTGAAATACAAATCCTTTAATTTCTAAGTTTCACAAAGGAAATTTGGTTTCACTTTAGACTACTGTCTTTTTTTCTATTCTGCATTTTGCCCTTATTTCACACATACCATCTTAGAAATGGTGAAAAAATATTAAAATTACCTGTAAAGTTCTATGGGACAGATCCATGAGTTTCCTCTTGTATTGTGCAATTTTGGCCATGGTTGTAGTCTGATTCTTTTGTAGTTCACTAATATCTTCAGATATGATCTGTGGGAAAAAAAGTATTTTTGCTTCTTTGGCCTCATAGACCCGACTAGCATAGAACTAACTATTCTACTGCACCAGTGCTGAGATTACAGGCATATGCCACTACACCTGGATGAAAAACATGTTTTTTTCCAGGTAAATTATGGATATCACAACTTTAACAGGTTCACCTATATGTAAAGTCTAATTTTGCAATGTTTTTCATTTTCCCAAATACAAAGTCTTGGCATTTTATATCCCTTCCCTTCTTATGAAAGCACCAAAGATTTCTTTAGACCTTCAGAATTTTCAGTGATGAGCCAATATATATAGTAGGGAATAAAACATTTCAGAAATAAGAAATTTTCAATATTAGGGAATATATCCAGTAACTGGCTGAGATGGAAAATGCTAATATAAAATAATGGTGGGTGATGGGATCCATAGTACAAGCTACTGGAGCCAGAAAGTATAATACAGTCCAACCTAAGTGTTACAGAATACCTGGGAGTAATGGAGAGGAAAAAAAAAAAAAGATATTCACATTTCTCTTCCCTTCCATTTTCTTTTTTTGGGGGCCAGTACTGGGGCTTGAAATCAGGACCTGAGTGCTGTCCCTTAGCCTTTTCACAGCTCTGCTTCTAGCTTTTTGCTGGTTAATTGGAGATAAAGAGTCTCACAAATTTTCCTGTCCAGGCTGGCTTTACACTGTGATCTTTAGATCTCAGCCTCCTGAGTAGCTAGAATGAGCCACCTGCACCCAGCCATGCCTCTGCATTTTTATTTGTTCTCTGTCCTAAAATCTTATTCTGCTGTTTGAAGCCTTAACAGACTAGCACAAAGTCTCCTGGTTCCATTAAGCAGCCCAATCAAGTTTAACCTCATACTTGTCCCTGCCTTAATCATTGTATGCCATTGGCTTACATCAACATGTGCTAGGAAAAAAAAAATTAAGATTGCAAGAAATTTTAGCATGTGGGCACATGGATGGCCAACCTGTGCCCATCAACTTTTCAAGAAATGGATGAGGAACAAAATTAGGTAACCATAACACCATCACAGTGTTTACTAATAAGCTAAAATTAGTGAAAAGAACATATGAGATTTTTTTCAAAAAAAACTTAAAAATGATTTTTTATTCCTCTAAAACTTTTTTTTTAATGGTGCCAATCCTGGGGCTTGAACTCAGGGCCTGAGCACTGTCCTGAGCTTTCTTGCACAGGACTAGTGCTCTACCATTTGAACCACATCTCCACTTCCTTATAAAACTATTTTGAAAGAAATAAAGTAATTATAAAGACCTCAATGATTAAAGAGATATAACCTATTCATAAATGAAATGTTTAAAAATTCAGTTTTCCACAGGATTAGTCTTTACATTTAGCAATTACAACCCAAATTATAGCTGTGAAAAGCTGATTCTCAAACCTTTGTTTTTGGTGGTACTAGGGGTTTGTTCTCAAGGCTGTGCATTTAACTAGGCAGGTAGTTACTAGACCTGCTTCTAAAATCTTTATGGGAGAATAAAGATCCACAATGAGCTTAAAATAAACTGAAAACAACAAGGATTGGAAATTTAATCCAGTAGATAATAAGATCTATCACAAAGCCATGAGAACTTGAAAAAAAAAGTGAAACTAGTATGCTAACAGACCTGCGGCCAGTGAAAATAGTGAGTTTAGACATAGAGCTCTCTCACACACATACATATATACATAAACATGCTATCAAGGTGCTGGGAAGGTGGCTCAGAGGTAGAGCGCTTGCCTTGCATGCCTGAGGCCCTGGGTTCGATTCCTCAGCACCACATAAGCAAAAAGAAAAAAGCCAGAAGTGCCGCTGTGGCTCAAGTGGTAGAGCACTAGCCTTGAGCTGAAGAGCTGAGGGACAGCGCCCAGGCCCAGAGTTCAGGCCCCACGACTGGACCCCCCCCCCCAAAAAAAAAACCCAAAAAGAAAACCCAAAAAAAACCAAAACATGCTATCAACTAAATGCTTAATTGGGACAAATCAAAAATTTTTTTACAGATGATATTCAAGAACTGGATCCATTATTTAGAGGAAATAAAGTTAGGTTTATACACATGTATAAAGGGTAGCTGTACAATGACAAAATGTCTAAGTATGAAAGTTAAACTCAGAAATGTTAAGAGGAAAACAAGATTCTTACCCCACAAGAGCTTGTGAGGTGAAGAACGATTTAAATAACCCACCCAATCCTAATTACAGGGTAAAATAGTGGATGGCCATTACTACATTCAATTTAAGGAAATCTATTCAACTATTAGGATACCAAAGACGAGTTAAGAGATGAGAAACAAGATATCTGCAATGTTAAAAACAAATGAGGATTAAAATCCAAAATGGTAAACTAGTGAAGAAAAGGTAGAGCTGGGCATTGGTAGAGACTGAAAATGGGATAACTACAGTTGAAGGCCAGCTTGGGCAGAAAGGTCTGCAACATTCTTTCTTAACTCATAGACAGTACCATGGTATGTATCTACCTGTCATCCCAACCTTCTTGGGAAGCTGAGATTGGAAGGATCACTGTATCAGGCCAGCCTGAGCTGGAAAGTCCCTAAGATTCCATCTCCAAGGAGGGAAGCTGGAAGCAGAGATGAATGTCTGTGATCCCAGTGACAACAGAAAGTCTGAGAGTATGCAGCTCACAGCTCAGGCGGAGCCTGTATGGGCAGAGATCTTCTTCTAAACGAAACCAGTAGAACCCAGGGCTGGAGGCATGAGTTAGGGGAATAATACTAACAAATGTGGGGATCTGAATTCAAGTCCCAGAACCACCAAAGGGGGGAAAAAAATCAATTTGTCACTTATATTGGGCATCACATTATGTATACTTTTTGGCTTGTGAAGATTAATTTTTACCTTGCTTTGGGGACAACATTTGCTTTTTGGAAGTCATACTGTATTTTTACCAAATTAAGGGCACATAACATTTTAAGCAAAGCTGATAACATGGAACTGAAAGCTTCTCTGAACCAACTGATTTGTGTTATGAATGTGTAGGAATTAAAAATTACAGTTAGGCAGAATATTTGAATCCAAAATAAGCAAATAGTCAAAGCCCCAAGACTGGCATAAATAAATATGTAGCCAGGTGTGTTGGCATATGCATATAACAAATACGTCTTAGCATTTGGGAGGCTCAAGTGGAAGGATTTTAAATTTTAGGCCAGCTAGGCTACATAGACCCTACCTCAAAATCAAGAGAAAACACAAGTATGAACATTTGTTGGGTTTAACTAAAGTGATGCTTAGAGGGGAACAGTATTAAATATTTATATTAGAAAAGAAGGATCACATATCAATCATCCATACTTCTACATTAAGAAGTTAGAAAAACAAATTCAAAGCAAGCAATTTAAAGGAAATAACAAGACCAGAAATTAGTAGAATTAAAAAACTGGAGAAAAAAAAAAAAAAAACAATAAAAACCAAACCTTACTCTTTGAAACGATCAATGAAATAGACAAATGTCTAGCAAGACTCACAAAAGAGAAGCCGGGCGCTGGTGGCTCACGCCTGTAATCCTAGCTACTCAGGAGGCTGAGATCTGAGGATCTCGGTTCAAAGCCAGCCCGGGCAGGAGAAACCGTGAAACTCCTATCTCCAATAAACCACCAGAAAACCGGAAGTGGCGCTGTAGCTCAAGTGGTAGAGCGCTCGCCTTGAGCTGAAGAGCTGAGGGACAGCGCCCAGGCCCAGAGTTCAAGCCCCACGACCGACAAAAAAAAAAAAAAAAAGAGAACAGCTTCTCTGGTGTTACTCTGAAGAACTCTAAATTGAAGAACTCTTCTTTAAACCCAGGTACCAGTGGCTCATACCTGATATCCTAACTACTCAGGAGGCTGAGATCTGAGGATCATGGTTCAAAGACAGTCTGGGTACGAGATAGTCCATGAGACAGATCTCTAATTAAAAGTTAGAAGTGGAACTATTGCTCAAGTGGTAAAGCACTAGCACTGAACAAAAATGTCTAAGGAACAGTGTCCTAGCTCAAATTCAAGCTCCAGGACCAGCACCAAAAAACAAAAACAAAAAAGTTTAGTCACATGCTAGTCACTATTAATAGTCAACTTAGCTCTTCAGCTCAAGGCTAGCTAGCGCCCTACCACTTAAGCCACAGTGCCACTTCTGGCTTTTTTCTGCTTGTATGGTACTGAGGAATCGAACCCAGGGCCTCATGCATTCGAGGCAAGCACTCTACCACTGAGCCAACTTCCCAGATCCCATACTAGAATTTTAGAATACAAAAAAGGAAAAATGTTTATGATACATCCAAATATTTGTAGGGTTGTCACAAGAACACAGGAAGCAATGCCAGAAAAAATGATGTAAACTGTAACAACGCAGACATTGAATGTATGTGAGAGAAGAGAGAGAGATAATACATAGTAAAATAAGTAAATATAATCCTTTCTATTCTCAGTGCTAGAGAATCAACAACTAATTGCTTACATCTAATCTGGTCTGATGCTGCTTAGTCATCTGATCTTGAACCTTCAGTCTTCGAAGAAGTTCTTTGAAACCCACCATGGGTACAGGAATTAACCTAAAATGCAAGTGGATCAACATTCAGTCTGAGGCCTACCAATACCAAAAAAAATACAGGATGTAAATAATGTTACATAGTAACATTCAAGTAATTTTATATCAAATTTCTAGATCCATGTCTATAAAATTAAAGTTATTTTCTATTCAGCCTCCCTTGCTTGCAAAAAGTTATATAGTTTTGTCAAAAAACTTTCATTATTTAAATGCAAATCATTAGGGGATTAACATTCAAGATTTCTCCTTCCTTAGTTTGTACCTTAGTGCTGCCTCACCATGGCAGATATGTTTTAAAATATGATGAAAGTAAACTCTCCTCAAACGTAAGAATTAAAATTAATAGTTCAGTTCAGATTTGTTACTTTCACTAGTAGTAAAGATCATACATATTTAGATGAAGATATACTTACTTTTCAGAATCAGGATTATCCACCTTGGCTTGTTCCCAAATAATAGGATCAACACCTACCACAAAGAAAAAATATTTTTTCTAAAGCAGTCTTCTATGTTTATACTATTTATATGGGAAAGGCTTTCCTAAAGTAGGTATAATAAAAAACAGCTGTCAAATATGATCACTGTAATTTTTTTTTTTTTGCCAGACCTGGGGCTTGAACTGAGAGCATGGGTACTGTCCCTGAGCTTCTTTTGCTCAAGGCTAGCACATTACCACTTGAGCCACAGCACCACTTCCAGCTTTTTCTGTGTATGTGGTACTGAAGAATGGAACCCATGGCTTCATGCATACTAGGCCAGCACTCTACCACTAAGCCACATTCCCAACCAAAAATAAAAAATTCTGTAAGATAAAGCTAAAAACAAAAGTACAGATTGAAAAGCTGTAACTTAAAGGTTAATTGGTTTGCTTCTAGAAATATACAGCTCCTATAAATAAAAAGACAAAAATCTAATAGAAAAGGGGGGAAAGAGATAAATAGGTAATTTACATTAAAATTGTAGCTAATAAACAGAGGAATTAGATTAGAACAATTCAGTGGCAAAAAAATCCATCCAAAAAATCCACTTTCCTATCAAGAATATAAATTACAGAGCTTTTTTTGAAGGGCAATTTGGCACTTATCATGCTACATTTTTGACATACATAATACTGACCCAATTTCAGTACCACAGATCTATTCTAAAAAAGTAGACACCCATGGTTTTCAAAGATATATTTACAAGGATGTTAAGTGCTGCAGTTTTATAATACTGAAAATATATGCCAGGTGCTGGTGGCTCACGCTTGTTATCCTAGCTACTCAGAAGGTTGAGAGTTGAGGATCATGTTTCAAAAACAGCCTGGACAGAAAAGTCAGTGAGACTCTAATCTCCAATTAAACATAAAATTCCCAAAAGTAGAGCTGTGATTCAAGTGGTAGAGTTCTAGTCTTGAGCACAAAAACTCAGGGAAAGTACCAGACTCACTTTCAAGCCCTAGGACCAGCAACAAAACAAAACATAGAAACAACACTAAGGCTAAGTAATTAAATAATGTAAAATTAGTAAAATACTAATACTACCTAGTGTTTAAGCAGAATACAGTTTGTCTTCATGTACTGATGAAAATTACTAAGAAATACTGGAAATAAAAAAGAAAGGGGTGGTGAATTCTTTTTTCAGAGTAACTACATAATATATATCTGCTTACATTTTAAACCACAGATTAAGGAATAGAATTCAATAAATTATTAACAGTTACTTCTAGGGAAGAAATAAAGGAAATTAGCAAGTAGACTAGGTTATTTGTAAACATTCACAACAGGAACACATTCAGGTTTTAATACTCAGATGAAAATTAGAAAAGTTAAAATATTACAAGTGAATTACCAATGGCCAGATGAATTATGGACTATTTTTACTTCATGTCCCAATTTTTTTTTTTTGGTCAGTCATGGGGCTTGAACTCTGGGCCTGGGTACTGTCCCTCAGCTCTTCAGCTCAAGGCAAGCAATCTATCACTTGAGCCACAGCACCACTTCCAGTTTCCTTAGTGGTTTATTGGAGTTTCATGGAGTTTCCTGCCCTGGCTGGTTTTGAACCTGGATCCTCAGATATTAACCTCCTGAATAGCTAGGATTACAGGCGTAAGCCACCCAATTTTTTAACAAGCATTATTAGCTATTTTTTTAATTACATGACTGAAGACAAAACTATGTCCCCTAAATAAGGAGACATAAAATAAGTTCATTCAGATTTCATTAACACTAATAACCAAAAGAAGGAAGATCATTTATTTCAAAAGGTTTCATTTTCTCAACTTTATGACTCTAGAAACATACCAGCAGGAGGATTCTGTAAAAGCTGTTTGATCTGTGCAGGAGAAAGTTCTGTTCTTGTCATAGAAAGTGTGACACCAAGTTGCTGCAACTGTGTTTTTATATTGGCTTGTTCAAAATGGGAGTAGAGTATTGTAGCTGGAACTCTTCTTGAGGTACCATTAGGAGAACGCTCAACAACATAAATGACAACTTCTGTCCTGGAGAAAAACAACCAATGTGCATGAGCACATAACTCATAAACCCTAATATCAACATAGGATATAATTTTAGAAGGGTGTTTAACTCAATTCGAAAACAGTTCTAACAAGGAATTAAAATGTTTTTCCTTAAGTCTTAGAAAACTTCACTTGTAAATGAACACAGATTCTACAGAGTGTAATGAGTTGCTTCTTTGCAAGTAAGACCCAAGAAGTAAAATCTGACTCAGTTATTGTCTCACACTAAAATAAGTAATTTAAATTCATCTAACTTTAAATAGCCTCAAACAAATACCTTGCTGCTAAAACTAAAATTATACATAGCACAAGGAAAGTAAACATGAATAAACACCAATAGTAATCAGCTAACAAAACTCCTCTAGTAACATCTTTGTGGCAGCATAATTTGTACATAGCCACAGTAAATGTCTCTTCTATGTCCTGAATGAAAATCTACAAAATCAGTTACATCTAATAAGATAAAGAAAAGCTTTTAAATAAATATTTCTATAAACACTGGATAGCAACCAGCTGAGTAATAACATTCTATTCTAAAATTTCATTTATACTTCAGCAACAAAAGCACTTTTGAAACACAGCATACAAAATAAAAGGTATTAAATGTATACTTACTGATCATCTGGCAATGTTTTAATACCCTCTACATTTACAGTAAGGGTCTGGTTTCCTCCCAAAACTTTATGTAGTGATTCTACCAACTGCTGTTGTTGATTTCGAATATCTGTTTCTTTTTTGTTGAAAACTAAAACCACTAGACCATCTTCATCTTTATTATTTGGCATACAACTATAACCTACAGCCTGTAAAATGACAAAGTAAATCACATAAGAATACATAAAGACTTTGCACATTTAATATTAATAGTTTAATATTTACTAAAATGGAAAAAAAAGCTTGTCTGATAAATGAAGGTAATAATTCTTTCCACCATTCTTATTCTGAAGACAACCTCACATTCATAAAGAAAAAATATATTAAAGAATAAAATAAAGCCAGGCACCAGTGGCTACCTGCCTGTAATCCTAGCTACTCAGGAGTCTGAGATCTGAAGTTACACTAGTAATCTCAGCATTCCAGAGACTAAGGTAGAGGGATCGTGATTTCTAGGTCAACCTAGTCTACATCATAAGTAGGTCAGCCTGAGTTATAGAGTAAGATCTTGTCTTAAAAAGAATACTAGGTTCATATTTGTACAGCATGATCAAGGCCCTCAGTTCAATTCCCAACACCTCAGGGTAAAGAAGAAAAAAAAAAAAGGGAATATACTGCCCAGTAGCAAAAATACCTAAATACTCCAACTGACTGGTGAACAGATTATCTGAAGTCAAATTTAAATTAGCCAAAGAATCAGAATGATTTTTTTTTTTTTTTGGGTCCGGTCGTGGGGCCTGAACTCTGGGCCTGGGCACTGTCCCTCAACTCTTCAGCTCAATGCTAGTGCTCTACCACTTGAGCCACAGCGCCACTTCCGGCTTTTTTCTTTTTGCTTATGTGATGCTGAGGAATCGAACCTAGGGCCTCAGGCATGCAAGGCACGCGCTCTACCACTGAGCCATCTTCCTAGCCCCTCAGAATGATTTTTAAAATTTGTGTGTAATATTACTTTATTGCCTTTGACATCCAGCTATTTGTAACAAGGTAAAACATACCTAAGAGATCTCCTGTCCATTGACTGGTATGCACTTTCTTGGCCAATGTTAGATGAATACATCCAGTTTCAAATCCTGATACAAGTGCCAAAAGCACCACTGTCCCTCTAACATTTTTTCCTTAGCTGTACAAATTACATTCTAGTCATTTGAGATACTCTGCTTACTCTAGAACCATATACATAAAAGAACTCACTTTGACTTTATACTTCCTGTATTTTTAAATAAAAGTATTAAAGAACCAAGCAACTATCTTTATGATGTAATTTTACTCTAAAACTAAGTTCTTGCTTATACTCTTAAATGAAGTTCAAAAATGGTATTAATACCTTAAATCGACAAAAGGGATTTTCTTGTGTAAATTCTACTGGAGGAATATTATTGTTGAAATATCCTTTTCCTGTTCCCCAAAAGGCTTGCAGTTGATTCCATTTTGCCAAAATAGCATCTCTCTCATCTCCCAATAATGTTGGAGCAGAAAGAGCACTTGCAGTATTTATCAGTTGGTTGGACTGGGTTGGAGCTTGTGTAGGCTGACTGAAGAGACCACCTAATGCTAAAATGAGAAAAATTACTTAATTCATATCTTGGTGTGGTTGGCAAAATATACTTCCCCACACACAAATCAGGTCCATATCCTAATCTACAGAACCTGTATGTTATCTTACATGGCAGAAAAGGAATTCTCAAATGTGATTAAGTTAAGCATGTTGCAACGGAAGATTTTCCTGGATCAACACAACAGGCACAATAAGTGGAGATGGAGCTCATCAAAATGATATTTGAAGATAGAGGTGGTTGAGCACTTGCCCAGCATGTACAAGGCCCTGGGTCCAATCCCCTGTGCATGTATGTGTACACACATGTGCACACACACACACACACATAGCATGGAGGAAAGGAATGCTAGGAGAGACTGGTCACTCACACTTGTAATCCCAGCTACTGAAGAGGCTGTAATCTGAGGATCACAGTTCAGAGCTAGCTGGGGCAGAATCCTGTTAAGACTCTTATCTCCAAATTAACCACTATACAACTGGAAATGGGGCTTTGGCTCATATGGTAGAGTTCCAGCCTTGAGCAGAAAAGGCTAAGGGACACTGCTAAGGTTATGAGTTCAAACCTTAATATTGGCACCAAAAAAAAAAAAAAAAGGTTAAGAGGATGAGTATAGGGGTGAGTACTTGTAATCCTGGCACTCAGGAAGCTGAGGTAGGAGGACCAAGAGCTCAGCCAGTCTGAGTTATAAAGCAAGACCCTGTTTACGAGTGCCTATATTTAAAAATTCAGAGATTGCAAGTAACTTACTGATCAACATCTTGTTCGGAAAAAAAAGGAAAAAGCAAATTCTAAAATTAGTAGAAAGGGGGCTGGGAAGGTGGCTCAGTGGTAGAGTGCATGCCTTGCATGCCTGAGGCCCTGGGTTCGATTCCTCAGCACCACATAAGCAAAAAGAAAAAAGCCGGAAGTGGTGCTGTGGCTCAAGTGGTATAGCGCTAGCCTTGAGCTGAAGAGCTGAGGGGCAGCGCCCAGGCCCAGAGTTCAGGCCCCACGACCAGACCCAAAAATAAATAATAAAATAAAATAAAATTAGTAGAAAGAAATAATAAAGAGGGCTGGTAAGGTGGCTCAGTGGTAGAGCACTTGCCTTGCATGCATGAGGCCCTGGATTCGATTCCTCAGTACCACATAAACAAAAAGAAAAAAAGCCGAAAGTAGTGCTGTGGCTCAAGTGGCAGAGCGCTAGCCTTGAGCTGAAGAGCTGAGGGGCAGCGCCCAGGCCCTGAGTTCAGGCCCCACAATTGGACCCCTGCCCCCAAAAAAGAAATAATAAAGATCAGGGTGAAAAAAATGAAATGGAGGGTGACTAAAAAAGTATTAATAAACAGTTGATTCTCTTGTTAAAAAGACAAAACTAACAAATCCTTGGACAAACTAACCAACAAAGAAAAGACCTAAATTAATAAAGAGATGACTATAAGGGGATATTATATCAGGTGACAATGAAATCCAGAGGCTCGGGGAATATTTTGAGAATGTATATTCCAACAAATTAGAAAATCTACAAAAAAGGGAAAAATTTCTAGACACACAGTACCTACCAAAATTGAGGTAAGAGGATATAAACAACCCAAACATATCAATTAGAAGCAAGACTGAATCAGCAATAGAAAGTCTCCCAACAAAGGAAAAGCTCAGGACAGATAGTTTCACTATTAAATTCTATTAGACCTCTGAAGAAAAATTAACACCAGTGCTCCTAAAACTATTGCATAAAGCAGAAAAGGAAAATTTCCAGATTTATTGTAAAAAAACATACTTAAGTATGCAAAAAAAAATAATACGCTACAGACCACCTTCCTACATGAAGAGATAGATACAAGATTCTCAATAAAATATTTGGAAACCAAATAAAACAACACATCAAAAAGGTGACTAAGTTTCATTCAAGGAATGCAAGGATGGTTTGACAAATACAAATCAATGTGGAAGTGAGGCTTGACGGATAGAGTACCTGTTTAGCAAGTATAAAGACTGTAAAGTGTAAAGACCATGCCAAAACAAAACAAACCACAAATCAATAAATGTAATACTGCATAGAAATAGGACAAATAGATGATCAACAAAGTACAAAAATTCAGCATCCTTCATGAAAAAAGCTCTGATAAAACTAGAAGACCAGACCTCAACATCACAGCTGTATTTTGACAAATCTCTAGCCATCATTATACTGAATGGGGAAAAGCTAAAAGCATTAACATTAAATCAGTAATGTGACAAGGGTGTCCACTATCTCCAGTCTTATTCAATATAGTGCTTAAAATGTTAGCCAGAGTAGTAAGACGAAGAAGGAAAAGAAATACAAACAGGAAAGAAGTTAAATTATAGCTATTGGCAGTAAATGATCCTAAGACCTTAAAGCCACCTACCGGAAACTCTTTAGATTTGATAAACATTCTCAGCAAAGTAACAATATAAATCAACATAGAAAAACCAGTAGCATTTCTATATGCCAATAAGGAACAGTCTGAGAAAGATATCAAGAACAAACATGCGAAATAGCCACAAAACAAAGTAAAACAAAACAGGAGGTGAAAGACTTACAATGAACACTATACACACTGAAAAAAGAAACTGACCTCTCAAGTTTATACACTGGCTGTAAAACTGAAAGCAAGACAAAGGGTGAAATTCAACAGTGGTACTTACTAAACATTATGTTGAAAATGAAACTACACAACTTGTGGTTGGGGACAGGAGGAAAAAACTGGGGGAGAATGGGGGAAGGGATGATATTGTTCAAAGAGAAATGATCTCTATACCAGACTTAGGCAACTGTTACTCCTCTGTACATCACCTTTATAATAATAAAAAAATAAAAATACACTTCCTCAAAAAAAAAAACAAAAAACAAACCAAAACTCTGAAAATCTACAGATACAATGCAATCTCCAACAAAATTCCACAGGAAAAAAATTCTAAAATTTATACTGAACCACAAATGATTTTTTTTTTTTTTGGTTCAGTCGTGGGGCCTGAACTCTGGGCCTGGGCGCTGTCCCCCAGCTCTTTAGCTCAAGGCTAGCGCTCTACCACTTGAGCCACAGTGCCACTTCCGGCTTTTTTCTTTTTGCTTATGTGGTGCTGAGGAATCGAACCCTCATGCATGCAAGGCAAGCACTCTACCACTGAGCCACCTTCCCAGCCCCTCACAAATGATCTTAAACAATGCTATCCTGAGCAAAAAGCGTAATGCTAGAGCGATTCACAACATAGGTCAAGTATCTTTGACAATACAGCTCATGTGCTCTCTCTCCCCTCTTATCTTCCTTCCTCCCCACCTTCCTCCTGTCCTTCTCCATCCTTCTTCCTTCCGTCCCTGTGCCAGCACTGGGCTTGAACTCATTCTGGACCTGGACACTGGCCCTTAGCTTTTTGTTCAAGGCTGGCACTCATCATTTGAGCCATACTTCACAGCTACAGGGAATAAGCCAGAGATCATAGTCTAAGAACAGCTCCAACAGAAAAAAAAAAAAAAAGTGCAAGACCCTATCTGAAAAACTAAAGCAAAAGTGGCATGAACTTAAGTGGTAGAGCTCTTGCCTAGGCAAATGCACAGTCCTGAATTCTTCCAAAAAGAAAACAAAAAACATGCTGCCAAGGGTATGGGGAAAAGGTGGTGGCGAGGTAAATTAGTCCAGCCACAGAAGTTTCTCAAAAAAGTGAACGTTCAAGCTCCATAACCAACAAAAAAATAAAAGTATAGACAGACAAGATGGAAGACTCATGTAACTCCAGGACTTGGAAGGTAGAGGCAGGAGGATTATATGACTTGGGAACAGCTGACCTACATAAAAAGACCCTATCTAAAATAGAAACAAAAATAATAAAATGTATTATACATACACAATGTAGTACACAAAACTGTTATTTGCAGGAAAATAAAATTGGAGATCACTAGAATACTAAGGTAAGCAAAATAACAAGCCAGACTAAAAAACAAGTATCTCTCACAAGTAGAATCTACACACACACACACACACACACACACACACACACACACACACACACACACACACACACGCACGCACACGCACGCACGCACGCACGCACGCACGCACGCACGCGTGCATGACATGAAGGTATAGGACTCTTTGGGATGTGAGAGTTGGGGACAAGATAAGGTAATTTGGGGGGGCTGGGAAGGTGGCTTAGGGTAATTTGGGGGGCTGGGAAGGTGGCTCAGGGTAATTTGGGGGGCTGGGAAGGTGGCTCAGTGGTAGAGCGCTTGCTTTGCATACATGAGGCCCTGGGTTCGATTCCTCAGTGCCACATAAGAAAAAAGAAAAAAGCCGGAGGTGGCGCTGTGGCTCAAGTGGTAGAGTGCCGGCCTTGAGCTGAAGAGCTGAGGGACAGCGCCCAGGCCCAGAGTTGAGGCCCCATGACCAGACCCCCCCCAATAAAAAAAGAGTCTCACAGATTTATGGGCTGGGAAGGTGGCTCAGTGGTAGAGCGCTTGCCTTGCATGCCTGAGGCCCTGGGTTCAATTCCTCAGCACCACATAAACAAAAAGAAAAAAAGCCGGAAGTGCCGCTGTGGCTCAAGTGGTAGAGTGCTAGCCTTGAGCTGAAGAGCTGAGGGACAGTGCCCAGGCCCAGAGTTCAGGCCCCACGACTGGACCCCCCCAAAAAAAAAGGTAATTTGGGGGTTGCAAATGATCAAAATACAACACATTATATACATGTAGAAAAATATCATAATGATGTCAGGCGCCAGTGGCTCACACCTGTAATCCTAGCTACTCCTAGGAGGCTGAGATCCGAGGATAGTGGTTCAAAGCCAGCCCAGGAAGGAAAGCCCATGAGATTCTTATCTCCAATTAACCACCAGAAAACCAGAAGTGGTGCTGTGGCTCAAGTGGTAGAGCGCTTGCCTTGAGCTGAAGAGCTCAGGGACAGCACCCAGGCCCAGAGTTCAAGCCCTAAGATGGACCAGAAAAGAAAAAGAAAAATGTCATACTGATACTCATTTGTTTTCTCCCCAAGTCGCGGGGCTTGAAACTCTGGGCCTAGGCGCTGTACCTCAGCTCTTTAGCTCAAGGCTAGCGCTCTACCCTTAAGCCACAGCACCACTTCAGGTTTCTGAGTGGATTGGAGATGAGTCTCATGGACTTTCCTGCCCGGGCTGGCTTTGACTGGGATCCTCAGAGCTCAGCCTCCTGAGCACCTAGGATTACAGGCATGAACCACAGGCAGCCGGCTCATTATTTTGTACTTTCATATACACTTAAAAGGAGGTTTGGGAGCTAACATAAGAGACCAGCACTGGCTAAAACTGGAACAGTATCAACATCAAGTGATAAAAGGAAAAAAAAAAAAATCAACAAAATAAAGGATGTGCTTTTTTTGATAGAGGTGTTTCGAAAATCAAGGTAAAGATCACCATTTTTTTAACCCTGAATGAATGGATCTAAGTAACGGCTGCTAACATCACTACAAAAACAGTCAAATGCTTCTCAATAAAAAATACACTATCTTCTGATACAGTCTTACAAAAACAAATATATATATACGTTCCCAAATCCAACTTAACTATTAAGAAATACAGAAGAAAAAGACATAGGTTAAACTATCTTACAAAAATGTAATGTTTTTGTAACTGTAACCCTCTGTATAGTATCTTTACAATAAAAAAAAAATGTAAAAAAAAATGTAATGTTTTGCAGTCTGACTGAAAAACTCTGGGAGAGATAATTATTTGAGCAATTTTAAAAATAAAAAAGATAAATAGGGACCCTACAGATTTAAGAAAGATAAAACTGAACATTATAGTTTACACACTTGAATGACAATGATAAAAGGAAAGCAGGGTACTAATGACTCATACCTCCAATTCTAGCTACTTAGAAGTCTTAGGTCTGAGGATCTTGGTTCAAAAGCCAGCCCAGTCAGAAAAGTCTGTGAGTCTCTTATCTCCAATTAAACACACACACACACACACACACACACACACACACACACACACACACACACACACACACACACACACACACACACACACACACACACACACACACACACACACACACACACACACACACACACACAGTCCGGCACAAGTGTTAGAACATCAACCTTAAGTAAAAAAAGCTAAGGGACAGTCATCAGGCCACTATAGTGGCAACAGAAAAAGGAAAGAAAAGGTGACTGGAAGTTTGTGTTTGCCTTATTATTAAAGCATGTTAATGGGAACAGTCAAGAGAAGTCAGAGGAAAAAAAGTGATTGTAGGGTTGGGAAGGTGGCTTAGTTGGTAGAGTGCTTGCCTAGTATGCATGAAGCCCTGGGTTTGGTTCCTTAGTACCACAGAAACAGAACAAGCCAGAAGTGGCACTGTGGCTCAAGTGGTAGCCTGCTGGCCTTGAGCAAAAACGAAGCTTAGGGACAGTGCCCAGGCCCTAAGTTCAAGCCCCAGGACTGGCACAAAAAAAGGGGGGGGGGCCTAGTTGGTTGTCAGTGGCTCATGCCTGTAATCCTAGCTACTTAGGAGGCTGAGATCTGAGGATCATGGTTGGAAGCCAGCCTGGGCAGAAAAGTCCCTGTAAGACTTTACCTTCAATTAACCCTCAAAAACCAGAAGTGGACCTGTGGCTCAAAGTGGTAGAGCACTAGCCATGAGCATAGGAGTTCATGGACGGCACTCAGGTCCCGAGTTCAAGTCCTGCAATCAATAAAAAAAGGCTAATCTGGGGCTGGGAAGATGGCTCACTGATGAGTGATTGCCTCACATACATGAGGCCCTAGGTTCAATTTCTCAGCACCATATAAACAGAAAAAGCCAGAAGGTGTGCTGTGGTTCAAGTGGTAAGAGTACTGGCCTTGAGCTGAAGAGCTAAGGGACAGTACCCAGGCCCAGAGTTCATGCCCCATGACCGACCCCCACCCCCCAAAAAAAGGCTAATCTGCTAAAGTATTTCAAGCTGATGTTGGCTATTGTGGTTTTACATTCAAAGACGAAAATCTCATACTCACTAGTTTGCTGCTGTTGCTGCTGTGTATTGAATCCTCCAAATCCCAGGCCAGCTCCCAAACCAGTACCTAAACCAGTACTAGTTCCTGTTGCTGTGCCAAAACCAGTACCAAATCCAAAACCTTTGTTCTGAGTGCCACTGAAGAGTCCTTCGAATGAAAAACCAGACTTGCATAAGTTAAAAAACAATTGATTTTTACTTCTACAAATGACTTAGGATAGCTTCTTACCAGTAGTGCCTGTGTTTGCTGGGGCAGAAAAGCTGAATGCAGAACCTGCACTTGTTGATGTCGTCCCAAATCCTCCAAACCCTCCTAATTAAAGAGAATTTTAAAAAGGATTATTATTTTGTATACATAATGGTCATTTCTTTCCGTTTATTCTATAAGTAATCACTAAACATAAAAAAAAATCTTGGTCTAAGTTTTCTTTTCCCTTCTTTTAACATCAATTAAAAAAATTATACTGCAGGGCTGGGAAGGTGGCTCAGTGGTAGAGCACTCGTCTTGCATGCTCAAGGCCCTGGGTTCAATTCCTCAGCACCACATAAGCAAAAAGAAAAAAGCCGGAAGTGGCGCTGTGGCTCAAGTGGTAGAGTGCTAGCCTTGAGCTGAAGAGCTGAGGGACAGCGCCCAGGCCAGAGTTCAGGCCCCATGACCGGACCCAAAAAAAAAAAAAAAAAAATTATACTGCTAATCAAGAAGTTAACGTATTGCTAGAGGTATACAACTTAAGTAGTTTAAGTAGGAATATCACAATGCAATACATGCATGAACTTATAGCTAAGAAAATGTATTAAGCGTCCTGATATAACTCCAAAGTGATATACTTTTAGAGTAGCAATTACATAATTGAATACCTACAAGATTCAGACTAATAAATGAGTAAAGCAGACTAGACATTTACTGATAGAACTGTTTCAAGTGAAATTTCGAAAATGGCAGCAAGACAGGGTGAATTTGATCAGGATTAAGCCTCCTGATATAAAGTGATATACTTTTAGAATAGTGATTACATAACTGAATACCTACAAGATTCAGACTAATAAATGAGTAAAGCAGACTAGACATTTACTGACAGACTGTTTCAAGTGAAATTTCGAAAATGGCAGCAAGACAGGGTGAATTTCATCAAAGTACTTCACATACAAGTAATAAATACAAATACAATGAAATATCCTTGTACAATTAACTTATGTTAATTTAAAAAATTTTAATGGCACCATCCCTAAAATTTTAGTATATTGTTGCAGAACAGAAGTTCAGCAGTGTTCTATGCGCCCATTTCCCCCTAAGAGAAACAGGAAATCTTGATTTTTCTATGTGAAATTTATGTTTTCGATTTTTTTTTTGACAATGCCAGGGCTCCAACCCAGGGTCTTGCACACATGCTATGCAAACAGTCTACCTTGTGTTACATCCCCAGCTCAAATTTCAAAGCCTAACTCAATTTTAAAAAAGTATCCAATACAACATTCAGCATGGTAGTCAATTTACAACTGTTGATGAACTAATATACCTATACTAACCTCTTTTTTTACTTAATCTGTATCAACTTTTCAAAAGGAATGTATCACTACACTCAGCTTTATACAATAACAATGTGTTTCTTAAATGAAGAGATGGGGAAAATCCACAAGTGGAGGCAGTAGAGGGGAATGGACAGGTCTCTACCACTGTGATAATTCAGACGAATTTCACTTCTAGTAAGTCTAGAAACAAATTCAACTATATCTCACAACAAATGAATGGAATGGCATGCCATCGGATCTAAATTTTTTTTTCAGTTAGTGCCAGTCTGTTGTTGATTATCAATGTGGTGTCAAAGACTTTCAAGGTAAATGCTTACCATTAATACCATTAATATCCCCCCCCCCCTTGGTACCAGTACTGGGACTTCAACTGAGGGCTTAGGTACTGTCCCTTTACTTTTTTGTTTAAGGCTGGCACTCTACCATTTCCCTGTCTAGGCTGACTTTGAACCTCAATCCTCAGATTGGCAAGGATTATAGAAGTGAGCCACTGGTGCCAGGATATCAACTAACTTTTTGGGGGAGGGATACCAGTATTAGGACTTTTAACTCAGGGTCTGAGTGCTGTCAAGATTCTAATTTTTAACCTTATCTATTTCTTTTAACAAGTTACATTCATCACTATTGCAATACAAAAGATACAAGGTAAAAAAAAATCACTTGATATTAATAACAATTCTTAGAAAATGAGAGTAGTCTGAATGTTACATATGCAGGCACAACCCAATAGTCTACTTTCTTACAGGTTCTATGATAGTACTGCAAAATAAGAATATTCTGATAAAAGCACCTCAAGTATTAAACATTAGACCTTCCATTTCCACGACATATTCTGAACTGACTACATGCTAAAATACGAGTATCTTATCATGTTCTGAAATACCAAAAATATTTTATTCCTAATAGTGATTCTGCACAAATAAAAAACAAAAAGTATCCTGGAATTTCTAGCAGACCTTTGGTAAAGGATATAATCATATGAAAGTAATCAAATAGTCATATTATCTGAATTCAAAACTTACAGTGATACTCCCAACATGAAATCAAGCAAATATCAACAGGTTTATTTATATTTCAATTGTGATGTGGGTGGCTTTATTTGGAAACACAAAATTCAAAAAAAGTTTTACCCAGTGCCAATTTTAAGCAAACAATGAAAGGTAAACATACAACTAACATAGGTGACCACTTCAAATATATCTTTTTTTTTTTGGTCGGTTGTGGGTCTGAACTCTGGACCTGGGCCCTGTCCCTCAGCTCTTCAGCTCAAGGCTAGCTAAGCGCTCTACCACTTGAGCCACAGTGCCATTTTTGGCTTTTTCTGCTTATGTGGTGCTGAGGAATCAAACTCAGGGCCTCAGGCATGTAAGGCAAGCACTCTACCACTGAGCCACCTTCCCAGCCCCACTTCAACTATATCTTAATGAGTAATTTCATCTTTACAATGTTCAAATTTCAACGTAGATGCTAAGGTGATATTCACATTGTGGCAACAAGGGAATAAACAAAATGCCTGACATCCCAAATAAGTCTACAGAAAGAAATGTCTACTAGGTGCATATAATTGGCATGGGCATAACTGGCATAATGTAAGAGAATATGGAGGATAAATTCATATACGAGCAGCTGATGAAAGTTTCACCTATGCAGTAATTGTAAAGTACACATAAATCTATTTTAAATTTGTATATCCATTATAGTTTGTATTCTGCAAACTTCTAATGAGCTTCATTTCTTCATTTTGTTTTGTTACTAGGATTTGAACTCAGGCCTCTCACTTGCTAGGCACTCTACTGCTGAGCTATGCATCCAGCCCAAAATACATTTTTGAACAAACATAAAGAGGTCTAGCCTACCTCTCAGAACTCAGTGTCATCTAGCAGAGTAAACTGCTGAGAATTTCTAAAAAACAAAAAAAAATCCAGTGTGAAGAACTGGAGATATTTTCTACAACAGTGTATTTATAGTAATTCTAGTGAGTTAACAACAAAAAAAAAAAGCACAATTATACAGGTGTATTTAGAAAACAAGACAGTTTACTGCTGTTCGTATAAGACTTGTTTCTCTTGGAAACACAAGGACAGTAAAATGAAATTCCAATGAAAAACGCAGAAAAAAATGAAAAATGACTGCGGGAGTCCAAGAATCTCTGGAAAATGATCCTGACTGGTTAGCTTATACTTTGGAAGATGTATCTAATAATTTGAAGGACACACTCATTCTAAATAAAAATTTCTTCCAAATCCTTATCACCTGAAAGATGTATGCTGTTTGATTAAATGCAAATTTAACAGGGCAACATTATAACCCTCAAACCTTCCCCAAACCCCATTTTTCTAACAGTCAAAACATGATTCAGATGTCTTTGATCTGACATTAAATTTCCTCCCCTACTCAGTCGTCGTTCTTTCCCCAACACTCTCGGAACCACGAATTATTCTTGGACTCCAGCTCCCAACAACTGGTCACACATAACGGCCCACAGTAGGTACCTGCGCTTGCCAGACTGTTACCAAAATTGAACGGAGTCGCCGAGGTGGTGGAAACACCGAAATTCCCAATATTAAAGTTCACTGCGGGATTAGCAGTTAATCCGAAACCCCCAAAATTAAACCCACTGGCGGTGGAGTTGGCAGTCTCAAGCCCACCAAATCCTGATAGGCATACAGGTAAAGAAACAAACAACGGGGGAAGGAGGGGGGGGGGGAGGAGAAAAGAAGAAAAGGAAAAGAAAGCAAGATAAAGATTAGAAGAATCCACAAGAGGTGTCACCTGAATGCAGCACACCAGCATTCTCCCCAAACGGGAGCGGGCAGAGGTGGGGGTGCACAGGAGGCGCTGGGAGCCCCCCACCCACCCCCGGCCCCGGCGAAGACCACGAGGGGCCCGGGCGCCGGCTCCCGTCCCTCCAGGGCGGGAACCCGAGTTGCTGCGGGACCGCCGGGGCTCCCCAGCCCTATCTCCTCCCCGGGCAAGGGGAGAGGGGAGCAGCCTCGCACCCCTGCGAGTCGGGGGCCCCGGGCCCTGGGCGGCCTCACGCGGGGCGCCGCCCCACACCTCCACGAGGGGCCTCGGGGCCTCGGGGCCCGGCCGGCCGCCGCCCGCCCTTTTCAAATGCCGGGGTTTCCGCGCGCGCGGTCCAGAGGCTGGGAGTCCCCACGCCCGAGGGGGAGGCCAAACGCATGCCCTCCTTCCCGACAGAAGGCCCGGGGGAACTCACCCGCGGGTGCCGCAGTGGCGGCAGCGGTGCCGGACGTGCCCGAGGGAGTCCCAAAATTGAAGGCCATGTCGCGGGAGCAGCAGCAGGGGCCGAGGACCGAGGCGCTGCTCCCGCGACGCGACGCTCGGCGTACGCCGGTCTTCCGTCCGGCCGGGAAACGGCAGGCCGCGTCATAGAGTTCCGCCTCCCAGGTGTAGTATAGGAGACGACAGCCAATCAGGGGCAAAGTAGGTGGAGCTCGAACGGGAACGCGCCCCCCATGGTCACTTCCGGGATGCTCGTGGCTTCGCCGGCTCGAGTGTCACCACGCGGGCCCGGGGCGGAGCGCAGGCTGCGGGGCGCCGCCTGCGACCCTGGAGGGCAGGCCGCAGCGAGGGGCCTCAAAAAGCTGTGACTGTAGGTTTAGGCGGGAGGTGGCGTGGGCCATGCACGGAAAGGAGCCTGTCTTCAAGCAGTGAGCACAGAAAGGAAGTCCTCCAGTTCTGCTCCCGGTCCTCTCCCTCCATTCCCAAGCCTTGGCATCCCGAGCCATCATCCAATGGTTCAGGCTGGAAGCCAGAACTGCTCCTACCAGATCTCCCTCCCCTCCCCACCCTCAGTCTCCACCGAGCGGCCCAGGAGTTCTGGGAGGCCCTGCAGTAATTAACGTTGTAGTGATTAGTGTTGTTAACATGTAAAGTAGCCGGGATCCCACAGTTTGTTTTGCATAACTGTGATTAGCCTTGTTACATTTTCAAAAAAATATAAGGGAAATGAAAGCAAAACGTTTTCCTACACCCTTGTCTCCTGCCCACCCGATTCACCTTCGCAGACACTTGCTTTTTAAAACATTGTCTTTCCAGTAATATTTGGAACAAATATGTATTTTAAATATATTCGAACGCCTTTTTAAACTCAATATGTAGCGCAATAAAGTTATACACACAAGCACCTAAGCTTTAAAAATTCTAAAAGAAGAGTCCTTTACTTCCATTTCCTTTGTGCTGAACAGGAAATTTACTCCCCTCGTTTTCCATTTCTCCCTACTTAACCTTATCATGCTGAAATAAATCCTTGCTAGGTGCTGGTGACTCTCAGGAGGCTGAGATCTGAAGATCTCAGTTTGACGCTAGCCTAGGCAGACAAATTTGAGAGACTTCTAATCTCTAATTAACCAGCAAGAAGTTGAAATTGGAGGTGAGGCTTGGACTGGCAAGAAAAAAATGTCTGTAGATGTCTGTGTGTGTGTGTGTGTGTGTGTGTGTGTGTGTGTGTGTGTGTGTGTGTGTGTGTGTGTGTGTTCCAGTCCTGGAGAATGAACTCAGGGCCTAGGTGCTGTCTCTGAGCTTTTGTACCTAAGGCAATCAGGCACTCTACCACTTGAGCTACAGCTCCACTTTCAACTTTTTGGTGGCTGATTGGACCATCATCTTCACATTTCAGCCTCCTAGTAGTTAGTGTTACAGGTGTGAGTCATTAGCACCTGATTGCCTTTATTATCTTTTCACAGTTCATCTACATCTCTCTTGGCTGGGAATGTAAGCTGAATGATTTTTAGTTAGAAATTCACAAGTATTTCATTATTGCCTTCTAGCTAGTGAGGAAAGTCAATGGCATGGGCAGAGGAGACTACTGAAGAAAAGGAAGTTGCTGTTTTAAGAAGAAAAAAAAAAGCATCCTTATGGCAGCCTGAGATAAGGGTGGCTAAGTGCAGCCAAGGCTGGCTTTAGTCCAATGTGGCTTTGTTTGAACAGACACATCATTTGTTTCCATATTTTTCACAGTTCACAGGAACAGAATTTTAGGCTCACAATAACAGAAGTTACTAGTATGGTCGTGCATGTGGCTTGCAAAGTCAAAATTATTTTCAATCTGGTGTTTTACATAAAAGTTGCCTCTCTCTCCCTGGAGCTCTGCAGCAGCTCCTGTGACCCGGTGTGCCACAGATCATCTGAGCATGGTCTGGACCAACTATTCTAGGCTGTCTGCAATATGAGTTCACTGGGGCTAGGGCCCCCCTTCTCCTAGGGAATGAGGTACACTCAAACTGAGGTTCTTGTGGGACCTTCTCCCGCAGTAGTGGAAACTGTGACATGCTAGGAGCAGCTGGCTTTCACAGGCGTGGCAAACCATTGACACTCAAAATCCAAACTACTCATGTCTCAACAGCTTGTGTAGATCTTCATTGACAAAATTGCTTCTTCATGTTCATCTTGTAAGAAGGGAAGAAAAGAGGATATGCTGTCCTTACTGAATCCAAACAGGCCCTAGGATAACTGGATGCTGGAGTATCTAAACCTTTCTTCTCCTGGTTGTCTGGGCTTAGCACATTTTTTCTTTGTGACAGTACTGGGAGTTGAACTCAGGGCCTCAAGCTTGTTTAGCTTTTTCATACAAGGCTGGTGCTCTTCTACTTGAGCCATACCTCCATGCCTGACTTTTTTTTTTTTTTTTTTTTTTAAATTGTATTTTATTTTATTTGACAACATACTGTACAGAGGGGCTACAATTACATGGGCAGGATAATGCATACATTTCTTACCAAGCATTGCAGCCTCCTCCTTTGTTTACACTTCACATGCCTGACTTTTTATTGATTAGTTGGAGATAACAGTCTCACTGACTTTTCTGCACAGACTAGTGTTACACACTGATCCTCAGATCTTAGCCTCCCTGAGTAGTTATGATTACAAGGCAAGAGCCACACTCACCTGGCTGGCTCTGTACATTTTTATTTTCTTCCACAAAGCCCATTCCCTCATTCATGGTATGTGACTTTTGTGGAAATCCTCAAATGGATGATGAATATTAGCTGATACAGAGGAGAATCATATTGCATGTCAGTGGAAACACCAAGGGTGACTTACAGTAACAACCTTCTAATTGATCTCTGGATTTATGTCAGCTCTTCCTTGCAGCTAGAATGGGTTTTTCTAAGCCTGTTGTCTCCCACACCTTCCTTAAACAACCCAGTTAAAAATCTTTACTAGTTTCCCATTGGTCATAAGCCAAAAATATACCCAAATCTTTAATATGGTTTATTGAGACCCTAAATGATGTGGCTTCTCCTTTTCAGCCTCATCTCCCATCATTCTTCTCTCAAACTCCAGCTAAACATCTCAGTCAGTTGTAAACATACCCTTTCCTGCTCGAGTATTTCCTATTCCATCTATCTGAAATGTTTGCTTTATCTAACTCTGTCTTAATTGTTTCCCCAGAGCATTACGACACGTTGCTGGAGTTTGACATTTACCTGAATGATTATTTGGTCACCCTTTCCCCTCACTAGATGGTAAAGTGCCAATGTCAATTTTTACTCACTCACAGCCTAGTTTAGATGTATAGTGCTTGGTATAAGGTAGATGTTCAATAAAATTAGTTGGGCACATTTTTAGGTAAAATTTAGAAAAGACAGACTTTAGTACTACATGCTGTATTTATGTGAAATGTCTGGAAAGGTAATCTATACGTACAGAAAGTAGATCCATAATTGCCAGGAGTTGGGAATGGGCGCCAGGAGGGACTATAAACTGGCATGAAGATTTTACTGAGGTGATGAAAATGTTCTAGAAATGTACAACGTAGTAAATTTACTAAAATCACAATGTAAGTTTGTGCCAATCCTGGGCTTAAATTCAGGGTCCTGAGATCCCCCCCCCCCCGCTCAAATCTAGCACTCTACCACTTGAGCCACAGCTCTACTTCTGACTTTTTTTTTTTTCAGGAGTGGGTTAGTTTATTGGAGATAATAGTCTCAAAGCTTTCTTGCCCAGGCTGGCTTCAAACCTTGATTCTCAGATCTCAGCCTTTCTGATTAACTAGGATTACAGGCATAAGCCACCCCCTCCAGCTTCCTATCAGTAAGGGAGGCTGGCTTCAAACTTAAAATCTCCTGACTTAGCTTTATGAATCATGGAATTATAAGGGTGTATCACCACTCCTGGCACTCAAAGGATTAATGTTATATAAGTTCTGCCTTAATAAAGGTTATTTAAATATTTTAAAGAAATTAAATTTTATTTTCTAATCTTTGATTTAAAATACACAGGCTTGGTATACTACAAACATCTATGTATCGCTGCGTATCTTTGGACAAGAAATCAGTACGAGGAGCTTTTCTGTGGCATGAGCTAGCAGAAATTGGACTTGGGATTCCTAAGAAGGACATATGCTCAACACCAAGTAACCCTGATACCAGAGAATGTTTGTAACACTGAACTAGGTACTTTATGATTGCTCCGTATCTACTCAGACTTCAGGAGTAAGATGCAATTTGGGGAACAGGAAAGGTTTTAATGAGCATCTGAATTAAAAACTTGTAACTTTAAGCAGGACTCTGGTAGCTCATGGCTATAATCCTACTCGGGAGGCAGAGATCTGAGGACTGAGGTTCGAAGCCAATCTGGACAGGAAAGTCTGTGAGACTCTTACCTCCAATTAACTAGCAAAAAGCCAGAAGTGGAGGTATGATTCAGATGGTAGAGTATCAGCTTTGCGTGAAAAAGCTAAGTCCTTGAATTCAAGCCCCAGTACACACACACACACACACACACACACACACACACAAATACAAAAAATTTTAAAAAAAACCAGCAAAGTGATCACTTCAGTCCAAATGTTCCTACAAATAAAAGTCCCAGAACCTACCCAATACATCTCTGATTCTCCACAGCTCTTTTGGGTGGATGTCTCTGAATCTTGGTGCTCCTGAGTCACGCTTGCCAAGGTTAGTGTGGGTGGTTGATCTGGGAGGAAGCAGGGATGGAGGTGCACTGGACAAGGAATGAGGAAATGCTAATAGAAAGCAGTTTCCACAGTGAACAGTCCTAATCCAGTAACATGTGATGTACTCTTTGATTTAGGAGGGTTGTTTGGATGTTTCCCTTGTGTTATTAACTCTCCCTCTGCTCCCTGTGAGGCTCGGGAGAAAGTCCTGATATAGAAAAGCAGAGAATGGAACCTGCTTGGAGTGTGACTCCCAGGCTGCCTGTAAACTGTCCTTCAGAGCCGATCAGAAACCAGAGGTGGTCTGAGGGGTAGAATTCAGGGTCCGATGGGTCAGGGGCATTTTCAAATAAAAATTTATAGACAACCACATTTCCAGTGACATGATTTCCCAGTGTAATTTTATATAAACTTTTTTATTAGTAAAACATTTCATTGCATGAAGTTTAGGAATAAAATAGGTTAAGAATCACATGAAATGAATCAACGATCCCAGCTGCTAAAGCATTCTGAAAGACCGGCACAAGCAATTTTCTCTATTCACCAAGGGCTAACTGTAAGGGTCACTGTTTTCTTTCTTTCTTTCTTTTTTCTTCAGAATTCATTATCTCAACAATTTAAGTTAAAAATTAGCCTCCCTTAAGTAAAAACCCAAGTAGGGGTTAGTCATGTAGTGCTGGTTCCACTTGATCTTTCTAGAACATGAGAAAATAAAGTCCAGTAGGAAAGCATGGAGATAAAAAATAGCAAGACCCATATCCTGTCCTGTGCTCAACTACCATTTTCCTGCCTGCCATTCTGTGATGGAAACAATGCTGTCAGAATTTACAAAACTCTTCAGAGTTTTCCCCAAGTAAATGGGTACATTACTTCATTCTGAGGCAGTCTGTAATTTTGACTACAGTTTATTTTCAAAAAGAAAATATCAAGTGTGACTTTACATCATCACTGTTAAGGATCATGATGTGAATAAGGACCTAATATGTTTTTTGCCTCCTTGCCAAGTGAGAATCAGTCTAAATGTATATATCACCAACTGATATTATTTATAGCATTTAAAAATCTACCCCTAGATGATTATATCCTGAACATAGGATTGAATCAGTGAGTGTGCATTGGTTTATCAATTTATTAGTGTGGATAAGTTGATGCATACAGACTAAGGCATGACAATTCTCTAATTAAATATTGATAAATTCTTTTTAAAAAACTCTAGATATTTGGCATTACTGAAGACCAAATATTTTCAGTTTAGTTTTTTGCACAGTTTGGTGAATCAGGGTATGTAACTGTTCTATCTTGATTTATAGAAAAGTTGAAAGTTTAATGACTTGTTCCTTTAAGAAGGGGAAAACATTACATATGGTATACATAGGAAAATTGGAGCATTACATTGGGAAATTAAAGCCATTTATGACCTCCAAACATAGATAAGAAGCTATGTAAGGGAAATCCCTGATTTTTTCATTTGTTTACATTAAATTCCAATTTTAAATAACAAAACAACAAAAATGAAACCCATAGTATGATTCTGTTCTTGGGAAAATTCTATAAGCACTTTGCTAGATAAACTGTACAAGCGTCTCAATTAAACATGATGAACTTAGAGGATCAAGGAAAATGCCCTTAAATATACTTGCAAACTGAACTTTGTGACCCAACAGTGGCTCGTTGTCTGCCTTTGGTTTTATTGGAAGCCAAGAAGTCTTCTGAAGAGAAGTGACTCTGCTTCTGGTCCCAAGGGACTTTCATCCTTAAGGAACCTCCTGTGCAATATTTTAAACCCTCTGCAATCTTCTCGGCACCATGATTGTCACAGAAAGCGTAGGGCACAATTCCCTCTACTTAGTGAGTGATCATGAACACGTAACACTGGAGAGAATCGACTCTGAAGAAAGAACTTACCAAAATAATATCAAAGTTAGCAAGAAAGAAATGTCACTCTAATCAAGGCAGTGATTAGTCTGTGTGTAACTCAGGCTACTGACAGAAGGATTTCCTATAGTAAGTTTACAAATAATCCCATATTATATGGTAATCAGTACAGAATCATATTGGGCCAGGGTGACTAGGGGGTTGTAAAACAGTCATCCATTACATTCTCCCCAAAGCAGGTTTTCTATAGCAAGATAATTCTGACTAAAAATAACAGCTAATAGTCTAGAGATGTCATAACTAACATTTTAGTACTTCTCTTCACAAAATATTTGCATTAATACTCACCAACAATATTTATTCATTCGCCTGGCTCATAAAAGCAATACTTAGAAATCCATAGGAGTTAATCCTTATCCACTCACTGGTGCCCCACCCCCATCCCAGACGCTTCCTCACTTGATTCCTACACATTGTACAAGCACTCAGAAGACCTAGTTAATTTTCCTGGATGAATTCTAGACAGAAGATTAGCATGAAATGCAATAGATAATGCTTTAAAAGAGGACATTGTATCATTTCAGCAGTGTACAGGATAAAGCTACATTTTACCCTGGATTCCGAACTCTGACTTCTTTTCAGGGACTGAAATGGAAGAATACAACATAAAGAGATACACATGTGTTTTGCTCACAAAGTTAGGTGAAAGAAGCATACCAAATAAGGTTAGCCCATGTAGCTTTAACAAGTGATGTGAAGGCATATCTACAATAGTAGTCACAAAATTCTATAGCTATCAGAACCCAACATCAAAGGTACTATACAAGAATTTATTAAATACTTGCTAGACACATGAAAATAATTTTGGAGACCAGGTGATTTTATGAAGCACACTAGCCAGCCTATCAGCCTGCTCTTTAGGCTCTGCTCAGGATGCTCTTGTCATTTGCTGACACTGAATCTTCGCCCTCCTCCCAACAGACTGAGGATGCTGGGATTTCCCTGGTAGGGTCCACATCAGGAGAGCCCACTTCATGCTTAGATGATGCTTAAGTTTCTTCCATTAGGTTCGTATGAGGGGTGCTCTTTCATCTGCAGTTCCCTGAGACATGGAAAGAAAATCCAGAGAAGGTTAGGTATTCATGGTAGAAATGTATCTTCAGATAGGAAAAGTTGGGGCAGGGGGAAGAGGTGAGGGAAAATGAGAAGGAGGAGAAACTGACAGGAAGGTAGTTGACCCTATTCATCTCTCCTTTGGGCCTGCTTCTTATCTTTAATTTGTTTGTTTATTTGTTATGTATGTATGTTTGCTCTGGAGCTTGAATTCAGGGCTTCCTGCTATTGCTTAGATTTTTCCTGCTCAAGGCTGGTATTCTACCACTTGAGTCACGTGTCCAGTTTTTTGTTGTTGTTGTTTTGTTTTGCTTTGTTTTTGCTACCTAACTGGAGATAAAATTCTCACAGACATTGCTGCCACAACTAGCTTCCAACTGATCCTCAGATCTCAGCCTTCTGAGTAGCTAGCATTATAGGTATGAGGCACCAGTACCTGGCAGCATGCATCTTCTTGCTCTTTAAGATGCAGGCTTAACTGCTTGGGAGTTTTCTCTGACCACTGCCACTGGATGCCACTGGACTGAAAGGTGTATTAGATCCTATGCAATCTGTCTCCCTCCTGGTTTGAAACCTAGCAGGGAGCAGTGTGTCAGAGGTGCCCATTCATGCTTGTTTAATGTATTAAGATAGTTCCTTGTAGTGCTGCCAGGTCTGGGGCACTGCCAGAAGGCCTTGATCTCATGGGAAAAGAATTCAATCAAAGACTGGCACAGGGGAGACTTAGCAAGAGCAGATTTATTAATGTGAAGCAATATGAAAGCAAAGCCAAAGTACTTTCCAGGTGGGATAGCAGGCCAGCTCAAGAAAGAGGGCTACACTGAGGGTCCTGAAACCCCAAGCTTTTATTAAGGTCTATGCACATGGGAGGCTCTATGTTCCTGGAAAACTGGACTATGTGTCATTAAGTCCTGGAAACTATGCATCATTAACTCTTCTTGTAGGATGAGTAGGGGAGGTTTTGGCCTTGGATGGTGCAGATAGGACTGTCCTCTTGCTCTATTGTGGGGGATGTGGGTCAGTGAGACTCTGCTGTGTGGCACTAGTCATTCTGTAATGTCAACAGGTCAGGAAGTAAAAAAAAACTTTTTTTGGTCAGTATCCACATTATGTTCTCAGCCATCAGGTTTTCTTGCCTAACCCCCAGGCTGGTTAAGACAGTAATGAACATTTCTAAGAAGTTTAATTTGTACTTAGGAAAATCAGAGACAGCACAGATTCAGAATGAAAGATCCAAAGATAGAAATGTCCAAAAGAATTCGCCTCATGGCTAATTCAGGCTACAGTGATTAGCAATGAATTACTGTTAGAATGTGGAAGTCAGTGTGATGTAAGCTAGTGTCATGCACGTATTGTCCACCTATATAATGTTATAATGTTACATGTTATTCTTCATGCTATATATTGTATTTTCTTCCTATTCACTCAGGTTGTAGTTTTCAAAGCTGTAAAGCTACCTCTATTATATATGCCCATGATTCCATCCTCACCAAGAGAACTCAAAATACCAGAAGGCATTACTCTGTCTCCCTACCTTCCTTGAAATACCCTTCTTTGACACTGCCACCTTGCTTACCATTTGGTCCAACAGTCATGAAAGCATGAAATCACCACAACATACCATAAGCCCTCGGGTGATAGCCTGTCAATGAGCACAGCTAAAGACCTTCTCAGTCATGCTATTCAGTAAAGGGAAAAATTCCTTCAGGCAGGACTCACCTCATCCATGGATCCCTGTCCTCTACACGCCAGCCAGGTGAAGATCAAACCAAAGAACACACCCAGTGCCATAACAATGTAGGGGATGTTGGTGACAATCATAGCAGTGTTAATCATAGACTTTAGTTGCCTCGCATTCTCTTCATCAATGAGAACACTCTGAAAGGTCAAGAAAATAGAATACTCTTCATGACTACTCATTTGGGTTATCTTTTTCTTTATTTTATGTGGTGGGGCTGATGTTTATTACTGTGCTAGGTGGGGATATGAGGTAACTGGGACGGGCTCTTGGATCCTGCACAAGGCCCTCCCTATCCTAGTCTGGCGAATCTCGACCCCCAGACTTGCCTCGAACCCCCTGCATAGCCAATGCTATCCTTATCAATGTAATCCTGTTAAAACAACCTTTGCAGAGAAGGGAAAAGGATAACTAACTGGGAGGTGGGCCTGCCATTAAAACAAAAAAAAAGGGGGGGGGGGAAATCTGCAGAGCACATGAGCAGCAAAGATGGCACTGAGAGGGGGTTGAGTGGGCAGAGCCCAATTTGCCTTACTTTTGTGGAAGCTTAGGTGCATGATAGGGTGTGACCTTGACAGTGATTGGTTCCTCTTCCTCCCCTGCCATGCTACCCGCTCTTTTTGCTTTAAAAAGGGCTGCTCTCTGTTAATAAATGAGTTTTCTTCCATGCTGGATTTGGCTCCCCACTGTGTCTGATTGTCTCCCGGGCTGAGGGAGGCTGGGGAACGGGCCAGCCAGCGCCGCACTTACCTTTCCTCAGACCCGTCCGTCTTTTGTGGGACGGACGAAGACCCAACAATTTTAGTTTGTGGGTTTTTTTTTTTTTTTTACTATCTTTCATATCATCAAACACAATTTGGTTAAATTTCTTGTCAGTAATCCAGCTATACTTGAAATCAACTTAAAAAGTAGAGTACCCAGAGTGGGAATTTATGTATTAGTATCTTTTCTCTCTCTTTTTTCTCTCTCCTTTTCCCTCTCCTTCTCCCTGTTTTTGTTACAGTACTGGATCTTGAACTCAGGGCCTCCTACTCTTGCTTGGTTTTCCACCCTCCTCCTACCTCCTGTATAAGCCTGGTGCTCTACCACTTGCACCATACTTCCCATTTTTGGCATTTTGGTGCTTAGAGATAAGTCTCATGGACTTTACTCCCTAGGCTAGCTTCAAATCATGATCCTCAGATCTCAGCCTCCCAAGTAGCTAGTATTACAGGCATGAACCACTGGTGTCCAGACCATTTACTTTTCTAACAGAGGTTAGAAAAGAGGAGGGAAGTATTCAGAAATGCTGCAGTATTGGTTTTTGTATAAGGCAATTCTTTCAAGATATAACTCAGGATTACTTCCAGAAGTAATCCCTGATCACTTTGAGGATGATGAAAGTTTCTGCCACACTTTCTAGAACCTTCACCTCTGTGGTTGCACCCAGTACCTTAACTGTCTGTTTACCTTTTGTTCCCAGTGATTGTGAGATGCTTGGAGATAAGACAGTTCAGTTATGTCCACACTGGGCATAGTACCCAGTACTCAGTAGGTTTGTGATTAATACTGGTTGATTAAATGAATGAGGGAAACACCCCCAAAATGTATGTGTACTCTATCATCTCTCTTGGTTCTATGTAGAATCATCAGGACCAGATGCCTCAATCAAGTGTTTGGGTCAGTTATGGGGCTGTCCAAAATAGCCAAGAAAATATACTAGAATATATTAGCCAAGGGCTGGGAAGGTGGCTCAGTGGTAGAGCGCTTGCCTTGCAAGCCTGAGGCCCTGGGTTCGATTCCTTAGCACCTATAAGCAAAACGAAAAAAAGCCGGAAGTGGCGCTGTGGCTCAAGTGGTAGAGCGCCAGCCTTGAGCTGAAGAGCTGAGGGACAGCGCCCAGGCCCAGAGTTCAAGCCCCACGACCGGACCCAAAAAAAAAAAAAAAAAAAAAAAAAGAATATATTAGCCAAGTATATTCCTAACCAAGGAATGTACTAGAAGAATACTGTTCATTTTGAGCGTAGAGCTACTCATCACTCCGCATCGTGGATGAGGCATCGGAAGAGCTTAACTCCATAACAATTAAGAGAAACAATTCTGGCTTTGTTTTTATTGAACTGTGCCAGGGGTTGGGAATTTCACACTTGTAAAGAGGATCCAGGTTCAAAGCTTTCCCAGGGCAGAAAAGGCTATGAACCTCTATTACCACAATGAGTAGCAATAAGCCAGGTTACAGTCATAGTTAATTGGTAGAATGTCAGTCATAAGCAAGCAATCCAAGTGAACTCCAGGCTCATGAGCCCAAGCCTTGCTATGAGCAAAAGAATAAAAAGTAAAAATAAATAAAATTACAAACAGTAAGTTGATAGACTTGGTATATAGCGATTTTAGTATTTCCTTTTCTTGCTACATGATACTAAACTTCCTAAAATAAGTATTTTTAGAGCAAAATAAGAATGTTAAAACATGCTGTTAATAATAGAAGTCTACCAATTGAGAATTTATTAAAAGAGGAAAAAGTTCATTTTCTCTCCATCAAAACTATGGGGGAAATTAAGGAGATAAAACTACAATAAATCTTATATATGATTTAGAAAAAATCAATTATAGAGGTCTTAAGATGACAGGGCTTCAAAGGAGACAAAGAAAGCTTAATTGGATGCCTAAGTGCTGGCAATTTCTCCTGTTTCTAGAGTCTGGGAGTTGAACTCAGGATGTCTACCACTTGAACCCACACCCCCAGTTCTTTTGCTTTTAGTTTATTTTTTTTTCAGATAGAGTCTTGTGGTTTTGCCTGTGCTGGCATCAAATAGAGAACTTCCTATCCCTGCTTCTTAAGTAGCTGGGATTACAAACATATACCACCAAGCCCAGTCCCCAACTAATGTTCTTGGAAAGGAAATTAATTTCTGTCATTTCTTCAACTTTGTGCCCCTAAGCACAAACAATTTCATATAGCATTGAAAAGATATTTTCTGGATATAGCCAATGGGCTTTTTTAAAAATCATCTTTCTCTCCTTTGTCATTTCTTTCAATTACACATAGTTATAATAGCAAACAGAAGTCCTCTAAGCTTGGCCAATCAAGACATTCCCAACCCCTGCCTCTCAGGACTTACCTCACTGATATACATCACTGGGAAAACCATGGTTCTAATGTCTCCAGTTTCACTATGAAGACAGAGAATGATGTTATTTTATAGATCCCTGGCATGGCAGGCTCGCTTGGAGAGACATTTATATGCAAATACCAGTACACTTAGTCCATTCAATTATCTAGAATTGACTCTAGTCTTCTGAGTTATCTTTGTAAACACATCAATTGGAAGTTACCCTACAGTGTATCAGCAAGCAAGCCCAGTGTATATGTATTTTTACATTCTGATTTTTCATTCAATACTGTAAGTATTTTCTTACTTCCACAAAATTCCCACTGAAAAGTTAGGACAGGAGGTTGGTTATACTTAGGAATTCTATATAGTTTTTTTTTTTTTTTTTTTTTTTTTGTCGGTCGTGGGGCTTGAACTCTGGGCCTGGGCGCTGTCCCTCAGCTCTTCAACTCAAGGCGAGCGCTCTACCACTTTAGCTACAGCGCCACTTATACTTAGGAATTCTAATATGAAATGCCTTGTAGCTGGTCTGTTGGAGGGAAAGCTGGATTCAAGAGACTTTATTAAACATCCAGAAAAGAACTAGGGCTGGCCCCCAGGTGGGGGAAGAGGGAATGGAGAGAGAAGGGGATGGAAACTGGGGTCAAGGTGGGTAAGAGATCATAACCAGGACATGGGCTAAAAAATAGCCCCTGTACCCTACAGTTCTTCCCAGCTATATGATTTCCAACACATTACTTAAACCCTCTGTGCCTCAGTTTCCTCATCTGTACATGTGGACAATACAACTGTGTGCTTCAAAAATGCTTAGAACAATGCCTCATCCATAACAGCACCATAGCAAGTGTCTGATGAAGTAAATTCCAAGAGCCAATTCCTTGGCCATGCTGATCTTGTACACCTGAGAGTGGAGGTGAGCAGTGGGAAGAAATGAGCTGTCTCCCCTCACATACAGCGACCCTACCAAAAAGTCAATAGGGCAAGACTCATGCCAAACAAGCCAAACTTACATAAAGTCATCAATTTTTTTGACATAAATGTTGATTTGGAGCTTCTTGGCAGCCTTGAGAATAATTCCAGTCAACTGCAGATCAGAAGGGAAGAGAAAATATCAGGATTTGTTAAGCCACAAATATAAGTTTTTCAATAGAGCATCACTTCTGTGTATTCTGTGGATCAGGGTGGCCATGAGTAGAGTTAGCAGGACAGAGTGGGACCATGGAAAATCAATCCCAGAATATAGCAAGTACTGTGTAGACAGACCAAGGCTTTATAATGCCGATGTGAATCTTTAGAAAATCTGCTCAAATGTAGATTCAATTCAGTGGGTCTGGGGAGTAGGTATTTCTGACTAGCCTCTCAGATGGCTGACACTTTGAATTGAAATCCCCAGAGGACTCCAGCCCACAGGTCCCCAAGCAGATCTGGATACACTGGCAGATAGCCAGAACTCAGAGGAAGATGGTGGTCCCTACCAGAGAAAGATGCTCAAGTCTAGGATGTCCATCCAGAGGGAGTGGCTGTAGCAACTGCCTTCCCCATGTAGCCCTCATCTTTGCATTGAAGTATGGGAAAATGCTGATCCCTGGGCCACAGCCACCACTCCTAGTTTGACTGATGAAAGGGAATTGTCTGACCAATGGCTGAGAGTAAAGGAATGCAGTCTCAGTGATGTCATTCACTGTTTCCTCGGGCACAGACCCAATGAGCATAGTCCATAAAGTGCTGAAAGAATACTTTTACTTTGATTTGCTCCACAGTATTCAAAGGGCCAAGGATAAAGTTATCTGACCTGTTGTTTAGCTTCCACAGTGACAGATTCTCACATTGTGCAATGAGAGCCTATGAGTATAGGACTAAAGTATATGTGTATCTGGTACTTTGTAATCTTATTGCATAACTAACCCTCAAAAGTACTTGTAAGAAAGAGGTTTGCAAAAGTGGCTGAAACGAATATGGACTACTGGCAACAAGTAGGCAGAGGAACATTTTTTAGTCCTAAGTGTTAGAACTGGAACTCAGGGCCTTTTCCGTGCTAAGCAAGTGCTTTCCTACTGAGCTATATACCCAGTGTATAGCTCAAAGCAGGTTTGTTCAAACGAGGTGTTGGTATGCACACCTGTAACCCTAGCTACTTAGGAGGCTGAGCTCTGAAGGTCACAGTTTGAATCCAGCCTGGGCAAGAAAGTCTATATGACCCTTATGTTAAATTTACCAGCAAAAATCTGGAAGTAGAGCTGTGGCTCAAGTGGTATGGTGTCAGCCTTGTGTGAAAAAGATAAGAGATCAGGTCCTGAGATCAAGCTCCAGGACTGGACTAACAATAAATAAACAAATAGGTTGATAGGTAGGTAGGTAGATAAACAAATAGGTTGATAGGTCGGTAGGTAGGTAGGTAGACAGACAGACAGACAGACAGTCAGTCAGACAGACAGATAGCCAGCCAGCCAGCCAGATAGATGGAATAAGTGTCTTCATATTTCTGCATGTTTCTGCAGTGTGGCCTTCTAATTATTGGCTATGAGACCACATCTCAAGGAACACTGGACTCATTTTTCTCCACTTGAATGCATCAGGGTAAAGAATAATCCCTCCCTTCCTCCCTCCCTCCCTCCCTTCCTCCCTCCCTCTCTTCCTCCCTCCCTCCTTTCCTTCCTTTCCCTTCCTTCCTTCCTTCCTTCCTTTCCCTCCCTCCCTCCCTCCCTCCATCCCTCCCTCCCTCCCCCCCTCCCTCTCTCTCCCTCTCTCCCTCTCTCTCTCTCTCTCTCTTTCTCTCTTTCTTTCTTTCTTTCTTTCTTTCTTTCTTTCTTTCTTTCTTTCTTTCTTTCTTTCTTTCTTTCTTTCTTTCTTTCTTTTTCTTTCTTTCTTTCATCAGTTGTGGGGCTTGAACTCAGGGCCTAGGAACTGTCCCTGAGCTTTAGAAATAGGAGTCTCATGAACTTTCTTCTCCCAGGCTGGCTTGAAACTGTGATGATCCTCAGATCTCAGCCTCTTGAATAGCTAGGATTATAGACTTAAGCCACCAGCACACAGCAAGATTGCATGTTTCTTAAGAATGCTCAGCTGAAGAGCACAGGGACAGCACCCAAGCCCAGAGTTCAAGCCCCACAACTGACAAAAAAAAAAAGCTCAGGCTGAAACCCTCTACTCTCTCCCCGGGAGGAAGGTGCACTCACAGGGTTAATGTCCACAAATGTCTCATGGTCTTCCTTATTTGGATTCATGCCATGTATGGCCGAAGTGAACTTCTCCTCTGCTTGGTAGAAGTGTGGAAAAGACATGATAATGGGAGCACCTGGTGTTGAGGAGACAGACAAGAAGGATGCTGAGTAAAACTTTAAGAGGAATATAAAATTCCTAACAACAAATGCAGTTCCTAAAGGATAAAAAGCCATGTTAAAAAATGGCCAAACTACCTTTCTATACATCCTAGTTCAAGATTTATATATCATTTCCTGCCATCTCTTATGCCTCCATTTTATTGCACGATACACTCAAGTCTTGGTTAAATTATTTCATCTTCAATAAACATTTACTGAATCTATAAAGCATAAGTGTTTTGCATGTATTAACGAATGCTTTCAACAGCTCTATGAAACTAGAATTATTCATCTTATGTTGCATGATCCTTAGATCTCAGCCTCCTGAGTAGCCAGGATTACAGGCATGAGTCAAATCGCTGCTGAGGGCTTAATGGGAGCCAGACACTCTTCTGAGTGATTTGAATATACTATCTCTCACTCTCATACAATCTTCTAAAAACGTACAACCACTTCTGTTTTATGGATGTGAAAACTGATGTGTGGAAGGAACCTCTTTAGCCAATATGGCCAGTATTAACAAGGACTCAATCCCCAATCTGCCTGATCCAGGACACTCAAACCATTACCTAAAAACATTTCCCTGGAGAACTGAAAACAATTGAATATAAACCTGGGGTGGATAACTTCTCAGTCTAAATCTGGGGATCCACAAAAGGAAGAGGAAAAGCATGGCAGCCAGAGGCTTGAGTGTTGAGAATCTTTCTATGGATTATGGCAACATAGTAGGAAAAAGGTATCTACATTTATGTCTTCACATGGGTGAGGGAACAGGGCCACAACTGCAGGTCTGTTCACCCAGTAAGGGAAAGGGAGAGATCAGGATCAGGGGCAGATGCCCATTCTCTAGGTAGGGGTATTGTGTTCTATTGTAAAAAGGTTACCAAATGTCTAAGCACTAGGTAGGGGACTCTTCTTTTGAGGGCTATTGGGGTTTAAACTCACACTTGCTAGGATATATTTTGTGATAGGGTCTGATTTTCTGCTTGGGCATGTGCCTCACACGAGAATTATCTTAAAAGGAGATTTTAAAAGCCAAGTCGACTAAAGAGAAAAAGTTAGCTTTATTCAAGAGAAAGGGTTAGAAAGAGGAAAAATTTCCCAGAACTGTTTTTTTTTTTTTTTTAAAGTGACAGTACAAGGGCTTGAATTTGGGGCCTCACACTCTCACTCGGCTTTTTTATGACTCAAGGCTGTCAGTCTATCACTTGAGGCCCATCCCGATCTCTGGGTTTTTACTGGGTAATAGGAGGTAAGAGTGTTTTGGATTTGTCTGCCAGGGCTGGGCTTCAAACCTCAGTTCTCAGATCTCAGCCTACTAGTGCCCAGCTCCCAGAGGAACTTTTTTTTTTTTTGTGGGGGGGTCCAATTGTGGGGCCTGAACTCTGGGCCTGGGCGCTGTCCCTCAGCTCTTCAGCTCAAGGCTGGCGCTCTACCACTTGAGCCACAGTGCCACTTTCGGCTTTTTTCTTTTTGCTTATGTGGTGCTGAGGAATCGAACCCAGGGCCTCAGGCATGCAAGGCAAGCGCTCTACCACTGAGCCACCTTCCCAGCCCAGGAACTTTGAAGAAAAATTATAGTATTAAAAAAAAAAAAAAAGCAGGATGACTATGAGAAGATCACCAAATCTAGCAAGGATCGATGCAGAGATGAACTTTTATAAAAAGCACTTCTCTTTCTCTAAACCATTTTCCACAGTTATAAAAGAGAGATCAATTGGCTATGTATTTGTGCCATTATAAGCAATTCCGTAGCATCCGACTTAAAACTCATTTTTAATAGAAGGAACCCACCTTTGCCAGGGTCCCACTGATAATTCTGCTTCATTCATGAAAAGAAGCAGAGGCTCAGACATTAAGAGATGCTAGGTGTCAGGCACTGGTGCCTCACACCTGTAATCATAGCTACTCAAGAGGATGCTATCAGAAGGATTATGATTCAAAGTCAACCTGGGCAGAAAAGTCTCTGAGACACCATCAACAATTAAACAGAAAAAAGACAGATTGGAGGCATGGCTCCAGTAGTAGAGCACCAGCCAGAAAACTGAGCATGGGGGCATGTGGCTCTGAGATCAAGCCCCAGAACTAGCAAAAGAGAAAGAAATGTGTGGTCTGAAAACCGCGTTGTGTAATTTCTCTTTTAGCAGTATTTGGAACATGAAACCTGTGAATTCTTTACATAAGTGAATCACATACAAATATATAAAGCAATTAGGACAGCAACACACAGGAAATGTTCCAAAAATGGGCTGGGAAGGTGGCTCAGGGGTAGAGCGCTTGCCTTGCATGCATGAGGCTCTGGGTTCGATTCCTCAGCACCACATTAGCAAAAAGAAAAAAGCCGGAAGTGGCGCTGTGGCTCAAGTGGTAGAGCGCGAGCCTTGAGCTGAAGAGCTGAGGGACAGTGTCCAGACCCAGAGTTCAGGCCCCACAACTGGACCCCCCAAAAAAAAAAAAATTAAAAAAAATTTAAAAAAAAGAAATGTTCCAAAAATAAGCTATTGATACAGTTAAGACTTCTAAGTAAACCACTGCCTAGAAAAGTATCAGCATGGCATGTATGAATTTTTTTTAAATCACAAAAAAATGATAATTTTAAAAACATCTAGTAGCCAGCCATGTTGACAGTTTCTGTTTGACATAGAGTCTCTCTGTTTAGCCCAGACTGGCCTTGAATACTTGATCTTCCTGCCAAAGCTTCTAGAGTGCTAGGATTATAAACATGTGTCAAAATATCATTCTTAAAAAGGTCAGAGCAGGGCACCGGTGGCTCATGCCTATAATCCTAGCTACTCAAGAGGCTGAGATCTGAGGATTGTTGTTTGAAGCCAGCCCAGGCAGGAAAGTCCATGAGACTCTTATCTCCAATTAACCACCAGAAAACTGGAAGTGGCGCTGTGGTTCAACTGGTGAAGAGCTCAGGGACAATGCCCAGGCCCAGAGTTCAAGCCCCACGACTGTCCCTGTATTTTCTGTTGTACCCTGTGTCTATATTCTAGACACCCACAACCCTGGCCTCTCTGGGAGATCTTACCATTCTTACAGATGCTGGCATTCAACACTCCTGAGCCCAGGCAATTGCCACTGGGTGGGCAGAAGCCAGCATTGTCAGAGGTATTGGATAAGACTTCAGCAGGCACGGTATAGTGAAAGGCAGGCAGTCCATGAATGCTCTTAAAGTCACTGAATGTTACATGCACCGACCTGTCAGGATGGAAGGATAAAAAGTCAGTGTGAGCTGTATTTAACATGCAACATCTGCCAGAATAGTAATTTAGCAGTGGAGCTCAGTTACAACATGGAAGCTTCTGGACTAAGTGGAAAATGACACAAAAGAGTGACTGAGAGGAACTCTGCCAGCTTCCTGTGGAATAAAGTAGGAGATAAATTGTTTTTTTTGTTTGTTTATTTTTTGGTCCGGTTGTGGGGCTTGAACTCTGGGCCTGGGTGCTGTCCCTCAGCTCTTCAGCTCAAGGCTAGCGCTCTACCACTTGAGCCACAGCGCCACTTCCAGCTTTTTTCTTTTTGCTTATATGGTGCTGAGGAATTGAACCCAGGGCCTTATGCATACAAGGCAAGCGCTCTACCACTGAGCCACCTTCCCAGTCCCAAAGTAGGCGATAAATTGTAACAAAAAAAATGATTATGGTGCCAGGCTCTGGTGTCTCATGACTGTGATTCTAGCTACTCAGAAGGTGGAAAGCTGAAGATTATGGTTCAAAGCCAGCCCAAGCTGAAAAGTCCCCATGAGACTCTTATTTACAACTAACCATGAGAAAACCAGAAGTGGCAATGTGGCTCAAAATGGTGGAGCGCTAGGCTTGAGCAAAAGATCTCAGGGACAGCACCCAGGCCCTGAATTCAAGCATGGCTGATCAAAAACAATTTTTTTTAAAAGAGTAATTCCTATGTCCTCATAAGAACCCCTCCCATAGAAGGTTTCTACTTGTATCCTTATTTTACAAAGCAGAAAATTGAAAAACAGTGATTAAATAATTTGCCCAAGGTTACACAGCTGTGAACAGTACAGCTTAGATTCAAGCCAGCGTAGCCAGGCTCTGGAATCTGTGTTGTACCCACCACGTGATACTGTCTCTCAATGTGCCAAGAGCACATAAAAATTCGTAAATATACATGAACATACATAATAAGTACATCTATAGATATCCCTCACACTTTGGGTGATCCTACAATCAAAGACAATTTTTTTTTTTTTTTTTTTTTTTTGTCGGTCATGGGGCTTGAACTCTGGGCCTGGGCGCTGTCCCTCAGCTCTTCAGCTCAAGGCGAGCGCTCTACCACTTGAGCTACAGCGCCACTTCCGGTTTTCTGGTGGTTTATTGGAGATAGGAGTCTCACAGTCTTTCCTGCCCGGGCTGGCTTTGAACCGCGATCCTCAGATCTCAGCCTCCTGAGTAGCTAGGATTACAGGCGTGAGCCACCAGCGCCCGGCTTCAAAGACAATTTTTTAATGATAATGATTATTAAAGTTCCTACCTGCATAAGTCCGAAGAGAAGACATACAGGACCTCCTCTTTGGTTATCAATGGGTGAAAAGAATCGCCATCTGTTCCATTAATCATATTGCATATGTCTGTTGTCCACCAGTCAAGTGACCTGCATTTGATAAGCACCCAAGGAAAGACAACCAAACTGGATTTTAGATCCTCTGAGATGACCAGGACTTCCCCAGATATAACTGCAGCTGGTTATCCACAGGATCTTAGTCACTCACACTCACAGGAGTGCTTAGGAATTAGAAAACAGGAGAAAAAGTAGGTCCTGACCCCAAGTCAATTTTGATCAAGGTAATGGCTCCACATCTCATTTCTTTCCTCTAAAAAAGTGTGTATGACATTCAGATTTAGAAATATTGATCTACTTAAAGCACAATCCAGTTTAGCACTGATAATGCAGGACAGAAGCAAATGGAGTCTGGATAGACATATCCAGCTCTTTAATATTTATGACAGACCATTAACTCCCCTACCCTCTGAACCGATTTCTTCCAAAAATAATGGAGAATTCTCTAGGATCATAAGAAAGATCAATACAGAAATGACATCATCCTCACTAAAAGCACAGCAGTGAAAGCATGTTTTTTGTTTTTTTTTTTTTTGTCTTTTTTTGGGGGAGGGGTCAGTCCTGGAGCTTGAACTCAGGGCTTGGGCACTGTCCCTGAGCTTTTGCTCAAGGCTAGCACTCTACCACTTGAGCCACAGTGCCAGGAATCAAACCCAGGGCTTCATGCATGCTAGACAAGCTACATTCCCAGCCCCAAAAGCATGTAAGGAGTTTAAAAAAATGGTTACATATAGTTGGGTATTTTGGTGCATGCCTATCTATAATTCCAGCACTCAGGAGGGTGAGGCAGCAGGATCTCAAGTTCAAAGGCCTTATGTTCGCTCCAGATTTATACATTGAGAGGTGATGGTAATAGAAGATGGGCTTTCAGAATAGGTCATGAGAACAGAGCCCTGAGGAATGAGATTAGTGCTCTTATAAGAGAGACTCCAGTGCACCAGTTGGTTCTTCCACCATGTAAAGCTATAGTGGAAAGAAGGATAGCTGTGGGGAACTGAGTCCTTCCAGATACCAAATCTGTCCTACCATTAAACTATACCCTCAGCCTTAAAACTCAGTTTCCAACAGTGTAGGTTCAGTTTAAGTGAACACAATTATATCAACAAGTTATTAGACTTACCTTTTTCCATTCCACTCCACGATTTTTGTAAAGTTAAGGTAATTGTCTTCTCCAGTTAGAAAAACATAGTCTCCATCATTTGTCCCATTTTTCTGAAAATAAGTGAATATGCTCATTTACAGTAATGACAGTGTTATGTCTCCTTGTCTATAGTCCACTTGTTTGGTCAAATACTAGTCTAGATGTTGTGATGGAAGTAGCTTATACCTGTAATCCTAGCTACTCAGGAGGCTGAGATCTGAGGATAGAAGTTTGAAGTCCTGATTAATCTTCAATTAATCAACAATATGCCAGACTGGTGGCATGACTCAAGTAGTAGAATGCCAGTCATAAGCAAAAAAACTGGAGTAGAGTATGCTACCCTGAATTCAAGCCTTGATACTGGCACAAAACAAAACAAGCACACACAAATAAAAAAGGCAAGTAATCCTCCACAAGACTGCAACATAGAAATTCTGTCTAAGCTGTGATCTCTGGGAAACCGAACAAGTTCTACACCCTTAATTATTATTTATAGTATTCCTGATATTGGCTTCAATTTTTTTGCATGAATTATCTCATGAAATTCTCACAACCCCATGATCCCAGGTGGTTATAACTTTGATGAATTCAATGATACAAAAGCAGAGAAGTAAGCTATACAATTAAATGGTATCTGAGAAAAACAGAGGTACCATGAATGTGCTGTCAGGTAGACTGAAGCCAGTGAGATCAAGTGATCAAGTGAACTTGAAGAAACCTTTGTACCTCCCTGAAGGAGGGGCTCCTGACATCATCCTAGAAGGGAGAAGGGAGACCTAGTAGCAACTTCTCAAAAGATCTGTGCTTTCTCTGGCTCAGTGGAAGCTGTATTCCTATGAAACTTGGAGGGAATATGTATTGAACTGCCTTACCAGAGTGCAAGATTTAGAAGTGGGAAGTTTTTTTTTTTTTTAGGACCTCCACTCTTTCTTTTTTTTTGCTGAAATATTTTTTAACTTAACAACTATAGTTACCAAACATTTTCTACCAATCCAGATAAATAGACCAATGAAAGGTCTGTGTTCCTAACTGTCTTATTTGCAGGAAGAAGAAACAAAGTAGTATTAGAATTTTCATAAGCTTTATTCTAAAAATAAAGTATTATTGAGGATTTTTTAGTATTTACTTTTTAGTTATTCTAATCTTAGTTAAGCTTGGCTCCCTGAATATCACCGGTACAACTTGTTTCACATTTTGGGTCCAGTTGTGGGGCCTAAACTCTGGGCCTGGGCGCTGTCCCTCAGCTCTTCAGCTCAAGGCTAGCGCTCTACCACTTGAGCCACAGCACCACTTCTGGCTTTTTTCTTTTTGCTCATGTGGTGCTGAGGAATCAAACCCAGGGCCTCATTCATGCAAGGCAAGCACTCTACCACTAAGCCACCTTCCCAGCCCCACCAGTACAACTTGTTGATGAGACAAAGCCAAGCTTATTTTTTTATAGAGTTAGGGGAGAAAAATTGTCTCACAGGGCGTTGTCAGTACCTGAAAGAGAGAAACAGCATAATTGCTTTGGGAATTGGAAATTTAATGTAATGTTACATGACTTTCAGAAGAGTGGCTTGGATTGGGCAAAGACCTTGATAGACAGTCCAAGATGGGTGGAAACAAATCAAAGTTTTTTTTTAAGAAAGGAATTCCAAAACCCCTAAGAAATCAATTGTGGGTGGATGCTTCCCAATGAAAAGTGATGGGTGTCCTCTGATGTTCCTGGAGAGAATGGTCACACCTGTGCCGGGCAGAGCAATCTCTGTGAAATGGTATAAGGAACAATCTGCTAAGGATGACATACATGTTCAAGGAGATAATAGGTGTCATTTTCAGCCTCAATATCTAGGGTCATTGTGGGGATAGACAATTTCCATTCTCAGATTCAAAGCTGAGAAAGGACCTCCACTCTAAAGAGTGTGTGTGTGTGTGTGTGTGTGTGGTCATTGTGGGGATAGACAATTTCCATTCTCAAATTTAAAGTTGAGAAAGGACCTCCACTCTAAAGAGTGTGTGTGTGTGTGTGTGTGTGTGTGTGTGTGTGTGTGTGTGTGTGTGTGTGTGTGTGTGTGTGTGTGTGTGTGTGTGTGTGTGTGTGTGTGTGTGTGTGTGTGTGTGTGTGTGTGTGTGTGTGTGTGTGTGTGTGGTCATTGTGGGGATAGACAATTTCCATTCTCAAATTTAAAGTTGAGAAAGGACCTCCACTCTAAAGAGGGTGTGTGTGTGTGCTTGTGTGTGTGTGTGTGTTTGTGTGTGTGTGTGTGTGTGCGCGCGCGCGCCCCAACACTGGGGCTTGCACTCAGAACTTGGGCATTGTCCCTTAGCCTTTTTGTGCTCAAAGAAGGGATGCTACCACTCGAGCCACAGCTCTACCTCTATTTCTGGCTTTTTGGTGGTTAACTGGAGGTAAGAGTCTCATGGACTCTCCTCCCCAGGCTGGCTTCAAATTATGATCCTCAGATCTCAGTGTCCTGAGTAGCTAGGTCACAGAGACAATTTTCAAAACTTGCTTATCATTTTGTTTGAGTAAAAGTTGTTAACCTAACCCTTGGGGTTAGGTTCAGAATGATTTCCTTTTGCCACAAGAAATGAAATATTAAGGGGTTTACACTAAGAATAGACAGATGGAGCCTCCAAATAACTACAATTTCTTCTTTTGTTCCACTCAAGGCTAGTATTCTACCACTTGAGCCATACCTCCACTTATGGCTTTTTGCTGGTTAATTGGAGATTAAAGTCTTATGAACTTTCCTGTTCAGGCTGGCTTTGAATTGCAATGTTTAGGCCTTAGCCTCCAGTAGTTGAGATTACAAAGATGAGGCTATTGGCACCCAGTTTAAAAAGTATACATTTAAAGAGACACAAACTCCTCACAATCCTGGAGCCCAGCTGCTAACGTATGTAACACTTTCTTCCTGAGGCTAACATTTTTGCTATTACCTACTCTCCAACTATCTATTTTACTACTATGTTTTCTACTTTCTTATTTCTCATGTACTTTACATATTTAAATCTGTAGGCATTTTCTGATTGTGATTTTCCCTTAATCCAGAATTAAGATGAAATCTGACATGGGTGTCAGTCCTTTTCCCCACTGTCAGAGGAATAAAGAAGCTTGGGGGGAAAAAAACTCAACTTACCCCAAAGAGCAGGCCAAAATAGGGGGAGATATCGGGTTTGAAGATATGGATGAGAGACAGGATCTCATCTTTGTAGCCCCAGAGCAATTCATCAACTGTGTGAGTCACAAAGAGCTTCTGTTCATAGGCTTTCAGCATGGCCTCGATGATCTCCCTGATGAAGTGGTTCTGGGACCATTCTATGACAGTCTGAGGAGCAGAGACAAGTTCACACATGATTGTCTCCTCCAAAGTATCACACACTTTTCTACCCCTCAGCACTGGGAGCTGGAAACTTTGATGAAAAATGTTGACATTGAATAGCTGAAAAATTAACCAGGGTGTGGGTGCTGTGGCCCACACCTACAATTCTAGTTACTCAGGAGAATGACATCTAAGGATTTGCGGTTTGAAGCCAGCCTGGGCTAGAGAGCCCATGAGACTCTTCTTTTCTATTCTATTCTTTTCCCTTTCTTTTCTTTTCTTTCTCTTTCCCGTCCTTTCTTTTCTTTCTTTCTTTTTTTCTTTCTTTCCTTCCTTTCTTCCTTTCTTTCCTCCCTCCCTCCTTTCCTCCCTCCCTCCTCCTTCCTTCCTTCCTTCCTGCTGGTCCTGGGGCTTGAACTCAGGCCCTGGGTGCTGTTCTTGAGCCTTTGTGCTCAAGGATAGTGCTCTACCACCTGAGCCACAGTACCACTTCTGGCTTTTTCTGAGTCATTTACTGGAGATAAGAGTCTCATGGACTTTCCTGGCAGTGCTGGCTTTGAACCGCAAACCTCAGATCTCAGCCTCCTGAGTAGCTAGGATTATAGGCGTGACCCAGTGGCATCTGACTTCCATGAGACTCTCATCTCCAATTAATTACCAAAAAATCTGCAAGTGGAGTTGTGGCTCAAGTGGTAGAGCCTTAGCCTTGAGAAAAAAAAGCTAAGGGACAGCATGCAGGCTCTTGAGTTCAAGCTACAGTACCTCTCTGTCTCTGTATCTCTCTGTCTCTCTGTCTCTCTGTCTGTCTGTCTGTCTGTCTCTCTCTCTCTCTCACACACACACACACACACACACACACACACACACACACACGACAGTGAACTCTTCTCTGGCTGCATTTAGAGGAATAAGACTATTTACTTATTTTCTTTTTGTATATTACATTTTGAATATATGAGCTAAGTATGGTCATTTGCAGACTGTCCTGTCACAAGAGAAAAGCTCTTGCAAATACAGTGGCATCATTAGCCACAAGGTGGTGTAACTGTCCCACTGAGCCAGACTGGTTGCTAGGCCTTCATAAATTGCACAAGTAGACAGTGTGGCAGGACAGGATCTGATCTGTACTCTCTAGGACCTAGTCCACTATCAGTGTTTAGCTACCAAACACAGAGAGTCATATATGCAAATTCTGTTCCACTAAACCACAACCCGGGTCTATCTAGATGTGTATGAACAAATATAATAGTTCCTAAGTTAGATAAAACCATGACAGCCTTATCTTTTCCCCTTCTAAAAGCCACAAGCATTATACTAAAATACCAACTTACCATTACAGGAATATTTATGGTTCTAATTAAGTCAACTTTAGGGTCTCCAACAGATTGATTTCTTTCAAAAACATATGCCTTATTGCTAACAGCAGATATTGTTGTTCCATTGTCTCTGAACTGAACATTTGCCTTGTTCCTGAGTTCCCTAAAAGAAAAAGATTTTATTTGAAAATTGACACCACTTTAATAAGCAAGACCTTCCCTTCTCATCAATATTGAAGTTAAAATTTTCACACTTTTTTTTTGTAGTAGAGCTTAAACTTAGGACCTTACCTTGCTAGGCTTGCTTGCCTTGGCTGGTGCTCTTCCACGTGAGCCACATCTCCAGCCCTCAAATATATGTGTGTGTGTGTGTGTGTGTGTGTGTGTGTGTGTGTGTGTGTGTGTGTGTGTATCTATATGTATATGATGTATATGTATACACATATACACATGTAATATCCACATTACATATGTGTATATATAGATACATATCTTTTATTAGCTTACATTAGTTATATAAGGGGGATTTTGTTGTTAACTTCTACACATACTTATAATATATTCCTATCAATCTCACACCCTCAACCACTTTCCCTTCCCTCTTTCCAATGTATATATATATATATATATATATATATATATATATATATATATATTGGGGGTCTGGTCGTGGGGCCTGAACTCTGGGCCTGGGCACTGTCTCTCAGCTCTTCAGCGCAAGGCTAGCGCTCTACCACTTGAGCCACAGCGCCACTTCCGGCTTTTTTCTTTTTGCTTATGTGGTGCTGAGGAATCGAACCCAGGGCCTCATGCATGCAAGGCAAGCGCTCTACCACTGAGCCACCTTCCCAGCCCCCCAATGTATATTTTTCAATAACAGTTCCAATATAGTAATTATTTAGAGACTGAAGACTGCAAATTAAAGCTAAAATACAGGAAGGAAATGAAGCCTAGGAACAAGCTTTTCCTTCCTTCCTTCTTTCTCCCTCTTTTTCTTTCTCCCTCTCTCCCTTTCTTTCTTTCTTTTGTTCTTTCTTTTTTCTCTCTCTCTTTCCTTTTTTCCTTCCTTCCTTCCTTCTTTCCTTCTTTCTTTGCCAGTCCTGAGGCTTGAACTCGGGGCCTGGGCTCTGTCCTTGAGCCTCTCAGTGCTCAAGGCTAGTGCTCACCACTTGAGCCAAAGCACCACTTCCAGCTTTTTCTGTTTATGTAGTACTGAGGGATGCAACCCAGGGCTTCATGCATGCTAGGCAAGCACTCTACCACTAAGCCACATTCCTAGCCTAGGACAAGATTTTCATAAAACAAGGGGCTGGGAATGTGACTTAGTGGTAGAATGCCTTCCTAGCATGCATGAAGCCCTGGGTTCCATCCCTCAGCACCATGTAAACAGAAAAAGCTGGAAGTAGCACTGTGGCTCAAGTGGTAGAGTGCTAACCTTGAGCAAAAAGAAGCTCAGGGATGGTGCTCAGGCCCTGAGTTCAAGCCCCAGGACTGGCCAAAAAAAAAAAAAAAAACCTCAAAACCAAAAACAAACAATTATTTTCCTTCCATTCTTCCATGATAGGGGAAGAGTATAGGTCAAGGGGTGCCTTGACCAGGAAATTAAAGCCAAGAAACTCTCTCTGAGTTATAGTTTGCTCCTGAAATATTTTCAAAGGTTTCACTTCAATCCACAGATTCAGTTTGGCTTTTAACTTATTTAGTAATGTCTTTATTTCTAACTTAAATTCAAGTGAAAATTCATTTTTTAAAATGAGGCCTACCAGGTGCTGAGGGCTCATACCTGTAATCCTAGCTACTCAGGAGGCTGAAATCGGAGTATCACAGTTTGAAACCAGTCTGGGCAGCAAAAGTCTGTGAGACTCTTATCTTCAATTAATCACCAAACAGCTAGAAATGGATCTGTGACTCAGGTACCAGAGTGATAGCCTTGAGCATAAAAGCTCAGGGGCAGTGACCAGGCTGAGTTTAAGTCCCAGAAATGATGCACGTGCACGTGTGCTCACAAACACATAAACACACACACACATGGACAGATGAATCTGTAGTGCAGAGTACTAAACTCTAGACTATAGTAAAAATCTAATATGAGCAGGACACTTTAAAAGGGTCTAGCCTACATGATTTCATTTTCTTTTAATCCTTAAAGTCTGTAATCATGACAGAATACACAGATGGGCAGGAAAAGTGTCAGAATACAAAAGCTGTCTCATTCTCTCTGGGTCAGACCTGCTAAACAGAAACTAGTAATGTATGGGGGTTCAAACCAATGAATGCCTCCAACAAATGCTACATGTATGTCATGATGAGAAAAAACATGATTACACATCCTTCCAGTTCAAAAGGAATATAATGGATCAGACACAGTTCTGTCCAAATACCTATGAAGTGAGAAGTTGAGAGCTGTTTGCCCTGGACTTTTTTTTTTTTTTTTCCCAGTCAGTCATGGGGCTTGAACTCTGGGCCTGGACACTGTCCCTCAGCTCTTCAGCTCAAGGCTAGTGCTCCACCACTTGAGCCACAGCGCCACTTCTGGTTTTCTGAGTGGTTTATGAGAGATAAGAGTTCACAGCCTTTCCTGCTCAGACTGGCTTTGAACCGGGATTCTCAGATCTCAGCTTCCTGAGTAGCTAGGATTAAGGGTGTGAGCCACTGGCGCCTGGTTGCCCTAGACTTTTAACTTGTCTGATGTCCGGTTTTCTTTCCCCCATGATAAGCCTGATCTCTCTTCCTCCAGGGCATTGGGTAGCTGTGTGGAAGTATCAGCTACAGGTGCTGAGGGACCCCAGCACAGTCAATCTATTCAGAGGCCTTGGATGGCCTGAGATCTCACAGTACCATTGATTGAAGGTGTTTCCCTTCTTACTCAAAGTAGCCAGAGGTACTTTCTCTTGATTGCAGTCACCCCTCATCTAAAACTTGTAACCTTGGAGTTGGGAAGGTGGCTTCATGGTAGAGCGCTTGCCTGGCATGCATGAAGCCCTCGGTTTGATTCCGCAGTACCACATGAACAGAAAAGGCCTGAGTGGCACTGTGGCTCAAGTGGTAGAGTGCTAGCCTTGAGCAAAAGAAGTTCTTTTTTTTTTGTTTTTTTTGTTTTTGTTTTTTTTGGGTCCAGTCGTGGGGCCTGAACTCTGGGCCTGGGCGCTGTCCCTCAGCTCTTCAGCTCAAGGCTAGTGCTCTACCACTTGAGCCACAGTGCCACTTCCGGCTTTTTTCTTTTTGCTTACGTGGTGCTGAGGAATCGAACCCAGGGCCTTGAGCATGCAAGGCAAGCGCTCTACCACTGAGCCACCTTCCCAGCCCCGAGCAAAAGAAGTTCAGGGACAGCGCCCAGGCCCTGAGTTCAAGTCCCAGGACTGGCAAAAAAATAATTGTTACTTTGTGTGTGTGTGTGAGAGAGAGAGAGAGAGAGAGAGAGAGAGAGAGAGAGAGAGAGAGAGAGAGAAAGGGGAGAGAGGAGGGTGCATACTGAGGCTTGAACTCAGGGCCTAGAGGCTGTCCCTTAACTTTTTGCTCAAGACTGGTACTCTTCCACTCAAGCCACAGCTTCACTCCACTTCTAGCTTTTGCTGGTTAATTGGGGATAAGAGTCTCACAGACTTTCTTGCCCAGGCTGGCTATAAACTATAATCCTTTGATCTCAGCCTCCTGAGTAGCTAAGATTATAGGTATGAGCCAATAACACCTGGCAACCTAGCCTTTTTATAGACAAGAAAATAGAGATTTAGATGTATAAGTCAAGCGGAAAAGGTCAGATAATGTGATGTCAGGAAAATGAACCCTTAGATATGTATTTTAATGTTTTTTTCTTTCATGCATTTGTTTTTAACCCATTTATAAGATTATCTCTTTGTTGCTTTGTATGTCCCTCCCCCACAGTATAACCCCTGCTTTCACTATATTTGATGTCAGTATAACTTGTGGAGGAGATGGGAAAAAACAAGTCGTTTAAGGATACAGGTGGACCTGTTGCAACAATGAGAAGTACAAGTTGTCATGTCGAAAACCAGCTTTACAACGTTGGTGGGGGGGGGGGGTTGGCTGGGGGTATGAGGGGGGAGGCTGGAAAGGGATGTGAAGGATAAACAAAGGAGGAGGCTGCAATGCTTGATAAGAAATGTACGCATTATCCTGCCCATGTAATTGTAACCCCTCTGTACAGTATGTTCACAAAAAAATAATAAAATAAAATTAAAAAAAAAAAAAGAAAAGAAAAAAGAAAATAGAGATTTAGGAATCAACCAAATTTAAAATCCTGGTCACCTGACCTCATGGTCCCTGACTCTTTGCAGCAGTTAATCCAAAGTGATCTACTAGATGGTAGAGAATAGGAAGTTTCAGTACTAAACCCCTGTTCAACCAAGGCTAGTGTCTTAAAGAAAGCTTTGCCCAAATCTCTTGGGTCTCCTTAGAGGAGATTTCTACTTTCCATAGGAGAAGCTGCTTATAACACAAATACTTACCATCTATGTTGGCCTTGCCCACCACTGAGCAGAAAAAGTGACCAAGGGTAAATGTCAATTTGTACACATAAAATCCAGGCCAGAGAGCCAAGTAGGGGACTCAAAATAGGTCTAGGTCAACTTTGCCAAGTTATCTAATGTCAAAAATCAACAACCATGCCAAGTTGTTCTTGTTTTCTTCCCCCAAGCACTCAGTCATGAACCTAAAAAGCTTCAATGATCCCAGGAGTAGGACCTCCTTGATTTATGTTTATTTGTATTTAATAATTCTAGAGGTGTCTTTTCAAATGTTTTCTTTCCAGCTTACCCTGTAGGAGCCCCCTGGGAAACTCAGTATGAAGACACGCATCATGTGAAGCCTGTAACTTGAGTTGGTTTCCCAATGAAGTTCAAAAAGTCAAATCCAAGGTTTTCCAAACCACTAAAGATGTAATTCCCTTGGTGGGATGAGTAAGTCAGGTCACTCTAGGTTAATCTCATGACTTCCCTCAGCCACTTGCAGTCCCAGCCTGTTACCCGAAGACATGACTAACTGGTAGCCTTTACAGAGCTCTAACTAAATCAAGACAACAAGACCCACAGAGGCCAAAAAATGACACAGAGACGGTGAGCAGCTTTCCTCTCAATACATGATAGTCCAAGGAAACCAAAGTAGTTCTTTCCCCTGCACTCCTGCTACTCTGGAAATACTAGGATAGACCCAGCACTCAGAGAAGGGGTGTTGGTAACAATATCAACCAATCTGGTACTCATTACCAGCTGATCAATAATGGACAGAAACAGGAAGGTTACTGGTAAACAGCAGGTTGAGGGTAAGAAGGGATTAATTAATTGCCCTAAAGTAAGACAGAAGACCAAAGAAACAGTTGGAAATATAGACAAGAGTTTATTAAAGGCAATTTTTTTTTTTTTTTGCCAGTCCGGGGGGCTTGAACTCAGCCTGGGCACTGTCCCTGAGCTTCTTTTGCTCAAGGCTAGTACTCTACCACTTGAGCCACAGCGCCACTTCCGGCTTTTTCTGTTTATGTGGTACTGAAGAATTGAAAGGGCTTCATGCATGCTAGGCAAGCACTCTACCACTAAGTCACATTCCTAGCCCTAAACGAAAATCTTGAGTCTAGAAAATTAATCAAGGATACACACTTAAATGTACCTGGTTTAGCTCTTTTATTTATTAGATGCCAATGAATCTCAGACTATCATTTAATATTTACTGATCACAATAGTGGTCCTGGTTACATGCTAAGAAGGGGTTACAGAGCTGGGCACAATAGCAAACACCATTCAGAAGGCTCAAGCAAGATGATCACTTGAACCCAGATTTTGAGACCAGCCTAGACAGGACAGCAAAACAGTTCCCACCCATTCCTACCTCCCTAAATAAATGAAAGAAAGAAAGGAAAAGAAGGAAAAGGAAAGGAGAGGGGAAGAGGAAAAGGGATGGGAAGTAGAAGGGAAGATAGTTGGGTTATGTTCTATGGACTATTCAATCAGGCAGGCAAGCACATGGTCAATTTTAGACAAGAGTCTTATGAACTTTTCTATGTGGGCTGGCTTCTAACAGTGATCCTCAGCTCTCAACATTCTGAGTAGCTAGGATTGTAGGTGTGAGCCTATAGTGGCAAGCTCTTAAAAGAGTAGTCTTAAGTAGCACTGGAAATTAATCTAATTCCACTGGAAATTAATCCAATTCCTCTGAGATGTTGGAAAATGGATGTGTACAATGCTATTATAAAATCTTTATCTCTAGACTGGGGATGTTGCTTACTGGTAGGATACTTGCCTAGTAAGCTGAAGTCCCTGAGTTCAAAGCCCCTTACCACCGCTACCAATAATAATGCCAATCATCACCAGCATAACAGGAAAAATAAAAACAGATATTTGACAAAACAAAAAATAAATATTGGAAAGATTGCAGAAGTCATGGGTTACCACAAATCAAATACAAATTCTAAGCATGTATGTCACTTAGGAAAATTAGTGTGAACAGTGCAGCCCAAGGTCTGTTCAATCCAGTTTTGCAAAAATGCAAAAATGCAAACATTCCTTAAGTCAGACTGGTTCTTACCAACACATGCAACTGCCATCATCTTTTCCCATCAACTAACTGCCATCATCCTTTTCCCAAGGATGCTTGAATTTTGAAGTCACCATTATGTTACTGTTTGGTGAATGTGTCATCTGTGAGTTGTGTGGCCCCCTGTGACCTCATGTAGCTTAGCTCCCACACCTTAGAGATTTTCTTCACCAGACTACCCCATATTGACTCTTGGCCTCTGCCCCAGACCCCCATGAATGCAGGTGAAGGGCCAATTGACTAGGATGGGAGAGAATCCATGGAAATATCAAACCATGGAATGTTCAGTCTCAACCAACAGCATGATAAAATCATCAGTAACAGAGATCAGACTCACTGAGTGACTGAAAAAGGGCAAATGTGGAAACCAATAAGTCCTATCAAAGGGTTGGAATTCTCCCTGAAAAGTCATGTTTTCCTACAAATCCATCCTCTCACAACCTATTCAATCTAGCTAGGAGCTCTTAGCAATCTGGGCTTGAGAATATTGCTAACAAAGTCTTTCATTTTCAGGGCCTAATCCTTTCTCCTTGAACCTATCTCAGAGTTTCCCTGCTTAAGTTTGTATGTGTGCATGCCACTATTAGGGCTTGAACTTAGGGCCCTGAAGCTCTTGCTTTTTCCTGTGCCTGCCTGCCTCCATGTGGTCCCCTGGGATGGTGGTGAAGAATTCCTACATTTGGTGCACGAAACCCTGGATAGGTTCCCCAGTGGATTTGCTCCTCCACTTCGGATGGAGGGTCTGACCAGCTGCCCCAGGACCTAGCCCACAGTCCTACATTGCTGTCACCAGAGGACCACCAAGGTAACTTTCTCCTGACCGAGCATTCTACCTCCTACGCATCCAACAGCAGGTAATTTGTTCCTACTCCCAGGGAAGTGACCAGTCCAGAGGTTTAGATTCTGGTTTCTGTTCAGGCTATAGGGCCTTCGTGGGGGGCTACAGAGCCCAAGGGAAAATTCTTGGATCCAAATGTCTAAACCTCTCTTCAGGGGCCTCCCATGGCCAAGGGACCCAGCAATTGCGATGATGGTTGCATTTGCTGTCATGCTTCCTTTGTATGAACCAAACTGTACTGCCAAGGATGCTTGGCATTAAGCTCTTTGGTTCCAAAAGTCACTTACCAGAGGAAGGACACAACTAAAACTCTTTGCAAGCTGGGTACTGGTGGCTCACACCTGTAATCCTAGCTACTCAGGAAACTGAGATCTGAGATTGAAGTTCAAATCTAGCCTGGGCAGGAAAGTTCCTGAGACTCTTATCTCCAATAAACCACCAGAAAACCGGAAGAAGCACTGTGGCTCAAGTGGTAGAGTACTACCTTGAGCTGAAGAGCCTAGGGACAGAGTTCAAGCCCTATGACTGACAAATAAAAAAAAAAAAATTCCTTGCAATCAAATTTGGTTCCAAATTTGAGATGTCATTTCTGTGAGTGCTCAGGCAAGAAAAAAAAAAAAGGCCATTTTAAACCATAGGCCAAGAGATAATGGGTGTTACCCAGTGTTTCAAAGGGGCATTTAAATGCAAATTAAAGTGACTTTGGAAAAGGGATTAAAAAATGAATGGGCTGGGAAGGTGGCTCAGTGGTAGAGTGCTTGCCTTGCATGCCAGAGTCCCTGGGTTTGATTCCCCAGCACCACATAAGCAAAAAGAAAGAAGCCGGAAGTGGTCCTGTGGCTCAAGTGGTAGAGCACTAGCCTTGCATGCCAGAGGCCCTGGGTTTGATTCCCCAGCATCACATAAGCAAAAAGAAAAAAGCTGGAAGTGGCACTGTGGCTCAAGTGGTAGAGCGCTAGCCTTCAGCTGAAAAGCTGAGGAACAGCGCCCAGGCCCAGAGTTCAGGCCCTACAACCGGACCCAAACAAACAAACAAACAAAAATGACACCCATTTGCAAAAATTTGGGAAGTAGTAGGGAATGGCAGGGTTCCTAGACAAAGAAAAGTCAAAAAGCAAATTGTTCTAAATGTTTGTTTTAAAGTGGAAAAAGATAAATTAAGAAAATTGTTTAATTGCTATTTTAGTTTTCCCTTATAAGTTTTTTTTTTTGTTTTTTGTTTTGTTTTTGCTTATATGGTGCTGAGGAGTCGAACCCAGGGCCTCAGGCATGCAAGGCAAGCGCTCTACCACTGAGCCATCTTCCCAGTCCCTTCCCTTATAAGTTTTTTGTAACAGTTTCCAGCAGCACCAGAGAGAAGGACAGAGGAGTCTTACAAGTTTCTCAGATATAACTTTGGCCCTTAGTAAGTTCCAGGTAAGACCATAATTATAAAACTATTTCCAATGACCATCTTTGTTGCTTTAATTGGAGTAAAGTGGCCTTTTGTAAGACTTGTTGATCTGAGAACTGAGGTTCAAAGCTAGTCTGGGCAGGAAAGGTCCCTGTGAGACTGTCATCTCTGATCACCCAGCAGAATGCTGAAAGTGGAGTTGCTTTGGGGCTCAAAGTGGCAGAGTGTTAGCTTTGAGTTGGAGAGCTGAGGGACAGCACTCAAAACCTGAGGTCAATTCCAGTGATCAACCAAGGAAAATTACAAAGATGAATTTATCCCAGCCTGGAGAAAGACACTCCTGGGACCGTGGCAATGATGGAGCATCCAGAAGCAGTTACAGGCCACTGCTTGGATGGCAGAGATGGTGTCAGATCATGGAGTACCTTGTGCTTGGCCCTTTCATGGGGAGGTAGTTCATAAGCATGCCTTTCTAATGCCCATGTCTGTTTACTTCATAACTGAGCAGGAACTTGCCAGTCATCTGTAATAGTGGGTAGTAAAAGCTAAGGTTGTAAAATGTGGGGATAGTTTAAATCCCCAACCCCCTGTATCTGCTCAAAGTCATAACTGGCAGTGACTTTTGGGCTGGTACCAGCCACATAAATTCATCTGTTAAGGAAAGGAAGTTGGTAAATCTGAAATTATGTCCCTGTTGAGATCTGTATAAAGGCCTACACAAGTATCTTAGGCATTGTTAGGGTCAGTAGAGATCAGCTTTCCTCAGCCAGCCAGAAAAATGCTTTTGCAAACCAGAGTGCTAAACAGGTTACACTGCTGTAGCCCACGGAAAGGTTTGTGCATTTGTTAAATGTTACATATTGTATATAAGCCATTTTAAACAGGGTGCCCAGAGACAATGGGCAGTACCTAGAATGCTAAGTAGTTGCAGTTTGAAAACATCTCCCCACATTTTGACATTACAAAACTCTGGCAAGTAATTGTTAGTTAATTGTTAACAAGTTACGGGTAACCTCTGTCTCCACTGATCTCCTTGTTGCTTTAATTGGAAATAAAATGGGCTTTAGTAATAGAGGCTCCTTCAAAGCCAGTCTATGCACAAAAAAATCCCTCTAAAACTCCATCTCTTAACTAACCAGCAATGAGCCAGTCTGGAGGCATGGCTTGAGACACTCTCACCTCTAAGTAACTAGTAGAAAGCTGAAAGTGTCATTGTGACTCTTAAGTGGTAGAGCACTAGGCTCAAGCAGAAGTGCTCAGGGACAGTGCCAGGCCTTGAGTTCATACCCTGTGAATGCCAACTGGGACAAGCTATGCCAGCAATGAATGCTGAGACCCCCAGGACGAGGTCAGTCCTGACAACAGAAAACTGTGGAGAGGAATAAGAGGAAATAGTCTAAATAGAGTCACTTAACACTTGCTCTTTCAAAATTAATCAGAGCCAGGAGATCAAGAGAAATAGTTGCTTGCCCACCTAATGTCCATAACTATCTACCTTCTAACTGTACAGAAAGTTACAGTCTTGCCTTTGTTACCTGCTTTTTGTATTTATAGTAGCCTCTGACTGGATACTCCCAACCAGTCCACTATGCTCTCCTCTATCCAGTTGCCAAAAACCCTAGACACCCCTTCCTGCCCCCAGTCCAGTTATTCCTCCTTCCCTATAATGGGCCACAACTGGGTTTATGCTCCAAATGGAACTTTTCTGGCCTATGGCCAGGGTGTGTTCTCCTGTGTCATTGATGTTAGCTGACCTTGACACATTGTCAGCCTTTTGCCTGACCTTCCAAAAGTTTCTTTTGTAACAGCCCCCACCCAGGTCAACACCTGAGAACTAGTCAAGGCAATCTTGTTACTACAGGCAACTAGAGATGTCACTTACAAAAATTCCTCCCTCCAGGATATAGAGAGTCAGGTACCATGCCATGTCTTCAATCCATGATAGAAAAAGCAATCTCAGGTCTAGGACAGACCCTTCTAGGAATCAATCCCTCCCTGGCTTATTCCTCTCTTGGCCCTGCCAGCAGCAATTTTTGCCTTTTACTAACTGTTCCTTGCATTTTAGATAACTATTGTTATGGAAAAGATGAGGACTTTTACCAACCAAACTGTCAAGCAAATGCTTCTTGGACTGCAACAAATCAGGGACTCCTGACTACTCTGCCCCTTTAAACCAGGAAATAGCTCCAGAAGAAACAACCTAAAACCATACCTTCCCCCACATTGGCCTGGTACCCTAGTTATTATTAAACAACAAAGCTGGGGTGATAGCATTATCCCCAGCTCTGGTCCTCAGCTCCACCTAGACCTGAGCTCCTCCCTGACTTAAGAGATCCAGCCATATAGCTGGCCACTCCCTCTCTTCCCCCAGACCTACCTGGGCCTTGAATAGGGGCAGATGCCATGTGCTCCCTCTCCCAGCAGACATGGCCCCTCTAATAAACCTTATAATAATCTTTCTTCTGTGCCTGCCTGCCTCCACGTGGTCCCCTGGGATGGTTGTGAGGGATTCCTACAGTAAGTTGATTACCTACAGTATCTGATATCATGATGGAAAGCTAACAGAAGTGCCAAATAAAAAATAAAATGAGGTTAGACATATAGAAAAGACCAAGTTTCTAAGGCCTTGGATATCATATGGGTGTCATGGTGAGCCTGAGCAAGATAGGAAGGAAATATCAAACGTGTCCTTTGGAAAGCCACTCTGGCATTAGAATGGAAAAGAAATGAGGACAGAAGCAGAAACAGCAAGGAGATGAAAGTAAGACAGTCAACAAGGAGCTGTTGCTCTCAGAGGCTCTTAACCTTCTGTGTGTCATGGGCTTGCGAACATTCGACAATGACATCTCTGGACCTTTGCTCATATAAACATTTTTAAAATCAGGAAATAAGAGCCAAGTGAGTGCTGGTGCTCATGCCTATAATACTACCTACACAGGAGGCTGAGAGGCTAGGAAGAAGGAGAAAAGATCATTAGTTTTCTCATTCACTGACTACCCTGAAATTTATCCAGTGATCCCCTTGGAGATCAGTGGGTCCCAGGTCAAGAAACTGTAAAATGTTCAAATCTAGGAACTCCTATAGATGCCTATAAATGTGGAGCAGGGAAGACTATGGTAAGGGTCTAGGGCTTACATTGGGACTATATCTACAATACATGTAATGATCCAAGAGACATTTCAGCAGACAAATATTGAATTTGCTTTGGGATATGATTAGAATTAATTATTAAAATCATTTTTAATGTGTTGGTTATAGAACTTGTATGGTTGTAGAGCCTCATGCCCTTACTTAGTTTTCTGCCTTTTCAATTCTGGCACTCTACTTCTACTTCTAGCTTTTTGCTGGGAGGCTGGAGCTGATTCTCCTGAAGTTTTCTGTCTAGAGCTGGCTTTAAATTGTGATCCTCAGCTTCCTGAGTAGCTAGGATTATGTTCATGAACCATCAACACCCAGATTTTCTTTTATTTTTTAAAAGACAAGGTCTTATTGCTCAGGCTGGCTCCAAACTCCTAGGGTCAATCTCTCTGCCTCACTTGACAGTACCACCATGCCCTGCTTAGACACCACACTTTTATCTCATTTTCTCAGGGGACCAAGATAATGACCACAGACCAAGAGACCCAGAAAGAAAGCTGTGTGGTAGGCTGTTTTAGTTTGGGTGGGGGAGCTGTCATTTCTCCAAAGAAGCAGAGATCTCTCTGTCTTATCATAAGCAATCTCCTTAAAACAAGCCTCACGTACAAAACTGCTCTAGAACAAGGAGTTTCTACAAAAGGTTTTCTTGAGGCATAGAACGTTGTTTTTAAATGAGGAGTCAGCCAGTCAAAGTGGTAAACATTTGTAGGACCAGCAGCTTGGGAGACTAGGGCAGGAGTATTGCTTGATCCCAGGAGTTCAAAGCTGCCTGGGCAATACAATAAGACCCTTTCTTTAAAAATAATACATACATACATACATACATACATACATACATACATACATATGTTTTCTTAAAAGTTTCTTTCTCTAACAATAACTATCATGAGTTATGTATTTGGTAATCGGAACATTTTCTAATTACAGGCTCAAGGCAGGGTTATCTTTGAATTCCTAGCACCAAGAATAATATTGACTCATAACCAATGAATTTTCCAGCAACCATTCATGAAGCCATTGATTACAACAGACTTATAGACAGTTTGACTACTTAGCAGTCCTAAAGATGAAAGAACAGACTGTCTACTTCCTTGGCTGACATATTTTTTTAACATGGCAAGAAGAGACTATTAGGAAGTAGATATATGACTCAAGTGGTAGAGCCTCAGCCTTGAGCAAAAAAGAGAGACCCCTGGGATCAGTGCAGGGAAGGAGGTGGCAAGGGAGAGGGGGAAATACTTTGACCATAGATCCTTAAGCATCTCCTCTGTTCATCTTTTAAAAATGCTACTGCGGGGGCTGGGAAGATGGCTCAGTTGTAGAGTACTTGCCTTGCTTGCATGAGGCCCTGAGTTTGATTCCTCAGCACCACATAAGCAGAACAAGGTGGAAGTGGTGCTCTGGCTCAAGTGGTAGAGCACTAGCCTTGAGCTGAAGAGCTGAGGGACAGTGCTCAGGCCCAGAGTTCAGGCCCCATGACCAACAAAAAAACAAACAAACAAAAAATAAATAAAAATGCTACTGGGCACTGGTGGCTCATGACTATAATCCTTGCTACTCAGGAGGCTGAAATTTGAGAAAATCATGGCTCAAAGCCAACCTGGGTAGGAAAGTCTATGAGACTCTTATCTCCAATTAATCAGCAAAAAGCTGGAAGTAGAACTGTAGCTCAAGTAGGAGAGCCTTGAGCAAAAAAAAAGCAAGGGACAATGCTCAGGCCCTGAGTTCAAGCCTCATTATTGGCACAAAAGAGAAAAAAATAGATCAATGCCATTTCCTCTACCTCCCCAGAAATGTAAACTGGTAGTCCCTGCCAAAGATTCTTAGCTCCTTATATCCTGCCCCCATATCCATGTCCCGTCTCTTAGTTACCTGCTATACCTGGGAAGAGTGGGGCTTAGAAAAGGCGTGACTAGAAATCAGAAAAGTATCTCCCAATAGTGGATTCTAGAAAATTGTTTCAAACTAGTTAAATGGGAAGAGAAATAGGACGTGGTCCACTGAAGGCTATCATAAGGTGACCTTAAGAGGGCCCAGGATGTAGAGTAGCTCTTCATGGTTTAATAACCACATCCAGTGGACAGGGGAAGCTGCCACATTTCCCAACAGACTAGAATGAGATGCAGCCCAGTACACAAGCCACTGCTTCCCTATTGAGAAACCACAGAGGATGTCAGCAGTGTGTTAGACAGAATGGAAGCAGACCTGTACTCCCCATGAAGCTCGCAGGGCAGTGCTGACTGAGTCAGGTCACAATGGGTCATTTCCTAGTTCCGGTATGGCCAGGAAGTGGTCAGGGCTCACCTGTATGTGTATGGCCCCACCTCTTCTAGCCGAGGTTTCTCTCCTTGGAGGATCTCCTCTGGGTTGGTGACATTGAAAAAGTAGAATTGGGCATACACAGGCACAGGGGGCTTCTCCCAGGAGTCAAAGATCTCAGTACCATTCCGCAACACCATATTCTAAAGGGGGGAAAAAAAGGAAACTTACACAAAGGTAAGGCTTTGAGCTTGAACTTAACATAGGAGGGACACTTCGGACTCTGATCTCCTAGCTCACTTGAAGTTATTTCACAGACAACCAAGAGACCAGGGCCATATCTGAACACTATGGGCCCTTTGTTCTATTAAGCTGTAGGTCTTTGTGTTAAAGGCAGGATGTTATAGACAGACACTGAGTATGGGTGAGAAATAGGTGTGGCAAAACCAGACCTTCCTAACTTTGGTTTTATTTTTTTAATTTTTTAATTGTTATTATAAATGCTATTTCTTTTTGCCAGTCCTGGGGCTTGAACTCAGGGTCTAGGTACTGACCCTGAGCTTCTTTTGCTCAAGGCTAGCACTCTACCACTTGAGCCACATCACCACTTCCAGCTTTTTCTGTTTATGTGATACTGAGGAATCAAACCCAGGGCTTCGTGCATGCTAGGCCAGCACTCTACCACTAAGCCACATTCCCAGTCCATTATAAAGGTTATTTACAGAAGGGCTACAGTTATATAATGCAGGTAAAGAGTACATTTCTTTTTAGATAATGTCACCCCTTCCTATGCTTTCTCCAAGTTTTTCCCTCCCATCCCCACCATTATCAACATAGTGTTCATTTTCAACATAGTGTCTAGTGAGTATCACTGCTGCATCTGTTCACCCTTTGTCCCTCCATTTCTGTGTCCCCCATTATTTGTTTACCCCCTTGTTCATTTATGAACAAATAAGACAAAAAGAAAACAAAAACAACAAAGAAAAACCCTCATTCTCATTTTTTGGAGTTAATTTCTATAAATATTATTGTGTATGATTAGATGCACATAAGCATTGTACCTTTGTGTTCCTCTCCTAAGAGTCCCCTCGTTTTGGTCTCACTGTGTGTGAATGCCTCAAGTCCTGTATACTTTGTCATGTCCCCGTGTATTTTAGATCTAGTTCTGCATATGAGAGAAAATATGTACATTCGTCTCTTTGAGCTTGGGACTTTGGTATTTTTGAAAGTTCTATTGGTATCACCTGCCATTAGAGTTAAGGCTCTTCTAAGTGGCGCTGTGGCTCAAGTGGTGGAGTGCTAGCCTTGAGCTGAAGAGCTGAGGGACAGTGTCCAGGCCCAGAGTTCAAGCCCACAACCAGAAAAAGAAAGCAAGAAAGCAAGAGAGAAAGAGGAAAGAAAGAAAGAAAGAAAGAAAGAAAGAAAGAAAGAAAGAAAGAAAGAAAGAAAGAAAGAAAGAAAGAAAGAAAGAAAGAAAGAAAGAAAGAAAGAAAGAAAGGAAGAAAGGAAGGAAGGAAGCAAGCAAGCAAGCAAGCAAGCAAAAAGAAAGAAGAGTTAAGACTCTTCTGAAAGGTACGGTGCACTCCTGCCTGCCCAGTTTCTGTTCCTTAAACTTGAGCTGAAGCCACACCCATCTCTATTAACTCCACTACCAAGGGCTCTATATGCTTTTTTTGTTGCTGTTCATGGGGATTTAACTCAGGGCCTGGGTGCTGTCCCTGAGCTCTACCACTCTGAGCCACACCAACATTCCTGGTTTTCTGGTGCTTATTAGAGAGTCTCCAGGATGTTCCTGCCCTGGCTGGCTTTGAACTTTGATCCCCAGATCTCAGTCTCCTGAGTACTTAGGACTACAGGCATAAGCAACTGGTGCCCAGCCCTAGCCTAGTTTTTTGGAGTCTTTTTTTGTTGTTGTTTTGTTTTTGTTTTTTGGGTCCGGTCGGGAGCCTGAACTCTGGGCCTGGGTGCTGTCCCTCAGCTCTTCAGCTCAAGGCTAGTGCTCTACCATCTGAGCCACAGCACCACTTCTGGCTTTTTTTCTTTTTGCTTATGTGGTGCTGGGGAATTGAACCCAAGGCCTCACGCATGCAAGGCAAGCACTCTACCACTGAGCCACCTTCCCAGCCCCTCTTTTTTTTTTTTTTTTTTTGTCAGTCCTGGGCTCTGGGCTTGGGTGCTGTCCCTGCGCTCTTCAGCTCAAGGAGAGCGCTCTACCGCTTGAGCCGCAGCGCCACTTCCGATTTTTCTATTGTCTATTGGAGATAAGAGTCTCACAGATGTTCCTGCCTAGGCTGGCTTTGAACCTCGATCCTCAGATCTCAGCCTCCTGAGTAGCTAGGATTACAGGTGTGAGCCACCAGCGCCCAGCTGTTTTTTGAAGTCTTAGTGAAGATGCTAAGTGCAAAACAACAGCCTCTTGTACTTTTTAGTGAACATTGCTAACATCATGATCACAGACTTCCAGCCTCTAGAACTAGGAGACAATACAGTTCTATTGCTGAAGCCACTGTGGCTGTGGTATTTATTATCGTATTCCCTAGCAAATAACTGCATCACAGTTCCTCTGTGGCAGAATTCTCCACTCCCTACCAACTTCAGGCCTGGCCAAGTAAGATCTATTCAACAGAGTGTGGGCGGGATGGCAAGGTACCAGTTGGAAAGCTGAGGCCTTGGGAAGCATGAGAAGCCACCATTGTCTGTCCTGGAAACTCTCAGCTCTACCAAGAGAAAAACATGCCTCAGGAAGCTGCCAATCCTTCAGCCCAGGTCTTCAGTGGGGGTGTGTAGAGCACCCCAGGAGTTGATTTAAAACCTGGTGGCCAGCACAGTGTGAACTGACGTTATATGAAGAAGCTGCTTCTGTGCTAAAATTCTGTCCTGGCTTGACCTTGGCTGACTAGAACATTATGGTGAGAGACATGAAATGTTGTGGATTGACAGCCATAATGTGGGGCTATTTTAGGTTCACACTGAAGCCAGCTTACATAGCATTCCAATCAGTGTGACACTGATGGTACTGGGTGGGCATAAGCAATGAGACTTGGGAATGTTTGTTACTCACCATTGCAACAGAAGTCTGACAAATACACTGCCTAACTTGGGAGTTCTAAGCATCTTCAATTAATTAATGGAGAAAACCTGTGTTTTGTGTATTTCTGTATTTACTATCTCTCTTCCTCTCTCCTTCCCTCCGTACTGGGGTTTGAACATGCTGCCCTCTTCCTCTTCTACTCCCATTCTTGTTAGACAGGCACACTTATACCAAACTCCCAGTCCTAAACTTTGCATTTTCCTTTTTCTTTTTCACCAGCCCTGGAGCTTGAACTCAGGGCCTGAGCACAGTCCCTGAGCTTCTTTTGCTTAAGGCTTGCACTCTACCACTTGAGCCACAGTACCATTTCTGGCTCTTTCTATTTATGTTGGTACTGAGGAATCTAAGCCAGGGCTTCATACATGATAGACAAGCATTCTACCATGAAGCCACATTCCCAGACCCCAAATTTTGCATTGTTATAATAAAATTATTGAGGAACATAAGCAAAATTTAAAAAAAACAGAGAGTAAAGATCAGTGTTTTTTTTTCCATAATGGGATTTTGTGTTTTCCTGTTTTACTTAGAATGAGTCAAAAAAGTAATGTTGAGAAAAATTTTTACATGAAAAATCAAGCAAAGAGACACCGAAGAAGGAAAAGAAGGGAAGGAAAGGGAGAGAAGGAAGCAGGAAACTAAAAGGGCCCTCCAGGGCTGGGAAGGTGGCTCAGTGGTAGAGTGCTTGCCTTGCATGCATGAGGCCCTGGGTTCGATTCCTCAGCACCACATAAGCAAAAAAGAAAAAAACTGGAAGTGGCACTGTGGCTCAAGTGGTAGAGTGCTAGCCTTGAGCTGAAGAGCTGAGGGACAGCGCCCAGGCCCAGAGTTCAGGCCCCACAACTAGACCAAAAATAATAAAAAGGCCCTCCAAATAAACAGGAAGTACTCAGAGACCCTAGAAGGGTGAACCCTTTCTGTACTATTTCTCTCAAAGCTAGATCTGGAACCCTCCCAATTGGACCTCTACATACAACATTGGAGTAAAACATATATTTCTTTTCTTGTCTTTTTTTCTTATTTTGTTTTCTTTGTTACTGTTAACTGCATGTCTCTCTACAATTTCAGTTATAAAAGTCCTTCTAGCCAGGCGCTGGTGGCTCACGCCTGTAATCCTAGCTACTCAGGAGGCTGAGATCTGAGGATCACGGTTCAAAGCCAGCCCAGGCAGGAAAGACTGTGAAACTCCTATCTCCAATAAACCACCAGAAAACCGGAAGTGGCGCTGTAGCTCAAGTGGTAGATCGCTCGCCTTGAGCTGAAGAGCTTAGGGACAGCGCCCAGGCCCAGAGTTCAGGCCCCATGACCAGACCCCCCCCCCCCAAAAAAAAAGATATTGAACCAATCCAGATGTCCCTCAGTAGATGAATGGATCAAGAAAGTGTGGTATGTATATATGAATTCTATGCTTCTATCAGAAAAAATAACACTGTTCCGCCGGGCGCTGGTGGCTCACGCCTGTAATCCTAGTTACTCAGGAGGCTGAGATCTGAGGATCGAGGTTCAAAGCCAGCCCGGGCAGGAGAGACCGTGAGACTCCTATCTCCAATAAACCACCAGAAAACCGGAAGTGGCGCTGTAGCTCAAGTGGTAGAGCGCTCGCCTTGAGCTGAAGAGCTGAGGGACAGCGCTCAGGCCCAGAGTTTTCAAGCCCCACGACCGACCAAAAAAAAAAAGTCCTTCTCCCACACATCAAATACATAGCACCTAAGGACAGTCATAGGAATTTAACCTATCTAACACAAATAAGGCAATTATGAGATCGAATGTATAAATAGAAGATTTTTGCCTTTTAGAAGATTTTTGAAGACCCATGGATATTTAAAATTGATTTCATTAAAAAAGAGATCTCTTAGCCGGGCGCTGGTGGCTCATGCCTGTAATCCTAGCTACTCAGGAGGCTGAGATCTGAGGATCGCGGTTCAAAGCCAGCCCGGGCAGGAGAGACCGTGAGACTCCTATCTCCAATAAACCACCAGAAAACCGGAAGTGGCGCTGTAGCTCAAGTGGTAGAGTGCTCGCCTTGAGCTGAAGAGCTGAGGGACAGCGCCCAGGCCCAGAGTTCAAGCCCCACGACCCGACAAAAAAAAAATAAAAAAATAAAAAAGAGATCTCTTTCTCTTGTTCAGAAATTTCCAGAAGTCAGAGCAACAATGATCCCCCTCCACAAATTCTTTGCATATTCCTCTCTTCCTTTGAAGCCTACCCTATATATTACACAGGATCTCTCAGAGAAAACTCATGAGCACAGACAACAGCTAAAAAAATGAAGCGGAAATTAAGCAACTTAAAATGTAAATGGAAAGAAAAACAGAGTGTTTCCGTGTGGTGATAAATTAGGGTAACAGCTGGCCTCTCAATACAGAAGACACTAATTACAAAAACAAAAACAAAAAGGAGTAGTGAATTTTCAGGTTTATTTGGGGGGGGGGTTCTTGAATACTTCCTAATGTGCCTTGTACAATGTACCTCTAAACATAAGACTAGAACACTTACATACTCACTTCCACCTTTGCTTGTAGATGGGAGAAGAGAAGTCAAGCTTGATCAAATTCCATTGACCAGGCAGAAAAAGATCATGGGGTAAGGGTAGGGCAGAGCGTGGGAAAAGCACACATGTAGCCCAGCCTGCCACTAGCTGTGGCTCTTGAAGGCTGTTGTTATTATTGTCATTTGTGTCCTCATTTCTTTGTTTAGTTAAGCAGTCAGATCTACTAAATATTTACATCTAGCCTGAAAGCCAGAGGAATATACTCAGTCAAAGCAGGAAAGCTTAACTCAGGAGATTAACCAGGTTCATTTCCATTTGCTGATTCTCTTGGGGTTCATTATTCTTAGATGATTTTCTTTTACAAATAAATAAGTTCTCCAGTCCTTTCATACTCTAAAATTTTCCACACACTGTGATGTGTGGAATACATTGGGGTATTCAGATTGCTACATCACTGTCCTGATGATGTCAGGAAAAGAAATACAGCAAAGCCGGGCTGGGAAGTTGTCTTAGTGGTAGAGCGCTTGCCTTGCATGCCTGAGGCCCTGGGTTCAATTCCTCAGCACCACATAAGCAAAAAAAACAAACAAACAAACCTGGAAATGGCGCTGTGGCTCAAGTGGTAGAGTGCTAGCCTTGAGCTGAAGAGCTGAGGGACAGCGTCCAGGCCCAGAATTCAGGCCCCACGACCAGACCCCCCCCAAAAAAAAGAAAAAGAAATACAGCAAAGCCCGGGGTGCAGGTTGGGGGTGGATGCTTCTGGGGGCCTGGAAAACAACCGACCTCAACAATAGATCCTCAAGCTCTCACCTGCAAGGGAAGAGGCCGTGTTGTGTTCTGTGGTTTCATTTCCATTTCTTCTCATTCCCTTAGGGTCTATCAACAACTTTTCATCAGTTTTTCTTTTCTATGTTAGGGATAGAACCCAGGGCCTTGAACATGTTAACAAGTGCTCTACCACTAAGCCATGTCCCCAGCCCAGCAACATGCTATATAATCTCTGAATTAATCTTTTTTTTTTTTTTTTGGTCGGTCATGGGGCTTGAACTCTGGCCCTTGGCGTTGTCCCTCAGCTCTTCAGCTCAAGGCGAGCGCTCTACCACTTGAGCTACAGCGCCACTTCCGGTTTTCTGGTGGTTTATTGGAGATAGGAGTCTCACGGTCTCTCCTGCCTGGGCTGGCTTTGAACCGCAATCCTCAGATCTCAGCCTCCTGAGTAGCTAGGATTACAGGCGTGAGCCACCAGCGCCCGGCTCTGAATTAATCTTTATTCTTAGAAAGAAAAAGGAATAGTTATTAATTTTTTCTGCTTATACAAGTATTTTATTTATTGGGTGCCAGTGGTTCACACCTATGATTCTAGTTCCTCAGAGATTTGACAAATCATAGTTCATCCCAGACAGGAAAACTCATGTGACTCTTATCTTCAGAGGTATGATTCAACTCTCAAGATTTGAGAGAGGAAAAAAAAAAAAGCCAAGGGAGAGCATGAGGCTCTGAGTTCAAACCCCAGTATTGGCATACTATTACAGAGCCATTGAGTTCTGTCCTATGAGACCTACCCAGCACCAACTCATTCAATCCCTACCTCATTGTAGCCAGTCCACTTAAATGAGATAGATCTCATGTAAGCCCATAGAACTGAAAACATCTTCCCTGTGTGAACTCAATACAAGTAGTATAGCACAGTGGGAAGGATTATCCAAGACAAACCAAATCTAGTGGATAAGGAAAGGTGACTTGGAAGGACTATTGCTAGGGGAGAGGGACAGATACAGGTGAAAGAAAGCTCTCATGATGGTTTTTCTAAGAGTCTCAAGTGTCAGGTAAAAGTTTCTTTTACTCAGAGTCATTCTAGGCTGGAGAGATCAGGGTGTGGGGTGAGTAGGGTACTAGAGGGGGGGGGAGAGAGGGAGAGAGAGAGGTGATCAGAAAGCCTCACCCTCAAGCCCACTCAGTCCCATGAGGGGCTGTCTCCTGACAAGCATCATAATAGGTTCAGAATTTGAGGGAGAGATCTCATTTAGTTGTTACAGATCACCTCTGAGTGGTGAACCCCAAGAAAATCAGCAAGTGTGAGTTGGACTGAAGGCTCATCATTCAGATTACATCATGCATGGTTTGCATCTAGCTTTTGGACAACCAAAAACCCAAAGATAAGTGGGAAAGTTTCCAGAAAGAAGTAGGGCAAAACCATTTCCAGGAGTATAATCTAGCTAGCAGTTCAGGCATCTATAAATAGTCTGACTTGAATTAGTACCTCCAACTTTGAGGAGAAAGAAACACTTGGTAGACTTGCAATGAAGAATGCAAAGGAAAACACTACCATTAACAATAACAAACGAACAAATGAACAACAACAACAAACCATTCACATCTATAATCCTCTTTACTAGTTAAGAGGCTGAGATCTAAGGATTCTGGTTTGAAGCCAGCATGGGCAAGAAAGTCAATGAGGCAAGAGGCTCATGTCCAATTCACCAGCAAAAAAAAAAGGCAGACGTGGAGCTGTGGCTCAAATAGTAGAGCACTAACTTTGAGTGAAAAAGCTCAGGGACAGTGTCCAGGCCCTGAATTCAAGTCCTAGTACCAGCTGCCCCAGTCAATCAACCCATAAATCCATAAATCAAAACAATCCTTCCTTGATTGCCAGGATCTCACCCCAGCTGTCTGCCCTGGCTACATCTTTGCTAAGTCAATATCATCTCAACCAATTCTCCCAACTCTCTTTATTGTACTAAAATCTCTCCCTCACCGTGCTGGCTTTTTCTGTACTTTGAATGGGTCTCTTTTCCTCTCTCTACTGCACATGGAAGGATGTTTGTCAAGAAACCCTCTATAAATCCCACAGTAGACCCTAAGCTGGTGTGTGTGTGTGTGTGTGTGTGTGTGTGTGTATGTGTTAAAGCACAGAGGGAGAAGAGAAATGAGAAAACAAAAGGAAGTTGTAAATACAGCTGCCAGTATTCCCTAGAGCAGTGGCATCTTTGTTTATTTGTTTGTTTGCTCCTGTCTTTCCACTCAGAAGGCAAGTGCCATCACCACCACTGGCAGCTTCAATTTGCTGTGTGTGCTGCTCACTCAGGGCATTAGGCACACTGTCTCTGAGCTTTAACACAGGACCTGCAAAACAAGAATTCCTATTTTTTCAGGTTTTTATCAGTCCTCGAATCAAAAAGAGAAGAGAAAGGAAAGAGAAAAGAAAAGAAGTCCCATTTGCAGCTAAAGAAATGGTGTAGACTTCCCTGCTGAGCCACAAAACTAGTACATGAAATCAGGGCAGACCAAATCCATGCCCAGTCTGGAATGCTACAAAGTCCATGTTTGTGTAGCCCATCACATGGAGTCTGCAATTTGTTAGGATGCCTTCTAGGTCAGGTCCTCAGCCTCTCCTGCAAAACCAGTTGATCTGGCCAGGCCTAACTGCAGCTGGCGTTCAGCCCTGGCCATTCCTCCCACTTGACTTCCCAGAGCCGTGTTTTAGCACTAGCCCTCAGCTGCATCAGGGAATGCTGCCTCACTATAACTGGTACAATCAGAAGATCCTGCGCCACAGGCTATACGTCCTTTCTAGCGTTCAGTAGTGAATGCAGGCAGAGGACTTCCTGTACTTCCCACCCCTAGCCCCGGACCTTAAATTTCACCCTGAATGAAGGATAGGCACCATTTCTCCCTCTCCCTGTGGGAGGTGGCCTTGTCAGCATTGGCTGGCAATAAACTCCTTTTCCTGTAGTGACTGAGTCCCTGTGGTCTTCTGGAATGGGTGCTTCCACAACTTATGTTCTAGTAATTACAAACTAAGTGTATCAGCGAAGAATACAAGTAACAGGGCAGGACCTAGCTGCTGAAATTGACTAGGAATATTGTAGGAAACATACTCTCACTAAAAGTATGACTTGCTGTTTAACTAGGTATCTTCTATTTTATCAAGCTATCTTGGTCAGAGGAACTATAAAACTATGGAGAAAACATGCTTAGACTCTGGAATTTCCATGGAGTCATGCTTAGCTCTTGAGGAAAGGAAAGTAGAGCACACACACATGAAGAACTGAGAGGATCTAAAACCTATGTCTCCAAGCCCCCACCCATCCACCCACTAAGATAACCAGAGAAAGCACTTTAACAAGTCACAAAAGAGATTTATTTTGATTTAAACCTACAGGTATTCTGGGCACTCAGGAGCTTGCCCTACAAAGGAAAGACAGACAAAAGGAAGGACTAACAAATAATAACTTTAATCTCCAGCCTGGAGAATGTCTGGCATAGGAAGTCATTCATTCCTCTAGACACAAGAAGCCCGTGTCCCCCATCAGGCCCCCTGTGCCAGCCTGAACCTGAAGCCATGGCTTGAGAACAACTGATCCTCTTACTGAGGGTTCTGCTGGGGGGGGGGGGAGGGGGGAAGGGGGAGGGGGGAATGGCGGAGGAGTGGCCACCAGACAAAACCTGGCAATCAGTTGAATTTGCTGAGTTACACAGAATAGCATGAGTATAAGGTCTCAAGTCCATTTTGGATGGTGGTTTCTTAATTTCAGCCAATAAAGAACGGAAAAGGAAAACCAAAACCTTAATTATTTGTAATCAATTACATGTGAGTTTATTTCCCTCTGGTCTTTCAACTATCCCGAGATATGTGAATTGGAATAAAAGTGAGGTCATGTGATGTGTATTTTGTTTAGTTTAGATTTAGTTTGGTTTTGTCCTGTTTTGATACAGGATTTTGCTATATGTAGCTCAGGCTGGCCTGGAACTAGACATCCTCCTACCACCCCGAAAGTGCTGGGATCATAGACGTGTGTCACCACATCCAGATATGGTTCATCAATTCATATCATGCAGGGGTTTTTTTGGTAAGTGATTTTCCTTTATAAGTGATTATCCTCTTTATAAAAGTATTTTTAAGCCGGGCGATGGTGGCTCACGCCTGTAATCCTAGCTACTCAGGAGGCTGAGATCTGAGGATCGCGGTTCAAAGCCAGCCCGGGCAGGAGAGACCGTGAGACTCCTACCTCCAATAAACCACCAGAAAACTGGAAGTGGCACTGTAGCTCAAGTGGTAGAGTGCTCGCCTTGAGCTGAAGAGCTGAGGGACAGCGCCCAGGTCCAGAGTTCAAGCCCCACAACCGACCAAAAAAAAAAAAAGTATTTTTAATATCTTTTTATGGTGGCTCACGCTTATAATCCTAGCTACTCAGGAAGCTGAGCTATGAAGATTATGGTTCAAAGCTAGCCTGGGCAGGAAAGTCCATGAGATTCTTATCACCAATTTACCATCAAAGGGCTGGGAATAGAGTTGTAGCACATGTTGTAGAGTACTAGTCTTGAGTGAAAAATCTAAGGGATAGTGCCTAGGTCCTGAATTCAAGCTCTAGCACTAACACAAAAAATAAAAAATAAAATAAAATAAATACACATGTATTTATAAAATATTTACATTTATAAACATTTAAATATAGATTCAAGTGGTTATAAAGTATCTATATAAGAATACTATTTTAATGTCTGCATATTTATCCACTCTACACTGATAAATCAATTTATTTAATCATTCTCTGACTATAGGACATGTGTTATACTGTAGTAAATATTCTTCAGATTTCTGTCCAAGTCATTGATTAGTTTCTTAGAATGGATTTTTAGGATTAGAATTATTGGGTCAATAGGAACTCATGAATTTTTAGGAACTCATGAATCTTTAAATGTTGCCAAGTTGCTTCCAGAAAGCACGTTATTAACAACTTTGGCCAAATCTCACAGTCTCTCAAAGATTTTTGAAAATTTTGCTAGGTGAAGAGCAAAAGGACATCTTAAACCATTAGAAACAGGTTTTTTCATCATGTATGAAATGAAACTGTTCTAAAACAAAAATTAATAAAATCTCCAAATGGCATAAATCTTTTTACTGCTTATGTGATTCCATTTATTTACAGTTCAAAATATCTATCTAGCATGCACAAAATGAGGGGGTGTCAATCCAAATCTGAGAAGAGAGAGAGCCGATCAATTAGGAAGAAGCAGTCCAGACCACAGCTGGCTGAGCTGAGCACAGGGTCCAAGTCACTGGCAGAGAAGAGACAGGACTGACTCGGGCTGGCTGCTGAGCACTGACATGACAAGTCACATTACCTCCAACACAGTCCAACAATGACCTTTCGGGAAGGGAACTGTGAGCATCCTTGAACCAGCTGTCCTGGACTGAGCCTCTTCCAAATGATAAAAATAAACATGCAGAGATTTGCATGAGGCTTGATGGGAGGTAGCAATACTTTTAGGGAAAGTCAGGACTCAAGGGCACTGCTGGCTGCTCTTCAAGGTCAACAGAAAGCTACTTAATAAACACAACTTAAGCATTCATGTAGCCAACTACATAGTCAACCTTCACCCAGGGATAGTGCAGACCAACTTTGAGAACCTAGCCAAATAGTGTTCATGGTTCTCACTGGGTCTTACCAGATTGACTAACACACACACACACACACAAACACAAAATACCAGTTGGTGTGCTTTTTTATTTTTGGCCAATTCTGGGGCTTGAATTCAGGGCCTGGGCACTGTCCCTGAGCTTTTGCTCAAGCATAGAACTCTCCCACTTGAGCCACATTCTGGCCTTTTCTGTTTATGTGGTCCTGGGTAATTGAACCCTTCATGCCAGGCAAGAACTCTACCACTAAGCCACATTCCCAGCCCTACTTTGTTTTTTAAAACAAAACAAAACAAAACAAAACAGTTCAGATTGTTGGATTTAAGAAACTCTCACTACTTACGTGTATTCTCTGTTGCACCAAAAAAATACAAGATGCAATCAACAACCTATCCTCATTCTCTGACCTTATTTTAATTTAGAAAAAAAATGTATTCACTTCTTTTTAGAGTGAGATGTGCAGAAGCTCACTATGTAGCCCAGGCTGGTATCAAACTTACAACCCTGCCTCAGCCTCTCAAATTCTGGGATTACAGGCACGTGCCACCCTGTGCAGTCTGGTTTCATAATTTTATTTATTTTTTTTCTATTTTCATCACTATTTTTCATTCATTATATTTCATCACTATTCTTATTAACTCATCTTGCTTCCTTAGAACTGTCATAATTTTAGCTAATGAGATCTAACAGTTCATGTCCAAATGCTAGTTCACTGATGAGCTATTTCTCTGGAGAAATCACATACAGGACCTCCTGGAAGAATAGTCATTCTAAAACCTTCCTACAACAACACAACCACTAACAGTATATACGTATATATATATATATATTTATATTTATATATTTAAGGTTCTAGATGATTGCAAATGTACAGCCAAAGTTGAAAACTCTCAGCCTTTAGGGGGAAAAGGTCAGGTGCCAGTGGTTCTACCTATAATCTGAGCTACTCAGGAGGCTTAGATCTGAGGATTGGGGTTCCAAGCAAGCCCAGGCAGGAATATCCATGAGATTCTTATCTTTTGTTAACTAATAAAAAGCTGGATGAGGAGCTGTGGCTCAAGTGGTAGAGGGTAATATGGAGGAAAAAAATTAAGGACAATTCCCAGGCCCCACGTTCAAATCTCAGTACCAGCACAATAAATAAATAAGAGAAAAAAGCAACTATACAAAGGAAACTAAAATATAAGAACTGAGAAAACATGCATGGTGAGAGTGGGTAGTAACTGAGGAAATAGGATTTGAGACATGAAGAAATAAAGACTGTAACTATAGAAACAATGACCAGTTCTCTGAGTAGCCCATTCAGAGTCTCCTTATCCTACAGCCTGTTTGGTTATGATTGCATCTCTTAAGGTTGAACCTCATGATGTGCTCTCACCTACCTATTTATACCTATGACTCCTCTTCCCCTCATTACTCTTAACTATCAGTAATTCAGGGTTAAAAGAAAATATACTTTCTTGGACATTGATGACTCATGCCTATCATCCTAACTACTGGAGGCTGGGATCCGATCCAATCAGGAAAGTCCATGAGATTCTTATCTCCAATTAACCAGCAAAAAGCCAGATGTGGGGCCATGGTTCAAGTTGTAGAGCACTAGCGCCTTGAGTGAGAAAGCCAAGCAAAAGAATTCAAGCCCCAGTATGAGAGAGAGAAAGAAAGAAAGAAAGAAGGAAGGGAGGGAGGGGGAGGGAGGGAGGGAGGAGGGAGGGAGGGAGGGAGGAAGGAAGGAGGAAGGAAGGAAGGAAGGAAGAAAGAAAGAAAGAAAGAAAGAAAGAAAGAAAGAAAGAAAGAAAGAAAGAAAGAAAGAAAGAAAGAAGGAAGGAAGGAAGGAAAGAAGGGACGGAGGAAGGGAGAGAGGGAGGGAAGGAAGGAAGGAAGGAAGGGAAGGAAGGAAGGAAGGAAGGAAGGAAGGAAGGAAGGAAGAAAGGAAAAGACAAGAAAGAAAAGCCGGGTGCCAGGCGCTGGTGGCTCACGCCTGTAATCCTAACTACTCAGGAGGCTGAGATCTGAGGATCGTGGTTCAAAGCCAGCCCGGGCAGGAGAGACCATGAGATTCCTATCTCCAATAAACCACCAGAAAACCGGAAGTGGCGCTTAGCTCAAGTGGTAGAGCACTCACCTTGAGCTGAAGAGCTGAGGGACAGCACCCAGGCCCAGAGTTCAAGCCCCACGACCGACCAAAAAAAAAAAAAAAAGAAAAAAAGAAAAGAAACCAGGGTCTTGGAGAGAAATGGAAGTGGTACCTGGATGCTGGTGGTTCACGCCTGTAATCCTAGCTATTCAGGAGCCTGAGATCTGAGGATTACAATTCTAATCAAGACAGACAGGAAAGTACAAGAGACTGTTATCTCACTAATCACCAAAAAGCTGAAAGTGGCTGGGCACCAGTGACTCACACTTGTAATCCTAGAGTCTTGGGAGGCTGAGATCTGAGGAACATGGTTCAAAGCCAGCCTGGGCAGGAAAGTCAGTGAGACTCTTATCGCCAATTAACCAACAGCAAACTGGACTGTGACTTAAGTAGTAGACATTCACCTTAAGCTGAAGAGCTCAAGGATAGCACCCAGACTCAGAGTGCAAGCCCCATGACAAAAAAAAAAAAAAGAGCTGGAAATGGAGCTGTGGTTCAAATGGTAGAGCACTGGCCTTGAACAAAAAAGTTCAGGAACAGTGTACAGAATCTGAGTACAAGCGCTAAAGTGGTGTACAAACACACACACACACACACACACACACACACACACACACACACACACACACACACACACACACACACACACACACACACATACACAACTAAAGGCCTTGGTGCTACCAGAACCAGACATGTTCAATCTTGGCTGTCATCTATGGTTAACCATCCTTCAGTTTCTAATCTCTTCATAGTAACATAGTTTCAAAGAAAATATACATTTTTCTTTAAAAGGAACATGCTTAAACATTCAGATCCGCATATGGACTGCATCTCCAAACATTAGCAAAAAGTGGGAAGCTTATTCTCTAGGTTTCTTGGCCAGACGATCTTCCCAGAGATCCATGAGGGATCCATATTCTAATATATATATGTATATATATATATATATATATATATATATATCCATATTCTTATATATATTAGAATATAAAAGAGTGCTAAAATTCCCCAGCTCTCTTCCCACACTTAACTCTTGGCTCAAACAAATCATCCTGAAACAATATTGAAAGTTTTTTCCAGAGTCTCATGGACTTTCCTGCCAGGAGATGGCTTTGAATTGCAATCCTGAGATCTCAGCCTCCTGAGTAGCTAGGGTTATAGGCATGAGCCACCAGTGCCTGGCTCTTACTCTTAAATATAAACAAACAACAGTCTGTAATAAGACTATATGAAAAACAAAAATGAAGAAAAGCATAGGGTAGGGTAATGAGAGCTTCAAGCATATTAATGTTCTCAGAGATAAGATGTTACAACCAAGTAACAAGTTATAATTACAAAATAACCAGAGTATCGGGCTGGGAATGTGAATCAGTGGTAGAGTGCTTACCTTGCATGCATGAAGCACCACATAAGCAGAAAAAGTGGCGCTGTGGCTCAAGTGGTAGAGCGCTAGCCTTGAGCTGAAGAGCTGAGGGACAGCACCCAGGCCCAGAGTTCAGGCCCACGACCGACAAAAAAAAAAAAGAAAAAGAAAAGCCAGGGACCAGTGGCTCACGCCTGTAATCCTAGGAGGCTGAGATCTGAGGACAGGAAAGTCTGTGAGACTCTTATCTCCAATTAACCACCACAAAACTGGAAGTGGTGCTGTGGCTCAAGTGGTAGAGCACTAGCCTTGAGCTGAAGAGCTGAGGGGCAGGACCCAGGCCCAGAGTTCAAGCCCCACAACCGACCAAAAAAAAAAAAAAAGAAAAAGAAAGGAATGAAGGAAGGAAGGAAGAGGGAGGGAGGGAGGAAAGGAAGCAAGGAAGAAGGAAAAGAAGAGATTTATCAGGATAAAGGTTTGAGGAGGTGTTGTTAAAATACATGGAATTCAGTTACACAGGAGGAGTAAGTTCAAGAGATTCAACATACACCACAACATTTATATGAATGCATTACTTGCCATAGCAAAGTAGATTTTAAGTGTTCTCATCACACACATAAAAATAAACATATGAGGTAATCCAGGTGTTACATAGCTTGATTTAACTACAATATATTGTGTTCATGTATAAACATGTCATGCTATACTCCATAAGTATATGTGATTTTTACTTGTCAAGTAGAAAAATAAAATTCTTAAATAGGATTGTGATGAGTGAGGACATTACTGTGACACTACACTCTGTTCTCACTTTCTCTGGACAAGGTGTAACCTCAGTGCTGGAAGAGCTAGATGGCAAAGGTGAAGGAGCTGTTGGGCTCCTTGTATGTCAAACCCCCTCAGCTGTATTCACTGCTATGCAGAATATGGCTGCGCTTACTTCTGCCATGACCCTCTCAAGCTGTGCTTCATCTTCCTGATTTTCATAAAGAAGTCTGTATACAGAGAGATATTTCTCTACTCTAAGGACAACAGAGCAAGCACAATACCACAGGCATCTTCGCAGGGGTTTAGGAGTCAAAGGGGAATGAAAGACGATGGGCATAATTGTTTGAATCATGTCCCCTCCAAATTCATTGTTGAAATTCTCAAGCCTGGGATGATGTTATTCAGAGTAGGGCCTTTGAGAAGTGATCAGTTTGGAAAAGAAGAGCCCTTGTGGATGGCATTGGGACCCTAGTAAAAGATTCAGAGAAGGCCGGGCGCTGGTGGCTCATGCCTGTAATCCTAGCTACTCAGGAGGCTGAGATCTGAGGATCGCGGTTCAAAGCCAGCCCGGGCAGGAGAGACCGTGAGACTCCTATCTCCAATAAACCACCAGAAAACCGGAAGTGGCGCTGTAGCTCAAGTGGTAGAGCGCTCGCCTTGAGCTGAAGAGCTGAGGGACAGCGCCCAGGCCCAGAGTTCAAGCCCCACGGCCGACCAAAAAAAAAAAAAAAAGATTCAGAGAGCTTGTTCACCAATTGAAATTGGTTCACCAAATAAAAGTTAGGTAGAGAAAACTATTGTCCATGCAGAAGTAGGTCTTCCCTAGGTTCCAAATCTGTCAGTGCCCTAACCTCTCAGACTCCAGAACTATGAGTAACACAATTTGTTCTTTCCAAGCTACTCAGTCAATAGTATTTTGTGAAAGTAATTCAAATGAACTTTGACAGTGAGGTCAGCCCCTACTCTGCGTGGACTCATGCCACAGGGAAATTTAGAGGACAGCACTGCAAAATGGAGTATGAGCAATACAGTTAGCAACAAACAGAAGCATTCCCAAAGACAATTTTCATCCATCCATCCTTCCATTCATCCAAGGATGTTTATTGACCATCTTTTTTTAACAAAATAAAAAATAAAAAAGTAGTGTGTGTGTGTGTGTGTGTGTGTGTGTGTGTGTGTGTGTGTGTAATGCCAGGAATCAAACCCAGGACCTATCACTGAGCTATACTTCCAGAACTATCTTCTATATGGCTTTGCATCTGGCAGAATAAGAAGATGACAAACTAAATATGACAGAATCTCTTCATTCCAAAAGGACACAAATACCAAATGATGGAATATGGATTAAATCACTGCAGAGCTGCAGCTACCATGGAATCAGGGAATAAGTCAGTTGTACTGATGATGCTGCACAGAGAGAGAGAGAGAGAGAGAGAGAGAGAGAGAGAGAGAGAGAGAGAGAGAGAGAGAGAGAGATGAGCAATTTTCAGGACCTCAGTCACAGATGGCCCAAACTCTCATCTCTAACAGTGGATTCATGAGCACACTAGAAAGACACAATAAATAAATGATACACTAAACAGAATCCTGGTGGGTTCCAAATTGATAATATAGTTTCCAAATTGGTCTTCTAGAAATACTAAGTAGGGTTATCACATAATTTTAATGTTCTAAAAAAAGCATCATATTAAATTAAAACTGGAAGAATGTGATCTGTGCAACTGCTAGGATTCCAAAAACCTTCTCAGAGCATTCACAGGATGAATTAATTTATTTCATTTTTATTGTAAAGGTAATGTACAGAGGTGTTACAGTTACAGAAGTCAGTTAATGAGTATATTTCTTTTTAAACAGTATCACCTCTTTCCTCATTTTCTCCCAGCTTTTCCCTCCCAACTCCTCTCCCCCACAAGTTGTGTAGTTCATTCTCAACAAAGTGTCTAGTGAGTATCGATACTGCATTTATTCATCCTTTGCCCACCATTTCTGTGCTCCTCCTTACCCGCCCCCAAACAGATAAACTTACATAGAAGACAAAAGATACAGGAATAAAAAACAGAGACAAAGGAGAAAACAAAACAAAAGCAAAATAACAAAAAACCTTCTCATTTCCATTGCCCAGAGTTCATTTTGAGAAACATCATTTTATATGAACAAACCCTCAAAGAAACAACAACCCAATCAATAAATGGACTTAAAGAGACTTCTCAAAAGAAGAATGGCCAATAGACACAAGAAGAAATGTTCAACATTTGTGGCCATAAAGAAGTGCAAATCTTGGGCTGGGAAGTTGGCTCAGTGGTAGAGCGCTTGCCTTGCATCCCTGAGGCCCTGGGTTTGATTCCTCAGCACCACATAAGCAAAAAGAAAAAAAGCTGGAAGTGGTGCTATAGCTCAAGTGGTAGAGCGCTAGCCTTGAGCTGAAGAGCTGAGGGACAGCACCCAGGCCCAGAGTTCAGGCCCCATGACCGGACCCAAAAAAAAAAAATTTTTAAGAAGTGCAAATCTAAACAACATTAAGATTCCATCTCACCCTAATTAGAATGTCTATTATCAAGAAAACCAACAATAACAGATGCTGGTAGGGATGTGGCCAAAAGGGAACACTATTAAACTGTTGGTGGGAATGTAAATTTGTTCAGTCACTCTGGAAAGCAGTATGGAGGTTCCTCAAAAAACTAAACATAGGCCGGGCGCTGGTGGCTCACGCCTGTAATCCTAGCTACTCAGGAGGCTGAGATCTGAGGATCGCGGTTCAAAGCCAGCCCGGGCAGGAAAAACCGTGAGACTCCTATCTCCAATAAACCACCAGAAAACCGGAAGTGGCGCTGTAGCTCAAGTGGTAGAGCGCTCGCCTTGAGCTGAAGAGCTGAGGGACAGCGCCCAGGCCCAGAGTTCAAGCCCCACGACCGACAAAAAAAAAAAAAAAAAAAAAAAAAAAAAAAAAAAAAAACTAAACATAGAGTATCTCTACGATCCAGAAATTCTACTTCTGGGATTTATCCTAAAGAACACAAACAAGGCTACACTACAGCTACCAGCACAAACATGTTCATTGCAGCATTTTTTACCATTGCCAAGATAGAGAGACTCAACCCAGATGCTAACACATCATTTGCCTTTTTAAATTCTCCTTCCCTAGGTGAGTATAGTGTAGATCTTTCCAGAGGCCTGGCATGTAACACATGCCTTGCTCTGCTGGTTGATAGAGAATGTGCTGGTGTATTCTTGTGTTCTAAAATTTTCTCCTGGGCTGGGGGCATGGCTCCAGTAATAACACACTTGCCTAGTATGGGTTTAATCCCAAGTATCACCAAAATAATTTCCCAAAATGCTTATAGTTTTAATGTTGATATTATAAATATTAAGAGATATAATCCACCAAATTATAAATTCTTTGGAGTCTTCAATAGTTTCCAAGAGTGTGAAGCAGCCAGAGGCCAAGGGTTTAAATTAGATTATCAAATCTACAAGGGCAAGAATTGTGATTTTTTTGTGTCTTCATAGACACAAAGCCCCTAGCCCTCTGCTTCACAGAAGGTCCATACTCTGTAAATACTCCCTAAATAAACCAATGACTTCCAACACATAGACCAAAAAGTGCTTCTAGAAATAGAAAGCAAATACCTAAAAGAGCTTTTCTTTTTCCTTGGCTGTTGACTATTTGCTCGTTTTGATTATAAGTCCCACCTTTAGTATGTTATATATGACATAGTACCTATCTTGAAGACATAGGTCATGAATGTCCACCTCCTTGGCCAACATCCTATGTTTTCATTAATGAGCGGATTTCTCCATTCTGATTCTTCTCTGTGAAACAAGCAAATGTCTGGCAGAACAGATGGGCCCTTGCAGGGGCCTGGCAGAATGAAATCCTGGACTTCACTAGACCATAAAGCAAAATGATGTTGGCATGTAGGAACTTTCCTCTCCTCCTTCTAAAACTAATTTTCCCTCAATGTAAATGGAAGATTAATATGAATTATTCCTTTTATGTCCTCAACTGGAATCCCACCTCAATGAACCTGAAGACATGAGCTAAAATAAGCATTGTCCAACTCAGCAATGGATTTTATGGTTAGCTCCTTAATCTGATCCCCATCCAAATGATTCTGACTTAGCAGGTCTGGGCATGGTCTGGAATTTTCTACATCCCCTTAAGGGCTTCTCCTAGCATCTAGTGACAACTGTGTGAACTACATGTCTATTCCACTGTCATAACAATGTGCAAAATGAGCGCACTCATGATCAACATGGATTAGTAAGAAGCTGAAGGAAAAAGAATACAATTCTGCTATCATAAGATCAAGTTTCTGAGAGCCAGGGTGGAGCTGGATAATTCTGTATAAAAGTCAAAGAATCTCGAAAGGAAAGAAAGCATGCTGCTCCCTGATTTTTACCTGTGCTCAGCCAATCCATTATGTTGTTCTGTTAAGAATTTGGAAAGGGGGCTGGGAAGGTGGCTCAGTGGTAGAGCGCTTGCCTTGCATGCACGAGGCCCTGGGTTTGATTCCTCAGCACCACATAGGCAGAAAAAAAAGCCGGAAGTGGAGCTGTGGCTCAAGTGGTAGAGCTCTAGCCTTGAGCTGAAGAGGTGAAGGACAGCGCCCAGGCCCTGAGTTCAGGCCCACGACCGACCTCCCCCACCCCCCAAAAAAAGAACTTGGAAAGCTGCGTGCTGGTAGTTCATGCCTGTAATCCTAGCTACTCAGGAGGCTGAGATATGAGGATTGCGGTTCCAAGCCAGCGGGGGCAGGAAAGTCTGTGAGACTTTTATCTCCATTTAACCAGCAAAAAGTTGGAAGTGGACCTATAGCTCAAGTGGTAGAACACCAGCCTTTAGTGAAAAAGGTAAGGAGCAGTGCTCAGGCCCTGAGTTCAAGCCCCAGTACTGGCGAGAGAGCGGGGGAGGGGGGAAACGAACTCAGAAGATAGAAGCTAAGAGATGAGGCTCAGGAGCCAGAAGGCCATGCAGAAGAGGGCTTGGGAAGCCAGGGTGAGTAAACAGCCATGACAGGATGAATAACTAAAGGAAGCTGACTGCTGAGAGAGCAAAAGGAAAGAGTGGCAGACAGAGATCAGCCTACTCTTTGCTGACTCTGAAGTTTCTGTTGTCCTCTCAGGGAGGCCTAACTACGCTGGGCTTCTCTATTCCATGTCTAAGTTTCCCCTTGCAGCTTCACAAAAAGAAACAAGGAATGCCAGGCACTGGTAGCTCATACCTGTAATCCTACCTACCCAGGAGGCTGAGATTTGAGGACTGTGGTCAAAGACAGCCTGGGTAGGAAAGCCTGTGAAATTCGTATCTCCAATTAACCACCAGACTAAACCAAAAGTGGAACTGACACTCAAAGTGGAGGAGGAAGAGGAGGAAGTAGAGGAGGAGGAGGACGAGGAGGGAGAGGAGGAAGTGGAAGAGGAGGAGGAGGAAGAGGAAAGAAGGAAAGAAAAATAAATAAGGAGAATCCTATATTACTTCAACCAGCTTGTAGTTTGTGGATGGGGGTGGAAGGTAGCCATAAAATTTATTGTCCAACAGGCCAGTGGCATAGCCCCAAAATCTTACCTATTCAGGAGACTGGGATATGAGGATGCTGGTTTGAAGCCAGTCATGGTAGGAAAGTCTGGAAGACTCTTATCTCCAAGTAACCACCAAAAGCCAGAAGTGGAGCTGTGACTTAAGTGATAGAGCACCAGCCTTGAGCAAATAAGCTAAGAACAGTGCCCAAGCTCTGAGTTCAAGCCCCAATAGCAGTGAAAACATTCTGTCCAAACCAAAGGGTATGATAGCTAATACTTATGCCAGAACAAGTATACATAAGGCCAGCAGGATAATCCCAGGCAGATGGGGCACATAGTATCCTTGTGTGTGAAAAGTGTTCCATGTTAGGGCTTCAAGTTTGCACAACTCTACCCCTCTTCTTGGGCTTTAGATAAGCCTCCCTGAAAGTAAAATAAGGACAGCCAGGCAGGTACCAGTGGCTCACTCCTATAATCCTAACTACTCAGGAGGCTGAGATCTGAGGATCGAGGTTAAAAGCCAGGCTAAGTAGAAGATTCATGAGCCTCTGATCTCCAGTTGAGCACCAAAAAGCCAGAAATGGAGCTGTAGCTCAAGTGGTAGGATGCTAACCTTGAGCCTAAAAGCTCAGAGACTGAGCTAGGCCTTGAGTTCAAGCCCCAGGATAGGCACACAAAAAAAGGTTAAATAATAGCTTACTCTCCAAAGGCTTTTTCCAATTCAGAAAATCTTATGTCATGGGAGGCAACTCAGGAGATGAGATCATTGAATGAGGAATCCTTGAGAACTCCTTAGCTGAGGAGTTAACTCCAAGCTCTAGCTCAGCAGTAGACAGCTTGCCTGTATATGTAAAACTCAGGGTTGGATCCCAGTTTCACAGAGAATAAAATTAAAAAGAGAGATAACAGCTTAGTCGTAGGACTGAGAGAGATGCTAAAGCCATTTGCTTTCAGCAGAACAGTCTTTTGGGCTTCTGCAAAGCTCTGTCCTCGGAAAGATGCAAGTGCCTGACAAAGAAGGCCTTGCTAATGCACTCATATCCCCCAGGAAGTAGATATGGGCTAAAGAGGAAGGCCTATCTATACTGCTTTTGCAAAGGAGAACATGGAAGCAGCAATAATTTCAGGACTTGCCCAATTCAACACAGTTCCCATGAGAACAAGAATATCTGGTTTCAGGCTGGGAAGGTGGCTCAGTGGTAGAGTGCTTGCCTTGCATGCATGAGGCCCTGGGTTTGATTCCTCAGCACCACATAAGCACTAAAAGCCAGAAGTGGTGCTATGGCTCAAGTGGTAGAGCACTAAGCCTTGAGCTGAAGAGCTGAGGGTCAGCTCCCAGGCCCAGAGTTCAAACTCCAAAATTGACTGAAAAAAAGAATATCTGGTTTCTAGAACAGAGGCTCCTTTGAGATTGTCCTCTGATCCCTCCTTCCCTTCTACCCATCCTGCAACCCCTTGGCTGAAAAGCCCCACTTAGATGGTTAAGATAACAGCTAGACCATTCTTAGATTGGTAGAACTTAGATGATATTTGTAACATTCTTCCTTATTAACCAGCCACACAAGGTCAAGGTCAAGGTCAAGTTCCACTTGAAGTGCTGCAGAGGACTTTAACCAGTCTGCTGCTTCTCTGTGTCTCCTTTCCCGCTCATAAAAGGCCTTGTCCAGCTGCATCACTCTAAGACAGAGCTTTGAGAAGCTAGCCTCTCCATCTTCTTCAGGACTACCTCTGATTCCTTTCTATTAGTTTTTGGTCATCTAAATTTTGGTTCCTTTAAGCACTGAGCACCTTGGACATTAGATTCTAATAATAGCTCTTTCTTTCTACCATTTTCACTAGCCAAAACAAAAGTCTTCCTTCCATCACCTTAGTCGCTGAAGAGGGACTTAAGGACAATAATCACTTGAAATAAATTCTTCATACAATTATTTTACTAAACTTCGAACAAGTAGCTAACCCTACACATTTGAATTTCATCCCTTTCCTGCTCCTCTTTTATTTTTTGGTCTTCCTGGAATTTGAGCCCAGGTCTTGAGCGTTCTGGGCAGGCATTCTACCAATTGAGCTCACCCTTGCCTCCTGTTGCTTTAGTAGTTATTTTCCAAATAGAATCTTATCCCTGGGCTATCCTGAACAACCTCCATTTTCTCTTCTCCTTCTTCCTCTTCCTCCTCCTCCTCCTCCTCCTCCTCCTCCTCATCCTCCTCCTCCTCCTCATCCTCCTCCTCCTCCTCATCCTCCTCCTCATCCTCATCCTCCTCCTCCTCCTCATCCTCCTCTTCCTCTTCCTCTTCCTCCGCCTTCATTGTCAGTTTGTGGGGCTTAAACTCAGGGCCTGAGCACTGTCTCTGAGCTTTATTATTCAAAGCTAGCACTTTACTACTTTGAGTCACAGTGCCAATTCCAGTTGGGGGTGGTTAACAGATTAGAGTTTCATGGACTTTCCTGCCTGGGCTGTTCTTATGGTGATCCTCAGATCTCAGCCTCTTGAGTAGCTAGGATTACAGATATGGGCCACTAGCACTGGAAGCAAATCCTCCTATTTATACTTTCTTTGTAGCTGGACAAGTGCTACTGTGCCCAACTTTTCAGTGACTGAGATGAGGGTCTTAAGAACTCTTTGACAGGGCTGGGAAGGTGGCTCAGTGGTAGAGTGCTTGCTATGCATGCATGAGGCCTTGGGTTCGATTCCTCAGCACCACATAAGCAGAAAAAGCCAGAAGTGGTGCTGTGACTCAAATGGTAGAGCACTAGCCTTGAGCTGAAGAGCTGAGGGACAGCGCCTAGGCCCGTAGTTCAGGCCCCATGACTGGCCAGAGAACTCGTTGACATGGCTAGTCTTGAACTGATCTTCTCAATCTCTGCCTCCTTAGTAGCTGGAATTACAGGCATGAATCCCCATGCCTGGTTTTCCTCTCCTCTTTTCATGCAGACAAGATTGGGCACAGACCATCTTCAAAGGAAAGAAGAAAGAACTAGCAGCATCAGAGTGGATTATGGTCCAACTATATGAAAGTCAAGTTATAAATGAGCAGCGCTATATTAACACTGATGGAAATAATCATGACTGCCATGTATTGATCTCCCAGTCCTGCCTGGCACTGTGCGAAGTGCTCCACCCCATAACAGTATATGCACAGAGACAGATCTAGGTTTTGTGGGTTCTGAACAAGTAAAAGATTCTTTCTAGAGAAAAAAGTTTTGCATAGAGAATTAGGTGCAGAGATTTGGACAGGCCCATGCAAATGAGGGAACTAAAGCTTCATCTTGTGAGTTTCATGGTAAACGTACAGCATGAGTTAGCAACCATCTCTCTCTCTCTTTTTTTTTTTTTTTTTTTTTTGTCGGTTGTGGGGCCTGAACCCTTGGCCTGGGCACTGTCCCTCAGCTCTTCAGCTCAAGGCTAGCACTCTACCATTTGAACCACAGCGCCACTTCCGGCTTTTTCTGCTTATGTGGTACTGAGGAATCAAACCCAGGGCCTCCTGCGTGCAAGGCAAGCACTCTACCACTGAGCCACCTTTCCAGCTCACTCCTTCTCATTTTTGAATTATGAAATTGAGGCTATGAGATGTTCAGTAACTTGTCCTAAATCAACACTTGAAAATGGTAAGATCATTTAGGTTCCAGTGACTCATACCTATAACCCGAGCTACTCAGGAGGCTGAAATCTGAGAACCATGGTTTTAAGACACCTTGAGCATACAAATTCAAGAGACTAATATCTCCAATTAACCACCCTAAAGCCAGAAGTAGATCTGTGGCTCAAGTGGTAGACTGCCAGTCTTGAATGTAAATGCTAAGCAAGAGCACAACAATGCCCCAAGTTCAAACCCTAGTTCTCCTACTCCCCCATATACAAGAAAATGGCAGCTTAAAGATCTAAACATAAGAAAGCCATGCATGGTGTAGTCCACCTGTAGTCCATGCAAGACTCACAGACAACAGGGTCATGAGTTTGCTCTAGTCTAGGCAAAACCCCAGACAAAAACAAAGATAAAAACCTATCCATAGTGTCTGAATTATAATCTCATGTATGTTTTTGTTGTGTGCCTTCTAATAAAATTGCTATCATTTCTTAAGCCTTAATTATACTCACCCACTTGCTTGACTAATTCTTACAACCTTTCTCTTTACATTAGTTATTATTTCAGTTTACAGATAGGGAAACATAAATCAAGGAAGTTAAATGACCAGCCATCATCACCCAGCTGACATGGCAGGGCAGCAAAGAGCAGAATGGTAATGTGGGACCTATAACATTCTCAAATCTGTCCACTCAAACTTAGCTCTGTCACAGCCTTCATATCAGATACCTCATTGCACAGTACTTCTGTACTGTAACGTATCAGTGAGATAGACACTATTCCTCCTGGAAAAAAGCCACTTAGAAAGGCCAACACAAACTCAGATGCCTTACAGACACCTTCTCCCCAGAGAAACTCGGAGAAAGGGTGCCACTATGGCTACATGAGGGTCCCCCATTCCATAGGTCTCCCCTGAAACAAAGCTACACAAAACAACTCACATACTAATGTGACACAGCATCACTCCAGCACCCACAGCAAGAGTTTATGTCCTCAAATAAATCTCCCATGGAGATTTAGCTGTGAGAATGAATATGGATGCTCAGAGAACAAGGTCTTTGCTGAGCTTGTAGGCCTTGTATTCCCTTGGCAATGAAAACTTAGTAAAAATTAAATGATGCTTTGTTGTGATACTAAAGGTTTTTTTCTCCTCCTCCAGTTGACAGATCGCAAGTAACTGATTACTTCTGGAAACCTTTGTTGAGAGAATCTCTCTCTCTGTATATCTATCTGTATATATATAGCTATATATACATATATATGTCTGTATATCTATCTATATGGATATAGATAGGCAGACAGATAGATAGACAGATAGATAGACAGATAGATATTGCCTCCTGGAAGAAGGCAACTTTACAAAAAAGGGAGCAGTAAGTCTAATGGGACCAGGCCCAGGCTTTGTATCTGGCTGATGGCAGGTGCAGCAATCATTAAGAGACATTGTGCATCAGGTTGTGGGCACTAACAAGAAAGGTTGCTTCAAGCTGGGAGCAGCTGGTCACATCTATGATCCTGGCTACGCAGGAGGTAGTGATTAGGAGGATTAGTTTGAAGCCAACCTAGGTGAAAAATGAAGGAGACGCCCCCATCTCAATCAATAAACTGGTCATGATCGCTGTGTCAGCCCAGGTATTTATAGTACAGGTCCTGACTTCAAACCCCCAGTATTACAAAAAAAAAATAAATAAATAAATGACTGGCTAATCTCCAGCCTTATTTTTTTTTTTTTTAAATTAAAGGAAAGGGTGATTCCAGTAACTCTCTCCTGTTCCTGTTTTTACCAAGCTCCGTGGATGCGGGTGAAAGGAGAGCAGAAATGACTAGGAAGTGTGAGAACAGGGAACTTCTGACATGGCTAGCTATGCAGTCCAGAAGCATCTAAATGCCCCTGCGCCTTCAAAGGGATGGTTGTCTAAGAGAGAACAAGAATAATGGCCAGACATGGCAACACGGGCTGGCCTTACAAGATACAAAGACGAAGCACAGACTGCCAGTCTGCAGGCCTTGGCCTGCCTGCCAAGTGTCCTGCCCAGTCCATGAGCGCAGGCACAGGGTAGGTGCACAGTCCCTGCTCAACCACGGCACCACAGCACTTCAAAGGTCCTGGAGGCAGGCCACGTACCCCGCCCCTCCTGCGATGCTTTTCATTTGGCCTTATCACCCCTTCAAGTGGGACACAAACAGTAGGTACTCAAGAGCTTGGGGTGTGCAGAGCCGGTGGAGAGAAATGCAAAGGTCAGAACATACGAGAAAGCCTCCCCCTCTTTTTTTTTTTTTTTTAAAGCCCACATCTTTTTAAGTGAACACATTTGCCTCTGTACCTCCCCATCCCTCAACCCTCAGCTCCCAGCTCAGGAAGACCAGCACAGAGATCTCACACAGCGGGGTCCAGGCTGCAGGGCTAGCCCGGGTACAGGTCTTCCAGGCATCAGATCCTTGCGGGGGGGGGGGGGGGGGGGGCGGACCTGGAAACACACGCGCGCGCGTGCACACACCGCCTGACCAGACTCACCTTCCCGATCGTCTGATCCACGGCCTTCTGGAAGACCCGAGCCACGAGCAGCGTGACGCTGGTCACCAGCAGAAGCAGGGACAGCGTCCCCACCGTGTAGAAGCAACATCTGCCCATCCTGCGCGCGGCTCACCGGCCAGGCCGAGCCTCGCCGCGCCGCCCCGCGTTCCAGCTGCCAGGAGGGGAGGAGCCACCGCCCAGGCCGCCGCGGTCGGAGGACCCGGGACCCGGGGGTGCCCGCGGCCGGCTGGGTGCGCGGCCTCCCGGGGCGGGGCCGGCGCGGGGCCGGTGCGGCGGCCGGCGGAGCGCGCGGCTCTCCCCGCGGCGGCGATCGGGGCGGAGGGCGAGGGACCGGCGCGCGCTTTCGGTTTGCTCGGCCGGCCGGGGCGCTCGGGAGGGCGGAGGACGCGCAGAGCGGTGACGCTCGGGGCCTGCCTCGCCCGGGAAGGGACGGCTGGCGACTGCGCGGGGAGGCGGGCGGGGCAGGGCGGAGGCCGCAGTCATGTGTCCCGCAGCGCGGTCGCCATTCGGCCCGCGCGACGGTCCCCGCAGGCCCCCGCCCGGTGACTCGGGCCGGGCCGGGTGGAGGCTCCTGACATCCTGGGGCCAAGGGCCTACTTGGAGACGAGCTTTGAAGATTTCGGATGGGGGTGACGGTTCCCTGGCTCTGGAGGAGCCCCTGGAGCGCTCCCAGACACGCAATTAGAATGACAAGTGCCCTTGCAAGGAATGTGCTGTCTGCTTAGGTCTTCTTGGGCCCCAGGATTGAACTGGGTATTGCGGGATATGTAGGAGCTCGTGAAGGAATGGAGGTGTGTGAGAGGGACAGCAGGTGGCATTTCACCCAATGTAGGAGAAAACAAGGGACACTTGGGAGCGCAAGCGCAGTGGTGTAGGTGGCACTGGCGCGGGCTCAGGTGTGCAGGTGGGATTTGAGAGGCTCTTCCTGTCCTGTCGAAGGGAATCAGCAAGAAGCTTAAAGTGGCTTGACATGCTGTGTATCATCCGCTTTGCTCACTTAAGTCCTGCCAGGTACCGGCAGGTGACTTAAATGTTAGTTGAGTGAAGGAGGGTTAGTTCTAGGCCAGGCTTTTGCTGGTTCATCACACACACACACACATTTAACATCCACAGCAGCTCTAGGATTAAAGATTGTAGGAGATTTACCAGGGAAGCAGACAAGGAAGAGGGATGGAGGTGTGAAGGCTTCTTTTGAAGGAAAGAGATAAAGAAGAGAGGTCTGCTGGAAGGAAGCAGTGCAGGTCTAACCAGTTCAGCTAGGCCCGAACAGGCCAGAAACAGACCTGCCTTGGTTACAGCTGTGCGTGGTCATGGGCTGATGGCTCCATGGGAAGCTAGCCTCTGCACCCATCTCCCCAGATTTCAGCAGAGCTCAGCCGCTGAGGCCAGGGCTTTGGGGCCTTCATGCTTGAATTCAGGGCCTGGGCACTGTCCCTGAGCCTCTTTGTGCTCAAGGCTAGCTCTCTGCCACTTGAGCCACAGCACCACTTCCGGTATTTGAATGGCTAATTGGAAATAAGAGTCCCATGGAGACTCTTCTGCCCAGGGTGGCTTCAGAGCCCTATCCTCAGATCTCAGCTTCCTGAGCAGCTAGGAGTACAGGGGTGAGCCACTGGCTCCAGGCTTTTGTTTTTTTAGGACCTCAGTCCTTACCCTTACAGATTCAATCAGCCAGGGACAGAAAACAGGAGCAGAAAAGCTACATTGTTGCTGATGTCTACAATATAGTCATGTAGTTAAATTTAGTCTGGTTGTCTCTTGTGCTGAACCTGTACAGATCCTTTTCTTGTCTCTATTCCCTAAAGAATACAATATAAGGGACTGCTGTTTACATTATAGTATTTTAATTCATTAGAGAGGGTTTAAAGACTATGAGAAGGTGCGTGTAATTTCTATATAAACATGAGACAGTTTTTCCCTCAAGGATTTGAGCATCTGGAGTTTGATGAGTGTCCAGGGGCAAGAGAGAGTTCTAGAATGAATCACTTGAGGATTGTGGAACACCATTATCATCATCTTACATGCAAAGCAACTGGACTCTAAAGGGTTAAGTAACCTACTATGAGTAAACCAGTTGTTGAGTGGCAGATCTGATCTGGATGTGGATGTAGGGCCCATGTTCTCAGATTGAGAATCTGGAAGGATCAGGAGGGTTTGCATGGGGCTGGGAAGGTGGCTCAGTGGTAGAATTCTTGCCTTGCATGCATGAGGCCCTAGGTTTGATTCCTCAGCACCACGTAAGTAGAAAAAGCTGGAAGTGGCGCTGTGGCTCAAGTGGTAGAGCGCTGACCTTGAGCTGAAGAGCTGAAGGACAGTGCCCAGGCCCAGAGTTCAAGCCCTGTGACCAACAAACAATAAGAAAAAAGAAAAAGAAGGGTTTGCTGAGGACATGGTTAAAGAGAGTGATGGGTTGAAAATGCTAGGAATTCTTTAGGAGTCCTGTTTGGGGGGAGTATGCATACCTTCTCTTGAGTTTGGATTAGGCTTATTAAACACAGAGATATGGCAGAAATGACCACACCCAGGAACTCCGAAGCCAGGTCATAAGGGCCTTACAACTGCTGCCTGGGCCTCTGAAAATTCTTACTCTTGGTATCCCCCCCCCCCCCAGTAAGTTGAGCTGCCCTGAGACTTCCATGCTGGAGAGAGCGTAAGAGAAACCACAGTGGCATGCTCTCAGCCTGCTGGGAGAGAAATGACCTCCTCCAGCTCCCAGCTGTCCCATCCCAATCATGAGAGGGTCCCAGCCTAGCTCTGCTCCAAATTGCAAAATAAAGGACTGTTGTTTTGAGCCAGCAAGCCCTGGTGTATGTTACTGGATTATAGAGAACAGGAAGGGATAAGGCTGGGACCTTGGGGGTGACCCCAGGGAACCAGCCTGGCATGCAGTTAGAACCTGGTGAGGTCTGGAGGGATCCAGCTGTGCCAAGGTGGAGGCCCCAGTCCCTATGTCAGCAGCTTTTCCTTCCACTGTCACCGTCTTCGGCATTACCTCCCATTTGCTCTGCCCTGTGCCTTAGTTTGGTTAGCCCTATCTCTCAAGCTCACTTGCTTCCTTTCCAGGCATTGATTGGGGTTTGCTGCAATTGGGCATATATCCTGGACTGTTAGAACCAAGAAAAATAAGAAAAGGGGAAACTCATTGTGGCTAGCAGAAATGGGGCAAAACATTTAAGGCAGAGCCTCTTTGTAGAAAGGAACTCTAGGTTAATGATTAAAGGAAATTCTCAGAGGCAGAGACTCAGTAAATTAGGGTGTTAAGTGTGGCAAATGGCAATGAAACTCAGGAAATGTGGAAGGTAGTTTAATTTTGGATGTGATAAGTTAGAAGTTTGGAACGTGTTTTGTTAAATGTCAACTAAAACCTTATTGGCTCCACAAAGGTGTAGCCTGGAAATGTAACTTTTGCCTTGATAACTCATTGCTTTGTTTATTGAAATTGTAATTGTTATTTGTGATCAGTAATGGCTAGTGTGATCAGTAATGGCTAGTTTTGCTTCTGTAAACCTGCTGGCTGTGTGTGACCTGCTTGCTCCTTTAAAACCCTGCCACAAGAGAGCTTCGCTGCTGTTCTTCTTGGCCTCCATACCGTGGAGAGCAGTTGCTGTGGCTAATAAAGATTCCTAGCCCCATTGTCTGAGTGTTGGTGACTCCCTTAGTCAATCATCAGTTCCAGTCCCACTGGCCCCAGGAAGTTGGAATAGTCCCCCAGAAGTTGGGATACTTCATGGACTAGAAAAAAAGACATGGCAATTTGACTTGATACATAGCACCCACAGAATTATGCTCACATTGAACACCTACCCATACCCAGGTGAAGAATAACTGCAGATTGTCTGTTTGCTGGCTCCAATCTGGAGTACATAGTCCATAGCTCCATAGGCTTTGCAGCCCAGACCACTGATCTCAGTGCATCTTATCTTACCTCCAATTACCTACCATTGTTCTCTGTCTCTCTCTCTTTCAGTGCTAGTAGTAGGGCCTGAGTACTGTCCCTTACCTTTTACACTCTACCACTTGAGCCACACTTCCACTTCTGGCTTTGGGGTAATTCATTGGATATAAGAATCTCATTGCTGGGCACTGGTGGCTCATGCCTGTAATCCTAGCTACTCCAGAGGCTGATATCTGAGGATCATGGTTCAAAGCCAGCCCAGACAGGAAAGTCCATGAGACTCTGATCTCCAATAAACCACTCAGAAAACTGGAAGTGGCAATGTCAAGTGGTAGAGCACAAGCCTTGAGCTGAAGAGCTGAGGGACAGCACCCAGGCCCCAACAACAAAAATAATATGAAGAATTTCATGGACCTTCCTCCCAGGCTGGCTTTGAACCTTGTTCCTCAGATCTTAGCCTTCTGAGTAGCTAGGATTATAAGCATGGAAAGAGAGCTCTAAAAACAATGGCTATATGGAAGCCGGGAGCTGGCCATTGTTTTTAGAGGTCTCTCCGGCACCTGGCTTCCATTGTTTTTGGAGGTCTCTTTTTGCCTCTTGTGGGGCCATCAGGGTAGAAATGGATTGTGGGAATGAAGAGACAGAGACAAAATCAATTAACAAATCTCAGAGTATATGAGCAAGGTTTTTGGGTTTGTTTGTCCTCAGCTTATCTCCCTATTGAACCTTTTCACTGTTTCTACTAGGTCAGGCAATTGGAAAACTGCTTCCCCTTTAAATCTCTAGCCCTGGATGAACAAAAACCTCTTTCTTCCTCTTAGCACAGTGGATCAGACCAGCATTTTAAAATGTCCCAAAACCACAACAGAACAGCAACAACAAACATGTCCTAATTACAGAAAACAGAAAAACAGATTTACAAAGAGAATGCATATCCCCCAAATCATAGTGTGAGGGCACACACTAATTTCTATTTTATGAAGGCTGATACAACTTTTGAGCATTTGACCCGTTGTGTTTCTGTCTAGTTCTGCATTGGATTCTACCCCTTGACAGCTACTCTGAGGGACTCAATGACCGCCAGTTCTGATCTCAGCTTCTCGTGCCCCTTGTGACTGCTGCCTCACTTCTGATTTATAAGTCATGTGGTTTCTACCACTAATTGGCACTCTTACTTTAATTACCAGACAGTCATCTTACTCTTCAGGTGAGACTCCTCCTACTTCAGGTGTGGCCATGCCTGGCAAGCGCATAGACTAATACCCCCTGACACACCCCAGAGGGTCAAGCATGATGGTAAAGGGTCACCACTCCTATATTTTATGGAGAGGAAGATTCCTGGGCAGGGAGACAATGAAGAATTTTCCCAATGAACTCTCTACACAGACAATCAGAAAAGAAGATCAACTACCATTTGGAAGGAATGATTGTTAACACCTGTTGAAATTCCATGCAAGACTCAAAGAACTTTCTTCATGTATTCTTTTTTTTTTTTTGGGGGTCCGGTAGTGGGGCCTGAACTCTGGGCCTGGGCGCTGTCCCTCAGCTCTTCAGCTCAAGGCTAGCGCTCTACCACTTGAGCCACAGGGCCACCTCCGGCTTTTTTCTTATGTGGTGCTGAGGAATCGAACCCAGGGCCTCAGGCATGCAAGGCAAGCACTACTACCACTGAGCCATCTTCCCAGCCTCTTTCTTCATGTATTCTAAGACAGGGAAAGCAAAAAGGACTCTTTGGGCCCCTTTGTAAATTTACAATATTGACATTACACTCAAATGAGGTTAATCATGTAGTCATTGTATACTTTTCTGTAGAAAGTAGGTGTTCAGTGTTAACATTTATAGTACACCACAATTTTTTTGTAGTTCACAGTTCTGTCTGCCAGACCTGGCTCTGAATCCTGATCCTCAGATCTCAGCCTTCTAAGAGGCTAGAATGATAGGTATGAGCCATCATTACCTAGCTCTTGCTTAGGCTTTTGTAAATCTGATTCCAAGATGTCTCAAAAATCATGGATTTTCTTCTTACTATTTGAAGATGACCTATAAAATGTATCATCATGCCTTAGTGAATGACATATGTTATTTGTAAATGTTTATGGAGGAAACATCCTTGAGCAATGCAGAAATCCACTAAAAAAAAAAATAGACTGGAGTGGGGCATAGCTCAAGTGGTAAGGTACTGCCTAGCAAGTGCCAGGCCCTGAATTCAAACCCTAGTACCACATATATATATATGGTTTGAATTCATATATATATAATATGGGTCATGGAGCTTGAACTCTGGGCCTGGGCGCTGTCCCTAAGCTCTTCAGCTCAAGGCTAGAGCTCTACCACTTGAGCCACAGCACCACTTCTGGTTTTCTGAGTGGTTTATTGGAAATAGGAATCTCACAGACTTTCCTGCTTGGGCTAACTTTGAACCAAGATCCTCAGATCTCAGCCCCCTGAGTAGCTAGGATTACCGGTGTGAGCCACTGGCGCCTGGCCCCCTAGTACCATATACTTACAATACTAGAGTTTGAACTCAGGGCCTGGCACTTGCTTAGCAGACATTCTACCACTTGAACCACCGTGTAGCTCGTAGCTCGTTGATAGAGTTTTACTTTTTTTTCCCCAAGCCAGCCTGGACTACAATCCTCCTATGCACATTTCCCAATATAGCTGAGATAACAGGCAAGAACCACCACACCCAGAATTTTCTATTGAGATGTCTTTCAACATTTTCCTCAGGCTATCCTCAGAAGCAATCCTGATTTCATCCTCCCTAGCAGTAAGGATTATAGGCATGAGTCACTAAACCCAGTTTAAATAGCAGTTTTTATGCAGATTAGAATTCCCCAGAGTAGTTTATTTGCCATTTATATTCTACTACATGCACCCCATGCCAGAGCAGAGACAATCTTATGAGACTGTCCACAAAATACCCTTTTGCCTTATCCAATTAACAAATTCTCATGGCTTTCCATGAGAACTTTTGTACTCTAAGCAAAAGTAGTCTTTTTTAGTTTGTTTTTCTTTTTATTTTGTTAGAGGTTATGAGAAAATGAGAATCCTCTTCAAATCCTCTTTTCTTTCCTTTTCTTTTTATTCTTCCTGTAATGTTGTAGACTCTTTGGTTATTCGGTTATTGGTTTCACACTGTAGCCTGGGCTGGGCTTAAATTATAGTCCTCCAGCCTGAGCCTCCTGAGATTATAGACATGTGCCTCCATGACTAGGTGTATATAGACTTTTATAAAACACAAAAACCAGGAAGAAAGGAACCAATTGCTTTATTTTCTCCCCTTGAAATCATAAGCAAAGAGCCTTTCCCACCCCCTCCCTAAGCACCAGGAATCAAATCCAGGCCCTTATGCATGTCAGGCAAGTATCTGCCTACTAAGCTATGAACCAGCCCATGTGGTATCCTCCAATAAATTGAATATGGTAGACTATTTGGGGAGTGGGGTGGAGACAGGAGATGGAGGCAGAGGAGCAAAGTGAGAGCAAAAGCCAGATATGGTGGCAAATGTTTATAATCCCAGCATCTGGGAGGCTGTGACCACAGGATCATGAGTTTCTGTCCAGCTTGGGGTAAATAGTGAACTCTATCTCAAAAAGAAAACAGGGTTGGGGGTACACTCAGTATTAGGGCACTTGCCTGATGGGTGTAGGGATAACTGGGGGGGAAAAAGTTTGCCAAGAAGTAGCATTGTGACAATTACGAAAATGCAAATGGAAGGATAAAACCAATTAAAACAAAGAAAACGTTCTTAAAGTCCTCAGATTAAAAGGGCTGCCTTGAAATAGGGATGTCCAGGAAAGCAGTGTATTTTGAAACTCAATCTGGTGGTTTCTGTTGTTGGTATTGTCTTGTTTATTTGCAAAGGAACCTGTTATTTGGCAGATGTGCTCGGTTTGAAACATGGGTGGTGAGTGTTACACGCCCTTTCCTAAGGGAATCATCAACAGTGGAATGTCCCCCTTTGATCTTCAAACGTACAGTAGGCACAGGATTGTTTCTTAAAAATTTTGTTGACCTCAGGTTTTATAGAAATATAGTTCTAGAGTCACCAATCTTGAATTGACTCCTATAAATTAATGCCTACTCAAATTCCCCTTATGTGTATGTTTTCACTTCGTAAAAGTCAAATTTTATTTAAATTTATACATTCATCTTGGAATCAAAATGTCATGAGAATTTATTACATGTAAAGACATCAAGAACAACCATTTTCTCCAGTCTGAAGTATCTACATGCTAACTGGTTATTCTCAACTTGTAATAGTTTGGGTTTTTGTTGTTACTGTTTGTAGCATTTACGTGTGTGCTGGTCCTGGCGTTTGAACTCATGGCCTCATCACTTTCCCTGAGCTTCTTTGCTCAAGGCTAGTGCTTTACCACTTGAGCCACAGCTCCACTTCTTGCTTTTTCTTGGTGATTCGTTGGAAATAATCTCACAGACTTCCCTGCCTACATTGGTTTTGAACCTCAATCCTCAGATCTCAGCCTCCTGGAGCAGCTAGGATTGCAGGTGTGAGCCACCAGCACCCAACTAATGCATTTAGTTAAAAAAAGAAAATGTTCTGTATTATCCATCTGTTTCCACATTTCAGGGCAAGTTGTGGCAATGGCTCACTCTAGGTGACATGGCACACAGGAGGGCCAGGCTGTGATGGGTTGTGAGAGCAAACACTTCTGCCTGCCCAGACTTGATGCAGGACTAGAATGGTGAGCCAGGAATGAGCTGTCAGGGCAGTGGCTTAAAGCATAATTTCCATGGTCTAACATGAAACCAGTTCTCAGTGGAAATAGTTTTTTGATGATACTTTTAGCAGCAAATGGAATTTGGGTTGTGTGTAAGTTGCCATTCAACTCAGAGAGGGAAAGCTAGCATATTACCAAATGTCAGAGCTTTCTGATCTCCTATGTATTGTGAAATCAGATGAAAAACCAGCACAGGAGTTCTGTTATTCCCAAATGAGTCATTGTATCAGTGGAAGTTATTGAGAAATAGAAGCCAAGTGGACTCAGTAGCTCCCTCTAGGGGAGGCAGGAGAGCTGGTGTGTAAAGAGGAAAGGCTTGCCAGTCAAGACAGGCCTTGTCAGCCCCGAGCAGTGGGAAGGGAGTATTTGGGCAGATGGTAGGATGGGGCCTATGAAACAAAGCCAAACCCAAGGGCTGGGAAGGTGGCTCAGTGGTAGAGCGCTTGCCTTGCATGCCTGAGGCCCTGGGTTTGATTCCTCAGTACCACATAAGCAGAAAAAGCCCGAAGTGGCACTGTGGCTCAAGTGGTAGAGCGCTAGCCTTGAGCTGAAGAGCTAAAAGCCAGAAGTGGTGTATGGCTCAAGTGGTAGAGCACTAGCCTTAAGCTGAAGAGCTCAGGGACAGCGCCCAGGCCCATAGTCCAGCCCCCACAACCGACCAAAAAAAAATTATCAAAACAAAACCCAAGAAATGGAAACATTATTTTTGTTGTTGTTGTTGTTGCTTTTGATTTTTTGTGGGGGGAGAGAAAGAGGGCCAAAGGGAAATGGAGGGAAGAAGGGTGAACAAATGCAGTTGTGCAATTCAGGATACACTATATGGAAAAATCAGCTTTGCAGGGAGGGAAGAGGGAAATGAGGAAAGCGAAGGAAGGGATGACATTGTATGAATGGTAATCCCTCTGTACATCTTAATCATAACAATACAATCATATTTTAGAAAATAAAACAAAAAAGCAACCTGGGGCTGTTAAGGTGGCTCAGTGGTAGGGCGCTTGCCTTGCATGCATGAGACCCTGGGTTCCATTCCTCAGCACCACATAAGCAGAAAAAGCCCGAAGTGGCACTGTGGCTCAAGTGGTAGAGCGCTAGCCTTGAGCTGAAGAGCTGAGGGACAGCACCTAGGACCAGAGTTCAGGCCCCACAACCTACAAAAACCAAAACAACAACAAAAACAACCTAAAGAAAGGCTTGTTTTGGTTCATGGTTTCAATCACGGTTGGCTGGGTCCATTGTTTCTGGGCCGTGGGGAGGCAAGAGTGTCATGGTGTAAGATGAGCAAAGTTGCTTACCTCAGGAAGCAGAGTGAGACAGGAAAGGGCTAAGGACAGATGTTCTGCTTCAAAGACCCCCCTCTGTGCCCCAAGTGAGGGACTTCTTCCAACCAGGTTCCCAACTCATCAACAGATCAGAAAGCCCAGGATCTCCTCACTTCTCCATGACACCACCACAGGGGACAAGCCTCGAACACATGAGCCTTTGAAGTGACACTTTCTATCCATATAATATTAGTTATAGATAATATAGATTATAGACAGATAGTATTAGATTATAGAAAAGGTTAAAAGAAAACCCACATCTCTAGCCAAGTTCTGGTGCTCACACCTGTAACCCTAAACACTCAGAAGGCTGGGATCTGAGGATCAAGGTTTGAAACCAAACCCAAGCAAGAATGTCTGTGAGAGTCTTAAATCCAATTAACCACCAAAAAAGCAAAAAAGTGGAGGTGTGGTTCAAGTGATAGAGCACTAGTTTTGATCACAAGAGCTAGAGAACATTGCCCAGATAGAGAGTACAAGCCCCAGTATTGGCACTGAGCTAGTCTCTTTCCTTGATCGTATCAGGGAAAATTATTTTTTTTGGGGGGGGGGTCTGGTCGTGGGGCCTAAACTCTGGGCCTGGGTGCTGTCCCTCAGCTCTTCAGCTCAAGGCTAGTGCTCTACCACTTGAGCCACAGCGCTACTTCTGGCTTTTTTCTTTTTTGCTTATGTGGTGCTAAGGAATCGAACCCAGGGCCTCATGCATGCAAGGCAAACACTCTACCACTGAGCCACCTTCCCAGCCCCCAAAATGATTATTGTTTCTTGATTTCTATTTACTCTTCAAGTGAACACCTTCTTGTTTCTCTGGCCCCTGTCTTCAGCTTGCTCCATAGCATCTAACACAGCATGATGCTGAATGTTCTATGCCACTCCATCTGGGCGAATTTGACAGTGCTTTAGAGGCGGGAGTGGAATTCTAGGGAAAGGCCAGCAGGTGGGCTTGGGAGAATATCAAAAATGTTGCCAACAACAGGGTCATGCAGACCATGAGAAACTTTAGAACCCATAAACTCTTCATGCCTTCCTAACTTCTTTTTATTGATCATTGCATCTCAGGATGCTTGGTTGTAGATCATTCATTGCCAAGACTTTACAGCATGATGCGATTATTGTTACTGATGGGTGCGTAGTCTTAGATGTTCCTCATCTAAGAACAGGATGCTGCTCCAGGTATAGCAAAAATCCTACAAAAAGTAGGAAGACAACAAGAATGACTTATTAGCAAAGCGGAATTATACCTTGAGATATATGGTGGGCAGTTTGGGTAAGGCCAAAGCCTCAAGCAGCTGGGGATTGGGGTGATATTATCCAATAGGGTCATACTACTGGTATTGAGAATCAGAATCTTCTGCCCCTTGGTGGCTTCTCTCTTAATGGCTTGATGACTGCACAGTGGCAGGCTGAGTATGGAGGAGTCTTTTGCCTGTGTTTTTGAGAAAGTACCTGCACATTGGATCCTCTTGGACTTTCAGAGGCAAGCATGGAGATGATGTCATCATCCTCAAGGCCCAAGCCCGACCCTGATCTAGGGAATGAGGTCCTTGAAAGTCCTTGAAGACTTAAAAGCTGCTATTTGACCGTTGGCCTAGGGTGTGACCAACTGTGGTTTTGGGGAATGGAATCTTGTCCCTCATGGCATTTCCTTATTCCTATTCTCACCTTATCTTTCTGCTCCAGCTAATTTAAGGTAAAAAAAAGTGCTGCACATGGAAGTGGCGTTGTGGCTCAAGTGGTAGAGCGCTAGCCTTGAGCTGAAGAGCTGAGGGACAGCGCCCAGGCCCAGAGTTCAGGCCCCACGACCGGACCCAAAATAAATAAATAAATAAATAAATAAATAAAACCCATTTGTACATCGACTAAATGAAGTAATAATAAAGATTATGATGCATTGTACTCATAAATAATAAAAAAAAAAGAACAGCTGAAATTTGGCTAAGCTATAAAAAATGAGCACACCTTCCCTTCCTTCCCTCCCCCCCCCCAACCCAGGAGCCTAAAGGACATCAGCAAACCAGTTAGGCAGCTTGCCCCTCCCCCACCAGTGGCCACCACCCAGGGGAGTGTCTTGGGTCTTGCCACAATCCAGGCTAGCCCTGCTCCAGGCTACCACAAGGGGAAGGGCCTTAGGTCCTGCCGTGTCTCTTTCTTGGACCACCACTCAAGAGAGGGTCTGGCCTGTTTCACACAAACCAATCCTGAGCCCAGGCTAGCCTATCATCATGTGCCCACTGCACTGGAGAAGGTCCGGCCTGCTTCAAACATCTCAATCATAATCTGACAGATTGCCTGAAGGGAGGAAAGAAAGCAGAGAGGAGAAAGAGGGGCAACATAAAGCAACAGCCCAGGACCCCAAGGAAGACAGCTGGTTTTCAGGTCATTCTTTGGAGTAGCTTTTACTTTGTCTTTGCTAAATAAACTCTTTAAGACCAGGAATAAAAATAAAAATTTAAAAAAGACAAAAAATACTCTAAAAATACCAGGACTAATGGTATTATTTTGATACTACTGGAGAACAAGAATCCACCGTGTTCTCATCTTGTGCATCGAGCCACAGTGAGATATTGATTTCCAGGCCCCACCTCTTCTTCTTGTGATTTGAGAAGTCTGTATTTTCCTTTCTCTTCTTCCTCCTTGCCCTGGAAACAGGTGGACAACCTTCTATGGCCTAGAGCAGGCCTGGCCAACCTGGAGTCCACGTTGAGGGCTTGTACCAACAGACCTGGAGCTCAGAGGCTCTCCTGATTAGTTCTCCTAAGAGTGTTGTCGTAAAGAGCAAACCTGAGCCAGAGTGCTCTGGCTTGCTGGCTTGCTGTGGTTGCTCTCCCTCTCACGTGTGCTCTCCTGGTGCTGCCTACCATTAGGACTTTGGACTCTTCAGTCCCCCAACATTGTGAGCCAAAGAAACCTCTTTATAAAATGTTCAGCCTTTAGTATTTTAATAAGGAATCCAAAAGGAAGAGCCTGAGAGTCTGAATTAATGCCATTATCGACTAGAGAGTCATGGAGTGTTGGATTGTGTGTGTGTGTGTGGGGGGGTGTACTTGGGTGCTGTCCCTATGCTCTTTAGCTTAAGGGAGTACTCTACCACTGGAGCCACAGTGCCACTTCTGATTTTCTGGTGGTTAATTGGAGATAAGAATCTCACGGACTTTCCTGCCTGGGCTGGAGTACTCCTCCTGAGTAGCTAGGATTACAGGCATGAGTCATCAGCGCCTGGCTTCCAATCTTTAGCATAGCTGCCAGTGGTAGGTAGGGGTCTGAGCTTGGTAGGAGGCTCATCAAGTATTAGGCAGGTAAAAGTACTGATGGGATAAGCAAGGAGCAGATTTTCAAGGGACAAGTAAAATGAACCTATAGCATCTGTTGAGATACAGATTCCCAAGGACATAACCAAATCAAATACATCTTCATGCCATTGGTATTGCCAGCAGCTGCCTAGTGTTCAGTGATGTCACTGCTGGAAGAGGGTTGAGACAAAAAGAGATAAATAACCCTAGAGCTGAAGGGGACAGGGAAATAGGCTGGTGACTAGAGACCAGACATGCAGCAGAGACTAAGGGAGTCCCCTGGCCCCCCCAGAAAACATCTTTGTGCTAGAAATAATCCAATCCTTTCCTTCCCTTTCTTCTCTCATCCCTTTTTCTGGGACTCCAGTTGCTCATTTTCCTTTCCTTTTATTCACTAATTTTATTTAAGTAACTTGTGATAGAACTGGGGCTTGAACTCAGGGTGCCCTGCTCTTGATTAGCTCAAGGCTGGCCATCTAACACTTGAGCCACACCTCCGCTTCCGGTTCTTGCTAGTCAATTTTCAGATTTGTCTGCTGGGGCTGACCTCCAAACACGATTCTCAGATCTCAGCCTCCTGAGAACCTAGGATTACAGGCGTGAGCCACCAGCACCCCCCTTTCAGTAATTTTTTAAAAAAAACTTGAATCAAGAAGACCTGGTGCAGCTTATGGTCAATATGATCGTGTAGAAGATGCAGAGTAAAATCCAGGTGGACCGGGGCTTTCTCCGGGCCCTGCCAAGTGCTCCCCCACCCCACCCCTTAGGTCACAGAAGGCAGGCGGCGCCCGGCTTGCTGCAGGGCGGATTGGGCAGGTCAGGGCAGCACCCGCTTGAGCGGTCTCCTAGCGACATGAGAGGCGGCGCAGAAACCGCCAGCCTCGGCCTGGCAGCGGTGGTGCAGCCGAGGGCACCAAGGCGGCGAGTCTCGGGTGGCGGCTGATCCAGCCCGGGAAGAGGCCCGCGATGCCTGAGGACATCAACTCCAGGCCCAGGTGAGCGCGGCACGCGCGCGACCCGGGCGCATGCCGCAGGCGCCGCGCGGGGGCGCCGGGAACCCGGGCTTGCAGGGCTGGGAGGGGGCTTGTTGGCTGCCTAGGACTCTTTCTTCCCCGCCCTCTGCGCCTGTGTGGAGATAATGAAGTGAGATAGCCAATGCTTCACCGTCCTCCTGGCAGATTATCCCCAACTCACCAAAGCGTAATCCCCCAGTCCAGAAGAGAAACTGAGTCCGGTCTGATGTGGAGGTTGCCCCAGCCTAGGCCTCAGCTCTCCTGCCTCCAGCCCACCTTTCTCCGGGGTGGCCTCAGACACCAATGGGCTTCGTGAATTCCCTGTCGCGTGTAAGGCATCTGTGAGCACCGGGAAGTTTTGGCCTTTCAGCTGGTGGCTCTGGCCAAGCAGAACCCTCGGTGATGGTGGTGGTGAGGGTGGTGGTGATGGTGGTGGTGATGGTAGTGTGTGTGTGGGGGGGGGAGGGGGCTGAGGTCCTGGGAATGCTGGCTGCCACTTTGAAGGGTTGCTGTCACAGACACCAGGCAGGAACAGGCGCTATCTCGTTTTGCTGATGGCATGATGGCTTACTTGGAGACAGTTCAAAGGAGTGGTTGAGATGCTGAAGAATCCGGAGTTGCTGAAGTCTAGATTCAGGAAGGCCTGCGGCAAAGGCCAGGTTTCTTGGCTTGCTTGCTGACCTGAGACAATTTAGTTGTCCCTTCTGATCTCCTTAACTGTGAAATGGGGCGGATAGAATGAATCAGATTTATAGTCATTTTGAGGCCTGAAAGACATAGCCTTATAAGCCTGTCAACAACACACAGTATGCACTATATTTATGTTAGCAATTAAGGACTCTTTAGGAGTGGGGAGCTGTTGGCTCATGTCTATGATCCTAGCTACTCTGGAGGCTGAGATGTGATGATCTCAGAAGCCAGCCTAGAAAGAAAGTCTGTGAGACCCAACGCCAATAAACCAACAAAAAGCCAGAAGTAGAGCTGTGGTTCAAGTGGAAAAGTAAATCTTTAGGAGTTCTTTTGCCCCTTATTTAAAACCTTTATGTTTAGCTGGATGCTGTAGCTCAAGCCTGTAATCCTAGCTACTTGGGAAACTAAGGTCTTAAAGATTGTGTCTGAGGCTAGCTGGGCCTAGCAGTAAGCTCCCTTCTCTGGTTCATTACTCCCTGGTTTACAATCCCAGCTCTACTGCTTCGTATTAGGAAATCTTTGATGATGTTTATTTTATTTATTTATTTCTTTATTTGCTGGTTGTGGGACCTGAACTCTGGGCCTGGGCACTGTCCCTCAGCTCTTCAGCTCAAGGCCAGTGCCCTACCACTTGAGCCACAGCACCACTTCCAGCTTTTTCTGCTTCTGTGGTGCTGAGGAATCGAACCCAGGACCTCATGCATGCAAGGCAAGCACTCTACCACTGAGCCACCTTCCCAGCCCCTGTTTATTTTATTTTTGAACTTTTTTGTGCTTCAATTTTTTTAAGCTATAAACAAAAACAATACTACCAGTACCTTCTTCATAGGTGAAACTTAAATAGAATATTTAATACTTGTCAAAACTCCATCCCTTTTCGATTCTGGTACTGGGATTTGAACTTGGGGCCTGACAGCTGTTCCTTAGCTTTTTTTCCTTGAAGGCTAATGCTCTACCACTGGAGCCACGGCTCCACTTCTGGCTTTTTTTTTTCTGGTTGACTGGAGATAAAAAGCTTCTAACTTTCTTGCCTTGTCTGACCTGCTTATGTAGATATGTCCTTCATGTCAAACACTTAGAGCAGTTATAAAGGAAGTTCTTCATTTATGTGAGCTATTATAATTCTTAATAAAACACCATGAGGACCAAGTGACAAGTTTACCCTGATAGATAGCCCCTAGACTACTATTTTGCTACCTTTCACCTCCTGTGATCCATGTACCCCCCACTTCCCCAGTGTGACTGCTATGTTGTCTTCTAGGAAGAAAGAGCACCTGCCTTCCAAGTGTTTCACATGGCACAACAGGCTGAACAGCCAGCGCTGGGTGTTTGTGAGCGAGGGGCTGGAGGACTTCAAGAAAGTTTGTCCACCACACCGAGGTCTGACCACCACTCAGGGCCCCAGGGAAGGCTTTCTGCCCCGGATTCATCACCGAACCCCCAAACCAACCCCCAAGAAAAGGCAATATGAGTGGCCCACCAAAGCAGCCCTGTTCTCCAAGGTGGCATTGGCCCCTCAGTCGCAGAAGACACTCATAGAGAACAGGGAAAGCCACCAAGCCACACATCCCCTGGCTCTCTACCCACATCTGGAGGAAGCCCTGCCTGCAGAGGTAATCCTCCCTTTGGCCTGAAGAGGGCGCTGCACTGGGCTCTGAACATCATTTTCTCTGGATGTCCAGGAGACACTTGGGAGGAAGGCGTGTTTATGAGGAGGAGGGATGGCCCTAGTGGGGCTCTCACCGGGATGTAGGGCTGCCTTGCTTTCTCTGGCCCCAGGAAACACAGGCAGCTACATTCAGTTGCTCCATTTGCTTCCAGTGAAGCCATTGAATTGGCAAAAGTTCAGGAGCTCCTCAGTGTGCTTCACAGTGTGACCTTTCAGAGTAGGAAACTGACATCAGCCGTGGGTGAGGAGGTGTCTTTGAATACTCACTAGCTGAGAGACAGAGCCAAGGGGAACCTGGAAGTCACGTGGAAAAATCTACCCAATTGTCAAGGCTAGTTCTGGCATGTCACGATGTCCTGGGCTTCTGATGATCAGCTCGGTAGTCCTTAGTGTATGTCTCTTGTCCTTATGGCATTCTGCGGGGACAGGGACAAAAGTGACAGGGTAGGTGCCAGAACTCTCTTTCAATGAACACATTTCGGCTTTCTCTGACAACAGCTCATACATTTCACCTCCACCAGCAGCCAACAAGTCTGAAATTGCATTTTGTAGTTGAGCACTGACGCTTTGTTTGTTTTTTTTTTTTTTTTGGGGTCCGGTCGTGGGGCCTGAACTCTGGGCCTGGGCGCTGTCCCTCAGCTCTTCAGCTCAAAGCTAGCGCTCTACCACTTGAGCCACAGCGCCACTCCGGCTTTTTTCTTTTTGCTTATGTGGTGCTGAGGAATCGAACCCAGGGCCTCAGGCATGCAAGGCAATCAATCGCTCTACCACTGAGCCATCTTCCCAGCCCCAGCACTGACGCTTTGAACAAAGCTCAGGTTGCATTAGAGTTCAGGAAAAGGGCAGGAGGGAGAGAGCAGGGAATTAGCAGCCCAGCTCCACCTCAGCAGCCATTTGTGCTTGGTGCGGTCTTCTCTTGCGTCAGCTTTGTTCAAATGTGTCCTCCTTGCAGAAGCCTGTGTGCAGTACCACTGGCCTTCTACCTGCTCCTCTGCCTTTACCATCTTCCACTTCTCATCGGGGCCCTTGTCACCTCTGCCACCTCCCCACTGGGGCAAAAACTCTAAGAAGGAGGGGGGCTCTATGAGCACCTAACCCCAGGACTGTATGAGGCCTGAGAAATCATTTGGTACATGATGGGACAGACAAGTATGCTTCTTGAATTCAGGTCATTGAATTCAGCTATAAAATGGTTTTGAATGAATGAATGACGTGATCGGTGGCAGACAAGCTTATAGAAAAGATGGCTGGATTGCTGACCAATTGCCAGAAATCTGGGGCTTTCTTTCCTTCACATCTCCTATAGGCCATGGCCATGATATGGCAGAGAGCAGGGACATGCATGGAGCTATGGCTTTCATTTCCATGCCTGACTTCTGACTTCTCAAAGCAGGAGTGCTGCTGATTTCCTTTTGAAGCAGGACCTGTGTGGTGTGTGTGTGTGTGTGTGTGTGTGTGTGTGTGTGTGTGTGTGGTGTGTGTGTGGTGTGGTGTGTGTGTGGTGTATGTGTGTGTGTGTGTGTGTGTGTGGTGTGTGTATGTGGTGTGTGGTGTGTGTGTGTGGTGTGTGTGTATGTGTGTGTGTGGTGTGTGTGTGGTGTGTGTGTGTGGTGTGTGTGTGGTGTGTGTATGTGGTGTGGTGTGTGTGTGTGTGTGGTGTGTGTGGTGTGTGTGTGTGGTGAGTGTGTGGTGTGTGTGTGTGGTGTGCGTGTGGTGTGTGTGGTGTGTGTGTGGTGTGTGTATGAGTGTGATGTGTGTGTGTGTGGTGTGTGGTGTGTGGTGTGTGTATGTGTGTGTGTGGTGTGTGTGGTGTGTGTGTGTGGTGAGCGTGTGGTGTGTGTGTGTGTGGTGAGCGTGTGGTGTGTGTATGTGTGTGCGTGTGTGTGTGGTGTGTGTGTGGTGTGTGTGGTGTGTGGTTTGTGTGTGTGGTGAGCGTGTGGTATGTGTGTGTGTGGTGTGCGTGTGGTGTGTGTGGTGTGTGTGTGTGGTGAGCGTGTGGTGTATGTGTGTGGTGTGTGTGTGTGTGTGGTGTGTGTGTGGTGTGTGTGGTGTGTGTGGTTTGTGTGTGTGTGGTGAGCGTGTGGTGTGTGTGTGTGTGGTGAGCGTGTGGTGTGTGTATGTGTGTGTGGTGTGTGTGTGTGTGTGTGGTGTGTGTGGTGTGTGGTTTGTGTGTGTGGTGAGCGTGTGGTGTGTGTGTGTGGTGTGCGTGTGGTGTGTGTGGTGTGTGTGTGTGTGTGTGTGTGTGGTGTGTGTGTGGTGTGTGTGGTGTGTGTGGTTTGTGTGTGTGTGGTGAGCGTGTGGTGTGTGTGTGTGGTGTCCGTGTGGTGTGTGTGGTGTGCGTGTGGTGTGTGTGTGGTGTGTGTGGTGTGTGTGTGTGGTGTGTGTGGTGTGTATGTGTGGTGTGTGTGTATGTGTGGTGTGTGTGTATGTGTGGTGTGTGTGGTGTGTGTGGTGTGTGTGTGGTGTGTGTGTGTGGTGTGTGGTGTGTGTGTATGTGGTGTGTGTGGGGTGTGTGTGTGTGGTGAGCGTGTGGTGTGTGTGTGTGGTGTGCGTGTGGTGTGTGTGGTGTGCGTGTGGTGTGTGTGTGTGTGGTGTGTGTGTGTGTGTGTGCGTGCGCGCACGTGCTAGGGCTAGGGTTTGAACTCAGGGCCTTTTGTTCTCATGGGGCTTTCTCACTCAAGGCTGGTACTCTAACCCTTGAGCCACACCTTCCCTTTTTGCTGTTTAATTAGAGATAAGAATCTCTCAGATTTGTTTGCCCAGGCTAACTCTGAATATAATTCTCAGCTCTCAGTCCATGGGTATGATCCACCAGCACCTGGTTTGGGGCCTTTTTTTTTTTTTTTTTCCAGTTGTGGCCTGAAGTCTGGTCGCTGTCCTTCAGCTCTTCAGCTCCAGGCTAGTGCTCTACCACTTGAGCCACAGAACCACTTCTGGCTTTTTCTGCTAGGTGGTGCTGAGGAATTGAACCCAGGGCCTCATGCATGCAAGGCAAGCACTCTATCACTGAGCCACTTTCCCAGCCCTTGGCCTTTTTTTTTTTTTTATGCTATTGACATATAATAAGTGCTATTTACTTAGCAACCCTAGCAGAAAAGGAGCACCTCTTTTTTTTTTTTTTTTTCCTCTCTTGCTGGAAAGTCCATAGCCTAATTTCCATGGATCTGATATGATCCCAGATATTCCTAAGCAATGCAGTGAGTGTGAGGTCTGGCCTGCCTGTGGATGAGGTTTGGTCAATTGAGACCAGAGGGTAGAGGGAGAAATGTTCTTCCCAGGAGGAAGGGTAGATGGTGGACTGTCAGAATCCATAGAAGTCTAGGAGATACATTTCACCCAGTGGGGTGGGGACCAGGTAGGCCTGTCTACATATATACTTGTCTAGAGGAACTCTGCACAAAGCCAGGACACCTCATGTTCAGTGGGGCAGAGCTTTTCCCCAGAACCCAGCACAGGATGAGGCATGGAAGTTGGTGAATGACATTAATGAACAGCAGGGAAACAAAGCAGCAAGTGGGTCCATGTTGCTTTAGCCGGGTGCCTTTTTCCAGCCCAAGTTTCTTCCTCTTGGTAAAGCTGTTTTCTGTTTGCAGCTCTTATTAAAGGTGCTGGAAGTGCTTGATCCTGAGAGGAAGCTGCAGGAAACCTGGGCTTATTGTCAGGATGCCAGGGAAAGGATGGAGGAACCCACAAAACTCTTTTTAAAACCTTCTATCCAAATGGACCCAGGACTGTGAGTGTTCTTTTTTTTTTTTTGTCTGTCGTGGGGCTTGAACTCTGGGCTTGGGTGCTGTGCCTCAGCTCTTCAGCTCAAGGCGAGCGCTCTACTGCTTGAGCCACTGTGCCACTTCCGGTTTTCTAGTGGTTTATTGGAGGTGAGTCTCACAGACTTTCCTGCCTGGGCTGGCTTTGAACCGGGATCCTCAGATGTCAGCCTCCTGAGTAGCTAGGATGACAGGCATGAGCCACCAGCGCCCTGCCTGTGAGTGTTCTTAATGTCTTACTCCTGACTATTATGTAGGAACATTATAGAATTTCCTTCTCCTCATCTTTAAAATAATATTAAAGAAAAAAAAGAAAAGTGGGGGTTCTGAATGTTACTTATTTGTTAAATGGATTCTATTTATCTTGGAACAGAGCAAATCTAGGTGCTCATCTGAGTCTGGTTTGGCAGAAAAGAAACTGCAGAAGATCTCTTAAATTGGTATAGAATATCTCTTGAATAATCTATGGGAGAAACCCATTTATTCAACACTGGTTGGTTGGCAGTAGTTGGTTGGATAATCACAAAAAAATTTAAAATACAAGGAAATACAGAAAATGATACATATATAATTGAAATATTTAATTTTATTTATCCTAAAGCATAAGTACTTGGAAGTTTTTTCCTTTTTCTGGAACTAGGGTTTGAAGTCAGGATCTTCTGCTTTCCTGGCTGGTACTCTACCATTTGAACTACATCTCCAGTTTTTGTTTTTTGTTTTTCTGGTTATTTTGGAGATGGAGTCTGTTGGACTTCTCTGCCAGCCCTGGCTTTGAATCTCTACATGGCTAGGTCTCAGCCCTCTGAGTAGCTAGGATTATAGGAGTGAGTCACCAGTACTTGGCTCACTTGCTAGTTTTTAATTGGAAGCCTTGAGGGTCTACTGCTTGGAGCTTCTGTTCACCTTTCTTGCATAGAGCACACCAGTAAAGTCCCCTTCTTGGATATTTCCAAAGCCCTGTGCTTAGTAGAAGCATCTCTGTTTTATAGCACAGTCTTGTTTTCAAATTCACATATTATTTAAATAGTATAAATGCTGGATATAAATAGATTTAACTTTTGGGGTGTTGCAGAATGGGGTGAGCTAGAAAGTAGCTTAACTGTAGTACCCTGAATGAAAGTTGATAGGAGCAGGACTCTGGTCAGCTTTTTGGGAAGGGCTCTGCAGAGCTTTATGAGTCACATGATCTGTCTACATGGAGGTGAACTAAAAGAAAATCCACTCTATTAAATTACCCATGCTTTCCAGGCACCAGTGTTCATACCTCTAACCGTATCTATTTAGGAGGTTGGAGATCTGAGGATTGTTGTTTGAAACCCGTCCATGCAGGACAATTTGTGAGGCTTATATACAATTAACCACCAAAAAGCCAGAAGTGGAGTTGTGGTTCAAGTGGTAGAGTGCTACTCTTGAGCAAAAAGGCCAAATGAGAGCTAGAGGACCTGAGTTCAAGCCTCAGTATCAGCACACCACACACACACACACACACACACACACACACACACACACACACACACACACACACACACACGACTAAATTATATGTGCTTGGTGAGAACTAAGGAGACAGAACTCTTTTGTAGTGTCATTCCTGCCCTTTCAGTGTGCTTCCTGGTAAATTTGGGCAGAACAGCTGCTCATTTCAGTTTTATTTTTGCATTGTAGGGCAAGAGGGCTAGGTAACGCATGAGTTCCTCTATTCCTCCGCGTTAGAGGGTATCTGCTGCAGTCCAGTCTGTAGGGGAGGGATAGGAGAGTTCATAGGAGAGTGTTGGGGTTTTAGGTAACAATTGTCTTGAACCTACAGCCAACTCTACAACATAGCTGTTGCTAGTGACAAAAGTGACATTTTGGCTGGGTGTAGGTGGCTCACACCTGTAATCTTAGCTTCTCAGGAAGTTGAGATCTGAGGATCACAGTTCAAAGCCAGCCTGGGCAGGAGAGTCCATGAGACTCTTTTTTTTTTTTTTTTGGTCGGTCGTGGGACTTGAACTCTGGGCCTGGGCGCTGTCCCTCAGCTCTTCAGCTCAAGGCGAGCGCTCTACCACTTGAGCTACAGCACCACTTCCAGTTTTCTGGTGGTTTATAGGAGATAGGAGTCTCACGGTCTCTCCTGCCGGGGCTGGCTTTGAACCGCGATCCTCAGATCTCAGCCTCCTGAGTAGCTAGGATTATAGGCGTGAGCCACCAGCGCCCGGCATGAGACTCTTATCTCCAATAAACTACTCAGAAAAATCTGGAAATGTTGCTGTGGTAGAGTGCTAGCCTTGAGCACAGAGAGGCTCAGGGACAGAGCCCAGACCCTGAGCTCAAGTTCCAGGACCAGGAAAAAAAAGGGACACTTTGGCTTTGTGTTCATTCTTTTTTTTTCAAGTTGCCTCCAACCTAGGTGAGGAAGAGAGAGGAATGTTTAATGTAGAGATTTGTGGTGTAATAAATATCTACATATACATATGTGATATGTAATATACTAATATATTTATATATGTGTATGTATATATGATCCTCCTTTCACCTTTGGCAGTTTCTTTGGTTAAGCCTACAAAAATCTCCAAGGCAAGAAGTTACAAATGAATGGGTTATCTGTTAAAAGAGGAGAGTATTCATATATTAATGAATTATGTCACAACATAAATGTGTACTTATGTAATGCTAAGTTTTTTTTATTATATTTTTATTGTAAAGATACTATACAGAGGGGTTATAGTTACATGGGTAAGGTAATGAGTACATTTTCTCTTGAACATTGTTACCCCCTCCTTTGTTTTTCCCCAGCCATCCCTTTCCTCCCCCCTCCCCAACTCCTCCTTTCTTCCCCCCCACCCCCCAACCCCTGAAGTTGTAGAGTTTGTTTTGAACATAGTGTCTTGTACATCTCATTGTTACAATGGGTCAGCCTGTATCCTTGTTTGAACATTTTCTTATTTCCCTTCCCCAAATTAGGAAAATGTATATACAAGATGCAAGACACCGGAATCAAATCAGTGAAAACAGTGGTGGTTATACCATGGGGGAAGAACAAATGAAAAAAAAGAAATCACACAGTACATTATAAGTCCATTAAAAACAGCAACAAAGATAAAATCTCTTGTGTTTCTATCTTCGGGTTCATTTCCCTTAGCACCATCTTATATGGCCATATGTGCATAGCTTTTGACCTTTTCTACCTGTCTGGTAAGATTCTCCTTAGACATATACTAGTCATTGCAAATAAGGGAAACCATGGGACCCATGTTTCTTTGGTTCTGGCTTACTTCACTCAGTATAATTTTTTTCCAAGGATCTAGCTTTACTTTTCTACAGGTGTTTAACCAATTTTGCCAGCACCATTTATTGAAGAGGCTGTTTTTCTTCCATTCTATTTTTTAGCTTCCTTGTTCAAGATTAGGTGGCTATAGATCTGTAGGTTCATTTCTGGGTCTTCAGTCCTATTCCATTGGTCTTCAGGTCTGTTCTTGTGCCAGTACCAAGCTGTTTTGATTACTATGGCTTTGTAGTAGAGTTTGAAATTTGGTATTGATATTCCTCCAGCACTGTTCTTTCTGTTAAGAATTGTTTTTGCTATTCAGGGTCTTTTATTGTTCCATATGAATTTTTTAGATTGCTTCTTCTATTTCATTGAGGAATGAGGTTGGGATATTTATAGGTATCGCATTGAATTTTCAGATAGCCTTTGGCAGTATTGCCATTTTCACATTGTTGATCCTCCCAATCCAGGAGTTTGGGAGGTTTTTCTACTTCCTTAGTTTTGCTTTAATTTCCTTTTTCAGGCTTTTAAACTTTTCGTCATAGGGCTGGGAAGGTGGCTAAGTGGCTAAGTAGAGCGCTTGCCTTGCATGCATGAGACCCTGGATTTGATTCCTCAGTACCACATAGGAAAAGTTGGAAGTGGTGCTGTGGTTCAAGTGGCAGAGCACTAGCCTTGAGCTGAAGAGCTGATGGACAGTGCCCAGGCCCAGAGTTCAGGCCCCATGACTGGCCAAAAAATAAAAATAAAAATAATTTTTTTTGTCATAGAGGTCTTTCACTTCTTTAGTTATTTCCTACGTATCTTTTTTTTGTGTGTGTGGGGCTATTACAAAAAGAGTTACTTTCCTAATTTCAGCTGCGCTCTTCTCCTTGTTGGCACAGAAGAGCCGTTGGTTTTTGAGCGTTAATTTTATTTTATTTTATTATTTTTTTTTTTACTTTTTTTTTTTTTTTACCGGTCGTGGGGCCTGAACTCTGGGCCTGGGCGCTGTCCCTCAGCTCTTCAGCTCAAGGCTAGCACTCTACCACTTGAGCCATAGCACCACTTTCGGCTTTTTTCTTATGTGGTGCTGAGGAATCGAACCCAGGGCTTCGAGCATGCAAGGCAAGTACTCTACCACTGAGCCACCTTCCCAGCCCCGAGGGTTAATTTTATACCCTGCTACTTTGCCAAAGTTTCGAATCAGCTCCAGTAACTTGGGAGTGGAGTCCATGTGGTTCTTTAAATACAAGATCATGTCATCTGCAAAGAGGGGGAGTTTTACTTCATCTTTCCCTATTTGGATCCCCATTATGTTTGCATCTTGTCTTATTGCTGTAGCTAGGCATTCTAGTACTAAATTGAAGAGAAGTGGAGAGAGTGGTCATCCTTGTCTTGTTTCTGAATTGAGAGGAAATGGCTTTAGCTTTTTGCCATTAAGTATAATGCTGGCTGTAGGTTTGTCATACACAGCCTTTATTATATTGAGGAATGTTTCATGGATTCCTAATTTTTCCAGAGCTTTCATCATAAAGTGGTGTTGGATCTTGTCAAATGCTTTTTATGCATCTATTGAGATAACCATGTGGCTCTTATCTTGCTTTTGTTGATGTGATGAATTATATTCATTGATTTGCATATATTGAACCAGCTTTGCATCCCTGAAATGAATCCTGTTTGATCATAGTGTATGATTTTTTTTTTGTAGAATTGTTGAAGTCAATTGGCCAGAATTTTATTGAGAAGTTTTGAATTGATGTTCATCAAAGAAATGGGTCTATAGTTCTCTTTCTTTGAGTCCCTGCCTGGTTTGGGATGAGGGTTATGATGGCTTCGTAGAAAGAGTTTGGTAGTAACTTTCACGTTAAATTTCATTGAGAAGTTGGAGGAGTATTGGTGTGAGTTCTGCTTTGAAGGTCTTGCAGAATTAAGATGGATGTAAATCCATCCAGTCCTGGATGGGAGGGCTCTTATTGCTGCTTCTATTTCGATGCTTGATATGGGTCTGTTAAGTTGATTTAAATCATCTTGGTTTAGTTTGGGAATGTCAATATTTGCTAGAAATTCTTCCATTTCTTCCAGATTCTCAAACTTATTAGAATAAAGGTCTGAGAAATATACCCTTAATATGTTCTGAATCTTGGTTGTTTCTGTGATGATGCTTTGTAATGGTAAGTTTTTTCTGTATTAGTCTCCTTTGATTGCTGTACAAACAACACACACTTGCTGGCTTAAAATTTTATTATGTCTCAGCTCTGGAAGTCAGAAGGCTGAACTCCGTATCATCGAGCTGAAATCAGAGTTGGCAGAGCCATCTTTCCTTCAGAATATCTAGGGGAGAATTAATCACTCACCTCCTCCAGCTCCTGATGGCTGCTCACATTCCTTGGCTTGTAGCCACAGCACTCCAGTCATCAGGCCCAGCAACTTTATGTCACTGTCTGCTCTGTCTTCATATTGCTTTCCCCATCTTTGTGGTCTTCCTCTGCCTCTTTCCTATGAGTACACTTAGAACCTCATTGAAGGCCCACTTAAATAATCCAAGGTAATCTCCCCATCTCAAAAGCTTTAACTAAAGCATACCTGCAAAGACTCTTTCCAAATAAAGGAACACTTAGAGTTCCAAGGATTAGCGCTTGATCTCTCTGGCAGCCATTATGAGCCTACTACAGCATGAGGTAATACCTCTCTTCTCCATCACATAGTCTCTCCTTACCTTAGGATAAAATCCCTTTTAAAAGTGTCAGTCCTTCCAACCACACTCTTTCTTTCTTTCTTTCTTTTTTTTTTTTGGGGGGGGGGGTTCCGGACATGGGGCCTGAACTCTGGGCCTGGGCGCTGTCCCTCAGCTCTTCAGCTCAAGGCTAGCACTCTACCACTTGAGCCACAGCGCCACTTCTGGCTTTTTTCTTTTTTGCTTACGTGATGATGCTGAGGAATCGAACCCAGGGCCTCAGGCATGCAAGGCAAGCGCTCTACCACTGAGCCATCTTCCCAGCCCCCCAACCTCACTCTTTCTCAGTGGCCTTGGCCTTGGTTAAGGTCATTGTTGATGTACACATTACTAAAGCTGTTTTCCTCATTCATCATATGTAATGTATTAACAACATGAACACAATTGATGTTTCTTTCTCATAGTACCATCTTCATTTGGCTTCTGAAATATTCATTTTTGTTGGTTTTCCTCCTGCCTCCTCATCTTCCTTCTGGTCTCTGTTCTCTGCCTTTAAGCCTTACAGTGCTTCTCTGCCATCTTGTCTGTACATTCATGCCCATCAGAATGACCTTGTCTGGACCACCTACATTTGGACAAATCAGCCTTCATCTTTGAGTGTAGAATCCGCAGCTCAGATTGGACAAGTTCTAAACTTGGGAGTATTGGGGTTTGAACTTAGGACCTGCTTGTCACGCAGATGCTCTATCACTTAAGGCCAGCCTTCCTGCCTGTTTTTGCATTTGCTACTTTTGGAACAGGGATTGCTTTTTGCCTGAACTGGCCTAGACTGTGATCCCCCTATTCACACTTCCCATGTAGTTGGTATGAAAGGCATGTGTCATGATGTTCAACTTTTACCTGGTTGAATTGAAGTCTTGCAAAACTTTATTTAGGATGTCTTGAACTGTGATCCTCTTGATTGCCACCTCTGAGTTTAGCTGGGATTACAGACACTAGCCATCATGCCTAACCCTAAATGGAACTTTGATTTCTTCCTGAAATCTATTTCTTGTTCTGTCTTTCCTTGGTCAGTAAATAGCAACTCCATTCTTTCAGTTGGTCTTAGAACAATCTAACCACAGATTGTAATGATTTTGTGTTTGTAGCCTAAGGTCTAACCTCTCTACTACTACTAGTCCATTCCAAGATACCAGCATCTTCCGCCTGGATTATTCTAGTAGCTTACTAACTGATTATGGCCTCCACCCCGGCTCTCCTCTTTTAAGTCTACTTGTCATTTCCTAAAATACTTAAATAGAGTCATTCCTGTGCTCAAATTTTTCCCATTGCTTCCTTATTCTGACTAAAAACCCCAGTATCCTCTCTCCAAGTATACTGGACTACAGTTGTGAGCCATTGTGCTGGCTTCAGAATTTAGAAATGGTATATTTTCTTCTAAATCTATAAAATAACATCAAATAAAAAAAAAGAAATGGTAAATGTTATGACTATACTGGCAGACAAATTGATCTAAGGGGTGTGTGTGTGTGTGTGTGTGTGTGTGTGTGTGTGTGTGTGTGTGTGTGTGTGTCTATGTGTCTGTGTGTGCCAGTTATAGATCTTGAACTCAGGGCCTGGGTACTGTCCTTGAGATTCTTGTGCTCAAAGGTAGTGCTCTACCACTTGAGCCACAGCTCCACTTCTGGCTATTTGGTAGTTTAGAGGAGATAAGAGTCTAATAGACTGTCCTGCCTAGACTGGCTTTGAACTGTGATACTCAGATCTCAGCCTCCTGAGTAGCTAAAATTACAGACATGAGACTTTGGTGCCTGGCTCTAAGTTTTTTTAAAAGTCATTATTTGAGGAGGCTAAATTTAGTGAAGTGTAATGAATTTGTGCTCACTGGAGAAAATAGACTGGGAAGTGGAGACAGAGGAAATATACAGAAAGAGTAATGAGGAACCTTTTGCTATAGTCCAGAGGGAAAAAATTTCTAAAATCAGCAAGTGCAAGCGGCTCACACTTATAATCCTAGCTGCGGAGGAAACTGAGATTAGGGGACTGCCATGCCTGACTTGTTTGTTAAGATAGGGTTTTGCTAACCTTTGGCCTAGACTGGCTTTAACCTTCAAGCCTCCTATTTTCTGCCTCCAAAGTACTGGATTTAGAGGTAAGTGCCAATGTACCCAAACTAGAATATAATCTCTGAAAAATTAAAATACAGATTGTAAAGGTTTGTAAGAGAATGCTAGAAATCTTTGCTTTAAGATCTCCTTTTTCCAGGGTATGGATTGGAATCTACCTCAGTTCATTGTGTTTCATATTGTAATTCTTTGTACCGTCATCACTTTTAGTTCCAACAAGGCTCCCGTGTTGCTTCCAGGACAGTGGCTTTATAAAGAAAAGCCACATGAAATGGGTTTGGTCCATGAAGACGGTCCTCGTGTTCACAAAAACGTCCTCAAAGGCATCAGAGACTTCTGCAACTGGACTACAACTTTGGTAAGTTACTAGCAGTACATCTACCTGCTATTGAAAGTCAAGCTCAAAAGTGGTTTAAAAAAAAAAACAGTGCATAGCCGGGTGCTGGTGGCTCACACCTGTAATCCTAGCTACTCAGGAGGCTGAGATCTGAGGATCGCGGTTCAAAGCCAGCCCGGGCAAGAAAGACCGTGAGACTCCTATCTCCAATAAACCACCAGAAAACCGGAAGTGGTGCTGTAGCTCAAGTGGTAGAGCACTTGCCTTGAGCTGAAGAGCTGAGGGACAACGCCCAGGCCCAGAGTTCAAGCCCCACGACCAACAAAAAAAAAAACAACAAAAAAAAAACAGTGCATGAATAAAATCAGTTGAATCATCAGAGTCATGAAAGAATTAGTCGCTCCCATCACTTATAATAGAAATGTTTCTAGTGGATGAAATTTCTGGAAAGTTTGCAAGCTTGAAGCTAGTTTGAATATTTGATTGTATCTTATAACATGGTTGCTTCATATTTTAATTTTCTTTCTTTCTTTCTTCCTTTCTTTCTTTTCTCCTTCCTTCCTTCCTTTCCTCCTTCCTTCCTCCCTCCCTCCCTTCCTCCTTTCCTCCCTCTCTCTTCCTCTCTCTCTTCCTCTCTCTCTTCCTCTCTTTCTTCCTTCCATCCTTCCTTCCTTCCTTCCTTTCTTTCTTTCTTTCTTTCTTTCTTTCTTTCTTTCTTTCTTTCTTTCTTTCTTTCTTTCTTTCTTTCTTTCTTTCTTTCTTTCTTTCTTCCTTCCTTCCTTTCTGCCAGTAGTGGGGTTTGAACTCAGGACCTTGTACTTGCCAAAAATGGTGATTTACCACTTGAGCCACACCTCCATCCCTTTATAGTATAATTTTCTATGTTACTACTATGTTTTCTTTTTCCTACTCCAATTCATGTTTATTAGTTTACTTAGCTATAAATACCTAGGCAGCTATGCTTTTGGTTTAGTTGTCCAATCTTTTCCTTGCCCTTTTTTCAAACGGATTATCTATCTATCTATCTGTTTGTCTGTCTGTCTGTCTGTCTGTCTATCTACCTACCTAGATATCTATTATCTATCTATTTTTGCTGGTACCAGAGTTTGAACTCAGGGCCTCAAGCTTGCTCAGCTTGCTCAGCTGCCAGTGCTCTGCCACTTTAGCCACACCTTCAGCTCACTTCTGAGAAACCATTTGAATACTTTTTCCTGTTTCTGAATCTCCTAGATGTTTAGGTTCCTGATGCTGTTCCTTGATTTAAGAACTTCTGACAGGGGCTGGGAAGATGGCTCAGTGGTAGAGAGCTTGCCTTGCATGCATGAGACCCTGGGTTCGATTCCTTAGCACCACATAAGCAGGGAAAAAAAAGCCGGAAGTGGCGCTGTGGCTCAAGTGGTAGAGCACTAGCTTTGAGCTGAAGAGCTGAGGGACAGCGCACAGGCCCAGAGTTCAGGCCCACGACCGGACCCCTACCACCCCCCCAAAAAAAGAACTTCTGACATTTATGTATACCTCACATTGGTGTATCAGTTTTAGTCAATAGACTGCACTTTAGACCCCAATAGAATTCACATTGGTTTAAAGGACAAAATGGAGTTACCCAGCAGTATTAGGAGACTCAGGCATAGGTGGATACAGGTGTCGAAATGTATATATATATATTTTGGGGGGGGTTCCAGTCATGGGGCCTGAACTCTGGGCCTGGGCACTGTCCCTCAGCTCTTCAGCTCAAGGCTAGCGCTCTACCACTTGAGCCATAGTGCCACTTCCGGCTTTTTTCTTTTTGCTTATGTGGTGCTGGGGAATCGAACCCAGGGCCTCAGGCATGCAAGGCAAGCACTCTACCACTGAGCCACTTTCCCAGCGCCTGTTGAAATATTTTTAAGGACTGTCCCTAGCTCTTGTTGACCAATTTATCTGACTCCATTCTCAAGGTCTTTTCCTGAGAAATGTTATAAAACCTAGTCACTAAAATCTTCCTGCCTTCCAATTCTTTCCCCCAGCCCTCTTCTTCCTTCCTTCCCCTCCCCTATCTTCTCCTCCTTTTCCTCCCCTCCTCCTCACCCTAAGTGGAAAGAGTGAGATTCTGTCAGTATTCAGCCATATCACAGGGGACAGTTAGACTATAGATTGGATACTCTTAGTGTGTCCATCTCTACCCCCACCAGCTTTGGCTGGCAAAGGAAGTGGGGAGGTTTATGTGTCACTCACGTACAACACATGGCTGACAAAGATAGCCTCCTTCAATGGGGCTCATGGACATTGCCATGTCTATGGGAGTCTGGAAAATACCTTTAGAGGTATCACTGAGAGCAGTCCTGGACATGGCCATTTGACTGTGGTGTCATGCAATGTTGTTGTTATTGTTGTTGTTTTAACTGAGCCAAAAGAGCTGAGTTTTATTGACAGGAATAAACGCAGAATTCTCACAAAGACAGCCCAGCTGAGCTCCTTGGTCTAGGGATTTTGTGAAAGCTTTGACATATTAGATGATCTGTCCTCCCCTTGCTGGTGGACTAACTCTTTGCTAAGGGCCACCAGGCTAGTCATGATACCTTTAAACCTGTTCTTTAAGATTGATTTATTTGAAATATAAGTCTTGACTTCCTTGTTTATTTCCTTTTGATTATTAATTAATTTATTTATTTATTGTTGGTCATGGGGCTTGAACTCTGGGGCTGGGTCCTGTCCCTCAGCTCTTCAGCTCAACACAAGCACTCTACCACTTGAGCCACAGCACCACTTCCGGTTTTGTGGTGGTTAATTGGAGATAAGAGTGTCACAGACTTTCTTGCCCCAGCTGGCTTTGAACCATGATCCTTAGATCTCAGCCTCCTGAGATTATAGGTGCCACCAGTGCCCAGCCTTCTTTTTATTATTTATTTATATTGTTAGTATGAAGATGATATACAGAGGAATTACAGTTCCATAAGACAGAATTTTTTTTGAACAATATCACCCTTCCCTTGCTCTCTCTCAGTTTTCCCCTCCTGTCAAGTTGAATAGTTCATTTTCAACATAGTGTCTAGGAGCTAGGAAGGTGGCTCAGTGGTAGAGCACTTGCCTTGCATGCCTGAGGCCCTGGGTTCGATTCCTCAGCACCACATAAGAAAAAAGCCAGACGTGGCACTGTGGCTCAAGTGGTAGAGCGCTAGCCTTGAGCTGAAGAGCTCAGGCCCCATGACCAGACCCTCCCCCCACACCAAAAAAAAAGAAAAAAAAGAAAAAACATAGTGTCTAATAAGTATCACTGCTGCACTGGCTTACCCTTTGCCCCTCCATTTTTTTTTTTTATCATGGGGCTTGAACTCAAGAGGCTGGGTGCTGTCCCTGAGCTCTTTCACTCAAAGGTAGTGCTCTACCACTTTGAGTCACAGTTCCACTTTTAGGATTTTTATAACATCTTGGAGCCTACAACCTCCCTGTGACCTCCTCCTAATCTTGCCTAACAAGTTTTCCCTGGCAAAGTAGTTCTGGCTACTTCTTGATAGCTTGGGGCTTCAAATGTGACAATTAGTCAGGATATTCTCCAGAGCGTTTATCTAGGGGTCCTGGGACTTTTGTTGGAGAAAGTCATTTTCATTACCATATACAGATTCATTTATTTTAGGCTAAGGAAACAAACTTGGTGAAAACATTAGCAATGTAAGTACCAAAAAAGAGGTGGGGAATTTGTGCTTCTCTGCATTTATAGAAACTGTAGAATCTATAGAAAACAGGCTAGGTACCAGTGGCTCATGCCTGTAATCCTAAGTACTCAGGAGCCTGAGATCTGAAGATTGTAGCTAGAAGTGAGCTTAGGCAGGAAAGTCTATGAGACTCTTATCTCCAATAAACTACTTTTTTAAAAAGTTGGAAATTGAGGTGTGGCTCAAGTGGTAGAGTGTTATCTTTTAACAAAAATATCAGGTATCGGGGAGGGAAGGGATAGTGAAAGAACAATAAGGGAGAGAGGTAACAATGCTCAACAAGAAATGTACTCACTACCTTACTCCTGTAACTGTAACCCCTATGTACAGCATCTTAACAATAAAATAATTTTTTTAAAAGAAAGAAATAAAAAAAATCAGGTATAGTGCCCAGGCCCTGACTTCAAGCCCCAGGACTGACACAAACATGAAAGAAAGGAAAGAAAGAAAAAAAGAAAAAGAGAAAGGAAGGAAGGAAGGTAGGAAGGAAGGAAGGAAGGAAGGAAGAAAGAAAGAAAGAAAAAAAGAAAGAAAGAAAAGAAAGAAAAGAAGGAAGAAAGGAAGGAAGAAAGAAAAAAGAAAGGCAGGGTGGGCTAGAAATGTGGCTTAGTGGTAGAATGCTTGCTAGCATGCATGAAGCGCTGGGTTCCATTCCTCAGTACCACATAAACAGAAAAAGCCAAAAGTGGCACTGTGGCTTAAGTGGTAGAGTGCTAGCTTTGAGCACAAGCAGCTCAGGGACAGTGCTCAGGCCCTGAGTTCAAGCCCCAGGACTGGAAAAAAAAATATAGAAAAGAAAAAGAAAAGAAAGAAGAAGGGAGGAAGGAAGGAGGGAGGGAGGGAGGGAAAGAAGGAAGCAAGGAAGGAAGGAAGGAATGTGAGTGTATGTTTCTATCCAGATGGAGGGTAAACAGACCTTGGCATCAGGCATAAGCACACTTTGGGTTTATCTCCTCTCAGCATCTAGACTTTAGCGATTTTAGAAAGGGAAACATACAACTGAAGGGCCCATCAGCTGCACTGGACATTGATGGAAATGAACTAAAAGACAATGATAGAAGGGAGGGAATGAGAAGGAAAGAGGGAAGAGCTTACACTAAGTAAAAGGAAAGAAATGTACATATCACCCCATGATATAGAAATAGTTGTATTGTCAAAGCTTATAGAATTCACAAACATTATAGGCCATTATAATGACGGGGGGGGGGGGGGAGTTCAGAACATCTTGCCTCTGCCTCTCTCTTGCCCCTCCTAGTGTCCATAGCCTTCCCATGATCCTAGAGAGGAATTGCAGATGGGACCTGATTAACAGCCAATCAGAAGGACATTTGGGGACCTGACCTAATTATAATAGTATTAACCAATCAGATCACAGCCCAGAGTTTAAGCTACTGGGTCAGACAGAGGCTGAAAGACAAAAGACACAGGTACAGAGAGAGCACCCGAAGAAAAAAGGATGAAGACTTGATGAACAAACACAGTGATGGACAGGCAGAGCAACAGTGGTGGCAGCAGACATCGAGCTAAACACTGCTCTGCTGAACAAAGTTCTTCACACTTATCCTTCATTGTCCCAAACTTCATTTGTCGAAATTCCTCAGGCAAGAACCTGAGAAGACTCAGCCCTGGAAGCTCAGCAGCCCTGGCAGTGATGCTGCAACCCTGGCAGGCATTGTCTGATACTGAGCTGCAGTGCTAAACAGGCGTTGCCTGCTACAGGGATGCAACCCTAGTGGTCTCTGCTAGCTGCTGAGCCAGAAAGGTTGTGTGGGCTCTGCCCGCCACAAGCCACAACAAAATAGCCTTTATTCATGAGGTACTCTGAGATGCTTTTCAAATGTGGATCATATAGATCTGGGAAGCTCTCATCCATCTGTGGGTTTGATTTATTTTTCACTGAAGATGGACAGTGTTAGCCATTGTTAATGCCTTTTGTTTATCTTTGTAGAGAAATGTTTATTTTCATGTATTGTCCATTTTTTATTTTTTCACATTTTTATTAAAATCAAATAGCTGTAGAAAGAAAGAAAGGAAAGAAAAAAAGAAAAGAAAGAAAGAAAGAGAGAAGGAGTGAAAGAAAGGGCAATCATTAGTGACTCCTTGGAATTGGCAATATCCCCTCCTGTATGAAAGAGTTTTTTTTCCAGCTACTTGTGTGGGTCCCTTGTTACTAGGATAAGCTTTGTCCCAGTAGGTCTCTCCAGACTGCAGAGATGTGATGTCCCAATTGGTCTGATCTCACGTTGGAGGAGGGTGGCAGGTGGCAGCGGGTGCCAGTAAGACGCTTTTTGTGCAAATTTAGCCAACAGAGAGATGAACAGAAATAGCTCCTAAAAGCAGGGCTCACCTAACGTCCATTCAGTTTAGAAAGCTGGATAGGAGGGAGAACTGGGGGAAAGTAAAGGAAGGGGTGACATTGTCCCCTCCCTCCAAAAAAGAGATGTCCTCACTACCTAACTTACAAAATGGCAGTCCTCTGTACAATACCACCATAATAACAATAAAATTATATTTTGAAAAAGTTTGTAAAGCTAACCAGGTTTGACAAAGAAGTACTTGTAAGAGCCAGCATCTAGGGGCCTGACCACAAATGCTCCAATGAGGGACCCAATCTGCTAAGATAACAGAATTAGAGAGTCATGGTAATTTTTTTTTTTCCTGTCAGTTGTGGGGCTTGAACTCTGAGCTTGGGTGCTGTCCCTCAGCTCTTCAGCTCAAGGCAAGCACTCTACCCTTGAGCCACAGTGCCAATTCTGGTTTTCTAGTGGTTTATTGGAGATAAGAGTCTCATGGTCTTTCCTTCCCGGGCTGGCTTTGAACCGTGATCCTCAGATCTCAGCCTCCTGAGTAGCTAGGATTACAGACGTGAGCCACCACGTGAGCCACCGGCGCCTGGCTGGTAAATATTTCTTAACAGATAGTAATTGGTTAAACAACCTAGTTATTGCCATTGCATGCATCATTTTAGTAATTCAGATTACCAGCGCAAGACCACAAAGTTTTTCCTCACTACAATTAGAAAACCATGGTGGACACCGGTGGTGCCCTTAGTCACAGATATAAAAAGACCCATAACCCTAGCTAATCAGGAAGCTGAAATCTGAGATTGCAGTTTGAAACCAGCCCGGTAAGATTCTTATATCCAATTAACCACCAGAAAACCAGAAGTGGCACTTTGGCTCAAAGTGGTAGCTCAGGGACAGTGCTCAGGCCTCCAGTTCAAGTCCTACAAAAAAAGTCAGAAGGGGAGACATGGTTCAAGTGGTAGAACACCTGCTTAGCATGTGTGAGACTGTGAGTTCCAGCTCTAGTACTGAAAGAAAGAAAGAAAGAAAGAGAAAGAAAAGGAAAGGAAGGAAAGAAAGGAAAGAAGGAAAGAAAGGAAAAGAAAAGAAAGAAAGGAAAGAAAAAGAAGAAAAGGAAGGAGGGGAAAAAAAGAAGGGAAAGAAGGAAAGGAAGGAAGGAAATAAAGGAAAAGGTATTAGAAGGGGTGACTGTGAGCAAAGTACATTATATGCATGTGTGGGAATGTCATAATGAAACTTCATGATTAATAAAAAGAGAGGAGAAAGGGTTTGCTTCTGATCAAGTAGGCCTTACTTTCCTGCTCTGAACTGTCTGTTGAGGTACTGACAATGCCCTCCACTCTCCAAGTACTTCTTTTTTGTTTGGTTAGTTTTGTGTCAGTCCTGGAGGCTTGAACTTAGGGCCTCAGTGATGTCTCTTAGCTTTTTTGCTCAAGGCTAGCACTCTTCTACTTGAACCACAGCTCCATTTCCAGCTTTTTTGGTGCTTAATTGGAGAGAAGAGCATTATGGACTTTCTTGCCTGGGCTGGCCTTGAACCATGAGTCTTAAATCTCAGCTTCCTTTTGTTTTGTTTTGTTTTTTGTTCCTGTCGTGGGGCCTGAATTCTGGACCTGGGTGCTGTACCTCAGCTCTTCAGCAAAAGGCTAGCGCTCTACCACTTGAGCCACAGCGCCACTTCCGGCTTTTTTCTTTTTGCTTATGTGGTGCTGAAGAATGGAACCCAGGGCCTCATGCATGCAAGACAAGCGCTCTACCACTGAGCCACCTTCCCAGGCCAAATCTCAGCTTCCTGAGTAGCTAGGATCACAGGCATGAGTCACCTGCACCTGGGCTCCAAGTACTTACCTGCAGTACATGCTGCCCCAACCTTGCACTGCCCCCCTTTCCCCTCTCCCCCCCCCCCCCCCCGCCATGACAGAGGAATCCATTTGTACTCAGTACAGGCACTGTGGCTTTTCCAGGGAATTCCAGACATCCATGAAGAGTCCATCCTGCAACAATTTGAACTTAAGAGCAAACAGAGCTGTGATGTGCTCCACAGGACCAGGCTAAACCAGGTTCCTCTGGAGCCAAAGAAGTATAAGAATCTGCAGGACACAGGATTCTTCCAGAAACCAGATCAGAAGAGGAAATTCCAGAAACCCCAGGTGACTGCAGAAGGGAGCCTATTGAGAAAATCTAAGATATTAATTCAGATGCTTTAAAGCCCTAAATATCCCTGAATTCTGCTCCTGCTCCTGTGCCAACCCCAGCAGCATTGAACACCAGCAACTCACCATCCACAGAGCCCTCCAGCCATCTCCTCTAAGCTCTGTGTGTGTGGTGTGTGTGTGTGTGCGCGTGCGCAGACACACACACACACACACACACACACACACACAGAGGGGCACACACTCAGCAGCCCTCTGAGCAAAGGAGGATGTGATTTTTTTTTTTCCGAAACTAGAATTTGCACTCAGGGCCTTACATTTATTAGTTAGGCACAATATCAGTTTGCCATACTCCCAGTCCAAGGCCCAATCTTTTTTTGGGGGAGAGAGGGGGGTCCAATCGTAGGGCCTGAACTCTGGGCCTGGGCGCTGTCTCTCAGTTCTTCAGCTCAAGGCTAGTGCTCTATCACTTGAGCCACAGTGCCACTTTCCGGCTTTTTTCTTTTTTCTTATATGGTGCTGAGGAATCGAACCCAGGGTCTCATGCATGCAAGGCAAGCGCTCTACCACTGAGCCACCTTCCCAGCCCAGGAGCATGTGATTGTGATGTGTTTTCTAAGTGACTGAAAATGGAGGCAATTCTGTTCACAGCCCAGATGTCACTGTCTTAGAGGTACTACAAACGTGTGCTCTCTGTGCAGGTAACTCTCTTTTTTCTATTAGTATGTGCTGTAAACTTTAGGTGGCTTGGTCTCCCTGGAATCCTCAGTTTAGAGAATCCCCTGGGCTCTTTCCAGTCTTCCTTGCTGTGTGTGATCTGGAATCTCTTGCCAGGCAGTGAGCTGGCTGTAATTATGGCACTTACCTTGTTTGTTGCTGGTCCCTGAGGGATTATCAGCTTTTGTTCCCTGACATCCAGGATCTTGAAAAACATTGGGTTTTTTTTTTTTTTCTTATTGGTTTTCTTCTTTCCTTTTTCAGATGTTTTAGGTGGGAGGGTCAATTCAATCCGTCATATAGAAATAGAAATTCCCATCTTAATTTTTCTCCTTTATGTAGAATTCTCAGAACTGTGGTCCTCTGCTTTTTGCTTATTCTTTAAAGGCCAGCTTTCCTGCTACCTTAGCTGTGTTGAGTGAGTCCTGTCTGAAGTTGCCATCTTCCCAAGCGATGTCCAATATGCTTTCAGACACAGAGCATATGCTAATCTCTCCACACAGAGATTTTTTTCCCCCAGGTTCCCTTATTGACGTTAATTTGTTCTAAACTCTAACAGCACTCTTTGCTCTAGCTTAGCATATTTCTCTTTGCTCTGTATATCCATTCACCCATCAAACATTGGTGAGCATCCATGTGTCCAAAGTGCTGGGCGCAAACCACACAGTAATGATCCTTCACGACCATCCCAGAAGACCACATGGAGGCAGGCAGGCACAGGAGAAAGATCATTCTAAGGTTTATTAGAGGGGCCATATTTCCTGAGAGAGAGAGCACGTGTTCCTATTCAAGTGGCAGGTGGTTCTGGGGTCAGGTAGTGAGGTAGGTGCATGCGCAGGTGGGTCTGGGTGGAGAGGGAGAGGGGCCAGCTGTATTTCAGGAACTCTAGGGAAGGGAGGAGCTCAGGTCTAGGTGGAGCTGAGGACCAAAGGTGGGGATTATACTAGCACACACAAAGCTAGGAGACAGCTTCTGGGGTCAATAGGAAAATGACTAATGGTGGCAATTCCATCAGGCATGAGATGGGGCCATTCTAATAAAGACTTTATCTTCCTTAAAAAAAATCTCGTGTGTGTGTGTGTGTGTGTGTGTGTGTGTGTGTGTGTGTGTGTGTGTGTGTGTGTGTGTGTGTACTGAAGCTTGAACCCAGGACCTAGGCACTGTCCCTTAGCCTTTTTGCTCAAGGCTGACACTCTCTCACTTGAACCACAGCTCCACTTCCAGCTCTTTGGTGGTTAAGCGTCTTATGGACTTTTCTGCCTGGGATCCTAAGATCTCAGCTTCCTGTGTAGCTGGGGTATCAGACATGAGCAGGTCCAATAAAGACTTTGGAGAAGAAACCTTTTATGCTGAATCTTGATAGCTCAGCAGTTAGCCAGCAATAGTACATGTTCCAGAACCCCAGTCCTTCAGTGTAGCACTAGTACCAATACTGGTTTTCTCCCCTCCTTTCACTCCTTCTCCCTTTTCTTTTCTTCTCTCCTTCCTTTAATTCAGTGGTTCTCAGTCAAGGGATATTTTGCCCTTTTCCCTCCTCTTAAGACATCTGACAATGTGTGGAAGTGGCATTTTTTTTTAATTTAATTTAATTTTATTTGTGAACATACTGTACAGAGGAGTTACAATTACGTGGGCAGGATAATGCGTACATTTCTTACCAAGCATTGCAGCCTCCTCCTTTGTTTACCCTTCACATCCCTTCCCAGCCTCCCCCCTCCCCCCCAATCCCAATCTTCTCCTTCCCCCCCCCCCCCCACCGACGTTGTAAAGCTCGTTTTGGAATGACAACTTGTACTTCTCATTGTTGCAACAGGTCCACCTGTATCCTTAAACAACTGGTTTTTCCCCATCTCCTCCACAAGTTATACTGACATCAAATATAGTGAAAGCAGAGGTTATACTGTGGGGGAGGGACATACAAAGCAACAAAGAGATAATCTTATAAATGCGTTAGAAACACATGCATGAAAGAAAAAAACATTAAAATACACATCTAAGGGTTCATTTTCCTGACATCACATTATCTGACCTTTTCTGCTTGACTCATACATATACTAGATATTACAAATAAGGGAAACCATGGGACCTATGTTTCTTTGGGCCTGGCTTACTTCACTTAAAAAATATGGAACGCTTCACGAATTTGTGTGTCATCCTTGCACAGGGGCCATGCTAATCTTCTCTGTATCGTTCCAATTTTAGTATATGTGTTGCTGAAGCGAACACTGGAAGTGGCATTTTTGATGGTCACAACTTGAGGTACTGCTGATGTGTTTTGGATAGATGCCAGGAATCCTACTAAATGTCTTACCAGGCATAGATGAGCCATTTCCCCCTAATCCTGAATATCAATAGTGCCAAAGTTAAAATGCCTGATTTTAATTTAACAAATATTTATTGAAAAACTATTTTATCCTAAGCATTGTTCTAGATCCTGAGAGATATAACAGAGGATAAGCTTCACAGCTTGTATTTTACAGGATGAGAGGAGATGCAGGCAAAGATTCAGAAGATATATAGTAGATTATTGGTGATAAACACCATTCAGGAAAAGTGAGGCTGCCAGGCACAGGTGGCTCATGCCTGTAATCAATCCTAGCTCCTGAAGAGGCTGAGATTTGAGGATCAGGGTTCAAAGCCAGGCTGGGTAGGAAAGTCTGTGAGACTCCTATCTCTAATAAACAACCAGAAAACTGGAAGTGGTACTGTGTGGCTCAAGTAGTAGAGCTTTTTCCTTGAGCTGAAGCGCTTATGGACAGGACTCAGGCCCAGAGTTCAAGCCTCAGGACCAATAATACATACATACACATGCATGCATACATACATATACACGTACGTACGAAAGTACATAAGTAAATAAAAAGAAAAGTGAGGCAAGGGCTGGGATGTGGCTTAGTGGTAGAGCCCTTGCCTAGCATGCATGAAGGCCTGGGTTCAATTCCTCAATACCACATAAACAGAAAAAAAGTTGGAAGTTACACTGTGGCTCAAGTGGTAGATAGAGTGCTAGCCTTGAGCAAATTAAGTTCAGGGATAGTGCCCAGAACCTGAGTTCAAGCCCCAGGACTGGCAAGAAAGAAAGAAAGAAAAAAGAAAGAAAGAAGGAAGGAAGGAAGGAAGGAAGAAAGGAAGCAAAGACAGAGAAAGAAAAAGAAAAAGAGAAAGAAAAAGAAGGAAGGAAAGCATGGAAGGAAGGAAGGAAGGAAGGGAGAAAGAAAGAAAGAAAGAAGAAAGAAAAAGAAAGAAAGAAAGAAGAAAGAAAAAGAAAGGAAAGAAAGAAGAAAGAAAAGTGAGGCAAGGGCTGGGAAGGTGGCTCAGTGGTAGAGCACTTGCCTTGTATGCATGAGGCCCTGGGTTCCATTCCTCAGCACCACATAAGCAGAAAAAGCTGGAAGTGGCACTGTGGCCCAAGTGGTAGAGCGCTAGCCTTGAGCTGAAGAGCTGAGGGACAGTGCCCAGGCCCAGAGTTCAGGCTCATGACTGACAAAAAAAAAGAAAGAAAGAAAGGAAGAAAAGAAAGAAAGAAAGAAAGAACGGAAAGAAAAGAGCCGGGAGCTGGTGGCTCACGCCGGTAATCCTAGCTATTCAGGAGGCTGAGATCTGAGGATCGTGGTTCAAAGCCAGCCCCGACAGGAAAGACCGTGAGACTCCTATCTCCAATAAACCACCAGAAAACTGGACGTGGCGCTGTGGCTCAAGTGGTAGAGTGCTCACCTTGAGCTGAAGAGCTGAGGGACAGCGCCCAGGCCCAGAGTTCAAGCCCCACGATAAACAAAAAAAAAAAAAAAAAAAAAAAAGAAAGAGAGAAAAGAAAGAAAGAAAGAAAGAAAGAAGAAAGAAAAGTGAGGCACACAGGTCACGGGTGGCTCATGCTTATAATCCTAGCTACTTAGGAGGCTGAGAACTGAGAACAACAGTTTGAAGCCAGTCCAGGCAGGACTGTGAGACTCTTATCTTCAGTAAACTATCCCCTCCAAAAGCCAGAAATGGAGCTATGGCTCAAGTGGTAGAACACTAGCCTTGAGCAAAAGAAGCTCAGGGACAGCACCTAGGCAGGAGGGTTGGGGTGGGGGGAGGGGAGAGAGAGGAGGGAAGGAAGGAAAGAAAAGGAAAGGAAAGAAAAAAAAAAGAAAAAAGAAAAAAAATCGAGACCAGAATTTGGGCACTGAGACTCATGCCTTTAATCCTAGCTACCCTGGAGGTTGACATCTGAGGATTGAGAAGCCTGCCCAGGCAGAAAAGTATGAGACTCTTCTCTCCAATTAACCACCAAAATGCTGGAAGTGGATGTGTCACAGAGAGCCAGCCATGAGTGAGAAAGCTAAGAGGGAGGCCCCCAGTCCTTAAGTTCAAGCCATAGTACTGGCACACTCACACACACACACACACACACACACACATACACACACACACACACACACACACACACACACACACAGGACAGAAGGAAAAGGAAAGTGCAAAGGCCATGAAATAGGTGACTGTGTGTCTCTTGAGGAAGCACTTCTCAGCAGAAGCAGCAGCCAGTGCAAAGACACTAGGGAGTGTGAACAGCAAGGCGTTTGTGCGCTTGCAACACTGTGTGCAGCACAGCTCTGTGCTCCATGGCCTTCTCTGTGTTTTGAATAGACATATCTGATGGAACTCCTGAACATCCCCTACAATCATGACTCCATAGTTTAAATGTGAGAGAGAGGAGACCAGGAGAACTGTGGCTTCCCCCAAGAGTTAAGTCCCTTTTGTGAAGAGACAACCTGTGGGTGCTGGAGCCACAGCATCAGGCTAAGGACCAACAAGAGGCCCCCTTTACAGTCTGGGTGTGCTATATTGAGGGTGTCTAAGAGTTCCTCCTCCTCGTCTCTCTTCTTATTATAGACGCAAATGGATGCATTGAAATTTGTGTATTAGCAGGTGCTAGTGGCTCATGCCTGTAATCCTAGCTACTCAGGAGGCTGAGCTCTGAGGATTGTAGGTTGAAGTCAGCCCTGGAAAGTTCATGAGACTCATCTCCAATTAACCACTAGGAACTGGAAGTGGAGCTATGGCTCAAAGTGACAAAGCACCAGCCTTGAGCAAAGGAGCTCAGGGACAGTGCCCAAGCTCTGAGTTCAAGCCCCATGACTGACCAAAAAAAAAAAAAGGAAATAGTGTACTTGTAAGGCAGAGCATAGTACTGGGCCTAGAATAAGTCAATATTTTGATTGGCTGAGATATGTGATATGTAGCTGATTTCTGGCTGTTTTACTATAACCTCCCCTGTAATCTTTTTTTTTTTTTTTTTTTTTTTTGTCAGTTGTGGGGCTTGAACTCTGGGCCTGGGTGCTGTCCCTCAGCTCAAGGCTCAAGGCTAGTGCTCTACCACTTGAGCCACAGCACCATTTCTGGCTTTTTCAGCTTATGTGGTGCTGAGGAATCGAACCCAGGGCCTCATGCATGCAAGGCAAGCACTCTACCACTGAGCCACCTTCCCAGCCCCTCCCCTGTAATCTTTGATGCTGTGTGGGAGGTAATCTCTCACAAAGCATTTCAGCATCTCACCCACGGACTGGCCCCTGCTATGGGGAGGAAGGCTGGATTTGAACCTAGGTCTGTTTAAAGCCAAAAACCATATTCTTGACCATTGTATTATTTTCACAATTATGTATATTTTTATGTGTCTTTTTGCAAAACCAAAGCCTATGGAAACTTTATAACATCCTTTAGCAGGGACTAAAAATCATAATAGCCATTTTTATAAGCTGGGCCTTAGATTTTTATTGAAATAACCAATCAAGAAAAACATCAACATCAACAACAAAACATCATGAACATTAAAACAACACTATCAACAACAACACAACTATGGACCCTGGGATTTTGTTGCTTTCTGCAGAAATCTCCTAAAGCAAAGTGGGTGAAGATGCGCTATGGAGCCTGGTACCTGCACACCAACTTGTGGAAAAAGCTAAGAGCTGATGAACCCTTGCTGGACCCCAAGGTCTACTGTAAGGCACAAGATGAGCGGCTGAGAAGGGACCTTGAGCAGCAGGTGTGTATGTATGCTGGGATCTGATCATCTAGACTGACCTCTGTATCCTATGCATTACCTCTGAGGTAATAGGGGCTCCCCAAGTCTTACAGAGTGCACCTCGAACCCAGAAACAGTGACATTGTAGGGGAGGAGTAATTAGCAGGACTTGAAATCTGGCTTTCTGGTGAACTCTGTGTCTCTAAAGATGAGATTGCCACTCATGGTACTTTACCATCCCATAGATACTTGCTCCAAGGGCAGGTGAGTCAGTGCTTAGATAGGATGTCATAATTACCCGCTTATTGTGGGGGTAATTAATGGGAATCCTATTTTCTATCAGCAAGAGACAAATATCAAAGAATTCAGTTTCAACTGGGATTTTTTTCTCCTTTCTTCCTTCTCTGTCTCCTTTCCTCCTTCTCCCTTTCTCCTCTTCTCCCTCCCCTTTTCCTCTTCTTCTTCCTCCTCTTCTTCCTCCCCCCTTCTTCTCCCCCTCCTTCCCCCTCTCTCTCCCTTCCTCTCTCTCCTTTCCTCTCTCTCCTTTTCCCTCCCTCTGTCTCCCTCTCCTTTCTCCTTCCTCCTCTCTCCCTCTCCTGTGGGAGTACTGTGCCAGTACTTGAACTGTGCCACAGGCTTGAACTCAGGGCTTGGGTGCTACCCCTCAGCTTTTTTGCTCAAAGGCTAGCACTCTACCACTTAAACCACAGCACCACTTCTGGGTATTTGTGGTTAATGGGAGATAAGAATCTCATAGGCTTTTGCCCCAGCTGGTTTCGAACTATAATCCTCAGATCTCAGCCTTCTGAGTAGCTAGGATTATAGGCGTGAGCCACTGGCCCCCAATTTGGGAAATTTCTTCTATACCATTCAGCAAAATCACGGGATCTGTCTGAGAGGAAAAGGACAAAGGTTAGACACTGAGGTTGCAGCAACACACACACAGATGTGCTTTGATTCTCCTTTAGATAGGCTCTCTGCACTCTCATCTCTGTGTCCCCATACTTTATGAAAACATGATTGTCACCTAGCTCTGGACACGTGGAAATGTCATGCAACACATTCTTAGCACTCAGATCATTGGGGAGCCTCTACTTTGATTCAATAGACAGAAAAATGTCTCTCAGATGACAGATACGAAAACACCTTGAAAAGGTAGATTACTGTGCAAGTAATCTGTAATGAGTCCCCATTTTCTTCTTTATATTGGGAAGCCAAGACAGTGATGGGGGTCATTTTTAGCTTTTCCAATGCAAGGCATAAATTCTTATTTTCTATGTGACACAAATCTGTGAGTTCCACGTACTTCTGTAAGTTTCAAAATAATATAAAATCATGTTTAGCATAATTGCTCAATGTATGGTTCTTAGAACTGCCTAAGTTTATGGAAATTTAATATGTAACATAAAATCACATAAAATTATACTAGTTGCACTGTGTGTGTGTGTGTGTGTGTGTGTGTGTGTGTGTGTGTGTGTGTGTGTGTGTGTGTGGTTTTTTGTGGTGACAATCCTGGGGCTCAAACTCAGGGTGCTATTTTTTGGTGCCTAACTGGAGACAAGGGTCTTACCAACTTTCTTTTTCTTTCTTTCTTTTTTTTTTTTTTTTTTTTGGGGGGGGGGTCCGGTCGTGGGGCCTGAACTCTGGGCCTGGGCGCTGTCCCTCAGCTCTTCAGCTCAAGGCTACTGCTCTACCACTTGAGCCACAGCACCACTTCTGGCTTTTTTTTTCTTTTTGCTTATGTAGTGCTGGGGAATCGAACCCAGGGCCTCATGCACGCAAGGCAAGCACTCTACCACTGAGCCACCTTCCCAGCCCATTAAAACTTTCTTGCCCAGGAACTGCGATCCTCAGATCTTTGCCTCCCAAATAACTAGTATTACAGTCGTGAGATATCAGCTTCTAGTTTTGCTTTTAAAAGTAACAAACTTTAGCTACTCAAGATGTTAAGATCTGAGGATAGTGGTTCGAAGCCAGTCCGAGCAGAAAAATTCTTAAGACTCTTATCTCCAATAAACTATCCAAAAAGAACCTCACAAAAGTGGAGGCACCACACACACACACACACACACACACACACACACACACACACACACACACACACACACACACACAGAGTAACACATTTTTCAAGATGAATTAATTTTTTGTGTGTCAGTACTGAGAGATGAATTAATTTTTGTATCAGGACTGGAACTTGAATTCAGGGCCTAGAAGTTATCCCTCAGCTTTTTTGCTCAAAGCTGATACTCTACCACTTGGGCCTTGCCTCTGCTTCCTGAATTAAATGTTTTAAGAAAAACAGATCGTTAGCAACTTTTGCTTTAAGCTGTGTAGAAGTTCTCTTTTTAAAAAGTCTATCCTAGCTGGCCACTGGTGACTCATGCCTGTAATCCTAGCTACTTAGGAGACTGAGACCTGAGGATCACGGTTCAAAGTCAGCCTGGGCAGGAAAGTCCATGAGACTCTTACCTCCAATAAACCACTAGAAAGCCAGAAGTGGTGCTATGGCTCAAGTAGTAGAGTGCTCGCCTTGAGCTGAAGAGCTGTGGGACAGTGTTCAGGCCCAGAGTTCAAGCCCCATGACCACCACCACCAACAACAACAAAGTCTATCCTTTCAGGTCATTTTTGAAGGCCTCTATATCTATCAAATTGTGAACATTACTTGAATGTACATTCAAAAATGGGAAGGAAAGGTTTGCTTTGGGAAGTGATAGGGAAGTTTATTAGGAAACAAAATTTCAATGAGCAGAAAGTGAGTCATCTCTAGGGTGAGTATGAGGATGATTTTTACTTCACACCAGTTTTCACTGAAGTGTAAAGTGCTTGGAACATTAAGGACCAGTCCAGGGGGCAGAATCACTGTTCCAAGAAGGGGGGTAGGGTACTTACTGACTTACCTTAGACCCTTAGGCCATGGTTTCCTGGCTTGGGCAGGTAAGTTAAAGATCTGTTGTGGCTGGGAAGGTGGCTTAGTGGTAGAGTACTTGTCTAGCATGCATGAAGCCCTGGGTTCCATTCCTCATTACCACATAAACAGAAGTGGCGCTGTGGCTCAAGTGGGAGAGTGCTAGCCTTGAGCCAAAGAAGCTCAGGGACAGTGCCCAGGCCCTGAGTTCAAGCCCCAGGACTGGCAAAAGAAGAAAGGAAAAGAAAAAAGAAAAGAAAAAGAAAGATCTGTTGTTTCATAACTATTTTCTCACTGATTTTAGCCTAAAATGAGGCAAATCATTCATCTTTAGGTGAATGGAACACTAAAGCTTCCTCTTACACATTCTATGATCTTAGTGAGCCACACACAAAGGAAAGTTTAATGACAATGTTTTCTCTCAGAGGCCTTGTGATCCCATCCTCCATTTTAGCTTTCCTTTGTATTTTTCCATCATTCTTGGCTAATTGTTACCTATCTTTGCCCCCTTTTAGGGCCCAAGACTAAAATCTTTCAGGGAATGACTACTTTCTGTTGGTTTGTCTCCTAGACCTAGGTTTGAGGCTTGCTCTCAGTCTATGGGAACAGCTGGGATCCAGGGTTCTGGATGATCCAGGGGAGGCTCATAGAAGAGGCAACATCCTTTGGAGATCCATAACTGGCTCTAGTTGTTTCTATGGAGGAGCCATGCTACAGAAACAGATAGTGACAGATGGAGGCCAGGGAGACACAGCAATCAATACAGCAGCAGAGAAGGATCCCTATGGATGATCACAACCAGGCACAATAGGAGAACACTGCTGTTTTCTTTCACCATGTAACTCTAGACAACAGTGAGGACAGGTGACTCCCAAGTTCATGGCAGAATTAGACATCAAAGTGATGTTGTCTTAGCTACATTGGCTGCATTGTCTGGAATATGAACACTCCAGTGAGTCTTGCTTGGGGCACTCATGTTGTCTTGTGCCATAGTAAGTGATGGGAAATGACTGAAACTGAAAACATTCACCTTTCCCTCTGATAGCCATGAAACTGCCCTTGCCTCAGACCTTGCAGTATTCAGGCAGGGACAAGAAGTTTTATTATTACCAAACTGTTTGGTGGAGGGGCACAGACCCAAAACAGGAAGCAGATGTCTGTCCTGGGTTTAAGTAGGGAAGGGGCAGGGAGAAGGTGGAGGGAGGAAGGTGTGGCTGGGTGACCTCAGGGCCTGAGACCCTCCCTCAGTCCGAAGGGGAGTGGGGGGGGGGGAAAGGAGGAGGGGAAAGAAGGGGAGGTGACTACTTCCAGGTGTGCCAGTTACCTAGGTGATGCAGGTACTGGGCGGAGACTTATGCAGGAGGTGGGAAGGCCAGGGCCTGCATGGCCCCAGCAGACCTTACAGCTACCATTTGTTGACAGGTCTGCTAAAAACAGACGCTTCCCTATGACTGAAGATTCAGTCTCTGCACAAAGGTCCCCTTCCCCTGTTTCCATCCTGCCCCCCTCCCCTTCCTGTGATAAACTATCCCAGACACCTGCCTAGCCTGGCTTGACTCTGCCTAAGAAGAGACCTCAGCTGTAAGAGAGCCATCATTGTCTGGCGTCCCTCTCAGGCTTTTAGCTGAAATAAAAGTCTGTTGATGTCAGCCTGGACAGGAAAGTCCATGAGACTCTTATCACCAATAAACCACCAGAAAACTGCAAGTGGAGCTGTGGCTCAAAGTGCTAGAACCCTAGCCTTGAGCAAAAGAACTCAGGGACAGCATTCAGGCTCCATGATCTATCCCAAAAAAGAAAATGTCCATTGGTCTATAGAGTAGGTTCTGTCTTTTTTTTTTTTTTTTGGTGGTCACGGGGGTTGAACGCTGTCCCTCAGCTCTTCAGCTCAAGGCTAGCACTCTTTCCACTTCAGCCACAGCGCCACTTCCAGTTTTCTGGTGGTTTATTGGAGAGTCTCACAGACTTTTCTGCCCAGGCTGGCTTTGAACCAAGATTCTCAGATCTTAGCCTCGTGAGTAGCTAGGATCACAGGCGTGAATCACCGACTTCCGGCTACCCTTTCTTTATTCTAATACCCTCAGGACCTAGTTTCCTTACAGTCAGGCTGTCTAGGGCCATCCTGTTTTGAAATGTTCCTGTCTCATCATCTAGACCTTATAGTTCAGTAGAGCAGCCCTTGTGAGCAGTGTCTCTCGCAGATTTATAGCCTGGAGACAGAGGAAACACACTTGGCTAAAACTCAAACAAGGTTAGGGCCAGTAAGGAGATGCAGCTTCTGGGTGTTGCTGGGAGCTATAGAAATAGTGGATGGTAGAAAGATGCGCATGCCAGTTTCTGTGCAGTGGGAAGGGAGATAGGCCTGGGCATCCTCAGGTAATCATGCTTTCCTTTCCTCTCAAACTCTCTGCTGTACTCTTTGTGAGAGCCCCAAAAGCTGAGCTGTGAGACCTGACAGGATTGGCAGTTTGGACGGTCTCCTATACTCTCATGGGAGGCGTGACCACGGACGTGACCTTGGAGGAGGGGAGGTGACTGCTTCCAGGTGTGCCAGTTACCATAATAATGCAGGTACCAGGTGGAAACTTAGCCAAGAGGTAGAGAGGCATCTGCACAGGGCCTGCAAGGCCCAGGGCAGCAGAACTTAAAATGGTCTCAGGGCTGAAGTGATAGAATACCAGTCATGAGCAAGAAAGCTGAGCGAGAGCATGAGGTCCTGAGTTCAAGCTCTGGTACTGGGACACACACACACACACACACACACACACACACACACATATACACACAAATTGTTACAGTCAGTGAGGTACATACATATATGTACACATCACAAACTATATACACTGGCATTACTTAAATTTATAAGTGATCATTTTCTTTCTTACCCATAATATATACTTTGCTCACAGCTTCATTCCTTTTGCTATCCAGATGGATTCCAGGCCTTTAATAACAGAAGAGATCAGCAGCCTAAGGTTGGGGCTGGGCTGGGCTGGGCTGGACGTGGGCACAGGACCAGTATGGATCCAATCAGAAGATTTCCGATGCTGCAGAACACCCCATGTTGTACAGTAGAGTGTGAGAGCCTGATAAGCCAAGCTGTGAGACTGGAAAGGAGTGGGAGTTTGGAAGGCCTCTTCCCAACATACTCTCAGAATGCTGAGAGTTCACTGGAAAGTCAATCCATCCTGGCTTAACAAGAATTCAGTTTTATCCTGGGTGTGGACTAATTCTATCCTAAACTGCCTGGGAGCCTGGGGGGAGACTAAAGCTTCTGTACTTGGTAAGCTGTTTACTGTTTAGCACTCATTCTCAAGATAAGGAGATCTTCTAGTACTTGCAAACAAAATATTGTCTCCAGTAACAGTTTTTTTTTTTTTTGTTTGCTTGTTTTGTTTTTGTTGGTCCTGGAGCTTGAACTCTGGACCTGGGCACTGTCCCTCAGCTCTTCAGCTCAAGGCTAGCGCTCTACCACTTGAGCCACAGCGCCACTTCTGGTTTATTTTGAATGTTTTGTTGGAGATAGGAGTAGTCTCACGGTCTCTCCTGCCCAGGCTGGCTTTGCACCACGATCCTCAGATCTCAGCCTCCTGAGTAGCTAGGATTCCAGGTGTGAGCCACCGGCGCCGGCTCCAGTAGAAGTTTTTACCTTACATTCTGCACATGATTCCCTGTAGAAAACCAATAAAAACTTTGGTAAATGAAACCTTGGGATCTGAAATTGTTGGAAGGTTACAAGTCCCCTGCTACCCTAAACCCCAATTTCATGGTCTGGTCTTTGTTACTGGCTTGCTCCCAGTCTCAGCCCAGCCTGTTAAGGGACATGTGGCAACAACTTTTTTGTTGCTTTCCAGTTCTAGGACTTGAACTCAGGGCCTAGGTGCTGTCCCTGTATTTTTGTTCAAGGCTAGTGCTCTACCACTTGAACCACAGCTTCACTTTTAGCTTTTATGGTGCTTAAGTGGAGATTAGAGTCTCATAGACTTTTCTGACCAGGCTGGCTTTAAACCACTCTGCTCAGATCTCAGCCTCCTGAGTAGCTAGTATTGCAGATGTGAGCCATCAGTGTCCCAGCGGCTGGCAGGGAAATGTCCTAATGAGAGAAGACCATAGTTAGATTAAAACAGTAGGAGCAGAGAATCTTGGGAGGTGGAGGGGTTCCATAAAAGGAAAGGAAAGCCTGGAAATTTACCTTCTGGGAACATTGCAATGTTTTTCATAAGGAACCAAAACACCCAACTCTTCCAATCCAGCCCAAATAGCACTGGACAGGGGAGAAAACAGACTAGAGATCTGAGTAAGAGAAAGTAGGAGAATATGGCTAAGAGCAGAGAGGCTGAAGCATGAAGAGAGACAAAATAATTGTAACGGGGGTAGGGGGGGGGGCAGAAAGAATCCACCAGAGAGAGCAAAATCCAGAGCAGAGAGTTTTATTAGGGTGCACCAAACTGACCAGCCAGGGACATAGCACAGACTCTGGAGCTGTAACTGTGACCCCGAACCAGCGATGGGGTTTAATTTATAAAGACACGAACCGCTAAGCAAGTGGGAGTTGTACATTCCAGAAACATGACATGTGCCCCTGCATCCTTGAAGCTGGGGTTTGTTACAAAGATAGATAGCTACAGGTAGATACATAATGTGCACACCGAGGCGTTTACACCCTTGAAGCAGGAGGCAGGCATCCCGGGGTGGGGTGCGTGGGGTGGGGTGCACATGTCTCATGGCAGGCGCCATTCTAATTAGGCAGGATATGAGATAGGGCCGAAGTACGTGTGAATGAAATACATTTTAAGGTCTCCCTTTATGGCCTCTCTTTGTTTTTAGTAAAGGGTCAATTTCCTGGCTTCGTTTTCTCACATAGTCCAGGACTTTAACAGTGTAGTAGACCCTTCCCTCTTACAATAATTAAGTTTGCTTCAACCTCAAATAGGAGGGGAGAAGAAGAGGATCCATGGGTCCAGTCTAAAGGAGACGTATTTACTGCAGTCACAGCACATTTTCTCTTTCTCTCTCCTTTTGTTTCATCTTCTTCCCTCCCTCTTTCTCTCCCTCCTTCCTTCCTTTTCTCTTCCCTGTACTCCTGCTTCCTTCCCTCCCCTTAGCACCCCCCCCTTCCCCCACTCTCTTCCCCTCCCTTTCATTCCACCCCCTTCTTCGTGACACAGGGTTTTACTGTTGCTCAGTCAGATCCAGAACAGATGATCCTCGTTTTACCCTCCCAAGTGCTGGAATTATGGGTATGTATCAGTGTGCCTGGCCAAGGAAGTGATTTAAAATGAAATACTTCATAAATGTTCTTTAACCTCTTTTAGGAAGAGTTACTGGCACAACTTCATGCAAGCATTGCCTTTAAGGATTTCATCCTAAGCAGAGGCTACAGGATGCCCAGGGTAAGTGTAAGGCATGTTAAATAAGTAGGTTTCATTAGGTAGCCAATGAAGAGAATAGCACATGCTATTCAGGCAGGAGAAATGTATTTATCGAACTGCTGCCCTGGCCATGCATGGTGGAGAGTCATGGCTGAATAGGAAAGAGGTGACCCACCCCTGGGCCAGGACTTATCTAGACCAGAGACAGGAAGAGGTGTGGCCAGGTGGGGGAAAGGTGTGGCCACACTGGATCTGGATGTGACCTCAGGGTCTGAGATGCTCCTATGGTCAGATGTGTCCAGAGTTGGCCCAGGATGTGACCTAGCAGGAGGGGAAGGTGACTGCTTCCAGGTCTGCCAGTTACCTAGGTAACAGATACTGGGTGGAAACTTAGCCAAGAGGTAGGGAGGTGTCTCTGTGCAGACCTTATAGTAAGTAAAACCTTTTGTGAAGCGCTGCTGGGGGGGAGGGGAAGGCTTCCCAACTCTCGGGTGCTGATAAGGGGTTAGTACCTGGCAATATCAGAGCACCTAGCTCATTGGCATCCACCCAGACTCGCTACCATGGAGGAAAGATCATGCTTTTCCCAGATAGGGATTGCAAAAATTCTACAAATGTGGTTCCTCATTCAGGATGGTTATCCTTTTTATTCTGCCTGTTGGTTTCCACTGTTGTCAGAGGTGTTGTCTTCCAGTCGCTGTTTGACTCACTTTCCTTGAATTGGGTGTCCTTGGGACCAAAGTGAAAGAAATCCATATTGGAGGCATTTGCCTTGCGAATCCCGACCTCTACTCAACCATTTTGAACTCTCCCAAAGTCTTCATGTTGCCTTTACTCTCGGGGCACATTGCTGTAGCTTGGGTCAGGAGAAAATATGTGGGAAATGCAATTTTACGACTATAAGCATGAGCTCAAGTTTCACTGCTGGGATTTGCCAGTATCTTCTGCCTTTCGGCCTGTCTTCCATTCTGTTTTCTGTTTTCTACTTCTTTCACTTCTAAAGGGAAGGCCCCAGCCTTCCCCAATCCCATTATGCCCTGCTTCTCACTGGGAAGATCAGAGTGGGAGTTGGCAGAGTGGATCCATCAGCAGGCGAGCCCCCATCCTGGAGAAGGTCCTGTAAACATTTTTGTCCAGGCTAGCCTCAAACCATAATCCTCCTGTTCTCAGCCACCCAAGTAGCTGGAATTAGAGGCATGAACCACTGGTGCCCAGCAAATACAATTTGTGTTATTACATAATTGTCCACATAGTTTGAGACACAACATATAATATATAATATATAATATATAATATATAATTATGTGCTATTGTTGTAAAGTGACAAAATGAAGAAACCACATTTTGAGAGGAGTCTTTATTGGCGTGCTAGCAGTCTGTCGGTAGCCAATTATTACAAAGGTCTTCATCCCACAAATATACTTATAGTTAGGAAACAGGCCAGAGGAGAAGGAACAAAAACAAATACCAACAAATCAATTCAGCTCCAATGGAGAGCTCCATGGTGACCAGAGCACAACCAGGGGCAAGGACAGGAACATGGAGACACAGGGCATTGTGCCTTGGCATCTGAGCTGTTCTGTGCCTAAACAGGGTGAGGTCGGGGGGCAGGGTCACAGGAAACTCCCAGTCCCAGGCACTGACAGATTTACTAACCTATCAGCCAGATGCTCCCAGGGATTTAGATATGCCCGTCACCTGGGAAGTAGGACTTCCCCTTCCCTCACCATGAAGATTCCAGACCCTTACCATATACCATATGGCCAATATGGTGCTGGCCAGACTTCTTATTTGCTCGTATTATGTTTCATATTTCTACCTTAGCATTTCCAGTGCATTTCTTTTCCCCCCGGTTGGTTTAACTCATTCTGTTGATGAGCACATAAATTGATTTGAGGCAGAAGCAGCTTGGTGAACACTGAGTGTCCTCTTCAGCTGCATTAACACACATAGATGATAGCCCTGCATACAGCTGAGCCCTCTAAGAACACAGGTCACTCAATCCTACAATATTTTATCCCTTAATTCATACTTCCTATCACCTCTATTTTATTGATAAGGGATTTATTTAAGCTCATGCCTGTAATCCTAGAAAGGTAAGAACTGGAGGATTCAAAGCCAGTCCAGGTGGCTCAGTGGTAGAGTGCTTGCCTTGCATGCATGAGGTCCTGGGTTCGATTCCTTAGCACCACATAAGCAGAAAAAACAAAAGCCGGAAGTGGTGCCGTGGCTCAAGTGGTAGAGCGCTAGCCTTGAGCTGAAGAGCTGAGGGACAGCACCCAGGCCCAGAGTTCAGGCCCCACGACCGGACCCAAAAAAAAAAAAAAGCCAGTCCAGGTAGAAAAGTCTTTGAGACCCTATCTCCAACTAACTAGCAAAACAATGGTTGAAGGATAAGTTAAATAGGTTTAATTAGGTAGCTGATTAAGAGAACACCACTCATATTTAGGCAGGAAGAGGTGTATTACTGAACTGCTGCCTCACCTCACCTGTGGAGAAGCATGTGGTAGAAGGGGCGACTCATCTCTGGGCCAGGACTTATTTAGGCCAGGGACAGGAAGAGGTGTGGCCAGGTGGAGGAAATGTGTAGCCACAATGGATCCAGATGTGACTTCAGGGCCTGGGACCCTCCCCTGGTCCGATGGGAGGTGCAACCTGGGACGGCCAAGGATGTGACCTTGGAGGAGGGGAGGTGACTGCTTCCAGGTGTGCCAGTTACCACAGTAATGCAAGGACCAGGTGGAAACTTAGCCAAGAGGTAGAGAGGCATCTGCACAGGGCCTGCAAGGCCCAGGGCAGCAGAACTTAAAATGGTCTCAGGGCTGAAGTGATAGAATACCACTCATGAGCAAGAAAGCTGAGCAAGAGCATGAGGCCCTGAGTTCAAGCTCTGATACTGGGACACACACACACACACACACACACACACAAATTGTTACAGTCAGTGAGGTACATGCATATATGTACACATCACAAACTATATACACTGGCATTACTTAAATTTATAAGTGATCATTCATTTTCTCTTACCCAAAATGTATACTTTGCTCATAGCTTCATTCCTTTTGCTATCCAGATGGATTCCAGGCCTTTAATAACAGAAGAGATCAGCAGCCTAAGGTTGGGGCTAGGCTGGGCTGGGCTGGACTTGGGCACAGGACCAGTATGGATCCAATCAGAAGATTTCTGATGCTGCAGATCACCCCATGTTGTACAGTAGAGTGTGAGAGCCTGATAAGCCAAGCTGTGAGACTGGAAAGGAGTGGGAGTTTGGAAGGCCTCTTCCCAACATACTCTCAGAATGCTGAGAGTTCCCTGAAACGTCAATCCATCTGGCTTAACAAGAATTCAGTTTTAGGGGTGGGAAGGTGGCTCAGTGGTAGAGCGCTTGCCTTGCATGCATGAGGCCCTGGGTTCAACTCCTCAGCACCACATAAGCAAAAAGAAAAAAAAAAATAGCTGGAAGTGGCGCTGTAGCTCAAGTGGTAGAGCGCTAGTCTTGAGCTGAAGAGCTGAGGGACAGCGCCCAGGCCCAGGCCCAGAGTTCAGGCCCCACAACTGGACCAAAAAAAAAAAAAAAAAGAATTCAGTTTTATCCTGGGTGTGGGCTAATTCTATCCTAAACTGCCTGGGAGCCTGGGGGGAGACTAAGGTTTAAGCAACTTGTTACTGTTTACTGTTTAGCTGACATTCTCAAGATAAGGAGATCTTCCAGCACTTGTATACAAAATATTGTCTCCAGTAGAAGTTTAAACCTTACATTCAGCACGTGGTTCCCTGTAGAAAACCTAGAGAAACCTTGGTGAACGGAACCTTGGGATCTGAAGCCATTGAAAGGTTCCAGGTCTCCTGGCTCCTAAACCTCAACTCGACAGTCCAGTCTCTGTCACTACTTTTTCCCTCCATTGAGACAGGCTGTGGGTCCGCAGCAGATTTCAGATCCATGGTGGTTTGCGACAGTAGAGATGTACAATACAGATGTTGTCTAAGGACCAACGACTCTCATAAGCAAATTTACCAGGTGTTAGCGAAATTAGCTCCCTTCCCATAGCTTAGTCCATTCCTTCGCCACAGCTTAGCATGCTCCCTTCCGAGGCAACACCAGGCCCATGTAGTAAAGGCAGTAAATAATCAGCCTCCAACCCCCTTTACCTTAGGATGGCACTCCTCTGGGGCAGCTACCACCATATAAGGCAACAAGAGCCCCTTAGAGTGACCTTCAGGTCTGGGCAGCTGCAGGACCCTTATCTACTGTTTGGATAGCAGCCATAAATCCTAGTCCACCATGATGAAGCCCCTGGTCTGCACGTCCACACCAGAGTTTCCACCTCCTAGCCTCTTCTAGCCCTTCCTAAACCTCCTAGATTATATAGGTCACCCCAGACAATAGCTGGTTCTTCTTCTCACTTCTCCCTTGTGAGAAGGAGTCTTGCCAGCCCCCTTTCCCAGCAATAAACCTTTCTTTGTTCTCTGAACCTGAATGTTTGCATGGTTCTCTGGCAAAGTCTAATAAATCTTCTTTTTTTTTTTTTTTTGGTTGGCCGTGGGGCTTGAACTCTGGGCCTGGGCGCTGTCCCTCAGCTCTTCAGCTCAAGGCGAGCGCTCTACCACTTGAGCTACAGCGCCACTTGAAGTCTCCTAGTGGTTTATTGGAGATAGGAGTCTCACGGTCTCTCCTGCCCTGGCTGGCTTTGAACCGCGATCGTCAGATCTCAGCCTCCTGAGTAGCTAGGATTACAGGCGTGAACCACCAGCGCCCGGCCTAATTCATCTTTTTTAAGCTTACACTAGGATTCAACTTCTCTAGTGTACAATTATATATCAGAGTGTGAGATTTTCAATTTGGGTAGTGGTTACAAGATGGCTTTTATACAATTTTTGTTTGGCAGTCTAATGAAGGGTCTTTTTTTTTTTTTTTTAGTTCCTTGAGAAGATATACGTTGGAAAGCAAGGCAAATCTGAACTCGATAAGACTCCTCCTAAATTCACTTTGCACGTAGAAGAATGTGGGACAGATGATGAGGCATGTGTTATTGATTATTGACTCTCGCGTTTCAAACATTACATAGAACTTACCGTGCATGTCCTACTAAGGATGTAAAGCTGAGTGCGACACCTCCATAAATGTTAGACCTACTACCTATAAACGTTCTTCAGTGGCTTTCTACCAACTAGGAAGTCAGTATTTGGCTATAGTCTTTCTACATGGTTATATTGTGGTGACTATTATGGAAGTATATCAGTTGGTTGTAAAAGTAAATAAAATAAAAATAAAACAGAATTACTCACTTGAATTCTAGCAGGGTATTAATTTTCCCTGGTTTTGAGTGAGTACCTCTTTCCCTTTCTTTAAAATATTTATTTCATGTTGAGTTAAGCATGATAGTCTTGATAATACACTAGTACCTAAAATATAAGGTTATAAACTCAGAAAATTCAATGAAAATGCAAGATAGCATATTTTGATTGCTTCTTAAAAATCATTTTTTTATGCTAGGCACTGATGGCTCATGCTTGTAAGCCTAGCTACTCAAAAGGCTGAGATCTAAGGATTGTGGTTCAAAGCCAGCCTGGACAGGAAAATCTGTGAAACTCTTATCTTCAATTAACCTCCAAAAAGCTGAAAGTGGAGTTATGGCTCAAGTGATGGAGTGCTAACCTTGAGCAAACAAAGCTCAAGGACAGCACCCAGGCCCAGAGTTCAAGCCCCAGGACTGGTACACACACATAACACTTATTTTTATTAAAAATATTAATGATGATATTAGGAAAACTAGAAAATATAGACAAACAAAAAGGATATGGAAAATACCAATAATTCCACTAGAATCAGCAGCCATAACTCTACTAATTGGAATAAATTCTTCTAGATCCTTTTCTAAGAAATATGCTCTGGATACTTTAAGCAAAAGAGGACTATATTGAGAGGATATTGCTGTTACAGAAAGCCAGATTTTGTGTTGGCCTTACCTAGAACAGAACTGAGCTGGTACAAATATCTCTCTTGATGCCCTGGACTTCAACACAGAGGCTACCATAGCACTGGACTCTGTATGAGATCACCATCAGCATCATTGCCACCCGTCCCCATATGAATTCTGCCAAATGTGTCTCACAATCTCAGTTGAAGAGTTTGGTGTCACGTGGGTCTAATGTCTGTGAGACAAGAGCAGCCTAGGCTTTCTTCATGCTGATGGGAGAGGATGCTACCTAATAATAGCTTAGGGAGTCCAAATATCTCACTGTAGATGGAGTCTAGATGATTGGCCCCTTAAATATGCAGTGCTAGCAGGGTGTTGGTGGCTCATGCCTGGATTCCCAGCTACTCAGGAAGCTGAGATCTGAGGATTGGGGTTCAAAGTCAGCCTGGGCAGGAACTGTCTGTGAGACTCTTATCTCCAATTAACCATCAGAAAACCAAAGTGGCACTGTGGCTCAAAGTGGTAGAGCACTAATCTTGAGCAAAAGAGCTCAGGGACAACACCCAGGCTCTGAGTTCAAGACCCACAACTAACAACAACAAATTCTGTCTCTGTCTCTCTACCTATATGCAGTACTATTCTAGCTCCACCCCTTTTTTCCCATTAAAAAAGCATAGTCTGGAAGCTAAGTGAGTGACTAGCATGGGTAAAGCCCTAGCTTTCATCCCCAGGAGAGGAAAAAACAACACAAATAGAGGATCTTTTTCATTACTACATCAACCTCCAAATACAAAATAACTGGGTGATGTGGCCTTTCATCCTCCAGGCCTGTTATGATCCCATCTGAACAATTTTACGATGAACTAAGTACATTATAAATCTGCTTATCAGGAACACACTGGTGACTTGGAAAAGTGATAGGAAAAGAAGAAACTTTTGGAGAAATATACTAGATATGAGACAGCAAGGAAGCATGCATACTGCCGGGAGCTGGTGGCTCATGCTCTTCATGGTTCTAAGGCAGCCCAAACAGGAAAGCCCATAAAATGCTTATCTCCAATAAATCAACAAAAAGTTCAAGCCCAGTATAGTCACATACCCCCACCCAAAGAAAAAGAAAAAAAAAGAAAAAGAAAGCATACAAATATATATTCATCTCCACATCTGGTCAAAAGGCTGTTGTGGCTGTATATAATTTCCTCATCCACTTTCCATTCCATGTTCTTGTTGTTTTTTTGCCTTTTCTTTTCTTTTCTCTCCATCCCCACTCCCTCTCCTTCATTTTCTCCTCCTCCCCTTCCTGTACTGGGATTGAGCTCAGGGTCTGAGTGCTGTCCCTTAGTTTTTTACTGATGACCAGAGCTCACAGCGAGCCACTGGTGGCTCACGCCTGTAATCCTAGCTACTCAGGAGGCTGAGAGCTGAGGATCACAGTTTGAAGCCAGCCCAAGCAAGAAAGTCCACGAGACTCTTCTCTCCAATTAACCACTAAAAAGCCAGCAGTAGAGCCATGACTCAAGTGGTAGAGCTCAAAGCCTTTATGTAAAATGGGATAGCATTAGAACATAAGCCCACGCAAATGCTCCTGTACTATGTGAGTCACATCTATATTATTTACAATGCAAATGCTATGCATTTTTTTTAACAGGAGAAGAAAAAAAAAAACAGCGTATACATTTCAGTCGAGTTGATTGCAGACCCAAATACTCTTTCCCAGTTGGAGCTGTAAATGAGGTCAGACAAGGGCTGGGAAGGTGGCTCAGTGGTAGAGCGCTTGCCTTGCATGCCTGAGGCCCTAGGTTCGATTCCTTAGCACCCACATAAGCAAAAAGAAAAAAGCCGGAAATGGTGCTGTAGCTCAAGTGATAGAGTGCTAGCCTTGAGCTGAAGAGCTGAGGGACAGCGCCCAGGCCCAGAGTTCAGGCCCCACGACCGGATGCAAAAAAAAATTAAAAAAAAAAATGAGGTCAGACAGTTAGGTCAGCTGGAGTGCTCAACCCGTAGTGTCAACCCACTATTTCATTAGTTTGGCTGGACATTAGTGTCTTTGCACACACACACACACACACACACACACACATAAAATTTATTTGTTGCCAGTACTGGGGCTTGAAGTCGGGGTCTGAATGCTTTCCCTTAGCTTTTTTGCTCAAGTCTGGCACTCTACCACTTGAGCCACAGTTAGAACAGCTTTTCGGTGGCTAATTGAGTATAATAGTCTTAGGGTCTTTCCTGCCCAGGCTGGCTTCAAAACCATGATTTTCTGATCTCAGCTTCCTAAGTAAGATTACAGACGTGAGCCATTGGCTTAAGTCTCCTGGTTTAAAATCAAGATGATCTCAATCTCCTAGCAATGTGGTAAGGATTAGAGGAACTGTTACAAGTATGGACAGCAGAACCTGGCACAGTGCAAGCACACTAAATGTTAGCTGGCTTTAGAGCTTGGAGGATCAGATAAGCCCTTTTAATACTGGAGACCCGTCACATGGCTGTCCACTGTCTCACAATCAGGCTGCTGTACTTGCTACTTCCTAGCAAAAGCCAAGATCTGTTTTTCAAAAGGAGTCACAAGGGTTTATAGTTCAGCTGCAAACCTCTGAGGGCCCACATTAGAATTCTTTCTGTATCTTTTGCTTTTCTTCTAAAGACCCATCCAGCAGCCCTATCTGGCACTATTGCTTTAGGTACATTGGCTGCACTGGGCAGAGGGCAGAGCTTCCTGGCTAGGCAGAAAGCCTTCTCCCACATCACGTCGCTCTAACTCTGGCAGCCTCTCAAATGACTAAGGAGCTGAACCAGCATGTCTAAATCTGGCCACCTTATCACTTTGCAGCCTTTTGGCTAATGTCAAGTGTAAAGCTGCCTTCTAGAATCTGGAGCTCTCTGCTGTGTGGTGTTTCTGACACCCAGACATGATGGACATTAAAAAACACAGGCAAGGAGAATAACTGTATTGAACATGTTGTTAACTAGCAAGTACTGATGTCTGAATGACTGCTTTTGTCCTAAATATCACTCATGTAGCTGCAAGTGTCCATAATTTAACTTTTAGTCATGGTTTTTGTTTAAGAAACCAGCTCTCTAAATTCTTGAGATTTTGTCAATGGTTTGTTTTTGTCAGGTGTAAAGCTTTTAAACTCAGGGTCTCTGTGCTATCCCTGAGCTTTTCTGCTCAAGGCTAATGTTCTACCACTTTAACCCACAGTGCCACTTCCATTTTCTGGTGGCTAATTGGAAATAAGAATCTCATGGACTTTCCTGCCTGGGCTGGCTTTGAATCCTGATCCTCAGATCTCAGCTTCCTGAGTAACTAGGATTACATATGTGAGCCACCAGCATCTGGAAATATATTTTTCTTTTTATAGTTCTAGGGCCTGACCCAAGGCCTTGCCCATACTAGGCAGGTGTTCTACCACCATAGCTTCAACCTCAGTCCTGGTTTTTTTGTTGTTGGTGGTGGTGGTGGTGGCCATGGGGGTTGAACTCTGGGCCTGGGCGCTGTCCCTAAGCTCTTCAGCTCAAGGCTAGTGCTGTACCACTTGAACCATAGTACCACTTCCCGTTTTCTGGTGGTTTATTGGAGATAAGAGTTTCACAGACTTTCCTGCCCAGGCTGGCTTCAAACCTCGATCCCCAGATCTCAGCCTCCTGAGTAGCTAGGATTACAGGCATGAGCCACAAGCACCTAGCTTTTTTTTTTTTTTAATTTTTAGTTACACAAAGGGGTTTCAATTCAACAAGTCAGATTATGAATACATGGATCAATGTTATCCCTTCCATCATTCTCTCCCATCTTTCCCAGTCTTTCTCAAAAAGTATCTTTCTACCTTTTTGCCTGGTCTGGCCTCTAATTCATGATCCTCTTGTGTCCATTAGGTTTAAAGTTGTAAACCATCAGAGCATTTTTAAGATTTACGTTAGCAAATTTTAAAATCTGTCTACAGAGGGGATTTCATCTTTTTTTTTTTTTTCTGCATATGTGGTGCTGAGGAATCGAACCCAGGGCCTCATACATGCAAGGCAAGTACTCTACCACTGAGCCACCTTCCCAGCCCCAGAGGGGATTTCATGGTTACATTTCCATACATGTTTACAATAGATTCTAATCAATCTCACTACTCTTTCCTCCCTTTTTCCCAAAACAATTTCAACATGTTTCATTATTGTATTTCAACTGACTTTTTTGTTGTTGTTTTTCATGGGGCTTGAACTCTGGGCCTGGGCACTGTCCCTAAACTCTTCAGCTCAAGGCAAGTGCTCTACCACTACAGCCACAGTACCACTTCTGGTTTTCTGGTGGTTAGTTGATGATAAGAGTCTCATGGACTTTCCTTTCCTGCTTGGGCTGGTTTGAACCACCATCCTCAGATCTCAGCCTCCAGAGTAGCTAAAGATGACAGGTGTGATCCACCGGCACCCAGCTCAACTGACTTATATCATTTGATAAAACCTGTCTCTCTAGCACCTCCTTGGTTATAGGATTAATGGCCATGAGGGAAGTAAGGGGTGAAGAAAACAGGTCTCCCAACCTCCTCCAAAGTTGTTGTTTTTTCTTGTTTTTTTCTTCCAGAAAGGGGATCCTCACAGTCTTTATGGACAACAGAAAGGCCTCAGCACACAGGCTTCGGGGAGGAGAATTTCTTTTGAGGAAAACTGCAGTAGTTCAAGAAGCACATGGCAAGATGGGATTTGATGGTCATGAGCATAAGTAGGAGAGGCCTCTGGAAAAGGTGGGGAGAGGCTGTGGTGGTGTCTGATCTTTATAGGAGGAAGGAGTATTGATGTGAGAAGAATCTTGGGTAATAGCCACATTCTGGTGAAGGTTCAGGCCTGTGTGTCATCCTCAAGTTGAAGAGCCCCCTAGAGGGAGCTTCTTATCTTGCCTCAGTGGATCAGCTCTCTTACTTCTTTGGGAGGAGTTCCTGCGGCGTGGTCTCAGGGGAGGGAAGAGGGCCCAAGGTCCCATGAGCTGCCCTGCTGAGTGGAAGCTTCTTAGTGTTATTACTTGAAGCCATCTGCATTTTAATGCGTGTTCCTGTTTTGGGCCTTGTTCTTGTCCAAACAATCTATATCTACTGCCTTGCTTCTAATGAGTGAATGTGGCAGAGAGCTACTGTGGAATTTCCAGCAGTAGGTGTTAACAGGCACTGTGATCCCTCTTGTTTTTCATGGCTTGAGTGTTCAGAGGCAGAATTCCTTAGCGTAAACAATTTTGACACTTCATTTATTATTAAATTTTTGGCAGTACTAAGGTTTGGACTCGGGGCCTTGCACTTGCTTGGCAGGTACTCTACCACTTGAGCCATGCCTCCAGACATATTTTGTTGGTCCTGGAGTTTGAACTCAGGGCCAGGGCACTTGTCCTTGAGTGTCTCTGTGCTCAAGGCTAGCGCTCTGCCACTTGAGCCACAGTGCCACTTCTGGCCTTTTCTGTTTATGAGGAATTGAACCCAGGGCTTCATACATGCTAGGCGAGCACTCTACTGCTAAGTCACATTCCCAGCTAGGGCCCCCAATACATTTTTTATTTAGGTTATTTTGTTTTTTGTTTTTTTGTTTTTTTGTCAGTTGTAGGGCTTGAACTCAGGGCGTAGGCACTTGTCCTTGAGTCTCTCTGTGCTCAAGGCTAGTGCTCTACTACTTTGAGCCACAGTCCCATTTCCAGTTTTCTGGTGGCTTATTGGAGATAAGAGTCTCACGGACTTTCCTGCCCGGTCTGGCTTCGAACTGCAATCCTCAGATCTCAACCCTCTGAGTAGCGAGGATTACAGGCGTGAGCCACTGGTACCCAGTTTGATTTACTTTTTTTTTTTTTTTTGTCTGTCCTGGGGCTTGAACTCTGTATCTGGGTGCTGTCCCTCAGCTCTTCAGCTGGAGGCCAGTGCTCTAGCACTTGAGCCACAGCAGTACTTCTGGTTTTCTGGTGGTTTGTTGGAAATTAGAGTCTTACGGACTTTCCTGCCTGGGTCGGCTTTGAACCATGATCCTCAGATCTCAGCCTCCTGAGTAGCTAGGATTATAGGAGTGAGCCACCAGCACCCTGCTGATTTAGGTATTTTTTAAAAATAGGGTTTTAAGCCGGGTGCTGATGGCTCATGCCTATAATTCTAGTTACTCATGAGGCTGAGATCTGAGGATTGAGGTTCAAAGCTAGCTCAGGAGGAAAATCCAGGAGACTCTTATCTTCAATAAACCACCAGAAAACCGAAGTGGCACAGTGGCTCAAGTGGTAGAGCACTAGCCTTGAGCTGAAGAGTTGAGGGACAGCGCTCAGGCTCAGAGTTCAAGCCCCAGGACTGCCCCAAAAAAATAAATAGGGTCTTGATTTTATAACAGGCTAGACTCCCTGTTTTAAGTTTTTTCCTTTCTTTGAGATAATCTTTGCTCCTTTTCCACAGAATACTCATTATTTGGGCAAAAGGACAGAGGAAGGGAACTGCTCCTCTTGCTTAGATGCTTTCTATACAATTGCGATGACAGGCACATGCTACCACATTTTCTCTAATGGATGTAGGATGTTCCAATATCATTGTTTTAAATTTGGATTTCTTCAATTACCAGTGCTTTATTTATTATTATTATTATTTTTTTTTTTGCTGGTCCTGGGGCTTGGGCACTGACCCTGAGCCTCTCTGTGCTCAAGGCTAGCACTCTACCACTTGAGCCACAGTGCCACTTATGGCTTTTTTCTGTTTATGTGGTACTTAAGAATGGAACCCAGGGCTTCGTGCTAGGCAAGCACTCTACCACTAAGCCACAGTCCTATCCCCACCAGTGCTTTTTGAACATTTCTATATCTATTATGTTTATTCTACCAGATACTCCTGTTTTTTTTTTTTTTTAATGTTCCAGGCTCTTTTCTGAACGTGGAGGTCTGCATATCTTGGATATCATGACTTTTTCTTCTAAGAGTTAGTTATATAGCTGGATGTTAATTCCTGGACAGTTGTGTCTGTTCTGTTTTGAGAAAGGATCTTGCTAATTTGAGACTCATTATGTAATTCAAGCTTGCTAAGAACTTACATTCATCCTACCTTAGTCTTTCCAGTGCTAAGATTATAGGTGTGTACTGCCATGCTTAGCTCCCTTGTCAGTTTTAGACCACCCAAATCTCTCCTCTTGGACTGGAACTATCTGGTAACTTCAGCTGTAGCACACTTTACTAAATGCTGTCATATTTTGATGAAATACGAAATTGCTCCTATGTTAAGCAATAAGTTCATAATAAATTATTGGATTTTATTGTCTAAGAGTTGTGGGTTTTCCATTTACATTTAGGATCATGTGGAGATCAAGTCACATGATACAAAGTTCTAATCCAGTTCTACTTTTCTCTATATAGTGAGGCAAATTTTCCAACATAGATTCTCTCTTTCTGATGATTTCATCATTAAGCAAACAGCTCAGCCTGGAGTCTATTCTGGAACTAAGATTAGTCAGAGATTTGCAAACAGTTGCAGGCAGAAAATGTCTCTGTGAAACCTGAAACTAGGCAGGTCCGATGTGACTGCTTTGCAGAGAGAGAGAGAGAGGTTTTGCTTGTGGAGAATGTCATGTGGAGACCCCAGAGCAGAGGTTTGACATGGACGGACAGGTGATGGTGGTCACTCCAGGCAAGCAGTACTGTGGAGAGAAGGATTGCAGCATTGAAGGACACATCTGAAACTTACAAGGCTGGGATGCTACCACTGGGGTTCTCTGGTTTCACACATCCACAGTTGCCTGCTCACTGAACTTTATGCCTTGAAATTGGGACATGGTTTAACAGCGATCAGGATGCATTGTAGTTAGAGTTTCAGAGTGTGGGACCTGAGGTTAGGGTACTGGGCTCAAATCCCAGGCAGTTTATTCACTAGCTGAATGACCTTGCACAGATTATTCCTGAGTGAATCCTTCTGAAGTCTTTGGCCTAGTGCAAACATATGCAAGGCAGTCAATAAATATCAAGAACAAAAATGAGGCCAATTGATGACAGACATCACTCCAGGGAACAAAAAGAATGATCAAACTCTGGCCTTCAATGAATTCATGATCTAAAAAGGTGATGAGACAAATTACAACAGTAACTATATCCATAGCATGACAGACTGCCTTATACTTTGCTCTAAGAAAATTAAAACAAGTAGAGTTTAAGGAAAAGAATGATGTGCCAGCTAGATGCTGGTGGCTCAGTCCTGTAATCCTAATTACTCAGGAGGCTGAGATCTAAGGATCACAGTTTGAAGCCAGCCTAGGCAGGAAATTCCATGAAATGCTTATCTTCAAAATTTGCCAGCAATTGGGGCTGGGAAGGTGGCTCAGTGGTAGACTGTTTGCCTTGCATTCATGATACCCTGGGTTCCATTCAGTAGTACTACATAAGCAGAAAAAGCCAGAAGTGGCGCTGTGACTCAAGTGGTAGAGTGCTAGCCTTAAGCTGAAGAGTTCAGGGGCAGTCCAGGCCCAGAGTTCAGGCCCCACGACTGACAAAAAAAATAGCCAGCAAAAAGCCAGAAGTGGAGCTGTGGCTCAAGTGGCAGAGTGCTAGCTTTGAGTAAGAAAGCTAAGAAAGAGTACCCAAGTCCTGAAATCAAGCCCCATTATTGGAACCAAGAGTAAAGAAAGAAGGAAAGAAGGGGGGGGGAGGGAGAGAGAGAGAGAGAGAGAGAGAGAGAGAGAGAGAGAGAGAGAGAGAGAGAGAACCAAATTGGAGGAATTGGGGAAAGCTACATGGAAGGAAGTGGTATGAAGACACCCTGAACCACAATGAGGTTTCTGGTAGGAGGACCCCAATTTGGTGGAGTGCAGGTAAATGAGAATGGGAGGGGCACTGGAACTCTGTCATAGGGGACTTTTTTCTTTTTCTTTGATTTTTTTCTTTTCTGTCGGTCGTGGGGCTTGAACTCTGGGCCTGGACGCTGTCCCTGAGCTAAGGAGATCAGGGTGAGTACTCTACCACTTGAGCCACAGCTCCAATTCTGGTTTTCTGAGTAGTTTATTGGAGATAAGGGTCTCACAGACTTTCCTGCCTGGGCTGGCTTTGAACCAAGTTCCTCTTATCTCAGCCTCTTGAGTAGCTAGGATTACAGGCATGAGCCCCAGAGTCTGGCCTTTACCCAGTTTTAACTTTAAAAGTCCCTTAGGGCTGGGCACCAGTAGCTCTCGCCTGTAATCCTAGCTACTCAGGAGGCTGAGATCTGAGGATTGAAGTTCAAAGCCAGCCGAAGCAAAAAAGTCTGTGAGACTCTTATCTCCAATAAACCACTCAGAAAACCAGAAGTGGTGCTGTGGCTCAAGTGGTAGAGGGCTGAGCTGAAGAGCTGAGGGGCAGCACACAGGCCCAGAGTTCAGGCCCCACAACCGGACCTTCCCCCCCAAAAAAGAAAAACCTGGGTTGAATTTAACCTGCAGCTCAGCGCTGTGCTTAGGAGGGCAACTTGAAATGGTTGCCTGAGCAGGTGGAGGCACTGGGCAACTGGGCCAGCTACTGTGGTCATCTGGATTAGGTAACACAGAAGCATGGAATGGGGAGAGGGCATTGGGAATGACATGAAAGAAGCCAAGGGAAAATCTGATTTCTCAGTTACTTGAAGAACTTCACTTCTGATCACCAAAATTGGAGGTTGGGTAGATGTTTTCTATACCAAGAAATTCTCCACCTGTCCATGGATACCTCCCTAGTGTTCTGCAATTCAATCCAGTGCTGACACTGCCCACAGATTAAAGGGTCCAGCTTCTCCTGACTGTTCCTACTTTAAAGGCCAGACCAGTTCAGCCTTTCCCAGTAATTAGAGGATCCCAGGACTTTCTCTCTTGGGTTTGATAATCTGCCAACAAGAACAGTCATTTCAGCCTTGAGCTGAAGAGCTCAGGGACAGCGCCCAGGCCCAGAGTTCAAGCCCCACCACAGACAAAAAAAAAAAAAAACAAACCCAAAAACAAAAACCAAAAAAACCCTGTCATTTCAATGTGTCCCTGACAGGGTGGGTATTTGCCAGCAGTGGCCTCTAACCGTTGGATGTGGGACTATGTCGTTCAAGGGAAAGGCTTTCAACTTGAAGAAGGTGCATAAAGCATCAATCCAGCAAAGTGAATTAAGTTCTCTTTTCTAGTGAGGATCAAATTAAATACATACACTTGGAATGCAGTGATTTATGACAGGCGGCTATTTTAATAAATGAATCTCTAGAACACCATCCCTGGACAGCATCCAGTTGGGACAGGTGGTGCGCATTTGGCAGCAACCACATCCCTAAAAGGGGCTGAGGAAGAAGCCAGGGTTGGACAGGGCTGGGATAATGGGCATTTCTGGAAAATGGGCCCTGGATCCGATCCTTTCATTTTATAAGGCGGGGAGTGGAGGTTCGGGAGCCTAGGGGCCTCCAACTGGCGGAGGAGTGAACTTTCCTACTAGGTCAGTAGGTTTCACTAGGTTGGGGCACGGTGCGCGCTGTCCTCACTGCCATCCTAATGCGCTGTCTCCATTGTTTCTGGAAGCGCTCAGCCTCTCGATGGTAGCCCTGCGGTGGTCTATGGGTGCAGGTGCCCAGATGGCGTTCAGGACGCGCGGCAGCTGTGCGTTCTTGGGCTTTTTACGCTCAGGACACCAGTGGAACGTGACATCCCGCGTCCCAGCTGCCAGCCATTGGGAGAACGCTGAGCGCGGGCCGCCCCACCCGAGCGGAGGCCGTACCTGGAGGGCGGGGAGGGAGGCGGGGCTGGAGGCGGGGCCTGGCGCGTCCCTAGCCCCATCCATAAAAGGCTGGAGCAGGGCGGGCAGGCGTGACTCTGCCTGGGTGAACCGAGCCCTCGTTCCAGTGGCTGTGTATTACAGCCGCCGCCGCCGCTTCCCAGCCATGGGCGCCGTCTGGTCCGCCCTGCTGGTTGGAGGAGGCCTAGCGGGAGCGCTTTTCGTGTGGCTGCTGCGGGGAGACCCCGGGGATGCGGAGCCGCGGAAGGGTGCGCCTCCTGGGGAGGCATCAGCTCCCGGAGGCGATCAGGATGGCGGCGGCGGCGGGCTGAGTCCAGGGCTATGCAAGCAGGAGCTGATCACCAAACCAGGTATTCCCTCCCCCCCTACCCCCCACCCCCGGCTACGCACAGCAGATCGGCCCGAAGTTTTTAAGTTGAACTGGAGAGGCTGTGCGTCTCCGCGGGCCAGCTTCCCCCCGCGGGGCCGGGACCCTCGCACACTCCTCGTTTTTCCCGGGCTGGGAAGGTTTGTTACTCCTGGAAGTGCGGGAGCTGCCCTGGCGGATCCTGCGAGCGCCGCGCCCAGCCACGGGTGCCCTGGACGCCAGCCCCTGAGGGCCCGCTCCAGGGGAACGCGCGCCTCCGCCCCGCGGTGCTGCGTGCAGGGCCCTGGGCTGCAGTGGCCGCGCCTCCTTCCCACGGCCTTCGAAAGCAGGGTCTAGGCTTGGGGATTTCACAACCCTCTTCCGTCTCTGACCCAGCAGGAATATTTTCTGAGTTCCAACGCCTTTAGTCCTAGACTGTCACCCCACAGTCCTCGTTAGATTTGGGTTTGAGAACACCATGCAGTGAATGCCTCCCGCTATCTGGACGCTTCTATTGAGAAGGCAAAGTTCAACTTGATCTCAGGCCACGAAGGCCAGGGCTGAAGCCCTGAGGCTGTGCTCTGGCCTAGGGTTTCCAAACTTATAGGCCCTCCCATGTACCTCCCCACCCCCCAACACAGAATGGTGCAGTGTGGCCCGATCTTCGGGGAAGACCCTTAATGGGGCACTCATCTACAATGAATACTACATTTTAGAGACTGAGCTAGGCAGACAGCAAGCATTGGCACCAAAGTTTACCTTCCAGTGCCCTTCTTTGGCATGCTGCCCGCACCTGATGGTGAAATGTCATCTGTGGACTTTTTTTCTCTTAATGAGGTGGTGACCCTTTGTAAGCACAAGAAAATCTGTCCTTTGCCTTTGCTGCGACTGGTTTGGGCTGGATAGTTAATCTTGTTTCTGAAGACCAGCCTCACGTTTTAGATGGAAACACTGGGAATGCAGAGTAGCTTTCGTTGATGTCCCCTTCCACTAAAAAAACAAACAAACAAAAAGCCAAGACCATCTCCTTCGCCATACTCTACCTGCTTAGTGGATTTCAGTCTTTTAGGGGAGATATATTGGACTGCCAACAGAGAAATTTCAAGTCTGTAGAGGAGTTGGATTGTGTGTGTGTGCAGGCTAGGACTTGAACTCAGGGCCTGGGCACTGTTCCGTGGCTTTTTTTGCTCATTCTACCACTTAAATCTGCACCTCCAGGTTTGGTTTTGTTATTTGTGGCCGTGGGACTTGACCTCAGGCCCAGCCCTGCCTCTGAGCTTCTGTGCTCAAGGCTAGCCCTCAAACCAGTTAAGCCACAGTACCACTTCCGGTTTTCTGAGTGGTTTATTGGAGATAAGAGTTCACAGGAACTTTGATGCTAGGGCTGGCTTTGAACTTCCATTCTCAGATCTCAGCCTCCTGAGTAGCTAGGTGTGAACCACCAGGCCCAGCCAGGTTTTGTTTTATTGTTTAAATACAAATTGGAGATTAAGAGTCACATGACCCCCCCTCCCCCTCCAAGGCTGGTTTTGAATCAGTCCTTAGCTCTTAGCCTCCCAAGTAGCTAAGATTATGGGCATCAGCCACCGAGACTGGAATCCTGTGTAGATTTAAGAATGTTTTATTTATTTATTTATTTATTTATTTTTAAAGAAAAGGGTACAGTGGGAGGGGATTCAAAAGGCTGTGTCCCTTTTGGAAGAAGTTCCACTGTCCTCACATTCACTGTCATGCACTGTCTTGGTACTCACCTAGTGATAGCTCAGGCTGATCTGATCTGCCTGTTAGTCTGGGAGCTGACTCTTGCCCTTGGTGCATTTCTTTGGAGAAGTGGAGTACTCTTTGGATGTGTGGGACAGCTATGCAGCCATTTGTTCCACAGGGTTTTTGGTTTATTCTTTGGGAATTGAACCCCAGGGCCTTGTGCTATATATACCTGCTGTACCACTGAGCTCAGTTCCCTTTGATGACAGAGCCAAGCTGTTTGACTTGGCTGCATGTTAGCATGGCCTGGACAGTGGGAGACTGAGGGCAGGTTTACAGTTGGGCTTTTACAACTTGCCACTTCCTTTATACTCTATGCTGATATATTTCTATTTATGGATTTACTTTTGGCTGTAGGATATGCATGCATACTCTTAAAAGTAGAGAGTTGAGAGCATATGAAGTAAAAATGAACCTGACTTAGTAGGACTGCAGATATAGTGCAAGACTTCAGATAGCAATCTTCTTTCTCAGACTCTTTTCTTTTGTGACCCAACACTAATACATTTTCTTTTTTCCCTTAGAGCATCTGCAAGAAAGCAATGGACATTTGATTTCTGCAAGCAAAGGCCTGGATAACCTGCAGGAAGCCATGTGTGCACAGAAGAATCTGTGTGGAGCAGATGGGAACAAAGCAAGACAGCATTGCCCTGCTGCACAGATTCTAGACACACACACGCTAGCTGCCTCTGAGACTGGTAACTCTGCAGGTTACCCTGAAGCTTTGAGAAATAAAAGCCTTGAATCTCATGGAGAAGAACGGAGCTTCCAAAAAGGACAAATGACACCTGCTAGTGCAGCTACCTGTTTTGGAAAGAAGCTGTCCTCTAGTGACCTGCCTGTGGACAGAGTTGAGGGAGTGAGCCATGCACATCTGGACAGTCAGACCCCAGCTGACCAGGAGGACTGGGAAGTGGTATCTAGGCACTCGTCTTGGGGGGATGTTGGCTTGGGTGGCAGAATTGAGTCTTCTGGGTTAAATGTGAGTCAGGGAATGGACTGTGACAACACTTGTGTAGAATTGAGAGGTTGGGAAGCAGATCAGAAGGTCAGGTCTTTGGACTCTCAGCAAGTCAGCATTGGGTTCCAGGTTCATTACACTACGAGCACCGGTGCACAATTCCTTGCAGTGACCGGAGACCACGAGAGTCTTGGGGGATGGAAGAGTTATATTCCACTCCGCAACCACAAGGATGGGATCTGGTCTCATTCTCTTTTCCTGCCAGCAGATACAGTGGTGGAGTGGAAGTTTGTGTTAGTGGAGAATGGGAAAGTTACACGCTGGGAAGAATGCAGCAACAGACTTCTAGAAACTGGCCATGAGGATAAAGTGGTTCACAGATGGTGGGGGGTTCATTGAGTTAATTGGCAGACTACTGGAGAAGTTGTACCAGAAAGTGGAGAGGCTACAGTGTGGTGCACACTGAATAATTTAAAGTGAGTACAACTCCAGATTTAGCCATCAAAGTTGCTAGTGCCTTTAATCTAATAGGCAGATAAATATGTATACAGACAATGCTCTCAGCAGTGTGGACTTTTTTTCCTTGTTGCACTGACTGGTTGGTTTGTGCTGATAGTCATGTATTTTCTTTAGGGCTTGAACCTCTTAGAGAGTGATCTGGCCAAGCTTCCAGTGGGACTGTGGTCAAGAAGCATGGAAGCTAATGGGCTACAACAGGTACAAGCTAGATGTAATTAGTAAAGATCTGCCGCAATGCCCTGAGACTCCTCCATATTTTTGTTTGGTTTTACCTGCTGTGTAGGAATTAGCAGATGGCAAGTGCTTCTATCTTAGGCTGGTTTGGAAACAAGGGGCTGAATCAGGATGGGTATTCAAGGTAGTCATGGTAGCAGCCCAAGAGAAGGAATCTGAATGGGGTTGGGTTGTGGGTTGGCCTGAAGGACAGCTCTTTTGAAGACTGGGAGGTACAGCCCAATGTGGCTCCAGTGAAGGACACACCCATCATTTCCCATGGGAGCCCTTGTAGGACTGTCTCTGTTCAACTCACACCTGCACACACCAAGTTTCCAGAGATGGATTGTCCTATAGAAACTCTTGCCCATGACATCCTCTTCCCTCGCCTCTCATACCAGTAGCTATAACCTGGTAACAGTTAATGTAGAACCTGCTCTGAGAAGAAATAAATGTTTAAGTTATATCTGAACAAATAAAACCTGAGCTGTAATCTTTACTAAATGTCTGAATTCTCTTAGTATTATAGTAACCCAGATGTCCAATAAAACACTATGTGCATTTTACACAGAAAAGCAAATATTAAAAATTACTTAAGAAGCTGGGCACTGGTAGTTTATACTTATAATCCCTAGCTCCTCAGGAAGCTGAGGTCTGAGGATCATGGTTTGAAGCCAGCCGGGAGAGAAAAGTCCTCATAAGACTGTAACCACTTAAAAACGAAGACACACACACACACACACACACACACGAAGATATATGTCTTTTTCTCCTCCCTTTGGAGTAAAAGTTTAGAACATTTAAAACATCTGTGCTTAGAAGAGGATTTCAGCATGCCTGATCTTGCAAATAAACCTTACATATTAATATCACTTTTAATAAGTATCATTGGTAAAATAATATACTTAATCCTGGTAAAAGTTGGGTCTTTGCTGAAAAGTTAAACCCCACTAAATCCAGCCTTAGTAAAGGGCTGCCTGACAGGTGACATTGTCAGAGCCACAGAGGCCACCTGCTGTTACTTGAACAGTTTGTTAATGCAGAATATTCCTATGAGGGAAAGTGAAGGAAAACAAATGCAATAAAAATCCCTTGAAAGAATGTTATCACGGGCTGGGAAGTTGGCTCAGTGGTAGAAGCGCTTGCCTTGCAAGCCTGAGGCCCTGGGTTCGAGTCCTCAGCACCACATAAGCAAAAGGAAAAAAGCCGGAAGTGGTGCTGTGGCTCAAGTGGTAGAGCGCTAGCCTTGAGCTGAAGAGCTGAGGGACAGTGCCCAGGCCCAGAGTTCAGGCCCCACAACTGGACCCCCCAAAAAAAAATGGCTTGTGATAACATTCTTTTTTTTTTTTGGGTCCAGTCGTGGGGCCTGAACTCTGGGCCTGGGCACTGTCCCTCAGCTCTTCAGCTCAAGGCTAGCGCTCTACCACTTGAGCCACAGCGCCACTTCTGGCTTTTTTCTTTTTGTTTATGTGGTGCTGAGGAATCCAACCTAGGACCTCATGCATGCAAGGCAAGCGCTCTACCACTGGGCCACCTTCCCAGCCCCTCACAAGCCATTTTATTATCTCATGAAATAAAACTTAAACTTTCACTAGAGGCAACTGACTTCAGAGGTACTGATTTTCCTGAGAAGGCATGTCTGTCCTCAGAATTCTATCTGCTGCATCAGAACTGGTGGCTACAGTTAACAGACCAGTCATACAGGAGGCAACACCAGACAGACTTCCTTGTTCTTGGACCCAGCAGTGCATCTTAGCAGAAAACTAGCACCCCAGGCTCTCCTGCCTTGTGCTACCATAACCCAAACCTTCCCAAGTTGCTGTATCAGCCATGGAAAGGCAAGAAAGCGAGGCATATCACAAATACCAATTACTGCCTTTGATTTGCTTTGTACCTTCCATTCTATAAGTGAGAACTGACCAATGGGCACAGCTGGAGGAGGACAGGGACTGGGCAGCAGAGCCTCTGGCTAGGCAACTGTGTTTTCTGACAGCTCTGAACTAGGGAGCAGGAGCACATGTTTGTTTTGTTTGTTTGTTTTTTGATAGCTAGCACTTGACCACATTACCCCTGGTGTGTTAGCATAACCTATCTGTTTTGTATATCATATACACACATACCCAAATTTATCAAAATTCAATTTAGACAGACTGAATTAATCATCTAGAAGTTACCAGCTTACTTGCTATAAAGAGTAATGAAACATTTTCTTTAATTATTAAAATATAGAAAGAGAGACTTCTGAAATTTTGGACTGGGGGACCCAAAGCTTTGAGATTGGATTACTCACTGATATTGACAGAACAAACAGTGAGTTCAGGGTCAAAAAAGGAACCCCTGTCCCTGTGCTGGAGTTTGTTCTTCTATTCTTGGCATTACACCATTCACTTGCATGTGGGAGTGTAGTGTTTCTCTAAAGACTTTTTCTAAGCTGGAAAAAATGATTACTGAGCAGGACACTGGTGAATCACACCTGTAATTCTAGCTACTCGGAAGAATGAGACTGGGAAGATCCTAATTCAGAGTGAGCCCAGGGAGAAAAGTCTTAGAGAGTTCATCTCCAATTGTCCAGTAAAATTCTGGGCTGGAAGTATGGCTGAAATGGTAGTGCCCAAAGCCATGAACAGGAAGTCAAGTGAGAGTAAGTATGAAGCTCTAAGTTCAAGCCCCATTACAGATGACAAGACCATCTTAGATCTAGTAAATTTAAAAAATACAATTATTCCAATATACTAGAATTAGCATAAATTAATACTTTACAATGTATGAATAGTTTCACATCTAGCTAGCTTTTTTTTCAAGTTTTACTTTGAGAGCATTCAAAAACAGTTTATTTCAAAATAGTTTACAGGACAGGGTATCTTTTATTAAATTTTGACATAAAAAGAAAAAGGTACACAGGGCACTAATTATAATTAATACCACAATTAACCAGGCACCCTCCCTCTGTAAAGAACAGGCAAGCAACCCATCATTTTAGCAACATTTTTTCTTGGTCTTTCACTTTCTGAATCCTCTTTTCTTGATTTCTGATCATTGAAGACATTGCTGAAAATGTTGACAAAAAAAGTTAAAACAGCAATATCTGCTTAGGGTTTAAACTCCATTATGTGCTTAAAAATAAAATGCTAGGAAATAAACCTTGAAGTTTTGCTTCCTCACCTCTCTTTATAATAATACTATTTTAAGCCCTCTTATATATTTGCACCATTGTTTCTTATGAAATAAGCTGCTGAAATGGTCATTTCTTCTAGCTCCAAGGTTACATATGCTTAAGTACAGAGTTGGGGTTTTTTGTTGCTATTTTTTGCACTGTTAGGATTGAATCTAGGGCTCTGTGTATGCAGGCAAGTGCTCTATCACTATACCTTAAATTCTGTTAAATGATACAAAATTCTCTCCAAAACTTATTTTTTTAGTATTCCCACAAACATTTTGTCTAGGCATTGCATGCAATACAAAGGTACTTTTACGCTTTAGCAAATAAGCATGTATCTTGTTAGACTGTTACATGGTGCTATAAATCAGATAAACAGGAATATGAGAATATGAATAAAAATGGGGCCAATAAAATAATGAATCCTCCTCTTTAAAAACATAACAAATGCTGGGCATTGGTGGCTCTTGTCTGTAATTTTATTTACTCAGTAGGCAGAGATTGGGAGAATCACAGTTTGAGGTCAACCTAGGGAAAAACTTCACAAGACTCCATTTTAGCCCATTGCTGGGAGTGGTAGGTAGGGCATGACTACATTGGTATTCAGAAGGCTCATGGTTTCAGGCTAGCATAGTTAAAAAAAAAAAAAGTCCAGGGGCTGGGAAGGTGGCTCAGTGGTAGAGTGCTTGTCTTGCATGCATGAGGCCCTGGGTTTGATTCCCCAGCACCACATAAGCAAAAAGAAAAAAAAAGCCAGAAGTGGTGCTGTGGCTCAAGTGGTAGAGCGCTAGCCTTGAGCTGAAGAGCTGAGGGACAGCGCCCAGGCCCAGAGTTCAGGCCCCACGACCGGACCCAAAAAAAAGTCCAAAAGAACCCATCTTACCAGAAAAAGTTGAGTGTAATGGCACATACCTGTCATCTCAGCTATGGAAGGAAGTGTGGTCCAGGCTGGCTTGGGCAAAAAGTGAAAGTCTATCTCAAAAATAACCAGAGCAAAAAGGGCTTCAGGCATGGCTCAGATCTAAGTTCTCAAAGGAGAAGTTATTGTCTGTGCTTTTCAGTTTTCCTGTGATAACACTAGAGCACCCACCTCCCCTGCTGTTGTAAGGATAACAGAAGATAGAGGTAATACATGGAGGACAGGGTTTGGCTCCTAGGTGGGGATTGCTCAGTAAATGTCAACAGCAACTATTATTATTAGTGAAGTTCAATTTATTTGATAAATATTTGTTCTTAGAAAAGTATTTTCTAGGGCTGGGAAGGTGGCTCAGTGGTAGAGTGCTTGCCTTGCATGCATGAGGCCCTGGGTTCGATTCCTCAGCACCACATAAACAAAAAGAAAAAAAACCAGAAGTGGCGCTGTGGCTCAAGTGGTAGAGCGCTAGCCTTGAGCTGAAGAGCTGAGGGACAGCGCCCAGGCCCAGAGTTCAGGCCCCATGACTGGGCCAAAAAAAAAATAGAAAAGAAAAGAAAAATATTTTCCTTTATCTAACAACTCTATGGACAGAAAGATGGACTAAGAATAAGGGATGCCCTTCAAAATTAGTTTCTCTTTGGCAAGAGTCCTAGATTCATGAAGGTAGAAAAGCATGCAACAAGATAGTCTCCCATATCTTCTGTACTTAGAATTTATACTCTAGGGGCTGAGAAGGTGGCTCAGTGGTAGAGCGCTTGCCTTGCATGCCTGAGGCCCTGGGTTCGATTCCTCAGCACCACATAAGCAAAAAGAAAAAAGCCGGAAGTGGCGCTGTGGCTCAAGTGGTAGAGTGCTAGCCTTGAGCTGAAGAGCTGAGGGACAGCGCCCAGGCCCAGAGTTCAGGCCCCACGTCTGGACCCAAAAAAAAAAAAAAAAAAAAAAAAGATTTTATACTTTAAAAGCTACCAGTCATCTGCAGATTGTAATAGATTCTCATCCATGGCTTTTAGTATTTTCAGAAATGACTTATCTCATAATTTTGTGCTTCATTCATTGAGTAGCATAGTCTCTTACAACTATAAGCTAATTCAAATTCTGAGTAAGCTAAATACTTCAACATTTTGTATTTGGTTATAATATTGTCATTTTATCCAGGCTAAAATCAAAGTAACAGGGACAGGAAAGTATAAAGAAACTCAACCTACTGAGTGTTAGTCAGCAGGATAAGACCCTGAGGCTTGATCATGGTTAAGATCATACTTTGACTAAGGTTTCTGAATTGCTAATTCAATACCCTGTTGGATCTACAGATAGAAAATTTAACCTGAAGGGAAGGAGAGTATTGTTATGAGTGACAAGATCTCTCCAAAAACTGCACTGTACCTTGGTTTTTCATCTGTAAATCTTCTACCAGGGTTTGCAAGCTTTCCAGTCTGTTTTGAAGTTTCCTGCATGTTTTTCCTGTTGTTTCTACTGGCGGAGACTGTGAATCTATTAGAAAATTGCTTAGCTGTGATATAAAAAGTCTAATCACTACTTCTTTTTTGGAAATAATTCAATTGAATTACATATTAAACAATTTTCCATTCATTTACTTAGAAAGGCTCTTTCTATGTAGCCCAGGCTGGCCTCAAATTTACTATCCTCCTGTCAGAGCCTTTTGAATGATGTAACTTTTCCTTTAAAATAAAGAAAACTTAGCCAGGGGCTGGGAAGGTGGCTCAGTGGTAAAGCACTTGCCTTGCATGCTTGAGGCCCTGGGTTCGATTCCTCAGCACCACTTAAGAAAAAAGCCGGAAGTGGCGCTGTGGCTCAAGTGGTAGAGTGCTAGCCTTGAGCTGAAGAGCTGAGGGACAGCGCCCATGCCCAGAGTTCAGGCCCCACGACCGGACCCAAAAAAAAAAAACAAACAAAACAAAAAAAAACTTAGCCAGGTGCCAGTGGCACATGCCTGTAATCCTAGCTATTAAGGAGGCTGAGATCTGAGGTTCAAAGACAGCCCAGGCAGGAAAGTCCATGAGACTCTTATCTCCAATTAACCACTAGAAAACCAGAAGTGGTGCTGTGGCTCAAGTGGTATAGTGTTCGCTTTGAGCTGAAGAGCTCATGGACAGTGCCCAGTACCAGAGTTGAAGTCCCATGACTGACAAAACAAACAAAAAAAAGAAAGAAAAAAAAAGAAAAAAGTCTTTTCAGTTTAAAAGTTTCCTGTTTAATACCTGATTTTATTTAATATTGAATCATTGCAATGCTAGCTTATTTTATTTTGTTTCAAACCAATACAACTTTGTATTATTTAACAGCATCGTATTAAATGGGATGAATGAGAATACTTCAAGTTTAATAGAAACATTCTCAACTTTTTTATAGCAGACTTAAATAGTTCCATTAGCCTAAGGTCTGAGGGAGAAGAATCTAATTCAGATACTGGCACCATTATTAAATGTGTGAGGCCGCTGCCCATGCCCTAGTTGCTGGCACCTGAATGAGGAACAGCATTGTATCAGACAGCTGAACAGGTGCTGACATGCCTTAGTAAACCTACTGCAAATGTGTAGAGCTAGACACCTGAAGGTTATTCTCCAGGAAGTATGTTAGCTTCTCAATTTCTAAAAATACTTGCTTGACAAGCTTTAAATTTCAATTTTGATCTTAGCCTCTGACTAGCTAAATAATCTTGACAATGTTTTTCTGGTGGCTCATTTTCCTATCCCAAATCATCTTTTCAGTATTAAAGATAATAAAGAAATTATTTTGTTTTATTTGGCAGTCCTGGGGCTTGACTCAGGGCCTGGGCACTGTTCCTGAGCTTCTTTTGTTCAGGGCTAGCACTCTACTACTTGAGCTACAGCGTTACTTGCAGCTTTTTCTGTTCATCCGGTACTGAGGAATTGAACACAGTGCTTCATGAATGCTAGGCAAGCACTCTACCACTAAGCCACATTCCCAGCCCAAGAAATTATTTTAACTCAAGTGAATAAGACATAATTTTTTTTTTTGTCCGTTGTAGGGCCTGAACTCTAGGCCTGGGTGCTGTCCTTCAGCTCTTGAGCTCAATGCTAGCACTCTACCACTTAAGCTACAGCACCATTTCTGGCTTTTTCTACTTAAGTGGTGCTGAGGGCCTCATATATACAAGGCAAGCACTCTACCACTGAGCCACCTTCCCAGCCCCAAGACATAATTTTTTAGAGATAGTCTTAGCATGAAAAGCATATAACAGGGGCTGGGAAGGTGGCTCAGTGGTAGAGCGCATGCCTTGCATGCCAGTGGCCCTGGGTTCGATTCCTCAGCACCACATAAGCAAAAAGAAAAAAGCCGGAAGTGGTGCTGTGGCTCAAGTGGTAGAGCGTTAGCCTTGAGCTAAAGAGCTGAGGGACAGCACCCAGGCCCAGAGTTCAGGCCCCATGACCGGACCCCCCCCCAAAAAAAAAAAAAAAAAAAAAGAAAAGCATATAACATATGAAGACTGATAGGGATTTGACCATAGGAGGAAAAGTAACAATGCCATGGCTATTATATAAGTAGGTAAATAAGGTGACAAGCAACATTGCTCTATTCCTGCAGTGATTATTACACTAATAGGCAAATCATTTATTAAACAAGGGCTGGGAAGGTGGCTCAGTGGTAGAATGCTTGCCTTGCATGCATGAGGCCCCAGGTTCCATTCCTCAGCACCACATAAGCTGAAAAAACCAGAAGTGGCACTGTGGCTCAAGTGGTAGAGTATTAGCCTTGAGCTGAAGAGCTGAGGGACTACACCCAGACCCAGAGTTCAGGCTTCATGACCGACACAAAAAAAAGTACTTTAGGAGCATAAGAGATAATTGAAGACATAGTTGTCCAAAAATAATAAATAAGAAAATGTACTTACAATGTGATTCTGATTTTCATATATTTGGGGGATCTAGAATTCTGTATGACATAGAATTGCAAAGGTATAAGAACTGACTTGACAATGATGTGACAACTGTCTGGTTTATCCCTTGCCAATAGGAATGATGGCATACAGCACTGGGCTGGTTTGGTCACTGTCATACATGCTAAGAAGATGTCAAGGCCAACTTAATGATCTATTTATCAGGCACATATCCAAATCAATTTATCTTTTCCATCTGCACATAACAAATAAACAATGTTGTGTGTTTGTGCCAGTAGTGAGGCTTGAATTCAGGGCCTGGACATTATCCCTTAGCTTTTTTGCTCAAGGCTGGTGCTCCAATTGAATCACAAAAAGCCATTTCTGGCTTTTTTTGGTGGTTAATCGGAGATAAGAATCTCGTGGGCCTTTATTGCCCAAGCTAGTTTTGAACCAGGATCTTCAGGTCTCAGCCTCCTGAATAAGATTATAGGTGTGAGCCACCATTTCCCAAATTGAGCTTAAAAATTTTTAAATAATATAAGAACATTTTGATAAGTTTATAGACATTTGCACTTACAAGGGCAGAAATGGAAGTACAGCCATGATTCACAAAGGCAAATATAGCATTTAAGATCTAAACTCTTACAATAACATAGAGTATGAAAATAGTTCATTATTTATGTCAAAGAAAAATAACATTTACATATAACACCTATATTGTTACTGAGTCTCATATGTATGTATACAATAGCTGTTTTATTGTAATAAGACTATAAAAATTACATGTCCTCAATTACACCTCATACATAAGAACTTCAAACAGAGCTGGTGTGGTGACACATATCTATAATGCCAGCATTCAAGAGGCTGAGGCAGAAGGATCTTGAGAAGGAGGCAAGGCTGAGCTACATAGTGAGAACCTGCCTGCCTCAGAAAAGTTAACCAAAGAACTGCATGTTAACATTATTAATCTGAATATAGAAAGGAGACTATAGTTCATCAGAAAAAGAAATCAACCCCATCAACAATATCAGATCATTCTAACCTTTAACAGAATCAGGTGAATGAATAGGCTTAGTAGATCTATACTGTGATGTGGATCCAACTGAATCTTCAGCTGAACTTGTCAGGAGTGAGTGTACTGGAGACTTCTTAGGAGAAGTGAAGGAACGAGTAGCTGAGTTTTTCACAGATGGAGTTACTAGAACAAAGGTAAAAACAGTTAATTAGAAATAATATACTGCATCTCTCAAAAACTCAAACTTTTATGAGAAAATGAGTCCAATGATGGGGCTGGGAAGAGAGAGGAATATTCTGGCAAATATCCAAGGTTTCAAATTTGAAGTAATGGGTATGCCCTATGTGATGGTTAAACTCCGTGAGTACCTTGACAGGGCTGAGAGATGGCAAGAAAAGTGATAGCCCAGCCAGGAAAGTTGTGAGATTCTTATCTCCACTAAACTACAAAAAATCCAGAAGTGGAGCTGTGGCTCAAATTGATAGAGTACTAGTCTTGAGCAAAAGAAATTCAGGGACAGTGCCCAGGCCCTGAGTTCAATCCTCAAGACCAGCACGTGCATGCACGCACGCATACAAATACACATATGCTCTCAAGAAGAAGGAAAAAAAGAAAGAAGGCAAACAAAAGACAAGCAATCTAAAAGCTAACTGATGGGAAAATGAGGCATTTTGCATTTAAATAGCAATATATGAACTTATACTGATTTATTAGTAGAAACAATGAAAGCCAAAAATGGAATGATCCATTCAAAGTGAAGGAAAACAATGTCACCTAAATTCTATATTTAGCAAAAATGTTCCTCTAAAATGATGATGAAATTGACGTAAGTTCAGACACTAAAAATATTTATCACCAGTAAACATGAAAAGCACAAGTAAAATGGTTCTAGATGAAAGTGACCTGCAATGGTACAGGTATAGCTAAATAAATATTAACTGTACAAAACACCACCTGGTCCACTCTGATGTTTAGTTTCATAATTTTCCCAATTATTTTTACAATAAAACTATATAATGATTATTATGCCACAGCTGGAAAGGATAGTGAATGGAATTAATGAGTTAAACAGTAACACTCACAATACATGAAAAAAGGTAAACGTACTCATTTATATTAATGTAATAAAGTAGGGCTAGTTATTAATCAATTTTCTTGGGTCATCATTAAGATATATAAGACATATAGGATACATGTAATTGATATAAACTGGAAGAAATTAACTATGTAAGTGCACTTTTTCAAAGTACTAAAATGATCAGAATTAGTGCCAGAAATGATTAAAATTTAAGAATTTGCATTTATTTTACTTAAAAAATTTTATGTTTTGATTTTATTTATATATCTACACTTTTTTTATATCTACACTTTTATAAGAGAAAAAAATGGGAAACATTTTCTCCTACCTCTTTTACAATTTACCTCAATTTCTCTATTTACATTATTAGTTTCCAGATATGTAACTGAATAATCATCATTTTTTTTTATTGTGAGAATACTGTACAGAGGAGTTACAATTACATGGGCAAGGTAACGAGTACATTTCTTATCAAGCATTGTTGCCTCCTTTGTTTCCCCTTACTATCCCTTCCCATACCCTCCTTCCCCCACCTGATCCTCCCCCCACCCCCCACCAAAGTTGTAAAGTTCGTTTTTCAACATAATGACTTGTACATCTCATTGTTGCAATGGGTCCACCTGTATCCCTATTTAAACAATTTGCTTTTTCCCTTCCTCTCCACAAATTATACCAACATCAAATACAGTGAAAGCATGGTTATACTGTGGGGGAGGGACATACAAAGCAACATAGAAATCATCTTATAAATATGTTAGAAACAATTGCATGAAAGGAAAAAAAAACATTTGAATACTTATCTTGGGGTTCATTCCTCTAACATAAAATTATCTGACCTTTTCTGCTTGACTCAGACATATACTAGTTATTGCAAATAAGGGAAACCATGGGACCTAAGTTTTCTTTGGGCCTAGCTTACTTCACTTAATATAATTTTTTCCAAGTCTTTCCATTTCCTAACAAATGGGGCAATGTCATTCTTTCTGATGGAGGCATAGAATTCCATTGTGTATATATACCACATTTTCTTGATCCATTCATCTACTTAGGGGCATCTGGGTTGGTTCCATATCATAGCTATGGTAAATAATGCTGCAATAAACATAGTTGTGCTGGTAGCTTTAGTGTGGTCTTGTTTGTGATCATTTGGGTAAATGTCCAAAAGTGGTCATAGGGGAGCTCTATGTGGAGTCTTTTGAGGAACCTCCATACTGCTTTCCAAAGTGGTTGAACAAGTTTACACTCCCACCAACAATGCAGTAGGGTTCCCTTCTGTCCACATCCCCTCCAGCATCTGTTGTTATTAGCGTTCTTGATTATAGCCATTCTAACTGGGGTGAGGTGGTATCTCAATGTTGTTTTGATAATCATCATTTTCAATTTCATTCTTTCTCAATATTTTTCATTTTTCCTAAGAAAAATAATTATGCATCTGTTGGGTTGCTTTTGTCTTCCAAATCTAACATATTATCTATAATTTGTCTTCCTAATTTGGTATTTTATTTTGTATAATCTTTTTTTTTTTTTTTTTTGGTCATAGTGTTTGAACTCAGGCCCTGGGTGAGCACTGTCCCTGAGCTTTTGCACTCAAAGCTAGTGCTCTACCATTTTTTATTTTCATTTTTGTCAGTTGTAGGGCTTGAACTTTGCCGACAGCTCTTAAGCTCAAGGCTAGTGCTCTACCACTTGAGCCACAGCGCCACTTCTGGCCTTTTCTATTTATGTGGTGCTGAGCCTTACGCAGGCCAGGTAAGCACTCTACCACTGAGCCACCTTCCCAGCCCTGCTCTACCATTTTGAGCCACAACTTTCCTTCCCCAGCTGGCTTCCAAATGCGATCCTCAGATCTTAGCCTCCTGAGTAGCTAGGATTACAGGCATGAGTCACTGGCTTCTCTCTGTCTCTCTCTCTCTTTCTTTGAGGGGGAATTATGGGGTTTGAAGTCAGGGTCTCTACTTGCTAGGCAGGTGCTCTACTACCTGAACAATGCCCCAGGCCTCTTTTGCTTTAGTTATTCTTTTAAAATAAGGTCTTTTGTTTTAACTATAGAATTATAGGTGTGCGCCATCATGCTCAGATTATTTGTTGGAGTGGAATCTTACTTTTTTCCATGGGCTGGTCTTAAACTCTTCCCTATTTCTATCAGTTGAGTAGCTGTGATTACAGATATGGGCCACGATGCCTGATCAATGTGAAATTTTCTTTATGTCTATGATTTTAGTCATAGTTGTAACTTGTAAATTTTTCTCTTCCACTTCTAGTGTGAGTTATGCTAATTTCCTTTTCAATAGATTCTATTCTTTAATCAGTTCCTTTAGGAGTTATTTTTCACTTTTTCTTTTTGCATAGCTGAGGACCAAACTCAGGGCCTTGTATTTGCCAGGCAAGTGCTCTTTCACTGAGCTAAATCCCCAACCCTCTTTAGTTTATTTATTTATTTATTTATTTTGGGTTCTGTCGTGGGGCCTGAACTCTGGCCCTGGGCCCTGTCCCTCAGCTCTTCAGCTCAAGGCTAGCGCTCTACCACTTGAGCCACTGCGCCACTTCCAGCTTTTTTCTTTTTGCTTATGTGGTGCTGAGGAATCGAACCCAGGGCCTCAAGCATGCAAGGCAAGTGCTCTACCACTGAGCCACCTTCCCAGCCCCTCTTTAGTTTATTTTTATAGAGATCATCTTATCTCTGTCCTTGAAAATGTTATGTAGAACCACCTGTCTCAATCATTCTTTTCCTTTCATCTATTCTGTAAGTATTTATTGAGCACCTGCTTTGTGCTAGATACCTGGGATCCACTGGGGGAACCAAATAGTTAAAAGACTGAAGTTGTTATTTTATGGCACTGGGGCTTGAACTTAGGGCCTGATGTTTGCTATCCAGAAGCTCTACTGATGAGCCAGGCCTTTAGCTTCCTTTCGCACTGGTTATTTTTTAGATACTGTCTTGCTTCTTACCTGGGTGTACCTAGACTATAATCTGCCTATGTTTCACTTCTTTTGTAGCTGGGATGACAGACATGCACCACAACATCCAGCTTCTTCCAGTGAGACCAAATCTCACAGACTTTCTGCCTAGGCTTGCCTTGAACCACAATTTTCCTGATTTCAGCCTCTTAAGTAGCAAGCATTACAGGTGTGAGATACTTGCATCTGGCAAGATTGTGCAGTATTTGTCTATCAGAGGGTATTGAACAATGAGCAACATAAATTATTAGTAAGTTACACAGTATGTTAGAAAGATGATGTGTAGTTCAAGGTATGGGAAGGTTGTGACTTCTAAATAAAAAGTGGATTTAAGTCTCATTGGAAAAGTGACTTCTGAGCAAATCTATAAAGAAGGTGAGGTGGTGAGCACAAAACCTGGCATATTCAAGGAACAATTTAAGGATGGATAAAGCAGAAGGAGTAGGAAATAAGACCAGAGAGTTAATGGCACTCACTGGCTATTGTCATGAATTTGGATTTTGTTTTCATGGAGAAGAGGGGAGTGGGCATGGTAGAGTTTTAAACAGAATCTGTTTCTCTGCTTTGTTGAGAACTCACCTGTAGATGGGAATGCGAAGCAACTAGATGGGTCTTCCAGGTCTCCTGCATGTAATGTGACTGGATCTCTAGAAGCATAAGAGCAATGCAATGCTGTTGCACAAACACAGCACTAAAGTCTGGACAGAAGCAAACTACACAGACAAAATATGATGCCTATAGTATCAGCTCAGTGAAGATGGCAATCAGTTATGATGGCTATCATAGCTTGGAAATCTTAAAATACCTTTGAAGGAGACTCAGTGCATTATATTTTTGGATAAAATGTAAAAATAAGCTAGGTGCTAGTGGCTCATACCTGTAAACCTAGCTACTTTGGAGGCTGAGATCTGAGGATCATGATTTGAAGCCAGCCGAAAGTCTGTCAGACTCCAATAAACAATAAAAAAGCCAGAAGTGGAGCTGTAGCTCAAGTGGCACTAGTCTTGAGCCAAAGAACTCAAGGACAGTACCTAGGTCCTGAATTCAAACCCCAGGAACAGCACACACATAAAATGTAGCAATATCTATTCTTATTAGAAAGCTGATGGCCTGGCTCATCAGTAGAGTTCTGTGTAATTTTAATAGCTAGAAATCCTAATCATTTCACTGCCATCAAAATAACTCACTTGAAACTTAAAAAAAAAAAGAGAACAAGAGGAAAAATTGTTAGTACTAATGGTATCATTTACAAATAGTTAATAGTATAGTTACAAAACTATAAAACATAACTAAGTCAGTAAATTGAGTTAGGGCTGAGAATCTTACATCATTTCTTATGGTGGTTCCCTTTGAGAAGAGTCATAGTTCAAATCTCTTTATACTACTAAGATGTTAATTACTTTTTATCTCTCATTATCTCAAGAAGCCTGATAGAGGTTGATAGCTGATAACACAACAGAGAGGTTGATAGCTGATAACACAACAGAATGGACTCTCACACGGATAGGAGAATCCAGCTGCCTTTTATTATTTAATGCTAGCCATTAAACTGTAAAACAGAATCAGTAATTTTTGAGAATGTAATTTCTTCATAATAAAATATTAGCTTCTTCAGTTCCTAGTTCTTTCCCAAATAGCTCTGTATTGGTCACAAGCACACACTTAGTTCTAGTGTGAGCTCCCCAGCTGACCAACTGCATGACTATGGCAAGTTGTTTCAGTAATCAGAATTTTTGTTTTTAAACTACTTATGGGAAAATAGTGCCTGCCTCTAGATTAGATTAGACATAGATTAGCTCATTTGATAGCTACATGAAGTAAGTTTAGAACAACTGAAAAATAACAACCACTTTTAAAATTGGAATGTTGTTATTAATGTTATTATTAACAGTACTGGTATTTGAACTAAGGGCCTTGCAGTTATTAGCAAGTGCTCTTCTACTTGAGCCACTCTACCAGTGTAGTTATTAATAGGTACAGTATAGTGTTAAATATCCAGGTAAAAAGGAAATAAAGATAGCATTTCTTTTTGGTTAAAAGACATATTTAGAAAGATTCAAGTTCACTGTACTGTGGTCAAGTGACAGGAAAAGTAAAACAATAATTAAAATACTGTCTCGAGTTATTGATTAAACAATTTATTTACTATAGAACTACAAGTTGATCATGCTTGGTTTTAAGGATATAGTGATGAATAAGCTTAATTATTTTTATTGGTATCTTAACTAAAATTTAAATAATAGCAGTCATTAATATGATATGAAAATGGTGTGGAAATTTCTATTTTTATAAATGGTGAAAAGATAAAAGATAAAAATAAAGTTTTCTCCAGGCAGTTAGTAAATAAACAGACCTTATGACTGTAAACAACTTGATTGAGCACAAGGGCAGTATTAGTCCTGCCCACTGTTATATTCCAAGGGCCTAGCACAGTGAGTAGAACATTATAAGGATTTAATGATCTTCCAAATTAGTGAACAGTTGTGAAATCTGGGGGCTGGCAATGTAGTTTCTTACCTGCTAAGGGTTTCACTTGACTTGCTGCCTTCAGTGGATTCCCTTAATGAGTTGTTGCTTCTGTTGGTAGGAGATGGGAAAAAATTAAACTTCACAATGCTCTTTTCTTGCCAATATGGTAAAAGTTAATAATCTGTCCCCTTTTTATGCTGTTCCTGGGGCCTAGACACTGTCCCTCAGCTTTTTTGCTCAGCTAGCATGCTATCACTTGAGCCATAGTTCCACTTACAAAAGCCACAAGTGTCTCATAAATCTTCCTGCTCAGGCTAACTTCCAGCTGTGATCCTCAGATCTCAGCATCCTGAGTTGCTAGGATTATAGGTATGAGCCTCTAGCATCTGGCTTTCCCCATCCCTCTTCTTTTTGATGTCAGGAATTGAACTCAGGGCCTTGTGCATTCTAAGTATATGCATTACCACCAAGTTACACCCTAGGACTATTTATTCTTTTTTTTTTTTTTTGGTCGTGGGGCTTGAACTCTGGGTCTGAGTGCTGTCCCTCACTCTTCAGCTTAAGACTAGTACTCTACCATTGGAACCACAGCGCCACTATTTATTCTTTTTTACCACTTCTGTTTTTTTTTCTGCGTATGTGGTGCCAAGGAATTGAACCCAGGGCCTCATGCATGCCAGGCAAGCATTCTACCACTGAGCCACCTTCCCAGCCCCTATTTATTCTTATAAAGGGTCAATTGTAATAGCTAAGATAGATCATAAATCATTAAGTTTGTGGTAAAAACAAAACTGTTTAGCTGAATGTTAATTTAATTTTATTTATTTATTTATTTTGGGTCTGGTCGTGGGGCCTGAACTCTGGGCCTGGGCACTGTCGTTCAGCTCTTCAGCTCAAGGCTAGCGCTCTACCACTTGAGCCACAGTGCTACTTACAGCTTTTTTCTTTTTGCTTATGTGGTGCTGAGGAATCGAACCCAGGGCCTTAGGCATGCAAGGCAAGCACTCTACCATTGAGCCACCTTCCCAGCCCTGAATGTTAATTTTAAACAGGTACAGATTCAAAAGAGTGAGAATGGACCTCTGCTTAGAGTGTAGTATGGGAGTAAAAGCAGGCTGGGGACAAGTTAGAAGATTCTTCAATGTCATGCTTGAAGGTCTCCGCAGTGGGGAGCTACTGGAGATTTTGAAACAATGGACTCCATGTCTTCTGAGAATAACAAATTAGAGTTTGCATTTTTCTTTGTTCTCAGAAGTTATCTTTTTTATTAGTATACATTGGTTGTACAAGGGACATTTCAGCCACCTGCTGGTGATTCATGCCTGTAATTCTATTAGCTACTCAGGAGGCTGAGATCTGAGGATTGTGGTTCAAAGCCAGCCTAGGCAGGAAAGTCCATGAGACTCTTTATTTTTTTAATTTTTTTATTGTGAAAATACCGTACAGAGGGGTTACAATTACATGAGCAAGGTAATGAGTACATGAGTACATTTCTTATCAAGCATTGTTGCCTCTTTTGTTTCCCCTTACCATCCGTTCCCATCTCTACCCTCCCCCTGCCTGCCCTGAGCAACACCCCCCACCAAAGTTGTAAAGTTCGTTTTTCGACATAATGTCTTGTACATCTCATTGTTGCAATGGGTCCACCTGTATCCCTATTTAAACAATTTGTTTTTTCCTTTCCCCTCCACAAATTATATCAACATCAAATACAGTGAAAACAGGGGTTATACCATGGGGGAGGGACATACAAAGCAACAAAGAAATCATCTTCTAAATATGTTAGAAACAATAGCAAGAAAGAAAAACCATTTGGGTCCTTATCTTGGGGTTCATTTCGCCTAACATCATCTTATCTGACCGTTTCTGCTTATCTCAGACATGTACTAGTTATTGCAAATAAGGGAAATCATGGGACCTATGTTTCTTTGGGCCTGGCTTACTTCACTTAACATAATTTTTTCCAAGTCTTTCCATTTCCTAACAAATGGGGCAATGCATTGCCCTGTAAGACTCTTTAACTACCAGAAAACCGGAAGTGGTGCTGTAGCTCAAGTGGTAGTGTGTTGCCTTGAGCTAAAGAGCTTTGGGACAGTGCCCAGGCCCAGAGCTCAAGCCCCACAACCTGGAAAAAAAAACAAAACAAAAAACAAGGGAGGTTTCATTGTGATATATCCACATCTGTATTCAAAGTATTCTGATCAACCTCACCCATTCTAGAAGTTGTCTTTTTTTTTTTTTTTTTTTTTTTTAATTCATGGGGCTTGAACTCTGGGCCTGGGTGCTGTCCTGAAGCTTTTTACTTTTTAGCCCAAGGCTAGTGCTTTACCTCCTGAGCCATAGTGTCACTTCTGGTTTTCTGGTAGTTAATTGGAGATAAGAGTTTCACAGATTTTCCTACCTGGACTGGTTTTGAACAATGATCCTCAGATCTCAGCCTCTTGTGTAGCTAGGATACAGGTGTGAGTCACTGGCGCCAGGCTAGAAGTTGTCTTTTCTTTTTCTTTTTTTGGGGGTGGGGGTGGGGGGGTGGGGTCCAGTCGTGGGGCCTGAACTATGGGCCTGGGCGCTGTCCCTCAGCTTTTCAGCTCAAGGCTAGTGTTCTGCCACTTGAGCCACAGCGCTACTTCTGGCTTTTTTTCTTTTTGCTTATGTGGTGCTGGGGAATCGAACCCAGGGCCTCATGCATGCAAGGCAAGTGCTCTACTACTGAGCCACCTTCCCAGCCCCTAGAAGTTGTCTTTTCTAAGGGTCTTATTTAGGGTTGCAGATTTCGTTTTATGCTCTTTTTTGTGATTTCACTTCAAATTCAGCTATTTGATCATAGGTGAAAAAAATAAGTGTTTTCAGTAAACTATTTGTAAATTTACATTGCGATGGCTATTGCTTCTTTTTGAACTACTCTCTCTTCAAAGTTATATGAGCCATCTAAACTATTTGTAATGGTAGGAAGGTATTTTTGGTATGGCATCCCACATAAACAGCTTCCGGTGGCTAAACCCCAGTGCTGGAGTTGGGATGCTGCATGTTTTTCAAAGGCAAGGCTTTGTGGGGGGTACTCCTGTCACAGGGATCTTACCCAAAGGAGACTGTAGGACCTAGTCTCTTGATTTTTTTGGCTGTTGTTTTATTTCTGGGTGATTATAATTAGGTAAGCAGTTTTCTCTATGTACTATCCGTCATTTGCCATTTGACATCCCCAAAAGAATCCCAAAGCAACAGTCACCTGATCTTAGACTGGAACCTCCATAATTATGAGCTAAATAAACTTTTATGTTAGTTATTTCTGGTACTTTGTTATAGTGACTTAAAGTTGACTAATACAACCATTAAGACTTAAAATAAGCCCCCTAAAATGTCTATGAAGTTAATTTCTAGGAATCAAGATACTTAGCACATTTCACTGAAATCTCTTTAGAGTCAAACAATATAGCACCTTTCCTTTACTGAAGTCAATATGCTGATTATACAGATAGACTTCTCAAATTATCAGGCCATATATAATATTATTGGAAATTAATCAGATTCAGAATTTCATCTTCTTACCTGTGGCATAGTTCTGCTCTTAGACTTGACTCAGTAATACAGTCTCTTACTCTATCATCTCTGTATAGACAAATAAAACTCGGTTAATTATATGCAGATTAATATCTAAACTCTGGATCTTTATAAAAAACCAGTTGCGCACATGTATTTAATTTTTCTTTAAGCTACAACTGTAGATTTTAGGCCTCTAAGCAAATTTAATAAAGGGCTGCCCTTGGAATTCATCAATTTATATGTATTTCCCTCCATGGATTCTTAAGCATTATCAGAGTTTAGGCTTTACTGACAAAGGTCATTCTTAGGATGACAGAAAATTAATCTGAACTTTCTAAAGACAGGGGGCAAGTAGCATGTTAGATGCAATCCAATTCAACTGAAGCCCATCAATAGTGGCTGGAATGATGGAAGGAAATCTGAGCCATTTAATCTTGGCACTGATTAGAGCTTTGAATTTTGTTACTTCTAGATGTACTGCTGAGCTTCGCAGGAGGAGGTAAGTCAATCTATGTTGCAATTGACTCATATGCCAAAAAAAAAATCTAAAACTTTGACTTAAAAAGATACATTGTAGTTATGACAAAATAATATTCCTTGATGGAGTGACCAACAGAGTATTTCTGACATTATTTGATTCAGATAATTCAGTGTTATGGGAGATAACTGAGTTATTGCTAGTATTTTTTATTATGACTAACAATATTATTCATAATAACTAGATAAACCCAGATAATATTTTGCCACCTTGTATTCAGATATTAAGCTAAACATCTTAAGAAATTGAAGATTGTTTACATATGTTATTATATACAATTTCAGAAAGTATGACTTTATTTTCCATATAATGAGAAGTTGATATAAAAATGGCCTCAATGCTAAAAATAAATTTTATCATATTAAAATATTTTAACATAAGCTAATCTAAGTGAGAACATAAAATAAAATTTAAAGGCATTATTTTGAAAAAATATGAAGATATCACTGATTTCTGCAGGTATATATACATGGAGAATCTAGTAAGCTGGTTGGATTCTTTTCATATCTGACCTTTTATTAATCTGATAGAAGTCACTGTAATGAATAATAGGGAACCAAGACTTTTCTTCTTTGCTTATACCTATGTGGTTCTCAGAGCTTCAGCAGCTGTACTACTGGACTATGTATTTCAGATAAATCAACCATTTGAATCAGCTTTTTTTTTGGGGGGGGGGGTGGCAGTACTATGGTTTGAGCTCAGGTCCACTTGTAAGGTAGGTGCTCTGAACTTGAAGCACTTTACTAACCCAAATCAACTGTTAAGACTTTTGTTATTTCTTTTTCCTATTTCTTTTTTTTTGGTTGGTTGTGGGGCTTGAACTTGGCCTGGGCGCTGTCCCTCAGCTCTTCAGCTCAAGGCTAGTGCTCTACCACTTGAGCCAAAGCACCACTTCATGCTTTTTCTGCTTATGTGGTGATGAGGAATCAAATCCAGGGCCTCATGCATGCAAGGCAAGCTCTCTACCCCTGAGTCACCTTCCCAGCCCCTCTTTTTCCTATTTCTCATTTGTGAAATGGGATACATAAACACTGTCCCACCTGTCAGAATTAGTTCTTGTGATATGGGCAGGAAACTTGCTTGGGATTACAGATTACTACATAATATAAGGTAAATAACACCTCACACTGACTATTTCTGAATAGAGGCTATATTATTTTTTCTTAATATCAAGTATTTTCTTTTATATAACTCCTCTACTTTGATATTGCTTTTCTTGTTAACTTCAGATTCCCTTTGTTTCCCAGAGAGTAAAAAATGAAACTTAATGGTGAACCACTTCTGAGAGGAGCTTTCTCATTCTGAGCAAATCTTACACAGCCACACTCAAGGCTCCAAGAGATGGTGTTCTCCCATCATCCTCAGCCTTGCTCAGAGGCACGGCTGGCTCCTCATTGATCACACTTCTCAACTCTTGCAGAAGCTGTTTCAGGTCTCTTGTTGGATCTTCCTTCAGTGTGCTTCCCTTCATAGAGTGCTGAAATAAAACAATGTGTAAAACATGACACTTATTTTTCAGAGTTGTATGTTGTTTACTGTACAAAATAATTCAACTGGTAAACAGAAATTATGGTAAAAAAAGAAGAGGAAAATAAAAATAATCTGAAATCTTCCTGTACAGGGATAATCGACCATTAATAATCAGTAGACGATCATAAGTTATATATGTATATACAGACAGAACCTAAGTTATATATGTATATACAGACAAATAGGTGTGTATTGTATACACATACATATGTACTAGATCACACATGTATCTTTAATTCTAACAGTATACTATAAACATCCTTTCCATGTGATTATGTATTTTCAGCTGCACCTAGGCAAAATAATTTCAATACCCTGTTGTGGGTTAAACATTCTTTTTGCCTGCGCTGGCACCCAAACTTTGATCCTCTCCCAAGTGCTAGGATGGTAAGCATCAGCCGCTCTGCTGGGCTGGGACTGATTTACTTTTTTTTTTTTTTTGCTAGTGTGGGACTTGAACTCAGTGCCTGGGTGCTATCTCTGAGCTGTTTAGCTCAAGGCTAGCACCCTACCGCTTTGAGCCACAACACCACTACTTGTTTTTAGTGATTAAGTAGAGGTAAGAGTCTTATGGACTTTGCTGAGTGGGCTGGCTATGAACCATAACCTTCAGATCTCAGCCTCTTGAGTAGCTAGAATTACAGGTGTGAGCCCTACAGCCTCCGGCTCTGATTTATTTTTTAACTCTCAATTTTCTGGTATGTTTGTTGACTCCACAAGACTGAGTAGTAAATATACCCAAAAGATACCCACACATCTATGTTTCATATATATTTATCATGTATATAAAAAAAAATATGGAGCTGGGCGCCAGTGGCTCATGCCTGTAATCCTAGCTACTCAGGAGGCTGAGATCTGAGGATCGAGGTTCAAAGCCAGCCCAGGCAGGAAAGTCCGTGAGACTCTTATCTCCAATAAACCACTAGAAAACCGGAAGTGGTAGACCGATCGCCTTGAGCTGAAGAGCGCAGGGACAGCACCCCCAAGTCCAGAGTTCAAGCCCCACAATCGACAAAAATAAATAACTAAATAAAAATAAATAAATAAAAAATATGAGGCTGGGAAGTTGATTCAGTGGTAGAGTGCTTGCCTTGAATGCATGAGGCCTTGGATTCGATTCCTTAGAAAAAAGCCGGAAGTGGAGCTGTGATTCAAGTGGTAGGGTGCTAGCCTTGAGCTGAAGAGCTAAGGGACAGCACCCAGACCCAGAGTTCAAACACCACGATTGATAAAAAAAAAAAAATATATATATATATATATATACATAAATATATTTATCATGTATATGTATATATGCACATACTATTAAATATTACATAGACATAAATAAAAATGAAACATGTCATCTGTAGGAAAGTAGATGGAATTAGGAGGACATTAGACTGAATGAGAAAAGCTAAACTTGAAAAACAAGATACTGTAAGTTTTCACTCCAGTGTAGAGGCTAGATTTAAAAGATAAACACATTCTTGGACATGTATATACATATACATACGTAATTATATATGGATAAATGTAGAACATGAATCTAACTAAAGAACTACTTAGGAGGAAAAGGGTAATAGGAAAGGGAAAAAGAAAGAGGATGAATAATTTTGAAATACATTGTAACTATATATGAAAACAACATAAAAATTCAATGAAAGCTGTGATCTCCTAGAGGTTGGGGGCAGGAAAAGAGAAGTAGTCTCTATTGGAGGGGTAGGAACTAGTGTCAGGGGATGGTTTAATAAGGAGGGTGGAAGAGGATGAATATGGTTGAAGTACATTGTTTGCATACACGAAAAACAATGAAACCTGTTGAAATTGTTTCAGGAAGGAGAGAAGAGGATAAGGGAGAATGAAGAGGAAAGGAGACTGATTGGAATATATTGTACATGTATGTGGAATTGTCACAAGGAAATCTCTCCCTGTGTAACTAATGTATACTAATTTTACAAAAATAAAATGGATGATTTCAAAAGAATTGATATCTAAAATAGCAAAAACCTAAAAAGGTAAAAAGCATAAAAAAACGGTTAAAACTTAACAATAAGAAAACATCCCTTTTGGGGGGGGGCCTCTGGTGGTGGGGCCTGAATTCTGGGCCTGAGCGCTGTCCCTCAGCTCTTTAGCTCAAGGCTAGTGCTCTACCACTTGAGCCACAGTGCCACTTCTGGCTTTTTTTCTTTTTGCTTATGTGGTGCTGAGGAATCGAACCCAGGGCCTCATACATGCAAGGCAAGCACTCTACCACTGAGCCACCTTCCCAGCCCCATCCCAATTTTTTTAAGTAGACCAAAGTTTTGAACAGAAATTCTATTAAAGGATGTGTATAGATGGTAAATAAGCATATGCAAAAATGGATAATATAACATTAAAAACAAGAATGGTTAGAATATTCGCTTAGCATACATGAGTCTCTGCATTCAACCATAGAACAAAAATGTAAAAAATTAAAATAACTTTAAAAAAAACTTAAAAAAAAACTCTTAAAATGGCTGAAATCCAGAACATTGACCATGGCAAATACTGATGGAGGTGTGGTGCAACAGGAACTTTCATCACTGTGACAGGGTACAAATGGAACAGTCACTTTGGAAGTCAGATAGGCGGTTTTTTATAAAATAATAGAAGCCAGCCATCATGCTTCTTGGTGTTTATAAAAACATAATAAAAACTAATATCCACATAAAAATGTGTGCATGGATTTTTATAGAGATTTATTCAAGATGTTCTTCTTAGGAGATGGCTAAGCAAACTATGGCACATCAATACTATGGAATGTTGTTCAGCAATTAAAATTAATTAGTTCCTAAGGCATGAATATACATTGTAAAGTCTTAAATGTATGCTACTAAGTGAAAGAAGCCAATCTTCCTATATTAGGAGTTGAAATCAGGATCTCAAATTCTTGCTTGTCTTTTTTGTTCATGGCTGCACTCTACCACATGAGCTATACTTTTATGTCTGGCTTTTGGCTGGTCTCAGATTTCTCATCCTTGGCTAGCTTGGAAATGAGATTCTCAGATCTCAGTTTTCTGAGTGGCTAACAGGGTGAACCACATTTACTTTTTGCAAATAAAAAATAAGAAAAAGGAGGTAGAGGAAACCATAGTGGGTTAGTAACTTCTACCATGTTTACTCAGTGAACGAGAAGGTTCTGATAACCGAAGAGACCAGATTCTGAAGAAAGAAAGAAGAGAATCAGGAACCACAAAGGAAAGGCAGAGAAAACAAATCAGCAGAAGAAAAGCAGAGAAGGGTTCTGACCTTCAACTCCCAGGACGGGGAGGGTAAAGCTGAAGACTCCATTAGAAGGTAAAATACATCTTGGCAATAGATGGCTAATTCTAGCTGCAGGATAAGTCCCACACATTGTAAAAGCTGTAATTTCTATTACAAGGATTTGTGAGACAGTGACTACTCTAATATGTTAGGCTGGCCTTGGTAAAGAAAGGCATTCTATCTGCTCCCCTTACCTCAGAAGGTGATTGATGTCATCTGGAGAGGGTGCCTATTGTTGGAGACTGAGTCACTCTGGAAGCCTGAGGATAAGGGACAATCATGGGCTAAAGGAATATTGGTAAACCTTGCCACCGATTCTGGTATGAGCTGATCACAAAATGTGGTTGACAGGAAGAATTTTAAGCTGCGAACTGTGCTGGTAGCTTAGATGCAAGAGAAGGCTGCTGAAGATGCCTGGCAGATATGAGAAACAGAGGCTTAGGATTCTCTGTGGAGGCACTCACTGAAAGCCTGGGCATGGTCATCACCCTAGTGGCCCATGGAGTTGAGTGGTTGTGATTAAAATGCCTGGTGAAGGTGCCACTGGAGGGATCTGAGGCACTGAAGAGTTAAAGATATGGAAGCCTCATCCTCCCTTGCAAGGAGTGACTCCAAAGACCAGCGTGCTAACAAAACTTTGAGCCTCCAGGGTCTCCTCTCTGCTCCATGGGTAGATCGCCAGGAAGGTCAAAGCCCTCCCACTCACACCTTCTGAAATACATGATACCCACAGTCATTTATATTCCACAAATACATATACACATATGTATATATATATGCATGTATGTGGATATATGCATGTATGTATATATGTAAATATATGCACATATAGGAACATATACCTATACACCTTTGTGGTTCCTGATTCTCTTCATCTCCTTCTATAGGTATCTGTGCCTATACATGCATAGATATCGTCTATCCATCTTTCTATTTATTTTGGTGTTAGGAACCAAGTTCAGGATCTTATACATGTTAAGCAACTGTTCTAACATGGAGCTATATCCCTAGTCCTACAACGAACATTTTATAAAGAAAGTAATTATATGAAGTATTATCAGCAATCTATTTGGAAAATACAGTTCTTTTTTTGCTGCTTCATGTATGTGTGCATATGTGTGTGTGTGTGTGAAGAGGCAGAGAGGCAGACATATATACTGTCAGACAGAGACAGAGAGACAGAGACTTTTTTTTTGCCACTCCTAGGGCCTAGGCACTGTCCCTAGCTTCATTTGTTCAAAGCTAGCACTCTACCACTTGAGCCACAGCACCACTTCTAGCTTTTTTTTTTTTTTTTTTTTTTTTTTTGGTTGGTCGTGAGGCCTGAACTCTGGGCATAGGCACTGTCCCTGAGCTCTTCAGCTGAAGACTAGCGCTCTACCACTAGAGCCACAGCACCACTTCTGGTTTTTCTGCTTATGTGGTGAGGAATTGAACCCAGGCCCTCATGCACACAAGGCAAGCACTCAACCACTGAGCCACCTTCCCAGCCCACTTCCAGCTTTTTCTATGTATGTGGTACTAAGGAATCGAATTCAGGGCTTCATGCATGCTAGGCGAGCACTCTACTACTAAGCCATCTTTCCAGCCTAAATATACATGTCTTGAAAATAATATAGTTTTACAATACTTAAAAGGAATATATTTCTTGTCTTTCCTCTAGCCATTTCTCAATTCCAGTGAGAAAGAGAATTATCCTGAACTTTTAATATCATTAATTTATTATTTTTTTTTTTTTTGGTTGTGGGGCTTGATCTCAGGGACCAGGTGCTGTCCCTGAGCTCTTTTGCATGATCATAACTAGTACTCTACCACTTTGAGCCACAGTTCTACTTCTTGTTTTCTGGTGGTTAATTAGAGATAAGAGTCTCACGGACTTTCCTGCCTGGGCTGGCTTTGAACCACCATCCTCAGATCTTAGCCTCCTGAGTAGCTAGGATTATAGATGTGTGCCACCAGCACCAGCAGTATTCTACTTCTTAATAGAATGTTCAATTATTTTCAGTGAATACATCTTTTAAGTTGTGAAAGGAATCTATTTCAATTTTATCATTTGAATGGTATAGGCATAATAACGAGTAATATGGATAACTAGGAAGAGTACTGGTGATCATGTTGCCATATAAGACAGGACTTTTTAGTAGTGAAACTTATCTTCATGTGAGACATATGGTATAAGTCTCATTTGGAAGAGTTAAGAGTCAAGTACTGGTTATAAGGAATCTACACATCTTCAGAGGAAACAAGCCTGGATTTCACACAGTGCATATTTTTTTCTTTTGTTCTATAAATATGAAAAATTAAACTACAAGTTTTATGAGTTACTCTAAGGGGAAGAAAACTAGCTTATGATTAATATATTTTTACTATAAACAAATTTGTTTGAACACAATGTATAACATATAACCAGTTGTTATGCCTATCACCAGTTGCCCACAGCATTTGAGCTGATGTTTACTTCAGCCTTCTCAAGTTTGTTTTGATAAGTGTAATTGTTCTGTTCTGTTGTTTGTTTAATTTTTGGTAGTTCTAAGATTTGCACTCAGGACCTGGTGTTTGCTGTGTAGTTACTCTACTATTTAAGCTACATTGCCAGCCTTTAACATTTGCTTTGTAATCAGAAAATGCTGGTGATATAATAACAAAAGAAATTAATATAATGTTATTAAGTAATTTACCTTGGTAATTATTGCTGGCATTAATACCAATGAATATTTCATTTTTGTTTTCCCCAGAAAGTATCTAATAGTGTAAGAAGTATTTGTCTGGATTTAGTAGATTTCTAGGAAGATGTCTAAATATAAAATCTAGTAATTAAGAGTTCCAGTTAAAAATAAGCTAATTTTTTAGTGAAATGTCCCTCAATGTAAAATTATTTACAAATGACATCATTTGCTTATTGACTAAAGACTGTTTCCTTACATGTGACAGGAAGCTGGCAGTAGACTGAGAAGATGGCACATTAGAATGAGAGCGAGTAACAGATGCTGCCTGGAGAAGGCGTGGTTTCATTGAAGAATTTGAGGTATATCCTGGTCCTTGAAGTTCCTGGCAAGCAATACAGATATAAAGAAATAATGCTAACTCACAATAATAAAGCTTTGTAAAATTAAAATACATTTTAAAATTTCAGTCAATATCCACTATTGAGACTTTAAAATATGTCAGCAACTTTAAGGAGTATTTCTAAAAGCACATCCATTTCAGTGTAAAATGTACTAGTTTTCTAAAAATACATTTTGTCATGTAGGTTACATTACTTTTGCTATTCCTCAAACAAGCCGCACATTACTAGTTCTTTGGGTCTTTGCACTCCTTGAACTTGTGCGGGAATAATTTCCCTTGGGTATTCTCAAGGGAAGTACTTGTGAAACTTGTTTAAGTTGTTTACTGTCAAGTAAGGATAACGTGTGGTGTTTCAACTTGTTATCATAAATAAAAAGGATTATTGTTAGTATCATATAATAGTGAAAGTACATTTAAATGTAAAGTACATTAAGAAAAGTGCACATAAACAATTATTAATGATGAAAAACCTCTTACTTTAACATCCAAAGTGTGCTGAAGTTTTAGGCGCACAGATTCTTGTTCTTGGCGCTGTATTATATCTTGACATTCTGCAAACTGCAAAGACGCCTACGATCAAGCAACCATAAGTGGTTTATGCTTTATTCTTTATGGACTTTTATTTCATTAACCTGCAAGTGTGCTATCTCTTCAAGGACACCCACAATCTCCGTCAGCTTACCACTTTGCAATTAGTTGTCTGTTTTTTTTTCAGTAAACTAAGGGTGTATGTTTATTCTTTGCATACTCAGCCTATACACAAAATTCATAAAATTTAATTTGTGGAAGATACTCAAAAGAATGAATGATCTAGGAATGGAGTCCATCTTCCATATTAATAAATCATAAAAGTTCATATAAAAATAACAAGTTCAATTCTTTGAGTTAATACTACATGTTTCAAGAAACAGGGCCTTCATAGTGGAATCACAGACTGTCTAACCATGAAAGCTCTTAGAAATGAAGACTTGGATTTAGTTTAGTTTTAGGCTCCCAGAGTTTCTAGGCAACAGGAAGACAGACATCACTAATCTATCACAAGGATAATATAGTTCCACTTGTCTTTGCCCTTCTTTAAGTTGTGTTTTCTGGACCCTAGAAAGGGACAGATATTAGCATTACTTCAGTTTACTGACATTAAAAAGGCTACATCCTACCTATTTCCCAGGCCATTCTTTGGTGGCTAGCTGCTCCTGGAAGTGGTCTTGCTTATTCAAACACTAAGGACATATTAAGAATTTCTTCTATCTCATGTCCTACTGTTCCTGTGAGTATGTTAGCCTAAAAAAGGTAATTGAGCAAAACATATGCTTCACAGCCATGTCATGTTTCTCAAACTCAGAAGAGCCTCCTCTATAGTGTATAGTTTCACAGTGTACAAGGTGATTGATATATAATACAGGTTGACAGATTCAGTTCCTAGTTACATATACCCTTCATTCAGAACTATTCTATCAATTTATTATTTGGATGATAATTACCTTATATATTTAGTTAATAATACCTTATCAAGAGCAACTTCCATGTTAGCAACCTTTTCTTTCAAGCGGCGCTCCTGAGACCGCAGAACTTCCAGTTCTCCGGCCATCTTGTTTTTTTCTGTTGCAACAGTGCTCAATTCCTGGCTGAGTTTACTCTTCTCTTCTTTTAGAAAATGCTTCTCCTGTTATTATAGAGGAGAAAATATCAGAGATAATTGATAATGTAGATGCTAAGAGGTGATGAGAATATAAAACATTTATTAAAAGACTCTGAATTAGATCGATTTGACTCCTATTCTATTTAACTGCTTCTGAGTTGTTGCTAAACTATGGGAGCTGCTAACCTATGCTCTTACATATTTTCTGCTTTCATCATGATTATTATTGCTTCTTTTTTAGTCTTAACAAATCTCTGGTGAAATATACAAAATATTAAATCATTAGGTCATAAAAAAAGAACCCCCCCCCACGATATAACCCGTTTTCACTGTATTTGATATTGGTATAATTTGTGGAGGGGAAGGGAAAAAAAAATTGTTTAAATAGGGATACAGGTGGACCCATTGCAACAATGAGATGTACAAGACGATGAACTTTACAACTTTGGCAGGGCGGTGGGTGGGGGGAGTAGGGAGGCCAGATGGAAAGGGATGGGAAGGGGAAACAAAGGAGGAGGCAACAATGCTTGATAAGAAATGTACTCACTACCTTGCCCATGTAATTATAACCCCTCTGTACGGTATTTTTTTTTTTGGGGGGGGGGCGTCTGGTCATGGGGCCTGAACTCTGGGCCTGGGCACTGTCCCTCAACTTCAGCTCAAGGCTAGTGCTCTACCTCTTGAGCCACAGCACCACTTCCTGCTTTTTTCTTTTTTGCTTATGTGGTGCTGAGGAATCGAACCCAGGGCCTCAGGCATGCAAGGCAAGCGCTCTACCACTGAGCCACCTTCCCAGCCCTTTGTACAGTATTTTCACAAAAAAAAAAAAAAAGAAAAAGAAAAAGAAACCATTTTGGTAGATGAGGATTAAGTAATCATTTACCCAATTTTACTGAATTTATTTTAAATAAAAAGTGATTTGAGATAGAGGTATGGCTCAAGTGATAGATAGTAAGCACAAGGCCCTGGGTTTGAATCCTAGTACTGCCAAAAAAAATTTAAAGAGAGATTTAAAGAAGATACATTTACTTAAAATATTTGGTTCATGGTTGAATATTCATTTCGCAAATGTCTACTGTAGACTCTGTGATGGGAGACAGCATTTTTTTTTTGTCGGTCGTGGGGCCTGAACTCTGGGCCTGGGCACTGTCCCTCAGCTCTTCAACTCTAGGCTAGCGCCCTCGCACCACTTCTGGCTTTTTCTGCTTATGTGGTGCTGAGGAATCAAACCCAGGGCCTCATGCATTCAAGGCAAGCACTCTACCACTGAGCCACCTTCCTAGCCCCTGAGACAGTAACTTTTTATTTTTTATTTTTTTATTTTTTTTTATTTTTATTTTTATTTTTTTGTCGGTCGTGGGTCTTGAACTCTGGGCCTGGGTGCTGTCCCTCAGCTCTTCAGCTCAAGGCGAGCACTCTACCACTTGAGCTACAGCGCCACTTCCGGTTTTCTGGTGATTTATTGGATAGGAGTCTCACGGTCTTTACTGCCCGGGCTGGCTTTGAACCGCGATCCTCAGAGTAGCGAGGATTACAGGCGTGAGCCACCAGCGCCCGGCTTTTTAAAATTTTTTTTGACAGTAACATTTTAAAGTAGTCAGTACTATTGAGGAAGATAAAAACTGCTCTAGGCTCCCAAAGGCAAAAAAAGAGGGTAAGTGAAAAAAGAAGGGAGGAAATGGGAACAAACAGGAAATAGGTCAGTCTCTACAATGAAAGGATCCAGAAATTCATGTACACATTGTAAATATTTAGCTGCAGTCTAAAGTATTCTAGGCTGTACTGTGGGGAAATAAACTAGCAGGTTGCTTTAATTGCTTTATTGTTTTTTGTTTATGCCATTCATTTTCTTACCTTATTATAGTCTGTTGTTATAAATCTGAAAATGCAAATTTGCTCCAAAATTATTGATATCATATAATATTGAAGTGTAATACAAATTTCATGTTTGCTGATAAGCAGTTTCATTCACAAGGAATGCTAAGTCAATGCAGAAAACTGTATTACCCTCAACAGAGCTGCCTGGGGGTACACAATCATAAGAGCAAACAACATTTGCCAGCCACCTCAGTTTTCCTTGTTATGAGCCACATCTAATCACATTTGGTGTTATAGAAAACCTTCCCTCCACACATTCTCAATAACACACAGCTGTAATCCTCTGTGTATAAACTTCATGTCTTTTTCAAGATTAAGTGTCACTTACTGTAGTTTGTTTTTTGGGGGGGAGGTGGAAATCCTGGAGCGTGAACTCAGGGTCTAAACCTTGCCCTTGAATTTTTGTGCCTAAGAATAGTGCTCTATCACTTTAAGCTACAACTCTATTTTTGGCATTTTGGTAGTTAACTGGAGATAAGAATCTCATGGACTTTCCTGTCTGTGCTGGCTTTGAACCTTTATCCTCAAATCTCAGCCTCCTGAGTAACAAGGATTACAGATATACTGTATTTCTTAACAACTTAATGTCTAAAACTGTATTACTGTATTAATTTCCTATTTTTCTGTGTCATGCATGTAATTGGTTCCACTGTTTCCTTTAAGCCCTGTTTTTAAACACACTGCACAGTACATGGGTGTCAGGAAACATTTGACACATATCTAAACTGACTGACCCTTGCTTATAATTGTTCCCTGCCTCTTGAAAACACTAGTTATCTTTCAAGATCCTGTTCCAGTGCTCCTTTGAGAACTTTTCCCCTCATTTTCTCAGTTACTCTAATATCTCTGCTATTTTTTTTCTCTGCTTTTTCTTTTCGGTAGGTTGTGGGGCTTGAACTCTAGGCCCGGGCGCTGTCCCTGAGTTCTTCAGCTCAAAGCTAGCACTGTACCACTTGAGCCACAGTGCCTCTTTTGGCCTTTTCTGTTTATGTGGTACTGAGGAATGGAACTCAAGTCCTCATGCGTAAGGGGCATGTACTCTACCGCTGAGCCACTTTCCCAGCCCCTATTTTCTGTCTTATAGAATGTTTATCAGTGAACATGTGGGTTTCCTTCACTATGGCAGAGACTTACCTTATTTGCATTTGTCATGGCTTCTTCCAGAAATTGGATCTTGCTCTGAAGGGCATCAATCTGCCCTCTTTTGGCTGTGATTTGCTTTTGCATCCCCATTGCCACTTTCATAGCTAAAAAGAGAGAGAGAGGTGGGGGGAGAGAGAGAGTGAGAGAGAAGATGCCAACTACAATGAAGTTTCTAAATTTTGAGACTACTATAGTCAATGCTAATTATGATACTTTAATTTATGAGCTGATAAGTAAGAGTCTCTGAGATACCTGGACAGTTTCAAGGAAAAGATCACAGAAAAGTATATTTGAGATTCATAATATTAGAAACAGTAATTTTAAGTAACTACCCAGAGATTCTAAATTGAGAAAAAAATATGGTGATGTTTTATGGAATTAATTTCATTAATCCAGAAGTTGCCATATATCCAATGGTAATAATGATACCAAGTAAACTCATACTTGCAGCAAATGTATATACATATTTTACTAAAATGTTTTTTCCAGATACTCATATTTAAAGTACCACATAAGACATCAAATATTAATGATCTTTTTAAGGTTCTAATGATATTAAAAGCTATTCACTTTTCATTCCCAGGGTTGTGATGGGCTTGATATTCACAACAGTCTCAGTCTTAGATAGTATGTGGCTTGTTTTTTCTGTTTTTGTAGTCCATTGTGAGGCTTGAAAACTGGGTCTGGGTGCTGTCCCTGAGCTCTTCAGCTCAAGGTGAGCCCTCTACCACTTGAGCAACAGTGCCACTTCTGGTTTTCTTGTGATTCATTGGAGATGAGGGTTTCATGGACTTTCCTGCCTGGGCTGGCTTTGAACCGTGATCCTCAGATCTCAGCCTCCTGAGTAGTGAGGATTATAGGCATCAGCCATTGGCACCTGCCTATGTGGTTATTTTTTTAAAGTTGTTGATAAAGTGAGAATGTTCTAGATGGGTACAAGACATAGAGTACTCAGAACATGGTAGACCACTGAAAAGATCGATGAAGCTACTCCTTACTTAGAAATTCAAAGTCAGAAAGTATTTTTTTAAGTCAGTTGAAGAAAGATTTGAAAATGACACTGCTTTAAATAGGACTATAGAATAGAAGATTAAAAGAAAAATGTACCATTCTTTATAAACAATATCACAGGAGAGTGCTGGAAGGGGTGACACTGGTTAAGATGCATTTTACATATAAATGATCATATTAAATGAAGACCTGGGGCTGGGTATGTGGCTTAGTGGTAAAGTGCTTGCCTAGCATTCATGAAGCCCTGTGTCTGATTCCTCATTACCATATACACAGAAAAAGCCGGAAGTGGCACTGTGACTCAAGTGGTAGAGTACTAGCTTTGAGCATATGAAGCTCAGGGACAATGCTCAAGCCCTGAGTTCAAGCTGTAGGACTGGCAAAAACAAGAAAAGAAAAGAAAAGAAATCCTTTAGTACAACTATTTGAAGACAATTATAAAAAATAGAGAATGAAAGGTCTGACTTCTCATTAACAAGATGTGGTTCTTACAGATAATCTGTCAGACTAGGGGTTAATACATTGATTTATTAATAGATCCAAAGTCTGATATAATTGCCTACCACTTAGAATTCTGGTCTGATTAAGTGGACCATCGTTGGCCTTCAGAGGTCATTTCCCAGAATAATCTTTTTAAGTTGATTTAATCCAATGGAAAAAAATAATTTGAATGCAAATGCAGAGATTACTTAGGTAATTTATTAATTTTCATAGGACTGGGATGGCTGTGTAGATGCTCAAGACACTGAGAAAGAGATGTTGGTGAAGTAGGGGAACAGATCCCAAGTGGGCCTCTTTAGTAACCTTTCCAAACCCCATCATTTTCTCAGTGTTAACCAGCCAAATGCCCAATTGTTGAGATCCTTCACAATTTGTAGGTCATTCTGGCATAGGAAATATAGCAATCTCTGTATTTTTCCAATTTTAGAATGTGTGCTGTTAAGGCAAACATTAATCTAGGGTTAAAATACTGAGAAACAGAAAAATATTATACTTTTTTTTGTCAGTTGTGGGGCCCTGGGCCTGGATGCTGTCCCTCAGCTCTCCAGCTCAAGGCTAGCACTCTACCAGTTGAGCCACAGCGCCACTTCTGGCTTTTTCTGCTTACGTGGTGCTGAGGAATCAAACCCAGGGCCTCATGCATGCAAGGCAAATACTCTACCATGAACCACCTTCCCAGCCCCCAAATATTATACTTTAATTTGATAAATATTCTTTTAAAAAACTTGAACAATTTTTGAAAAATAATTTTTGAGTGATTGGAATCAAACTCATGCCTGCAAGGCAATCTGAAAAGTTTGAAAATTCAAACAAAAGAGAAGGAGGCCTTTGATGATATATATAAAGAAAATCTGGGGGTAGGGGGCGGTATGGGAAGGGATGGGAAAGGGAAACAAAGGAGGAGGCAACAATGCTTGATAAGAAATGTACTCGTGGCTGGGAAGGTGGCTCTGTGGCAGAGCGCTTGCCTTGCATGCCTGAGGCCCTGGGTTCAATTCCTCAGCACCACATAAGAAAAAAGCCGGAAGTGGTGCTGTGGCTCAAGTGGTAGAGCACTAGCCTTGAGCTGAAGAGCTGAGGGACAGCGCCCAGGCCCAGAGTTCAGGCCCCACGACTAGACACGCCCCCCCCCCCCAAAAAAGAAGTGTACTTGTTATCTTGCCCATGTAATTGTAACCCCTCTGTATGGTATTTTCACAATAAAAAAAAAATCTGTTGAAGAAAATTAGCTCCTACTGAAAAATAACTGCCATATCTTTATTTTGGTTTAAATTTAACATTTTCCCATTTTCAACATTCTAATGCCCCAAGTTACTATAATAATTATATCTTGCTGTTTAACATTTGGTAATTATCAATTTTTATTGCTAGCTAATAGTCATATCAATGATATGAATGACAGGAAAGAGGAGACAACCTTATGTCATTAAGATAATGATAATAGTCCTAATGTCACTGAGGAAATACTTATGTAGATAGTATGACCAGCAAGATAAAAAGGGAACAGTATGTGGTGACAAGACACTCTATCTAGTAGTTCAAGAGCTACCAATTAGCCATAGAGCTACAGTTTATGCACAGGCAAAATATGTAATAAGAATTATTGGTGGGGCTAGGAAGGTGGCTCAGTGGTAGAACGCTTGCCTTGCATGCCTAAGGCCCTGGGTTCAATTCCTCAGCACCACATAAGCAAAAAGAAAAAAAGCTAGAAGTGGCGCTGTGGTTCAAATGGTAGAGCGCTAGCCTTGAGCTGAAGAGCTGAGGGACAGCCCCCAGGCCCAGAGTTCAGGCCCCTTGACTGGACCCAAAAAAAAGAAAAAAAAAAAATTATGGGTAACTTGAATTTATATCCTTAAAAATGACTGGTTAACATTAAAGGCATTCATTTGCTAGAAAATATTGAAACAGCCACAGGAAAGAGCAAGATTCTTTTATCTAGAGATTTCATATGCATTACAGATTAAGTATGGCATTTCCCTTAAACCATTAAGTAGAAATACTGCTACCCAACATCTAGCATTGATATGTATTGCTGCCTATTTCCCATATTATTTGGGACTATAAAGAGCTGGGAAGCAATGCATCTGGGTTGTGTTTTAATAGCCTAAAACGAAGGCTGGGAATATGGCTTAGTGGTAGAGTGTTCGCCTGGCATGCATGAATCCCTGGGGTCAATTCCTCAGTACCACATAAGTAGAAAAAACTGGAAGTGGTGCTGTGGCTCAAATGGTAGAGCACTAACCTTGAGCAAAAGAAGCTCAGGGACAGTGCCCAGGCCCTATTTCAAGCCCCAGGACTAGCAAAAAAAAGTCTAAAATGATGGCATTAAAGATGAAAAAAGGAGCAGATCTAATAGAACATACCATGACCATCAGATCCTTCCATAGATTTTAGTGTATTCCTTGTTTGTTCCAGTTCAGACTGTGCAGATTTTAATTGCATTTTCAGTTTATTTGTAGTAGTTTCCATTTCTTCACTTTTGTTTCGAAAATTCCTTTTTAAGACTTCATAGTCCTCTATATAATAGTTAATAATAAGGTTATTTTTTCCTACCCATTTATATGAAAGCACATTTTATTAGCAATTAATGATCACAGAAGTTATTGATCACAGAATTTTGGAAGCTGGAAAATTCATTTACTTACATTTCATTTATTATAAAAGAATATGTATTTGTACATTTCTGGGGATCTGATGGATTCTTCTTTTTAGTTGGTTTCTTTTTAGTCCTCTACTTCTTATTATTTTCCCCCAACCAGTGTAATTACCTCATATCTATTTCAGCTTATACCTTCTTGGATGACCATATGTATCACAAGATTTTACCACCACTTATATCTGTAGATGGATGACTTTCCATCACACTGTAAATAACTAAGGCTACCATAGCCTTTATTTTTAATTGACTGTAATGTGTCTTAATCTTTTTTTTTTTCATGATGTCTGAATCAAACGCAAGGCTTTGCCCATGCTAAGCAAACACTCTGTCACTGAAGTATTCTCTTTCTCTGCCTTATCTTTTCATCTCCAATACCTATCAAAATACTTAATACAAATTCATCTTTTAATATGCTATAACTCCCACCATATCCATCTATTGATTTATAATATAGATTTGTATACTAAGGGAACAAAAATCCAATTCTGTCTCTCTAGATATTTCCATGTCAATATCTACTGCTTCACACTGAATATGACCAAAGTTTTCCCCTATGTTGGTTCCCTCCCTAGTTCCTTCGCTCAGTTGTTGCTACCACTACTCAAATATGTAAGCTAAAAACCTCAAAGTTAGACTTAACCTCTCCAATCACTTAGTCTTGTTGATCCAACCTCCAAAAATATTCTTAATTCTTTGTTCTTCTTCCATTCTCACTGTCACAACATTTGTTTAAGTCATTAAATTTCCTGAGACCAACCCAAAGTCTTTCCTTATCTGGTTAATAGTCTGACTCTTTTGCCATACCTTTCACTGATTTAACATAACATCTTTAACATACCATGGTCTTAGAAAATCTGATGCCAGGGGCTGGGAAGTTGGCTCAGTGGTAGAGCACTTGCCTTGCATGCCTGAGGCCCTGGGTTTGATTCCTCAGCACCACATAAGCAAAAAGAAAAAAGCCAGAAGTGGTGCTGTGGCTCAAGTGTTAGAGTGCTAGCCTTGAGCTGAAGAGCTGAGGGACAGCGCCCAGGCCCAGAGTTCAGGCCCCACGACCGGACCCCCCCCCCAAAAAAAAAAAAAAAGAAAAAAGAAAATCTGATGCCAATTTCCTACTTAATATCTGTTGGCTCCATATTGTCTGGTTTTACCTCATTTCTTTATATTTTTGTTTCAATGAATACTTCTTAGGTCACAATTTGTTATTCATGCTTTCATGCTTTTGCTCATAATGTTCTCTCTGGTTGAAATGTCCTACCTCATTCATTTGCCAAACTTCCAAATCCGGCACACATGTCATTTCTTCTAGATGGCTAATTCTCTATCCTCTGTGCTTTTTTTTAATCCAGCATACTTCCACTGTAACTGACACTTTTTTTTGTAACCCCATTATAGATAGGGCTGTCTCCCCACTAGACCGTGAGCTTCACTGTGGTGTTTCTGTGACCTTTCACAGCATCTAGCATAGTAAATGTTCTGTAGCTACTGTGTGTGTGTGTGTGTGTGTGTGTGTGTGTGTGTGTGTGTGTGTGTGTGTGTGTGTGTGTGTGTGTGTGTGTGTGTGAAATATATGATACCATATCATGCCAATCATGACCTAGAGTTTAATATAAGGTCTTAGATTTCTCCTTTCAACACATCACTTCATTAAGCACTTAATAAAGCTATGTGACTCAAAAGGTTCAAGTTTTCATTTCCATAAAATCTGAACTATGCAAATAATAAGATTTATGCTAAACACCTGCCTTCCTTCTGGAAGCCTAGAATCTAGATATCTCATCTTTCTCTTGGGAACTCAGTACAGAATTTCCTGGACTCAGAGGAATAACTAAAGTTAGTGATTAGTGAGAATAAGACATGGAAGTTCTTCATGAAGAACTCTAAGGATTTCAGTCATGAATCTTCCACTGGGGCAGCATAAGCATTTGTATTTGTCATGTGAAATGAGATTTTTTTTGTAATTGTGGCAGGGTCCATGCTTTTACTGTACAGTGGTCCGATGTCTTAGTAGAATTTGAAGTGAATGAAGCAACATACCTGACAGATTGTTTAATTCACTCCTACTAGCCTTCACCTCATTTAATAACTGATCTCTCTCTTGTTTGATGTCCTTCACTGCACGGAGCCGCTCAGAGCCTGCATTCACCAGCTTCACCTTCTCTAGCTCAAGGTCACTCACTCTGGCCTCAAGTTCCCGGATCTTGGCATCTTTCTTATCTTTCAAAATCTAAATATACAACAAATACAAGGACAGAGAGTAAAGTAAAAACTATGAATAGGTATAGTAACGAATGATGTCATAAGTATTCTTATCTACATTTAGAAGTTTTGTTATTTCTCAGGACATCAAGTGTGACTTCTATTATAAAACATCAACAGTAGCTGGCTAAAAATGAACATTTCACTTTTAACTTAGATATGAATTCTCAGGGACAATGAATGGAAAAGACATATCCAACTTTGAAATTTTGAATGTATAGGTCTGAGAAATTAATAACACCATAAATTAATAGAACCATAACAGAAGGTACAGGAAGTAGTGGAGAGGAAAGGCCCCAGCAAAGAAGAAAGAGGAGTGGTTTTCTTTTTGGAGAGGAAAAGCCCCAGCAAAAAAGAGATGATGGACATTTAGTCTTTTCTTTGTAAAGGCCCAGCTCTAGGAGCTGTAGTTATCAGGAGAAGGTTCCCTCAGTTTCTTGGCTATCATTGTGAACAGTACCTAGCCCAAAGAAGAAGAACCACAAAATTTGTGTTCTTTTTGTGTTGGTCCTGGGGTTTGAACTCAGGACCTTGTGGTCTTGCTAGGCTTTTTTGCATAAGGCATGCCTCCAGTTCTAGTTTTCTGCTGGGTAATTGGAGACGAGAGTCTCAAGGCTTTGTCTGCCCAGGCTGGCTTTGAATGGTGATTTTTGTGTCTCAGCTTCCTGAGTACCTAGGATTATAGGTATTAACCACTAGCACCAGCAAAACCACATATTTTAAGGCTATGATTCTCTTCTTGCCTTACTGGATTGTTAAGGGAAGGGGATGAGATATTAAAGCCTGAGTCTTTACATGACCCTTCTAGGGCTTCTCTTCTTTACTGCTCTGTTCTGTCCATATTTGAGAACTAAGATCAGTTTTATGCTTTCCATTCTACTTTTATGTACTTAAGTCAGATCAAATTTTTAACACTACCTTTTCACATCATCCCTCCTTTCTACCCTATATCTATAACAGTTCCAACATTATTTCCAGGCTGACCTATAGGCTGAGCTTCAACCGCTTGCTTGAAATGTCTTCCTTCCTCCTCTCTGCCTAATTTTGCCTAAGTCTCAACTTCTCTCTGATGCCTTCATTGCCCACTCAAATCATGGGGATCCAAACTCTCTGAGATCTCTAACTCATAAGAATGCTTTTGATCAGCAGTATAACATCTTCTGGGAGCTGAAAGACAAGGCTCTAGATCTACTTGGAATGGGGCTCAGAAATTTAACAGGCCTCTAGGTGATTCTTTTTCTTACCTAGAGCCCCTACACAGTCATAACACCTCATATACTACTAGGATCAAGACCCAAAGCAGTGTTGCTTCCCAACAAGTTATTCAATCTCTGACTCCTCATCTGTAAAATGAGATATTAGTAATGTCTCCCTCATGAAGATTTTTGGAAGGTTAAATTTATTTAATTTTTGGAGTACTTTTCATTGCTCCCTAAATGCCTCTAGGCTAGAAAGCAGAACACTTAACTCCTCTTTCCTATATGTTTTGCTCTGCATGCCAACTTATCCAAAGTTTTCACTGAAGGGTTGGCCACTAAAAAGCTTTGAGCACTTTTGTGGTAAGTCTGGCCATTTAAATATACATATATGTATAAAATCAAGCAAAAAATAGAAAAATTTAAGTGTGTGTATTTGTGTGTGTGTGTGAGGGAGTTGTGGTGCCTGAACTCTAGGCCTGGGCGCTGTCCCTCAGCTCTTCAGCTCAAGGCTAGCACTCTACCACTTGAGCCACAGCACCACTTCAGGCTTTTTCTGCTTATGTGGTGCTGAGGAATCAAACCCAGGACCTCATGTATGCAAGGCAAGCAGTCTACCACTGGGCCACCTTCCCAGCCCAAAATTTTAAATTTTTATATGATGATCTTATTTCCATAAGATAGATAATAATCTATTGTTGGCATCTAAAGTTTATGTGATTTGCATCTTATTACTCACCAGAAAGAAAACTTAGCACATCTAAAGTTTAAAAATGCTTCAATTATTTTTAAATTTAAGGAATTTTAACTAAGGACTTTCTGGGGATAAGGCACAAAGACATGGAGCAGAAAATATAAGGATGAATAAGATATGTACCCTGATTTTTGAAATCTGTAGTATTGTATGGATAATGTGTTACTGCTTCTTTTTTTTGTGTGTGTTACTGCTTCTTAAATACACACACATAGACACATGCACATACACATGCACAGAAAACAAACATATTTTTAGAAATGTGTATTTATATCAGCTTATATATATATATTTATGTCTAAAAGCCTCATAATAACTCAATAGGTTGTTGGGTTTTTCTATTTAGGCTTCCTGCCAGATACCAAGTCCTAGTCTTGTATTTAAAAAAAAAAAAGACTAGGGCTGGGATGTAGCTCAGTGGCAAAGCGCTTGCTTAGCAAGTGCAACGTCCTGGGTTCGATCCCCAGTACCAAAAAAGAAAAGACAAAAAAAAAAAAAAAAAAAAAAAAGACTTCATAGAGCAGATGGATCATCTGATTGTTTTTGTTGTTGTTGTTATTGTTCTTTTGTACCTGCAATTCTGAACCATTCTAAAGCCATGTATTTCTTTTTGTGTTTTGTTTGGAGTTTTCTGTTTGTTTTTTGAGACTGAGTCCTACTATGTAACTCAAAATCCTCCTGCATCCACCTTCCAAGTACTGAGATTAGACGTGTGCACCACTACACCCAGCTCCATCTACTCCTTATGAAATTAATAAAAGAAAAATGCATCCTTTTTCAAACAACATGCATACTAAACCAACACAAATACTTTCCATTTCAGAAGATCACAGGTACCCTAACTTCTTTTCAGGAAATCACATCAAACTTGTTTATGAGAAAAAAAAAAATTTCAGAAGCCAAATCCACAGAAACTAAACAGACCTTAAATTCCTGCAGTTCCAGTCTCCTATCATTAATCTCTTTCTCCAGCTGAGCCTTTTCTACTTGCATAGCACCAGCAGTTCGTCCATGCTGGCCAACCAGCTGTGTCATGTTTTCAATCTGCTGGCGCAAAATCTCGATCACCTTATCCTTTTCTGCCATCTGAAGCTTGAGAGCCTCACATTCCGTCTGCACATTTCTAAGATGATCTCCTTCAGTTTTCAGATGCTGAAGCTCTTGCAATTTCAAGTCTACCCGGGAGCGAAGCTTGGTGATCTCTGCATTGGTGGCCTCAATGGCTCGCTCTTTTTCCTGGAGGGAAGCTGTCAGGTCTGACACTGTTCTCTCTGAGCTTTCTAGGGTCATCTTCTTGGCCGTCAACTCTTCTACCACTTTGCGCAGCATCTCCTTGGTAGACTCAAGCTGTGCAGTCAGAGAAGACACTTTTTCCAGACTTTCGTTCTTCCCTTGAATTGCTGCCATCTGATGACAAAGAAAACAGTTTGTAGTTTGGGGAGGACAGGTACAGGCAGGCTCAAGAGATATGACAGGTTAACTCTAAAACATCAAATCAGGAGTTGGATTGTCTAGGCAGACGAGCTCAAATTGTTTGCTGTCAGAGCTCCAGATCAACAAAATGTGTAAGACTGACACATGTCAGTTAGAACAAGTGGAAAACCTTAATAAAATAATATCGCTCTGGAATGGTTTGCAGGGTAAGAATCTAGGGATTCTGATGATATTTCCTATACTACTTTTAGGTTAAATAGCACTGGGAATAGGGAGGAGGGGGTTGTAAGCTTGAAAACTGCAATTATATTCTATTTCTCTTCCATCTCTCCATAATTTTTTCTCTGAAAGAAAAAAGGAATAATAGTTTTATTCAATGTTCATATACTCTGGGTAGGATTCTAACCTCCTATCATTTACTTTATCTTTCTTCCTGTGCAAGAGAGATAACAAAACAGAGAAGTGGCTTGGCCTTCATCTCCTTGGCTTGCTTTCACATTTTGAGAAGCTTGCATATATGTGGGTGGGGCTTTTTTTTGGGGGAAGGGGTCCGGTCACGGGGCCTGAACTCTGGGCCTGGGCGCTGTCCCTCAGCTCTTCAGCTTAAGGCTAGCGCTCTACCACTTGAGCCACAGCGCCACTTCTGGCTTTTTTCGTTTTTGCTTATGTGGTGCTGAGGAATCGAACCCAGGGCCTCAGGTATGCAAGGCAAGCGCTCTACCACTGAGCCACCTTCCCAGCCCCTATGGGTGGGTTTTATGTTTCTGTGCAGTAACTAGTCTGGTATTGTTAACTTCACAGCACTGAGGGTATACACTGTTAAGAAAGAACTCCACACCTGCTATGGGTGTGCTAGAATGGAGTGTATTCAGTAGTCTCAAGAAGTGTGTGTGAGGGGGAGGGAGTATGGGGGAGGGGGATAAGCAAAACAAAAAGCAAATAAATCTGTTGTAAACTTCCAATCCTACTGCTATGTAGATTCCTAGTTTAAACTTTTCTGCAGCACAAATAAGCAATTACTAAATGACCAATTTCTAGGTGAAAGATAAAAACATGGTTGTTGAGAGTTTAGTTTTTAAACAATATTCACATGAGATAAGGCCTAATATGTTTAGTTTAATGAGTGATCAAAAATATGAGTACCAAGTTTTTATAAAGTGTTCACGAAATCCATAGATTTGTGTTAGGGCTATTTTAGCCCTACAAATAAAAAAAGAAAAACAGTAAAGCTTTACCAGTAGATATAAAATAGGTACTCTTCACACCCCAACTAGAGGAGGCCATCTGGTGATGGTACAGCCATCATGCCTGCACAAGCTCTGACCTGCCGCTCCATCTGGCCCTGACATTCACTCTTCATGGCCTTGAGCAGGGCCTCCAGGCGCTGCACCTCCATGTTCCGGTCATCCAGTTCCCGCCGCAGGTGGTCAATGGTGATGCTGTTGCCAGTGTCTCGGTCCCAAAGACGCTTGTTTTGCTCCTTTTCCAGACTCAGCTCTTTCTCTCTCTTATGTAGATCTGCCTAAAAGAAGTAAGGTATGCTTTTACCCTTACCTAGTATTACATAATTAAAACACATTATTTTCCTTACAGCACCGGAGTTTATGTGATTTGAGATTTTTTTTTTATTTTAGAGTAAAATTTGTTTTCAATGGTTTAAAAGTGATTATTTCCTAGCTGGCGCCAGTGGCTCATACCTGTAATCCTAGCTACTCAGGAAGATGAGAGCTGAGGATCACAGTTCAAAGCCAGCCTGAGCAGGAAAGTCCATAAGACCTGTATCTCTAATTAATCACAAGATGCCAGAAGTGCAAGATGCCAGAAGTGGCAATGTGGCTTGAGTGGTAGGGCTCAGGGACAGTACCCAGACCCTGAGTTCAAGCCCCAGTAGCAGCGCGCGCGTGCGCGCGCGCACACACACACACACACACACACACACACACACACACACGATTATTCCCTAGAAAAGTAAGTTAATATTTTGCTTAGTTAAAATTTTAATAGGAAAATAACTACACAGCAGAGCACATGTATAGCATGTGCAATGTCCTGGATTTAATCTCTTGTATGAAAATAAACCAAAACAAAGTTTAACATTTCCAACCAATTTGAAAAGACTAGATCTCAAATTTATATCAAATAACACACAATAAAAAGGAAAGAAAATAGATTTTTAAAATCAACATTCTTAGGCTGGGAAGGTGGCTTAGTGGTAGAGCACTTGCCTTGCATGCCTGAGGCCCTGGGTTCAATTTCTCAGCACCACATAAGCAAAAAGAAAAAAGCTGGAAGTGGTGCTGTGACTCAAGTGGTTGAGCTGAAGAGCTGAGGGACAGTGCCCAGGCCCAGAGTTCAGGCCCCATGACCGGACCCAAAAAAAAAAAATGAACATAGTTTTGTTTTTGTGCAAATATAGGGGCTTGAACTGAGGGTCTGAGTGATGTCCCTTAGCTTTTTCACTCATGGCCAGAGCTCTACCACTTGAAACACAGCTCTACTTCCAGCTTTTTGTTGATTAATAGGAGATAACACTCTTATAGACTTTCCTTTCTAGCCTGGTTTCAACTTTGGATCCTCAGATCTCAGACTCCTGAATAGCTCAGCAAAAAATGCCAACATGTTTCTAAGTCTTGAGTTTCCTAAAAAGACATTATGTTTCACCAATAAACGCTTAAAAGCCAACAGGAGTAACAACAGTAGTATAATATACTGCTACATAAATGGTAAAATATAGGCATTTGGTTTTGGTTTTAAGCAGTTACAGGGCTTGAACTCTGGGCCTGAGCACTGTCCCTGAGCTCGTCAGCTCAAGGTGAGCGCTCTACCACTTGAGCCACAGTGCCACTTCAAGAATTTAGACATTTGAACTGTAAAGAGAATTACTTCCTTCTTCCACCACAGAAAAATACATATAAGGGTTAACTTTATTTAAAACATATATAATCAGAATGATTCTAGAAACAATCCAGAATCATTCTAAATTCTATAGAATCCAAACAGTCTATATGACTATAGGAGGATTTGTAATTAGAATCTATGTGGCACAAGGATATAGTGGCCTTCTGGGGGCTAGGAAGGTGGCTCAGTGGTAGAGCGCTTGCCTTGCATGCATGAGGCCCTGGGTTCGATTCCTTAGCACCACATAAGAAAAAAGAAAAAAGCCAGAAGTGGCGCTGTGGCTCAAGTGGTAGAGTGCTAGCCTTGAGCTGAATAGCTGAGGGACAGCGCCCAGGCCCAGAGTTCAGGCCCCAAGACTGGACCAAAAAAAAAAGGATATACTGGCCTTCAAAGCATTTATCACTCAAAAAGGAGATAAGGCAAACACAAATAACAAAAAGTAGTTTTTTTATTAAAGAGGCAAAATGTATAGCAAAGAGAATCTCACTAAAGAGATCAAAGTGCTTCAGGAAGGCATTTGAGTTGTATCTTAAGAATAACTTGGAGCCACACTAAAGCTACCAGCACAACTATGTTCATTGAAGCCATTGAAGCATTATTTACCATAGGTAACATATGAACCAACCCAGATGAATGGATCAAGAAAATGTGGTATATATACACAATGGAATTCCATGCTTCCATCAGAAAGAACAACATTGCCCCATTCATAAGGAAATGGAAAGACTTGGAAAAAATATTAAGTGAAGTAAGCCAGACCCAAAGAAAATGGTTTCCCTCATTTGTAATAATTAGTGTATGTCTAGAATAGTTCTAGCAGAGGATCACAGTAGCTCAATAGCTATGAACATATGATCATATAAAATGATGCTAATTGAAATGAACTCCCAGATATGGAAACAAGAGGGTTTTGTTGTTGTTTTTAATGTACTGTGTGATGTTATTTCTTTCTTCTTTCATTTTTTTTCCTTTGGATTATCCTCTGTTGTCACTGTTTTTTATTTTGTATATACATTTATCTAAGTTGGGGAAGAAGAGGGAAATAACAAAATGGTAAAACAAAGGAAAAAGGGTGAACCAATGCAACAGTGATATTCACAAGACACTGTTGGAAATGTACTTTACAACCTGAGGGGGCGGGTAGGGGAGTAGGGTGAGAAAATGAGGGAATGGGTAACACTGATTGACAAGAAATATACTCATTACCTTATGTAACTATAACCCCTCTGTACATCACCTTTATAATAAAATAAAATAAAAGTTTAAAAAAAGAATAGCTTGGAGATGCAGAGATGAAGAAAGAAAAGATCAAAACGTTTAGTGGAGGCCATTTCTTGAATAGTTAGTCTTGGAAGGGAAGAAGTCAGACTTTATAGGGAAAATAATTATGAGTGAGACCAGGGCCCAACTATAACTCCATTTTAGAAAGATGAAGATAGCAGCACTTTACCATAAAGACTGAATAAGGGACAAAGTAGAGGTAAAAATACTTGTAAGAAGACAATGGCCATATTCCAGTAAGGGCCACATAAGAGTGTGATGATGATGATAAAAAGGCAGGTGATTTGAGGATTATGAATTTCATCTATAAGGTTTTCAAGTTATATGAGAATAATGAGAAATACTCAATGGGCTCAACAGGACTTTCTCAAGGTGTAGAGAGCTTCTGGCACACAACTAAGTTGTACATTTACCACAGTACATCAACCTATCAACCTGGACAATATAGATGGCTTCACCAGAACTGTAGGATGCCCTAAGCATGGTGTTTGGTAGTAAATGGCTTATTCCCCTGTACCACTGATAGCACGTGTTCCCTCCCCCAAACTTCTCAGTCCATAGTCCTATATCTCTAAGAGAAGAAAGAGGCTGCGTCATAAATGAAAGAATAGGGAAATCTAGGCTGTATAAAGAATTACCTCCATCTTTGGTCACTTAGAAAACATCAAAATCACAGCTCTACTGTTTTTTTTTTCTCTAAAAATTCCCATAAATTCTCTTTTAAAATTTCTTTTTTTTTTTTTTTTTTGGGTCCGGTTGTGGGGCCTGAACTCTGGGCCTGGGCGCTGTCCCTCAGCTATTCAGCTCAAGGCTACCACTCTACCACTTGAGCCACAGCGCCACTTCTGGCTTTTTTCTTTTTGCTTATGTGGTGCTGAGGAATCGAACCCAGGGCCTCATGCATGCAAGGCAAGCATTCTACCACTGAGCCACCTTCCCAGCCCCTCTTTTAAAATTTCTATATACATGATGTGTTTAGAATGTTACTTGGCTTTCAAATAACAGAATACTCTCTGAATTTACTAGAATTAATTTCTGGTTGAAAGACTATGGCTGCTTAAAGATTCCATTTTCTAGCTGGGCACTGATGGCACACTCCTGTAATCCTAGCTACTCTGGAGGCTGAGATCTGAGGATCATGGTTCAAAGCCAGCCTGGGCAGGAAAGTCTGTGAGACAATTATTTCCAATAGACCACTCAGAAAACCTGAAGTGGTGCTTTGGCTTAAATGGTAGAGTGTTAGCCTTGAGCTGAAGAGCTAAGGGTCAGCGCCCAGGCCAAGTTCAAGCCCTATGACCAAAAAAAAAAAAAAATCCCTTTTCTGTTCAGTGCTGACGGCTCATTCCTATAATCCCACCTACTCAAGAGGCTAAGATCTAAGGGTTGTGATTCAAAGCCAGCCTCTGGCAGAAAAGTCCATGAGATTTTTTTTCTCCAACTAACCAACTAAAAGCCAGAAGTGGTAGAGTGCCAGCCTTCAGTGAATAAACCAAGCAAAAGTGAGAGGCCTTGAGTTAAAGGCTGAGTAGTGATGTGCATGCTCCTGTGCGCACACACAAACACACACAATTCCCTTTATCCATCATAACAGCTGTGCTTAATTTAAAAAAATTTTATTTTGTATGCAACACTTCATCAGTGTTTGGAAAGATATTGTTTTATTCTATATGCACAAATACTTTGCAAAATTTATAATTAATAAGGAAACTCGTTTTGTGAACTATTCTGCTGGAAGACTCCCCAGGATCAACTTAGTTTACATTTCAGAGCATAATCTTACCAGTAGCTTTTGAAGTTGATCATCCAAATTTCCAGATTCCTGACTGAACTGATCCCTTTCAGTACGAGCTTCAGTGAGCTCTGAGTTGGCAAGGACTAACTGCTTCTCCAGCTCTTCTATCTGAAAGACAAGCACAAATCAAATGGAGCTTATGGGGGCTGGAAAGGTGGCTCAGTGGTAAAGCGCTTGCCTTGCATGCTGAGGCCCTAGGTTCGATTCCTCAGCACCACATAAGCAAAAAGAAAAAAGCCGGAAGTGGTGCTGTGGCTCAAGTGGTAGAGCGCTAGCCTTGAGCTGAAGAGCTGAGGGACAGTGCCCAGGCCCAGAGTTCAGGCCCCACGACCAGACCCCTCCTCCCCCCCAAAAAAAGTGAAGCGTATGTCAGTGGATCATAAAAAATAAGTAGTTTTTGGAAAATGGCATTGAGTGATGAAAATAATTATGATATGTTTTGCAAAGTTTTCTGAACTTAAGAGCTATGTAGAAGGTAGCTGGAGAAATTAGCCAGATGCAAAACTTAGTATTGATTTGGGCTCTGTCTGTATATGGGCACTTGTGTTTAGATTAACTACAGTTCAAGGGGCTGGGAAGGTGGCTCAGTGGTAGAGCGCTTGCCTTGCATGCCTGAGGCCCTGGGTTCAATTCCCCAGCACCACATAAGCAAAAAGAAAAAAGCTGGAAGTGGTGCTGTGGCTCAAGTGGTAGAGTGCCAGCCTTGAGCTGAAGAGCTGAGGGACAGTGCCCAGGCCCAGAGTTCAGGCCCCACAACTGGACCCCCCCCCAAAAAAAACAACTACAGTTCAAGATTCAAGTATCTGTAAAGATATACTCTATAATTTGGTATTTTAAAGAAGCTTGTTGTGGCATAAATATGGTTCAGACCCTACATGAATAAATTTCATTATAATTATTTTATGAGGTTCAATAATAAAATACACTGAATATAAAAGAATCAATTATAGCTACTGTCATCATATAGTATTTTCAAAGGATGAGTGAATATAGGTATTTTTAATTTATAATTGGACAACATATAGTTGGACAATTTATTCATTCTGATTGTCTTCAGTTGTAAATAGGAATAAGAGACCGACTTTAAGAATTGTTCCAAGTGTATTTTTCTCTAACAGATAGAATGTCTGTTTGATATGTTTGGAGAGAAAAAAATATTCTACTTAACCACTGATAACATCACACAAAAGGATTGGTATTTTCTTTCCTAAAGTCAAAGCCTGTTGTACCTCTACAGGAGGAGAGAGACTATCTCCCTATTGACAGTATTTAAACAGCCTTCAACCTCTAGGAGTAGTGCAGGCTGAGTTAAGAGAATTTCAATTATGCCTACTCACTTTTGGATTTTAACTGAGCCACATAATAAAAGGCCTTATGAAATATTAAGAGACTATATTAATACTTGGTTTATATAATAATACCTGATCTGTGATATCTACTATATGGTAGATATTATTATTCATTTTCCAGGAATAAGAAATTTTAAATGATGTATTTATTACTTCTTTTAAGATATCTATTTAACATGCTTCCAAATGTATTTAAAAAACAAAATTCTGAATCAAGCACTGGTAGTTCATCCTTACAATCCTAGCTATTGAGGAGACTGAGATCTGAGAATCACTTTGAAGCCTGCCCAAGCAGGGAAAGTCCATCAAGTGGAGCTATGGCTCAAGTAATAGAACTCTAGCTTCAGTGGAAAAGCTAAGGGACAGTGCTCAAGCCCAGAGTTCCAGTGCCAGTAGTGATATAAGAAAGTAATAATAGGTCTGGGAAGGTGGCTCAGTGGTAGAGCGCTTGCCTTGCATGCCTGAGGCCCTGGGTTCAATTTCTCAGCACCACATAAGCAAAAAGAAAAAAGCCGGAAGTGGTGCTATGGTTCAAGTGGTTGAGCTGAAGAGCTGAGGGACAGTGCCCAGGCCCAGAGTTCAGGCCCCATGACCGGACCCCCCCCCCAAAAAAAGTAATAATAATAATAATAATAATAAGGAACTAGGGAGGATGACTCAGTGGTAGACTATTTGCCTCACAGTCAGGTGTTGAGCTCCATCCCTAGTATCAAAAGAGAAAAAAAGTTTTGGGTCATATACTATGATCAGATCTTTGTTGTTGCAGGTAATAAAGCTTGAAGTCAGGGCTTTGTGCTTGTTTTTACTGGCATTCTACTACTTGAACCACTGATCCATCCATTCATGCTTTCTTGATGGTTATTTTAGAGATGGAGTCTTGTAAAGTGGCTTTAAATTGAAATCCTCCAAATCTCAGACTCTTGAGTAGCCAGGATTACAGATTGAGGTCCTGGCACCTAGCTAAATGCTTTTAACAAAAAAAATGACCAAGACAAACATGTACTTCATGACTTTTTAGTTTATTTTTATTTGAACTAATTCACTTAAAAATCTTCATTTGTTAATTCAGCATATAATTCAACATAATAAAGCTATCACATACACATATATAAAACTACTTCTGATAGATGATGAACATAAATATATATGTATATATATATATATATATATAACACAGATATACATTACTTGAAATACTAACAGAGCTAGCAGTTTTAAATTTACCTATAATGTAGTATCAAGTCCAAGTGGATCAAGATAGAGACTTTAATTTATACTGGATATGTCTTTCAACCAACTTTGTATTTGATTATGTCACATATAAGTAGGGAGAAGTAGGTACAAAAACTATTCATTACTAATACATTTGATTGGGTAGTATATACTAAAGTATTTCATAAGAATTGAGCACATATACTATATGTGCTGCCAAAAAGAGCACAGAATTGAGTACATATAAAATGATAGACTGAGAGGCTGGGAAGGTGGCTCAATGGTAAGAGTGCTTGCCTTGCATGCATGAGGCCCTGGGTTTGATTCCTCAGCACTACATAAGCAAAAAGAAAAAAGCTGGAAGTGGCGCTGTGGCTCAAGTGGTAGAGCACTAGCCTTGAGCTGTAGAGCTGAGGGACAGCGCCCAGGCCCAGAGTTCAGGCCCCACGACTGGACCCAAAAATAAATAAATAAATAAATAAATAAATAAATAAATAAATAAATAAATAAAATGATAGACTGAAATGTGTTCCTAGTCTTTAAGAATTCCATTAAGAAATACTTTTAGAGCTAGCTTCTGGTGGCTACTCCTAGTTACTCAGGAGACTGAGATATGAAAATCATAGTTCAAAGCTATTCTAAGCAGGATGCTCTCTCTATGAGACTCTTAGCTCCAATTAATCACCAAAACACCAGAAGTGGAGATGGCTCAAGTGGTAAAGTTCTAGCCTTGACTGCAAAAGCTCAGGGACAACACCCAGGCTCTGAATTAAAGCCCAGGACCAGCAAAAAAGGAAAAAAAAAGTACTTTGGGGTTGGAAAGATGGAGCTCTTACATACTTATCATGAATGAGGCCCTATGTTTAAACTCCAATAGCACAGTAAGTAAATAAATAAATTCACTTCTGTGTTCCTTTTTTAATTGATGTAGGAAAAAAAACATACATTTAACTTCTGTAGCTTAAGAAACCTCCTCAGAAAAATGAACTATATACAGATAGAATATCTTCAGTTCTCAAGCATTATCAGGAAGATTAAGCCAGCACTCAGTAAGAGATTAATAAGTAAGAACCACCAACTGTTACTGTTCCATGGTTATCCCATTTGCCTAGAGAGAATGTGGTCAATAAAGGAGTTACAAGAGGCAGTAAGGTCAGGGAAAGAGCCAAATACTTCGGGTTCTCCACTAAGTTCTATCATATAACCTCTCTGGCTAAATTTATTTTTTACATATAACTTTAAAACAAAGCAATGGTGGCTTACCCCTGTAATCCTAGCTATTCAGGAGGTTGATATCTGAGGATCATCACTTGAAGCCAGCCCATGCAGCAAAGTCCATGAGATTCTTATGTCCAAGTAACACTAAAAATCTGGAAGTGGAGGTGTGGCTCAAGTGTTAATGCACTAGTCTTGCAAAAAAACAAAAAAAACTAATAGACAGTGCTCGAGTCCTGAGTTCAAGCCCCAGTAACTGCACCAAAAAGAAGGAGGAGGAGGAGGAGGAGGAGGAGGAGGGGGAGAAGGGGGGAGGGGGGAGGAGGGGGGAGGGGGGAGGGGGAGGAGGAGAAGGAGGAGGTGATCTCTCATGTGTCTTTCAACTCTCTAATACTTTTTTCACACAAGAATGGTATCATAAAACAGAAATTCTTGAACCCATGAACTGGGTGAGCCTGTAATCTTAGCTTCTCCAGGCTGAGATCTGAGAGTTACAGTTTAAAGCCAGCCCAGGCAGGAATATCTGTCAGACTTTTTTCTTTTTCTTTTCTTTTTCTTTTTTTTTTTTTTTTTGTCAGTCATGGGGCTTGAACTCGGCTTGGGCGCTGTTCCTTAGCTTTTCAGCTCAAGGTAAGCACTCTACCACCTGAGCCACGGTGCCACTTCTGGTTTTTCTGGTGGTTTATTGGAGATAAGAGTCTCACAAACTTTCTTGCCCAGGCTGGCTTTGAACTGCAATCTTCAAATCTTCACCTCCTGAGTAGCTAGGATTACAGATGTGAGTCACCAGCTCAGCGCTTGAAACACTCTTATTTCCAATTAACAACCAAAAAGCTAGAAATGGAGCTGTAGCTTAAGTGATAGAAATGCTTATCTTGAGCAAAAAAAAAACCCAAAAAACAAAAACAGAACAAAACAAAAAAATAAAAACACTTCATGGACAGTGCCCAGGCCGTGAATTCAAGTTCCAGGAACACAAACTCACACACACATACCCTTAAAATTCTCTATTCCACCTGTCTTTTGAGCTATGTTTAAGCAGAACACTTTCAGTTTAAGTAATCCAGTGAGTAAAGCAAATATTTCTAATCTTAGCCAGGAATGCACCATTTTTGTCCTTGAACAAAAATGCATTTACATGTAAGAAAGGCATCATATATACAGCATTTGTAGTGCTGTGACCTCCAGGCACTGACAGTCTGAAAATGGGGAAAAATCTATAATTTTGATTTTGAGCCAACTGAACCTCTAGATGAACAATGAATAGTAATCTCTTTCCCATTCATGGTCTGTTTCTTTGGGAATCCAGATATGTCTTTACCATTGCGAAGGGAGTGTGAGATGAATATTCGTGATACCTTTAATTAAAGAACTCCTACCGCAGCTACTTGCTCTAAAAGAAAACATAACTAATATTGCAGAATTTTTAATAATGGAGCAAGTATTAATGCACTGATGGATCTCAAAAAAACAACCCTGATGTACTGCTGCAAGGTGTGAATCAGCAAAATAATCCCTGAATTTATGTCCTAGTACTGCACACACACACAAAATCTTTTCTATCAAGTGGTTGTTTGACATTTTGGGGGCAACTGTCATCTCCTAAACTGTTAGGCAACCTAAGGTTCTTGGAAAATTTTTCTATGTGTTCTTTGGGTCAATTTTATGAAATCTTGTTAAAATGGAAAGCCATTTCAATTTAACTAGATCTTGTTATGCACACAGGGTTGTTTTTCTAACTGGTTCTTGCCTTGCTCTAGTGTTTTATTTTGCTCAAGTATTGCTTAGGTAAACTCTTTTTTGTGTGTCCTGGGCTTAAACTCAGGGCCTGGGTGCTGTCCTTGAGCTTTTCATGCTCCAGGCTAGTGCTCTCCCACTTGAGCCACAGCTCTGCTTCTGGCTTTTGTGGTGTTGAACTGGAGATACGAGTCACATGGACTTTCCTGTCCAGGCTTGCTTTGAACCATGATCCTCAGATCTTAGCCTCATGAGTAGCTAGGGTTACAGGGGTTTGCCATCTGTGGCTGGCTGCTTGGGTAAACTCTTAATATCATTTCAAACTACTCAACTATATAAGACTGTGAACTTAAGTTCTGATACCATGCTTCTTCAATCAGAATGAGGGCAGCAATGTGTTAGGAATAAAACCTGGGTGGATTGCTTGCTTGGTGTGTTTGCTGATCTTATCAGTTGTGCACCCATCTGCAGAAGTAAAATTTGCCTTACCTAATAACATATTTAAAACTTGTTTTAGATATGTTTTCATTTAAAAAAAAAATTCTGGATGACCATTTCATCTTGAAAGGTAAAATCTATGAGAGCAAAAGAGGGAGGGGCAAGGAGAGGTAAGGGGAAGAGGATGGGGAAAGGAAAAAGGGAGGAAAGGAAGCAGGCAAACCAGTTACATCTTTTCTTTCTGTTTATTAATTACCAGAAGTTCCTCCAAATCCTTAGTTTTATAGCTGTCAATACTGACTCAACTGCTATAGCTCTTTTATCTCTCACTTTTTAAGAGTAAAAATATTCATATGAATTAATCAATCAAAAAGATAAATGGAGAGTAAAAGAGAAAACCATTGAAGTAGCAGCTGAGATGATACAGCTGTAAAATATATATACATATATTATATACATATATTTTATAAAGAAAAGCCTTTAAAAATGTCCAGAAAGAATACTGACATCTGAAATACAGTAAAGGTGTTTTCTTTTTCTTTTCTTTCTCTATAGCAGCACCAGTTTTCCCTTTCACCATCTATGAATCCACTTCTTGGTTTGTACCACTTCACAAATGAGTACTGGGGTCTCATTCCAATTAAATAATGCTTTTAGTAATATCAACCAATCATATCAAATAATTTGGATTGTTTTTGCTGTTTTTTTTTTTATGATGGTGGTGTTTCTGCTCTGAGGTTTGGGGTTTTTTTCTGTGCTCAAAATGACAGAGACATGGCATAACAAGGGATGCTGTAGATTAGCATGAAGGTGCAGTGGCACCTACGTGAGGCATTTGCACAGCATCTTCCCTGCACAGTACACAGCTCCAGCCAGTGCTACTAAATCTTCACTTTTAGAGTATGAAATTCAACCCCAGATACTTTCAAAGTAGGAGAAATAAACTTAGAATCACTGAATTTTTTTTTGTTGTCAAAAAGTGAAAGTTAAGAGTAAAAGCCAAGTCTACAGAACCAATAATGACAACTTCTACTTGTCCAAATTCATAAAGGGGAATTCTGGAGGTTCTCCTAAAACAGAAAGAAAAGAATAGAAAACAACATTACAGTAAAACACTTTTGTCAGCTACAAAAATTCACATCTAAAATTTTCTTGGAAACACAATTTCTTTCACCAATATGAAAATATTTTTGTTGAGAACAAATATTACCCTCCTAAATGAGTTTTCTCTTGGTTTATTCATTCTAGTTTTAAAAAATTCTGTTCAGACCTGTCATCAATTAAAATATAATAATTTTTGTGATAGTACTTAGGGGGCTCATACTTGCTATGTACTAAGCCACAACTCCAGCCCTTTTTTTCCACTGCTTTTTTTTTTTGGGGGGGGGGTCTGGTTGTGGGGCCAGAACTCTGGGCCTGGGCGCTGTCCCTCAGCTCTTCAGCTCAAGACTAGCACTCTGCCACTTGAGCCACAGTGCCACTTCCAGCTTTTTTTTTTCTTTTTGCTTATGTGGTGCTGAGGAATCAAACCCAGGGCCTCATGCATGCAAGGCAAGTGCTCTACCACTGAGCCACCTTCCCAGCCCTTAATTGCTTTTTTAAAAAAAATAATATCTTGCTTTTTGTTCAGCCCCATGCCTAGATTTCAATCTGCCTATCTGGGTTTCCCATAGTATCTGGGATGACAGGCATGTATCACCATATCTAGCTTCTTTTACAGAGATGGACTCCCTCAAATGTTTCTGCCCAGGCTTGCCTGGAATCTGCATTAGTTTCTCCAAGTAGCGAGGATTATAAATTTTGCATAGCAACAACTGGCTAATAAACACTTTATTTTGCACAAGTAATGGGGCTTGAACTCAGGGCCTCTTGCTCTTGTTCTGCTGTTTTACCCTTAACACTTTAGCCATACCTCCAGTCCAGCATTTTATTGCTGATTAACTGGAGCTACCTGTTAGAGATATGAGTCACTGACACACTACTTAAGCACTTAAAAAATATTTTCTCCAAATAGTTGTAGAAAGAGGTTTCATTTTGACACTTCAATTTATGTGTATATGCATCTTGATCAGAGTCATTCCTTCCACCATTTGCTTCCCTCTGAATCTATCCTGTCCTCACCCATCTTCTCAAATTTAATTCTTAAATGAAGGGACATGACCTCTGGAGAAAAGACTAATACTGATCCAGATAAACTATGTTGATAATATATGTAGTATTGACACACCTTTTATGTTTCTCTTTCATATAAACTTCACTTTTAATCATGGCTTTTATGTATTATTTTCTTTGATTATTTTCTTTATTATTTTGGAAAGCATATGCTGTGCACTGGAGCAGTGAAAAACAAAATAGATTTTAAGGCTTTAGTAGGTTTTATCGATGTGAAGTCAAGGTAATAGAAAAAGAAATTAAGTGGAAAAATTTGCTTTTTAGCAAAAAGCTAAGAGAAACCCCCATCTCAACATATAGCTAGATGTACTTGTGTGTATACATAATTGCAGCTACATAGGAAATCAAAGATTGGAGATTCACCCTGGGTAAAAACATCATATGATCCTACCCAAAAAGTAATTAAAGCAAAAAGGAGTTGGGTTATAGTTCTAGCAAACATGAAAGCCTGAAATGAAACCACAATATGCTATATAAAAACAAAGTTTGAAAACATTGCTATAGAGGATTCAGATCTATTCCCGAGACTATACAGTTTTGTGTTACGCTTCATGGCTTAGACTTCAGTAAAATCACATTTAAGTTTTCCATCTTGAATTTGCTATAGGAGTTAATACCTAATTTCCATGTTTGAACCAAGGGAAAGAGCACCTTCATGTGGCTAGCACATAAGACAGCACTGAGTGACAGTGGAAATTAAAATGAGTTGCCCAAAGTAGGGTAAATGTCTAAAAGAATTAGTGCTGGAATAATCAATTCTCCGTATATGGAATTTTTTTTTACTGTTGCATCATAGAATTATTACCCATAGAATTATTTTCATTTTATAAAGGGGATGATTGGTAGCTTCCTTACATTTTATTTCTCCTAACTTACCACTGCAAATAACTAAGGTGTAAGAAACTGACTAAATGTGATAGAACTACGTCTAAGTTATTTCTGCAAGACTATCTGAAGGTCTCTTACAGGTAGGAAAACTAAAGATGGATTTATCTTCCAATCTGGCATAGTCTGTAGATGAAAAATAACATTTATGAAATAGAACATTGGGTTAGCAGTCTTAAACTAAGACCATCTCAGATAACCATCAATGCAGTCATTCTCATAAGGAATGAAGAACAAGAAAAATGGTAGATCTTTGATTGTTTTTTGTTTTTGTTTTATAAAGGAAATTTTACTGTTTTACAAATGGCAGAAATTAGCAGAAACCTAAACACTGGAGAAATGGTTGATAATGGTATCAAGTAAAAGAATATAGTATGTTAAAAGAATATAGTTTCAAGTATTAGCATCTGATTTTAAGAGAATTAGGTGATTAAAGATAAAACCACAGTGTAAAATATTTTCTTAGTCAATTTAATTCAGCTTAAAATTCAGTTTGCTAGCCACACAATGATTAATAATTTGGAGTGGGAGAGAGGTAAACTCCCAAAACAGAGTGGTATAGATAAGCCAGGTGGTACTAAAGCATATGTTAAGGCCAAGCATTATAAAAATAATTAAGATGGTCCTATTTATAATATTTATTTATTGTGGTACTGGGTTCTAAACCTCCAACCTCAGGCATGCTAAGTAAACTGTATACTTATAGCCCCTGACTTACTTTCTTTGAAACTGACTTGAAGTATGTAAAAATATATTCTAGAGAATAGATACCAATAACATATATATAACATATAAATAACAAGTGTTTATAATTTATATATATATATAATTTAATATAATTTAGTATATTCTTACTTCAGTTTATATGCAGATTTGAATACAGAAGATTATTTTGAGTCTTCATTTCAGATAAGCTAGTAAAAATTCTATTATTTTGACCCATTGTAACAATGAGACTATGTTGACACTATGTTGAAAACAAACTTTACAGCTTCAGCGGGGGAGGGAAAAGTTGGGGAGGTGGGGAGGTAAGGGATGATGGGGAAAAACAAAGGAGAGGGTAACAATGCTCGATAGGAAATGTACTCATTACCTTACTCATGTAACTGTAACCCCTTAGTACAGTATCTTTACATAAAAATATCTATTAAGGGCTGAGAAGATGGCTCAGTGGTAGAATGCTTGCCTTGCATGCATGAGGCCCTGGGTTCAATTCCTCAGCCCCACATAAGTAGAAAAAGTTAGAAGTGGCATTGTGGCTCAAATGGTAGAGCGCTAGCCTTGAGCTAAAGAGCTATAAAATCTATTGTTGATTCAGCATGTAATACTGTGTAGAAGTAGAGATACAGAATCTACACCTACCTTGTCTTCATACATCCTTTTGGCTTCTCTCAGTTCAGAACGCAGCTGAGAAACAGTAGATTCCAGTTCACTGAGCTGGCGCATATACATGGAGTTTTGATTTCTTGCTTGTTCTCTAAGTAGGGTTCAGAAGCAGAATAAAAGAAAATAGCAAACTAAGAATAAATGTAGTAGCTAAGGATACTCCTCTTTTACATATTGCCACTAATTATTTATATAGCATTATCAGGTCAATTATCTTTGATGATCCAAAATTGCTCTTTAAAAATTTCAGCTCAGAGATGGAGGCATAGCTCAGTGGTAGAATACAAATTTGGCATGTGCAAAGCTATGGACTCAATCCACAGTTCCCCCTCCTCCAAATAACTTATTAACAAATTAACTTATAAAGGCTGTTACTTGACAAAATTGGGTAATAAGTATATAGCCATTGTACTATTTTCCCTATTTTTAGATCTGATTGAATATGCCCATATACTATATCTTAGCATACTAGTTCAAATTATATAAATTTTTTGTATATATTTAATGTTTATTTACATATAAAACATGTATAATTTGTTTCATTTTATTGGTTGCAATATGAACAATATTTAGGAAAGTTAATTCCAAGAGACCCAAATATTTGAAATAGTATTTTGTTTGTGGCCAGATAATACTTGTCTTATATTTTCTATCCATTTGATTGTTCAGAAAGGGTGTTTGGGGGATTTTTTGGCAGTATAATCAGCTGAACCAAGGATATCCTGCATACTGGACAAGACTTCTACAATTTGAGCCATACCTCAACCTGAAAATTTTGCTTTCTTCTAAAAGATCTCAAAAAAAAAAATACTAATTTAAATGACAAAGCCAGGCACTGGTGGCTCATGCCTCTAATCCTATATACTCCAGAGGTTGAGATCTAACAATTGAATTTGGTTTGAAGCCACAATTAGCCACCAAAAGAACAGAAATGGAGGTGTGACTCAGGTGGTAGAGTTCCAACACTGCACAAAAAATCTAAGAGATAACATTCAGGCCCTGAGCTGAAGTCCCTGTACCAGCACATATACAAGGTGACAATTTTCAAATGACGACGAATAAGTAGCAATTTCAAACCACAGGACACACATACTGAATGATTTCCAGTTGGCTTTGGATACTATTGGCTTGACTTCGGGCACTGCTAGCTTTCTCAGTAAGTCCTGTTATTTCAATTTCATGTTCACTTATCAACTGCTCAATCCTATAGAAAGAATATAATAATTATTATTTGACATAACCAAATTATTACTATGAATTATTTCAAAATTTGTTTTAGTACTGTCAAATTTAAATTTTTGTACAAACTACTCTTTTAGTGACAAGCTTGGAATACACATATTCATACACATACATGCACACGCAAATACACAAACATTTACACACTATATTTATAGATCAAGGTTTATACAATCCTTTGAGAATTTGAACTTTTTGACATTTCACAGTGGTCATAAAATATGACAACTGGCCAGGAGTTGGTGGCTCACACCTGTAATCCTAGCTATTCAGGAGGCTGATATCTAAGGATTGGGGTTCAAAGCCAGCCCAGGCAGGAAAGTCCATGAGACTCTAATAGTGGCACTGTGGCTCAAGTGGTAGAGTGCTCACCTTGAGCAGAAGAGTTGAGGGATAACACCCAGGCCCAGAGTTCAAGCCCCACGACTGACAAAAAAAAAAAAAAAAAAAGATGACAACTGAGTAGAACATGGTAGTGTTCATGTAGACCCAATTACTTGAAAGGCTGAGGCAGAAGAAATATTTAAGCCTAGGAGCTCAAGGCCAAGTTGGGCAAAATTGGGAGATTCCATCTCAAAAAAAAAAAAAAAGGTTATGAGCACTTTATGTTATATAACATCCCTTGTGAAATCTACGGATGGATCTAAGGATCTATAAACTAAACATATTATAAATAGGTAAATCTGTATGTACATTAAATCACAAAAATCATTTTTTAAAAGCCTTATATTAGCTTAAATCACGTGATGCTAATCACTGAGTGACATACAATCTTTTTGTTGTTGTTGTTGGTTGTGAGGCCTGAACTCGGCCTGGGTGCTGTCCCTCAGCTCTTCAGCTCAAGGCTAAAGCTCTACCACTTGAGCCACAGCACCACTTCCAGCTTTTTCTGATTATGTGGTGCTGAGGAATGGAACCCAGGGCCTCATGCATACAAGGCAATCACTCTACCACTGAGCCACCTTCCCGGCCCCATCCAATCTTATTTTTTTTAATCAAACTTTGGTCAGGCTCTTCTAAACCCTCTTTTAACTAGGCTTTGACCTTATCACTAGTCTTGCTTTAGCCTAGCCCAATTTCAGCAAGAATTTTCCTACCTTAGACAACTGATTGGCCTTTGAAATCTGATCATCTGATAAGAATTATTACCCCTACAACCTAGATAGCTAAATCTTTGCCCTGCCTTTAATAGGAATCCCCAATCCCTTCTGTCTCCTTTTAATAATTTTCCTCCACTGATCCTCTCACCCTGTTGGTATAAATCCCCATTCATCCTTGTTATATACTGGGAGTTGAGCTTAGTCTCTTGATCCTATAGTGAAATATCTATTGCAATAGTCTTGAATTGAGCATTCTTTTACAGCTTTAGTAAGTCCCAGAAAAAAAATCAACATGTTTGCTGAAACCTATGGAAAAAATAAATACAAAATATATAACCTTTTTGTGTTTCAGAACGTTTTCAATTTTGGAATTACAGGTAACATATTGTAAAACTATGCTATAGTTTTACTGTGATATTTTTTTTTTTTTTGGGGGTCCGGTTGTGGGGCCTGAACTCTGGGCCTGGGCGCTGTCCCTCAGCTCTTCAGCTCAAGGCTAGCGCTCTACCACTTGAGCCACAGCGCCACTTCCGGCTTTTTTCTTATGTGGTGCTGAGGAATCGAACCCAGGGCCTCTGGCATGCAAGGCAAGCGCTCTACCACTGAGCCACCTTCCCAGCCCTTACTGTGATATTTTATACATCAGTCAGAAACCTACCTATCTTGATGTTGTTGAAGAAGTAGTTCTATTTTGTTCTGTGATTCAGATTTCAATGTTTCAAGTTGCTCCTCTACCTGGTTTTTGTTTTTGTTTTGTAAAAATAGAGAGACATTAGTTTAAGTACTAGTAATTCTAAATTTTGAAAACTCAGAGATTTTTCAACAAAAGGAGTGTTTTAGAGATGCAAAAGAAAGAGGGGCTTAAAAAGTGCTCTTTTACTGAGAAACATAGACTCCTACTTATTCAGGCCCAAGAATAACGAGGGGCAGGCTAAAGGCTAGGTACCCTAAATTCCTCTATTTTGTATCTATGTGCTTTGTCCAAAGTCACATTCTCTCCTATAGTCACTTTACAGCCATCTTGGAATTCAGGAAGAGCTTGACTTTGTAACAAGTCTTCACTATCAGGCCACCTGAGCCACCTCTGAATACATTTGTAATTTGGGACTGTTTTAACAGTGTATATTTTTTTCACCTCCTGCCTCAATTCTCCCTGAAGTTGGCTAAAGATGTACTGAAGTGCTGTCTTCATGAAGTGTTGCCATGTAATAAATCTCTTTTCCCTACCTTCTATTTACCATATCTCTTTTTTTGGGTGTATAGAGGCAGTGGCAGAACCTAACTTGTTAAACCCTGGAGTTTGAGCTCAAGGTCTAAAAATCTAATTTCCCAAATAGAAATGATACTAAAATCAGATTAATTTATTTCTATACTTTATTAGATCATTTACTTTGGCTACACTTTCATGGTCTATACAGATAAGCCAAGCTAATGTCTTATGAAGATATAACTATCAAAGTTAACACCTGTTATCTTAGAGAACAAACTTGGGAACTTGGCTTCCTTTTATTTTTTTTTATATAGTTTTTTTTTTTTTTGGTCGGTCGTGGGGCTTGAACTCTGGGCCTGGGCGTGGTCCCTCAGCTCTTCAACTCAAGGCGAGCGCTCTACCACTTGAGCTACAGCGCCACTTCCACTTTTATTTTTTTTTTAAATGCCTAATACTATTCTCTTAATGCATTTTAATATAAAATTGAAGTTGTGTTCTCACCACTTACTGGAAATATCCTCCCTTTAAGATAAGAAATCTCTGTGTCTAATTCTCTTAGGATTTTACTAATAGCAGAGCCCAAGCTTCGGTAGTGCATAGCAGACATGCTGTCATGTTCATGTATTTTCTTGCCTGAGGCTTCTTCAAAGTCAACTAGGACTGATCTGATTTCTTGAAGTACTCCTTCGTGACTAAGCATCATTTTTCTTAGCTGCTCTATCTGTGTGTTACTGTCCTTCAGCATGTCTTCCTTAAGGGATTTTGCAGCTTCAAGTTCATGAACTGTATTTTGAAGCTGATTTCTTAAATCCTCCTGGGACTGACTCTCCCTTCGTCTATGAAAGAAGAGAAATAATATTGACAAAACTCACATTGACACTAGTTTTACTACAAAGAGTGAAATTTTAAAATAGTTTCAGGGCTAGGGATCTATCTCAGTTGTAGAGTGCTTTTTTTGACATAATTTTTTTAATTGTGAAAATACCATACAGAGGAGTAACAATTACATGGACAAGATAATGAGTACATTTCTTATCATGCATTGTTGCCTCCTCCTTTTGTTTCCCCTTCCTATCCCTTCCCATCTCCACCTCCCTCCCCCAGCACAGAAAAATAAATAAATAAATTCAGAAAACAAATCCTAACCTGATGTCAGCCATGGCATCTCTTTCCATTTGCATTTCTTGAAGTTTTGTTTGTAAATCAATGACTGACTGCCTTAAGTAAAACTTTTGTTTCTCATGCAACTCATTGCTCTGAAAAACAAACAAGCAAATTAATCTCTGTTAAAGGAATACAGTTCCTCGTAGGTAATAATTTCCAAAAGGGTATATGTTAATTTATTGTTATGAATTCAGGACCTTCTTCCACAGTAATTCAAATCAATTAATCATTTCTCACCTAGGTTATTGGAACACAGTGACTACTTTTCCTGTTTATAGCTGAGCCTCTTTTCATTCCTTCTCTATAACACATCTAAACAAATTGAGTTTCTGGCTCAAAATGAATACAGAAATGAGTTTTGTTCCTTAAAACAGGAGAACTGTTTGAAATTATGTATTAAGTCAAACCCAACCTCCAACTTACTTAAAATAGTTGGCAAAAGAGTCTACCACCTAAAAATCAGTGTGTTTAACTAGAGAAAAATCCACAAATATTTCTAAAATCAGGCATTGTGTGGGTCTCCTAGTACATAAATGATATTCTACCTAATTATTCCAAATAAATCCATCAAGTTCTGCCCAGTAATGGGATATTTGCCTTAGCTGTATTGCTTTACTCCGAAGTTTGAACTGAACAAAACAAAAACCACTGAAGACTAAAAAAAAAGATTCTAAGTTAAAAAACAAAACAAAACAAAAAAACAGAAACCAAGAGTAAATAAACACACTCAGCAAAAAAAAAAAATCAGAGGTAGCAAAGATAATGAAAGGAACAGAAAAACATTTCCAAAAGCTTAATGAAAGGAATAGAACACTTTGAAACGTTTGCATTTGCAGAGAAATTAAAGAGACACTACAGCCATAAAGAAAAAGATCCTATACCAAAGTATTGAGGGAGAAGAAGACTCCTTTTTTGGGGGGGTGGGGGGTCCAGTTGTGGGGCCTGAACTCTGGACCTGGGCGCTGTCCCTCAGCTCTTCACCTCAAGGCTAGCGCTGTACCACTTGAGCTACAGCGCCACTTCTGGCTTTTTTCTTTTTGCTTATATGGTGCTGAGGAATCGAACCCAGGGCCTCATGCATGCAAGGCAAGTGCTTTACCACTGAGCCACCTTCCCAGCCCAAGAAGATTCCTTTATATGACTAGATCCCCTCTCCAAACTATTTACTTCTCACAAGTTCTTTCCTATTCTTTTTTTTTTTTTTTTTTTCCAGTCTTGGGGCTTAAACTCAGGGCCTTACCACCTTCAGCTTTTTCTGTTTATGTGGTACTGAGGAATCAAACCCAGAGCTTCATGTATGCTAGGCAAGCACTCTACCACTAAGCCACATTCCCAGCCTCCTATTCATTCTTATATATTCTCTGTTTACAGTGATACATAAGTTTCAACACATAATAAAAGTGCTCAGAACAATCTGATAGTGAGTACAATAAGATGTACTAGCTGGGCACTGGTGGTTCATGCCTATAATCCTAGCTACTTAGGAGGCTAAGATCTGAGGATCACAGTTAAAGCCAAGCCTGGGAAGGAAAGTCCATGAGACTCTTATCTCTAATTAACCACCAGAAAACCAGAAGTGGAGCTGTGGCTAAAAGTGGTAGACAGCTAGCCTTTAGCAAAAGAGCTCAGGGACAGAGCCCAGGACATAAGTTCAATCCCCACGACTGAAAAAAAAAAAAAGAACTAAATGTGACAACATATGCACAAATGGCAATACTTATCCAGAGGACTCACTCAATGCTATCTAGTGGAAAGGCTTCAGAGAAGGAAATGCTTGGGCTGAATCTTGATGGTAGAAAAGAGGAATTGCCTGGGCAAAGACATGGAGGTTTTGATTGGTGAGGAACATCCAGAGGTGAACAAATAGCTTGAATGCTGCTGGAACAGAGGGTACTACATATGGAAAACAGGTACAAGACAAGGCAAAATGTCAGGGAAACTGGGCATAAGTGGCTCATGCCCATAATCCTAGCTACTTAGGAGGCTGAGATCTGGTGCAAAGCCAGCCTGGACAGGAAAGTCCAGGAAATAGAGGTGTGGCTCAAGTGGCAAAGTACTAACCTTAAGCAAACTAAAGGGCAGTGACCAGGCTCTGAGTTCAAGTTCTAGTACTGATGCGCCCTCTCTCTCTCTGTCTCTGTCTCTCTCTGTCTCTCTCTCTCTCTCATGCACACACATAGACACATACAATGTCCAGGAGAGGTTGGAGAGCTTTATGTATAGTGATAAAACATTCAGTGGACTACTAGTACACAATATGCACCTGTAAAGCCAGCTTGATCTTATATAAAGTTCACATGAAATTAATATGAAATCTTTATACTCTATTTATATATACACATACATCTAAAATTCTATCTTCTTCCACTGTTGGCAGAGAGGAACCAAGTATCATAACAGCAGGATGGCAGCCCTCAATCAATTACAGCTGAAGACATGAATTTTGAATCATTCAAGTTTCATTAAAAGTATATTGTGAAACTAAGACATTATAATCAGCAGAAGGAAAATAGGCTTTTCATTAATTTTCATTACTAAAATAGAGGGCATAGTTCAAATTTAAAAGTTTAATCAATAGATCCATGGTTAATTTTTTTCTTCCATGATCTTTACAATTTGACTCCGAGGCAGTATGCTTCCCTGTTGTTCAAAAACATTGTCAGGTCCTAAAAGAAAGCAACTCACTTCATTTAGTCTTCTCTGTAAATCTTTGACTTGATGTGAATATTCTTCCAAAACACGTTCAATGTGTTCCTTTCCAGGATAAGGGGTGACTTTTCTATGAGAATCAAGTTCTACTTCATATTTAGGGAAAAAAGGAATTTGTGTCAAAGTCCCACTTGAAGCTGTGTTTTCAACTAATGTACCACGAATAGATGACACAAAATATGGGCTTGAAGAACCTAAACAGGAAAGAACTGATTAATTAACTTACTCATAAAATAACTTTGTTGCAAATATTATGCTCCTTGATTTCTTTATTAAACCCTGAAGGAGTGTAAGTTCTCATGGGAAAAGCAGGCAAGAGAAAGGAGATTTAGGAGCACTAATATGAACACAAAGTACTAAGGAAAAACTGAGCACAAAGTACCAAGGAAAAACTGACAAGAGAATATCTGAAGATGCCTTGAAGTATCTATGATCAAGAGTTAGGCAGTATGGAAGACAGGAGAGAAAAGAAGATATTCCATAATTCTGGGCCAGGAGCCTTGGATACTCTGGGTAGATAGGAACATAGTGGCAGTGATTATAGAAACAAGCAAACCTGAAATGTAATATAGCATAAAGGGCCTTTTGATCATGACAAGGAGTTTTGATTTCACATGGAATGGCATAATTTTGAAGGAATCACTACAAGAAATTGGAAAGAGACCTGGCTAAGTTCATGAGAAGTATTTCTTAATTGCATTGGGACCCTGTTGAGATAAGAGACTGTTAACTCTTTAGGGGCAAATTAGTAGGAAATCCTTATCTCTACTTTCTCTAATAAAAGTGTTCCAGCAGCCTGCTACAAACCTGGAGAAAATAAATCACCCTGATAAGGATTTGGGTTTTCCTGTAAGGAAGTAGCAGAAGATTATTTGCAAGCTGAAATCATGCTACAAAAGATTATGCAGATACAAAGAATGCTAATTTACTAATTAACAATAAAATCTACAATAATTGTTCCCAATCTTTATTGTAAATCAGAATCAGGCAGGTAGCTTTAAAAGAAACAAAAAGCAGTGGGGCTTAAGCCCTATTCTACACTATTGCATCAGCATTTCCCAGTGTAAATTTAAACAACTTAAATGTTCAAAATACAAGAAAAAGTGTCTTTTGACATGGGCCATAGTGAGAAAATATGACTGTTCATTCTATGAGTAACAGGGCTGAAAGGCAGGGAGATTGGATTTCTTAAGTCCTGCAGTTTGGGGGTAGATGGCTAGATGAGGAGAAATCAAGAAGCTGTGACTCAAAGATCCTAATGGGCTTCCCATGAGGACCCTATTATAGGATGATGATGGGCTGTCTGATTGAGAGGAGACTAACAGCAGAGGAAGAGGAGGCATTAGGGATACATGGTTGAAGTGCTTCAACACAATTTCTAAACCAAAAACAGTAATGTAAATATATGCTAAAAAACAGATATGCTAATTTAAAACACTAAGCAATTGCTTCTCTAAGAAAGTAGAATTAGGGTCTGGGAAGGTGGCTCAGTGGTGGAGTGCTTGACTTGCATGCATGAGGCCCTGGGTTTGATTCTTCAGCACCACTAAGCAGAAAAAGCTGAAGTGGCGCTATCGCTCAAGTGGTAGAGTGCTAGCCTTGAGCTGAAGAGCTGAGGAACAGTGCCCAGGCCCAGAGTTCAAGCCCCACAACCAACAAAAAAGAAAGAAAGAAAGAAAGTAGAATTAGCCAGGCACTGGTGGCTCATGCTTGTAATTCTAGCTACTCAAAGCTAGCCCAGGCAGAAAAGTCAGTGAGACTCATCTCCAATAAACCATCAGAAAACCAGAAGTGGAGTTGTGGCTCAAAGTGATAAAGCAGTAGCCTTGAGTGAAAAAGTTCAGGGACAGTGCCCAGGCCCTGAGTTCAAGCCCCACTACTGACAAGAAAAAGAAAGAGGAGGGGGGGGGGAGAGGAGGAAGAGGAGGAGCAGGAGGAGGAGGAGGAGGAAGGAAGGAGGAGGATTAGCAGAACTAGCCAGACATGGTGGCTCACACCTGTAATCCTAGCTACTCAGGAGTCTGAGATTTGAGGATCATAGTTCAAAGCCAGCTTAGGCAGAAAAGTCAGTGAGACTCTTATCTCCAATTAATCATTAAAAAAAAAGCTGGAAGTGGAGCTGTGGCTCAAGTGGTAAAACACTAACCCTGAGCAAAATGAAGCTCAGGGGACAGTGCCCAAGTCCTGAGTTCAAGCACTAGGACTGGCACAAGAAAAAAGAAAAAAAAAAGTACAAACAACATAGTAGACAGTCACAACTATGGTCTGTGTCCTGCAGTTAAAAACAAAATATAATAAAACCTAGAAGGCTAGATGAAAATTATGACAATAGCTTAATTCAACTTTTTTTCTACTTTTTAAAATAAATTGTACATACCTCCATTGGGTGTGATACCACTACCTGATAACAGATCTTCATTATTTGGCTCACAAGCTTTTGCTTCCATTTTAACTATTTCTAAACTCTTCTTGGAGATCTTGAAATATGAATGCCTCCCTGTTTGGATCTTTTGGTTCTTATCTATGAAAGATCAAGGATTCAATCGTTATTAAGTACTAGGTGACTCAAGAAAAGTTTATAGAAAAATAGGAACTGACTTTGGTAATATTTCAAATTGAGCAACTTTTCCTCCAAAAAATAAGATTCATATACAGAAATATTATTGTGTAAAATAGGTAAACAGTCTTACTGTAAACATTATTCATTTTAAAAGCCAAGGGAGTTTTAAAGGTGACCTAGTTATTATGATCATAATCACTCTAATTTGGGGCTATTATTCTCTTAAGTATTTCACAAAGTTACAGTTAAATAGTGGAAGAAAATATCTTCTTAGCAAAAATAAAAAATCAGCAAATTAGAAATCATTAATAAAATTTGAAAATATTATTTCATATTAAATAGAATTTCAGATTAACCAAGAGAAGATGGCTACATTTGGAAAACAATGGTGACAGACTGATTACAAATCTCCCCCTAGCTTTTCTTCCAACAAACATCAAATTGAGAAAGAAAACAATTAAAACCACATGTATTCTATACCTGCAGTATCACTAAAGACAATATCAATATCTAGATATAGAGGGATGTTTTTTCCCCCAAAGGAATCCTGTAGGAGAAAAAAGTCTTACAGAGCTGGAAAAGGGCATAGCTGAGCCAAAGACTGGTACCAAGTACATGCAAATTCACCCCTGGAAAGTGAAACAACAAAGCCAAAATAGTGGGACCACAGCCTGACTATGGAGGAAGGGCTTGAAGACAATAACAGCTTCAGAGAAGTACTGTTTGCTAAAAAGTCACTTATTTTTTTTTTTATTGTAAAGATACTATACAGAGGGTTACAGTTACATGAGTGAGGTAATGAGTACTCTTCCTCTTGAACATTGTTACCCCCTCCATTGTTTTCCCCCTACCATCCCCTCCCTCCCTCCCTAAAAAGTCACTTATTGAGAGAAGATGTGGCTTCCCCTACAGACTTCATGGAAGAGGGAAAGAAAGCAGGAAAATTAAGAAGTCAGCAAGAACAAGTAGAAGCAAGATACCAATCTTCCTCTAAACCTTCCACCCCAGATCATATTATAAGAGAAATTGCAGGGACATACCCAACTCATGAGCGATTATAATGAAAAATTAATGAAGGGTGGGAGCTAGGTGCTGGTGGCTCAAGCCTGTAATCCTAGCTACTCAGGAGGTTGAGAACTGAGGATCGCAGTTCAAAGCTAGCCCGGGCAGAAAAGTCTTTGTGAGATTTTTTTTTATTTTTTGGTCAGTTGTGGGGCTTGTACTCTGAGCCTGGGCACTGTCCCTGAGCTCTCTAGCTCAAGGTGAGAGCTCTACCATTTGAGCCATAGCGCCACTTCTGGTTTTCTGATGGTTAATTGGAGATAGGAGTCTCTTGAACTTTCCTGCCTCGGCTGGCTTTAAACCATGATTCTAAATAAAAATCTCAAAACCAAAAGGGCCTTTCTCATTGGAAATTTAAAAAAAATCTACTCATAAAAAAAAAATCCCAGAAAGAAAAAAAAAATCTACTCATGGCTGAGTACCAGTGGCTCACATCTATAATCCTAGCTACTCAGGAGGCTGAGATCTGAGGATCAAGGTTCAAAGCCAGCAAGGTTAGGAAAGTCTATAAGACTCTTATCTCCAATAAACTACTCAGAAAAATCTGGAGATGTTGCTGTGGCTCAAGTGGTAGAATGCTAGCCTTGACCACAGAGAGGCTTAGGAACAGTGCCCAAGCCCTTACAACAGACTAAAAAAAAAAAGTCTACACATGGAAGAAAATGAATAATACAACTCCTGGGTAGAGACAGAAGGGAGGGACTGGGAGAGTGAGGGAATAGAAGACACTGTACGAAAGAAAGGAAGTATAAAGCCGGGCGCTGGTGGCTCACGCCTGTAATCCTAGCTACTCAGGAGGCTGAGATCTGAGGATCGCGGTTCAAAGCCAGCCTGGGCAGGAGAGACCGTGAGACTCCTATCTCCAATAAACCACCAGAAAACCGGAAGTGGCGCTGTAGCTCAAGTGGTAGAGCGCTCGCCTTGAGCTGAAGAGCTGAGGGACAGCGCCCAAGCCCAGAGTTCAAACCCCACGACCGACAAAAAAAAAAAAAAAAAAAAAAAAAGAAAGGAAGTATACTCATTACCTGACTCATGTAATTGTAATCCCTCTATAAATCATCTTTATAATAACAATAAATCAACTTTTTAAAAGATTTTTAAAAAATCTACTGATCAACTTTTGTGAGATAAGGGAAATGTAAGCAGAAGTTGGTTTCTGCAAAGTAACACTAGAAAAAAACCCAAACACCATCTACCAGAATGATAGTGAAAAGAAGAAATTTTAAGCCCTTATTTAAATAAAAGCAAAATAAATAAATATTGAATATAAAAAAGTAAGCTAGGGCTGGGAAGGTGGCTCAGTGGTAGAGAGCTTGCCTTGCATGCTCAAGGCCCTGGGTTTGATTCCTCAGCACCACATAAGCAAAAAGAAAAAAGCCGGAAGTGGCGTTGTGGCTCAAGTGGTAGAGCACTAGCCTTGAGCTGAAGAGCTGAGGGACAGCGCCCAGGCCCAGAGTTCAGGCCCCACAACTGGACCCAAAAAAATAAAAAATAAAAAATGAAAAGTAAGCTAAAGGAAAGCACAAATAAAAAAGATAAAAGTAGAAACTGAGATAGAAAACTGAAAAATATATCAAAGTAATAAACGAATATCCTGGTTCTTAAAAAGAATAACAGGATGTGGTGGCATAGGCCTATAATCAATCCTCAGGAGACTGAGATACGAGGATCTCAAATCCAAGGCCAGCTTGTGCTACATAGCCTGAGCCACCTAGTGAGACCTTGTTTCAGCAAAGAAAAAAATAAGGATGTGAGGACCAACAAAGCAATGGGAAAAGATCACACATAAAATGTATGTTTTATGCTTATTGTTTTTATAGTAACTCATATTTGTAAATGTACTGATTTTAAACAGAATGCCTTTATGTTTCACTCAAGAGTTTCTTTCTTTTGATTACTGAGGTACCATTTATCAAAACTATAACTACAGAAAACATTACCTTATTATGTTTTGTGTTATTATTTTTAGGAACTAGAGATAGTAGGCAGGGAACTATTCCATAAAACACTATAACAAATGGCATGTTAATCAAGATTGCTAGGCAGTTTTAATGTTCTAAGTAGAACATATCCCCAAGCACTGTTTTCATTTAACAAATTTTATCATGACTGCTGGTTTATAATTTTAGTAGCACACAAAAATCATGCATTTGGGATATTCTTCAGGATGATGAATGACACTAAGAAAATGCAAATTATTGGTGAATGTTTTATATTACAGACAGATCAAAAGCATGAAGGAAGAACAGGACAGGTAGAATCCCAACCAGGTATTGGGAAACTCTGCTTCATAGCCAAAACTTTACAACCAACAGGAAGCAGGATTCAAACTAGAAGCTGGACAAACTAGAAGATGAACAAGAAAGGAAAGAGGAAAAAGTTTTGACTTAGGATATTCTGCTGTGTAAACCACACTTGCTTAATTTTATGTAAAATTATTAATGCTATATCCTCATTAATTTAGTACTATACAACAGGTGTCTTTTGGAAAGCACAGTCTTGGAAGTGGCACTGTGGCTCAAGTGGTAGAGCATTAGCTTTGAGCTGAAGAGCTTAAGGACAGTGCCCCATGATCAGGGAGGCAGGGTGGAGTTAAAGAATATTTGTAATTCAGCTGAGTGTACTGGTTTACATCTGTAATCCTAGCTATATTGGAGGTAGAAATCAGGATGATCTTTAAGGCTAGCTTTGGGGAAAAAAGATCTTATTTCAATTTTTAAAAGCTGGGCATGGTGGCATGTGACTATCATCCTAGTTAATTATGTCAGAATAGTAAATCAAAAAGAACTTTGGTCCAGGCTAGCTCTAAAAGTGAAACCCTATTTAAAAAGTAACTAAAGCAAAAAAGGTTAGGGGCATAGATCTAGGGATAAATAGCCTGTCTAACCAGTACAAGTCTGTGAGTTCAAACCCCAATACAGGGGGGAAAAAAAGCAATCCAAATTTTCACTATTTTAAGTCGGCATATCCTCATTTGGTTAAATCATTCAATGTTCTTCCACTTTTGTGAAACATAAGAATTGAAATATTATTACTATTTTCAGGCATAAAGCTTATGAAATTATTAAGTATTCCTGGAAACAAAGGACTTTTTATCTCAATAAATCATAAAAATCTTAAAAATGTTAAAACTGTCTACTTAGTTGATTTAGAGGTCATAATACGAACTTAGAACTGGCCTTTTTTTTCTGGAGCCCATCCTGGGGCTTGAACTTCAGGCCTGGGAGCTGTCCTTGGGTTTTTTCTTACTCAAGCCTTGAGCTCTACCACTTGAGCCACAGATCCACTTCTAGCTTTTTGGTAGTTAGTTGGAGATAAGAGCCTCTTAGACTTTCCTAGGTGAGTTGGCTTCAAACCATGATCCTCAGATCTCATCCTCCTGAATAACTAGGATTATAGGTGTGAGCCAACATTGTCCAGCATAAATGGCTTTTTTAAAGCCATTTATAGTAGAGTTACCTTATTTATTTATTTATTTTCATTTTGGTAGTAATAAGAATAGAATCCAGAGCCTGGTGCTCTCTGTTATTGGACTACACTCCCACATCCCCACAAAGTGGTTTTTTTTTTTTTTAAATCTTTGACTGAAATACAAACATGAGATCTTAACTTTTTTCTGGTATATCTATTATAGACAATTTTATCTCATTTTAAATGATGAGCATGTTCACACTGGAAAGTGTGAACTCTGGGCCTGGATATTGTTCCTGATCTTTTGTGCTCAAGACTAGTGCTCTACCACATGAGCTACAGCTCCATTTCTGGCCTTTTGTGGTTAACTGGAGATAAAAGTCTCATGCACTGTCTTGCCCAGGGCTGGCTTCAAACCACGATCCTCAGATATCAGCCTCCTGAGAAGCTAGAAATATAGGAGTAAGCCACCAGCACCTGGCTGAAATCTTAAAATTTCTGACAAGTAAAAGCTATATAATTATTTTAGTTATACAGTTATTGGGAATATTTCCTTAGAAGCCACACAAAAAGAGGGATTGGGAGGAAAATAGCCTATAGACTTTAGTTTTTGTTAGATAGTTGAGCTAAAGTGCTTAAAAGTAGCTCCTAGGTTCTAGTATCTCTTCTTGGTCCAAAGGCTATGTACAGCACATATTCATTTGTACTTTCCTAGTTAGGGCCTCCCCTCCATTTCTTACAACTATGAAGGATGAATAACTGTCTCTAAAGCAAGGTGATTTAGAATCTAAATCCTAATTTGCATGGAATATAGTACTGAAATGTATGTTCTATTTAGAGTCCCAGTTTCATCAATTAATGACTCATTTCCCTTACTGAAGAGACCATCCAAACTTCCACATAAACAGGAAACTGGAGATTTTATAAGATCAGTCTGTATTTCCCTAGAGCCACCTGAAAGTATATTTTCCTTAACAAATCTGAAATATCCCAGGACTGTCTAAACACATCTCTGGGCCAGACAGTCTCAGAACACAGTAAGAACAGTTAATGTTGGATAGCACTTTCTGCCTGAGTTGTTAAATGGGAATTAACTTCACAATACCCTAAGTGTGTGTTTTCTCAACCCCATTTCAAATCTTAGTAAGATTTGTTAAGAACAGTTAATGTTGGATAGCATTTTCTGCCTGAGTTGTTAAATGGGAATTAACTTCACAATACCCTAAGTGTGTGTTTTCTCAACCCCATTTCAAATCTTAGCTCTATGAACTTGAGAACTATATTCGCCCTCTGTAACAGTATAAGATAGGGATAAAGAATGCATACCCCAAAAGATTGAGATAATGTACATGCCCTCCTGTACATAATATTGCATTATATGGTTTTACTAACATGAATAGCAATGCCATCTTTACAGTGTAGGCAGGGTATCCTAACTTATTATCCTATAATTAATGTCTCTATTTGTACAGGAAAAAAAAGATACACTTTATATAAGCCCATCGACAAAAAATAGAGTGGGTATAGACTAATCACAGTAGCTACTATAATGGAACAGAATTAAGACCATACTTCATCAGTAATGAAGCCATCTGAAAGGAAGGTAAGATGGAAGCAAAGAATTTAAAAGAAGGAAACTTCATTCTCTCATTGGGTAGCTGTTGGAGCACAGGAAAATCTTCGGAAACTGAGGCTTGCCTCAATTTAACTCTCTTGATTCCAACTATACACCACCGCTCTGCCCTAGAGACACTTTTATGAGCAATACAGAAGGCTCCATTGAACAGAGTCTGAAAACCAAAAGATAAAGCTCTTATAGCTTTTATGGTTTAGATATCCCACGCCTGATACTCATCAAGCTCAAAATTTCAAGCTTTCTATAAAAAATCAGATACACACAATAAACTAGTATATCAGTTATATATTTTTATAACTCTTAAATTTAACGAGAAGTAAAAAAAGAGATACCTTAATTTCTGGATATTCTTATTTTCAATTATTCTATTACCACCTGAAAAATATAAATCTGCTTATTAATACATATATTTCATTAAAATTTATTATTTTCAAGAAGTTTAACTCACAGCTCATTATCATTTAAGGTTTTGAGAGAAGCTAAATACTTGTTTAAAACAGCAAAACTATTCAATTATTTTTCACTCTACACAGCATACATAAAATGTAAAGCCAATATAAGACTAGGTTTTACCTAAAAATATCAAACAAAACCATCCAATTATAAACTCCTTGAAGACCCAAGGCTAATTTTATTATTACTGGCATTATCAAAATAATACAGCAAGTAAACCTACAGCTTACATGACTCCTATGTGGACATTCCCAGTCCAGACCTTTCTCTGGGTACAGTCCAAACTGACTGAAATAGACAAGCTGAATTGTCTTCAAATAATTTAAACTGGGCTGGGAAGGTGGCTCAGTGGTAGAGCGCTTGCCTTGCATGCCTGAGGCCCTGGGTTCGATTCCTCAGCACCACATAAGCAAAAAGAAAAAAAAAGCCGAAAGTGGAGCTGTGGCTCAAGTGGTAGAGCACTAGCCTTGAGCTGAAGAGCTGAGGGACAGCACTCAGGCCCAGAGTTCAGGCCCCACAACCAGACCCCCCCCCCAAAAAAAAAAATTAAACTGCTTTTCACTCTGCCTTTACCAGGCACTAGATCTTGTACTTTGTTTTAAAGGTTATTGTGAGTCAGAGGTAGGTTCATCAGTTTTAAACAGGTACACTAAAATGTCAAGCAACCAGGGTTTTATAATATCTCCTAGAATATAAACAAGGAGTGTCACATTTTAAAAAATGAGTTTCCTTTACATCAGGAATTACGGCTACTGAACAGAAATGAAGAGATTTTAGTTCAATGTGAGATGGATGTTCTATAACTCAGACAATGCAGATTATATACATGGTGAGTTTCCTTGAGAGGTATTTACGCTGAGCATGATAAGCACTTGTTCAGATGGCAGCTGTCACTGGGTCCCCCTCTTTTTGGCACAGTGATAACTAACATCTCTAAAATTATCTCAAACTTGGTCAGTCCATAATTTCCTATGGAAAATCTTTAGCAAAACAATGGCAAAAAATACAGTAACTTCATATAGCTGATTTCAATCAACAGCAAAGCCAGAAAGGAATAATCCCATTATTTCCAACAAGCCTTAGGCTATTTTGTTATTTTTGTTGTTTTTAGATAACTTTTTATTGAACTTATAAGCCTTTAACATTTCTACATGTTTTTACAGTTGTGTTAAATCTATATAAAAACCTGCATTCTAACTGTTCTCAGATAATGCTAACATAAAACTTAAATTCTCAAATTGGACATGGAAATGTCTTTAGCTATTCATCTATTTTAATTCCATGTTCAGGCAATCACCACATTGTTGAGTCTATCTCTGTAGTATCTTGTAACTTAGTAAAGACTTAAGTGTAGTCATTAACTCATAAAGAAGGAATCCTTGAATATACAATTCTAATCTCATATATTTTCATGATTTTATCAACTATACCAAGACATAATATTAAAAATTCCTCAAAATACTCTCTCTTGATTCAGATTCTTTTTTTTTTTTTTTTTTGGGTCCGGTCGTAGGTCCTCTGGGCCTGGGCACTGTCCCTCAGCTCTTCAGCTTAAGGCTAGTGCTCTACCACTTGAGCCACAGCGCCACTTCTGGCTTTTTTCTTTTTGCTTACGTGGTGCCGAGGAATTGAACCCAGGTCTCAGGCATGCAAGGCAAGTGCTCTACCACTGAGCCATCTTCCCAGCCCCATTTTTTTTTCAGCTCCTCGTTTATTTCCTGGGAACACGTTCAAGTAAGGTGGCATCACCAATATTATTACCCTCTTCCTCTCAAGAGTAGCGTTTAGTAAACTATGGCCCAAAGGCCGTATTCCTGTTTTGTTGGGACACAAGGCACAGACTTATGTATTGTGCGGGTAAATTTTGACATGTCAGAGTTAAGGGTTTGCACCGAAGCTATGTGGCCTCCACAGTCTGAAATATTTCTTGTCCAGATCTTTAAGAAGTGATATGCCCACCACCTGCTCCGAAGCCTATGGAAAGCAAGGGGCCTGGCTAAGCTCTGGCCAGGGAGCATTAGGAGATGCATAAGGCATATCAGTTGAGAGAAGGGGAGGGGGCAGAAGCCCAGCTTCAGAAGCTTCTTCATTGGGAGGCCCCTGTGGGTGGGCGGGCCAGGCAGAGCCTGTAGGGCTGCTTCCCCAGGAACCAGGGCAGCTCAGAGATGAAAGCCCTGGGGCAGAGGCACTAGGACTCAAGAGGCTTTCGGGTAGGAACACGGCCACCTCTGGTCCCTGTTAGCTTAACTGCAGAGGAAGAAAAGGGTTGGGAATGATTGGGAATGATTCTTAAAATCATCAAATATTTCCTTTAAAAAGAGGCACTATGCCAAAGACCAGGGTTTAAACAAAAATTAAAACTCAAAGCCTTGTATAGTCTGACTTGAGCAACCTTCCAGCTTCATCTCCTGCTACTCTCCTAAACATTGTGCCTCAATACAAGGCTTATTTGCCTTCTTTGCTTTCTTAAGTATGTTGTGCTGCTTTAAGACTCTGCTTGTATTTGTACTTTTGCTTTTAGTCTTCCTTTCCTTCTTAGCAAAAACTTCATTTCAGTTTATAGGGACACTGAGGGAAAGGTTCAATACTATATTGTTGGTTTGTATAAAACTGACTGGGTGTGGGACTTGCTCTAATTGCAAGTTCTTCAAGGAGTTTAAGCAGGTGCATGTGGGCAGAAAATAAAGAAGAACCATGGCCAGTTATGAAGCAATTTCAGCAGTCCAGTGCAGAGACTCAATCCTAAGTCTACAGTAGATCAGAAATCAAAGATGATGTTTGGACTGATAATGGGAACCAATTAAAAATGAGAATTGGAAACTTCTTTGTGTAATGGATATGTTCTAAAATTGAACTGTGCTGCTGACAACTCTAAAATTAGAAATAATTGCATTTTGTTTTGTTTTTTTGGGGGTCCGGTCATGGGGCCTGAACTCTGGGCCTGGACGCTGTCCCTCAGCTCTTCACCTCAAGGCTAGTGCTCTACCACTTGAGCCACAGCGCCACTTCCGGCTTTTTTTCCTGCTTAAGTGGTGCTGAGGAATTGAACCCAGGGCCTCATGCATGCAAGGCAAGCGCTCTACCACTCAGCCACCTTCCCAGCCCTGCAATGTATACTTTTAAATAGTGAACTATATGGTACATAAATGATGTCTCAAAAAGCAGTTTAAGAAGAATGTGTGGGAAGAGTAAATTAGCTGCCTAGATTCCAGAGTGAATCAATTAAATCTAAACACTACTTCTTCCTGAACTCATGTCTTCATCTCAGATGAGTAAAGAGGTTTCCTTTAGCCATATTTTAACTCTTCACACAGAAGCACTTTCCATTTCATTTGCCCAGTCTTGGCCCTCAATCTCCAGGTATCTTCAATTCTTATTTAATATATACTTGCTGGATATGCAATAGTGACTCCACTAAGGATTGCCTAAGTCACTTTTTTTGCCTATACTCTCTTTAGCCAGAAATAAACAGCAACATATCAGTAGGAAAACAGAAGAAAGACTTTAAAAATTGGCTTAAATGCCAAACTACTTCTTTCTAATGTACCATTTAATTTCCTCTATTTCACCAAATTCCCTATTCAAGTCCTTAGAATTTAAAGGATTCGGGAAAATATACAGTGGTTTCCACTGCTCCACTTGCTACTGCCCCAGCTATAGAAGCTTTAAAATATTCATCCATACAAGACATATTCATTCATACAAGACATATGAACACTGCTATGTGTGGCCTAAAACAACCCAGCAATTCATTCTTTCTGAGTTCTAGAGACCACAAGTCCCAAATCAGTATCAGAAAGCTGAAACCAAGGAATAGGCAAAACTGAGCCCCTCCAGAAGTTCTAGAAAGGAATCCATTCCTCTTCTATCTCTGTGGACTGCCAGCATTTCTTGACTTGTGGCCACATCATTCCCATCTCTTTCTCCAGTAGTCATACTTCCTGTTTTCTCCTCTTCTGTCTGTACCATATCTCCCTGCCTCTTTAAGGCCTCCTTAGATAATCTATGACAGTCCATTTAGAGATCTTTGACTTAATTACATATGCAAAGACCTTTTCCCCTTACAACATTTATAGGCTCCAGTGATTAAGATTTGGTATTTTGGGGTGGCCACTATTCTGCGTGTACTATACTATAAAATTTAAGGCCATCTATTTATGGGAACAGTTAGTTCACAAAACTCCCCAATTAATGAATAGTGGAGTTTTAAAGTGGATCAGTCGCTGGGTGCTGGTGGCTGATGCCTGCAATCCTTGCTATTCAAGAGGCTGAGATCTGAGGATGGAGGCTCAAAGCCAGCCTGGTCAGGAAAGTCTGTGAGACTCTTGTCTCCAATTAACCACCAAGAAAATCAAAGGTGGTGCTGTGGTTCAAAGTAATTCAAAGTAGTAGAGCCCTGAGCCAAAATTATCAGAGACAGTGCACAGGCCCCAAGTTCAAGCACTACGATTGAAAAAAATAAATGAAGTAGATCACCCTAGTATATACTAGGCACTACTGACTGAGTCCTCACTGGGGGGGGGGAAAAAAGCAAAGTAGCATGGGCTTTACTGTACCTGTATCATACAAACTGCTGCAACTGCTCTTTTCTAGTTAGGGACTATAACATCTTTGTGACATAAAAACAATGTCACCTACAACAAAAATAAATGCATTAGATGGATGCTGGAGGCTTTTACCTGTAATCCTAGCTACTCAGGACACTAAGATCTGAGTGAGGATCACAGTTCAAAGCCAGTTTGGGCAGGAAAAGTCTTTAAGACTCTTATTTCCAATTAGCCACCAAATGGCCAGAAGTGGAGTTGTGCAAGTGCAAGTTGCAAGTTTAGCAAAATAAAAGCTCTCTCCCTTTCCCCCCCCCCCCCCTCCACACCAACAACAATAAAAGGCAACTAGAAATGACAGCTTCTCTCATCATTAAAAGAGCTAGGTGCCTGTGGGTCACACCTGTATCCCTAGCTACTCAGGAGACTGAGATCTTAGGATCACAATTCGAAGTCAGGCTCAGCAATGAGGCATCCCCAATCAATCAAACCACCAAAAAGCACCAAAAAGTGGAGCTGTGGCTCGAGTGGCAGAGCGTTCATGTTGAGTGAAAAAATCTCAGGGGCAGCACCCGGGCTGTGAGTTCAAGGCGCAGGGTGGACGTGGACAAAATAAAAATCTGTCTGTCTGTCTTGTCATCTCTCTACACGAAACCTTATAATCACCGCATTGGGGAGGAAGGGTGAACCCCCTAACCCCCCTCACTCCCTTTCCCCTGACCTCCGAGCTGAGCCCGGTGCACAGGCCGGAAAGCTGGGCGTGGGACGGCCGGGGTGGCCGGTGGCACAGCACAGTCCTGGCCCAGCGTGGGACGGCCGGGGTGGCCGACGGCACAGCACAGTCCTGGCCCAGCGTGGGACGGCCGGGGTGGCCGGCGGCACAGCACAGTCCTGGCCCAGTGTGGGACGGCCGGGGTGGCCGACGGCACAGCACAGTCCTGGCCCAGCGTGGGACGGCCGGGGTGGCCGGCGGCACAGCACAGTCCTGGCCCAGTCCCCGCGGGGACCGGGGGCCGGTGACTGTCCCAGGCTGGACTCCCCCTCGGTGTTTGTCTCCTCTCTGTCCCCACCTTCCCAGGCAGGTTAGGCACAAGAGCGGGTTCGGGTTGGGGGGACCCCCCCATGACACCCCACAAATCAAGTCATCGCACGGGCCCCTCCCCCCGGAGGTCTCGAACTCTCCCCAGAACAGCCGCTGCCCACTCTGCAAAAGACGTCGTTGAATTGAGCATCTCCCGTGTGCACCACAAGGCTATGGAAGGTTCCAGAAATGAACACCTCCGTGGAGAACGACTCGCCCCGGTCCCCCAGGCCGCGTCCTGCCCGTGTACCTGCTACCAACACCTCATCCTAAGAGACCGGCCACATCTCCGCGGGGGCAGCGGCCGCACCTGTGCGACCCGGGGACCGACAGGCTCCCCACTGCGCCCCGAAGCCCCGCGGCGGCGGCGGGCGGCTGCTCCTCGTCAGCGGCGGCGCCAGACGCTGCCCCGCCCTCACCCCGCGCGCGGCGTCGCCACGCTCGGGCTCCGGCCTGGGGGCGACCGTTGGCCCCTCGGAGCGACGTCGGAGGGGAGGGGGCGGCGTGTTGGGGGAGGAGCCACGCGTTGCCAGGTCCCTCCCCCCGACGCCGTTGCCGGAGCAACAGAGCGCCAAAGTCCCGCCCCCACGGCCGAGCGGGAAGCGGGCTAGTTGCAAATCAGCAGGCTTCAAATCTTGCCTCCGCTGCCGGCGAAACTAGGCCAGGATGCGCATCCCCACTTGGTACCCCTCTCTGTTCCTTCTGCCGCCCTTCTGCAGGCCGTGTTGTCCTGGTCTGGCAAGTACTTTAGGCCACATAGAAGCAGTTCCCACTATTTTACTTCTTTCTTATGTTCTGTTTTCTGGTGCCAGGCCTGGGGAGGGGGGGGGGCGGGAGGAGGGGAGAGGGGTGAGGGGAGAGGCTTGAACTCTGGGCCTTGGCGCTGTCCCTGGGCTTTGTCACTCAAGGAAGTCTAGAGGTTTACCACTTGAGCTACAGTCCCACTTCTGGCTTTTTGGTGGTTAATTGGAGATTAAAAAAAAAAAAAATCTCAAGGACTTTCTTGCCTGGGTTGGCTTCGAACCAAGATCCTCAAATCTCAGTCTCCTGAATACCAGGATTACAGGCACGAGCCACCAGCACCCAGTTCCACAATTCGATTTCTGTTCCTGTGAATCCCTGTGCTCTTGGTGCCTTGGTTAAATAGAACCACACAGTATTTGTTTTCTCACTTCATACCTTCAAGTTTTATTTGTACTGTAGGATGTGTCAGAATTTCACTCCTTTTTAAAGCTGAATAATATTCTTTGTGTGTCTATGCATTATTTATGTGTCTGTGGTGTCTTTTTGTTTTGTTTTGTTTTTTGCTTTTGGGGTCCGGTTGTGGGGCCTGAACTCTGGGCCTGGGTAGGCTAGCGCTCTACCACTTGAGCCACAGCACCACTTCTGGCTTTTTTCTTTTTGCTTATGTGGTGCTGAGGAATCGAACCCAGGGCCTCGTGCATGCAAAGGCAAGCACTCTACCACTGAGCCACCTTCCCAGCCCCGTGTCCGTGGTGTCTTTGAAATGTGTGTGTGTGCGTACGCGCGCACGTGTGTGCACACCAGTCCTGAAACTTGAACTCAGGGTATCAAGCTCTCCCTTGGCTTTTTTGCTCAAGGCTGGTGCTCTACCACTTGAGCCACAGCTCACAAGAATCTCACAGACTTCTCTGCCTGGGGTTGGTTTCAGTGTTCCTCATATCTCAAGCCTGGAGTAACTAAGATTACTACAGGCTTGAGCCACCAGAGTCTGGCAGAGGTTGGATTTTTGTTGTGTTGTTTGTTTTTTAAATCTAACTCTATCAAGATAGAATTTCCATTCAACTAGATGTAACCATTTAAAGAGTATCTTTTAGTGAGTTTTAACATATACCTGTAAAATTATCTCACTCAATGAAGAACCTTTTGATCATTCCCAAAAGATTTGAGTTGGTTGTGGCACCCCCTAGGCCAATTGGTGGAGCAGGTTCTGTAAATTGCACCCATCTTCCCTTCTTTATTTTCACACAATCCCAAATTTGTTGGGGGTGTCCCATGCAACATTCTGCAGAGCCTGTGCTTCAGAAGTTCTAGCAGGGACATCCTTATTAGTCTTTTTAAAATATTTTTATTGTAAAAATACTGTACAGAGGGGTGACAGTTACATGAGCAAGGTATTGAGTACATTTCCTATCAAACATTGTTACTTCCTCCTTTGTTTTTCCCCTACCATCCCTTCCCTCCTACCTCCACAACTACACTTTCCCCTTTACCCCCTCCCCACCTAAATTGTAAAGTTGGTTTTTCAATGTAGTATCTTGTACATCCCATTGTTACACTGGGTCAACTTGTATCCCTGCTTACGCATTTTGTTTTTTCCCTTCACTTCCCTAAACTAGAGAAGTATATATACAAGATTACAAGATGAAGGGCACCAACATCAAATACAGTGAAAACAGTGAGGGAGGAACATACAAAGAAACAAAAAAATCACATGGTACATTATAAATACCTTAGGAACAATAGCAAGCAAGAAAGAAAAAAAACACTTGTGTCCCTATCTTGGGTTTCATTTCGCTTAACATCATCTTATCTGGTCATATGTACATAGCTTTTTGACCTTTTTTGCTTATTAGTCTTAATTACATTTTCTGCTTTCCTTTTTCCTTTCAATGAGTGGTACCTTCAGAACAGACATATCATTTACTTTGTGATGGTCAGAGGTATGGAAAGCCTGTTGAGTCAATCCTCAGTATTGAAACCAGTGAAGTCTTGTAACCAATGCAAACATGACATCTGAAAGATTTCCTTGAGAGACATACAAACTGTAAAGTAAGGTTCAATTTAGTCTATTTGGGATTGTTCTGAGGCATTTTTTTTTTTTTTTGAGTCCGGTTGTGGGGCCTGAACTCTGGGCCTGGGTGCTGTCTCTCAGCTCTACCACTTGAGCCACAGTGCCACTTCTGGCTTTTTTTTTTTTTTTCCTTATGTGGTGTTGAGGAATGGAACCGAGGACCTCATGCATGCAAGGCAAGTGCTCTACCACTGAGCCACCTTCCCAGCTCCCTGAGGCATTCTTTCTAGACTAAATCACCTTTCAAATCTAGACTTGTCTGCCATGACTTCAGTGAGCCAGAAGAACCACTAGATGTCACTCTGGCTTTATTTTCAGAAATACATCTTTTAGATGTTGAATTTGGAAGTATTGAAAAAAAATACAGTAAATTGAAAAATCACATTTAAAATATTAGTCCCAAAAAGCTGGGCATAGTGACATGTGTCTGTAATCCTAGCTACTCAGGAAGCAGAGGTAGAGGATTGAGAGCTGAGGCATGAAAGCCTACCTGAAAAATAAAAGTAAAAAGGGCTGGAGGCGTGGCTCAAGTTGTAGAGATTGTTTAGCAAACTTGAGACCCTGAGTTTAAGCCCCAGTACCATAAACAAACAAATATTTTTAAAATATTAACAAAAATAGAGGCTGAGAGTGTAGCTTAGTGGTAAAATGCTGGTTCAATCCCTGGCAATCCCTCTTTTTTGAACAAAAAAGAGAAGAAAGCTGGATACTGGTGGCTCATGCCTATAATCCTAGCTACTCAGCAGGCTGAGATTTGCAAATGGTTGTTTGAAGCCAGCCCAGGCAGAAAGGAAAGGTTTGTGAGACTCTTTTTCTTTTTTCTTTTGTCTGTTGTGGGGCTTGAACTCTAGGCCTGGGCACTGTCCCTGAGCTCTTCAGCTCAAGGTTTGTGCTGTACCACTTGAGCCACTGTGCCACTTCCAGCCTTTTCTGTTTATGTGGTACTGAGGAATTGAACCCAGGGCCTCATGCATGAGAGACAAGCACTCTATCCACGGAGCCACCTTCCCTGTCCTTGTGAGACTCTTATCTCCAACTAATCACAGAAAAAAACAGAAGTGGTGCTGTAGCTCCAGAGGTAGAGTTGTAGCCTTGAGCAAAAGGAACAGTACCCACCCAGTCCCAGAGTTCAGGGCCTAGGGCCATAAAAAAGAAAGAAAAGAAAAGGATAGCTGAGAGCTGAAGATCATAGTTCAAAGCTAACCCATGCAGAACAATCTGTGAGACTTTCATCTCCAGTTAACCAGCAAAAAAGACAAAAGTGGTTCTGTAGTTTAATTGTTAGAGCCCTAGTCTTCAGCAGAAAAGCTCAGAAACAGTATCTAGTCTCTGAGTCAAGACAACAAACAAACAACAAGAACAACAACAAAGAAAAACCATAGTTGATGGAATGGCCTGGCTTCAGGCATAGCTATCTCTACTTAAGGCAATGATTTTCAAAGCCTGATCTGGTGACCTGGGACCTGAGGAACACCTTGAGTCTTCAAGGTCAAACATTCCTATAATAATATTAAGATATTGTTTGATGTTTCAGTGTTTCCAGTGGCTTTATGACCTGTTAAAGATTGAGATAAGAAGCAGATAATAGATGTTTAATGAATTTAAAATGTACTATGTGATTTTTTTGTTTCTCTTGTATGTTCTTCCCCCATGGTATATATAACCCCTATTTTCACTGTATTTGATGTGGGTGCCCTGCATGTTGTATATACATTTTTCTAATTTGGGGAGGGGAAGGAAAATAACAAAATGCTGAAATAAGGATACAGGTTGACCCATTGTAACAATGAGATGTACAAGACACTATGTTGAAAACCATAGGGGTGTGTGGAGTTGGGGATGTGGAGAGGAAGGGATGCTAGGGAAAAAACAAAGGAGAAGGTAACAATGCTGGATAGGAAATATACTCATTACCTTACTCATGTAACTGTAACCCCTCTGTACAATGTTTTTTTACAAAAAAAAAAAACAACATAAAAAAGCACACCCCTACAGGAAAAAAAAGAAGCAGATAATAGAATCTACTTGTCTTCTGTTAAATTGGTCATTACAATTTTCTTTTCACTTGTGCCAGTAGTGGGGTTTGAACTCAGGGCCTAGAGCTCTCTCATGGCTTTTTCTACTCCAGACTGATGCTCTACCACTTGAGTCACACCTCTACTTCCAGCTTTTTGGCAATTAATTGGAGATAAAAGTCTCCCAGACTTTTCTGCCTGGGCTGGCTTGGAAACACACTTCTCAGATCTCAGCTTCCCGAGTAGCTAGGATTATATACATGAGCCACTGGAACCTGGCTCAGTGAGCATTTTTCATAAAAGTAATTGTTGCTGAATGCATAACTCAGTGGTAGGTTAGCATGCATATAGTAAGTTGGAGATTATCTCCAACTGCACAGTGAAACTCTCAAACAACAACATGAAACAACAAAAATAATATAAAAAGATAAGCAGTGAAGAATAAGAACTGAGTGCTTATAGAGTGATGAAATTCACTACAAAATATTTAATAAGAATCAATATGTAATCTGAAAAGTAATAATGTAAAGCTTTATCACATAGATATTAGTATAGCACCTGATAGACTAGAGTTGGGATAAAACTCATCCATCTTTCACTGTCCAAAGATTATTAAAAATACAAAAGGGGGGCTGGGAAGGTGGCTCAGTGGTAGCGTGCCTGCCTTGCATGCATGAGGCCCTGGGTTCGATTCCTCAGCACCACATAAGCAGAAAAAGCTGACAGTGTTGCTGTGGCTCAAGTGGTAGAGCGCTAGCCTTGAGCTAAAGAGCTGTAGGACAGTGCCCAGGCCCAGAGTTCAGGCCCACGACTGACCAAAAAAAAAAAAAAAAAAAAAAGGAAATTCTCTTCACCATTTTGATGGAAAGATTTAAGAGAGAGAGAGAGAGAGAGAGATTTTTAAATATTTCTTTTATGTTTAATTACTGGTAACTATTGATCAATATGATGCATGTAAACCATAATTCTTTGGAATCCTCATTAATTTTTTTTGTGTGTACCAGTCCTTGAGCTTGAACACAGGGCCTGGGTGCTGTACCTAAGCTTTTAGGGCTAGAGCTTTACCACTTGAACCACAGCTCCACTTTTTGGTGATTTTTATAGTTTCGAACCTCCATCCTCAGATCTTGGCCTCCTGAGTTGCTAGGATTACAGGTATGAGCCATCAGAGCCTGGTTATGCTCCAGAATTCTTTTTTTTTGGGGGGGGGGGTCCGGTCGTGGGGCCTAAACTCTGGGCCTGGGCGATGTCCCTCAGCCCTTCAGCTCAAGGCTAGCGCTCTACCACTTGAGCCATAGCGTCACTTCTGGCTTTTTTCTTTTTGCTTATGTGGTGCTGAGGAATGGAACCCAGGGCCTTGAGCATGCAAGGCAAGCGCTCTACCACTGAGCCACCTTCCCAGCCCCTATTCTCCAGAATTTTTAAGAAGGTGAACAGGTCCTGAAACCAATTTTTAATTACCACATTCAGTAAGAGACCAAGGCTTGAATAGTATCACCAGGATGCTGTGTCCAAAGTATAGACTGTTTCTCTTGAACTGGTTTCGTTCTCACCTGTATGACAGCAAAGAGGACTGTCACTAATTCTGGGGTTTTATCTACTACTTTAACCACTTGTATAATTCCTAGTTAAAACATTGAGCCAAGCATTAGTGGCTTATGCTTGTAATTCTAGCTATTCGGGAGGCTGAGATCTGAAGATCATGTTTCAAAGCCAGTTTAGGTAGGAAAGCTTTTGAGACTCTTTATCGCCAAATAATCAGCAAAAAAAAAGTTGTGGTTCAAGAAGAGGTGCATACCACCATTGTATGCAACTTTTTCATTTATAAATTAAACTGCCAAGCGGGGCGCTGGTGGCTCACGCCTGTAATCCTAGCTACTCAGGAGGCTGAGATCTGAGGATCGCGGTTCAAAGCCAGCCCGGGCAGGAGAGACCGTGAGACTCCTATCTCCAATAAACCACCAGAAAACCGGAAGTGGCGCTGTAGCTCAAGTGGTAGAGCGCTCGCCTTGAGCTGAAGAGCTGAGGGACAGCGCCCAGGCCCAGAGTTCAAGCCCCACGACCGACAAAAAAAAAAAAAAAAAAAAAAAAAAAAAAAAAAATAAATAAATTAAACTGCCAAAGTTAGCCCCAATAAGTAATGCACAAATCACTTTTTTTTCTTTTTTGTTGGTTGTGGGGCTTGAACTCGGAGCCTGTGTGCTGTCCTTGATCTCTTTTGCTCAAGGCCAGCACTCTACTACTTTGAGCCACAAAATCTAATTTCAGTTTTCTGGTGGTTAATTAGGGATAAGATTCTCATGGGGACTTTCCTGTGCCAGCAGGCATTGAATCTTGATCCTCAATCTCAGCCACTTGAGTTGCTGGATTACAGGTGTAAGCCACCAGCACCTGTCTCCACAAATCATTCATAAGAGCCAACAAGTCTTTCCCACTTACTTTCATCTGATACAACTTGTAAAATGCTAAAACACTACCATTACATAAAAGTGAGAGTGTATTCTATTTTGTTTGCCTTGGACCCTGTAAGGTAAAGCTATTACCAAAAAGTCACTAAAATATCCCATATGGGGCTGGGAATGTGGCTTAGTGGTAGGGTGCTTGCCTAGCATACATGAACCCTGGGTTCGATTTTTCAGTACCACATAAACAGAAAAAAAAACAAAACCCAGAAGTGGCACTGTTGCTCATGTGGCAGACCAGGTTCTGAGTTCAAGCCCCATATATATGACATATGCTGGACAACAACTACCAATCTTATTTGCTCCTCTAAATCAGGTTTTCAATTAAATATAGTTCAAACCCCCAAAACAAATCATTATCACACTTCAGTTTCCAAAATAAAATTCATATTACTATCTATAAACACAGAAAAACAGAAAAAATTCAATAAATATAATCCTTGGAAATATTTCTAATAACTCATGAGTTGTACTGTTTAAATGCTGAATAAAAAGTAATAATGCTAAATGTTATATAGAAAAATCTGAAATCAGAACAACTTTGAGCTGTGAGTGCCTTATACTTACAAGGCATTAATCCATTTCTTAAGTTATGGAAACAGTCCAGATGCCTACAACCAATGAATGTGTGTGTGCCTTTAAAGTAGATCAAGAAATATGTGTGTGTGTGTGTGTGTGTGCACGTGCGCGCGCGTGTGTGTGTGTGTATAACACCTACATACAATGCAACTTTATTCACCCATCAGGAAGAATGATATTAAGTTATTTTCAAGGAAATGTATGGACCTGGAAACATCATATCAAGTAAAGTAAGTCAATCTTAGAGACAAAGGGCACCTGTTTTCTCTCAAAGATGTAAAATGTAATGAAAATACTCAGCGGGCCATGTGTATATATACACAATCAAACTGGCTAAACTATGCACAGGGGTGAATTTCCATGGTGGAACCCCTTTGAACAATTAACAGACAGCTTACCAAAATGAATACCAGGAAGCTGAGAATGTCTTGAGATGGAGCATACAAAGGGAGAGAAGAATCAAGGGCAAATACTTTCATAATACTCCATGTATACATATGAAATTGGAGCTAGGAAGCCTGAGGGGATGAAGGGTGGGGATAGATAGGGAGGGAAGGGTTGAAGGGGTGACACAGATCAAGATGTGCTGAATTCCTAAAATTGGCATGTTAAGTTAAAACTCCTTTGTCCAACTATTTAAAAATAAAGTTTTAAAAAAATATTTAAAAAGAATGGATAAGGAACCATCTATGCTAAATGCAGACAGCAGGAAGCCTGTTTTGAGTTTTCATTGAGAGTCCTACTTCAAGATGTCTGATATTTTCTATATTCTATGTGGTATTTTATTATGCTAGAATAAACCCCCATGCCGGTACATTGACATTTACTTAAAATGTTTTCCCAGACCAAATAGGCACTCAAACTTGGCTGCACATAGAACAGAATTGCCCAAAAGGGTTTTAAAAATTACCAATGCAGGAAGTGGTGCTGTGGCTCAAGCGGTAGAGCGCTCACCTGAGCTGAAGAGCGCAGGGACAGCGCCTAAGCCCAGAGTTCAAGCCCCACGACTGACCGAAAAATAAATAAATAAATAAAAACATAAAAAATTACCAATGCAGTCTCTCACTGGCAAGTTCTGCTTTAACTAACACCAGCTAGGCTCTTGTAGCAACTGTTTTCTAGCCCCTGGTAATTAGCTATCATCTATATGGAATTTCCAACTTCTGGTGTTTTATCAAGCCTAGGACTGATTTCATTGGCAGGTCTTTATGACCAGCTATATTCTGCAGAGCTGTTTGCTGTGCAGAAAGGTCTAGACACTCCTCTGCCTTAATCTACTTGCCTCTGCTGCCTTTCATGCCTTTTCCTCTTTCTTCCAGCCCAGGCAAGTGGCTGTGGTTGCAGAGCAGCTGTGGTTGATCTTTGCTGAAAATAATAACAAAGAAAAGAACTAGCCAGCCTCCCTGATAGTTATCTTTTTCCATTGAGAATCAACACTTAAAAATTATTTTTCTCGACATTTTGTTTAAAAAAAAAAATCTGTTTTCTTCCTGAGAAGCAAATAAGGCACTTTGCTGACAAAAATGAGTAAAAAAAAAGTTTTGGCAGAGTCTCAAGATCCCCATGAGACAGGACAGAGACTTCTGAAGCCAGCTGAAGCCTGGGAAGTCCCCCCCGCCTTTTTTTTTCCTCTGGAAGGGAGGGGACTATTGTAATGGTAAGTTTCACTCGGAGAGGAAGAAAGGGTTGATGATCAATCAAAAAAAAAAAAAGTGCCATTCCTTTGACTTTTTGCCAGTTTCTTGCTAGATGATGAGAGACTTTAAATTTTTCTCTGAAAAATATACATGACTTGTGCATATTTGAAACAAAAGCCATCTTCAGAGCAACACAGGAACAAGTTTCTGCAAACCCAATGGAGAGATCTACAACGCTAGGGGCTTCCGTGAGAGCCCAGAACTTCCAGAGGATTTTCATTTGAACTGTGGACCTGAAGCTCTGTGCAGGGCCGGCACCTTGGAGTGAAGCTGGGAAGATCTTGCATATTGGGAAGAATTTGTTTCTGTAAACCTGTCTCTTGGCAGGTATTTCTGTAGATGCTGCTTTATTTGAGTCAGCTTTGGAATGAACTAAAGTCTAGAATCATGTGTTTGACAGGATGAGAACTCCTGAGAACTTCGATGAGGCCAGAGCCACGCTGAACCCCCACAGGACCCCCAAGGGAAGATATATTTATCTAGAAATTTTCCTGGAAGGAGGAGCTCCGTGGGGCTTTACTTTGAAAGGTGGCCTGGAGCATGGAGAGCCATTAATCATTTCCAAGGTATGTTTCTTGTTTCAGTATTATTATGCAAATTGGGTTTTTCTCCTAACTTTCACTAGGTTTGCCAAAAATGCAAAATAATTCCGAAAACTGCCTGTTAATTTGCTGTTTCATACCGTTCTTGATTATCCTGAAAAATTTTTAGATGGCTTGGTATTTGAAAGCGAAATGTTTAGCTCATTTCTTCTGTGAAATACCAGGGGGGGAAATATGCTGATTTGATGGATAATCCCTCTCTCTCTCTCTCTCTCTCTCTTTGTGAATGAAATAATTCAAGATCAGTCACCATGTGAGCTTTTCAGTTATAAACCAGATCAAAGATTATCAGCCTAGTAAAATGGTGACATTAGTGTATGTACAGAAAAATACATTCTTTCACCCTTCAATTGAAAAATCCAGCTTTGATTTTTAAAATTTGTTTCTATTTTTGTATAATTGAGTGTATAGATCTCACTTATTGTTTTTAATATGGAGAGGAGAATTACCTCAGCTTTCAGGATTATTCCAGAACAAAACACTATCTCTGCCTAATTATTTCTGTGTAAGTAAATGTGCCTCTGTGTATTTAAATGTATTTTGGACCTTAGTTATCCTCCAACATGTCTCAATTCATTTATCTTTTGGTGTGAGTTATTATGACTATTGAATAACTTTGTGTGCATTAGGGTTGACATTTCTGCTTTTGTGTTCTACTGAACTGATTAACATTATTTGCTGTATTTATTTTAAGAATGATGAATATACACACAATTTAAATGCTTTTCACAAGGAATGTTTGTAATGGAAGGAGAAAATTATATTATTTCTTTATGTATTTATTTATTGTGCCAGGACTGGGGCTTGAACTCAGGACCTTGAGCTCTTCCTTGGCTTTTTTTTTTTTTTTTTTTTTGATTCAAGGCTGAAGCTCTTCCATTTGAGCCATTCCTCTACTTCTAGCTTTTGCTAGTTAATTCGTGATAAGAATCTCACTGTCTTTTCTGTATGGGCTGACTTTGAACTGGGATCCTCAGAGTTCAGCTTCCTGAGTAGTTAGGATTATAGATGTACATCACCACACCTAGTTTCTTTCATTTTTATGTATGGGCTCTTGTCTCCATGATTGCAAGATGGATGCTGCATCTCCAGTACTGTATCTTCATTCCAGACAGGTTCTTGGCTTGTTGTTTCCTTTTGCTAAGTTCTCATTGATTATGAGCTGGGCCACATGACTACTTGCAGGCCAATCACTGGCAAAAGGAATTGAAATTACCAGAGTAGTTTATACCAGTTAGGGATTGTCTCATGGATTCTGTATTAGGGACCTTTCAGAAGTCAAGGACCTTGCCCTGAAAAATGGGATGAAGTGGTGAATGGCTATTGAGTAAACAGCTGAGAATATCTGCAGAAAGCATATTAACTTTGCATTTTTATCTATCTATCTATCTATCTATCTATCTATCTATCTATCTATCTATCTATCATCTGTATCTCTATCATCTGTATATCTCTATCAGCAGTAATAGAGTTTGAACTCAAGGCATGAACCATGGTTATCTCTGGATTTTAAAACTCAAGATTGCACATTCAAACTGCCTGTCCTTTAATTATAAAATATTATATACCCATTCATTAGAATGTTCTAATCCTGCCTCTAACGAGCCAATATCTGTAATCCTCCTGGATGTCTACAAAATGGGTACATAATACTATCTACTTTAGTGGTACATGTAGGATTAAATATGCCCATGCATTTAACACAGTGCCTGTTATATAGGAGCCTTCCCCCTTTACCCCCCAAAAAATCTTAGCAAAGTTTGTGACTGTGGCTTTTTATTATTCTAGGAGTCTTTTATATTAGGAGACAAAATTGTCTTCTGTACAAAGATCCAAAATAATAGTGATCTAAAAAACATCAGCATTTATATGTCTCTCACAGAAGAGCCTAAGCATGAGCCAAACTGGAAGATAAATGTTGTCAGGGACTCAAGTTCCTTCTGTTTTCTTTTTCCATCCTGAGGTGATGTCCTGTTGGCATGGTCCAAGATGACTTGATACCCCCTATGCTTTCCAGCCAGCAGGGAATAATGGGACAGAGAGAAAGACAAGGCAATTGCTACCAGGGTACAATTAAGTCAGTCTTCTCTGTCTAGGATGGTAGTCAACAGCCAGATTGTGGCTATTTCCATTTCAAATAAAGATAACCCAAAATGAAATAAAAATGGAAAATTCTGCTTTTCATTTGCACTAGCTATATTCCTAGTGTTATATCATCATCAGCTCTTGAACTTCTCACCCATCTTATCTGTCTAGTGAAGCCTTATTCATTCCTAGTTCCAGTTACTCCCTGTGAAGTTTGCCTGAGGTCACTCAGCTGAGTTAGCCAGTCTCTCTTCTGTATTCCTGTATCCAGTACTTATCATTTGAATCATGATTTTTACTTGTGTTGATCACCTTCTCAGAAGTTGATGAGCTTTTTTTTTTTTTTTTTGTCACTCATGGGGCTTAAACTCTGGGCCTGGGTGCTATCATCCCTCAACTCTTCAGCTCACAGCGAGCGCTCAACCACTTGAACCACAGCGCCACTTCTGGCTTTTTCTGCTTATGTGGTACTGAGGAATCAAACTCAGGGCCTCATACATGCAAGGCAAGCACTCTACCATTAAGCTACTTTCCCAGCCCTGATGAGCTTGTTTTACAGCAGGAATGACTTTCTTTTCATCTCTGCCACATAACACAGAGCTTGGGTTTATAAATCTTGGTTAAACAAATGAAAGAGCATATTCATTTTGCATTTCTAGGACTCAGCACAGGGCCTGAGACTGAGTAAGTGCTCAATAATTTTTATTGACTTAACTAGACAAAATAGAGTTGAAGCAGAGAGCAAGGAGGGTGCTGGACAGATCTCAGAGATAGGACATGTATTAGTTTTCTATTGCTGCTGTAACAGATTACTACAAATTTACAAATTATAGTTCCATAGGTAGGAAACTTGACGGATTCTACAGGACTAAAATCAAAATGTCAGCATGGCTTTGCTCCTTACTAGAGGCTCCAGGGGACTTCTATTCTTCTGTTATTTATAGCTTCCAGAGGCTGGAAATTCATTTCTTTCTTTCTTTTTTTTTTTTTTTTGTCGGTCGTGGGGCTTGAACTCTGGGCCTGGGCGCTGTCCCTCAGCTCTTCAGCTCAAGGCGAGTGCTCTACCACTTGAGCTACAGCGCCACTAGAGGCTGGAAATTCAGTAAGTCCCCCATCTATCCTGCTATGTTTTCCCCTCCTCCCATCTTCAAACCAGCCACAGCAGGTTAAATCCTTCTCACATGATCCAACTTTTAACTCTACCTCTCTCCTATTCTTTGTCTTTGCAGTGCTGAGGATTGAACCCAGGGCCTCATGAATGTGAGTGGAGCATTGTACCACTGAGCTGTGGTCCTATTTCTGTCTTCTATTTTGCATTGTGTCTACTAAGATCATCTTTCTATTTTAAAATCAGCTAGTTAATAACCTTAATTCCACTTGCAACCTTAATTCCCATTTGCCATAAAACCTAACATATTCACAGGGTCCAGAGGCTAGAGGGCTAATGTCTTTGGGGAGAAAGGGTATTATTTTTGCTTAGCCAAAGGGGTTTGAACATTAGTGAAAGTTCACATATTTAAAGCAGAATGAGAGATGAGTCTAAGTTGAAATTTTGTGGCTGGATCTTCTAGATTTTTCTTCCTGGGAGAGTGATAAGGTGCACATGAGCCCTTGTACTGCTTATCAAAGGTCCCTCATTCTCCCAAGGTAGGGAGATTTTCTTCCTGGGAGAGTGATAAGGTGCACATGAGCCCTTGTACTGCTTATCAAAGGTCCCTCATTTTCCCAAGGTAGGGCGGCTCCCTATTTTAGAGGACTCACTGAGCCACGCATATGAATGGCACATATCCACTATGCACAGCCGTTATCAACTGTCAACTTATGGATGACAATAGATTGGATAAAGTATCGTGTTTCTTTTGGTACAAATGAGGCAGGAACATGATTGGGGCAAAGCAACTATAAAGGGTTGGTAATCAAAGAAATTATTTTCTAATTGTTTTCTTTGGGATTTAATGACCTTGAATAGGAAAGGTGGGGATAAAGAAAGAGCCTTGGAATTGGTGAACTTCAAACAGACAGGCTAATTTTTTAAAAATTGTGATTGTAAGTAGATGTTCAGGCAATTCAATAGTTCAGGAAGTTGGCAGCATGACATTTTTATGACTCACTGGCTCTATTGTAGCTGGAAAAAACAGCTCCACCTGCAGCTGGGATGCACCTGTTAGGGGCCCGTGCATTAAATGATAACAAAAGTGGCAATAAACAACAACTGGTGCCCTTACTGAGTGTTTACTCCTCTAGTCCAAAAGATCCACATATGTGTTTCACTTGTAACTTCATAAGGAAGGTAGCTCTAGGTCCTCAATGATATCCATTGAGGAGATAGGGCCCCAAATGTCAGTAACCTCTTATACCTGTAGATAATGGGATTGGGATCTGAACTCTCATCTTCTGCTTCAGATATCTATGCATTTACTCTATGGTGTCATCCAGTCAACACTGCCTGCTTTGTCTAGATTCTACACCTATTATCTGGGTGAAATATAGAACTGATCATATATATATATATATATATATATATATACATACATATATATATATATATATATATAATATTTGTTACACACACACACATTTCAAATCTGTTGGAAGAAAAAAAAAAGCCTTTCAAAATAAGGTCCCATAAAATACTTTTGGCTACAGTTTAAGCAACTTCTTTAAGTTGTTCAATACCCATTACATGTACTGCTCTGACACAATCTCAGCCATAAATCTCCTCCCATTTTCCTTCTGCAACAAAGCAAGGCTTACTCACCAGATCTTCCCTGAGTTCAATTTGAAGAAGTCTAGGCTGCTAATTTGGTTCACTGCAAGGTCATCTTTTTATTCCCTACAAGTGTGAAGTTAATGGTATTTTTTTTTCTTGCCAGTTATGGGGCTTAAACTTAGGACCTGGGTGCTATCCTTGAGCTCTTTTGCTCAAGGCTAGTGCTCTACCACTTTGAGCCATAGCTCTACTTCCAGTTTTTGAGTGGCTAACTGGAACTGTTTGAGTGTCTCACAGGAACTTTTCTGTCCTTGATGGCTTTGACCTGTGATCCTCAGATCTCAGCCTCTAGAGTAACTAGGATTACAGGCACGGGCTACTCATCTAGTTAATCATTATTCTGATCTTTGTTTTGATTGATTGATTATTCTGGGGCTTGAACTTAGGGCCTAGGTGCTGTCCCTGAGCTTTTTTGTTCAAGGCTAGTGCTCTACCACTAGAGCTACAAATCTACTTCCTACCTTTTGGTAGTTAATTGATGATAAGAGTATCACAGACTTTCCTGCCTGGGATGGCTTTGAACCTTGATCCTCAGATCTCAGGCTCCTGATAGCTAGGAATACAGATATGAGTCACCAGTGCCCTATGATTTGTTTATTTTGAGATAGGGGCTTACTATGTAGCCCAGACTTGCCTGGAACTCTCCATCTTTGTGCTGGAGTCTCTAGAGTGCAAGGATTACAAGCATATACCATGGTACTTGGCTCTAACCTTTTAAAACACTCAGTCCTTCTGAGTTTCTCTATATATCTGCCTTGATTTTTCCTTTAACATCCTTTCCTCTTCAAACCACCTAGCCTCATCTCTCTGCTGCCTTTAAACTAACTTCTTTCTTTCTTTTTTTTTTTTTTTTTTAAATTTTTTTTTTTGGTCCGGTCGTGGGGCCTGAACTCTGGGCCTGGGCACTGTCCCTCAGCTCTTCAGCTCAAGGCTAGCACTCTACCACTTGAGCCACAGCACCACTTCCGGCTTTTTTTTTTTTGCTTATGTGGTGCTGAGGAATCGAACCCAGGGCCTCATGCATGCAAGGCAAGCGCTCTACCACTGAGCCATCTTCCCAGCCCACTAACTTCTTTCTTACTTCACTATTTAATCCACATTTCTTCTGTTTCAGCATTGTAGTACTTCCTCTCTCCTGGCACCTTTCCTTAGTTTATGCTACTTTGTAATAAGGTAGCTATTTTCATTTAGCATCCTGTGAACAAACTAATCTCTTTAAGGCTGCATGGATTTGATTCACGCTGTGTTTCCTACTTCTTCTGACAAAGTATTTCTTATTTCACACCCAGCAAATTCATAGTAACTGATAAGTGGCTTATAGAATTTTTCAGCTCTAAAGAATCCTAGCAATCATGTAATCCACATTCTTATACAGAGAAAGCTGGGATATCAAAAACTTCATTTATTTGCCAAGGTGGTTTTGTTTTAGCAAGCAATTGTGTGGAGGGGGGTGGGTGGGTGGTGGGGTATAAAGCACAGGTAGTAAAGGATAATTGTTTTTCTGGTTATATATTTACTATTTTGTATGAATCCCAGTTCCCCAGTGAGACTGTGAACTTCTAGAAGCTGAATGTGTTCTTTAGTCCTTCCTTCCCCCCTCCACCTTCTCCTTTCTCACTTCTTTCCTTCTTCCTTTTTTTTCCTGTTAGAAAAGTTTACCTTATGCATAACAAATATGCAAGTGAAAATATGCCATTGAATAAAAGGGAACATAAATGAATATTTTTAAAGATCTTGAAAATCTTTTCTTAGAAAAGCTGTGAAGGGTGAGTACAAACAGAATATTAGGAAAAGCTTCTTTAAAAAAATTAAGACAATATGGACGCGCTCTCTTAAAAAAAATTAAGACAATAGCTGAGCATTGGTAACTTATGCCTGGAAGGCTAAGATTTGAGGATTGGAATTCAATCTTTCAGTTCAGGCAGAAAAATCTGAGAGACTATTATCTCCAATTAACCACTAAAAAAAACCCCCACAAAAACAAAAACAACGCAACAAAACAAACTTGGAAATGGAGGTGTGGCTTAAGTGGTAGAGCACTGGCCTTGAGTGAAGAAGCTAAAGGACAGCGTGTGCACGCACACACACACACACACACACACACACACACACACACAAATCCCCCCCCCACACACACTACAATAATAGTAATAAGACATGCAGGTTAAGTTTAATGCTGTCCTTCACACACATAATATTAGGTAAATATGTCTGTTGGCAAAATGTCTGTTGGATTAAAAAAATTGGAGGAAAAAAAAGAAACACATGTTTTATCTAACCTTTCTAAAGTTACCTAAACTTTGATTAAAATGTTTATATATATGGCGTCACCAAGTAAGCTTTTGATCCTTTAATGTTGTTGGAAATAACTTACTCAAGTAGCATGCTTACGGCCAAATAGACATCAGAATCAGCAAGAAGTCTGTTTTCTTTTAAAGTTAATATATTTCCAAGGCTTTGTTTCCTCTGCAGAGAACACATTTTAATTGAAGAACTATTCATCTCATTTTAGTGAGCCCACAGTGTGGTTGGAGATACATAATGAGAAACTCTCTATCAATCTCTGAAAAAAGCTCCACAAAACCTCAAAAGACATTCTGGATGTGAACTCACCCCAGGACAGATTCTTCCCCATCTCTGCCTTTGATGTGGTTCCAAGCAGTGAGCATCTTATCCAGAGTGCTACAGGGTTGTTCTCCCAGGTGGTCCAGCCAGGACTCCATCCATTTCTGGCACTCTGATTTCCTAGGCACGTCTCAGAGAAATAAAACTAGGGAAAGGGGCTCCAGTGAATCTAAGCATTGTCTCTCTCCCTCTTCTGGTGGCTCCCTCACCAAAGCTCCACTAGTCCACCATTGGGTATGTCTGATTTTAGAATAGAAGTGAAAGTTCTTTGCTGCCTTCCCAGGATGCTTTCCTAATTTGGCAGAGTGAACACTGAGGTGGTTCTTATGTGTGTTTTATTATTCCTCACCTTTATCATTCCTCTTTTTTTTTTCTTGGAGACCTATGAGATTTTTAATCTAAGGCCCTTAGTTCAAGCCCTAGTTCTGGCAGAAAAAAGAAAAAGAAAGAGGAGGAGGAAGAAGAAAGGAAAGGGAGAAAGAACAGAAAGTATGGACATACCAAAAACACCTAAAAATAAAAATTTAGGTTAAAAATCTACATGGCTGGTGCTGTGCCACCTGAGCCACACTTCTACTTCCTACTTTTTGCTGATTAACTGGAGAGAAGAGTTCCTCAAATTTGTCTGCCCAGGATGGCTTCCAAATCAAGATAATTGGCTGATTTTCTATAACAGGGCTAGAGTTGCTACATCATATTGCAATAGTGATCAGGCCAATGTCCAGAAATGTATGTTTATGTAAGATAATCTCAGAGTATAGTAAATGCTCTCAAGCAATAAAAAACAAGCCAGTCTGATGGATTCCAGTGTGAAGGCATCTATGGTGAGCAGAGGAGACCTTGAATAGGATGATGAGAGTTTTCTGAGATGACACCTGTACTTAGGCCTGATGGACGGACAAGTGAGAAATCAGAGGTTTATAATCCTTTAGACAGAGGCATGGAAGTCCTATAATATTTGAGTAACAAAAGGCAAGGCAAGAAGCATCTTAAGCAGGGGAGAAGGTATCTGAGATGAGAATGAACAGGTAGACAGCTGCCACCACACGTCTCCATTTACTCTTGGGAAGATGGGCTAATTATAGGTAAACTCTGGGAGGTTTTTGGTGGTGGCTCTTCATGCCAATTTCTCTTCTTGATTTCTTCTTTCTTACATTTCTTAGGCACTTCCTGGGACTATGCTCAGGAGGGTCTTCCAAAAGACAACTTCCAAAATGATCATTTATGGATGGATGAGCTGGGAACATGGCTTAGAGGTAGAATGCTTGCCTAGCATGCATGAAGTCCTGGGTTCAATTCCTTAGTACCACCTAAACAGAAAAAGCTGGAAGTGGCTCAAGTAGTAGAGTGCTAGCCTTTAGCACAGAGAGGCTCAAGGACAGTACCCAGGCCCCAAGTTCAAGCCCCAGGACTGGCAAAAAATTAAAAAAAAAATAGATGGATTGGTGAAAAAAGTCAAGCAGGCTATAGGCATGGCTCATGTTTTAGAACACCTTTCTAGAAGATGTGAGAACCTGAGTTCAAACCCCAGTACCTTTTTTTTTTTTTTAAGGTAGTCAAGAAATAGTCTTTTGTTGATGAGATAAATTATTTTTCTTCAGGGCTGGGAATGTGGCTTAGTAGTAGAGTGCTTGCCTGGCATGCATGAAGCCCTGGGTTCGATTCCTCAGTACCACATAAACAGAAAAAGCCGGAAGTGGCACTGTGGCTCAAGTGTTAGAGTATTAGCCTTAAGCAAAAGAAGCTCAGGGACAGCATCTAGGCCCTGAGTTCAAGCCCCAGGATTGGCAAAAAAAAAAAAAATATATTATTCTTCAGTCCTCTCTTGGATTATTTTCAACCCAAGCTGACAAGATTTGCTGGGGTTGCTCTTGCCACAGAGATATGGCTAACTTTATTGGGGCCCTGCTTTGTCACAGACATACTAGAATACGTGAGCTTCGCAAAACTCTGTGAGATCCTACTTTTGCATTTTTGATGGAGAAATTAGAAGGGTCATAACCTACTTAGAGTCTAAACCTTTTAAACTTGAAGCCTGCAAAATCCTTTCACTGTGCAAAGGTCATTGTCAATTTTCTAGTTCCAATATAACCCTTCTATCTATGTCAGACAGGTTGCAAGAAATGTGTACAAAGGGGTATGTGTGAACGGTGTGAAGCTGGAGACTCCATGGCATTGTTAGGTTGGCCCGTGTGATAAAATGAGGGCTATAGAGCTCTATGCCTGGTCCAGTTGGACCCTCTTAAATCTTCCCAGATTCTGCATTTTTTTTATTACTGGGGCTTGACCTCAGGGCTTTGTACTCTTTCTTAGCTTTTTCACTCAAAGCTAGAGCTCTACCCACTTGAGCCATATCTCCACTTCCCACTTTTTGGTGGTTAATTAGGAGTGAGTAACAGATTTTCCTATTGTAGCTGGATTTGTATCATGATTCTCTGAACAGCCTCCTGAGTAGCTAGGATTCCAGGTGTGAGCCACCAGTGCCCAGCTCTTGCTGTTTTATTTGTATCAGATTCTAGCCTTGGTATCAGTTTACTGCTCTGATTGTTCCGATTGGAAAATTCCATCACTTGATAGGCCATGATATAATCTTAATCTCCAAGTCTGGTTTGATACTGAAGGAGAATATCAAATGAATATTAAGTCTTTTGAAGCCTAAAAGGGCTGATTGCTGTTAATCTAGGGATTCAGACTTGAGTTGCCAACTGATAGAGTATTGATCTGCGAGAGGAACTTTAACTTGTGGCCACCCAACTTGGTGAAGAAATCTGGTTATAAGACGGGTGCAAGGAAGGGCCTGTCCTCAGGGTTTCCAGGTACCTAATATGATCTCATTTGTTTGTTGCTTTCTAGTTCTTGCTTAGTTAGCAACTAGGTGCTTGTGCTATGCCTTCATTGATTCTTTCCATACTCAATCTGCCTGCTCTTTAGCATTTATTTTTCTTACAAGATACGTTTTCCAGCTGTCCTCATAGTACAGTAGGGAAGATTCTCTAAGCTATTGCTGCTGTGGTCCAAAGTCAACTTGAAAGGATCCTTCACATCCATCCCAGGGGACCACCTGGGGGTAAGCAGGCATGAGAAAGGTTTATTAGAGAGGCCATATTTGCCAGGAGAGGGAGCACATGGCACCTGTCCCTATTCAGGTAGCAGTCCTCCATTTTTCACTTGTCTTGGTTTCTGGAAACTTAAGTTAAACAGATCCTGGTGTTAGACAGATCTCAAAAATTTTGCCAAGGGGCTGGGAAGGTGGCTCAGTGGTAGAGCGCTTGCCTTGCATGCTCGAGGCCCTGGGTTCTATTCCTCAGCTCCACATAAGCAAAAAGAAAAAAGCCAGAAGTGGTGCTGTGGCTCAAGTGGTAGAGTGCTAGCCTTGAGCTGAAGAGCTGAGGGACAGCACCCAGGCCCAGAGTTCAGGCCCCACGACCGGACCCAAAAAAAAAAAAAATTTTGCCAAGTGCTGGTGATTCATGACTATATCCTAGTTACTCAGAAGGCTGAGATCTGAGAAGCATGATTCCAAGAAACCCTGGCAGGAAGGTCTATGAGGCTTTTTTTTTTGCTGGTCCAGGGATTGAACTCAGGGCCTGGGTGCTGTCTCTGGGCCTCTGTGCTCAAGGCTAGAACTCTACCACATGAGCCATTGTGCCACTTCCAGCTATTTCTGATTAGTATACTAGAGATAAGAGTCTCATGGACTTTCCTGCCTGGGCTGGCTTCAAACCATGATCCTCAGATCTCCTGAGTAGCTAGGATTACAGGTATAAGCCACTGGCACCCAGCTTGTCTATGAGACTCTTACCTCCCATTAACCAGGCAAAAGCAGAAGTAGAGGCATGGTTCAAGTGGTATAGCATCAGCCATGAATGAAAAAAACTATAAAAAACAGTGCCCAGACCCTGAGTTCAAGCCCCAGTACCAGCATGTGTGCATGCACATGTGTGAGCAAACACACCTACCTCCCTATAATTCCCCCAAAAAAAGAAAAAGAAAAAAAACCAACAACAACTGTGATATGAATTGGAACAAAGTAAAGGCAACTAAATGGGTAGGAAGCACTTTTTAGTTACTTACACTAGGTGTCCAGCACATTGGGTCTTAAATTCTATCCTAAGCAACACATTTGCTGTTTTGAATGTAGGACAAACATGGAATTTAGAGAATGGTCTTCCTCTTTTCTTTACAAAAGTTAAACTTGATAGCAAAGGTTGGATGAGTATAACTTAAGCTTATATCAGCTATATGTGTCCTCCGGGAAGTTGGCATTTTTAGGACTTGTCTCATAGAAACTGGGAAATGAGATTCTGGAATTCAGACTCAGGATCTGGCTGGCTGGCCTCCAGAAACAAGTGTACATGTTGGATGTGAAGACAGATAAATGGAAACAATGAGGAAATGGGTAAGTTTTTTAGGACAGGAAGGCAAGAATAGCTGACATTTTCTCTTGTGCCTTATTGCATGTTGTTTGTTTTTCGTATTTTTTCATCTGGGTGTTTACAAATGAGCAGCTTGTCAAAAACAAGGCAGCCATTGACTTAAGAATAAGGCAGTATGAGGAAGCTTAAAAGAATTAGTCTTACATTTCAGAATTGTCTTCATAGTTACAGAGTTACATAGTGTTACTTCAGTAAATTGTTGGCTCTTTCTGAAAAGAATTTCTATCATAGTTTCCCTTACATATAGAAGTTAATGATTTTGACCTTCCAGTGAGCCAAGAAGGGTAGCAACTTTCTGAATTAAAGTAGAAAAAGGGGGGGAAATGACTACTATCTTCTATTTTAATGTTTTTTTGGCAGTTCCTGAGTTGGGCTTTGGGACTTTGTGCTTACTAGGAATGTACTGTACTGTACTGTAATGTGTGTGTGTGTGTGTGTGTGTGTGTGTGTGTGTCTGTGTCTGTGTGTCTGTGTCTGTGTGTGCCAGTTCTGGGGCTTGAACTCAGGGTCTGGCACTGTCCCTTTGCTTTTTTTATCCAAGGTTGGCACTCTACTACTTGAGCCACTGCTCCATTTCTTGCTTTTTTTTTCTGGTTAATTGGAAATAAGAGTCTCATAGACTTTCCTGCTCAGGCTGTCCTTGAACCATTATGCTCAGATCTGAGTAGCTGAGATTACTGGTATGAGCCACCAGCACCCAGATTTAGCTGGCTTCTTAACTTGGAGTCAACTACTGTCCCTTGCTGGTGTCTCTATTGCCCCTTTGTATCCTTCACAGATAAACATCTTGCATTTGAAGTTTTGTCTCAGGGTCTGCTTCTGAGGAAACCCACATAAAGACAAGTTCCTTGTAGAAAAGACAATGCAAGAATCAGAAATCTGATGGTATCTCTGTCTTCAGAGCCTGTGGCCTTCTCTACTCTGGAATTCAAGCATAAGAACCCCAGAGGATCTTAGACTTTATCTTTTTGGGGGAAAGGAATAGTGCTAGGAAAAATAGAACTCTATCCCCAGATATACTACTTTGTAATTATCACATTCATCTTCTCCCCTCTCATGATGGGTTTGTTTTCTCTTTCTATCCACTGACTTGGTTGATTGACCTCATTATAATTTTGATCACACTTTATTTCTCTCTATGAATCAAACACCAGCAGATTTCTCTCCCTCTCCTCTGAGAATAACTCCTGCCTCTCCTCTGGTCTATATACTAATGGCTAAAGAAAATGTGATCCGTAAGCAGAATAGTCAGAGAAAATGATTCTCACAGACTTTCCTTCTTGGGCTGGCTTCGAACCCTTATCCTCAAACCCTAGCTAGAAATATAGGCCTGAGCCACCAGCACCTGGTGATGTCCTTTTAAAATAAAGGGGATTAGCATTCAAGCATATCCATATTTTATCTTCCCAACTATGCATGTACTTTTTTACACTAACAGTGTTATTGAGCTGTAACTTGCATGCTGTCCTCACAGACACTTTTATTTAAAGTGCCATTGACCTATTTATCTTTTATCTAATTGGAAGCATTTTATTTGAACATAAAGCACAATGTTGAAAGTGAAAGCAATTGAATTTATAGAGGAAGAAAATATAGAAGGAAATAATTGTGAGTGAATTTTACCTGCCAGAGACCAATATCCTTCCTGTGTTTGGAAAAAACATTGGAATCTGGTCTCCCCTTCCCCCCTTATCCCCCCCACATACCCTATGAAAGCTGAGCTAGGTTGGAGAATCAAAATCCAGGAATCTGCCCTCAGCAGGAGAGAAGCAGGCAGATGGAAGGCCCTACAGTTTATTCGCTTGTTAGTTTAAAATTGCCTTTTCTTTTATTCTTTTATTCTTGGTCCCTCATAGAATCCACAGAGAACAGGGATGTTCGCACTTACACATTTGATTATAATAACAGGTCAAGTTCTCTTTGAACATACCCTGCAAAGAAAAGCATCTATGGCCATGAAACCCGGGAGAGTGGTAACTTAATCTCTGATTTGCTGTTTGAATCCTATTAATTATAATTGTGTAGAATCATACAGTGAGCAAGCTTTGGGAGTTTCTGAGGCTGGACTTTTCAAAGACTGCATTCCTCATTAGCCCTTCCCTATTAAAGCATGCTTGAATGATGCCACACAGCCGAATAGTTGGGATTTTTCCCCCCTCTTGTCACAGTCTGAAGACAAAGGCTTCTTCCGCTTGCCAAAGTTCCAGGGAGCCTAGGTTGAGCCTCTGTGACAGCCTTCAGCGGGAGCTTTTTATTCCATCTTGCATTTGCCTCATTCACTAAACAGGATCAAGTCAGAGCGGTGAGTGGAGAAGAAAAATCAATGGGAGAAAAATCTCCCACAGCCTGAGATGGTGCCATGTGCCCTTTCTTCCCTGCACCCGTGCTGAGTCACGATGTGACCTGGGCTAAGGCAGAAAACATGTACAGGTCCTGGGGTTTGAACTCAGGGCTTGGGCGCTGTCCCTGAGCCTCTTTATGCTCAAGGCTAGTGCTCTACCACTAGAGCCACAGTGCCACCCCCTGCCTTTTCCGAGTAGTTTATTGGAGATAAGAGTCACAAAATTTTCTGCCAGAGCTGGTTTCCAACCAGAATCCTCAGATGTCAGCCTGCTGAGTAGCTATGATTGCAGCTATGATCAGATCACAAGCCTGAAAATGCTAGCATTGGTAATTGCAGCTTGCTTGACTTTTCTAAGAAGTAGCAGGATGAGGCTAGGAGGCTTAGGAGCCCTGCCTTTGTCACTAGGCAGCCTTCCTCTGGGCCTCCCAGTCTTTCTGGATGCCACTCTGGTAAACTCATTCCTTTAGGAGCAAAGGAAGGATAATATACTCCTGCCTTCTCAGCCACAAAGACTTGTGAGGATCCAGAGATGACTAGCTCGTGTGGAAAAGTGTGTTATCAAGGCATATTTTTAAATTTATTGTTGTTAGACTTTTACATTGAATTTAGAAGTTGTGTGTAATTGCTTCTGAACTGTCTATGCTTGGACTTCAGCTAGTACCAAACAGATGACATTTTTATATAATTTATCTAAGGAAAAGTGGTGAGGGCTGGCTGTGTAAACTTAAAAAGTAACTTCAGTTTAAGTGTTGCAAGATACAAAGCACTTTCTCCATTCCCTACTGTTCAGTAAGTACAGTGTATCTGAACCAGGCCCTGATGGCTTACACTTGAAAGCCTAGCTACTCAGGAGGCTGAGATCTGAGGACTGAGATTTAAAGCCAGTGGGAGCAGAAAAGCCTGAGAGACACTTTCCCCAATTAACCAGCAAGAAAGCTGGGCTAGAGAGGTGGCTAAAGTGAGAGGATCAGCCATGAACAAAAAGCTAAGTGAAAGTACAAGACCTTGAGTACCAGCCCCTAAAAAAAAAAAAGAGAAAGGAGAAAGGAAGGAAGGAAGGAAGGAAAGAAGGAAGGAAGGAAGGAAGGAAGGAAGGAGAAGATAATGTGAATGGATATTGCTTTGGTTTCAATATATGTACCCCTTCTAATTTCATATGTGTTATGAGACAGGGTCTTTAGCAGGTGAGATTAGTACTGTCATGAAAGGGCTCCAGGGAGCTAGCCAGGCCTTTCGCTCTTCTGCAATATGAGGACATTTGGAAAGTGCCATCATGAGAAATGGCCCTCACCAGACAGCAAACCTGAAGCACCTTGATCTTGGACTCTAGAACCATGAGCAATGCATTTCTGTCAATGTCTCTCAATTACCCTGTTTCAGATATTCTGTTACCTTACCAGAGGACGATATCTACCAGAGAAAGATATCCACAGGCCACCTTCCCTTTTCTGTAAGATCTGAAATAGCACAGTGATAAACTGTAGGACTGGAATTTATGGGCCCCAATCTCATTTTTATCACTTGCTAACAAGATCCTGAGACAAGTTATTTAGGTGTCTATTTAAGTTCTTAATCACCATTTGTAAAAGTGGGATAGAAAGCACTATCTTATAAGACAGTACTTTAAATGAGTTTTAAATGAGTTTTAAATTGAATTTAGAAGTTGTGTATAATTGCTTCTGAACTGTCTGTGCTTGGACTTCAGCTTTAAATGAGTTCATGGAAGTAAGACTCTCAGAACAGCAGGAAACATGTGGCAAGTATCTTTAGTATTCTTTAGTTAGCTGGAAGAGAGTTGAGGGGAGGCAGGAGAAACACAGAGTTAAATGGGAAAACAAAACAAAATCAGGAAAAATCCATGAAAGTCAGTGGGGAAGATGGAGGTCCAGACAGACACAGATGTGCTAACACATCAAAACACACACAAAGGCTAAGATACTTTAGCTTTGTTACATGACCTTTTGCATCTTACTACTGAAAGTTTTAAAAACACATAACACTTGACATCATAGGGCTGGCATGTCAAAATGCCAGAGACTGAGTATCTTAAATAACAGAAAATGTTCTCACAGTTCTTGGGACTGAAAGTCCAAGAAGGGATCAGTACGTTTGTTTTTTTCCATGGATCATCTCCTTGGATCCCAGGTGGCCACTTTCTGACTGTGATTCTTTCATGCATTCATTCATCTCAGGAATCTTTCTGGGGCTTCTATTTTCCTTTTCTTTAACAATATCAGTTAGATTGGACTAAGAATCAGACAAGTCATATTCTGAGATACTGAAGCTTTTATTGAGACTTTTTGCTTCATAGACAATGTGGAGTTAGCTATAGAATTGGAATTGATTCTCGTATCATTTGAAGGAGTCAAAGGCAGTGATGAATCAAGAGTAAGGGTTATAGCTGGGTGCTGGTGGCTCATGCCTGTAATCCCTCCGAAGGCTGAGATCTGAGCATCATGGTTCAAAGCCAGCCCAGGCAGGAAAGTCCATGAGACCCTTGTCTTCAATTAACCACGAGAAAACCTGAAGTGTTGCTGTGGCTCAAATGTTAGAGTGCTAGCCTTGACCTGAAGAGCTTGGGATCAGTGTCCAAGCCCAGAGTTCAAACCCCATGACTGACAAAACAACAAAAAAAGAGTAAGGATGGTTTGAATGTTTCATAAGATACTTGTATGAGACACAGCTGACTTTCATGGAAAAACTATGGAGAAAATCATATGCATTTGGCCCTCATTTTTGCCTTTGTCCACAGTTTCAAAAGTGTCATTTGTGATTGTTTCAGATAGGAAACAATTGTATTATAGCAGAGGTAATTTAATATGAGGACTAAGCATAAGATGCTCACTACCTGTTCACTCAGCATGGCTGCATAGGTAAAGTGGGCATGTGGTGTTCTGTGATATGCCAGAATGACTCAGATCTCTGTAGAATAGAATGTGACAGAACAATAACCCTAAGGTAAGGGAGTAGAGGGGTAGTAAAGCCAGAAGGCTTTTGCTGATCCTTGAGAATGATTTTAAGTGAAAAAAGTGGTAAGGTCAATTGCTGTGTACCAGAATCCAGATATTTGTGTTGATTTGTTCAAGTTATCACATCTAAAACAGCAGTTGCAATTAGCATTGGTTGGTTAAGTATACAATAATCTATAACTATTACCCAAGATGAATATTGCTTTTACACAGGCCAGACAAGCAAATTAATGGGAATGTGCAAGATCAGAAAACGTACATCATTTTTAAAGTCTTTCAGGATAATCTTATTCTAGGCAATTCTCCCAGGGATATGTAGTTGTTGTTAATTTACAGTAATTGGAGTAGGGAGGGGGGACATCCAAGAGCTTCCATTTGGCATTCCTACTTTTGTAGCTTTTTCTCTATGTGTAAAGATAAGGCCAGTTTCAAAGCACATCTACATCATTGATAAAGAAGCCAGAAGATACTCCTGGGCTAGGTCATGTATGACAGACTTGAGCACCTGAGCACATATGTCTTCTCTTTGACCATTGCTCTCCAGTAGTGACTTGGGTCCAGGAATGAACATCCACTCAAAAGTAAGATCTAGAATTCACCAAAGATCTCTAGCACCTTAAGTTCTCTCAATAGAGCAAGACTTGAGTTCAAGCTGACTAGCCAAACTGATCTACATCTACTTACTTACCCAGAGGACTAGATAGATACACATAAATTCATGCATGTGTGCATATTCATTCCAAGAATGCTTGAAAGTGGCCAATAGTCTATAATCTTTTGGTAGCCAAGGAGGTAGCTACATAATTTCCATCCCTCTCCCAGAGAAATTTCTGAGGAACATAACAGTCAGAGAGTTGTGTGGTTCTACTATGGCATTCACTCAGAGCTGTGCTCATTCCAGGCTACTACTGGCTGATTGATGGCTAAGTATAGTGATTATGGAAGCCAGACCAACCTGCATAAGGCTAAGATAGCCACTCTTTGCCTTGGGGTGCCCCAAGGCAAAGGCTGGTCAAGGCTTTCTCAGAATTGTCCTGCAGGTCAACACTCCTCAGTCCTTTCTTCCTATTACCTTTTTATAAATGCCAGATCAGTATCATGGTCAGGGGCCCTCTCCTTCTATTCCAGGCCCCTTTCTCCTTCATCTTCTCTAGCTATAGCTGTTTCCTTAATACATTTTTTGTGCACCTGGTTTTACCTTAACATCGTTTTATTTATTTATTTTTTCTGTCTGTGGTGCTCAGGGCCTGGGCATTGTCCCTCACCTCTTCAGCTAAAGGCTAGTGCTCTACCACTTGAACCACAGTGCCACTTCCAGTTTTCTGGTGGTTAATTGGGGATAAGAATCTCACGGAAGCCAGGTGCCAGTGGCTCATGCTTGTTATCCTAGCTATTAAGGAGGCTGAGATCTGAGGATCACAGTTCAAAGCCAGCCCGGGCAGGAAAGTCTGTTAGACTCTTATCTATTATCTCCAATAAACCACCAGAAAAGCCGGGAAGTGGCACTGTGGCTCAAGTGGTAAAGTGCTTGCTTTGAGCTGAAGAGCTCAGGGACAGTGCCCAGGCCCAGAGTTCAAGCCCCACAACCAACTAAAACAAACAAACAAATCTCACGGAGGGGATGTTCCTGCTCATGCTGCCTTTGAACCATGATCCTCAGCCTCCTAAGGAGCCACCTATGCCTGGCATGTTTGTGTGTGTGTGTGTGTGTGTGTGTGTGTGTGTGTGTGTGTGTGTGTGTGTGTGTGTGTTTAAAGACATAAACTGACACAGAGTCAAATAATCATGAGATAACATCTGCAGTTCATTGAGTATTAGATTGTTGACAAATAATGGGATTTCTGGACTTTGGGGGACATAATTTTTTTTTAAATA